>NC_141695.1:1615029267-1616343434 GCF_964263255.1 Lissotriton vulgaris | reverse complement strand
ACCGGTCCTTGGATGCTTGATTCCGGTCTAGGAAAGACATGGCTTGGTAGTTCGGGCTGGACTGTTCCCATGAGGCACAGGGTCAAGGCTGATTTGCATATAGCCATTGTCTGACCTAGGGTGGTGTGGAGTGCAAAAAAACGATGGATTTAGGCCCAGATCTTTGTACTGGGGTGAATGTAAGACATTGTTCTGCATTCTGTCCATCAACTGTGTTTTTTGCAATTTTCACCCCGAGTGGGCTGGGTATGCTCAGACGTGAGTCCCAGGCTCTCCACATCACTGGAGTCAAGCTATCCAGGCTGAAGAAGGCTGATAGCCAGAAATCGGTCCTTGGATGCTTGATTCCGGTCTAGGAAAGACATGGCTTGGTAGTTCGGGCTGAACTGTTCCCATGAGGCACAGGGTCAAGGCTGATTTGCATATAGCCATTGTCTGACCTAGGGTGGTGTGGAGTGCAAAAAATGATGGATTTGGGCCCAGATCTTTGTACTTGGGTGAATGTAAGACATTGTTCTGCATTCTGTCCATCAACTGTGTTTTTTGCGAAATTGAGGGCAGTACCATATCATGCATAAAAACTCATCTAAATATGGGCAGGAAATTTGTTGAAGATAAAAATGTCTCAAGGCCTCAGTGGCAGTTCACACAACACATTTTCAATTCAATTCATTCTCCAGTGGGCAAACGTTTAGTAAAATGGCACAACCAAGAAATAAAAAACGAATGAAATTAATGTAACACAAAGTATGCAGGTTTCTCAAGAATCATAAAGATTTTACCGAGGCCTATTTGTGGGGAGGTCCACACAAACACTAAGAGATGAAACTCCCTCCTCTACCTCATGGCTCAGGATACTGGATACTATCACTGCAGAGGTAAGGTACACTCTTTAGTTTCATTCACCCTCCAGTGGAAGCTGTGATTTAACAGACAGGGCATATACATAGGAAGCAGTAGGACTGTAGGTATCACAAGTGATCAAAATCAATAAAAGCCATTACATAGTCAGGTGTATTGCATATCAAAAGGATGAACCTTAAAGGAATACTTAGATTAAAGAGTGGATGAAATGGTAATCAATTTTGAGAACGAGATGCCTCTATTCTCATGTCCTCTTATTTCTGCATATTGAACCTCAAATAGTAATACTATATCACATCATATTAAAGATGGCAGCTTCTGTCTATCAATTGAATGTTTTTTTAACATATAGTGAAGGATTTGTGATGCTTTGTGCTCGCATTTATTTAAAATGTCTCTTAATCCCACACTCTATTTCGGATAATTCATTGGTATTGTTTTTGTCTCATTTATAATATAGAGTATTTATAAAAATATTGTGATTAGATAGATATATAAGACTCCTATACAAAATATTCTCATACGTTTCTCTGGAAATATGGAACAAGAGGCATATAAAAATGACCAAACATATGTACCACAAAATCATCGAGACTAAAAATTGTGTAGTCAATGTGGCAAAGTAATTTCTTTCTCGTTGATGTGATGCAGGTAATATTTAAAAAAATTATTTACATTTTACACATGTAATTTGCATTTCTTACTTGATGCGTCTGTTGTTTCTTAGCTAGCGCATTAGATACCATTAAATTCATGCACTATTAGTTCATCAGCAAGTATTATAATTATCGCTCCATCTCCAGAGTTGGCATTGTTTCAATGTTTTTGTGACCGGATTAAAGTTGCAAAACAGTGATATATTATATTCCCAATCTGTATTTGAAGCTTGGGCTAAACTCCTAAATGACGTCAATACTAACAGCAGCGCCCACTTCTGGGAAACAGTAAATGGGATCTTGCGCACGCAGCATAAAGAAATAGGATCTTACATTACTGAAGAGATCTGGACAAAATACCTTTTTAGTCACTTCAACGACCATACAGAGCAACTAGGCCCCCAAACAGGGACTAGCAACATTCCAGAGAGAAACTGGACAACGTGCACTCTAGAGACACGAGGACAGGCCTTTTCAGGCATAAACATCAACCTCCCAGAGAAATCGAGGTGCCAGCAGACAGACTTAATTAAATAGCAGATAGCCAAAGGCAGGAAAGAAGGAGCCCCGGGACCAAATGGCATTCAACCTGCCCTCTATAAAGCAAAGAACAAAGAGTGGGCGGACATCATACAACTTTTATTCTCGGAAATCAGGCTACTAAACAGAATTCCAGAATCCTGGAGGGGTTCGACGATTGTTCCAATCTACAAAAAAGGTGACAAGGCTGACCCAAACAACTACTGCCTAGTAGCCCTTATTGATAACGATGTGAAATATTTTACCAGCACCATACTAGAGGAGCTTGCACTTTGGGCTGAGACAAACCTGATAATACCCTTGAATCAGACAGGCTTTCGAAAAATGATTGGGACATCAACGAGCATCCTTGCCATTTCATTAATAATCAACGCTGCAAAATCATCTAAGATTCCCTTACACTTGTGTTATATCTACTCCAGCGCCGCATTCAATAACATCGAGAGAGGCAGATTATGCAGGAAACTGCCACAGTGGGGCCTACCACAGTCGACCCTAAACATGCTGATGCTCTTCCACATGGACACCTGGGTGCAGGTGAAACTAGGAAGTGGCACTCACCTGTCCTCAAAAGTGCCAGCTACTAAAGGGTGCGTGCTTGCGCCAATCTTGTTTAATCTGTTTATGGCGGACCTACCGAAAGTGCTTGACACCTGTAATTCCCATGCACCGGGATAGGAGGGAAAACCTCCAGCAACCTTTTGTATGCAGACGACGTAGTGCTACTTAGTCACACCTACATTGGTCTTCAAAGTCTTCTGACTGAAATGCAGAAATACGTCATGGAAAACAACTTATAAATAAACCTCAGCAAGACACGTACTATGTCAATTAACACCAACAAAAAACAACAGAAGAGCTGTTCTCTTGGAGGCACTAAAATAGAGCCAGCTTGCGAGTACAAATATCTGGGAGTCACATTCGACAAAGAAGGTTCTTTCGCGCACCAGAAACAGGAAATGAGAAGGAGAGGCTCATTGATCGCCTAGGCGATGAAAAATCTGGCAACCCAACTGACGGGTTCGACTCTGACCCCATTTTTGAAGGTAATCCAGGTGAAGCTCCTTCCCTCAATTACCTACGGTAGCGAGGCTATGCGCGGAAGAGATTCCAAAGTCCTGGACAGCATACAGGTTAAAGCCTATAGAACAATGTCCCGCCCTACAAATCTCCGGCTCAAATAGGACTGGAGTTCAGCTTGCAAAAACAAGAGTTAGCCAGGTACGGGGCATACATCATTTGTTGGCACAAATTAAGGAGCCCCACTACAGATACACTAAACTCTCTGCTACGGCACGAAATACAAAGCAGGGATGTTTCTGAGGCAAGAAATTACCGTCAGTTAGCCTTGGAAGCCACTAAACTCGACAGAGCTTTGGGACATAGCAATTTCACTGACTGCTTCCACTTTTTCGAGATATAGTGGTTTCTGTCCACATGTCTCAAACAGTAAGTATTGTTATACAGATCTCCTAAATATGTGCGAAATCCGCAAGTAACCTACCACGTGCTCTTGGTCAGATCAAACTGCATATGACATAATGTACAGTCATCTGCAAAATTACGCAAAAAAACAAATGTTTGTAGTGGTCCACCCCAAGAAAGGTTATTAAAACCCAATTATATTTACAATTTGAGGCGTAGTGTCAGTTCGTAAACCAACATCATAGATATGTTAAGCTCTACTGTTGAGGGTGAGGGGGGACACTCAAAGCATCTGATTGAGAATTCAGAGTATCTGTTGATATATTCTGCTATGTATACCATTATTTACATAAGAACAGAAACCAATATATCTCGAGTAGTGGAAGCAGTCAGTGCAGCATAAGGGGAGGAGGATATAACCAGCAATATAGCTAATTGGCACTATGCCAGCACTTAATTTGTAAATATACTAGTATCATATTCTGATTACCTGGTCCTAAAAAAGATCCACCATGAAACATATGTGCATCACGTGTTACATTGGCTACAATATATTGACGATGTATTCATCATATGGAAGGGGGCTGAGGATAGTGCTAAGGATTTTATTACAACTTTGAATGTTAATTCTAGTAACCTCAACTTCACTTCCACCATAAGCAGCACTAAGATAGAATTTTTAGATGTAAGAGTTTCTGTAATGGATAATAAATTAGAGACAACTTTATTTAGAAAAGCCACAGCAGGTAATAGCACATTGCATCCCCGTATTGGGCACCGAAAACACCTTAGTGATAGCATAACTTATGGCGCGTAACTCAGACTTAAACAAATCTGTAGTACGTAACAAGAATTTGAAAGATGCACACGAGATACGATGAAAAGGCTGAGAATGAGGGGGTATAGCGAAAAGGTGCTAGCTAAAGCTATAACCAAAGCACAAGAAAGGCCAGGAGAGATTTACTACACACTAAGAAGGCAGAGAGTGGTGACAATATCATGAAAGAAATCCCCCGTCTCATTACTACTTGTAGTAGACAAAAAAGAAAAATAAAGTCCATCATTAGGAAAAACTGGCCTATTGTTCTTATAGATTGGGTATTAGGAACTAGACTCCCAGAATTACCTACAATCACATATAGAAAATCTAAGTCCATGAGGAGCCAACTAGACAGAAATAGCCCAGAATTGGGCACAGCAGGTACATGGCTAAAACCGAGGCAGGGTTTTTATAAATGTTCCTCATGCCGTGCCTGTAAGTTCGGCACTAACCTTACTCATTATGTTACTCCATTTTCAGGGGAAAGTATGGCTATCAAGGGCAGTTACAACTGCAGGACCAAGTTTGCTGTATATGTCTTGACTTGCACCTCTGGCTTGGGTTAAGTGGGAGTACCAAGCTGCAGGTGCATGTCAGGATTTTGCAGCATCTCAAAGCGATAGTGAATAATGATAATTCTTACCCTGTTGCGAGACATTTTAAAGCCATACGTGACAATGATTTGAGTTGCCTTACATACTAAATGATTAATGCCATTGCACCCCTCAGAAGAGAGGGCAACAGCGAAAAACTCCTTAGGCTGCTTGAAACACGTACCATTCTAGATTTAGACAGTAAGGCACCAAACGGACTTAACACTACTGAAGACATGCAGAATTTTTTGTAAAGGGTAATAACAATACAAAAAACTCCTCCATGTAATCTTGTGTAACTAGGTATAACTTTATGACTTTGTTTTATCTCATATCATTTTTGAAAATTCGTTATTGTTTACATCTTTTTTTATCAAAAATCCTCTTATCTGTACATTTTCCCTGCACTTTTATAGTGTCTATATAAACTGTTTTTATCTGCTATCATTCTAGATGTGTGGTGTCAACAAGATTTTATATCTGGGTGTTTTTTTAGGTCCATGGTTTTTTAGAATAGTACTAGCACGGTTTTTAGATTGGTATTTTAGGAGTACTTAGCACTTTATAAATAACACATGTTTACATATTACAATGAGCTGCTAGGCACGGAAGCACTTTAAATCATGTTTTAGGTACTAGTTGAAAAATAATTTAAAGCAAGTAAATATAATTGTACTGCAGATGATTATATGCAGAACATAACTAATTTGTGTGCAATACAGAGTGACAATGTTTCGGCAAGCATTTATGCTGAGAGAATGAAACAAGAGCAGCTATGTGGTCTTGCATTTTTTTCTAAATGATAACATCATGTGAGGCGTTGGATGACGTATTATTGATAGTAAGCGGCTGTTATATGTATCATTCTATTTGAAGCCACCATTTGATGCAGGTTATATTTTGATACAAGATTATTTGGATGTGGGTATTTCCTTAATTAATCAGCGCATAAATGGTTTTAAAGCATTCAAGGAATTGAAGTTTTGAAAATATCGTTGTATATGGAATTTTATAATGCACGATTGGACATTTACGTATATTTGCACAGATGCTTCTATATTGCACAGTCGCACCATACTGCCCACATGTATCTAACTTAACAATGCTTAAGTGTATAAATGTTAACCCGTAATGCCATGAACTTTTCTTCTATGTGGGATCACATTGAAGAGTTCTGTAGAACGCACTATGTGTCTTTAACAAAGTGTTTCTTCCATTGCATTTTTCATCTGACACAGGGGGGGGATACCCAGCATTTAAAAATGTTATGGGGGATTGTGTTCCCTATGTGTAAACAAGGGCACAGGGTGCTCGAAACGCGTCACTGAGTGAGAGGATAATAAAACATCTTACCTGCCATCATTATCTGGGTCTGTTTCTCTCTGTTCAACGGTGTGGAGGTTTGGAGAGTGCTTTTGGAGGATATATATCTATCTATATGTCTATCTATCTATCTATATATATATGGCCCCTCCATTCCACTAGGAGTTAAAATTGAAGCATAGTATCAGCCGAAGGAGCGGCAGCTCACTGGAGTTTTAAGCGGCACTTCATCTACCAGAAGGCCATAGTGATGGCCAAGCCCACAAAGGCGGGGAGCTGTGAGGGATAATTGACGCTGCAAATTTTGCTGAGCCTTTGACTGTAAGTTCAGAGCCTTGAGGAAGTGATCAAAACGAAATGCGCCTGGCCGAACATCTTATTTTTGCGGACATTGCGAGTGACTCTGCAAGTGCTTCCTATCAATAAAGAAGTGGTGGCTTATACAAACCTGTGGTGGGCCCTTTCTTAGCAAGCAACTGTTACGTTGGATATATACATATATATATATCCGTTTCACTTCCTCCGATGGGACTGGGACACACAGACTGCGGTGCAATGCAGGGTCAGAGGGTTCCCTGCCAATAACAATCCGTTTCACCAAACGCTCCAAAAAGTAGCGTAAATGCACTCTAGTCCAGCATTAATCACTACTCCATTAGACCAGATGATCGTAGTTCATAATTTTCCGATTTATTTCCAGCATGACAAACAGTGCATGGAACCAACCCAACGCGTTTCACCGAATGCTCGGCTTGATCACGGGTGAATTGTGTTCCTCAAAACCAATGTTAAATAAAGTTTCACATACCACTTCCTCGTGTTAACATAAACAAAGGTCTAAAGTACGAATCAAAACAGCGCGGCCATATTGGAACAGTGTCCTACTAGTGAATAACAATGACATCGATTATATCATTTTGTGAATATGCTGTCGATAATTATGAAAATCACACTTATAAGGATATTGTAGCAGTGCACTTCTAGACATCCTTTTGACAATTAAAATTCGTTATGATCAAGAAATGTCCCAGTGGAATGGTCTTCGCAATAAGTCACAAACAATAATGACAATGTCCTTGTGCATTACACATTCATAAATCCCAAGTGGGAGTATATCTTGTCTTGCACATTCATTCTTCTTCAACAGATATTACCTGTATGAAAAAGATATAAACCAATAAGTCTTGACATTCGCTAGAAGTTGCGTGGCCTAATGATTTGAATCATAAAAGTGCATGACATAAACATTAATAAAATTATAAAGTGATAAACAAATATTGTGATGTTAAAAACATGAGAAGCACAAACAGGAGACTGAGAGAACAGCTGTACATTCCTATGCAGTTAAAATCTTATTTATACCCAGTGGTTTACTCTCCCAGATGCCATTTTAATTCCTTTTCAGAATTCAGCCCACCCGGAATACGGGTGTCTAAGTCAAGAATGTATTTACTCTCTAGCTGTCGTAACCTATGTATTCTGTCTCCCCCTCTTTTCATGGGGGGTATTTTGTCAATCACAAAAAACTTCAAAAGATTGAGATTGCTTCGGTGTAGTTCTTCAAAATGTCTGGCTACTGGTGAATTTTGGTCTTTATTCTCGATTGCCCGCATGTGTTCCAGAATACGTTTCTTAGCAGGAAACATTGTGCTTCCTACGTATTTCTTGGAACACGGGCAAACAAGAATATACACCACATGATCGGAAAGGCAGGTCAGATGTTGTTTGATAGTCTTTTCTCTATCTTCAATTGGATAGTAGACTGATTTGACATTTTGGCTGAATTTGCACGCCTTACATGTCATGCATGTAAAAAAACCTTGTATGTCAGATGTTCTTCTTTGCTTGGTATTGATTTCCTTTTTACTCAGTCTATCTTTCAGAGAGTCTGCTTTCCGATATGTGATGCTGGGATTGCAGCCAACGACATCAGTCAATGTAGGCTCAGTTTTCAATACATTCCAGTGTTTTTTTAGGCTACTTTGTACCTGCCAAGATTTAGCATGGTAGGTAGAGATTAATCTGACCACCTCCTGTACCTCACTTTTTTCATGTTCTTTGGGGACCAGTAATGTTTCATGGCTGATTTTGCTTGCCTTCACAAAGGCTTCTTCAATTACTTGTGGATGATATCCACGTTCCTTGAAGCGTTCTTTCATGCACTCCCCTTCGAAAATAAAGTCTTCATCTTTACTGCAGTTCCTCCGAGCCCGGAGGAATTCTCCAAACGGAATACTGCGTATTAGGGACTTGGGGTGACTACTCTCTGCGTGAAGCAGTGTGTTGCCTGCAGTGCTTTTGCAGAATAATTTCATCACTAGTCGGCTACCAGCAACCTCAACTTTTAGATCTAGAAATTCCATATATTGACTGCTGATTTTCCCTTCTAGACATAGGTTCAAATCATTCTGGTTTAAATCTTGGATGAAACTTTCTGCCAATGCTCGGGGACCATCCCAGATGATGAATAGGTCGTCTATATATCACAGCCAGGTTTTCACATGGCTGTGATATAATGCATTAGTCTCTGCCACCTGTTGCTCCCAGCCTGCCATAAACAAATTGGCAAAGCTGGGAGCAAAACAAGTTCCCATCGCAGTCCCTTGTCGCTGTCTATAATAGACCTCATTAAAGATGAAAAAGTTGTTTCAAGACAAAACAACATCATGTTCAGAATCATTTCAGTGTGGTCCCTAAAGGAGATGGATCATTTCTTGAGGAATTGGCGACATGCATCTATACCATCTTTGTGCCAAATAGAGGTGTAAAGGCTGCACACATCAAGGGAAATGAGTAAATAGCTGTCCTGCCATACAAAATTCCTGATCTTATGAATGAAATCCCTACTATCCTTTAAGTAGGAAGGTATAGCTTCCACAAAAGGACGAAGGAAAAAGTCAATGTATTTGGTCGTGTTCTCTAACAGAGAACCCATGGAGGAGACAATAGGCCTGCCAGGTGGTTTGTCTGCATTCTTGTGGAGCTTTGGTAGGAGATATAGTACTGCCACTTTAGGATTGCGATTAAGTAGGAAGGAATACTCATTCCACTCTAACAGACCTTTCTGTTGCCAATCCTTCAACATCCCATAGTAAGTGGTGTTGGTTTTTTCCACAACCTGACTGGAAGAGATCTCATAACAATCTATGCAGTTCAATTGTCGCATCCCCTCATCAATATAGTTGCTCACATCCATCACAACGACATTTCCTCCTTTATCCGACCGGCGGATAACAATGGAGGCATCACTTTCTAATGATTTGATAGCAAGATGTTCACTTTTACTCAAATTATCCTTTGTCCAACCCTTCTTTCTGGCCAACTTTTTCAAATCACTGATAACTAAAGTCTCAAAAATGTCAATTCCACAGGTTGGTAACATGGGATTAGAGTTAGACTTGGGTTTAAACGTATTTGGGCAGTTCTGATTGGTGCTGAAGCCCAATGATTCAGCATCGATCGGTCTCTCCAATGGTGTGTTCTGTTCCAGTTCTTTGGCAGCAATAAGAGCCTCTACCTCACTAATAGAGTCAGGGGCAGGGGGAACAGTATCAATGATTTTACCGACATTTTTTACCTTCAATTTGTTCCACTTATGTAAACGTAATTTGCGGGTAAATTTGAATAAGTCAATGCGTTCCTGGGAGTAAGTGAAATTTGAAGTTGGGCAGAAAGAAAGGCCATACTGTAAAACTTCATGTTCAATTTTAGAAAGTAAACGAGAAGACAGATTTACCACGTTTTTCTGGTTCATTTTCCTCTCTTGTTTTTTTGACCCTGCGTTTCCACTCCCATTGGGGTTACGTTCACTTTTCCACCTGCCGCCCCTCCTTGTTTGGCGTTGGATGTGGTGGCTTCTTCTCCAGCTTTGCCTCTTCCTCTGCCTCGTCCTCGAAATCCCCTTCCTTTTCCCCTGACACGGCTACCAGCGTACAATTAGTCTGGGCTAGTCGAGTAGGAGTTTTCCAGCACACCAGCTAAAAAGTACCAGTTAAAGATCGTGGTCCAACTACCAAACATTATTCCATTATTAAAGCATGTGGAGATAAATACTGCTCTCCAAGACAACAGGAATGGATGAAGATGTGGAATCGCGCAGGAGACTAGGAAGCACAATCCATGTTTACTCAGTCATCAGCACTACAAGTACAACAAGACACTCATGCAAATTCGAGTCTCCCCACATCTATTCAACAAAAATACTCTAAATTGGAAAAACTAATCCGGAAGGAAGTTTCGAAATGGTGGGAAGCCATTACACTCGAAAAGTATCAAGAAGAAAAAAGAGTGCCATGGGGCATGAGAATCTTGATAGCTCCTTCATACGAGGAACCAGATGTAGAACTGGCCGAGGAATGGGCAGAGAATCTGATGGATTGCTCGAATAGAATGCTGTCGGTACTGATTAAACATGCTTGGAAAGACAGAGTGGTATTACTCAAAGAAATTGCCGAACTCAAAAAGGAAATAGCCAAAGAGGATACACCTGAGAATCTAACCAAAAAATTGGAAGAAATAACGAAAAGAATCTCAAAACATGAAGATGAGATTGTGGCTAAAAAGGAGAGAAAATTCCTTAGAGACAAAATCGATTATCAAACAGGTTGCATTTTCACATTTAGCCGCAAGTATGATAATGTGAAAAGGAAGGGTATACAAGCAACCATAGACAAAGTTCAAACTGAAGGGGCACCTGAAGAAGAAACCATTGAGAGTGATGTTTCTGAAGATGGCAACACGCCTGTACGAGCGAACCCAATTAAACCATCACATTTTTGGGAGGAGTTTTGCATGATGAACCAGGCAGCACAACAACAAAACTGGCAAATAGATCGTGGCAGGGGAAAAGGAAGGGGATTTCGAGGACGAGGCAGAGGAAGAGGCAAAGCTGGAGAAGAAGCCACCACATCCAACGCCAAACAAGGAGGGGCGGCAGGTGGAAAAGTGAACGTTACCCCAATGGGAGTGGAAACACGGGGTCAAAAAAACAAGAGAGGAAAATGTACCAGAAAAACGTGGTAAATCTGTCTTCTCGTTTACTTTCTAAAATTGAACATGAAGTTTTACAGTATGGCCTTTCTTTCTGCCCAACTTCAAATTTCACTTACTCCCAGGAACGCATTGACTTATTCAAATTTACCCGCAAATTACGTTTACATAAGTGGAACAAATTGAAGGTAAAAAATGTCGGTAAAATCATTGATACTGTTCCCCCTGCCCCAGAGTCTATTGGTGAGGTAGAGGCTCTTATTGCTGCAAAGGAACTGGAACAGAACACACCATTGGAGAGACCGATCGATGCTGAATCATTGGGCTTCAGCACCAATCTGAACTGCCCAAATACGTTTAAACCCAAGTCTAACTTTAATCCCATGTTACCAACCTGTGGAATTGACATTTTTGAGACTTTGGTTATCAGTGATTTGAAAAAGTTGGCCAGAAAGAAGGGTTGGACAAAGGATAATTTGAGTAAAAGCGAACGTCTTGCTATCAAATCATTAGAAAGTGATGCCTCCATTGTTATCCGCCGGTCGGATAAAGGAGGAAATGTCGTTGTGATGGATGTGAGCAACTATATTGATGAGGGGATGCGACAATTGAACTGCATAGATTGTTATGAGATCTCTTCCAGTCAGGTTGTGGAAAAAACCAACACCACTTACTATGGGATGTTGAAGGATTGGCAACAGAAAGGTCTGTTAGAGTGAAATGAGTATTCCTTCCTACTTAATCGCAATCCTAAAGTGGCAGTACTATATCTCCTGCCAAAGCTCCACAAGAATGCAGACAAACCACCTGGCAGGCCTATTGTCTCCTCCATGGGTTCTCTGTTAGAGAACATGTCCAAATACATTGACTTTTTCCTTCGTCCTGTTGTGGAAGCTATACCTTCCTACTTAAAGGATAGTAGGGATTTCATTAATAAGATCAGGAATTTTGTATGGCAGGACAGCTATTTAATCATTTCCCTTGATGTGTGCAGCCTTTACACCTCTATTCGGCACAAAGATGGTATAGATGCATGTCGCCAATTCCTCAAGAAACTATCCATCTCCTTTAGGGACCACACTGAAATGATTCTGAACATGATGTTGTTTTGTCTTGAAACAACTTTTTCATCTTTAATGAGGTCTATTATAGACAGCGACAAGGGACTGCGATGGGAACTTGTTTTGCTCCCAGCTTTGCCAATTTGTTTATGGCAGGCTGGGAGCAACAGGTGGCAGAGACCCATGCATTATACCGCAGCCATGTGAAAACCTGGCTGCGATATATAGATGACCTATTCATCATCTGGGATGGTCCCCGAGCATTGGCAGAAAGTTTCATCCAAGATTTAAACCAGAATGATTTGAACCTATGTCTAGAAGGGAAAATCAGCAGTCAATATATGGAATTTCTAGATCTAAAAGTTGAGGTTGCTGGTAGCCGACTAATGATGAAATTATTCCGCAAAAGCACTGCAGGCAACACACTGCTTCACGCAGAGAGTAGTCACCCCAAGTCTCTAATACGCAGTATTCCGTTTGGAGAATTCCTCCGGGCTCGGAGGAACTGCAGTAAAGATGAAGACTTTATTTTCGAAGAGGAGTGCATGAAAGAACGCTTCAAGGAACGTTGATATCATCCACAAGTAATTGAGAAGCCTTTGTGAAGGCAAGCAAAATCAGCCATGAAACATTACTGGTCCCCAAAGAACATGAAAAAAGTGAGGTACAGGAGGTGGTCAGATTTATCTCTACCTACCATGCTAAATCTTGGCAGGTACAAAGTAGCATAAAAAAACACTGTAATGTATTGAAAACTGAGCCTACATTGACTGATGTCGTTGGCTGCAATCCCAGCATCACATATCGGAAAGCAGACTCTCTGAAAGATAGACTGAGTAAAAATGAAATCAATACCAAGCAAAGAAGAACATCTGACATACAAGGTTTTTTTACATGCATGACATGTAAGGCGTGCAAATTCAGCCAAAATGTCAAATCAGTCTACTATTCAATTGAAGATAGAGAAAAGACTATCAAAAAACATCTGACCTGCCTGTCCGATCATGTGGTGTATATTCTTGTTTGCCCGTGTTCCAAGAAATACGTAGGAAGCACAATGTTTCCTGCTAAGAAACGTATTCTGGAACACATGCGGGCAATCGAGAATAAAGACCAAAATTCACCAGTAGCCAGACATTTTGAAGAACTACACCGAAGCAATCGCAATCTTTTGAAGTTTTTTGTGATTGACAAAATACCCCCCATGAAAAGAGGGGGAGACAGAATACGTAGGTTACGACAGCTAGTGAGTAAATACATTCTTGACTTAGACACCCGTATTCCGGGTGGGCTGAATTCTGAAGAGGAATTAAAATGGCATCTGGGAGAGTAAACCACTGGGTATAAATAAGATTTTAACTGCATAGGAATGTACAGCTGTTCTCTCAGTCTCCTGTTTGTTCTTCTCATGTTTTTAACATCACAATATTTGTTTATCACTTTATAATTTTATTAATGTTTATGTCATGCACTTTTATGATTCGAATCATTAGGCCACGCAACTTCTAGCGAATGTCAAGACTTATTGGTTTATATCTTTTCATACAGGTAATATCTGTTGAAGAAGAATGAATGTGCAGGACAAGATATACTCCCACTTGGGATTTATGAATGTGTAATGCACAAGGACAGTGTCATTATTCTTTGTGACTTATTGCGAAGACCATTCCACTGGGACATTTCTTGATCATAGCGAGTTTTGATTGTCAAAAGGATGTCTAGAAGTGCACTGCTACAATATCCTTATAAGTGTGATTTTCATAATTATCGACAGCATATTCACAAAATGATATAATCGATGTCATTGTTATTCACTAGTAGGACACTGTTCCAATATGGCCGCGCTGTTTTTATTCCTACTTTAGTCCTTTGTTTATGTTAACACGAGGAAGTGGTATGTGAAACTTTATTTAACATTGGTTTTGAGGAACACAATTCACCCGTGATCAAGCCGAGCATTCGGTGAAACGCGTTGGGTTGGTTCCATGCACTGTTTGTCATGCTGGAAATAAATTGGAAAATTATGAACTACGATCATCTGGTCTAATGGAGTGGTGATTAATGCTGGACTAGAGTGCATTTACTCTACTTTTTGGAGCGTTTGTTGAAACGAATATATATATATATATATACACACAAGCAACCAACTCCCACAGAATGAACCATGGAAGGAGACACAGACTCCAGGCAGTTAGGATACAGCATCTGTTTTATTTAATCAGATCAGCCTCAATCCCATGGTAAAAAACAGAGACACGTTTTGCCTGCGCAGCAGGTTTTGTCAATCTAAATGGCACCATACAATAGGGAATATATATATAGCCTCCCCTTCCATAAAATCTGGGTAGACATAGAAGATAGACGGTACATTTTAAAGGCTTAGCTGGTATATTCATCAAACATACCCCCACCGCATCAGCATAGGTCATCCGCAGTGCCCAGTCACCAGGAGGCACCGGTCTTCTGGGCAAGGCATTTCTTGCTTCGGGAACACAGATTCTATATATATATATATATATATATATATATATATATATATATATATATATATATATATATATATGCATATATATTCATGCTTTCATATCAAAATTAATTACATGGGCTCTTGATATTAACCCATGACCAAACCAGGACAATTTGAAATTTGGTTTCTCACTTCTTAGTGGAAATTTGTTTTTGTTTGCCTGGGACGCATCAACACTCCAGAAAGATAATGTTTTTTTAGATACTATGCAACCATATATGAGGGTTCAAAACAATTGCTATGTAAACTATTTCCACACATTCAAGGGAAGCTGTGATAAGTGTTCGGGGACTGTCGGTAAGATGCTGCTGGCACTGGTGGACTGTACAGAAGAAGTCCAGTTTTAACAGTGTTTCAGTTTTGATTATAGAGAAACGCATAGGATCAGATAATCTACTTCCCACCAAGGGGTTGAAATGATACAATTGTCACTCAAGTTTGAGGCACTTTTGTTATTCGAAACCACACCATACAATAGTGATGTTTCATCCAGAAAAACTTTCCAATACATGTGAATATTCAGTGTTATTAGGAAGTATCATGGATCCACCTTATCCCTAGCAGGTGGGGCGGTGGGGCCGCATGAGGGGGGATTTCGTGGGATGATGCAGAGAGAAAATTAATTATTTATTTAATTTTCCTTAAGCATCGTTCCTCAAAATCCCCCTCTCCCCCACCCGGCCCCACTGCTGTTACCTGCACGGACCGCGGCTGTCCCTAGTGAAAATATAAGGGTTTCAGCAGGAGTTGCCCTTCCTGCACTTTGGGTAAAACGTATTCTGTGAAAGACATCTCATGCTAAGGCCACTAAACAAGTTTTTTTCTGTGCTGGAGAAGGGGAAGCAAATGAGACCAAATGTTCCAGGCACCAGTTCATATAAAATGTTTTCTGCAAAGATTTCATTATTAGGTTCACTATATTTTATAGTTAAGTAGGTCTATGCTTTGCGATGCCTCTTACTGACTCTTGAAATGCCAAGAGGACATAACTCATTAATGCATTATCATATGGTAGTCTCTGTCCCCATGCACATGAGCACGCATTCATGGACTTCATGAAATGTTTAATCATTTGTTGTGCTATCACATATTCAACAGTTCTTTCCTGTAAATGTTCAATTTTTAATACATGATCACTTGGCATTCAGTTCAAACCAGTGCTTCACATCCATATCTCAAATCGTTTTGGGACAAACCATCCCATCTTCAAGGGATTGAAAATAAGGACTCACACTGTTTATGTGTAGGCTTTCTCTCTGCTGATACTTCCACCACCACTCCGCCTTACACAGTTCAGATGCAAAAACAAAACATCCCTCATGAGCTTTTTACTGAAGTTCAGTTAAATTAGCTTACCCCGTTTAAAATGATCTTTCTCGAAAGCGCCTCTCAGCCAAAATGATCATATTGTAAAATGGTATGGCAAACGAACCAGGGAAGAAGTCTGTCCACATTCAATTGTTGCTATTTTTAGCTTGCTGATGCTGCAAATGCACGCTTTTTATCTAGCATTTCAGGTGAATATATTCCTGGTCATTTTAAGTTAGGAACATTGAAATTGTAAATCAGTTAAAACGTTTTGCAAAAACAATGACAATTTCAATTATATTGTAATATGCACCATATAGTGAATTGCAAGTTCTTTAACGCAAACTGATCAAATGTATTACTTACAGCTAGATTCATCAAAGTAAAATCGGCTCGCAAAGGGCCAGATTCTGAGAATCTGGCCCTTTGCGAGCGCAATTTTTGCATTTGGGATTCATCATCCCAAATGCAAAAATCGCTATTATAGAATTCGCAAATTTGCGAGGAATTGCATTTAAGGAATCTGAATTTGAGATTCCTTAAATGCAAGTCATGAAAAATTTAAAAATTGAGAATTAGCAATTTTGGGCTGCTATTTACCGCGAAGTCAAACCTTGTGGTAAATAGCGGAAATTTTGAAAAATGCACTTAAGTGCATTTTTCTAACTTGTATGTTACACACACACATGTCCTTGGTACATGTGTGTGTGTAACACCAGCATCCAATATCATTTCAGGGGTGCGACAGGGTGTCCTTTGGACATCCCTGCACCCTTGAAATCGCAAACTCAACATGCGAATCGCTAATAGCGATTCGCACATTGATATGTCTCCCCATTCATTCCTATGGGCCTTTAGACCCATAGGAATGAATGGGGAGTTATTCCTTATTTGCGATTAGCAATTAGCTAATCGCAAATAAGGAAGCTGTAGAAATCGCAATAAATATTGCGATTTCTACATGAATCCCGTTTTGAGAGTCTGTAATAGCGATTCCTTAATAATCGCTATTACAGACTCGCAAACCATGCCGATGATGAATCTATGTGTTAATGTTTCCACAAAAAACACATTTTTTTATATCACCGTTAATATATTTAACAGTATTCACTCAATTTTCTTGTCACCCAGTAGACAATAAAATGCACACTTCCCTGTCTCGTTCTAGCTACTATTGAATATAAGAGTTTTCCTTCAGTGCTCCACACTCAGGGTAACCAGAGTAGCCAGGCAATGTGCTAATGCCTCCTCCAAAGCTCCCACTGAATTGCATGGGTTTCAACAGAAAATAGAACTCAAATAGCCACAGACACGCCCAACACAGCATAGAAACAAACAGTCAGGGTCACTCCTCCCCTGCCCTCCAACAGATCCACCCACCCCCAACCAAACCCTTCTGCTTTCTAGCAGTGTGAGAAGCAGAAACATAAAATGGTAGTTTTGCTATTTTATGTTTCTGATGTTCACACTGCGAGAATTCCGTAGGGCGACGCTCCTCCGCCCTAATGGAGGAGCTGCCCCTGCCAATGGATGCTTATCTGGTCCAGCAGAGTACTTCTCCCACCACAGTTTGTCATCAGCTAGAATCCTAGGAATTTTGACAACCCCTCTGGACTGCAACAGAGGTAGCCCTAGCCTGCCAAATGCACTCTATACAAAGGACCTAGTTTAGGGTTTTGATACGCTGGGGCATATTTACATGCAACTATCGCCACCGGAGCCATACTTTTTCTGACGCTCTGGTGGCATAGTGGCATTCCGTATATTTACAAGGTGGCGCTAAGGCACTTAGCATGGCATAATGCCACCTTGTAAACAAGCCCCTTTCTGCCACAGTCCTCTGTGGCAAAAAGCGATGCAATGGGTGTTGCTGTGGGCGTTCCACCACAACACCCTTTGCTATTTGACGCGCCACCAGATTTACAAGGCTGAGGCAGCACCAAAAACTAACACCTGGGAATATGTGTTCTTAGAATGGCAATACAAGGAGACATTGTTAACTTCTCCTTGTTGTTTGCTCTTTTTATGTGTGCTCCGTTCTGCAGCACACATAGAAAGAGCAAATCACCACAAATTGTTGTTTATGTGCAGGAAGGTGTCCCTTCCTGCACATACAAATCAACAAAAAGAGAGGTAGGGAGAGTAGTAAACACTCTTAGTCCCCAAGGTTACTAGAAAACAACAACAAAAGAGTGTTCCTGTATTAATTAGGTACAAAAGTAAAGGAGCACAAGAAACCAACAAAGCCCATTAGGTTTGTTATGAAAGCCCTCACTCACCGACCTGGTCGGTGACTTGCTTCATCATCGGGCCCCACTGGGTGTGACCGAATGTCACCCCAGTGTGCTACAACGCCAGATTTGCTGCGGAGCTGGTAATGTGAAGATGTGAGGGCTATGTGGTGAGTTATGTGAACAGAGTGAGGTGGTGAGTTAAAATTGCCTTGTATGTATCAAAAATTGATTTAATGTATGATCATCAAGGGCAAGGTTAAAAAAAATGTGTTGGTAAGCAAGGCCAACTAAATTGGATGGTCTGCTTCCAATAACATTAAGTGAAGAAGTGGTTGGTCAACATGTTTCAGCCGGTATGGTATAATTAACCTGGCATTCGTCAGGACCTAGAGTGAATAAACCCCGGCGGTATGGGCACGCTAAGGCCCACCCTACCAAAGGACTTGAAAGTAAAAAAGTGTCTGTGAAGTGCAACAAAAAAGAGGGGGCCTCACCAACCAAAAAGGCGGGACGCACACACCCTCTTGGTCTCTGAGTAAGAGACAAAAATTAAAAGCACTTCACAGGGGATGAACTTTCACCCCATAGACCGCGGGAGGGGGGTGACGGCGTATTTGGCACATCGCCCACGACGATCACAGACACTTTTTTACTTTCAAGCCCTTTGGTAGGGTGGGCCTTAGCGTGCCCATACCGCCGGGGTTTATTCACTCTAGGTCCTGACGAATGCCAGGTTAATTATACCATACCGGCTGAAACATGTTGACCAACCACTTCTTCACTTAATGTTATTGGAAGCAGACCATCCAATTTAGTTGGCCTTGCTTACCAACACATTTTTTTAACCTTGCCCTTGATGATCATACATTAAATCAATTTTTGATACATACAAGGCAATTTTAACTCACCACCTCACTCTGTTCACATAACTCACCACATAGCCCTCACATCTTCACATTACCAGCTCCGCAGCAAATCTGGCGTTGTAGCACACTGGGGTGACATTCGGTCACACCCAGTGGGGCCCGATGATGAAGCAAGTCACCGACCAGGTCGGTGAGTGAGGGCTTTCATACCAAACCTAATGGGCTTTGTTGGTTTCTTGTGCTCCTTTACTTTTGTACCTAATTAATACAGGAACACTCTTTTGTTGTTGTTTCCTTCCTGAACATAAACAATCGCCCCTGCAGTGCAGGCACCCTTGAAACATGGCGACAGGGTGCCTGCACTAGCGCAGGTAGCTTTTTAAGCGCCAGCTCTAGGGGAAACGCAGGGGTGTACCATATTTATGAAAATACAGCATAACGTTGCATTTTGAAAATGTAGAGTACGCCATCGCCAAATTTGGTGTAACACCGAGCTCGACTTTGCCACTGGATTCAAGCTAGCCAGGCTGATGACGGCTGATTAGCCAGAAACAAGTCCCAGATGCTTGTTTCCAGGCCGGGGAAGACATGGCTTGGCATTTCGGGCTGGACTGTTTCCATGACACACAGGGTCAGACTGATTTGCATATGGCCGTGTCTGAACTGGGGTGGCGGAGTGAGCTAAAGAATCATGATGGATTAAACCCAGATCAGTTGCCTGGGGGTGAGTGCTTCCAATATTCATTTCACCCTAAGTTGGCAGGGTATGCCCAGACGTGGGTCCCTTGCTCACTTTGCCACTGGATTCAAGCTAGCCTGGCTAATGATGGCTGATTCGCCAGAAGCCGGTCCCAGGATGCTTGTTTCCTGTCCAGGGAAGACATGGCTTGGCAGTTCGCGCAGGACTGTTCCCATGAGGCACAGGCTCAGACTGATTTGCATATGGCCATGGATTCAGGCTACCCAGGTTGATGATGGCTGATTAGCCAGAAACTGGTCCCAGGATGCTTGTTTCTTGTCCAGGAAAGAAATGGCTTGGCAGTTCGGGCTGGACTGTTCCCATGAGGCACAGGGTCAGCCTGATTTGCATATGGCCATGTCGGAACTGGGGTGTCAGAGTGAGCTAAAGGATGATAATGGATGAAACCCAGATCAGTTGACTGGGGTGAGTGCTTGCAATGTTCAACACTCCGTCTATCATCCCCTTTGGTTTTGCTTTGTTCATCCTAAGTTGGCAGGGTTAAGGTATGCCCAGACGTGGGTCTATTGATCACTTTGCCACTGGATTCAAGCAAGCCTGGCTGATGACGGCTAAATAGCCAGAAACTGGTCCCAGGATTCTTGTTTCCCATCCAGGGAAGACATGGCTTGGCAGTTCGGGCTGGACTGTTCCCATGAGGCACATGGTCAGACTGATTTGCATATTGCCATGTCTGAACTGGAGTGGCGGAGTGAGCTAAAGAATGATGATGGACTAAACCCAGATCAGTTGACTGGGGGTGAGTGCTTGCAATGTTCAACACTCCGTCCATCATCCCCTTTAGTTTTGCTTTGTTCACCCTAAGTTGGCAGGGTATTCCCAGACCTGGTTCCCTTGCTCACTTTCCCACAGGATTCAGGCTAGCCTGGTTGATGATGGCTGATTAGCCAGTAACCAGTCCCAGAATGCTTGTTTCCAATCCAGGAAAGACATGGCTCTGCAGTTCGGGCTGGACTGTTCCCATGAGGCACAGGGTCAGACTGATTTGCATATGGCCATGTCAGAACTGGGGTGGCGGAGTGAGCTAAAGAATGATGATGGATTAAACCCAGATCAGTTGACTGGGGGTGAGTGCTTGCAATGTTCAACACTCCGTCCATCATCCCCTTTGGTTTTGCATTGTTCGCCCTAAGTTGGCAGGGTATGCCCAGACGTGGGTCCCTTGCTCACTTTCTCACTGGACTCAGGCTACCCAGGTTGATGATGGCTGATTAGCCAAAAACTGGTCCCAGGATGCTTGTTTCCTGTCCAGGGAAGAAATGGCTTAGCAGTTCGGGCTGGACTGTTCCCATGAGGCACAGGGTCAGCCTGATTTGCATATGGCCATGTCGGAACTGGGGTGTCAGAGTGAGCTAAAGGATGATGATGGATTAAACCCAGATCAGTTGACTGGGGTGAGTGCTTGCAATGTTCAACACTCCATCCATCATCCCCTTTGGTTTTGCTTTGTTCACCCTAAGTTGGCAGAGTATGCCCAGACGTGGGCCTATTGATCACTTTGCCACTGGATTCAAGCAAGCCTGGCTGATGACGGCTGAATAGCCAGAAACTGGTCCCAGGATTCTTGTTTCCTATCCAGGGAAGACATGGCTTGACAATTCGGACTGGACTGTTCCCATGAGGCACATGGTTAGACTAATTTGCATATGGCCGTGTCTGAACTGGGTTGGCGGAGTGAGCTAAAGAATGGTGATGGATTAAACCCAGATCAGTTGACTTGGGGGTGAGTGCTTGCAATATTCAAAACTCCGTCCATCATCCCCTTTGGTTTTGCTTTGTTCACCCTAAGTTGGCAGGGTATGCCCAGACGTGTGTCCCTTGCTCACTTTGCCACTGGATTCAAGCTAGCCTGGCTAATGATGGCTGATTAGCCAGGAACAGTCCCAGGATGCTTTTTTCCCGTCCAGGGAAGACATGGCTTGGTAGTTCGGGCTTGACTGTTCCCATGAGGCACATGGTCAGACTGATTTGCATATTGCCATGTCAGAACTGGAGTGGCGGAGTGAGCTAAAGAATGATGATGGACTAAACCCAGAGCAGTTGACTCCGGATGAGTGCTTGCAATATTCAACACTCCGTCCATCATCCCCTTTGGTTTTGCTTTGTTCGCCCTAAGTTGGCAGGGTATGCCTAGACGTGGTTCCCTTGCTTACTTTCCCACTGGATTCAGGCTAGCCTGGTTAATGATGGCTGATTAGCCAGTAACCAGTCCCAGGATGCTTGTTTCCAAGCCAGGAAAGACATGGCTTGGTAATTCTGGCTATACTGTTCCCATGAGGCACAGGGGCAGACGGATTTGCATATGGCCATGTCTGAACTGGGGTGGTGGAGCGAGCTAAAGAATCATGATGGATTAATCCCAGATCAGTTGACTGGGGTGAGTGCTTGCAATGTTCAACACTCCGTTCATCATCCCCTTTGGTTTTGCTTTGTTCACCCTAAGTAGGCAGGGTATGCCCAGACGTGGGTCTATTGATCACTTTGCCACTGGATTCAAGCTAGCCTGGCTGATGACAGCTGATTAGCCAGAAACTGGTCCCAGGATTCTTCTTTCCTGTCCAGGGAAGACATGGCTTGGCAGTTCGGGCTGGACTGTTCCCATGAGGCACAGGGTCAGACTGATTTGCATATGGCCATGTCAGAACTGGGGTGGCGGAGTGAGCTAAAGAATGATGATGGATTAAACCCAGATCAGTTGACTGGGGGTGAGTGCTTGCAATGTTCAACACTCCGTCCATCATCCCCTTTGGTTTAGCATTGTTCGCCCTAAGTTGGCAGGGTATTCCCAGACGTGGGTCACTTGCTCACTTTCTCACTGGATTCAGGCTAGCCTGGTTGATGATGGCTGATTAGCCAGAAACTGGTCCCAGGATGCTTGTTTCCTGTCCAGGAAAGACGTGGCTTGGCAGTTCGGGCTGGACTGTTCCCATGAGGCACAGGGTCAGCCTGATTTGCATATGGCCATGTCGGAACTGGTGTGGCAGAGTGAGCTAAAGAATGATAATGGATTAAACCCAGACCAGTTGACTGGGGTGAGTGCTTGCAATGTTCAGCACTCCATCCATCATCCCCTTTGGTTTTGGTTTGTTCACCCTAAGTTGGCAGGGTATGCCCAGACGTGGGTCTATTGATTACTTTGCCCCTGGATTCAAGCTAGCCTGGCTGATGATGGCTGATTAGCCAGAAACTGGTCCCAGGATTCTTGTTTCCCGTCCAGGGAAGACATGGCTTGGCAGTTCGGGCTGGACTGTTCCCATGAGGCACATGGTCAGACTGATTTGCATATGGCCATGTCTGTACAGGGGTGGCAGAGTGAGCTAAAGAATGATGATGGATTAAACCCAGATCAGTTGACTGGGGGTGAGTACTTGCAATGTTCAACACTCCGTCCATCATCCCCTTTGGTTTTGCTTTGTTCGCCCTAAGTTGTTTTGCTAATTGACACTTAGATAAAAGGGAGGCTGCAAATGATGAGTCTTAACAGGAATGAAATGGCAGTGGCGTAAGGAAACCTGGGGGGTCTGCAAGGGATTCTGAAGGAGCACCTCACAATACCCATACCCTGCAGCTGACGTGCTGGGAGGGTCCCATTTATGCTCAGATAACTGGGGAAGGGGGCACACCACCAGGTGGTGGTGCGTGGGTGTCCATTATGTCCCTGGAAAAAGGTTGTTTCATAAAATCACTTGAACTGCTCTTTGGTGCCAATACAAGCTTTGATGGAGAAATGCATCTAATCAGGTTCTCACATTATTTGAAAAGACTGTGAGTACCACCCCCACTTTGATATTGTATGCAGTCTCCCCACTAACCCCCCTTATTCTCGGCCCCATTGGAAAGGGCTGCAATCCAGAGATGTAATTGGATGAGGAGGCACCCCATCTTCATGATGCCAGAAGCACCAGGATGAGGGTGTTCCCATCCGCACCTCTTAGTGATCAAGGCTTTTATCCCTCCTGCAGAGGGTTACATTGGTCCCTGAAGTCTTACTGCCTTCACTACTTCAATGGTGTGGGGGGCAGGGACGAGACGCAAAGTGAGATTAAATGAGGGCATTAAAAAAAAGCACCTACCTTTGTAAGGAATGATGTTGGAATAGCAGATACCCGGCTATACACCTAACAGCCCCATTGTAACCTGGTTCCAGAAATGTTTGCAACACAAACCATTGTGTACGTCAAAAGGGCAGTGGGGGAGATCAAAGAGATAAACATAGATTAAAGAAAAAAAAGAGCCCAGAGATAAAAGAAAAAAAGGAGCCTAGTCTAACACCAGCACCAGTTCATTGGGACAAAATGGAATGTCCACTATTACGCATTCACCTCAACTCCTGATAAATAACACAAAGGTCCTTAATTACTGAGGGTGCCTGACAAGTCTACTTAATTTTTTACCTGATCCCCTAATATTGCAAACATAGGGGGTCATTATGATGTTGGGTGGATCACCACCGCCCAACTGGCAGTGGCGATCTGCCTGACCTCTTTCCCCGCCTACCCGCCATTTACCCCCTCCGCCACATTACAGTGGCGGTGGATACAGCGGTGGATGGAAAGACTGTCCACCGCTTATCCCCAGGCACGCAATCGTTACAATTGCCTGCTATGTGGACCTGGGCCATAATATGGTGGTGGTGCCTAGCAGGCACCGCCCGCCATATTACGATGTGTGCGGAATTAGGCCTTTCCATGGCGACGATGCTGCCATGGAAAGGCATGCGGTCTTTGGGGGCCCTTTGCGGTCCCCAGTGGTGTTGGGGGGTACCCCCCTTTATTGGGATGTACAAGGTGGCAGGCACAGCGCGGTGCCTGTCACGTTGTGCATGCAAATGCACAACATGCCTCTTTTACATTGCCGCGGGTGCTGCTTACAGCACAGGCCGCCACAATGTAAAAGATGCGGGATGCGACCACCAGGGTGGCGGTCGCATCCTAATTGGCCCCATAGGACCGCCATACCTCTGGCCGTCGCTCTTGTTTTCCGTTACGGTGGTGGGCGGACAAAGTCCACCCACAATCGTAATAGGACCCATAGTTTCTGCTCTCATCGTCGGTCACTGTGCTTGTTTTATCTCCTACAGAGGGTGCAAGGCTGAGATGTCCATACCCACATTCAAATGTGTGATCATCAGGTTGCCTGGGATAGCTACAGCAGTCCTCTTAACACACTGAGCTGCCTTCATGCAAGCTGATGTTCCTTTCTTGCCATGCAGACACACTCTGTGTGCATTTCTGCAGCCCATTTCAGCCTCACCATTAACCTGATGAATTGGAGAAGCAGGGAAAGGAACCAGGATCTTTTTGCTGCCTTCACCGGAGGATCCTACCAACGTGCACCATGGAATTGGATAGAGCTGGGTGCCAGAATGGATCCTTGGCTTCAAAAAGCAATGGACAGATGTGAGGCTATCTCGCAAGAGCACACTGCGATGTTAAAGATAACAAACCGGAGGCCTTGCAGAGTGTGGCTATTAGGGCAGCCATCTTTAAGTAGCAATAACAATAGTTAAAATATGTGTTACTTAAAATAAATTTGTGTTTTTAAATGTAGTAAAACCACCAAAGCACACTCCTCTGTGCTGTGTCAACATGCCAGTGATGCGCACATTCAAAACACTCAATAGTGTACTGCATTCACTAGCGAGGTAGTGCCCAAACAAGCTACAAGTTGTTCATATTATTGTTGTAGTCCACATGGGCATGCATACATACTGAAGCTATTGTGTGCACAATGCAGTGCTGCATTTACCACCGGTGATGCATAAGTAGGAAGGACATGAACACTAGTATGGTGACACTAACCAATTATACATGCACTTGTACGACAAATAAGAGCCGACGGGCGGGTGGTGCTGGGGGGAGATGACGAAACAGATGTGCATCAATCACTGACACAAGCATTAAGCTAATCAATTAACAAAGAAAATAATTCCCCAAATAACAGATAAGCTGTGTAAGCGTAACAAAACTGTACTTGGTAGGTGCTGCTCTGGAAATAAAACGGAAGTGTCGTTGGCTGCCTAAACCAGTTACGAGTTGCGGCAAACAAATGATGAACGGAATGCTGACAATGCAAACATTCTTCCCCAGTCAAAAGATCTGGGTTAAATCTATTGTTCTTTTGCCCACTACGCCACCCCAGTTTCTACCCAGCCATGTGCAAATCAGTCTTGGCCTTGTGCCCCATTGGAACGGTCCAGACCGTACTGCCAGGCCAGGTCCTGCCTGGACCGGCAAAAAGCATCCTGGGACCGGTTTCAGGGCATGTCACCCTTCATCAGCCATGCTAGCTTGAATCCAGTGACACAGTGAGCAAGGGATCCACATCTGGGCACACCCATCCCACTTAGGGCGAAAAGTGTGACAGCAAAAAAATGATGGACGGAATGCTGACAATGTAAACAATCTCCCCCAGTCAAGAGATCTGGTTTAAATCCATCATTCTTTTGCTCACCACGCCACCCTAGTTTGGACCCAGCCATATGCAAATCAGTCTTGACCATGTGCCCCATGGGAACAGTCCAGACCGAACTGCCAGGCCAGGTCCTCCCTGGACCGGAAACAAGCATCCTGGAACTGGTTTCAGGATATGTTACCCTTCTTCAGCCAGGCTAGCTTGAATCCAGTGGCACAGTGAGCAAGTGACCCATGTCTGGGCATACCCATCCCACTTAGGGCAAAAAAATGTTACAGCAAACAAATGTGTGTCTTTTGCTTTCTCACCCTAAGTGCGCCAGGTATGCCCAGACTTGGGTGCTGAGCTTACTGTGCCACTGGAATCAAGCTATCCTGGCTGAAGATGGGTGAAACCCTGACACTGGTTCTAGGATGCTTGTTTCCGGTCCAGGGAGGACCTGGCTTGGCAGTTCGGGCTGTACTGTTCCCAAGAGTCACAGGGTCAAGACTGATTTGCATATGGCCAGGTCTAAACTGGAGTGGCATGGTGAGCAAAAGAATGGTGGATTTAACCCAGATCTCTTGACTGGGGGTGAATGTTTTGATTTGTTCTGCATTCTGTTCATCAATTATGTGTCTTTTGCTAAACCAGTTACAAGGCAGCAAAGAAGACCGACAGTGCGCTAAACAAATGGTGAGGAGCAGAGGGGTGAAACCTCCATTACTGAATACTACAGGTCTTGCAGACAGCGCTTGCGCGCTGCCTATGCTTGACCTAAAAATTACTTTTGGACTTTTTCACTACCAAGCCATGTAAAACTTAAACCCACAAGTCCTGCATTTTAAATACTATGCTCCCTGCTCTATGGGATTTTAGGTCCTACTTTATGGATGATTTAAAAGTTTTAAAAGGGAAGGTTTGTGCCTGGCAAATGGTTAAGTTTGCTAGGTTGCAAATGGCAGTTTAAAATTGCATTACAGGCTGCGGTGGCCAGCCTGAGATATATTTTAATGTGCTAATTCAATGGGTAGCACAATGAGCGGTGCTGTTCACTAGCAGTATTTAATTTACAGACTCTGGGCACATGTAGTACCACATACTAGGGACCTACAATTACATTACATGTGCCAATCAGGTGAAAGCAAATTTTACCATGTTTTAGGGAGAGAGCACACACACTTTAGCATTGGTTAGTAGTGATAAAGAGCACAAAGTCCTAAAGTCAACAAAAACGAATTCAGCAAAACAGGATGGATGAAGGCAAAAGGTTTGGGGTGACAGTACCGAGAGTGCCCGGTCCAGCAGATGCCATGCTCTGTCTCGTTTCCCTACTGCTGGCAGTCCCACGGCATGACTTCTGGTTGTGGGGAAAGGAACAGTCTTGGCTAAGAAACAGTTATTGTCTTTCCTCATTGCTATTCATATGCAGCAGGCAAACAAGGATCCCTAAAGCCTAATGTCTCATCCATGATACGAGGGAAATTATGCAGTAAGAATGAGCAAATTTAAACAATGGCAGCCTCACTCAAATTCAAGACACTTGTACTTCTTCGTTAACTAGAAAATGATTTGAATTTAAAACTTACCTTGAAATACAAACATAGGGTTTTGATGGACATGCACAGTCCCTTTTGTTTCAATACTCCCACTGCCCTGCTTCATGCCTCGTCATGCTTCTATTTTAAAGAATACATTTCTTTAAGGTTTTAAAATGTTTTTATATGGTGTAGTCTTCAGGGGTATCTTTGTTTCTTGGCACTGCTGGTAGACAGTGTGTGCAATCTATTGTCTGCAAGGTGTGGGTTTCCTGAAAATGGACCAGTGTGGTACCAGAAAGGAGAGACACTGCCAACTTCTATATAGCTTGCCTGAGTGCAGAAGTGCTGCAGTGACAAATCCCCTTGGAGACTGATCTTAAGGCAGAGGACCTCGATTGACAGAACCATGTAGGGTGACCACCTCAATCCTGGCCATTAAGGACTCTGTCTCCAATCCTGAATTTTTGAACTACAAATCATTTTTTCAGGTTTGTTAGCCTAATTTGTTCAATTTGAGAAAAATAATACTTTGTTATAACACAAACGTCCAGTACGGGAAACAGAGTCCATTATGACCTTGAAGGGGATGATCACCCTGAGCTCACAGAAGAGTGAACAAAGCCTTGTGTGTCTCAGGTGCTGTGATCGTTGTATTAAAGTGTGATATTAGTGCATCTAATGAGTACTATTGTGTTAGCAGCTTTGTTTTAGCTATAGGACAGACCAGGTGGAGGGTGTGTTGTGCCTCAATTACCCTATCTAGAAGAAATGCAAACAGCCAGGAACATGGTAACTGGCAGAAATAAGCTTTATATGAAAAATTAGCTCTTGAATACTCTTCACGGTTAAAAGGACTTTCTATCCGTGTCCTGGCCAGGCTTTACATGAGCAGTTGGAGTGACCTCTTTGAGCCTTTCCATCAGTCCCACACCTGCTAACTGGAGGCTGTGATGGTAGGAGCCCTGGCAGTGCCCTAGTGAGGGTGCTAAGGACAGTGGAGCAAGCGCTATTCCATTAGTGCCCAGCCACCCGTGGGTACCCAAAATATATAGTTGGGGTAGCCTGGTGGGCATGTACGGTTCAGGAAAGTGGGTGAGCATCATGCTGTGGGTCCTTTAAATGGAAAGCCCTATTTTAATACCTTGCCCTGCCTGTGTATACCTTTCACTGCTGCATTCCAACATTTTCCATAAACTATATTGCTGTCATGAGTGAGGCCAGGGCCGGACTGGCCATAGCGGGCACTGGGTGTTTTACCGGTGGACCGGAAGGGTGGGGGCCAGTTTTTGATCGGTGGGGGCCGTTTTTGTTACTGGGGGCCGGCAGAAGTGCTACTCACTAGCATGCCCCCCCACCCTTCCCTGGGCCAGTTTAACTGATTTGCCAGGGCTGGTTTATGTTCCCAGTCCGGCCCGGAGTGAGGTTCAGCAAAGATATAGTTGGCCCCCCTCTCTCGCCTAGAGACAATGCTCTTCCAACAACCTCCAAAGCCCTCACGGCACTCTATCTTAATACCCGGTCCGCAGTCGCCCATGCGCATGAACTCTCGGTCCTGCTGGACCTTCATGCCCCAGATCTCCTCTTCCTAACGGAGACCTGGTTCTGCCTTACTAGCCACCTTACCGGCCCCATACTATGCCCTTCGGGCAGATCGCCCTACTGGCAGAGCCGGGGGCGGCGTGGCGGTCATCGCACGTACCGACCTTCCCTTTCAAACCCTGTCCCTGCCGGACATCGTGACCACCGAGTATCTGGTTATCCGCACCACCTCCACCACTCCCCCTCTGACCTGTTTTCTTACCTACCGTCCTCCTCAATCCCCTTTACAGTTTCTTCCTGACTTCCTGGAAGTCATGGCTACTATTACAGTTAACAATTCCTCTATTCTACTTCTTGGCGACTTCAACTTCTGGCCCTCTGACCCAGCTGAATGTTCGTCCTCAAAGGAATTTTCCGAAACCCTCCAATCCCTCAACTTCACACCCCATGTTCATTCCCCTACCCACATCAAAGGTCACACGTTAGACCAGATCTGGTCCCTAAACTGTCCTGTGGAATCCCTCTCAATCTCGCCTTGCACTTGGTCTGACCACCACTTGATCTCATTCTCCCTACCCATTCACCTCCCTGCCAAGCCCCCTCGCCCCAAAAACACCTGGGTTCGAGCTTGGGGCCGAGTTAACCCGGAAGATCTCTCTTCCCTCCTCACCACCTCCCTCCCTTACCTGCAGGGCCTATCCACCCTCTCCCAGGTTAAGGCCATAGAACAGTGGCTCTCCTCAGGCTGCGATTCTGTTGCCCCGCTCAAACGTATTACTTCCAAGCGTGAGAAGGACGCCAACCGGTGGTTCAACGAAGAGCTCAAGGCCACCAAATTAGCAGTACGTCGCGCGGAGCGGGCTTGGAGGAGAAACTACCGCCCCACTTTACGACTGGAGTACATCAACACCCTGACCCAGTATAAAAAAGACATCTTGGAGGCCAAAACCACCTACTTCTCCTCCAAAATCCTTGCTGCAGAAAACCAGTCTAAGGAAATATTTGCGATCGTTCATAACCTGGCGTTTTCGGATAGAACAACCCTTAAGCCCGCCCCGTCCGAAGAACTCTGCCACTCCCTCAACAATTGCTTTATTCACAAAATTGCTACCATTAAAGCCAACATCCCTCCCCCTTCTCCCTCCTTTGTTGACCCCCAACGTCCTCCTCCCAAGGGAGAACTCACTACCCTCCCCCCCATAACTAAGGAATCTCTGACCTCCTTAGTACCTTTGGTCAAATCTGGCTCTCCACTTGACCCCTGTCCTGCCCACATTCTCCGCCACATTTTTGTCACCTGCCCAGACCCCCCCCCTTCATCTCCTCAATAGCTCTCTTGCTCAAGGCGTGGTACCGAACCCTTTGAAATCTGCGGTTATTGTGCCTATCCTGAAAAAACCCGGTGCGGACCCCTCTATCCCTGCTAATTTCCGCCCCATCTCCCTCTTGCCATTTCTGGCAAAGGTGCTCGAGCGCCATGTCACCTGCGCTCTGAGCTCCTTTGTGGAGATGCAAGGAGCTCTTGCCCCCCGCCAGGCCGGCTTCCGCCCCGCACACTCTACGGAGTCCGTTGTCATCTCGGTCTTGGACAACCTCAGGGAGGGCATGGATACCAACCAGCGCCAGGCCCTGGTGCTCCTCGATCTCTCAGCCGCTTTTGACACGGTGGATCATACCATCTTGCTTTCCCGTGTCAAGGCGGCGGGGATCGGGGGGACCGCCCTGGTCTGGCTATCCTCCTTCCTGAGCGACCGCACCCAGGCCGTCCGCCTGGGTGATTTCACAGCGGACGTCCAGAAAGTTCAGTGCGGGGTCCCCCAAGGCTCTTCCCTCTCCCCCCTTCTGTTTAATCTTTATATCGCCCCTCTTATCTTTTCCCTGCAACAAATGGAGGTCGCCGTATTTAATTATGCGGATGACCTCCAGCTTGTTTTCAATCTGTCCTCTTCCCCCTCTTCTGCTCTATACTTTCAATCTATCATGCTCCATATCCGGGACTAGATGAACCACAACCACTTGAAACTCAACCCCGATAAAACCGAGCTGGTGTTGACGGGTGGTTCATCCAGCCCCTGGTCCTCTCTGTTCTGGCCCCCCTCTCTTGGCCCTTCTCCTGTCCCCTCTACCTCAGTCAAAACCCTAGGCATCAAACTTAATTCTCAACTCACCCTTCACTCCCAGGTCAGTTCTGTGGTCTCTTCTTCTTTCCTTTCACTGCGCACTATACGCAGGGTGTCCTGTTTCTTTACTTTCACCGCTCTCAAACTTATCATCTTGGCCATGGTGGTGTCCCGTCTGGATTACGGCAACGCCCTATATGCGGGTATTCCTGCATAAAGCCTACGGCGTTTGCAACAGATACAAAACCAGGCGGCCCGCCTGGTCTTCAAACTCCCGAAATTCCACCACTCCACCCCCCTCTTGAAGTCTTTACACTGGCTCCCTGTGCGAGCCCGGGTCCAATTTAAGCTCGCCTCCATCACCTTCTTGGCTCGCCTGGGCTTGGCACCAGCGTTCATCTCTTCTGAGATCACCCCTTACGTTCCCACCAGGGAACTACGCTCGTCCTCCCAGTCCCTCCTCACCATCCCACGCTACCGGAGAAAGAAGTGGGGAGGCTCGAAATTTGCCACCCTAGGCCCGCTACTTTGGAACTCCCTCCCCCTCGAACTCCGAACCCTCACCCTGTACCCACAATTTCGGAAACACCTCAAGGCCCATCTGTTCATGAAGGCCTTTGACTAAATCCCCCGCAGTTCCCCTGTCTCCTGGCCCCGGATCTTTGTTAGCTGTAGCGCCAAGAAACCGCTGTTGTATGCGCGCTTTACAAATAATTTAAAACTCAAACTCAATTTAAAACTCAAACTCATAGTAAATCAGGTGTAGGCATAGACCATGCTGGGGACTGTGATTCACAGGACAGAGGAAACTAAAGAGTCTGGGAACACTAGACTGCTGTTTCCTACACTTAGACAACCACACCCTGGTTACTGGTACACTTCGGTGGAATAAGGGATAGAGCCCGTATTTCAGGTCATGCTGGCATAAAGTCTGTTCCAGGCAAAGTGGAGTGGTCGACCTCGCACCTGGGAAACCGGGTTCGAGTCTCAGCGGCGACGCGCAACATCCTGTGCTTCTGGTTAAATCACTTAATCTCGCCATGCCTAAAAACAAATTAATGTGTCCTTCTGTAATGAAACTGGTGCTCGTGTAAAGCACTCTGATACCCGATTTCTCGGGTCTGGTTTGCGGTATATAAAACATTTTCTTTTAAAGTGTTTTGTGACTGGTTCTCTTCTAACCAGTTTGCACCTGTTCACTTGCCTGACACTTATTATTCCCCTCCTCAATTTCTTATGCTAACTTCCCCTTCAGCTCCTCCCTTCTAATGTGTAATTGGTTGTGCTCGATCCTAATGTGTTTCAAGAAACAAGGGTCCTAAGGATTTAAATATAGCAATAGAATAATAATATAGACTTCAATCAGTACTATATGGTTTCAACACCCAGCCGGGCGTGAGTTTATTTAAGGAATGATGTAAAATCTTGTTGGACCAAGAAGGACCAAAATCAGTGGTGAGATAGGGTACAGTCCTGTACCTATCCCAAAAGATTAGAAAGAACAGAACAAGGTTTAAGATAGAAGAAGGGAGAAGGTTTTTTCAGGCAGGAAACAATTTTTGAGCCAGAGGGTGACTTGCAAATACAATAGAAATTTTTCAACAAATTCACCCTGCAGTATAAACAATTACAAGTATACATATTATATCATATGTTACACTGCATAGCGCGTCGACGTTTCGATCCCTAAAGGCTCATGATAAACGATCCTAATGTGTATCCTTCTCCGTCTTACCACCTTACCTCTAGGCTGGTTTGCTTGTCTGGTTATCCTGATCTGGTAAGGCAATTTCAAGGTAGCATCTACCATCGAAACCAATAAATGTACGCTGCTCATGCGCTTCAATAGTCCACACCAGCCTGTGAATGTATACTTGCTTGGGGAAACAACACTTACAATGCAACTTTTACAACGCACTACCTTTACAACAAAACTTTTACAACGCAACATCCATTACAACGCATGCCATTACAACGCAACCATTACAACGCATGTCACTACAACGCATACCACTACAACGCATGTCATTACAATGCAGTCATTACACCGCATACCATTACAACGCATACCTACACTATCCAACACTTACCCTACTGTTGCTCCCCCTGGAGTTAGAATAGTAATTTTTTACCCCTACACTATCCAACACTTACCCTACTGTTGCACCCCCTGGAGTTAAAATAGTAATTTTTACCCCTACACTATCCAACACTTACCCTACTGTGGCACCCCCCTGGAGTTAGAATAGTAATTTTTACCCATACACTATCCAATACTTACCATAGATGCAATGTAATGGTATGCGTTGTAAATGTAGTATACGTTGTAGTGGAATGCGTTGTAAAGGTAGTTTCAAAGAATTTGTTGTAATGGCTTGCGTTGTAATGGAATGTGTTGTAATGGATGTTGCGGTGAAAAAAATGCGTTGTAAAGGTATGCATTGTAAAAGTATGCGTTGTAACGACATACATCCACTTGCTTGTGTCCTCCAATACATGCTACACCTGGTTCAGTAACATATCATTCCTCTAAACTGTGAGATTGCCCTGTGCTGTCTTCAGCTTGTGATGATGGATTCCGAGAGGGTTTTCCGGTCGATTGTTTCTCTATTACTTAATTTACCCCCTTACCCCCAATGACTTCTGCAAGTGTGTTTTTTCCTTTCCAAATGTCCCACCTACGAAGGTGTTCAGGGACGGCAGGGGCTTTCAGTGGGTCAGCTCTACCCTGACAACTGCTTCCTAGCTTGTTTTTCTTACACATTGCCTTTTATTGTATTTTCTACAATATGCCCTTATGTGCCCCATGCCAGTCATCTGTCTGCAAGCTGGTTTCCTATCAAACAGTCTCTCCACAGTTGGGATTTCTTTTCATAAATATGTGTAATTTCCACATAAATGATTCAAAATTATACGTATTATGTGAAATGCAGTTTTCTGGTATCCCAGGTGGACATTTCATGCAGAGCCATACATCACGTAAAAAACTCATCTGAGATGTCAGCAGGATACTGTTTGAAGTAAAAAATGTCTCCAGTTCTCAGTTTCAGTTCCCACAAGACATTTTCTTTTCGAACCTGTCTCGCGTGGGCAAAGATTTAGTACAATGGTACAACCAAGTAATGGAAAAAAAAACTCATGAAATTCACATAACATTATATATGCAATTTTCACATGAATTCATCTACATGATAAAGATTGTTCCAGGGCCTACTTGTGGGGGGGCACTAGGGGTGGGCATAACTTGTCTAATTCCATAATGTAGCGTAAGCATGTAGGATTACCTAAAACCTCTGTGAGATTATGTGGAATTATGCAAGAAGAGTAATTCTGCATTTAGCACTATTTCTTAACAAAATGTTCCCTCTTACTTCTGAAATGGATGTGCGGATGCATTTTTGCACTAAACATAGTGCTAAATGCAGCAGAACATGATTAACGAGTGGCCACCCAAGCTCGTTAACTGGGCAGAATTTTTCCCCAATTTACTCCCGGCATTTATCTATATTTTCTTAGTGCCTAATGCAGCAGAATACGATTAGCGAATGCAAGCGGCAGCTCACACTTGCTAAATGTGCTCCTGTGTAGGATTTTCCTCCCAAATTACACAAGCAGGAGTAGTCATGTAATTTTTGGTAATTCCATTGTAAAAGAGTAATGCGGAATTAATTTACTCCGATGACTCTGGCGTAATTGAAATTCCGCCAAGGCATAAGAACCACTTCACACAATAAGAGGTGAAACTCCCTGCTCTTCCTCGAGGCCCAGAATACTGCAGTGGTAAGGTACACTCTTTAGTTTTATTTGCTGCCAATTGGTGGCTGTGGTTGACCAGCCAAGGCTTACTCATTGGCAACATTAGGAGTGTTTGTACAAAATATGGTGTAACAAGATTTAGCTAAATCAATAAAGATGAATATGCCATTTTATTTACTGCATACCAAAAGAATACACATTATCACATAGAATTTAAAATAAGGATCAATTCTGAGAATGAGATGTCTACTCCAGTCCCTGTATTTCTGCATGGTAAACCTTAAACAGTGATACACATCATTATAAAGATTGCTGCTTCTGCCTAACAAACATATGGTGTTATCTTAACATTTAGCAAGGGATTTATGAAGCCTTGAGCTTGCTTTCATAAAAGGTGTCTCTGAAGCCATCAGTCTATGGGCCTGATTCACAAATGTAAACTTAGACCTACAGTCTATTTATGAGCCTATTGTGCTATTGTTGCATCACTTTTTGTGACGCTGCAGCGGCATAAAAATTGTGCCACATTGCAGCATTTTTACAAAGTGACACATCTAAGTAGATGCATCACTTTGTAAAGCCCTGTGCTACATTATACCTGCGTCAGATATAATGTCTGCAGGGTGGGCGTTTCCATGTTAAAAAGGGTCATAGAAGTGGCGGAGTGAAATCTGTGAGATTTCACAACGGCCCTTCAAGGACACCACTGTGTCAAAACCTTACGCCTGCCTCACAGCAGGCGCCTTTAACATGGGAATTGCCCATGTGTAATGACCCATTGCTGGAGTAGCACCCCTTTTGCGACACACTCCAGCAATGCGTCATTACCGCACCTACACATAAGTCAGAAATACTAACGTGTCTGTAAATCCTTGGAAATGTAGTGCTGTATAGTAAATATGGCGCATCCATGGTGTCACAAGGAGGGTGCACTGAAAAGTGTTGCATTGCTGTCTTCATGGAGTGATGCAGCACTTTTTATAAATAAGGCCCAAAGTTTTGACCTGAAGTCTAAATTTAGACTTCAGGTTTAAGCTTAGACTTTAGTTTATGTTTACCTTTGTGAAGCCGGCCAAATGTGTTTTTAGATAATCCACTGCTCATACTTTTCTGCATATTTTGAAAAATATTGTGAGTAGGAATATATTGCAGACACTAGTGCAAAAAATTCTCAAATATATTGCTGTAAAAGTAGAACAAAATGTGTATACAAAACACCAATACTTATTTTCAACAAAAATATGGAGACCGGTTATTGTGTAGTCAATGGTGAAAAGCATTTTTATCTGTGGTGCATTGGAATGAATAACTTTTAAAATCATATTTACACTTCATACATAGAATACACCCTGTTTTCTCAATTTCTTGGGTCTTTCAGATAATACAGTAAATACTATATTAAATTCATACACCATTAGTACATCAGCATATATTATCATTTCTAAGTTTATATATTTGATCACAACAAGGTTATAGAATGTAATTGACCTCAGTCAGAGCAGAACTCAGAGAACTCTCAGAATTCATTACTATTGTTTACTACAAGATAGAACAGTCAAGGAAACACTATTACAAGTACAAGATAAAAATGTGTTTGAGGTGCCAATAAGTCTCCTGTAAATGTTGTACTAGATGTACTGCAGGTCTTTTGAAGTCAGCCAAAGGAGGTCAGCTCAGCCACCGTCAGAACAATAAACTTTCTGAAACAAAAACAGGTTTTGAAATGTTTCTTCAATTTCTCGCAGACTAAGTTCAGTGTTGTCCAGCAGTGTACATAACCCTTTGCCAGGGCCACTGGAATAATGCAATTCTGCGGCCACAGTGATTTCCGTGTAATAATAGATGTACCGCATTTACCACGTAGTTGATCATCTGCTGCATAATCTTCGGACTTTAGCCCAAAAAATGTTTGCTAGTTCAAATAAATCAAAAGTTATTATTACCACAGAAGCACGTGGGTTGGAGGCCCATTACAAGGGTTGACTGGTCACCTTTTAAATCCTTATTGGTGTGGTTGGATGTTAAACTGGTACTAATGAGGTGAAACATTTGCCCATACAGTGTTATCACGAGTACAAATAACAAAATAATGTAGTTATACTATCTCAGTTTTGCCACATTACCTCACATAATTTGCATTTTCTTGCTGCATAATATAGACAACACTGAAGCATACGATGTTCCACTCCTGGCACATAATTCTTTTGACTCTGCTCTCCATTGATATCTCGCTATGGTTTGCTGCTGGTAAAGGAGTGAACAGGTTAAGTATTTAGGAAACTGTCACTCACAGCTGAATCACGTTTCCGGGGTCCTAAGACTATGTTAGTCCTCAGTCTTCACACAGCTAAAGTTAGACGCCCTTGGTTACTTACAGGCCCTGTTTCTTGAAATAAACTGATCACAGTCAGGATTTTCTGGTGGTCCAAACTATCTTATTTCTGTGGATCCTTGTGGTTAGGGTGAGGGCAGCATTCCTAAACCTACGTTTTGAGGTCTACTCGATACACTAGAGTATTTTTTTCTTCAGTTTTCCTTGTGTCCAATTGACTGTTGCACTTATCTGAGCTCTTGATCACCTCCCATGTACAGGAAGCAGGTGATCAAGAGCTTCAGCAGGGGCTAGCTAATGTTTGTGATCTCTGAATTTAGTACGCAGTGCCATGTCTTTAAGGAAGTGTCATTCCAGGTCAATGTCAAAACGCATCTGAGTTGCATCCAGACATTCTAAGCATCACAGCGGTGGGAGTTTCAGATCAAAGGAAGAGATGGACCAAGGACAAGTTGCTGGAGCCCTGTGGGATGTATGAGCATGCTTTAGTGAATGGGAACTATGACCCCCAGTCTAGATGCTTCTCTGGGCTGCTCACTTTCACTTTTGATTATCTTCTTGTTAGTTGGGCCAGGGTCCTCTATGGCTCAGCTGATCCCTCTTCGTTGTGGTAACTATGGGTTCACAGATATGAACATTGTGGTTCTAGGTTGATGTTTGTGTCAAGTAACAAGAGAACTGGAAAGGACAAAAATTCAGGGTGTGAAGGCTGCAGCACACAGCTCCTAACTTTCATCCTTACTGTGCCCTATGCTGAGTGTACAGGCATGCCTGTGTAGGTCTAGCCCTTCAAATGCACTCCATCCTCTACCATGCCTATGCATTGGCCATGCCCAGGATTCTGACTGTTCTTTGACAGTGCCTTGCCTCTTTTTGATTCCATCACCAGGTCGGTCTTATAATGATTCCTGTTGTATTGAGTGTGTGTCTTGCACTGCTTGTTGTTTGTCTGATTTGTGCCCCTCCTGTTTCATCTTCCTTTATCCACTATGCGGTTCCTTTTGACTGTCCGTGTCTGCCTGATGGGTATAGTGCGTACTGTGTGCCCTGCGCTCCTATCTGTTACATCTAATGGGGCCCTTAGTGATCTATGGGCATCTCTTAGATTTGGCACAGTTGTGGTTTATGCCCACATCCTGCAACATGCCCTTTCTGGCTTGATGCCCATGATCTGTGGTGTACTGCATTCTGTGCCATGTCTAGGCCTTTTGCATTGTCGCTTTCTGCTCCATTTTCTGTCCTGTACCTTTTACTATACTGGCCCCTGCCCGCTCCCATGTCCCTCAGTGCCACTTACCCATATCTTTCCATATGCCCTTTCCTGACTCCATGCCCAGCCAGTGCACCGTGTCCCTTCCTACCCCATGCACAAGTAAATGCTCTTCCACCTCCACGACAATGCTCTTCCACCTTCTTGCTCCATCAGCATAATCCTTCCCTGGTCGCCATCCTGCACCTAGCCCATGTCCTGAACTCTTTCTGTTCTATGTAATGGCCTGCCCCCTTCCTGCTTCACGTCCTGTCCTGTTCCTCCTCCTGTACCGAGCCCATCTTGTGTCCTGTGTCCACCTTCCCCATATGGTGTCCTTCTATATTCCACTTCCAGGCCCAGGCGCCGCTCTGTGTACCTTCCTGCACCAAGCAATAGCACATCCCCCTCCATCCTCATCCCTATGTTGTTAACTCCTTCCTGCTCCATAAGCATGTTCTTCCCTTATGCCCCGTCTTGTTTAATTACCATCAATGCGCCCAGCGCCTCGCGCAAGAAATCACTGTCCACGCCTCTTTAGGAGCAAGAAAGGCCACTTTATTTTAGGACAGGTGCATCATAAATCTCATGAACACATTCATTATTTATTTCTTTACATAATACAACTCTACAGTGAGCCTACGAAACCTAAATCCCAAAACCCCGAACAAACTCCTGCCTACTACCCCTAGACCTACCCAACGAGCTACCCTTCAGGATGGCCAACCCGCTCCAGGCTGCCCACCCCCACTAGCAAAAACCCGCCTCCTAAAAGAACAAAGGCACCCATCCTAACAGTGGCAAACCTACAAAAACGAAGCAGCACCTAGAGCACCGCAAAATAAAAAACCCACAAAAATAAATAAAAAAGAGGGAGGGTGGGTGGGGCAAAACAAACCTCCCTTCTAGCCTCCCGCCACGCATTTCCCAACCGCCAGCCTGTCCCCCTTATAACCCCTCCGCTAATCAGTCCCCACCTGATTGCAGCTTCTCGCGTGAACATACCCAGGAAGAGACCGGCTCGCGCCTGGCTCTCCCTGGGTCCCCCCTTGAGACCCTACGGGTATGTAGCGCGCTCTATAAATGTCACTGATTGAATGCTCTCTTCTCTCTCCCTGGTCCAAATTGAGGTCTGACCCATTTATAATCGATGCCATGAGCCCCTGTCCAGCTCCTTGATCATGATCTTACATGGGGCCTATTCCTTGTGCCCCGGCCTGACCCACGCCAACGGCGTGCCCTTTCCTGCTACAGGTCCCTATCCTGGCCCCTTCCAGTTCCGTGCCCTGCTCTCTTCCACTTCCTGCTCCATGCCTCTGTCCTGGCCTCAGCCCAATCGCTCCTCGTGCCCATGTCCTGCCTCCGTGTCCTGCCCTTTGTCCCTCCTCGCGCCATATCCGGTCCGCGCGCCCTCTCCGGAGACCTTTCCTCGCTCCGCTGCCCTCCTAATGCCTCGCGGATAAAAGGCTTCCCGCGCGCGTCCCTCGCGCGCCTCCCCGACCCGCCGCTGTTAATTCGCCGCGTGCTCCTCAATCGGTAACTGCAGTTGCTCAATTATCAGCGGCTCCTGCCGTCCCCGCTGCCCGCGGCTGTGCAAAGTGCTGTGGATAAAAGCACTGCATAAATAACGCGGGATAAGAATAAATAAAGTCTGCCTCGTGCGTGCCCGCGTATTTATTGATCTGACATCAGTTACAGAATAGAGATTATGCACAGTAAAACCCTCTCTCATATATACACTCTCTGGCGCTGCTCCTTAGATTAGATTTAGCATCTAGTTTATTGCATTGGCTTGTAATAGCTTTGGCAGAACATGCTCTCATATTCTGGTCATGACAGCAAAGTGAATTGAAAGGAGAGAAAGAGAGAGCGACCGGAGAGACAGGTGGATGGGGAGATAAAGGTAGAGGGAGTTGATACTTCGAAAGGGGGGGCGGCAGAAGAGTCAGAAGAAAGCTTGGAGAGGGGGAGCGACTGCGTCGGAGAGACGAGAACCATTGTGAGGGAGACTGAAGGCATGGGCCCTAGCCGAGAGAGTGCCCGAGAGGATGGTGATATACACGTCGACGACATTTTACAACTGGGAGTTTAATAAAAAAATCAAAAAAAAATCGATGGAATGCATTTTTACCCATTGGCCTAGATTGAAACAGAGTACCTTTTTTTTTTATACGAGAGACATACAAGAAAGGGAGGTGGTGGGGAGGCCACAGCAGAAGGTGCTATGAGAAGTGGCGACCGGTGAATTTCAAAGGTGGTGGGACGTAAGACCAAATACTAGTTTTACTTGCAGGAATGAGCACAGGTGACCCCAGGGGGCTTCGGAGGGGATGAGAAGATCTGCTAAAGATATTGGGGCAGATTTATGAGGCCCTTGCGCCACGTTTACGCCGCTGTTGCGTCACGCAAGGCGGCGTAAACGTGGTGCATCCCTACGAACGATTTACAACGTGACGCATCTAGGCAGATGGGTCACGTTGTAAAGCCCTGCGCCGCTTGTGGGCGTTCCGGCGCAGGGTGGCCGTTCCGGGGCAGGTGCACCTCGCAAAAGTGGCTGAGTGAAATCTATGAGATTTCACTCAGTCACTTTTAAGCCAATGCTGCGTCAAAAGCCTGCGCCTGCTTGAAGCAGGCGTAGGTCTTGACGCAGCATTGTTAAAATGGGGCACCCCGAGCCTTGCTGGAGCTGCGTCGCACTTGCGACGCAACTCCAGCAATGCGCCACATTTCCGGCACAGATGCGTCACGCATCTGTGCCGTTTTTGCACCATGGTGCGCCGCATTATAAATGCGGCGCACCATGGCTGGCGGAGCTGTGGCGCACTGTGGCGCATGTTAACTGGCGCATCCCTGGGGATGCGCCAGTTAAACATAAATCTGCCCCATTGAGTACATTTAGAGCTACCAGACTCTGTCCCTTGTAAATACAGATCAGAGGAAACATGAGATTTGGCCGGAGTACAGTGCTTCAGAGTGAGACTCCCAGTGGACAGCTGTGCCTGGGAGCACAGGAGGACTGTTTCCGAGTCACGCTGGTTGGTAATCATGTCTGAGACACGCCACGGTCTAATAAAGAGACACACCCTGAACAGGTGTAAGCAGGGCCGGCCTTATCCCTGGTGGCGCCCTGTGCGACAGTCTCTGTTGGCGCCCCCTATGACCACGTCTGCCATGGATTCCCTCACTAGCACCCTTTAGAGTGCCCCTGAAGTCTCAATAACCACTGTCTCTCAGATTCATTTAGTTTTATAGCACCACTCATACCAGTGTAAGGTGAGCGGATGTAGCCTTACGGTTAGAGCGGTCGACCTCGAAGCTGGGGAACCGCTTTCGAGTCTCGGCAAGGACGCTCAACATCCTGTGACTCTGGGCAAATCACTTAATCTCTCCGCGTCTAACAACAATGAATGTGTCTATCTGTAACGAAACTGGTGCTCATGTAAAGCACTCTGATACCCAATGTCTCAGGTCTAGTTCGCGATATATAAAACTAAAAAAAAATAAAAGGTGTCAGAGCACTTTACATCACACACACATTGCACAGACAATCATATGTGTGTAAATCCCTGTATAGGAAATGTTACATCAGACAGGACTACAAGGTGTAGTGTAGGAGTGACATGTTATAGATACTGGTAGGCAATATAGTTTAGGAGTCCTTATTCTGGAAACGCACACATTCTGAATTTAAAATGTAACATCATTGCAAGGGGTTCTCTTTAATAATAAGAACTGTTTATACCCAAATATACCCTTTTCGCAAGATTAGGATGATGAAAGACTGGGCAAAGAAACATATAGCTCTAACATATACCTTGCAATTTGCATGCAGCTCTTTGATGACAGTTAATAGCACAATGTTCTATATTAGGATTTTGACTTGTAAACGGCAAATAACAAAATGAGCTCTCTCACAGAAGCAATGACCCACTGACCTATCTCCATTATATGCACTTTGTTATCTGCATGTTACACGTTCTTAGCAGCAGGTATTTTAACCCTCTGTGCTTCCTTAGGATGAGTCAAAACGTCCACTACACAAACCTCTGGTCTCTTTCCAGGAAGACGATTAATCACAGAAGTTATCTTGACATTTTAATTGATGCCTGATAATTGCTGAAGGCCAGGAACGGGGCAGCAGGTGCTTTTAAAATGAGGATATACTTGTAAAAATGATGCCCCCTCCCCAAGTCAGCACCCGGTGCAGTGGCACCAATCGCACGGCCCTAGAGCCAGCCTTCGTGTAAGCAGGACAGGCAGAGGACTGCCTGAGTGTATGGCTCCCAGACGACTGCGCCTGGGGGCGACACATATTTTTTTTCCTCAGGAGTTTTATATTGCGCAAACTTGACCCAAAGGTATCAGAGCACTTTACATGAGCACCTGTTTTACACAAGGGCACATTAATTTTTGTTAGGCATTAAATGATTGGTCCACAATCACAAGATGTTGAGGGTCATTGCAGAGACTCAAGTCCAGTTTCCCAGATTTGAGGGCGACCGCCACAGCCGCTAGACCACCTAGTAGGTGACTGCCTGACACACCATGTACTGTTTCCAACAGCAGTGGCTGGTCAAGGTCGAAAGTGGTGCAGTCAGATGCCAGATTTACCTGCAAAAGTGAGCACAGCTTCCCCGATGGGGCTTGCAAGCAACAAGGAGGGCATTGAAAAAGTACATTTGGAGACAGAGTTGGTCGAGCTGCAGGCAACTGGTACAGAGAGGGAGAGAGCACAGAGAGGAGGGATCATAGAAGTAATGTGCCGGGGTTGAGACTTGAGATTGCACAGGAGACTGGGGGTGCAGAGAGGGAGAGAGCACAGGGTGGAGGGACTGCAAGACTAGCGGACTGTAGTCGGGAGATACCACAGGAGCCTGATGGTCCAGAGAGGGAGAGATCATCGGGAGGAGAGGAGGCACACAAGTAATGTAAAGGAGTCAAAAGAAAACGAAGGAGAGTGCTGGTCCAGTCCAGAGATGGGGAGAGCACAGAAGCAATGTACTAGAACCAAGGGAGCATGGCAGCACAAGGAGTTGACTGTCTGGGAACTAGGAAGAGATAAGGGACCGCACAAGGATGCTGGGGGCCTCATTTACAATATTATGACTTAGGGCAGCACTGCAAGCCTTCCTGCTGTGCTGCCCTGCCTCAAAAGAAAAGGACAGGAATGTGCTGTACTTATCAGATATGCCGTATTCCTCTCCTTTCCCACTGCGTTAGTGCACAAATTGCTGCCATGCGTCAAAGCAGGCACCCTTGCGCCATGGTGTAATAGTGTCTGCGTTTTAGAGATGATTGTTTGTGTGCAGGAAGGGACACCTTCCTGCAAAAATAATAAAATCAATGGAGGTGATTTCCTCTTTCTATGAGTGCTGCAGAATGTAGCTCACATAGAGGAAAAAACGAGGAGAAATAATGTTATTTCTCCTCGTTGCGACTCCCCTAGGCTTTTGATGCCTTCCCAGGTTTACAGCTTGGAAATCTGGGAATGTGTCAAATGCCGTGGATGTTACATGGGAACACCCACTGTAACACTCATGGCACGCCTCCCTATGCCGGGGTGAGGCGACGCTGCAGTGCCTCAGTCCATATCTACAAGGCAGTGAAAAGCCATGCGGGGTGCAGTGGCGCAAAGAACCTTGAGGGGGCCCCCTTGCAGGGTACGTGAAGGGGCCCCCTCCGGACTCAATCTAGAGCTCCCCAGCAGAAGTGCGGTGCTGACGGGGCCCCCTGGAGGGTAAGGGACCCCCCGCACCGCGGGGGCTGCGGGGGCCTGTGTTATGCCCCTGGCAGGGTGACTTTACGTGGCCTTCTAGATATGGTCCTGCAGTGTGCTCTCCAGACCATCACTAAAATTGACGTTCCGGCAGTGCTCATGGCCTTGTAAACGAGGCACCAGGGGCTGGCAGAAGGGAGGGTTGAGACTGGGGCTCGAGACGAGCCAGGGCAGGGAGAGATGGGCAGCCTTGCCCGACAAACTGACAGCTAATGCAAGTGGAAGGGGATCGATACCGGCGGACTCATACTGAGAGGAAAATGCATTCATTTTATTCAACCGTATTTGACCAGGAAAATGTACTTTGAGAAAGTGCATCTCATTTCCTCATGCTTCCGGCTGAAGGGCATGGATCCCGCCAAGCGCAACTGATAACCAAGTACAGCGTAGTTACAGAAGGACACCCGAATCAAACAGGCTTATTTTTTATTGCGAGTGTTCAGGGGCGTAGCTTGGTCAGTTAGACTGGGGGGTTGTGAGCTTCAGATTTCCCCACATTCACACTGTCATATCAAGGTAAAATACATTACCTGAGAAGCAGGACATGAGGGGAGCTCAAGGGACAGTGGAAAGCGAGAGCAGTCTTGATTGTTAGCAGTACTTAAAACAAAATATTCTATCACATAACCAACGTTTTTTAGAACTTCAAATTAGAGAGGAAAGAGAGAGTGTGTGTGTGTATGTGTGTGTTTTATTCTGTGTGGGCATGTACAACTTCTAGCTGAAATCTATTAGACACCTCCTCATACCCCTACTGAAAGCACCTGTACCCAACTATTTACTACAGAATACATTTATTAAGTGAGTGGAATACCCCAAACTCACCTTCTGAAGCTACGCACCTGCAATTGCCTCTTGCACCTGGTAATTCAGATGTAAATATACACCTTCATCAGTAGCGGTCGGCAGTAGGTGTTTCTATAGGGCGGTGACGTGGGCAGGAGGAGGGGCAGGGTGGGGGGAAATAATGTATGGATTACGGAGTTTTACAGGTAAGTAAACATTTAAATACATAAAACGAATTTCGTTGCGCACACTGCATCACCAATGTGATGCAGTGCGCGCAACGAAATTCGTTTTATGTATTTAAATGTTTACTTACCTGTAAAACTCCGTAATCCATACATTATTTCCCCCCACCCTGCCCCTCCTCCTGCCCACGTCACCGCCCTATAGAAACACCTACTGCCGACCGCTACTGACCTTCATCACATACATTTGTGATGTACCAGACCACCGTTTGCATGGACACTCATGCCTCGGGCAAATCCATTCAGTTTTATACTGGGACATGAAACAGAGTCAGCCTTTTTAGGTTTTGCCCTAGCCAATGCGTACGAAGTACGCATGTGCTAGGAAAAAAACCTAATGAGATATAGTATATGGGGCTTGGAATCCGCCCCGTCTTCCATTGGCTAGCTCCATAAATGGAGGCTAGCCATTGGAAGACTGGCCTGTCCGTCAATGCCAGACCAGATTCGGGGGCGTTCCCGAGAATTTTTGGCTTTTGGCGACGTCAGCCGAAAGCCAGTTCTCGGGAACGCCCCCGAGTCTGTTCCTGCATTGACGGCACCCGCCTTCCTGCTCTCGTGGTCGTGCTCGCCTTTCCCGCCCCCTTTCCTGCCCCTCTTCCATGCCGATCCGATCCGTAGCAGCCCGCTCCTCCAGGGTATCCGACCTGGCATTTTTGTTGTTGTAAATTGCTCTCCTCGCCAGCCTCACTGCCCGTGACGAGCAAAGCAATAGTTCGGGAGAGCAAGAGCTGTCCCGGTGTGTCAGCCATAACAACACCAGAAAGAACCTCGGGAGGCAGCGAAAGCTGCGGCCTCTCCCTCCACTTCCCTCGGGTCTGGAAAGACCCGAGGCTTCAGTGCACACAGGAGGCTGGCCCTATGTGTGACGTCACAGTCATTTCCGTCCAGCACAGCACCCCGCGGGAGTCAGCGCACAGGGGACGCAGGCTATGTGTGCCGTCACAGCACTTTCGTCCTGCACAGGGGATGAAGGCCCTATGTGTGACGTCACAGTCACTTCCGCCCTGCACAGCCCGCGGGAGTCAACAGATAGTGCTGTCCCGAGCAGAGACAGGTTTGCTGAAGGCTGCCACACTGCCAAAGCGCTACAGATGTAAGAGGCGCTTTCAGAGGCTTGACAAGATAACAATGCTGCAGAGAGGCAGGAGGCAGTGAAGTGACAGGCGCTTCAATCAGAGAAGAAAGGCTGCAGGCCAGGGGCTAACCAGGGATGATGTGGGGTAGCGGGGTGGAGGGAGGAAGTGCCTTAGTTCGGCCCTCTGCATTAACCATCGAGCTCCCACCGGGGGCTCGCTGCTCCACAAAGCACTGCATGACTTGGCGGGACTAATTAAAGGTGTCAGACAAGACAATATTTACCCGTTTTTAATGCAAAGATGAGGCTGGCCAGAGGGTCCCAGGATCAGCGTCAGCCACTTCAACTAAGCGCCTATTAGCGGGCCTTGTGGAACCTTCTCTCCTGCAGGCCAAGGGCTGCTGGGGGCGCAGGCAGGGGCTGGAGACAAGGCGTAGGTAGTATGCTACAGCAAACAGACTGGGAGCGATCTTAAGAGCACACGCGAGACTAGCGCTTAGAAACAGTCAGGTCAGGACGCTGTGCACAGAACGCAGTAAGTACAACAGAGTGGCTCTTGGGTATGGAAGAGGGCGTGTTGCCCACCCAAGATGATCGCCTGTGAAGCGTCCTCTGTGAGTCTCCTTATTTCGGTCTGAACTCTAAAGGGGCTTCAGGGAGCTACATGAGCCCTCTACCCTTGCAGGCCTTGCTCGTCTCTTCGTGTACCGAGCGTTTCGTACAGGAAAGGATTTAAGTGATTGCTCTACAGAGCCTCGAGAGGCGGACTCCTCAGAGTGACGCATAAGTCGAGACTTGCAAAAACTCGACTGAAGAGTTCTTTAAGATAGTTAAACAACTTGCAAATGTCCTTGAAAATAAGAATGCACATTTAAATCAATCCTTTTGTAATATATGCAGTCTCGTATTTTCAATTCGGGGGCGTTCCCGAATGCAATTAACATTGCAACACGTGCCTGTGTGTGCCGACCGCCGCCGCCGGAGGAAGACCAGGTGAGTGCTCCCACCCTCCCTCCCGCTGTCTGTGTGTCCGTTCCCGCCCCCGCACCCCACCCGGTCTTCGTAATACTGGTAGCTTGTTTCTCGGTGCGCCTAGAGGCCATCCATTGTTTGTTATTGCTTGGCTTATTGTCACGCCCATTTGCTTGTTATTGGTCAGCGGTTTAGGCTTTCTTCCGCTTCGTGTCTCCATCCCTCCCCTGGATTATGGCTGCATTACGTGTCAGGTCTCTTTACTTTGCCAATGCTTTTTATATTAATAAACGCAGGCCTTTCCTGTTCACTGGTGGATTTATTGACTTAAGCTCGTGAAGTAAATAATTGTTGATATGCACACGATGTAGGCGACTGTGGGCATGATAAATGACCATGCGTAGGAGGATCGCTCGGTTCGGTCATAGTTGAGGCATGTCTGTTTGAACAAAGGGCTCCAGCTGTGCTTTATTTAAATGCCGAAGATGGATGCACCGTGGCTCCTGCCGCCGCCTGTACCGTGCTGCACCTCTGTCCGGTTCAAACATAGCACGCTTGATTAGAAATGTCTGGCGGAATATATGGAACACGGATATTTAAGCACTCCGTTTCTATAGCTCCCCCCCCTAATTGATCATAAGCAGTCCGCATTCTAGGAAAGGCTGGAGGGCTAGACACCTGTTTTACTGCGGTGTTGAAGTAGTGTAAACAGCACGACCGCCTAGTCTAGAGTACTCGTGTTCAATGGATAGATGCGCCTAGAAGCAGCTTACGTTTCAATTGACTGAGCTTATCCATAGCTACAGTTTGGCCTTCAGTGCAGTATCTTGTTTTCCAGAGGGAAGAGAGACACATTCAGGTCTGGGGAAACCACTGCAGTGCAGAAGGGGCCTGCCTGATGTTTGTGCGTCTTTACCAAACTGAGTAAGGGCAGCTTTGGGGCGTCTTATTGATTCTGTACATGACATGCAGAGCGCTCTCTTTGCCGCTTCGTGGTATAGACGCGTTTTAGGTCTGGCTTGAGAGCCACAGCTGCTGCTGGACATCGTGTTCTCAACAATGAGTTTTCAGAATTACTGTTAGCGAGAGGATTTGCTTTTGCCCACATGTTGCTTCCGTCGAGGACAGCCGTGATTGGGCCGGATTTGGTTGCTTCCACGGAAAGTGCTTGTATTCTAGTTTTTGCCTGATGGGAAAACTTGTTCTCAATACAAGTGGATGTGATGGCAAGGCAGAGATTAATTCTTTAGATGCCTGGTCTATTTATTGTATAAAGTTACAATAAAGGCAGAAGGCCTGCCATATTTATTCTGAACATCGTACATTAAAGAGGGAAGGCGTCAGATGTTGGATTGTTTTAACTGTATTGCCTTTCAAAAGTAGTACATTACTTTGAAGTTCAGCGTACCCAATAGACCAGAGCTCCGGGACCTGTTGGCATATCTGAACAATTTATAATCTTTTTTGTAATTTTATATGCATTTGGAATTTTATAACTGAATGCCAGTAGTTGCCTTGTGGGAAACATTAGGCAGAGCAGCAGTACTGTAGGCCTGAGTTGGTTATTGAGACATTCAGTAAGAAAGGCTATAAGACTGATTGTTGTGCTGGGAAAGTTATGGCCGATGCCATAGGTCTGATCTGTTTATTATGAAAAGTTAAGACCAAGGCAGTAGGCCTGGCTGCTTCATTGTAGACAACATTAAGAGTAGCCAACAGGCATTTCATGGTTGATGTTTATTACAGTTTGTAGACCTGTTCCGTTACATTAAATTACATCTCTTTGTAGGAGGCAAGTTGGTTGGTGTTGGGCTGCCCCTTTCGCAAACCATGGGGGCACAATATTTTATTTGTGATGATCCTTAGTATGCCTTTTTGAGAGAGGCAATGTATTGTTTTTGTTTGCAAACTGCAGTACTTTAGATATTTGGAATTTTCAACTGTATGCCGAATGGCTGCAAGTTTATGTAACATTCTGAAAGCATACGTTGATGATAAGCCATGGTAAAGGCTTAATGGTTCATGGGGGAGCTTAAGTCTGATTCTACATTGTGTATGGGTGGATGCATGGATGGGTTGTTGGTTGGATGGGTTGGTGGATTCCATAAATTATTGAGGGATTGGCTGTATATATGCATCTATCCATCCACCCATCCATGCATCTATCCATACACCCATCCATGCATGCACCCATCCATGCATCCACCAACTCATCCATGCAAGCATTACAACAAGAGCCCGCAAATCTCCTTCGTCTCTCCTCGACCCCCTTCCCTGTGCCCTGCCCTGCTATTGTAAATGACAATGCCATTTATTTATGTTTAAAAAAAAAAAACATAAATAAAAATAATGTCAAGAGCAATGCCAATAGCTCTAACTTTAACAAAGGCAAAACCATTGCATTGTAAATGCTTGTTCAGGAGTGGGGGCAGAGTAAAGACACCTGGACTGGGTGGCACAAACGGTCCTGGCAGGGTGCTTTGTTTTTTGATGTTGCTATTCCCTGCAACCATTCTATTCCCTCAGTGAAGGATAATGGGCAATGCAGCCTGGAGTTTTGAGCTGAGGTATGATCCAGAAATGTAGCCATACTGAGCTTCTATAACCTGCCTACCTCCTCAAGGTTTCTTCTAGGTTCCCTCAGGACACTTTTCATCCTTAATAAAGAGACTATTTACTGGTAATCTTCAGCACTCCGATTCTTGCTTCCTAGTGGGACCCTACAGCTACTTGGCACCCCTATTCCTGCCTCTATCTCTGTTTATTTCCTTCCAAAAGGAGGACACATTACCAATGAATAATATGCCCACCCTACAGCCTTCCTGTTTTATTTAAGGTCATTAATACAGGACTGTGATGAAGGAATGGTACAGGGAGGAAGAGGGGGCAATGTAATAAATGGGACTAGGAGGGAAGGATCAGAGTAATGAAGAGTACCAGTAAGATCCCGTGATGTGGTCAGCTACATGTTGGCACTCTGTGCCCAGATTAAGAGCTTCTGGAACCAAGCTAAGGCTACTCTAGAAGCCAAAATATAAGCAAATAGGAGAGGTAGGACCTTGTGTGGGCCGTCCTTGTCCCTCAGTAACTATACATAAACAACTGGGATGGACCTGTCTAGCAGTATGTCCGACACTGCAGTGCCTGGCACCCCACAAGGGTTTTGTAGAAGAACCCTCACACACCAACCTAGTTGGTGTCATGCTTCATCATCGGGTTCCCAGCTGAGTAGCCGAATGCTATTCAGCTGTGCTACGACGAGTGGGATGAAGTGGTGTGTCAAAAATACCTCTGGGTCTCTAACTTAAAAAGACTATTAGTTGCGTCCTAGTTATCACTAAGCATGGCCGGAAAATCCGTTCCGCTCGCGGATTTTGCGGATTTTCGGTAAATTCGCAATCTGCGAGATTCGCGAATTTCCCGCAAAATCCGCGAACGGAACAGATTGGGTCAAAGTTCAAGCTGACTTTTTGTAACTATTTTAGTATGGCGCCGGCAAGCTGCCAGAGCCTCTAAAATAGTTACAAAAGTCAGCTTCAACAGGAAGCACTAATAGATAAAGTAAAGCAGGTGCTAGAGTTGAATCTCAAATTCAGTTACACAATCATTAATCACCCTAAACTTGGGATGATTAATGACTGTGTAACTTAATTTGACCTTCAACTCAAGCACCTGCTTTACTTTATCTATTAGTGCTTCCTGTTGAAGCTGACTTATGGCTGAGGGCAGAAGGGCACAAAGTGGGACAGAGGGCATGAGTTAGGCAGAGGGCAGAAGGGCACAGAAACCAGTGGGGCAGAGGGCAAAAGGGCACAAACAAGAATGGGGCAGAGGGCAGAAAGGCACAAAAACAAGTGGTACAGAGGGCAGAAGGGCATAAAAAACGAGAGGGTGGCAGTGATGAACCAGGCAAAAAAAAAACAGCGAACACGCAAAGCGCCCCGCGAATACGCAAAGTTCCCCGCGAACACCCGCGAACACCCGCGAACACCCGCGAACACGCAAAAATAAAAAATCCGCAAATTCCCGAATTTAGCGGATTGCGAATTCGCAGATCCGCAAATTTGCGGATCGCGAATTCGCAAAATTCGCCCATGCTTAGTTATCACCTAGCTGATACCTAAGACACAACTAATAGTCTTTTTAACTATCCACTCGTCTATTTTTAATATACCCTGTACCCCTGGGAATAAAGTAATTATCAGTTAGAGACTCAAAGGTATTTTTAACACACCACTTCATCACACTTACACACCAAAAAAAACAGCTCCACTGTAATCAGGTGTCGCAGCACAGCTGAGTAGCATTTGGCTACTCAGCTGGGAACCCGATGATGAAGCATGACACCAACTAGGTTGGTGTGTGAGGGTTCTTCTACAATACCCTTGCGGTGACAGGCACTGCAGTGTCAGACATACTGCTAGATAGGTCTGTCCCAGTTGTTTATTAATACTCTAGAAGCCAGCCAGGAGGTCATGAAACAATGGTGGACCAGAAGGGCACTTTGGTTGAGTTTCAGCCTGGAAAAAAATATGGGTGGTGGAGCACAAGAGCGAGGCCACCTACCAGGTGGACTTCAAGTCCCACAGGAACCCTTTGAGGGTTTTGCATGTCAATCAGCTGAAACCAACTTCGAGAGGTCTTAGTTAACCATGCTTCCGGTTACAGATGATTGGGTGTAAGAGGAGAGTAAACCTTACCCGACTTCCTTTCTTCCCAGAAGCAGGATTTGTCAGTGGAGCGTGTCAGCCTCACCCCTTCACTGATTCTAGAGAAAAAAAAGAGACTGCTGCTATTGGTTGTGGCAGTTCGCCTCTTTAGTCACCTTTACATTAGAACTCACCGGTGGTGCCCATGATATTGACACTGGGGACAGCACACCTCTGAAAATTAAAATGTATACTTTGTCTGCTAAGGTGAGATTCAGCACCAAAGAGGAGGTCTCAAAGATGCTGGAGTAAGGGGTTATTGAGTCCTAAAACAGCCCTTGGTCCATCCCAGGGGTGCTGGTCCACAAGGCTGACCCTTCAGGTGCCACCCCTGAACCCGGTTTTGGCATGGACTACCGGGGGCTCAATGTAGTCAAAAAGACTGAGTCACACCCTTTCTCCCAAGTTGATGATCTTATAGATGTTTGACTTAATGTCCAGGTACTGGCAGATTGCCTTGACCAGAGAGGTCTAAGTTTTCTACCAGAATAGGGCACTTCCAGTTCTGGGTAATGCCCTTTGGTTTGAGGAATGCCCCTGTCACTTTCCAGAGGTTGGTCAACCAGGTCCTTGCTGGGTTGGAGAACTTCAGTGTGCCAGCTAGACAACATTACAGTCTCATGGAAAATTGACCTGCACCAAGGTTTATACACACGTATTTGATTTATCCAATTTCTATATTTCACAGTAATAATAGATATTTAGACAGAAACTTCCCACACATAAGAATTTCAAAAAAAGAGTTGATTGTAGATTTTTCAATTTTCTTTATTCAAGTTCTTAGTTAAAATTCATAGCATTGCTTGTTGCCAACGCGTTTCGTCACATCCGTGAATTCTTCAGGGCTCAAAGTTAATGTTTCTGACAGAATTCCTAGTTAGCGTCAGCCACCATGTAATCTCTATGTGTTCTGGTCTGATATATTCACATTGATATATCCGGCGCGTACCCCTCAAGACAATCAGTGCAACATAGGGAAGGTACCTCCTGTTCTTTTATTTCCTGTTCTTTTATTCGCGGCTAAAAGATTAGTGTCTCGTGGCCAGCGCTAGTATGAGTATAGGTGAGTCTCCAAACGTCCTGGACAATGTATGCATTACAGTCTTCAGCTCCAGCTAGGAGGACCATTTGTGTCTTCTCAGGGAGGTACTTCAGGCTCTGCAGAGAGCAGGCCTGACTTTCAAAGCCAGTAAGTGCCAGATAGAGCAGGAATTAGTGGTCTACTTGGGACACCTAATGGGATGAAGCAAAGTGCAGCTCCTCTGGGCAAAGATTGAGACCATTCTGGCTTGGGAGCCCCCCAATACCCAGACAGTAGTGAGAGCTCTGCTTGGCCTCACTGGTTATTACAGGAGATTTGCCAAGGGATATGGCACCATTGTTGCACCTTTGACCGAGCTGACTTCCAAGAAGCAGCCCAGACTGGTGGTCTGGATGGACATGTGCCAGAACGCTTTTGACACGCTGAAGGAGGCCATGTGCACAGCACCATGCTTAAGGCCCCTGACTTCCCCTAAGAATTCTTTGTCCAGGCGGGCACCTCAGAGCATGGCATAGGGGCTGTGCTCTCACAGCTGAATGAAAAGGGCCTGGATCAACTTGTAGCCTTAATCAGTAGGAGGTTACTACCATTGGAACAGAAGTGGAGTATAATAGAGAGGAAATCCTTTGCGGTGGTCTTGGCACTAAAGAAGCTGAGACCATACCTGTTTGGTGCTCACTTCCGCCAGACCACAGATCCATCAAACTGCTAATGCAGATGAGGGGTGAGAATCCCAAGCTGTTGAGGTGATCTATCTCCCTACTGGGATGGACTTTACAGTGGAACACCGTCCAGGAACAGATCACACCAATGCTTTGCAAAGTTTTACCTGTCCTGGTAGTGAAAAACTCAAATTAATATTTCACTACTGCAAGGCTTACCTCTCCCACCATAGGATAACATTGGTGCTATCCTTTTACATTTAATGATTGTAATTTCTAAATGTAAACAGGTGACCAGTTTATGTTTGGTGCCTCTGGAATTTCAATGAAAAATCGTAACTTATGGTGAAGTGGGATTTCAAATTATAATTCTTAAAATGCCACTTTTACAAACTTGCCAATTGTTTGCTTTAGCCATTTGGTGCCTACAGCTGTCTCTGGGGCACATGACTAATTGTAGCTGACAGCTGGGCTTTGTGTATTCCTCCTAGACAGCCACATACAATGGACAGTTTACGTGTGCCTGGATGGGCCATCACTGTCAGGATGGGAGGTAGAAACTGGCCCCAGCCACACTTACACCTGAATAGGTTGTGTCATGTCTACACACAAAGGGCTGCGTACCCCCTGTAGATAGTCTGGAGGCAGGGCCAGGAAGACAGTAAACCTGTGCACTTCAAAGGCATTCCTCTAGAAGCTTCTCTCCATTTCAAAGGCACAACTGGATATAGATACTGAACCTCAGACACCACCACTTCAGTTCACTAGTGCACTTGTGGATACTCTGCCAGGAAGAAGGACTGCTGTGCAGCTGAAAGAACCACCACTCTGCTGGTTTGCTCCTCTGAGGGCGTGTTGACCTGCTGTGCTGGCCTGCTGCCCATCTGCCTGAGTGTAAGGACTGGACCTGCATCACTTTACCCAGAACCCAGAGTGACACCAAGAGATAGTTGATGGGCTTCCTGATCAGACGCCTGAGGGACACAACAGGCTTCCAACAACCTTACTCCAACACCTAGACTCTGCCATCCGTGAGTCTACCCTCCATTGACTATCTGTGGTGCCACTCCAGTCCTGGACCCTTGGAAGTGGGCTTTGGGTGCTCTACCCGCCTCTTTCGATCCAGCGGGTGCTGCGTGGATTGGACCCATCGCAAAGACCTGCAACACCCTTGCTTCCCCATCAGAACCCCCACTGCGTGATGCATCTTCAGCACAGGCACTTGGAGCTGATACATCGCCCGACTGCATGCCACATCGGATGCTGGTCTTTGCACCACAGGCCCCATTGACAGGATCCTCGATGCCACACGCCCTCGCATTGTTACCTCACCACATCTCGGAACCAATGCATCACTACATCTGCACAATGCATCTTCAATGCGTTTCTTCGTAATGCATCTACAACAAGGATCTTCGCAATGCTCCACAAACCAGGATTCAAGGTGCTTTGTTCAGCAGGCTTAAATAGGTCCCTGCGACTGTTCTGGGCTCCATCGCAGTCAGTCTGAACTTGCGATTTTGTCCCGGTCTGCCACAACCAGATATCCACAGTTGGTGCTTTGCGCTTTTTGGAGCTTTTGTCACTGAAATCTTTGGACCTGCATATCTCCAGTTCTGCTGATTGGATTATTAATGTTTTATTCTTGTTCCATTTACTATAGAACAGTCTAGATTTTGAACTTGGTGTGGGACCCTTTCTGTGTAACGTTTCCCATTTATTACTGTTTGAAGTGTTGCACAAATACTTTACACATTGCCTCCAAGTTAATCCTGACTTCTCTGTGCCAATTTACCAGAGGGGTTATCACTTGCTGATTTCGGATTGACGTGTTACTTACCCTGACCAAAATTGTTTCTGTTGTTTGACCAGGGTTGACACCCCAGTCAACCAATAATTCAGTTTCTTAAAACCTCCCTCAAAGGGATTACAATTAAAAGTGCTATGAAACAAACCTTTCTGTGCAAGTGGCAACATAAAACACTTTATTAAATGTGTTATAAGGAAGCTGTTCACCATGACAAAGATAGGATGCTCTGTGCGCTATATGGAAAATACATAAAATAGAGGAGGAGAGTAGAAGAGTCTAGGGTAGGGGAGTGAGGGTAGTGGAAGAAAGAAGGGAAAGGGTACAGGATTGAAGGAGAGTAGGGAAAGGCAGAGGATGGGAGGACAGGAGAGGTGACGGAGGAGAGGAGAGGAAAAGGGATGGAGATGAGAGGAGAGTAGAAAGCCACTTTTAAGGCAAGAGCGTTCACCTCAAAAGGGCACCTTGGCGCTAAAATCAACAAAAGACTGTAACAGTAGAGCAGAGCTGAAAGAGAGTAGAGATTAAATAAAAAAGATAACTTTTCAGAGCCTTCTGAAATTACATATAGGAGCTAATTCGATTTGATCCTATACAGGAGTTCGTTTCCGGGCAATAGTCCAAAATGTGACAAAGCCATGACTCCCATTCTTATCTTTTTATTCCAAATTACTGCAGTTAGTACTTGGGAGTTTGAATTGAGATCTCGCCATTGCTGACAGAGCTGAAATCTTTATGCTAAGGTTTTTTTTTACCAGAATCAGCTTCTTTCATGTAACAGGAAGCCAGTCCAGGTGAACTCTCTCTTGAAAATATGAGGATAATTCGTACAGGAATCAGTGGATGCTGTCACTCTGAATGCTCTCACTCTAACCACAGCACCCCTCAATTAACATTCTCCTGTAACACCATCTAACATCAGCCCTAATTCAACCACACTTCACAATGGACATTTCCCAGAAGCATAATTTTCTCCCTCCCTAACCACAGGATATCCAGGATGCAGCATTCTTCCTGGTCCCCCAGTCCTAAGAAACTACTAAAGTAGAGGAAGACAGAACCTTACTATTGTTCAATGTATCCTGACCTGTGGTCGTGATAAGGAAGGTGACCAATTGAATGATTAATTCTTGGACCGAAGAGATGAGGTTTGTATGGGATGGGATGGGGATAAGAAAGGGGCGTTAGAGGGTTAGCACCATCTATGCACATGAAACAGACATGTGTGGCAGTGCCATTTCCCATCATTCTAACACTTTGATCATAGTGTACAATGACTTACCAGACACAGAGAAATGATAGTGCAGGTGCAATTTGGAACAGAAAATACCCTAAGCTGGAAGTTGACGTGAAAAGTAGGTGTGAAGCAGGGGCGCATGATGGTGCTCTTGATGTCTATTTCCCATTCCAGTTGAATCGTATCATTTATATAGTGCTTCACGCCACACTGTGTGATACCAAAGTTCATTTTTGGGTGGGCAGTATGCTTCACCCGCGGGTGTTTCTGGTTGACAGAATCTTGTACCTGTTGTGATCCTATGTGGCAAGTGTTTTGGTGTTGTGTTTGGGTGACAATGTAGATGCTCTTAATCTGGCTTTGGGTACAGCACATCGTTGTATGAAGATGTAGGTAGAGTAAGAGATAGGTGCGTAAAATACAATTGTACTTATCTTGTGGTTATAATTTACTCAGCAGGGTCCTTTTAATGTTCATGGCACAGGTAGGGTTACTAAATAGGGATTTATCTGAATGCTCTATGCACCAATGACATTCTCCAACTCACAGAAGACGTTCTAACCCTCAATAGTATGAAAAGTCACCTGCACAAGTTGATACTGTTGATTCAAAAACTTAGGAGTGACAGGTACAGTGCTAACCTGGTTCCAGTCCTTCCCCAGTGACCGCTTCTTTCAAGTCTTTGAAGGAGTTGCTGTGTCCAACCGGTTGCCTCTTAGTTGTGGGGTTCCTCAAGGCTCATCCTTGAGCTCCACGATATTTAACATTTATATGGCTCCCCTGGCGGGGATTGTCCATCCATTCGGCATAAAGATTATCAACTATGCAGAGGACACTCAGCTTGTAGTGACATTAAACCACCCTGAGAGGTCATCTTGCACCCTAGGCCCTTGCCTAGAGGCGGTAGCCGAGTGGATGGAACTCTCACACCTCAAGTTAAATGGGGACAAAGCGAGCTTATGCTCCTGGGCAACTCTCCTTCACCCAACCCTGCTCTTGTGTGGCCGACTTGTCTTGGCCCTGCCCCAGTTCCTAAGGAACAGATTAAGAGCCTTGGCATGTGGCTCGACAGCTCCCTTTGTTTTAATCACCAGGCCACTAAGCTCTCAGCCACATGTTATGGCCTGATGAGAATGCTACGGAAGATCCTCCCTCTTCTCCCTTTCCAAGCGAGAAGGATTAAGCCCTTATACTTTCTCGCCTGGACTATGGGAACGCTCTGTACTTGGGAGTCCCCTAGTCCACCATTGATAAATTGCAAGTGATTCAGAATTGTGCTGCCCGCCAACTTCTCTAGATTCCTCAGAGACAATCTGCAAAACCGGCACGAAGGAGCCTTCACTCCCAATTTCAGCCAGGACACAGTATAAAGCCATGTGCTTGGCTCACAGAGCCATTCGAAAAACTGGTCCGGTCACTACTCACTCCCTTGTCATCCCCTATCAACCCCCTAGGAACCTTCGTTCAAGCTTCGCCTTTCTGGCCACCCCGAAGAAAATACGAAGAACCAGATGGGGTGGTCGCCCCTTTTCCGTGAATGCATCTAACCTCTGGAATTCCCTTGCCCCCCCACTCTGCGGAAGGAAACTAATTTGTTGGCCTTACGCAAGCTCGTGAAAACCCATCTCTTCAAGGCATCGTCTAACGCTGCTGTTGCTCTGCGGCTCTGTCCATATGCCCTCGGAGGCCTCGGGGTAGCTACGCGCTATATAAACTTAAATTAATTCAAATTCATTCATTCATACTTGCCAGAGTTTCAACATGTTCGAAGGTCTGAACAAGGGTGTGTAAGTTAGAACACTGTTTAATGTGTGATGATGGTTGCAGGTGGTGGCCATCTGTACTCAATTATCAGAGTTCGAGTCATTTCTCGTCATCAAATCGAGAGAGAGAGAGAGAGAGAGAGAGAGCGAGAAAGAGAGAGAGAGAGATCAAGAGAGATTTAAGTAACAAACAACCAGAGTGAGGTAAAGACTCAGGACGTGTAAGGTAGTGCAATAAAGAGGCATGAGGTGGACTCAAGAATGGGCAGCGTTGATAATCAGTCGTCCTAACATTGGGTGGGAGACCACCAAAGGAAATCTTTGAGCACCACAAATTACCTTTTTACAAACTAAGCACTGGGGGATGAGTTCCATTGTAGATATACTCAAGAGCGTAGCTATGATCGGTTCAGCAGGTGCTGTGGTACCGGGCCCGCGAGCGTGACAGGCCATCTGAATCCCAATTATTGCTGTCTTTTCTTTCCCAGAGGGAGGCCAGAGGAGCTAATTGTCCCTATTTTCATTAAGGTACCGGGACACCCACAACATTCTATTAGCAGTACTGGCTTTAAAGTAAATACATTGGAATGAAAGAGAGCAATGTGAGACCCACAGACTTCAAACAAAACCCAAAAGTACTTTGGGGCAGATTTACAATAACTGGCGCATCCCCAGGGATGCCCCAGTTATTGTGCGCCACAGCCCCGCCACCCATGGTGCGCCGCATTTACAATGCAACGCACCATGGGGCAAAAATGGCACAGATGGGTCACGCATCTGTGCCGTAAAGGCGTCGCATTGCTGGAGTTGCGTCGCAAGCTTGACGCAGCTCCAGCAAGGCTTGGGGGGGCCCTATCTGTCCAATGCTGCGTCAAGCCATACGCCTGCTTCAAGCATGCGCAAGATTTTGACGCAACATTGGCCTAAAAGTGACTGAGTGATATCTTGTAGATTTCACTCAGCCACTTTTACGAGGCGTTCCTGCACAGGAACGCCCCTACTGCGCTGGAACGCCTCCTTATGGCGCAGGGCTTTACAACGTGACGCATCTCCCAATGCGTCACGTTGTAAATACTCCGCACCATGGCGCATCTTTTGCGCCGCCGCTGCGTCACAAAAGGGACACAACGGCGGCGTTAAAGAGGCGCAAGGGGCTTGTAAATCTGCGCCTTTATGTTTCATGGCTCCCTTTTGGAAAAAGTGAAATCTGTTGCATTTTGGCCGGAAACATTGCGGATAAGAGCTATTACAAAAACATATTTAGGCGGTGTCTACTAAAGGCTCCTGCAGGACAGGTTACAGCCAGAGGGAAGCTTAATTTCTGTTCCCGGTACAGTCCTCTAATGACCACAGTGCCGAACAGAATCTTCCAGGTAAAGGTAGCCATGGAAATGCTCCCTGGAGCTGAAATTGGGGGCTCTGCCAAGAGTCAGTAATGCGTTGTAATGTCCAAAGAAGGTTCTGGAAGAAAACGCCTTAGGCTTACCGCAAGCAGGAAGGAGTGCAAGATCAGAGGAGGACTTTTCTAGCTTTTTTCAAAGTTACATTTTAGGCAAAGAAAGCCACTTGATGTATGGAAGTGCATCGGTGAAAAGTGTCCTTGGCAACCGTTGCTGGGTTGGTCTGGTAAAGCTACACTGAAATGCCAAAATAGTTTACTAATGGACATGTTACAGGAACTATTCTCAGAAGGCTCAGTACATATCTCAGAATGCAAATATTTTTTTGCCCTAAATGTTACCAGTGTCCACACTTCAAAACCATAAGTAGAAGATAAAAGTCTTGCGCTGTGTGTTGTGTACTTTGATACTTACATTGCTAATTATTTATTAATAATGCTCCCTGTTTTCCGTTTTTACTGATTTTTACAGATAAATACAGAAAGAAAGCCATTTATTTTCCTCTTTGTAGTTATTTTTAAATGTGGATAAAAACGGATATTGGATTGTTTTGGAGTGATTCTAAATGACTGCCAGGCCAGTAGCTGTGCGGATTGACAAGCAATGGAATAAAAAAAAATGGATTTTAGTAGAGAGCCTTAAACAGTAGTACATTTGCATAACATTGATACTAAAATGTACAAATTTTGTTAAAAGGCATATTTACCATCTGAGTGTGTACACATCATTGAAACCTGTCAGGCGTTCAGGCACGAGGGCACATTAACTGGTTAAATAAATGCAAAAATATAAATATTTCAGCTTCATTTTTTTACAAAACCTTAAATAAATATGGATAAATGCAGGTAAAATTTGCAAAAATATAAATACCATAAACCCGGGAGCCCCATTTATTATTTGTCATTTTGTATTGATTATGTAGTGTTGTGTTTTACAATGTATACAAATAGTCTAATTATATGTTGGTATGAAATGTTGACTTTTGTATGAACGTTCCCTGAGTTCCAGGTTCTGTTTTGTGGAACATGAAGAGAGCAGTTGCTGGAATGAGGAGACCTGGACAGGAAGTTTCTTGCCAGCTGTGTAATGGTGTTTCAACTTTGGAATAAATAACTCTTAAACTTGGTTCCTGACTTTATTCATTACCGAGACATGGGCCAGGAACTATTCAGGCCCAGACCTGGTAGATGCCGTCTTCCCGGGCTATACTATATTTAGCCAAGACTGCCTGAAAAGAAGAGGAGCTGGCCTTGCCTTGGTGGCCGGGGGCTCCCTCAGATGCACACTCAACCCTATGGAAGCTGCTCTGGGCTCCATACTGGAAGCTGCCTCTTTTAGGATCAAATTGTCCAAGAACTTTTGGAACTTGTGGAGACCTGGTGTAAAACCTTTAAACCCTTCGCTACCGCTGCCCATTATACAATCTTAGGAGAACCCTGTTGCGTTTGTGTTCCTTATCAAAATGCCTAGCCACAGGGTAGGACTCATCGTTGTTATTGATGGCACACATGTGTTCTAAAATACGTAATTTCACTGGGTGGGTAGTGCTTCCAATATATCTGAGCCTACAGGGACAAATCAAACACCATGTAAAACACTCAGTGCAACCCAAACTGCCACCTTTAAATGGTTTTTATCCCTGCGGCCGATGCAAGGCCTGCAAATATAGTAAGCGTACACTTACTTATAAGGTACCAGGGTTGACCACACCTAAACGTATACAGAAATTCCTGACATGTTCCACGCCCTATGCAATTTACTATTTGATTTGTCCCTGTGGGCTCAGATATATTGGAAGCACTACCCACCCAGTGAAATTACATATTTTAGAACACATGCGTGCCATCAATAACAATGATGAGTCCTACCCTGTGGCTAGGCATTTTGATAAGGAACACAAACGCAACAGTGATCTGTTGTCTTACATCTGTCTAGATTGTGTTCCAGTGAATGTCAGAGGGGGAGATCGTTTACAGAAATTAAGGCGATTAGAATCGCGCTACATCATAGATCTCCAGAGCAAAATGCTGAATGGACTTAATATGCACAAGGAATTGTCGGTGCATTTGGGATAATATGTCTTTCTAGTGTTTGTTTTGATATGTAACCGTGGTCGGCTGGCCACGAATGAATTTCGAAATCCTGCTGTATATTTATGAATTTATAGAATTTCAAAGTTTAACTAGAATGTTGTTGCCGGATGACCAGGAATGTACTTTGAGAACCTGCTGTAAATTGAGGAAAAGTGAATTTTATTATGTCTGAGTATTGGAGTATTGTTTCTATAATGATTGAGATAAAATGGAAAAAGTATGTGGTATTTAGTATAACCATTGATAAGTCCATATAGGGCGTGATAGACTAGTGAGTTTAACAACAGGGTCGCATTCGCAGGCAATGCCCATCCAGGTCGGGATCTTTAGAGCATAGGCCTGTATTTACAGAACATCTCGTGAGTATTTACTATAGAGATGCAATCTAATGCCGAGTAGCCTGACTTAACATTTAGGATGTTTTTCACAATAGAGGGTATTGCACGTTACAATATGGCGGCACCTTTTCATGATGTTTATGCGTCCCTTGTTTATTTCGATGAAATGTGAACATGCAGTGGTTATAAAGCACTAATGGCCGCCGCGCACCTTTGTTTAACAATTGACGAAGGCCGATGCCGAAACGTATCTTACTATGCTGTAAGGTTTGCAAATAAAGTTTGTTTGAGGAACCACCCCCACGAGTGCTGCGATCATTATACAGGGTGAGGACCTGTGGATGTTGTGAGCAGTATACTTTTAATGGGTACACCCCCGTTACGTAAGCACCCGCTCAGGATTGCGGCAGGCTGGTGTTGTGGAAGCTGCTATATATATTTGTATATATATGTGAACACAACTTCAATTCTCCGCACTTCCACTCGGTGAACAGAGACACAAACCCAGGAATATGAGGCAGGTCTTAATTTATTACAATCCTCAAGACTGGCACGTTTCGGACACCTTGGCGCCCATTAGGATGTCGGGCCGATCGCCACCGCCATGCCGGCGGGGTAGATGGTGCACGGGCAAAGTCCGCCTGTCATCCTAATGACCCCCCTTGTCCTTGCTCACAGGTCAAGATAAATGCTGTTCGTCATTTTTTTATATATATATCTGTGTCATTGTATTGCCACCACGTGATTAATTGACATAGAATACATACTTGCACCCTATTCTCTTGCAATGAAAAGTCTGTTTTCTAAACATGAACACATAATTGTTCATAAGAATAGGCAATGATTTCATATGGCTGCGCAAATGCGTAAAATGTGATTCACCTTTCACTATCTATACAAATAAAACTTCCATAATAAAGAAGTTAAATTTTGATTTGTAAATATAGCGTGTCACAGCTCATATTATGAATGTGTTGGGCTTAATGCATAATTAATTTAAAAAAAAAACATGTTACATATATAAATATATGAATAAAAATATGAAGATACTAAAATTATTAAGCCCTTGACTGTGCAAAGTTCACAATCATAACATGTAAACAACTTTCTGTGCAAAGTCATGCCAAAGTAAATTCTAACCCTCCTATTTCAACAACTTCCTGCTTAAATGAGTAGAGGAGGGAATATTGTGCTTCATTTAAACATGCAATAATGCAAAAAAGTGCAGTGTGCCTATAAAGTGACACTATGGTCTAAGCTGACCCTTTTAAAGTGCTTGTGCTACTAAATCCTAAATCACACTATTGTATATAAATCTAAAAACCACAGAAGTATCTTAATTTAAACCCTGTTTTTTTTAAAGGGTAAAACATAAAATCCCTGTGGCCTGGACTACAAATGAGCTCATACATATATTTACCATAAAGTTATATTTAATTGCCATATGTTAATCCGACCCCTGCTGTGCATTTGCCTGCAGTCAACCCCCGCATGCAGGGCTTTCGGTCTTGCTTGGCCCTGAGGCCAATCGCTCACATGCAGTGACCGTGTGTGGCAGGGGTTGACCACAGGTCCCAATCCTAAGAATCCTAGAGCTTTTTAGTTTTTAAGAGGACTGGGGGCATATGGAACCTTACCCAAATCTATTATGGCCCCTAGGGATCCCATCCCTCAGGACCACTACTTAAAAAAAGGGGGAGGACATGCACTGATCCCTTCCCGGGCAGATTTTGGCTCCCGGGGCCTGGCAAATTTTTGTGGGGGGAGGGGGCAGGTGGCCCCCTCCCTGAACAGCTCTTAGCACTGGGGGGCTCCATTCCCTGGCATAGTTTATGGGGGAAGAGGGCATGTGTCCCCGTCCCCTGGCTGATTTTGGTCCTAGTTATCCCATCCCCCGGGGCCTGGTCATATAAGAAAATGGGGAGGGGGTACGCAGACCCCTTATCGGGCCCGTTTTGCAATGGGGACCTCATACACTGGTACCCAGCCATATTGTTCAAAGTGGGAAGGGGATGTGTGCTCCCTTACCTGGCTGATTTTGGCCCCGGGGTCCCCAGCCAACAAAGGCACCTACCAGACTACTGCAGCCCTTCATGAGCTCCCGCATGTAGAAGGAGCAGGCATTGCTCCTGCCCACAAGGAGCAGCTAAAATGCTGCTTCCTGGGAGCTGGAGCAGTGTTTTCATCTGTTTCCCTGTTTGATTCACTGGAAATAAGGAAACAGGTGAGAAGTCAGTTTCCAGTGGGCGGGGACATTTTTCATGCTCTCGCCTGCTGGGAGCAGACTTGGTGTCTGCTACTGATTGGTGGGAGTTTTGAAATTGCTGACGCCAAGCGGGAGAAAACAAAGGTTTCCCTGCCTGTGCCAGTGTTGATAGGGAATAGACTATTTATTTTTAGTTTTGTATAGCCCCAGAATTGATTCTGAGGAGTATCTCTGCACTTTCGAGGCATATCAGTTACATATGCGGATCCTGTGAATCTTAAAAACAAAACAAAATGGTTTTAAGTAGCTTTCTAAAAAGAAGGTGGGTCAAACATCTTAAATGTAGGGGAGTTCATTCCAGTATTGCGGCCCAAGATATGAGAGAGCTTTTCCTCCTAATCTTAATCTCCGGATTCGGGGGACCTTCAGCAAGTGTTTAGAACTAGAACGTAAGGATCTTGAGGTATGATGGAAAGTGAACTTTTCTGATAAATTACTGGGGCCAATATTAAACAATGCCTTGTGGATATTGCAACAGACTTTACATTTTATCAGTTGGCGTATGGGTAACCAGTGAAGTTTTAAAAGAAAAGGGCGGGAAGCTGATCTGGGAGGCCTGTTCAGGACCAGTCATGCCGCCTTATTCTGAACTACTTGAAGTATACTAATCGAGGTTTAATTGGCAGAGAGCATCAGACCGTTACAATAGTCCAGACAACTCAATATGAGTGCCTGAGTCAAAGTCCTTCGAACAGAGTCTGGGAGCAAAGGAAAGACTCGTTGAAGTAGGCCCAAAGTATGAAAACAAGTGCCAACTGTCTGGGCAATATTTTCCTTAAAGGTAAGGGCATGGTCTAAACGAACTCCTAAGTTCTTAACGGAGGTTTTAGGAATGGGAGACTTCCCAAGATTAATGGGCCACCAATTAGGTGACCATAATATGGGAGCCTCTCTGAAAAGTAAAAGCTCAGTTTTCCCAACTTTACATTGGAGGAAGTTATACCTCATCCATTGTGAGAAAGCACTCATGCCCAAAGAAAAGGTCTCCTGGATAGTGGGAGTGATTTCATCGAAAGGAAAGAGTAGCTGCGTATCGTCGACATATGATATTGGAATAAACCCATATTTTTTTAGAACATTGGCCAAGGGAGCCACATAGATATTGAATAAAGTAGGACTCAAACAAGAGCGCTGTGGGACTCCCTTGGACAGTTTCATGGGCGCTGAACGATATGGGCCTAGGTTAACCGTCTGAGATCGACCAGATAGAAAGCCTGACATCCACTGAAAGGCGGCGTCTCTTAGTCCCATTTCCTTCAGCCTTCTGAGCAACATTTGATGGGAGACCGCGTCGAACGTGGAGGATAGGTCCAATAGCACCAGAATCATAGAGTGGACCTTGTCTAGAGTCATTCTGATGTTATCTGTGACTACTAGCAAGGCTGATTCGGTGCTATATTTAGGGCTGAAGCCTGACTGAGAGGAGTCTAGACAGCCTGAAAGTTCGACGTGGTTTGAGAGATGTTTGTTGATGTGTCTCTCTATTAGTTTACTCAGAAATGGCAAGAGCGAAATGGGACGAAGATTGGTCAGATCAGTCAGGGGGGCCTTAGTGTTCTTACGAATTAGCATTATCTGTGCAGCTTTCCATTCCGATGCATCAAAACCTTCCTTTATTGACAAATTAAGAAGATGTTCGATCAATGGAGATAGTTGAAGACTTAAGGCACTGGCTACTCTAGCAGGAATCAAATCGCAAAGCAAGCCAGATTTCACTTGATTCATTAGGGCCTCTAAGTCTGCTGTAGTTAGTGGGGGAAAATTCTCAAGCAGCATGTCCCGTCGGTGGGCTCCCAGGGACATAGCATGAGCCAGACCTGGGGGACTGTGCCAATAATGGCACAGGGAAGGGGGCCGAATGGCCATCTTCCTCCTTTACTTATTAGGCCGGGCCTCAAGGGATGAGGTCTCAGAGGATGAAATAAGCCTGTGAAGGGATGCCACATGGCCCCCCTCCTCCTTTCCAAATTCAGCTGGGCCCCAGGAGATGGGGTCCTAGGGGCTGAAATTGGGCTGAGAAGAGTGTCGCATTCCACTTTCTCTTTCTGAATTCGGCGGGCGCCGGCGATAGGGTTCCTGGGGCCAAAAACAGTCTGGGGAGGAGGGTCACTCGCGCCTTTCCCCCCCAAACTTTACATATGTTTCCCCCACCCTCTACCCACCAGGGGGGCTTAGAAAAACTTGCCCAGTAGACCATGCTTGTTTTAAAAAAGAAAATTGCTGCGGATCCTCTGCAAATTCACAGCTAGATTTTAAAAACAAAAACATTTTTTACCCCAGTTGGGAGTCCCTCTTTGACCCCACCCCCAGGGAGGCAGGGTATTTCTATCCTGACCCTAGTGTCTTTTTTTAGCTGTTTTTTTTGGACTCAGGACATGGTCTCAAGTCCACATTCCTATAAATACAAAATTTATTTTTAGTAATTGCTCTGAATATACTGAATGGAATTTCACCAACACACAAAAGCCCTTTTATGACCTAGATCTATCTTTCGTCCAAAATAAGTATGAATCTGTTCATCAGTATAGCTGTGCTAAAGTTCTATCAGGAAAATAAATAGGGAAAAAACATCTCGCCACCCCCTCTTCACGGTTCACCTCAAAACTTTCCATGTGCAAACTAGACAAAAAAGAACTCTTTTTTCTAGATAGTTTCGTGGAGGGCTGTCAAATGGCGCCAACGTTATTGGCAACACAAAAAAATCATTTCCTTCTGAAACATGGTCCTATCTGCAACTACCCAGTGGAGAGTGCCACTGGGAAATATATATGATGCTCAATGAAGAAACTTTTTAAAAAATATTTTGGAATTCTGTATTGGCGTGATCGGTTAATGATAAGTTAATGTGTTTCTTAGACATTATAATAGGTCCTCTCTGCGTGAATTGCATAACAACATTTGTATTTGCTATCTTCACATGATTTGTTTCAATGCCTGCTTAAAGGCAATCTGCTTGAACTGTTGATAGGAAGCCTAGTGATAGTAGTTTGTCAGGTTCGATTTTCCTTAACTGGTCAGTTCATGATAATATTAGTCTAGATGTTTTTTAGGTTCATATTTTTGCAGGAGAAATCACTTTGAATATTAATGATTTTGATGTGAATTATATGCATAACCGATTAAATAGTATAATGTAGTTGAAATGAGTTGAATATAAGGTTTAGAAAGCTGTTTAATATGTTTTAGTTATGTTGCATTGTACACAAACTCTATATTAGTTCAAATAGATGCCGTTTCTGTCCCTGTGTCTACGCTGCAGCATTCACCCCTCCTATTGAGGACCCCATGCACATTGTCTCTCCCTGAGCAAAGACAATTGATGTAATGTGTTTTTCTTGTTCATCATACAATGGTCTTTTTAAAACGAATGTTCTAGTGTACTAGAACGACTGTATCTTCCAAGGTTATTCCGCTGTATTTACCTGGCAGAGTTAATTTCACAAGTTCATAAATTCTCTTTGTTAGATGTTGCAAGTAATGTTCAAACTTCCCCAGAAGACTGTATCACTGATGGACTGAATGCTTATATAGAAAATGGTATAGTGTTAACATATAGTGCTATTGACATGGTTTTCTGTGATTGATCAAATAATTGATTGATGTGATCATCCATACTGAATCTGCGCTTTTAGCTACTGTTCTATTCAAAAATTGTGTATAGGAGCCCCTTGTTTCCGGGGTTGAGCCATATTTCCGTTTTTATGTTTATTAGGGATGCATGTCTCGCTTTCTCTTGATTTTTGTTGCTCATTTGAGACTTAGAATGATTTGTGGTTTGTATTGATGACACTGTAGAAATGTGCCTTTGAGCCTTCATGACATTTATTCTGTACCGCTTAATTTGAGATTTTTGTAATTTTTCTCTGAACTAGAATGATGTTGGGTGGGGTGTTGTTTATGAAGGATCAGCCCTGAAGTAAATTGTTTTATTTTGAAGATTTTGGGGTGTCATGATTATTGGGGTACAGCCCTAAATATTGAGTTACTGGGTTCCACTTCGATAAATTGATATCAGAGAATGGTTGTTTAAGAGCACCTCTTCTTTGCAAGGGGTTCTCCAAAAGGTATAAATAGGGCAGATTAATTGATGTTTATTGTATATGTGTGTTGTATTTGATTGCATTATTCATATTTGTGATTTATTCTTGTTCAAATATTTGTTGGTTTGGTTATCAGATTCATGGCTATCTAAGATCTTATATGGATACTGTACTCGGGATAGGGATGGGTGGTACTGATTCTGACTCGAAGGCCTGACATTGGAGCAAGACGAGATGGTACTACTATACAGACTCCAACAGCTCTAGTACCGAGTGCATCAGCGGAGTCAGAGATGGCATCAATGCCGAGAACTAATAAGGATGTCCATGTCTGATCTGTTACTCAGGTTCAAGCTGATCCACCGAACAGAGTGGCAGTGGCTAAGCACCCTCCAAAACGATGGGTTTAGGCCCAGATCTTTGTACTGGGGTGAATGTAAGACATTGTTCTGCATTCTGTCCATCAACTGTGTTTTTTGCAATTTTCACCCCGAGTGTGCTGGGTATGCTCAAACGTGAGTCCCAGGCTCTCCACATCACTGGAGTCAAGCTATCCAGGCTGAAGAAGGCTGATAGCCAGAAACCGGTCCTTGGATGCTTGATTCCAGTCTAGGAAAGACATGGCTTGGTAGTTCGGACTGGACTGTTCCCATGAGGCACAGGGTCAGAGCTGATATGCATATAGCCATTGTCTGAACTAGGGTGGTGTGGAGTGCAAAGAAACGATGGATTTAGGCCCAGATCTTTGTACTGGGGTGAATGTAAGACATTGTTCTGCATTCTGTCCATCAACTGTGTTTTTTGCAATGAGCACCCTCCAAAACCTATTCAAATTGGCATTTTGAAAATAGAATTTGGAGAACTCTTACAGAGAACACTGATTTAAATGGGCTATTGACATAAAACGCTGATGAAATTAGATATTAAAACAAAGACGCAGCCAGATGTGCAAATAAAGCACATGAAAAGCTAGAAGAAGTAACTGATGAATGCGAAGTTGATATGAGCAAAATGAAAAATATTACACAAAATTACAAAATGGACTGGACTCATGATAAGATTAGAAACATTGGTTTGATTACTTTAAGTGTTCATACTATAGATTTGCTGGAGAAAACAAGGGATTGAAGTGACTTGAAGAGCTGCAAACAAAGGTGGAAGAAATGGACTGAGAGTCAAATGAAACAAAAGCATACAGAGGCAAGGTGAATAGCAAGTGATCCAGAAGTTGGAACAGGAATGGTTCAGGAGTTTCCTTTGAGATAAGGGCATAGAGGGAATCTTGTGAATGTGCCTATCACTATGAATGTTCATTTACTGCCAGAGGAGCCAGGGAAATGCTTTGAAGATGTACACAGGTTAACAAACATATCAAAAATGCAGTGGACTGATTTGTATTCATTTTTTGAAAATGCTCTTCTTAGTTATTTGTGGGTAGAATGCAAAGCAGTGGTTAATTGGCCAAATGCAGAACCAGATATAGATGCTCCGTATAGTGCTTTTCCTGAAGAAATGGCTTCTAAATAAAGATAGGTAGTTGAGTACCTGAAAAAGAGAGTGCCTGAAAAGGATATAACTGAGTAAAGATTTTGAGAGCTTCACAAGAGCTGAAAAGTAGGTGCATACTTTCTATGAAAGGCTTACACTGATCTTCAAGAAGCTTACTGGAGGCTATGATTACAAACAAAGTTGTGGAAGTGGATTTGTTTCTGCTTTTGTCATGGGTTTGAGGCCAGAGCTTAATAATCATATTTAGTCTAGTGGATCGTGCTGGCAGACACAGATTATTGATTCCATCTTGAAGTTTGCTAAGTAAAGTAGTGAATACTTTGATGCAAAGCAGAGGAAGCTTAAGGAGATGCTATAACCTATCCTGAAAGTGGCATCTCAGTTCACAATGTTCACAGATCTATTAATCAAGTAATGGTTTTGTGCAACAAAAAATTCATAGGCAGTCTTTGATGAATTTCAAACTCTGCAGTTTATTTAAAAAAACATTCAAATTGTTAGATCTACACAATATAGTAACAAATCAATCAGTCAACGTGTTTCATCCACACTTGGACATCATCAGGGCTGTAAATTAAAAGAAAACGCAATACATCAATGAACACATTACTGGTATTCCTCTTTTTCAAAAACAAGCATTCATCAGTGTCCCCACAATAATTACATTAACTCATTTCTTAAACAGTAATGCCTGCCTATATCCAGTCTTTGAATCCTCCCTGGTTCCAAGCGTATAAAATTCCCTTGTACCAACATAACAATAATTCTATGCTGTGCACCTGGTGCCCTTGACTGCCTCATGAGAACATATCGTGCTTTAACATCCCCTCTTATTAGAATTCATTATCATCACAGTTGATCAAAACACATTCAAATATGTCTTAAAAGCCTTAATGCAAATTCATCATAATTGCAGTTATTCAGAACCCTTCAATTCCATCTCCCAAAGTCGAATATATTAAAAATCTCCCATCACCCCCCTCCTTTAATGTCAATGGTCCTGTCTGATCCAATTCACAAATCCACCTTCCAAGCGCCAGTAACCAGTACCCTTAAAATTACTGATACTGAAAACATACCTCCAAATTATGTATTGAAAATCTGATCCAAATTTCCTGTTCCATCCATCCCATTAATGAGGAAGTTTCCTACAAAACAATAAATATATATGTCTATATGTGCGATAGAAATTAGCATACACATTCATGTCCCAAGCCCGTTAAAATTGGGTGAATAGCCCCAACGTAGCTGTCTACTCAGGTGTGCTAAATACAGTGGCAGCACTCCTCCTTAATGCACAAAAATATATATGCATATGTGCATTCAAGTTTGACTCATAAATTAATATCAATGCCACTACTCATCAAGTGCTATGTCCTATCACAGCTGTTAACATTATGTTGACCATGGGGCGGGGTTTTTGTTTAGAACCCCCCTCCAAAAATCCTGTTACTAATCGCCCCCACCAGTTTGCTGCCCTTCTGAAAGGAATATTACCCAAAACAATCGTACTTTACTGTGTTTAAGGAATAAAACCGTCCTCCTGTTAAGCAGTTCTGGCACTGCCCCAAACACAGCAGACCTCCCGTTCCCTGTTCTCACCTGACTAGTAGCGTGTTCCAACCCAGTGCGCCTTCTCTCCTGGCTGGTTCGATAAATCCGGCCATGAGCCACTCACCTCTGACCTCCTTCTATTTTATGCGCGAGAATCAAGAGGGAGAGAGAGGACCAGATAGCTAGTCCAGATCCCCGGATTATATGTAAGCAAATCAAAAGGAGACTAGCTAAAAAGGGGTTAGTCTGACATTATTTTGTTGTTGTCATAGCGACTCAGTGTTATTGGCGGTGGCACCTGTTGGGTGTCTTTAGAAAGCCCTCACCCACCAACCTAGTTGGTGGCATGCTTCATCATCGGGACGGAGGCCCTTTTAATAAAGTCTTCTCACCCCAGGGACCATCCGCCAAGCCGTTTTAACCTCACTTCTCTACACACCTCACACCGCACACACAGTGACATACCTGCTCCGCTGTAATCAGGCGTCGTAGCACACCCGGGACACGCTAGGTGTCACTGGGTGGGCCCGATGATGAAGCATGCCACCAACTAGGTTGGTGGGTGAGGGCTTTCTAAAGACACCCAACAGGTGCCTCCTTCTATTTTAACCACTTCTAGACCAATCAAACCATCTCTTTTCCATGCCACTGTTTAGTATATTTGAAGGATGTTACCTCTCTGGTTCCCCAGGGTGAAAGCCAATAACGCACATGCAATGTCACAATGCCTGACCCGCCTGATCTTGGGCATGGCCAGCGTGCTATCTCAGTTAGTCCACTAACCAGTGGCATGGAAAAGAGCATAAATATGTCACTTACTACAGTAAATCATGAAATAATACATGAACCATAAGTGGATAAAGCAAATTTAGTTGGTGGTAAATTATGCTCTCCATCTCATGGCAGAGTTTTTTTTGGGTTGGCACACTCACCTTATGTTTTTTGCACGTGTTGGCGACCGTGACGAGTCTTTAGGGCAATGGCAAGCACCTGCAAGATTTGCTCGCCACCTGCGAGTGTCCACCAGACTTTCTGGCCGCCTGTGAGTGCTCGAGAGATTCAGGGGCCATGCCGGCGATATCCAGTGCCTTTTTAGGTCGAGGGACTGAAGGCTTGGCCGTAGGCCAAGACCGGAAATCCGGAGAATTATTGTTACTTAGAGTGGCTGCTTTATCCCGCCTCTCTTTTCGTCTCTCCTCCATTGGCTGGCTTCCTAAATGGAGGCCAGCCATTGGAGGAGAGATGCGTCACTCCGATTTAGCCCCGTCTTTTTCGGATTTGGGGGCGTAAGTTTTGCTGTTCTTTAGACAGTGACTTAGTCTGTCACTCAGAACCACAAAACCACGCCCCCGAATCTGAAAATTTTCAGAAGCTTTTGGCCGCCATTGTTGCCTGTCCACCGCCTAGTCTTCAAGTGCAGAGAGCCTCCTCCTTGAGTCGCCCGCAAGCCTGCAGGCAGCACCACAGTGAAGGGGAGCTGTTTTCCTGCCTACCCCGGCCGTTGCAAACAGCGCTTGAGCCCGCGAGCCTGAAGGTAGCACGCGCAGAGCGCTCCTCGTGCTCCACCCCCCCATTGTCAGCACCGCACTCCAGCCGCCTCGCGCTGCTTTCCTCCCTCCTAATCCTCTGGCTGAGCTCTGATCGGCAGTTGTGAGTGTGGGGGTGCCCCCCAAGAGCTGCTACGAGGCTAAAATTAAATGCGCAGGTGAGCGCCGTTCAGGTCCGCGCCGTGCGAAGCTATGCGAGCTCCGAGGCCCGCACGGCACAGCGTCTGGGGAGGCAGCTGCGAGTCACGGGGATCAGCCAGGCAGAGCTATTGGCATTCATTATGTTTAAAAAAAAAATGAAAAAATGTCATAAGCAATGCCAATAGCTCTACCTTTAATAATGCCGAGACCATTGCATTGTAAATGCTTGTTTTGTGATGGCAGCAAGTGCGAGCGAGCGCCACTCACTGTGGCTCCATCCTCAAAGAGATTTTTTCCTCGACAAGCTGCTAAATCTACTCGAAAAGATGATTTTGAGCCAACATACTTTGTTCACATAGTTTTTTAGTGCGAGGAGCCTTTTTTATTTTACCTTTTTTTCAACAAGGGGTAAGTGCCCGAGAGACTCCAACTTCCTGTTCCTGTCCAAAAGGCTCCTCACACTGCTCCCTTTTAAATTGGATTTAGTGCTGGAAGGATCACTCTCTTTGTCTACTGCATATATATCATGGGTTAAGATGTTTGTTTTTGCGATATCACAAGTAAGCTCAAAAACTGTTGTCTAAATGGTTTGATAGAGGGCATACATGATGATTTATTTGTACTTTCATTAAATTCTTGACATTTATTGTGGTGGGGGGCCTACAGTTTCAATAGGGGCCTTATATGTTTGCATATATCTTTAATTCTTTTCTAAAGGAAAGAGATTTCACATTTCAGTGAATTTTCTCCATGTTTTTTAACAAATTTGTAATGTTCACTTAAGTTACTATCAGCTAGATTCATGAAAGAAAAATCGTCTCGCAAAGGGCCGGATTCTGCGAATCTGGCCCTTTGCGAGCGCAATTTTTGTATTTGGGATTCATCATCCCAAATACAAAAATCGCTAATTGCGAAATCACATATTTGCGAGGAATTACATTTAAGGAATCTCTATTAGAGATTCATTAAATGCAATTCATTATCCATTTATTATTTGCGAATTCGCTATTTCTGGCCGCTATTTATTGCGAAGTGTAACTTCGTGGTAAATAGCGAAAACTTAGAAAAATGCACTTTAGTGCATTTTTCTAAGTGGTATGTTACACACACACATGTCCTTTGGACATGTGTGTGCGCAACATCAGGCTACATTTACATTTCAGGGGTGCAACAGGGTGTCCTTTGGACACCCCTGCACCCTTGAAATCGCAAAATCAAAATACGAATCGCTAAAAGCGATTCGCACATTGATATGTCTTCCCATTCATTCCTATGGGCCTTTAGGCCCATAGGAATGAATGGGGAGTTATTTCTTATTTGCGAATAGCAATTAGCTAATCGCAAATAAGGAAGCTGTAGGAATCGCAATAAATATTGCGATTCCTACATGAATCCCGTTTTGAGAGTATGTGATAGCGATTCCTTATTATTCGCTAATACAGACCCGCAAAACATGCCGATGATGAATCTGGCTGTATGTGGCCTAATCTGCCAATGGGCCACCCAGCCAGTATTCCTAGTACTAGTCATGGGTGTATGAAACAATTGTGTCTGTGGTCTTTGTTGACTTGAAATATCATTTAGGCCAGGGATGGCATTGAATTAAATTTAAAAAATGTTTTTTAGGGGTAGTTAGTGTTTTCTTCTGCAAAAAGTGTATAGTTGGGGTAATGTATGTTTCATGTCTTAGGAGGATAATTGTTGTTGCAAAATTTACAACTCAGTTAATTGTAATTTTTGGTATTGCTGAATTAAGGCTAGTGTTTTCTTCAGTGTCACCATGCCTCCTTTATCTGGTTAGGGTGTGTGTGTTTGCCATAGGCCACCATTTGTCTTTGTTCCCCATGCCATGGGGCCAGGGAGCATTTTGCATAGTTAGTGTCCATAGACCTGCATGTGTGGTTTGCTTTCCATGCCTCCTTGCTTGCCATTTGACCATGTGGCCATTTTGCTTTTTGTGCTTTTTGCCATACGGCTACACATATTCTTTGTTGTCCGTGCTTCCTTGCTTTATGTTATGTTTTGACCATTTGGAGAGTGGCAATTCTGTGTAGCAACTAGCAAACCAGTGTGCTATTACCATAGGCTTGCATGTGTTCTTTATTGGGGCCATATCTCTTTGCTTGCTATTGTTTGACCATGTGGCAGGTGGCCCTTTTGTGTAGCCCACCAGTGTGCTTTTTTCCATAGGCCTGAATGTGTTCTTTGTTCTCCATGGCTCCTTGTTTGCGGTTGTTATTTGACCATGTGGCTGGCGGCTATTTTTTGTAAGCAATCAGTATGTGTTTGCCGTTGGCCGGCAATTGTTCTTTGTTCTCCATGCTTCTTTGTTTGCTGTTGTTGGTGTTTGACTATGTATCCAGATGCCATATTGTCTAATCAATCAGTGTGCTTTTGCCAGGGGTGTGCATGTGTTCTTTGTACTCTAATGCATCCTTGCTTGCTGTTGTTGTTGTTTGACCATGTGTCCAGTAGCCATTTTGTGTAGCAATGTGGTGTGCTTTTTGCCTTAGACCTGCATTTGTTCTTTGTTGTCTATGTTTCCTTGCTTGGTGTTGTTGTTTGACCATGTAGCCGGGGCCATTTTGTGAAGCCAGCCAGTGTGCTTTTGCCATAGACCTACATCTTTTCTTAGTTGTGGCCATGCCTCCTTACTGATTGTTTTTTTTTTACCATGTGGCCTTTGGCCAATTTATGAAGCAACTAGCAAGCCTGCGTGCTTTTGCCATAGGCCTGCATCTGTTCTTTGCAGGGGCCATGCCTCCTTGCTTGCTGTTGTTTGACCATGTGGCCGTTGGTCCTTTTGTGTAGCCAGCCAGTGTGCTTTTTTCCATAGGCCTGAATGTATACTTTGTTCTCCATGGCTCCTTGTTTGCTGTTGTTGCTTGACCATGTGGCTGGTGGACATTTTTTGTAAGCAATTAGTGTGCCTTTTCCGTAGGCCTGCATGTGTTCTTTGTTCTCCATATTTCCTTGTTTGCTGTTGTTGTTGTTTGACTATGTATCCAGCTGCATTTTGTCTAATCAATCAGTGTGCTTTTGCCATGGGTGTGCATGTGTTCTTTGTACTCTAATGCCTCCTTGCTTGCTGTTGTTGTTTGACCATGTGGCCGGCAGCCATTTTTTGTAGCTAGCCACTGTGCTTTTTGTCATGGGATTGTATGTGTTTTTGTTGTATATGCCTCCTTGCTTGCTGTTGTGTTTGGCCAAGTGGCCAGCGGCCATTTTGTTAAGCTAGGCAGTGTGCTTTTGCCTTGGGCCTGCATGTGTTATTTATTGGACCATGATTCCTTGTTGGTTTTTGTTGTTTGACCATGTGGCTGGTGGCCAAATTTGTGTTGCCAGCCAGTGAGTTTTTGTCAGATGCATGCATGCATTCTTCCTTGGTTGACCATGTGGCCAGTTGCCGTTTTGTGCAGTCACCATTTTTGACAGTTCTCAAAGCCATTTTCTATGAAGATTGATAGGAGAGGCCTAAGCCTTTTGTTTGTGTTCCTTTTTTTACATCTTCCTGATATCAGTTTAATAATATGCTTTCGGCCTATTCACTCACAGTAAATATATTGTATGATTATGAGCAATGTTTTATATGATATGCTTTTTTGCATTTTTACCTGCACCTCCTTGCATCCCAAGACCCAAATGGGTTTCTCATAGACCCCTAGAACATAAGCAATTTAATAGTTTTTACCAACATTTTAAGTTTCTATTATATTTTAATATTTTTTGTTTTTAAATGTTTTAAGTTTTATTTTGTTCATTATTTCATTGTTTTCATTTCTTTTAAAAACTCCTGGCAGTCCTCGCAAGACATACAATGTAGGGGTTTGCAGCCGACGAGGGCCACGGCCGGCGAGGAGAAGACCATGGTGAGGAGGAGAACAGCTCGAAGATGCCAAAGCTGGTAAGTGTTAATTTCATACCTTTTAAATGTCTTGTAGGTTGAGGGGAGCGGAGTTCCACGGAGTTTTTTTTCAACTCCATGGAACTCCACGTAATGGCACTCTGCCAACTCCACCCAACATTGAAAATGATTGTGACAGACACATCAGTAATATTGTACTTTTCTAAATCAGATCACCTGTAGTCCTAGTATCAATACAATCGACTATCGCTGAGTTGGCCATACTAATCCTAAAATCCCTATTCCAAATGCCCACAGCAAAACTAAATTTGGAACTAATACACTGAATTTAATGATCTTTGATTCTATCCTCATTACTCAACCCCCTTGATGGACCAACTCAGTCTCCTTTATTTGCAATGCATAGATGCATACTACACATCACTGTGAGATTGCTTGGAACTGTACAAGTGACATAAGGAAAAGGCACAAAGAATGCTACCTCAATGATATCACTAATTCACTATGGTGGCAGGAGGACGGAAGGGTCTGCAATGGCTTTTTGAAAAATATCAGCCAAAGCAAGCATGGCAAGGGCAATTGGGCAGTGCCAAGCTCCTGCCTAGCTCAAACTTTAACAAATAATATTCTTATTGTAAACTAAACTTAACTTACCTCTGAGTGTGAGCAGCATGCTATTTTGATTTTTTTTAGCATTGTAGAACATAAACACAACAAATAATTTTTCACTGAGCCCAGCAATTTCCACGTCTAGGGAGTTGAGCAGGTCCTGCTGTCGGTCCACAAAATCCACCCAGTGGTGCGACAGCTGCTGCTGGGTGAGCTGTACCTGGGTGGAGTGTCGCACACACTGGTGCACCCTCCCCCAACGAATCCGGTGCTCCTGCTCCCAGGACTGCTGCCAGCATGGAGAAAAGGTGACGCTGCTTGAAGTGAGTGCTGCCACCTTTGCCTTGCAAAAGAATGGGTGGGCACCCGTTTGGCGCACCACATCCACAAGATAGGCGGTTGCTGCTGGCTGCTTGGGTCGGGCCTGGGGCGAGCTGCTCCTCTGATCACCCTGCTCTGCCATGATGCTGGGAGGATTCAAAACATTAGGTAAGGATTGGAAAAACAGGCCCAGCACCATAAACAGAAAAGAAAACAAAAAGGCTGCACCCCTTATGCAGATGATGCAGTGTAACTTGGTAGAATAACCTAAAGCCTTATACTGCTAATAGAAAGGTACATGGATTTTATGACCTCTCTGAAAATAGCTGTGAACTCCACCAAGACCTTTGTAATGGTCTGTGGACTTGGAAACATCAAAATGCAGACCCTGACAATAGATGACAACCCAATATTAAGGGTTGTCTTATCTTGAGATTACTTTTGATGTGCAGGGCTCTTGGCTTGTGTATCTATGACTAGAATTTGTTTTCATAATTCTATTGGGTTCATTTCCAACCTGGCTTCCTTTAGTGACACAAAACCCATTACCTCTTTTCGATAAATGTATAGAAGGAAGCACCTTCCATTGTAACCTATTACTTGGGCATTTGAGGCTTCAAAAAGACCCTCAGCCTCTGTAAAGAGGAAGACAGGGTATGTAGAAAGCTTCTAGGCCTTCCATCATGTAGCCCAAGCTTCATTTTGCATGAAAACATTGGCTTGGAGTATGTGGAAGATAACATTAATTTGGCCCCCTTGCGATTGCGGTGCTCCATCTGGAGCAATACTCAAGCCCTACACAATAGTGATTTCGTTGAGGTCTGTTTATCATGTAACTTTGGTCCTCAAAGCCTGTGGCTCGCCTATGTCAAGCAGATTTGTTACTTACTGGGTTTACATCACCTCTTTTACAAAAAGGAATAGCTATGTAAATACGATAGACCCCAGCTAAAGCACAGAGAAAGGGTAGCAAGAGAATTAAGACGGAGAATAAGGATTATATTGTAATCCATACCACCCTTGGGCTCAAACCTTACTTGAAGCTCATGTTCGCCACTTGGGATAGTTTTGGGTATATGAGATGGCAACTTTGGTTCATGCTTTCATGAACACTGTCAGTGCAGCAAGTCAGCCCTCTCTGCCTGATTTCCAGGCTCCTGATGATAGGTGGAGGAGGTGAAGTCTGAGGGGGCTGAGCTTTGAAATACAACACTGCAGTTGGATGTCTGGAGGGGCGTAGTTAAATTACAGTCCCCATCACACAGTCACAACACCTTTTATTTAGCAGACATACTGTGCATGTCTCAGGCAGAAGAGCATATATGCTAAAAATGTGGCTGTCAGGGCGCACATCAGTGCAGCCCTAAAGCCAACGAGGAGTCACATTTTGCAAGAAGGACAGGATCCCACACGTTGTCCCAGCTTCGTATAGGGCCGTGCTTCCAGTCCCATCAAGAAGCTAGGAGAGGGCTTGAGGTGGGTCTTCCTCTTAAACCTGACCTTGTTACTCTGTCTTACCACTCATTAGGAATTATGATTTGTTGCTTCTAAAGCCCAGCCCCAGATTCCCGCTCTGCTGCTGCCCTGGTGCCTACAAGTTGCCATCTAAGGAAGCAAGGTAAGTAAAAACATTTGGCCTCATTTATGAGGCAGTGCGTCACTTTTACGCTGCCGGTGCGTCACTTTTTGTGACGCACCAGTGGCATAAAAAATGCGCCTTGTTGCGCTATATTTACAAAGTGACGCATCTAGGTAGATGCGTCACTTTGTAAACCCCTGCGCAACATTATACGTGCGCCAGGTATAATGTATGCAAGGGGGGGGCGTATTGACTCAAGGAAGGGTCATAGAAGTGGCGCTGTGAAATCTATGAGATTTCACTGCGTCACTTTTAGGACGCAGTTGCGTTAAAATCTTGAGCCTGCCTCACAGCAGGCGTAAGACTGACGCAGGCCCTTTCACATGGGGCTTGCCCCATATGAAAGGACGCATTGCTGGAGTTGCTTCACTTTTGTGACTCACTCCAGCAATGCGTCACTTTTGCACCTACAGATACGTCAGAAATACTGACGTATCTGTAACTTCTTGCGACATGATGCGTCATACAATAAATATGACGCATCAGGAATGTCGCAAGGAGTGCGCATTGAGAAGTGACGCAGCGGTGCGTCATTTCTCATAAATGAGGCCCACTGTGTTGCTCTGTGCATGTGAATGTATGGGTGAGTGTGTTTGCGAGTGGTTGAATGTGACTGAGATTGGGTTAGAGTTGGTGTGAATGTATTTCAGTGTCAAGAAGAGTGAACATCAGTATGAATCTGAGTTTGAGAGAGTATATGAATGAGTGTAAGTTGGTGCAAGGAATTGACTGGAGTTGTGTGAGTGTGTTATATGGTTAGAATGATTAGAAATTGTGAGAGGGCTTGGAAGGGCATTAGGTGTCTAGCTAGCAATTGTGCAGAGTGTGAAAGATTTAATGTGTGTTTGAAAGTGAGAGAGAAAGCCAGTGAGTATGGGAATGCTTGTGAGTAACTGAGTGGGAGTGTATATGAGTTTACAATGAGGGAGGGGGCGAGGGGGAAGAGAGTGATCACTAGAGGGAATGAGTGTGAGTGAGACAGGGTGATTGAGTAAGAGTGTGTTTGTTTATTTAGATATGATTGTGTGTCTGCCACTGGCCAAGGGATACTCAATATCATTCTGGGTGAACGGTGGCACTCAAGGTAACATGCTGCTGCTGGCATATGGCAGATACTTCATATCATAAGAAAGGAACCCATTGCAAAAGAAAGCTGTGACATAAAAGAAGTATGTGATGGCTTTACTCCTGTGGAAAAATGCTGGCACTTGCATACTGGAGGGAATTCTTGGCATAGGGCACCCTTGGAAAAATGGTACTGTGGAGGTAATTCTTGGCCTAAGGGAGGGCACCTAAGGCGAAGTGCAGACCCCGATATAGTAGAAGACATACTTGACATAAAGGGACATGTATTGAAAAATCCTGATGTTGGTATACTGAAGACAATTCTTGACTTAGAGTTGGAAGTCATGGCATATTGTGGAGGAGAGGGTGGTTTGGGGGAAGCAAACCGTAATAAAAGGATGCATATGAAATACTGGAGGTAATTTTTGACAAATAGGTCATCTGTGGCATGTGGGCAATACCAGTGGCGAGAATTCTGATACTGGAATATTGAATGCAATTGTTGCCTTAGGTGGCACCCATAACAAACTGCTGCTATTGGCACAATGAAGATACATTTTAATATATGGGCAACTTTCAAGCCAAATTTAGAAAATAATGGAGGGAACTCCAGGCATGTAATATACCCCACCACTGTTAAAGATTACCACCCGTGACTGATATAAGCAATATCACATATTTATCAATTAGTGGATTATCAAGAACCATCATCATGAAAACTTATTTTGATCACCTTAAAAGTACAGCTAAAAGCATACTAAAACCATCAATCACTATACATACAAACCATACAAGTCAGAAGCATCAGAGCTGAAACATTGTACAACTGGATTCAAATCTTTTCATGCAGAGCATCCCGCTGTTGAACTGTACAAGTAGGCCTATAAGATTTCGTAAAGTACATGTAAAACCAGCATATCATTGTACACTGAGGCCATACAGACCACTCATCAGAAATATAAATAATGAACTATAGGGTTGAAATTTATTGCAGGCGGAACCCCCCTCTAATCCCCAAGACATCTGTGCAAAGCCTATGCAAAATGTGCTTCTTCTGAACCACATGTAAACCCAAACTCTCAATCTTTTTACAACCTCTTGGGATGTGCAGAATTGCATTAGGCCATCAAGCCATAAAGTGCAAGATCTTCCTTCGAACTCCTCGACAAATATCTGGCATACCAAATGTGTAGGTTGCCCTAGGACAGCATTCACACACAACCCCAGTTTCTGGTTGGGTGTCTAGAGCAATAGTCGTTTTCTCTCATGGGGAGTAGCGTTTCACCGATCGTGCAATAAAGTGCCAATAAGGTTAAAACGCGACTAATAAAATACTTACAAATATTAATTAAAATGCAACGACAAAATCAGGGGTTGATGCAGAGGGAGTGCATAAGAGCATATCTTCAAGGACATATGGCAACATTAACTACTAAAGGAGAACTGGCTCGGCCTGCCCCTCCCCCGTAAGCGCACACAGAATGAATGAATGAATGAAAGGAGTCTTCTCCTGCGCGAACTTTGCCCAATGGGCGTCAAGGCGCCTACTTCATAAATACCAGCTCATAGCAACACCGAAGCAATCCATCATTGGTAGGCTCTGGAAAAGCACCACGTTTTTAAGGCCTTTTTGAACAAATCCATTGAGGGTAAGGTTTTAATCTCAATTGGAATAGCGTTCCAGAGCTGAGGGGCAACAACGGAAAAAGCCCTGGCTCCCCATCTGGTTAACCTGAATCGGGGAACAACAAGTTGGAATAGTCCCGCGGATCGGAGACATCTTGTTGGAGAGTAGCGGGTGAGTAGAGAGCTGATAGCACCCGCTGAGCCATCCGCGAGTGCTCTATATGTCAGACACAACATTTTAAAAGAAATTCTGTGCTGAACAGGGAGCCAATGAAGATCCCTCCTCACAATGGTGGCAGATGATGTCTTAGGAAGAGCCAAAACAAAGCGCGCTGCAGCATTCTGCACGATTTGCAGTCGATGTATAAGGCCCTTGTTGGACTCCATGTACAGAGAGTTGCAGTAATCTAACCTGGAGCCAACAAGAGCGACTGCAATCTGTTTGCGCGCCTGGAGGGAGAGATAGCTACGGATTCTATTAAGTATCCTGATGACACCCCAGCAAGTGGCCACGGTCCGGTTCACTTGTAGAGACATCGAGAGTGAGATGTCAAATACCACGCCGAGATTTCTGGCTGATTGGGAGGGGGTGGGGCAGGTGCCAAGAGAAGAAGGCCACCACTCACTCGACCAAACATCTTGGTCCTTCCCAAAGACCAGTACCTCTGTCTTGTCGCCGTTCAGCTTAAGGGAGTTGATGATCATCCAGTCTGCTACATGCTGCATGCATGACCTGAAGCTGGAGGCGGATGTCTTGACAGAGGAATGAGCCAGTGACACCATAATCTGGGTGTCGTCGGCGTAAGATACCACCTCCATCCCCTGCGATCTTGCTAGTCTAGCAAGGGGGGCCACGTAGATGTTAAACAGGGTCGGACTTAATGCCGACCCCTGTGGCACCCCGCATTGCAATGACTTGGCAGGGGAGAGGTAGTTTCCGAGCATCACTCTCTGTTCCCTATCAAGGAGAAAGGAATTAAGGAGACTCAGGGCCGGCCCAGTAACACCTGCCTCCCTAAGCCGAGATGTTAAGATGGCGGGAGACAGGGTATCGAACGCGGCTGTGAGGTCCAACAGGACCAGAACTGTAGTTTGGCCAGAGTCCACTTTGCATCGGATGTTATCGACCACAAGAGTAAGAGCGGACTCCGTGCTGTGGTGTTTTCTGATTCCGTGCTGGGTGTTGTCAAGGTATTCAGAAGCATCCAGAAAGGAAGACAGATGGAGATTAAGATGTGCTTCCAGTATTTTTGCTGGGGCAGGGAGTAGGGAGATAGGCCTAAAATTTTTAAGAAGGCCGGGGTCAAGTGATGGTTTTTTAAGGAGAGGCTTCACAATAGCCTTCTTCCATACCGGTGGAAAAGAACCCTGGACAATAGCCTTATTCATAACCTCCAACATAGGAGGAAGGAGACTAGTTCTACACTCTTTGAGTTTTTTGAGAGGTAGAGGATCCATTGGGGAAGAGGATTTGGTCATGTCAAGTAGAAGGTTCAGTCCTTCCAGGGACAAAGATGGAAATTCCGTAAGTGATCTGGAAGGAACTTCATCCAGAGAGTCCAAATTAATTATGGCAGGAGGGATATTCTCGTCCAGGGAGTGGCGTTGGACTTCTAAAGAAACATGAATGTCCAGAATTTTGTTGTGAAAGAAGTCTGAGATATCATTGCAAAGATCCTGAGAACTGACTACGGGATCTGGGAGTTGAAGGGAGCATAGCGAGTCAGCGATTTTGAAAAGCTCCCTAGATGAAGTGAGAGAGCTAGTAAGGTTGGAAAAGTACTCCTGCTTTTCCAATACCACTTTCTGTTTATACTCCCGCAGTGCAGACTTATGGACTTCCCGATCCTTAGGGTCCCAGGATTTCCGCCATCTTCTCTCGCTGCTCCTACAACCCTGCCTTAGGGATCTCAACTGGTCGGAGAACCAAGGTGCCGTAGGCATCCCCCGGGCTACATAACGCAGAGATGCGGGGGCAAGCTTTTCCACTGCATCAATGATGGAATCCATCAGATCCTGGGCTGCCTCATCCGCGTCTTTCAGGGAGAGGGACTCAGGAGCTAGAACAAGAGAGGCAAAAGCCTCATCCATGATGTTTCTCAAATTTCTCCTAAGAGTAAGTGAAGTAGTAGCCTGTTTAGTAGGGCATGAGGCAGGAAGAGCAAGTTCCAACGGTACTGCAAAGTGGTCGGTCCAGACCAACGGCAGAGGGGGACCAATGGAGAGTCTCGAATCACTAGAAAATACACCGTCGAGAATATGACCCGCCTTGTGTGTGGGACTGTTCACAAGCTGAACAAGGTCACAGGCTCCGAGTGACTCAACCAATGACAGGGTATCCTTTGAGTTAACCTCGTCAAGATGGAAGTTGAGGTCACCCAATATGGTAAGACAGGGCTTTCCAAAATAGGGTTCGAGAATTCTCAATAAATCGGCAGAAAAGCTGGCTCTAGAGCCAGGCGGCCTATAGATCAGTATCCCCGTGAAAGAGACCGATGGAGCACACAAAATACAAAAGTATAGTGCTTCAAAACGATCTTGAGGCATAGATAGCGGTTTAACAGTGCAGGGAAGAGAAGATTTAAAAAGAATGGCAATTCCTCCTCCTTTGCGCAATGGTCTATCCTGCCTGTGAAGAGAGTAGCCCTCAGGGATGGCCAGCAGTAGATCGTGACCGGAAGAGTCAGAGGCCCAGGTCTCCGTAATAAAAACCCAGTCCGGCTGTCTCTCCTCCACAAATTCGTGGAAGGCCAAGTTGTGTTTAATGAGCGAACGCGCATTCATAAGAAAGCCAGTTCTAGGGGAGGTGATAGGCTGTCTAGAAGAAGGATGGGGTCTATTAAGGCCAGCGACGGGGAATTGAAAGGAAACTGTGCACGTCATACAACGATGGGAATGCAATATCCCTTCAGGAGAGAAGCGATGTAAACAAGGCCGCGCTGATGGTCTAAATGCAAGAAGTTCTAATAAGGAGTATTGCCTGATTGCCTCAACGAGTGGTGGTGGAGTAGGAGCCAGGTCCAGCCCGTCCTGCAGCCCGTCCTCAGCGCGGACGGGCGCAGACGGGCTGAACTCTGGCGTAACTCCGGCGTCACTCTGGCATCCCCGCAGCGCGTCACCGCTGCGCGTAAGCATGGCTGGAATTTATGCTCGCCTCGCCTCCTAGAAAGAGGACTAGAACGAGCAGACTATCCCCACACCTAAGATGGCCGACAACGAGACGGGGGCGCAGGACCCGCAAAGTGCGGTGAATTTCCTTCGATTAGGGTGCGGGTGAGAGGACAGCAGTGGGAGTATGCGTTGCGGGCGAATTAAAAGCAGGGGAAAATGTCAAAAGCAAAAAACAAAGTAAATGACAAAACAGGAATTTTAAAAAGTCCAGGAGCTGCAAATGATGTAGCGCTGCAGGTAGGGCGCCAAAGCTGGTAAGAGGTATAACAGCTCCTTTTCACCTGCTTCAATACACTTTGAACACTGGATCCAATCAGGAAAACTAAACCAGACCCACATTCTCTACTTGCTATTTCAAATTAGTTGGACAGCCCAACAGAAGTTAATCTTTTTTTGGTCACTATAAGTAGGCTCTCTTTTCCCTCATCATCGTGGTTGCTTCTTCTCAACAGAAGATCTCCAAGGTGGTAAAAGGGCACTCTTGTATGCTCAAGATGTTCATGAGATGTCTCTTTTGTAAGCATGGAAGATCATGTTGGTCCTCTGGTGGCTCTACTCCTGAACACCTGCATCACATGCTCCAGAAACTGGGCAATATTTAGGAAGTCAATTCAAACTTTTATTCGGACAACATTTCAATGACCTTACAAGCCTAGCAAGTTTGAAGATATTGCTTCAATTGTTTAGCAATTTTCGATTTTAGGCATGTCAACCATAACCCATCTCCATGTGGAATTATATTGATGTACTTTTTATTAAACATGTTGCCGAGCTAGTGAAATAATGAAAACCTCAATTTTTATTGAAGCTACCAGAATTCCACTACATTTTTGTAGCTGCAATTATTGAGGACTGATTGTCAACAAGTCATTGCCGTCTGGTGTTTCCACTCACAGCTGAACATAGGACTGGTCTTCTTCATTTAAAAAACACAACCTTAATTCCTCTCTTCTCAATAATTGTTGTCCTACCTCTAATGTATGTACTTTGGAAAAAAATCTATTGAGAGTGCTGTAGTGCATTAATTGCATGCGCATGACTGCCTTGGTGTGATGCAGGCATATCAGTCAGGGCTTCCTTTCAACCACAGTGCTGGGACCACCGCTCTTCAGGTGAGCCATGACTTGCTCCAGGCTGTTCTTGGTAGGTACACCTGTTGGCTTGTTTTTCGGAATCCCTCAGCACATTTTCATACTGTTGACCAAGGAGTACTGTTATCAATTCTCGCTGCCTGCATGATATGAGGTGAACAATTCTTGCAAGGCTTCATCCTTTCTCTGTGGATGCAGTTGGTGACACCAGTTAAATTGTTCAAGCCTTACTTCACTACCTGTGTCCCAGGCAAGGGAGAAGCCAGGAAATGAAAATACCCTCCACTTGAAGCATACCTCTGATCACACTGATCTTGCAAACTGAGCAAACACGACTTTCTTTACGAGAATTCTTTTCTCCCTTTCATCCTTCTTCCATCATCCAACTAATCATTTACTGTTCATCTAATCATCCATCCATCTGTTCATCTTTTCACCTATCCATCCACCCATCCTCGACATGCATCCACCAATCATCCATCCACCCATCCATCCATCCAACCACTCATCCATCCATCCATCCATCCATCCATCCATCCATCCATCCATCCATCCATCCATCCATCTATCCATCCATCCATCCATCCTTCCATCCATCCATCCATCCATCCATCCATCATCCATCCATCCATCCTTCCATTCATCCACCCACCCATCCATCCATCCATCCATCCATCCATCCATTCACCCACTCATGCATCCATCCTTTCACTCCTCAAACTTTTAATATACTCATATAGCCATCTGTCCTTTCACCCGTCCATGCATTCCCATTCTTCCATCTGTCCATTCACCCCTTCATCTGTCGAACCTTTCACTCTTTTGTCCTACCTTTCATCTTTCCATCTATACATGCTTTCACCCTTCCATCCATTTATTATTTCCCTCTACATCCCCCTTTTCCCCTATTTTACATCATTCCTTTCACGTTTCTTTCCGTCTTTTCTATAACTCTTCCTTCCTCCTCCTTTCCATTGCTTTTACTATCTACCCAGCTTCAATTTCTCTTATCCTTAAAATGTTCTTTCTTAACTTTCTCAAGCTGTTTTATTCTACTTGTCCCTCGCTCTCTTTTTCTTTCCGTTTCTTTCTCTGTGCACGCCAGCCCATGGCCTCAAACTCTCATTCATGCGTTCCCTAACAGTGATATTTATTGTATACATTGTGTCTGCAGACAGAAGCGGAGCATAAACAGTTAATTCACTTGCCCATCAGGGTCACTGGCAGCTCCCGCTTAAGATGCTACAGTGGGGGCTACCCTATGCTACTGATTACAGGGGTACAAATTGGTGAGTAGCCAATTGGGGCGCCAGGATACCCTAGTGCATTGCCCCATGATCTCCTTTCTCCAGCATGATAACAGCACCCAGATATAGCCAACAGAGCCACTGTGGATGCTAATTACCTAAAGAGTGGTCTTTCATTAGCAGGGGTACATTTGAAGTGCAATAAATGTCATAATTAGGGCGTGATTTAGAGCATGTTGGTAATGGTCCTGCCGTCACTTTTTCGACAGATTCACCACCCGCCTATTTGGTGGTCTGCCCGCACTATTCCGATGTTGGTGGGTCCATGGATATAAGACCGCCCAGATCCCTCCGACTCCACCAGTAAATCTCACCCACATTGACAGCGCCATAGGTAGAATCAGCTATTGGCGGGAGTCCAGATTACCTCCATGCTAATTATGATGTGGCTTTCTGTCAAGGCAACTGTGGTGGGAATACCTTCTACTTCGAATTGGTGGAATGGAAGGAAATGAGGGAAGAACTTACCTTTGTAACTGTTTTGCACTTCCGTTTCCATCTTGAGCCCCATCACCCAGGTCCCTTCCTTTCTGCTCCAACCAAATCAGGAAGCCAAATGACTCAGTTGTTGCCGGAATCTAAGGTAAGCAGCTCTTACAATTGTCTTACTATGAATTGTTTTTCACAATTACTTTAGCCTCATGTATTATTGCATTGCTCTTACATACAATTTTTTCTTATGTGTTATGCAGTAGTGTTGATTGTTCTACTTATCAAGGTAAATTGAACACACCAGTATTGACATGTTCAAGAAAATTGTTGTGCTTGGGGCTGTTGTGTTTCTGGTGCCTGAGGGTAGGCACTCAATAGTGTGTGAATGTTGTTTGTGTGGCATGCAATATGTTAAAAAAAGGGGCATTCGCACATTACCTACAAACGTTTTTGAGTCAAACTCAACATACATGTGTATTGACACGAATATATCTACACAAATTGAGTAGAAATTGCCCTTACCAAGACTACAAGAGATGTCCCAATATTTCATTTGCAACTCCTACCTATTCTGGCACACGCAGATGAGGCATTGTGGATCGCCAGGATGGGGTGTGGGCTTCAACACCTGATATCCTCGTATGAATCTTTTATTGACTCATTAGACCTGAGGGTAAACCGCACTAAGTCCTTTGCAGTTATAGTGGGAGCAAGAAAAAGAGATGGCACACTTTATCTCCAGGAAGAGAAGGAGAGGGTTGAGGTGGTGGACTCCTTCCTTTATTTGGGGGGTTCTCATTGATAAGGACTTGTCATGGACAAGGTTAGTGGAAGAAAGAAGGGGTGTCATGGAAAGTACCCTGTGTGCTGTAAAACGTTTTGCTAAACATTTGGGTGACAGATCGCTCTTACCATTAAAAAACATTTAGCAGGCCAAAGTTAAGGCAGCAGTAACGTACGGGGCTGGAGTGTGGGGCACTCTAGATACTAGTGCCTTTCAAACTATTGAAAATACGTTTTTTAAATCCCTAGTTGGCCTCCCCGTCTTGGCCTGTAGGAGGTCCAGATGGCTGGCCTATGTAGAAACACTCTTGAATAAAATTGGCCTATCTCAACTGTTTAAGGACCCATCTGAATGCAGAAAGGTCTCAAAGGAAAAGATCAAAAATATGTTTCTAGGAGGGTGGAGTATGAGAGGAAGGAGCACCATAGACAGAAGCACACAGTTGTAATATTTAGCTCAAAGCCCCCAGTGACAGAGAGAGGATTATTTTTTTACTTGGCAGATGTCACAAACGCACAACATAGATTTATACTGATGAGGTTTCTTTTGAACATGATTCCACTCATGTTAGGTTACCCTGATAAAACATATCATCATGCTGATCTAATTTTGTGCCCATGTGACAAACTGTCAAAACAAACTGATTTGCATTTAGTTTTATTTTGCAGGCTATATGAGAAGGAGAGAAATGACTACCAAAAACTGCTATTACAGAAAATTAATTTTAATCAATGCCGGGTGGCATTATATTTTTTTTAAAGTTTTTCTGACGCCTTGACTTGTTTTTCGTTAGCTTCGTTCCTATGGGCCTGCATGAAAAAAAGAAAAAAGAGGGGGAGAGCATTAGCCACTGGATTGAGCATTTAATAATTATTTTATACTATATGAGATCTGATAGGGTAATGGTCGGGTTTAGTTTTTGGAAAATTCTTGATCGTTTATAATTTTTATTTATGGATGAAATTAATTATTTTATTGCCAAAAATGAAAATTAATTTTGAAAATAGGCATCTTGTACTTTTATGATCATTTTTTATCTGATTCAATAAAGGATTTGACTATGAATATGACATGAAGATAAGCTGTAGTTACCATTCTACTCAACCAGAGACTCACTTAGTCAGGAATCCACTGCCAGGACAACACCTATTTATGTGTTCGCAATGGTATGACCAAACTCCTACACATTTTAATACAAATCTGAGTAAAGGATTCTGGAGTCTGATCATTCTGGATGCTGACCTTGGGTTGTCTCAAGTTATCAAGGTATCATCTACTAAAAGGCCGCTAAGTCAATGGGTGGCACCAGCATACAGGCGGCTTCTGAATAATGGTATCACCTAAGATGATACTGTGGGTAGTCGTTAATTAGTGGAGTCGGAGAAATAGGTGTTAAATACATACAACCAAAGAGTGCTTCTACAAACGTACATTTAGACACGTTAAAAGAATACCAGCTTTGAACTAAGGGCAGTAGTCTGAGCCAGTAGCCTTCCACCAGCTGTACAGCTCAACTAGCCAATTGTTAACCACTCAGGGCAGCTCAGCAACCTAACACATTATGATGAAGACAGATGAAACACTGGATTGGGCCACAGGATGCATTTTCTGACCACCAGCCTCTTGCTTGATCTGTTGCTCTGGTCTGGGAGCCCAGAAGAGCTGTAGTGACCTCCAAGTGCTAAGGACTTCCTTAACTGCATCGCTGCTGCGGTTATTTTTGCGCTGTGCGGCTGTTTTCAAATAACCGCGATACATGACGAGCTCAGCTCGTCATCCGCACACGTCACCCGTGGCTGATGACGAGCTGAGCTCGTCATCAGCATCGAAGGGGTTAAAAGGTGACCTAGATACTACTAAGCTTCATAATATTTGCAGGGAACATGGGCTATTTTGATTCTGTGATGTTAGACTGGACAGGAGACTGTACCTCCCTGGAAAAAAAGTTTATACAATTAGCCAGCTTTGGAGCATGTCCATGTACAAACCAACACACTTTGTTTTCCACTGCTTGGCTTCACCTTGAAAGAAATATCACTGTTGTCCTCACTTCACAGGCAACAAAAAGCAGCATTTGGGGACATCAGGCAACTTTGACCTATGGTGTGGACCCAAACTGCAGACATTGATCAGCAGTGTTCCACCTATTCCTGCCTTGATGCTAGCGCTGACCCAAAAGTGGCTTTAGCATCCCCACGCCATATTTTTTAAGACAATTTCTTCAAACATCAACTTTAAAGTTTTGCTGATTTCTTTCCTAGCATCCTTGCATACAGATGTTGGAGAACAATCATATCTTCCCGCGTGGGATGTTCCTGTATGTATTGCTAATATAAACCATCTTCCGCTATATTACATTAACTGTATTAAGATCCCAATTGGGACCGCGTGACCTATTTTTATATATGTCTGTTTTCTACATGCCTTGCTAGCAATAAAGAGCTAATTTTAGATAGAATCTCTGCCTGGGAAATCTTTTGTTATCTGAAATTGAGCTTCTGAATGTTAAATGCTGTCTCTCTCTTCAGTATGGCACCTCCTGCGTGGCACTGGTCTGACGTTCGATAAGGCAAGGTGCATTCAATAATAAAGTTCCGAGAGCCTTGTTTTCTTTTGACTCTGAGCAGACAACGTTCAATAGGATGGAAGGGGATTCTATTGGCCTCAAAAGGAAACATCTGGCTCTCTCATGTAAGATCAGCCAAAATAATCCATATCTCAGCAGGCGTGCATCTGTGAGAGGCATAAGCCACTTGAGGGTTGCAACAGTGGTAGTTGCTGGTCTACAAAAGTGGTGTGGGGTAAACATCTTGGAAACTATATTAAGCAGTGACTTGTCCAGCTGGACAGAGGTCCAATTTTTACTTTAGACAACAAATGTTTTGAAAGGATACCTTCAACAATTCCTTAGAGAAGGGCACAAGCCTGTACCCAAACATAAACAAATTGTCAGACCGCGGTCTGTCGCTGCATCAGCCAGGGAAGTTATTGCAGCCCACTTACAAGGCTCATTTCCCACGCGACCGAGCATCCTGTTGTTATAGTCTGCCGAACACGGGGAGATGGATCCCCGCCCAAATCGGAACTTAATACCCCTTAACAAATCGGAACGTAATACCTGCGGTTCCGACCTTGATCCTAAATACGCCGTTGAATGAATGAATGAATGAAATGAAATTTGTAACGCGCAACTAAGCCCGTTCTCTACCTGACCGGCACCAACTGTTTTCAGACTGTCCCTTATGGCTATCATGGCTTACAATATTTAGGCATTATTCAGTCCTGATGATGATCCCTGTGATTTTTTAAATGGGATCGAAACACCGTCGACATTTAAAACACCATATACTGTGAAATGTACCAATTACTATGTTAGGCTAGTAATGATGATAATGGAATTTCTGTTACTGTAATATCTACCGAAAACAACAGCTTTTGCCTAAAAACTCAGCTCTATTCTCTGTTCACCTTCTTCACTATGACAATTTGTGTATGTTTGGGTACAGGCTTGTGCCCTTCTCTAAGGAATTGTTGAAGGTATCCTTTCAAAACATTTGTTGTCTAAAGTAAAAATTGGACCTCTGTCCGGCTGGACAAGTCACTGCTTAATATAGTTTCCAATGTGTCTATATTTATTCTGTGCTCTAAATTATTTTGTGCATGGGACCACTGTTGTCTTCATTAATATGTTCCCCGAGGTCCTGTGCTGACTCAATTGGGGGCCCTTGTTGTTTTGTATAATTAAAGTGGGGTAAACATCAGCATTGAACAGGACTGAGAAAGTGGAGGAGCCCAGTTCAATCTGTTAAACAAGCAAAGCCCAATGCAATGCTGCATTTTTATAGTGGAATTTACAGCACTAAAAGTGGATCCTCTTTTCAAGAGGCATCATTTCAAGATGCTCTAAATAATTAGTGTATGATGAGACAGAAGAGGCATGGGAGCAGCCTGAACTGTAGTAGTTCTTGGTAAATTATCAGGCAGTTCAGAGACAATATTCTATAAAAGGGGAGGAGGTCCTCTGCAAATGCCAATAATATCCAAGACTTGACCACCAGTCCAGCTCTCTAAATTCCCCTTTGTACAGAAGATGTGACCCACCAGATAAGAGAGATGGCAAAAGGGGAGGTGAACACCGAATTAGTGCAAAATAGAAAAAGAAAGAATTTGAAAGATAAGTTCAAGGTTGAACAGACTGTGTAAGAGAATGCTAAGGCCCATACCATGAAGGTAGAGAGACTAAGAATAAAGGGCCAGATGTATCAAAGGGTTTTAACAATTCTGTGTCTATGGGAAAATGTGTTCAAACACACGCCCCAAAGAACCTTAAAGTTAGTAATACCCCAGCATTGCAGCAGTGAATGGCCCATTCCTCTTCAACGACCTCCTCATCACCACATCAACAAGGACATAGTAGGGAACTATTCTGTAATCAAGGATGTGTTGCTATGGCTGTCTCCTTTTATATTAGCAAACCAGATGCATATGATGTGTAAAAGGAGGAGGCAGCAGATTTACTTAGCAAATCGCTTCACAGTGGCCCTAAGTTTATGATGCGATTGGATGCTAGTGAAGAGCTGAAGCATGGAAGCATATCTCAACCCAATGGTGCAGAAACAACTGGGCTAGACAGCCAATAACAGCAAGTAAGAGGCCTACTTCTGGGGTTGTCTGAAGAAATCCCACATGCAAAGGTACTCGATGGGTCCGGGAAAGACTTCAGGTTCACAGAAAACTACAGTAGAGCCTATTGTTGGCCCAGTGGAAGTGGTCTAGGTGCCCATGGTGGTCTGATCTGAGGAACCTGTAGAAGTAAAATGAGACTCCAACTTATCTAATATAACCTAAACAACATCTATGTAGATGTTTGAAGGATAACTGCTTTGGAGAGCTCAAAAGCAAGTCTCAGCATGGGACACCAGGTATATTTAAACCCTGTTATGTTTTTCAAGGGATACGTCTGATCTGCTATTGGAAAGAAAATCAAACTGGGAGCTCTAGCCATTGTGACCCTCCAGTCGGGTGAACAGATGAAGCTACTGAAGCTGGGTCTGCAAGCAGTGCTTGATTTTAAAAGAATAAGGGCTGGGACCCAAAGTTTTGTTCAGAAAATGGCAGACAATGCTATTGAAGGTTGGGATGCCGAATGCTAAGGCTGCAAATTCTTGATTCTCCCTCATGCTTTTTTAATCCACCACCAGATACGTTTTCCTCTTCATCTCACGGGTTCTTTACCCCTGCTTTCTGTTTTGTAGCTCTTTTTTCATCTTCCCTTCCTCCTTTTGTTTTTTTTCTCTCAGTCCACCAAAATAGTGCTGGTGGGCCCCACCTGTAACTACCGGCCCAAAATGAGCACTGTATGCAAGATGACTTTTCCACTGATTGTGTCTTAGGCAAGGACTTATTTTAATTGGGGATAATGGATGTCATGCTGATTGGATTTCAAGAGACCCACCAGAGCACATCCAAAGAACAGATGCTTCACAGTGCCAGAGTGAAACAAAGTGCTACCCATCCCACTGTGACGAGTTTTGGGAAGCCCACAGATTACCTATCACACCTAAGAACAAATATGCTGAGGTGCCATAGTAGCAGTACTTGCATTGAAGGAGTTTCCTGAATAGAAGTAGATGCTGAAGGATGGAGGCCTCAAACAACAGGGGGGCATATTATCAAGGGTGGCGATAGGGAATTTTCGCCGCTTTAGCAGCCGTTTTCAGCTGCTAAGCGGAGATAATTCTATCGCCCTATTAGCAAGTTGTCGCTAACAGCAGTTAGCGACAGCTTTTAGGTGATAGTGAGCGGTTTGGGGCCCGCTTTTCATGTTAGCGATATTTATCGCTAATGACCTGCAAAGTGGTTGTACCCAAACTGTTAGCGACTGAAAACAGTCGCTAACATCGCTATAGCCTATTAGCAAGGCAGGCGTAGCGATGGAAATATTCGCGCTAAGCGCAAATATCTCCAAATACTAACACCTGCCCAGACCAGTTCTTAGCCATGTTATCCAATGGGAGGTGGATAACATGGCTAAGAGCATTTTGTCGCTAATGCGTGAATATCACTGTATTGTCATCGATATTATTCACGCATTTCGCCGCTATCGCCGGAAAATGTATCGCTTTGGAGATAAACGTTGCTAATAGCCCGTTATCTCAGCGATAAATTCCGGTGATGCTCAGCGATAAAAAAATCGTCGCTAAGCCTATTTAGCGATAAATATCGCTACTTGTTGGTGATATGCCCCAGGATTTTATACAGCACAAACAAAGTGCTCCGCTCAGGAGGGTAGACAAGTACAATCCCAGTCCCTGGCAGATTTAGATATTGGTGATGCTTCTGAATCTTCAAGAATGTGAAATTGTTGTGTAGCAAGCCTTCAAACCCTCAACCTTGGGAAAGGTTGGTAGTGAAGGGAGAGGTGTGGCATAGTGGCCATGGCAGCTGACTCCGGAGCGCAGGGTTTACGGTTTGATCCTGCCCACGCGGCAGCTCGGCTCAGCAACAGGTGACTCTGGGCAATAGCTCACTTAGGGCCAGATGTAGGAGAGAAAATACCGGTCGGTAACGGCCGATTTCGGCTGTTACCGACCGGTATTTAGGATTTGGCATGTAGGGGCCATCATTTTACGGAATCGGTAAATTTACCGATTCGGTAAATTTACCGATTCTGTAAAATACCGAATCAGTATTTTTACCGATTCGGTAAATCCACATGTAGGTGACACTCCTAAGAGTGTCACAGGCCCTTAAGAATCGGTATTTTACCACCCAATCCAATTGGGTGGTAAAATACCGAATTCAGGTGTGCATGCATATCTGTGCATGCACACCTGTGCAATGTGACACACTGACATGCCCTTAGGTCATGTCTGTGTGCCACATGGCACACAAGTCCGGAATTGGGGTGCTAGAGGGTGTCAAAGTGACACCCCCTGCATCCTTGCAGGATTCGGTATTTACCGATTCGGTAAATACCGAATCGGTATTGCCCATTGATTCCTATGGGCTTCATGGCCCATAGGAATCAATGGGCAATACCGATTCGGTATTTACCGAATCGGTAAAATTCTGTATTTTAGAGTCGGTAAATATGAATTACCTACATCGGGCCCTAAATCTCCCTGACAGCATCCAGTGCATTGAGACTCTGAGGGGTGAGTAGTTTGTGCTTTACACATACTCGATTTAGTGGAAAAGCATCAGAGGAAGTATGCACTGACAAAAGCATATGAGGCCTACGTAGGAAGAGCACTTTTGTGTCGAGAACATTAAAGAGAGACTTTTTACACAAATGTTTTGAGCTTGAAATTGCTTAAATGCTGATATTTTTTCAGGGACTGTCTGAATGATTTGCCAGATTTCTGAAAAGCCGGCGCTGATGTTGTCACTTTTTATATCACAGCTTTTGTTAGGCCCGCCTTTGAAAGGGGAGAGATGAATATTGTCTTTCCTTAACAGCTGCCTGCAACCTTGGACAACAAATACATTCTTGGCATGATGGACCATGCTACAGGGTACAGAGAGGCATTCCACAAGAATACTGTGTAATTAATATTCTAATACAAAGGTATTGTAGGCAAAACTCTGACTTCCATGGTATTGTGAAAATAAGTACATATAAGGAACTAGAAAATGATTATTCTTCATGGTATATAGATGTAGAGTTAAGGATACCAAATCAATATCTACTTCCATATACTATTCTGACCAACAAACATCTGAGATGGAAACAGTGAGGAATTCAACTGCTCTAGGGTCTACCTCACCACTGGACCCTGGTGTCACTGCACCTTCTGCACTCGTGCTAGTTGTGTCCTTCTCTAGCACTCATTCACTCGCACGCATTTTCTCACTCCATCATCTCTTCCGCACTCTCTCCCTCTCTTCTCTCTCACATGTTCTCTCTCGTTCTCGTTCTCTTCCTTCTCATTCTTTTTATCTTTTTCTCTGTCGTTGTTTTACCTCCTCTCACACTCTGTCTCGCCGCACAGGCTGGAGGTCTCTCTCTGTTTTTTTCTGTCTCTCCTCCTATCTTGCATCTTCTCCGAGCGGTTGTTTAATACCCATACTGATCAACAGATCCACGATCAGAGAAGCGTTTGGTGAATTTTCGGTCGGAGGAATTCAGTGGGGGAAACATATTCAGTGACTATTGTTTAACGAGCTTTAATTCCTGATCGATAATTCCAGAGCCGGGGAGGAATCCAGGCCTCGGATGTTGGCAGTCGCTCCACAGTCTGCCAGGCAAGTCAAGCAAGAAATTCAGAATGTTTTCCATTTCAAAGGCTCTGGAGCAGACAGAAGGACACCCTCGCGCCCTGGAGCCTCAGACATCGCCTTTTTTCTCGTTTTTTTTTATTCTACTTTGCAACTGTTTGCAAATGATAAATCTGGTATCTGGGCACACAGCGATCGTGAATATAATAAAATATATTTAAAAAGCGAAGTGAATGGCCGACAAAGGTGAGTTGTGTCCTTTCTGCGCTCTGGCTGGAGATTTTTAGGCGTGTGCAAAATTTGCGTATTTTGCTTTTGGATGATTATGCATAATTTCAGTAAAAAAATAGGAAATTATGCATCCTTTTTTAAAATGCGAAATGTCATTTGGTCCTTCGTATTGGCTAGAAATATGTTCTCAAATCCATTTTGGATGCAAGGATGCATTTTGTGCTAAAACATAATGCTCTGCAAACAGAAGCCACTTTTATTAATTTCCTTTGTTCCAGTGTGTTTGTGGCACATTCTTGCAACAAAGGACTCATAATTATAAGACCTGGAGAAATAGCTTACTTTCAGGAATTTCAGGGGAATTTTTACAAGGAAATTACTGTGTGCAGAGGCGGCAAATTTTGCAGCGCCACGCTCCGCATATTCCAAAACGCACAGATGCACCGTATTTACAAAAATAAGGCGCACCTCTGTGTTTTTCCTTGCACTGGCACTAAAAATATCAGCTTAGAGTCAACGCATACGGTGCAAGGGTGCCTGTGTTGCAGGGAGTGGAGTGGTGTAGCTCATTGGTTAGAGGCGGCAGACCCAGAAACAGAGGATGGCCTGGGACGAGGGTTCAATTCCCGACACGGCAGGGTCGTGGACCATGGTCAGTGGACTCAATAATTCTCGCCTCGGTGCCTACTCTAACGAGGGATCACACTCAGCAACTCTGGGCATTAGCTTGCTCCATCTTCACAACGGCCCCCCACATACGCTGGGGATGCCTGGTTTCACCTTGGAGATACCTAGTAGGGACCATCTCACAGGGAAAGCCAGGACGGGTTCCCCAGCAGTCTACAGCGTGGAGATACCCCATGTGGGGTGATTCAGGCGCTTTACAAGACATCATTACATTACATTATTTATTTATTTGCAGGAAGGTGTCCCATTCTGCACATAAACAATCAATAATGGTGATTTGTACTTCTATGTGTGCTGCATTCTGTAGCACACATAGAAGTAGCAAATCGTCATTATTTAATGATTGTTTATGTGCTGGAAGGGACCTGTTCCTGCACAATCAATGGGGGCATTTTGCTCTTTCTATGTGTGCTGCAGAATGCAGCGCTCAGAGAAAAAGCAAAAACACATCCTCATAAATATGGGGCAGCGTCAGAAAGCAATGGGTGTTGTGATGGAACACCTACAGCAATACTCATTGCACACCCCTTCCATGCAGATACTTGCCTAAAAGGGTACAATATTTACAAAGTGGCGTTAAGCCACTAAAAGAGGCTTAACGCTACTTTGTAAACATGGTGCAGGGTTTAGTGCAAGCGGAAGGTCACAAAAAGTGACATTACGGTAGCGTTATCCCCTTGTAAATTGCAAGCATAATTCCGAGACATTACACCAGCATAAGGGAAATTTCACCTGGCCCTAGAGAAATCTCGAACTCTACAGCCGGCTCCTGCAAACCCTCAGAGAAGGGGCCCCTTCTCCCAGCACCACACAATTGGTGACAGCGGGAAACAACCTTTACAACGCACTACCATTACAACTAAACTTTTACAACGCAACATCCATTACAATGCATGCATTTACAAAGCATGACACTACAACGCACACCACTACAATGCACGCCATTACAACGCAGTCATTAGAACGCATACCATTACAACGCATAGCATTACAACACATAGTACCCTTACACTATCTAACACTTACCCTAATGTTGCACCCCCTGGAGTTAGAATAGTAATTTTTACCCCTACACTATCCAACACGTACCGTACTGTTGCACCCCCTGGAGTTAGAATAGTAATTTTTACCCCTACACTATCCAATACTTACCTTACATGCAATGTAATGTTATGCGTTGTAATGGTATGCATTGTAAATGTAGTATGCGTTGTAGTGGAATGCGTTGTAAAGGTAGTTTCAAAGAATTCGTTGTAATGGCATGCGTTGTAATGGTATACGTTGTAATGGATGTTGCGGTGTAAAAAATGTGTTGTAAAGGTAGGCGTTGTAAAAGTATGCGTTGTAACATCATACATCCGGTGACAGCAGCTCCATGTTACATGCGTGATGCCGGTGCACCCTGGTGAGAGCTCCAACACAGAGTAAACATCATGGGGAAAGCACCACCTCTGTGGATGCATCAGTCCTGCTGCCCATTCCTTTCACTCCTAGGACCCCTAACTTGGCAACCTTCATATGTGAAGCGTCTCTATACCAAGAAAAGTGCTTGCTGAGCCTCAGAAACAAACCTCTAGCCGGATCACAACCATCCAGCAGGCGTCAGCTGAAGAGAACACCAGTTCTGTGAGGGCACCAGCCCTATTATCCTGATCTAGGTGTACCCAGCACCACGCTCTACGAGTGTGTCTACTGTTCCCTGGGAATGTGCCTCTAGCCCCAAGTGTACCATTAGCAATGATTTGTGCCTACAGATGTTGGGTACTAGCACTACTTGTTGCTGTTTGTGACTTATTTTTCATCGTTAGACTTTGATCCAAAGCAAGAGAGTAAAGGACAGAAAAGGGAGTTTGAAGGCAGAAGAGAAAGAGACTTTGTGAGACATCCTCTGCTGGCTGTGTGCACAACCTTGTTGAAAGAGCTCCATCTTCTGTCACCATCTTTACATGAGTTCTCACAGCTTGAGCACTCTCTGACTCAGTGAGAGCAACCCTGTTGTCTGTGCGCTTTCTTCGCCTCCCTGTAATATGATCAAGTCCACCTAGCAATAGAATAGCCTGATGCGGTTGTTCCTCACCCCCTAACCCTATCTTTGGTTTATGGCAGGTGACATATGTACTTGTACTGTCTACCATAAAGGGGCCTTTGCAATACATAGAGCCGGCTCATTCCACCACCCCATCTCCCTACTCTTGTAGCCCATGGTTATATGATGGAATCACACAAGCCAATACCATGCATGGCTTTGCAATATGTGTATTACAACGACTGCAACGCTACCACGCAAGTCTTTGCCATGCATATGCCTTTACGATGCATGCCTTTAAAATGCATTTTAATTGTAAACATATGATAAAGGCATATGAGTGACAAACATGTATTAGGTAAGTTTATTATCCTATATATATATATATATATATATATACTGAAAAAAACATAGGTTTCAGATAATTTATAATTAGGAATTTAAAAAACCTTAGAAATTCACTGAAAAAAACATAGGTTTTAGGGGTGTTATAGTTAGCTACACTTTTCACTCGTATAAAACCATTGAAATTCCCCTGTTATAGTTAGTTGTCCTAACTATAACTCGCGCGCCCACAATCCACAGCTGATGATGTCACATATCACATCATTTATGACATGGTCAGTGACATCACTGATGACATCACTGATGACATCTCAAATGACATCACTGATGACATCACTGATGACATCATCCAGTGAAAGTGGTTTGGTTAGTTATTTAAATATGTATTCTATATATATAGCAATCTGCCTTGAAGACTGAGTGGATGTATACGTGTGTGAATGGAGGATTTAGTACCAATGTGATTGACTGTCTAAGAGAGGAATTTTAAGTGCCTCACTAAAAATATGGCATAGTGATTAAACTGTATGAATACCTGTATCACTCAATGTCTTGTTGTGCAAACTACTACATAAGTTAGTTACTACCTATGTGAAAGTCTACATTAGCTATTAATTAGTTAAATGAGTATTTGCATGGTATAGTGAATGAATGTGTGTGTGGTTGGGTGAGACGGGTATGACTGTGGAAAGATGTGCAAATAGTTGATTTAGTAAGTATATGGGGTTAGGACTGTTTGTGGAAACAGTTGTTTGGGTGAGTGAATCTCTTTATGGGTGTGGTGATGAGTAAATATATTTCTCAATGATATATGTCCAACAAACTAAAAATATAATAAGCAGTGTATGTGACAGTTATTGTATATAAATAAGTATACATAATACTCACTGATTGTATGATTGATGTATGGATAACTGTATACTGGTAATACTGATTTTATAACATACTAAGTATGAGTTACTATCTATATGAATGAATAAAGTGGTGTTTAAGTAAGTGAGTAGCTTAGTAAATATAAGTATCGGGGCGGCTTTAGGCATGTGCAAGCTGTGCACACGCACAGGGCCACCAAACCCCAGGGGCCACCACACCAATATATATCCTTAATATAATAATCCTCTGAGGATGGATACATATTTGCGTGGCGGCCCCTGGCAGGGATTTGGCCGCCTCCAGCTCTTTTCCACTTCCAAACACCCTGACCCCCTTTTTAACTGGACACGCTGCTCTTCCCCGCCCTGACCCCCTCTTCCGGGGCCCCCTACCTATATTCCTTGCCCAGGGCCGCCATTAGCCTAGAGCCGCCCCTGTAAGTATGATCAATTGTTTTCATAAGTGAGTAGGATGTCTGCATCAATTAATAGGATATGTGCTGGTGTGTAATGTTGATGTAGGTATATAAGTATATTTAATAGTGTTCTATTGATCTTTTAAGCATGTATGAGTGAATCTATAGTTACATGTTTAGATGTGTGTGTAGATGTAGGAATCACTAATTGGGTTTTTAGAAACTTGTACTGGTATGTCAGTGTCAATGTTTCAAATATGGTACTTCATAATTTATAATGTGTGTTAAAAGATTATGCTACTGTATGATCAGGTGTATCAGCTTGTCACTTGGATGATGTCATCAGTGATGTCATTTGAGATGCCATCAGTGATGTTATCAGTGACGTTACTGACCATGTCATGAATGATGTAATATGTGACATCATCAGCAGTGGATTGCGGGCGCGCAAGTTATAGTCAGTACAACTAAGTATAACGGGGAATTTCAATGGTTTTATACGAGTGAAATGTGTAGCTAACTATAACACCCTTAAAACCTATGGTTTTTTCAGTGAATTTTTAAGGTTTTTTAAATGCTAATTCCTAACCATAACTTATCTGAAACCAATGTTTTTTTCAGTGAATTTCAAAGGTTTTTTAAATGCTAAATCCTTACTATAACATGTCTGAAACGTATTTTTTTTTTTTGAATTTCAAAGGTTTTTTACATGCTAATTCCTAACTAAATTTTTTTCAATATTTTTATTTTTAGATGTTATTTTTTAAATTACACATTTTTTTATTATTATTTTTTACATACTTTTTTTCATTTTCTTATATTGTTTATAATATACTTAAATTATTTTTATTATTTTTTCATTTTTTTGCAGTTGGCACCCTACGAACACCCTACTCATTTACTGTGCGAAACGGGTCGGCCATTTTAGGATAGCTGTCTAGGATCCGCGAAGGGTGTGCAACGGGTACAACTTTTTCCACCCGATTGCTATGCGACTTGCGCGCGACGCCTTTCGCATACGCAAGATGTACGTATAACGCGATGTGACGGACGCTCGATAGCGCGTGACGTCATATACATATCAGACACGGAGTGTGCGTGACTTCCGCGATTTTTTTCAATGTTGAAAAACGTATTTACATATATTTAATATAAATATTAAGACAAGAGATTATCTGAGGTTATTTTAATAATTTTCTTTAACTTTCTTAAAAACTACATCACTGTTATCCTATGGGTAGAAATTTACTTAGCAGGTAAATTGTGTTATCGTTACCGTTTCTTACTCAGGAGTGGATCCTGGATACAGCACTGCTGCATCTCCTCTGAACAGTTGAACGAATGCTAATTACCAAAGACGCGTGGAAGCCCACATCTTTTTTTTTTAACCCCTTCTATGCTCATGACGGCGCCGCTCCGTCATGAGCCTCGGTTGAGCTGTGCTCATGACGGAGCGGATCCGTCATGGCCCGCTCGACGCGCATGCGCGGCGCGAATTTCGCGCCTGCGCTGGACGTTCCATTGAGCAGGCAGGGCCATGACGGAACAGCTCCGTCATGAGCACAGCTCAACCGCGGCTAGTGACGGAGCAGCTCCGTCACGAGCATGCGAGCGCGCTCGACCCCCAGCCCCCTTAGCGCTGGGGCGGAATTCCCGCCGCAGCGAAGGGGTTAATATCGCTAGAATGCACAGATAATACACGCGACCCACGATTTTTCCCACAAAAAGAAAAAAAAATAGGGGCCCTGGGAGAACTTGTGGGACTCCCTGAGGAGACTTAGAGGATCAGGGTGTGTCTACCCTCCCCCTTTTCACGTTTTAAACACACATTTCACACGTTTCTTCAGCCTCCCTTCTACCGAGACATAAAATGGCTACCAACAGTTTCTAGTTTCGAATGTTGACAACCACTTGAGAGCCAAGTAGCCTTCAGCGCGTGATCGGAAGGGTGTGCTTATGGTACGATGACAATAAGCGGAGTATACGTATTCAATTTTTTATGGGAAGTGGGCCGCGGGGCCCCCTCCCGTGCCCAATTCCGGGCACCGGGGTCCCCAGCCACCGGGGCATGGCTAATTATATATTAATATTTTATGGAGGAGGGTTGCAAAGCCTCCCTCCTGAAGCGACTTCAAGACCACGGGGACATCTGAACTCCATCTATGTATGTACCCAGTAGTAGTTGCCTTCACTTTGCACATGCATGTTTGTGGTAGCGCATGCGTTTTAACGTTACGCATGCGCACAATACGTCCCACCGTCTGGCTATGTACCCCTAACGTATTTTTTGTTTGCGCATGCTCTATTACAACATGCCCAATCACAGCTCTCACACCCAGTGACATCATGCTCAACCAATCATCCTTCTGCAAAGCATTTATAATCTGCGAACCTTCTTGAACATTTTCCTATTCCGCAGTCATAGCCATTGAGAGTGTTCGTATTCACTTCTTCGTAGGTGAGCACTTTTGTAAGAGTAATTAAATTAATTATTCTGAACAATCTTTAAATACCGCATTAATGCAAATTTATGTTCGATTTGGCAATGCTGTTTTTAAGCACGCTTTCCTGCTTTTTTATATCTTTAAAGTTGACTTCGTAACTTTTGTTTCTGTGCAAATCACTTAATCCTGGTACTTTAATTTTCCAAGCGCCACGTGGCCGCTCCTACAGCAGTGTGCTACGTGCTGTTCAAGTGAATACGATGTAGTTTTTCTTGTGTAAGTAGTGCATCACGTGCCCTATGCATTGCTAAAGTTATGTTTTCGGCAAAAGTGTATTTAAGCACAGTTTCCAGCTCGTATAACTTAAATATTTTGCCTTGGTAGGTGATTTTTCTGGGCAAATCACTTAATCCTGACGCGTATAATTTTTTAAGTAGTGCGTTACGTTCTGCTTCCTCACCATGCATTGTACATGTCATTGATTGGTCAATTTTGTATTTTAGCACGCTCTCCATGTTTTTTAATAACCTTAAACTTCATTTGCCCCCTGTTCTATCTCATGATACAGATATCTCAACTATGAGACGTACTGGTCGCCACAAGCTGTCCTGCCCATGCACTATACCATGTGGTGGTGAACAACTCGACACACCAGATCCACTGACTGCTCTCCATATGTTATCAGCCGAAAATTGCAATGGACCTAATGGAGTTATCAGGTTTGTCTTCAATATTTCATGATCGAAAACCATTCTGTGATAAGCATTTGTGTATTTTGTGTGTTTGCAGATGGATAACTGTGTCATTGTCATGTTTTACTAGATTTCGTAGCCATTCTGAAATCAACCAAATGTAAAAAAAGCATGTCCTCCCAATTTTATTGACCAAATATGTGATTGAAAATTGAACAATGTATGAGTTATAATTTTTCTTGCTTATATAAATATTTTTATAAAATATAAATCTGCAATGTGATAGTCTTATTGAAGTTTCCGTCTGAAACCCATTTCTCATTTAAGTGCTCGTTACATATTTTAAGCCTGTACTTCAGATACAAAGTAAAAATGTAAGTTTTTTTTAGTGTTTTTTTTTAACTTGTCCAGGAGTTTGTGAATGAAGTGAGTGACCAATCTCGGCCTAACATTTGTATAATGCAATAATATTTCCTATTTTGTTGTCCAAATACAAACTCTGATGATTACTTTTCGTCCCTAATCCTTTTGAGAACAATTGTTTTTATGAACATTAAAATTTAGCTTGTACATATGTACAAAATATACATTTTTAACTCTTTTTTCAGTTACCACAATGTTACATAAGTCAGCAGCAAGTTACCAACATTGAAGAAAGTATATCCTCCTGCTCCAGTTCATTTCACCGATGTCTCAAATATGGCATGAACTAGTTGTATGAAGCCAGAGAGATTCACACATTTTTAACGGACAACTTTAAGGTAAATATTCACAATATGACTACTCAATGAAGTTAAAAAGTAACGGATATAAGTACTTGAGGAGTTTTCGGTGGCAGATAATCTCCAATTCACACTTGTACAGATAGGTCTGATACAGGGTAAATCTTTGTATAACTAAAGGATGATTAAGTATTAGGATGGCATACCGAGCTCCCAATCTTCTTACTTTTTTCTTAAAGGGTTCCAAATTGGGGAAGAATATTAGGCTGTGCAGTAGAGGTTGACGGATTTGCTCTACTGGTACTTGGGCCTCCTCATGAAGCAGGAGGAGCCTCTCTCAATCTCCTTAACTCTTCTCTTGCAAATTTGACTGGATTCTTAGTCTGCAAGTCCTTCTGCATACTTGCAGTTCCACACCAGTCCTCTTTATTGGGGCCTCCTCTTGAAAGCAGTCTTGCATATGCGGCAAGTAACTTTTCTTGCATTCACCTTTTTAAGACTTGTGAAAATGAATTTCAAAACACTCAATAAATACGGTGTCACTATGTATTGTGTTAAATGCTTTATTAAAAATATCCAGAAAATGTTCCCTTTAGTTGTTGTTAAGGTCTTTACAAGAGAATTTGAAAGGAGAAAGTAGGAGAAGAATAACAGAGGTAGGACGTTATATCTCAAACTGCAAAAATTGATAAAAAAGGGTGGACCAAAGTCTGCATGTACAATGCCAGTGGAAGCGTTTTAGGCACACTGCAAACATTTTAAAAAATATAAATATTTTCAAGAGTTACTTTAACTTGTAATGCTTGACCTCATTTAGTCACATCAATCTAATTTTAAACACTAATTTTCTTTTTTGTTTTGCAGATTAACTACAATACTTCTTTTTGTGTCCATATTATATGTGGTTTATTATATTGTTTTGTTAGTTATAGTTCCAGTTATTTATTGTATTGTTATCTTTTAGTTCTAGTTCTAGTTATTATTTTAATACAAGGTAATTAAAAAAAAGTACATACATCTGCTTTTTTTGTGCGGGTAGCAGTCATCAATAGAAATTATATTTATAATTTGAAGTATAATTCTGAGGCTAACTCGTTAGCAACATAGTGTGGTGAACTTTTAACCTCTGTGCTCACATAAGTGTTCCATGAACTGTTACTACGGTAACAGGCAGAAAGCTGTTTGGGGATAGGGTTAAAAGTTACTGGCTGTACAAAAAACGTTATATTTACCCAGGATCTTCTACATCACAGAAAGGAAAGCAGAGTAAAACAAAACACTGTACCAGATTTACAACCCCCTTGCACCACTTTGGCGTCCAACCCCCCTACAACATTACAGGTATATGGGCCACAACGACCCCTCTCAAACCCTGGGAACCACCACCCCATGAAATTTGGGTATTACGAGAGGCAAACTGCGTGGCCTATGTTTATATTTATTCACATGCCACCTTGCGTGATGCACCACTAAGATGCAGGAGGCCTTCAGCCCCAGGAGCCGCAGCGTCAACCTGACTGAGACCCAGGGTAAAAGCTGACAGATCAGAATCAGAGCCTAAGTATCCTGAACCCACTGTTCAGAGTGAAAACCCTGAAACTGCGCCGAGTCCAGTACCGCTCTGATGAAGAGGAGATTCTGAGAGGGGCACAGGTGCAACTTTGGCACGTTGATGGACAAGCCCAGCAGGTGCAAGAGGTCGACCGTAGTCTGGAGGTGGGAGACGGCTGTCTGGAGCGAGCCCACCTTCAACAACCAGTCGTTGAGATAGGGGAAGACTGGAACACCTGATCTGCGCAGATAAGTGAATAAACATGTGAATAAATCTTTCTACTTTTGTACGAGACTATAGAATATTGTCCATATACCACAACAATCTGTGTTTCAATATGCATGGCATCTATTAAAGACATAGTGTACATTTTACAGATGAAGGAAATCGAGTCTTCCTCCTGAACTTTAGACTCTGCATCGGTACTTACTTGTAATTACTAAAATCTCTCAATAAACACAAGGGCACTTTGTAGAACCACCCAACATCTATACACATAAGCTTGATATGTATCTCAAAAATACATGCTTCGTTTTTTTCAGCGACCAAATGCGTGGATCCTACGCGCATCTCGCAACTTTTTTTGTGAAAAAATGTTATTACATTTTTAGCCCTACGGGTCCCTATGTCACCCCCTAAGGAGGCCTACGGGGTAAGGGTGTGTCTAACCTGCCCCTGATCATGTTTTGCCAATATATTTCACAGACTTCTTCACCCTCGCTCCAAAGCTTTGGAACTCCCTCCCCGCAAATATCAGAAACATCTAAAATCATTCACTCGTCCGCAAAGCCATCAAAACCCATCTTTTTCTTGCATTACTTATCTTTCGTGTGTTCTCTGGTCTGCCTATGACAGTTGCATTCTAGCGCTGGGATGTCCTGTTGCTGGGGTAGCTGTATGTCTGTAAAACTCCTAACATAACATAACATAACTTGTATAGAGAGGCTGTATGGGTAAGTGCGTGGGTGTGTAAGTGACTGTGTAGGTGAATAAGTGGGTGTGTGAGAAGCTGTATGGGTGAGCGTGTGGCTATGTGAGTGGGTGTACAGGTCTGTAACTTGTTGTATGAGTTCTTTTATTAGTGAGTGAATAGTTGTGTTAAAGGCTGTATGAGTGAGTGAGTAGGTGTGTGGGTGCCTCCATAGAAGTGTGAGTGGGTGTGTGAGTACTGGTATGGGTCTGTGAATCGGTAAGTGAGTGGTTGTGTAGGAGTGGGCGTATGAGAGGTTGTATAGGGGTGTGAGTGGGTGTGTGAGTGGTTGTGTGGATGATGTCATCACTGAGGTAATCTGTGATGTCATTTGATATGTCATCAGTGATGTCACTGACCATGTTATGAGTGATGTCATGTCTGAGGTCATAAGCAGTGCATTGCAGGGGTGTAAGGTATAGTTATAGCTTAGGTAACTGTAACTGTTAAATTTTACTGGTTTTGTATGAATGAAATCTGATCCTAACTATAGTGTCCCTGTAACCTTTGTTTTTTTAAGTGAATTTCTGAGGTTTTTCAAAGTCTAATTCCTAACTATAACGTCTCTATAATCTTCGTTTTTTTAGAATTAATTTTTATGTTTTTTTAACTATTATTCACATTTGCAGAGTGATGAAGAAAGGCGGTGGGGCCTCTGACCAGCTCTCAGGAATCCTGCTTTGTCAGACCTACTGGATATATTAGGAGGGTGCAGGGCCCAAGACCCCTCAGCATCCAAGAGGACTGTATCTCCCAACCAGCAATGCACCAGGAGGAGAGTTTGCTAAGTGGTGGGGAAAGGGGGCGCAGCCTCTGAACATTCCTGAGCAATTCCGCTGTTTAGGACATACTATAGTTAATAGGTGGGTATGTGGCCCCCCAGGACACTCTAGAGCCAAGGTGACTTCATCCACCAACAAGCAGTGCATCAGGAGGCACGTTTGCACAGTGGTGGAGAACGACGGCGTAGCCTCCGAAGTCCTCTCGGTATTCGTGATATTAGGGATTTATTATTAGTAACAGTAGGGCTTGTTGGCTTCCAAGGACCCTCTGGAGCCAATGGGACTTCACCCCTCAACCAGCAGTGTGCCAGGAGGCGTATTTGCAGAGTGTTGGAGAAAGAGGGTATGACCTCTAAAGTCCTCTCAACAATCACGCTGTGTGGGACATATTGGAGGCAACAGAAGGGGTTGTTGACCCCCAAGGACCCTCAGCATCCAAGGAGACTTCATCCCCCAACCAGTAGTGCACCAGAAGGCACATTTGCAGAGTGGTGCTGAAAGGGGGTGGGGCCTTCGGCTACTTGTCTGTCTCATTTTTTTTTTTTTAAGGAAAGGGGGGCTGCATGGACCCCTTTGCTCAGCCTATTTTGACCCCGGGGACCCCACCCCTTGGGGTTAGACCTTTTTGTGAATGGGGACCATGCACCCCCTTCCCTAATAAAAAAGGGGGCCCAGCCTCTTTTTTTAAATTAAAGAAAATAATGGTAGGAGGTCCACGGGGGCCCCCCTCCTCTGCTAATTTTGGCCCAGGGATCCCATCTCCTGTGGCTCAGCCTCATCTATGGGTGCTGTGGTCCCACCCAGGGCACCCACAGCCACTGGTGGGGATCACAGAGGGAGCCTGAAGGGCCAAAGACCATCACTGTCCCCGCCACCTCCCAGACTCCTGCGGAACCCAGCATTGCTTTTACACATAGGTATCTGCTAACACGAAGCTCCATGGGTGTAAAAGCAATTGTGCGCTGCTTTAAGTGTGGCAGGCACCACATGGTGCCTGGCACATGGTGCATGGATGTTTTAAAAATTCTTTTTACTATTGCAGCTCGTGTAGCGACGCTTTTCTTGGGCCGCTGAACAAGCTGCAATAGTGAAAAGCATTTTACGACCACCTGAGTGTCGATTATATCATAATTGGGTTGTCAGGACCGCCGACTCCTTGTCGGACGGTCTCATGCCCAAAACATTGGCGGTGAATCATAATAAGCCCCTTAATACTGAAAACACTCTGGGTCTCATTTGCAAGCCCATTGTGCCCCAGGTACGTCACTATTTTTGATACACCAGCGGTGCAATTAGCTTGCCCATATTTACAAGGCCACGTAAAGTCACCCTGCATGACATTTCATGGGCTTGTAACTATGGGCCCCTTTCAGCATTACTTTGTTTCAAAGGGGCGTTCCCTGGGTGTTGCTGTTGGTGTTCCCATGCAACTTGACGCATTCCAAGATTTACAACCTTTTGTAAAACTGGGAATGAGTCAAAATCCTACACCTCCCCATGGGGAGGTGTAGGATTCTGCAGCCCGCATACAAAGAGGAAAACTACTTTAATTATTTTTTTGGTGCAGGAAGGTGTCCCTTCCTGCACAAAAATAATCATTCCCGTTGCGCAGGCTCCCTTGCAAAATGAAGCAAGGGTTGGCTGGCACGTGGCAGCCAATTGTGCACCAGTGCAGGGGAAAGGACAGGGATGCGTTGTATTCTTGTTGAAATGACACAACCCTGGGCTTTGAAAATGACTCAGCAGAGCACAGCAAAATGGCTTCTGGCACGCACTGCATCATTTTCTGGTAGGTCAGGCCCTCAATACTTACAAGTACTTATCTTTAAAACTTTAACAACATATATACCTTTACAACAAACTTCACTGTAATGGCATGCAGGGTAAAGGCATATTTGTTGTAAAGACATGCATGGTAATGGCATGCATGATAATAGCGCATGCATGGTAAATCCTGTGCGGTAAAAAGCATGAGGGGTTCCCGCTTCGTTGTACAGGTGTGAGAAGTAGCCCACACCACTCAACCCTTAAGAAACGGTCAGTATGTTGAGACTGACCACCAGTAGGGAAAAATCACAGCTCATTTTGGGCACCTGATCAATCCGTAGGGTTGTATGACATTTCAACGCATGTTTTTACTACACATGCCTTTACATCGCAAGTTTTACAACGCATGCTGTTACAATGCATAGAGTTGAGGGGTGCTGGATAGTGAATAGTTTAATTTACTATTCCAACTCCAGTCCCCGTGGATAGTAGGGAAGGTGTTGGATAGTAAATTAAATCTATTCCCTATCCTAGAGCGCCCCCCAGCGCAATGCGTTGTAATGACATGCGTTGTAAACCTAGCAATGTAAAGGCATGCGTCCTAAAAGTTGCGTTGAAAAGGATGTTCCCCAATCCGTAGTGGTAGTCACCGTGGTGAGATTGAAGGGAGAAGTTGGTGCTTGGGGTGAACATGAATCTTCATCATTTCCTTTCTTCCTTTCTCCCTGCTGACGGAGAGATGTGTCCATGGATTCTGTCACTGCTTGCCAGCTATGGTCTTCCTTTTTGGCATTTCCTCTCTCCGTTTAATGAAATAGCTTCTTACTTTTCTCCCTTCTTTGTGACACTTGCCTGGGACATTTTCCCCTGTGGCTGGCAGCTCCAGGGAGTAACCAGTGAATAATTCAGTCCTAAAAGTGCGTTTGAAGTTCAAAAAAAGCGACACAGCATTTCTAACCTGCTCTCCCAGTTCCCCAGCCTTTTCCCGCTGCGCCTTCCACTGTGGGAGTGGAGGGAATATATCATAAACACGATTCAAGCTCAAAATTGTAAAAAACATAAAACCCCAGAGTTCTAGATTTTCAGGCAGACCCATGTTCAGAGGCTGAAAAGAAGAGAATAATACTTCAAAATCAGGTCTTTGTGCTTGAGGTCTGGGACCAAGTGTCCCTTTTCATGTCGATGACTCAAGTGGTGGATAGGAAATGGAAGAGTTGATGCCTGATTCCAGTTGGTGGGGGGTGGGCAGGTGGTAAATGTGATTGTTGTGCAAACTGAAACTGGATTGGTGTTTACCAAGCCCTTGAAATTAGGAATTTCGAGATTGCGGTAAGATTAGCACCCATGCAATTCACCGGATAAAGAGTGCCAAATGAAGCCTGCTAAAAATGACTAAATACATGGTTAATTCCAATATTTGTAGCAATTTTTGTCTGAGAACATCAGTCTTCTAACAAACAATCCCTCTTCTTGAAATGCAACTTGTTTACAGCACCCAGCAAAAAATCAATTCGAAGATACTGCTATTTACCAGACAAAGGGCTAGATGTAGGTAAATCTAATTTACTGATTCATAAATACCGAATTTTACCGATTCGGTATTTATGAATCGGTAAATTAGGCAGATGTAGGTAATTTTTTAAACACAATTACCGAATCTGTAAGATTCGGTATTTACCGATTCGGTAAATACCGAATCGGTATTGCCCATTGATTCCTATGGGCCTTGAAGCCCATAGGAATCAATGGGAAATACTGATTCAGTATTTACTGAATCAGTAAATACCGAATCCTGCAAGGGTGCAGGGGTTGTCACTTTGACACCCTCTAGCACCCCAAGTACAGGCTTGTGTGACATGTGGCACACATACATACCCTAAGGGCATGTCTGTGTGTCACATGGCACAGGTGTGTATGCACAGATGTGCATGCACACCTGAATTCGGTATTTTACCACATAATAGGATTGTGTGGTAAAATACCGACTCATAAGGGCCTGTGGCACTCTTAGGAGTGCCAGCTACATATAGATTTACCGATTCGGTAAATATACCAATTCGGTATTTTACCGAATTGGTATATTTACCGAATCGGTAAAATTACTGAATAGGCCCCCTACATCTCAAAAGCCAAATACCGGTCGGTAACGGCCGAAATTGGCCGTTACCGACCGGTATTAGGGCTCCTACATCTGGCCCCAGATGTGGTAAATACTTCACCCTTTCTTGGCCTACTCGTAATCAGGGAATGAAGTGGCAAACTAAAGTTCTGTTATCAGAGTAATCAAGAGCTTGTATACCAGAAATATTGTGTCCTAAATAATGTAAATGTCGGCCCTCTGGAGTTAGTCATAGAAAAGCTGCAACCATTGGCACAGTATTTTTGTAAACAATATTTAGAACACAATATTTCTGTTAAATTATTCTTTTCCAGTGGTACTGAAACAAGTGGGTGTGCTGCCTTCAATTTTACATCACAGAAGCCTTAAGGATTGTGAAAAATTTCCTACACTTGTATTGTGAAAAATACAAGTGTAGGAAATTGAGTTACTGGTTGAGGGGGGTGAACCCTACTCAAGCAGCAACCAATTTTACATCACAGAAGACAATTTTACATCACAGAAGCCTTAAGGATTGTGAAAAATACAAGTGTAGGAAATGAGTTACTGGTTGAGGGGGGTGAACCCTACTCAAGCAGCAACCACAATTCTTCTCGGATTGAAACACAAGCAAACCCAACATTAGCCCCTCATATGTCCTCCTCGGCCGAGTCCTTACACAAGTGTGGCGATCCCGCCTCCCGAAAGGCCATCTCAAACGCTAGTACTTTTTAAACGTTTGATATATCAACCCCTCCCACCCACCGCCATGCCTGTTTTTTCCTGTTAGACGGACGTGTTGTCGGAGCACTAGTTTAGTTGCTCTGTGTCAGTCTGCGGTACTGTACATGTGTTTTGCTTCATTTCTTCATTTTGCTGACTAAGTGTTTTTTGTAATTTGTTTCTGTACTTGCTCTGATCTTACTGGTGTCCCAGTAGGTCCCGCCCATACTGCTCCCAACGCGCTCCCCACACACGTGCTTGGCTGGGGCGGGGAGCTTTCTCTGTAGTCGGGGGGCAGGCCTTTCTGGTGCTGAAGGCTTCCAGCAGCATCTGCTCCCACGGTCATGTCTTGAATGTATATGGCTGTGGAGGAGGCGGCAGCAGGGGCGGCTTTAGGCATGTGCAAGCTGTGCACCTGCACAGGGTCACCAAACCCCAGGGGCCACCATGCCAATATATATCCTTAATATAATAATTTCTCTGAGGATGGATACATATTTGCGTGGTGGCCACTGGCAGGGATTTGGCGGCCTCCGGCTCTGTTCCACTTCCAAACACCCTGATCCTCCCTCTTCACTTGCCTCCCGCTCCACCCCGCCAGTACCCCCTCTTCCGGGCCCCCTACCTACGCTCCCTGCCCAGGGCCACCATGAGCCTAGAGCCGCCCCTGGCGGCAGGGCTCTCTTTCAGCATTCCAAGTCTTTTTTTTTCCCAATACTGCCCTCACATTCCAAGTCTCGTGGGTTTTTGAGACTTGGTTCCTAGAAGACGGTATATATAGGGAGTGGTCCCTGGTCACTTCCTCTTTGACTTTTGGTTCCTGGTTTGGTATCATGGGGATGAGGAGTTGGTCCCAGTGCTCAACAAATCTGTTTCCAAGCGGAAACATCAGCAGGACCTGCAGGAAGATGACCTGTTGCCGATCTCCAGGTCGGATTTGCAGGATTTAATTAATTCTGTAGTTCAGACAGTGTTGAATGATCTCTCTTCTTCTCAGCTCTTCATGGTTGGGCCCTTGGTTGGGCGGCTATATTCCATAACAAGTCCTGGACTCATCTGCAGCAACCACTGGGTGTTGGGTAGAAGTGAATATGCCAGGATGGGCTCAGTCTGTTCCTGGATCAGTGGCCCAGTCTGATTTCTGACCAGTGGGTCCTGTCAGTCATCGGTCAGTGGCACCAGATTCTGTTCCAGGGCCCTCTCCTTCAGACCCACTATCGGGTTACCCTGTTGTCAAACTACCCCCTGAAGAGAGATGCTATGGTGTCTAGAGTGGGTCTGATGCTTGCGAAAGGCACTGTTCTCCAGGATCTGGAGGTGGAACTGGGCCTGGTCTTCTATTCTGTGATCTTCTTAGTCCCAAAGCCAGATGATTCTTACTGCCCGATTCTGAATCTGAAGGCTTTGAACAGGTTGGTGCAGCTGGATGACCACCTTGCAGTCCATCATTCCCCTAATCCAACAGGGAGATTTTCTGGCTTCCTTGGACCAGGAAGACACCTATTTTCCTGCCCTTGTTCATCCTGAAAGTCAACGGTTTCTGAGGTTTGCAGTGGACGAGGTCCATTAACAGTTTCAGGTGTTACCTTTCAGTCTTTCTACAGCTCCCTGGACTTTTACCAAGATATTGGCTCCTGCTGTGGGGGTTTTACAGTGTCAGGGTTTCTCTGTGTTTCCCTATATTGATGATTGTTTGATCTCTGCTTAATCTCTTCCCAAGGCTCTTCTGGCAGTGGAAAGAACCATGGACATGTTCCGGGGTCTTTGTTTCAAGTTGAATCTGGCAAAATCTCATCTGGTCCCTGTTCAGAGACTGGAGTTTATTGGGGGACTTTTCAACACCATCTTGGGGATGTGTTTCTGCCTCCTGCTCGCATCATTTCAGAAACTTTATTCGACAATTAAGTCATAAAAGTATACATAAAATACACAAATGTTGATTAAAAAAACCATACAATAAATATTTAAAAATAGTATTAAACTACAATGGACTATTGCCGAATTACAATTTAAAAAGGGCGTAAAATCAATTTCATCAATATACATTTATCCAGAGGAGTATTGCACAAAAATTCACGAGAGTTAACCCTATTCCTGCTCGCATCACTTCCCTGTAGCTTCTTCTGAGGAATCTCCTGAGTCAGCAGTCTTCACTGGCTCGGACTCAGTTGTAGGTCCAGGGGTTAATGGCTGTGATGGGGGTGGGGGGCCACGTTGGGGTCTTTGGAGGCCAAGGGTCAGTGGTCTCAGGCAGACAGGGTTCTTTCCTCAAATTGGCGGGAGTTGGCAGCCATTTGGCAGGTGTTACTATTATTTCTGGTTCCCCTCTAGGGGGCAAATCCGTTGGTTTATACCGACAATCAGGTTGCTCGCTATTACTTGAACCACTAAGGGGGGGACCCGGGGCGAGACTCTGAATCTGCTGACTTCCCTGATTTGTGCCTGGGCGGAGACTCACCTCTTGGCCTTGAGGGCTGCTTTCATTCAGGGTCACTTGAACTTTCATGCAGATAGCTTGAGCCGCAACCTTCCTTCCTTAGTTAAGTACTATCTGTTCTGGGATCTTTGTCTTCGAATTGGGATGCCTTGAATCACCCTTTTTGCTTTTCCGCACAATGCCCCCTCCCTTGGCTCTGTTCTGAGGTGGTTTGTCCTCAGGTGTGGTGGTAGATGCCCTCTTGATTTTTTGATTCTCCGGGCCTTCTGTATGCCTTCCCTCCGATTCCCCTCCTCCCGAGGCTACTGCAGAAGATTTGGGTGGAGAGGGTGCCCGTTCTCATGATTGCTCTTTTGTGGCCTCGCTGCCTTTGGTTCCTGCTGTTGATGTGGCTGTCCGGGGGCAGGTTTGTCCAGATTTCTTTGATCCTGTCACCACTTCAGTTTCCCCTACTGCCATTACCTCTTCTGTGTCAATTAAAGCTGATGGTCTGCCTCTTGAACATTTGAGGTTGGAGTCTTGGTTTGTTCTTCATTGGTGGCTGTGGATATTCAGCGTTTCTGTAGGTCTTCTACTCTTAAGTGTTACAGTTAATGTTAATGAAATGTGTACAGCGCAGGAATACCCTCAGTGTCTTTGCACTAGAGCATTGGAGTTCTTTGTCACTTGAGCATCTCATGGGATGGATCCTGTGGTTGGCCACTATTCTTGAGTTTCTCAGGGATTTTTTTTTGAAGAAACTTTTCCCTTCTACTTTGACTGCTAAGTGGGCTACTGTCCGTGCGTGCAGGGGTTCGGGACTTCCTTGGAGGGTGTTGCTCCTTTGGTGGGTCAGTTTTCGCTGTGTTGTCCAATCACTCCAGTGATTGTGCCCTCTTGGGATTTGCTGGCTGTGCTGCGGGGTTCCAATTGTTCCCTTTTGAACCTTTTTTGGAGGCAGATTTGCTATGGTTGTCTGGTAAGTTGGCCTTCCTGTTGGCCATCACCTCTACTAGGAGGCTGGGTGAATTGGGGACCTTGCTTATTTATTTTCCCTATTTGCAGTTTTTGCCTGACAGAGTAGTGTTGCGGCTTGACTTAGCCTTTTTCCCTAAAATCTCCTCCAAATTCCATTTACAGCAGGAGGCGGTTCTTCCTGATTTTGCGGGGGTGAGGGGGCTCTTGTTCCTCCTACCTTGGACGTTTCGCTGGCCCCTTCAGATTGACCTACAGCGTACCCATGATTTTTAACTTTTTCCTGCCTTGTTTGTGTCCTGTGGTGGTGTGGCTAAGATTAAGAAGGTGTCTATGTCCACCATCAGTCGGTGGGTGCGTTTGGTAGTTTGCCAGTCCTATAAGTCCACGAGTCTGGCGCCTCAGGTCCAGGGGCATTCAACTCAGTCGATGTCATCTTCTTGGACTGAGGCGGCTGGTGTTTCTATCTCGGAGATTTGTAGACAGCAACCTGGCAGTCTCATCATACTTTTGCCCAGCATTATCGCCTTGATGTCTTGCATGCCTCTGTGGACAGTTTTGCTATTGGCGTTAGAAAAGCTGCTGTGTCTGAATCTTGATTTTGATTACATTTTGTATACTGCATGGATCCTTGGTTTCATGTGTTTTCTTGGTGTTTTTGCTTGTGAGGTCCTCCTTGTGTAAGGACTGGGACAAGGAGGACATATGAGGGGGTAATGTGTTGTTACTTACCGGTCATCTTCATTACCCCGATTAAGGTCCTCCTCATCCCAGTCCTGTTTCCACCCTCCATTGCACTGTGATTGTGTCTGGTCTTGTTGATAGCAGGCATGTCGGTGGTTGGGAGGGGTTTATGGAGTAAACGTTAAAAAACTCTAGCATTTTAAATGGCCTGTCGGGAGATGGGATTGCCTCACCTATGTAAGGACTGGAATGAGGAGGACCTTAATAGGTGTAAAGAAGATTAGCAGTAAGTAACAACGCATTAACCTGTGTTCAACCCTTTGTCACAAAAGCGGTCATACTTACCTTAGAGGCGATGTGTAAAGTATTTATGCAGCACCAAAATGTGAAAACACAACATAAGAATTATTCCACACCAACTTAGAAAAATAGAGCAAAAAGTAGTAAATTATTTGCGACCAAAATTTCAAAAAAGTTAATTAGTACAACCAGAGATATGAAACGTCAAAGGGTTAGGTGAAAATAGGGCTAAAAAGCACAAAGCACCAACTGTAGGTAGCTGGTCGAGCCGAACTGGAACAAAATCACGAGTTCAGGCTGACTACGATGGAGACCAGGAAGGATACAGTGACCAAATTAGGCCAGCTGAATAAAGTACTGTAAATACTACTGCGCAGTCTGCTCAGCATTTCTTTGCGAGGCTTTTCATCATCTGGCATTAGATATGAGGAGCTGTGAGGGCTGCAATTCCCTGCGTCAGGCTGTGTTGCGTTGCTTCAGTTCAGAGGAAGCTGGCAGCTGGGCGGCAAGGCTTGGCAAGGCTTTGCATCACTCACCGTCAACTCTAATGAGGCTACAGCTGTGCGACAAGTCTTGTGCATCTATGTGTTGCTCCGTGCCGGTTCCTATGAATCTTGTAGCTGTGCTGTGTGGCTTTGTGGGGCTTTGAATTGCTTCAGACTGGATTTGGTGAATACCACACCTGGAGGCAAAAGTTCCAAGGGTCCAGAACTGGAGGGGCACCATTTGGTGGGGGGGTTAGAATTCTCAGCTGGAAGTTTCCAGGTGCAGGGGTCTAGAGAGTCGGGCCTTTTTCTATACCTGTGGCTCTGATACGGAGGCCAGCCAGATATCCCTTGGAGTCAGTCTGAGTGTCCTGGGTTCAAGATGCAGGTCCAGTCCCTCTCAGCCAGGCAGCAGGGCAGCAAAACAGCAGAGTAGTAAGGAAGCAGAGTAGCAGACCTTCATTTTGCAGAGCAGCACAGCAGTCCTTATTCTGAGTCTGATACAGGTCTAGATGTTTACTGAAGAACTGGATCTAAGGGTCCAATATTTATACCTGGTGGCCACTTTGAAGTAGGAGATGTTTCTAGTGGGCTCCACCCCAAAGGTGTTTGGAATTTTCTGCCTCTCTGCCCTGGCCCAGGTTGTCGGGGGCCCAATAGATTGGTGTGAACCCCTTTTTGAGTGTGCTGAGGCATATTTCTTGTAATGTGTTAGTGTGGTAGGTGCCGGATCCGCCCTCATCAAGTAAGAGATGACCCATCCTGTCAACACCTATTTCCCTTTGTATTACTGTGTGGGAGTAATACACAAAGACCAAAGACCAGCTGCACCTAGTCATGTGACCCAGGATATATACTGCAGGCACCAAATGGTTAGGACAACAAAATGCCAACATTCTAAAAGTGACATTTTCAGAACTTTAACTTACAATCTGACTTCAACTTTAAAGAGGGTTTTAAATACCTAGGGGCATATTACCAAGCAATAGCGATAATTATCGCTATTGCTTGGTTAGAGACAAACATTTACCGCTGAGCTGCGGCGATTTTTACCGCAAATAAACCTTGGTATTACCAAGGTTTATCGCAAATGCGATAAAAATCGCCGCAATGCATGAATATCGCTGAAAAGTCCGCGATATTCATGCATTACCGAGCTAATGCTCTTAGCCATGTTATCCACCTCCCATTGAATAACATGGCTAAGAACTGCTCAGGGCAGGTGTTAGCTTTTGGAGATATTCGCGCTTAGCGGGAATATCTCCAAAAGTTGGTAATAGGAGATAGCGATGTTAGCTACTGTTTCCAGTCGCTAACATCTTGGCACGCCCACTTTGCATGTCATTGGTGATAAATATCACTGACATGCAAAGTGGGGCCCAAGATGGTCGCTATCTCCTACTAGCTGTCGCTAACTGGTGTTAGCGACAGCTAGGTAATAGGGAGATAATTTTATCTCCGCTTTCTTGGCTTTTAAAGCCAAAAAAGCGGAGATAAACCCCCTTGATAATATGCCCCCTAGTCTTTAGACCCCAAACTCAGCATTCCCACTTTTTCTCAATTGAAAGTTAGCATTTATTAAATATAAATTAGTAACCTAATGTTATCCTTTGGAAGAGGTAGGCCTTGCACTAGTGAAAAATGAATGTAAGAGTTTTTCATTACCATGACATGTAAAAGTTTATAAGTACATGTCCAACTTTTTAAATACAATGCACCCTGCCCACTGTGTTGTGTGGGGCCTTTGCTGGGGTTGAATTGTCTGTATTGAAAAGGAAGGTTTGGGCCCCGGCAAAATGTTTCGAAATGGCAGTTTAAAAACTGCATACAAAGGCTGCAATGGCAGGCCTGATAAATGTTTAAGTTACATGGGTGGCACAGCAAGTGCTGCAGGCCAACTAGTAGCCTTTACTTTACAGGCCCGGGGTACATGTAGCACCACATTATCAGGGGCTTACAAGTAAATGAATTGTCCTGATTGGGTGTAAGCCAATATTACCATGTTTCAGGGAGAGAGCACAATCACTTTAGCACTGGTTAGCAGTGATAAAACGTGCAGTCCTAAGGCCAGCTAAAACCATGCCAGCAAAAACAGAAGGATTGGAAGAAAAAATTTGGGGGACACCATTACAAGGTTGGCTGGAAGAATAACAAGCATCAATCAAAGTACAAGTGTTCCAAATGTATTCAGCAATATAGTAACAAGTGTGTAGCCTGTAGCTCGTGGTGCATTTAGCAGCACTTTGTCACAAATATATTACTAAACCATGGTGTTGTAGCACACATTCATTTACAAACAGCATATTTTCCATTGAAAAGGATACTAAATTTGAACAGACATATAGCTTTATTGATAAATCTATATAACTCACAATTAATAATGTGTGGAAATTGTTTTTCAGAAAATAGTTCATTTGTTCATCACCAAGTGTATTGATTTTGTTTGATTCAATTAAAATCTGTGTTGCCTTCAAACAAAAATGAGCTTTATTTGTGCTTTCGTAACTGCTGACATATTCCGAAATATTTGTATGCTTCATTTACAGATATTTAAATGTTGTATGTTAGAAAAAAATACATCCCACAACCTTTCCTTACCCACAAGTTATACCCCAGCAAGACTGTTACATAACTCACTTTCCAAAATCCTGCTACTTTGCAGTTAAGAAAAAAGTAAACACCAATCTCCATGTTAAAAGCGCAAGCAGCACTTTGTCAGAAGACATAGCCTGACATTTGAAGGAGCAAATGTAACAAGATGAAAATGAAACTTAAAGCCATCTATTGCTTATTCACCTTCTGAACACCAATATGGTTATTTCACCCCCTGCATCCCTAGTTCTAGTGCCTATGTATTTTTGTTGATCATGGTATGACCTACAATTCTCATTTCCTGTGGTACTCATTTAATAAAACTTATTTTGATAGTTTTCGTTTTGGCTGCCAATTGAACCATTTAGGCTAAGATACATTCATTCATTCAATTCAATTTATTACCGTTTTGGAATTCCAATGAGGTCCACTTAAAAGGATACATACCAATTAATACATAAAGTGCAATAAAAACATGTGACAAAGCATTAATGACAAACAACTCCGAGTAAATATTTTCAACATATAGCAATTTCAAGGAATAAAGTTTGGAATTAGCAGCCAACAGTGAAGAAACAAAGAATATCCTGAATTGTGCAAATGACAATTTGAAAGCAACCGGATCATGTGCAAATTTACAATTAAAATAAAAAAGTAAAAAATCCAGCATCAGCATACACTTAACGTGGAAAAAAATCAGTTGTGTAACAGCGGCCTTATGTACAGAATAAAATCCAGAACAATGAGCTAAAACTAAACCTATCCCACCTATGCAAAAGCATTTAAAATGGTAGCCAAAACAATGCAAAATACATTCAAAAAGAGGAGAGAATAGTAAGACTACATAGTAGTGCAACAGCTCAGAAATGACGGCCCATTTGAAATATATACAATTAAAATATGCACATAAATTCCTTTAAAAAGTTGAACAGTTTTACTCAAACGGCTTAATTTCTTGGACTAAAAAGAAAGGCGCGAGCTGAAGCTACATCCTTAACATCATTTTGTAAAAACATCAGCCTAAGCCAGCGACGACGACCTAAGACCAGTGCCGGACAAACAAAAAAAACATGATCCAGGTTCTGAATGCCCAGTTCACAAAAATTACAATTATTTCCATTTTTCGAGTTCTGGGACCAGTGTGCTGTTAAATCATTTAAAGGTAGGAGATTTATGCGAAATAAGGAGAACCAGCATCTTGTTCAATGATCTAAATTTCAGGTTAAATATTTCTGGGGAAGTCTCGGGAAAGTTGTCCTGGCTATTATCTTTAATCTCTCTTTGTTATTACAAACTCACTATTTCTATTAAAACTGATCTTACCACTTAAATTTTTTACAAAGGATTTAAATTCTTATAGCGGGAGGGAAACCACAGATTCTTCCTGAACACAGAAACATTTTAGTGCCAGAGAGAAGCCACGATATTAGGAATATTTCCCTCCCATACCACCAAAGATTTCTTGACACATGAAACCTCTTAGTGAATAAGGTTCACTATTTTTTAACTGGGATCCTCAACGGAAAACTCTGGAAACGCCTTGGATATAGGTGCATATCAATCCTAATTCCGATCTAATAGCAGCTGATGAAACTAGCGTATTAAAATTGCACAATTTACGTAAAATCTGGCCTTCCATCCTATCTAAAAAAATTCCAGTCCTTTACAGGGATTGATTCAATAGCATAGAGCAAAGTTGATGGAATTTCTGCTTTAAAAACCTTCAGCAGATGTAAAAAATGCCTTCTACCCATTGCACTATAAAAAATGCGCAGACCATTAGCGTGGGACATGAGCAGGAGCTATGTTCGATATGAAGGTTATTCTTCGTATTGCTTGCGATTATTTTCCCTAAATATAAATATGAATCAACCACCTCCAGCTTTTCAAGACCAATATGCAATTGAATTTACTTGGTTATCTAATTCTGTTACCTTTCATGATTAAAATTTTCCTTTTGGAGACATTGATCTTTAAAAAAGAGCTGTCGTATAATTCTGTAATGATAACAACTTTTGATTTAGCCCTATAGGAGTAAGATCCATCACTACTATATCGTCTGCATAAAGGAGACATGCGAAAGGACAGCTGCCTATCTTTGGAGCAACGCCCTCTCTCTGGGAAAAACTGTTGGGTAAATCTGCTAAATATAAGGAAAATAGCAGCGGGGCTAACAAACAACCTTGTTTCAAACCATTTTCTATGGTAATTACAGAAGTTAAACCTTGGTTTCCTCCCATTAATACCTGACACAAGGTTTGAGAATGTAATGCAATAATTAAGGACCACAGGGGAGCAGGCAATCCCATATTCTGTAATTTCCTCCATAGTAGCGGCCGGTCTAACTTATCAAAGACCATTGAAAATTCTATGAAGACCATGTATACGGTTGACCTACGAGATAAGGTATATTTCTCCTCAATTCATTTTAACATGGTGATATTGTCCAGGGTGGAATGATTTTTAATAAAAACCTGCGTGTTCTATAGGGAGGACCTTATTCACCATGACCCATTCCGTAAGATGATCGAGAATACTGGGTGCAAATATTTTTCCCACTGCATCTAATAGAGCTATTTGCCGGTAGTTACCCGGATAAGTTCTAGGGCCCTTTTTGTGTAGGGGAATTAAAATACTTCCGGACCATGACGGCAATGGCTTCCCCTGAGAGTAACAGAAGTTAAACAGTGGGACTAGAAAAATGGCCCACAAGAGTGGTTCCTTTTTAATTACCGTCATAGAGATTTCATCCAGACCCCTTGCTCCTGGAGATCTAATTTTTTAAATAAATCCAACTACGTCACTCAATGAGTGTACATACCTAGATATATGAGTTTCCAAGGGGTCAGGGGCGGCAGGGATGAAACTGGGAGAGTTAGAATTTGCTGCGTAGTGTTCTACCAAGTGGATTTTCCAATCCTCTTCTTTAATAGGAATGAGGAGAGACTTTACTCTTGTGCTACAGCAGTGAGCAATTACTTCCCAAAATTTTTTGGAATTGTTTTTGGAAGCTGCCTCTTTTAACTGTACCTATGTACCATGATCACTAAAACCGGGGGCCCGATGTAGGTCGGTCGGTAACGGCCGAAAATCGGTATTTTCGACCGTTATCGACCGGTATTCAAGAATTGGCATGTAGGGGTACAATTTTACAGAATCTGTAAATTTACCAATTCGGTAAATTTACCGATTCTGTAAAATACCGAATCGGTATTTTTACCGATTCGGTAAATTTCAGATGTAGGTGGGACTCTTCTGAGTCCCAAAGGCCCTACAAAATCGGTATTTTACAACACAATCCTATTGTGTGGTAAAATACCGAATTCAGGTGTGCATGCACATGTGTGCATGCACACCTATCCATGTGACAGGCAGACATGCCCTTAGGGCATGTCTGTGCGCCACATGGTGCACATGCCTATTTGTGGGGTGCCAGAGGGTGTCAAAGTGACACCCCCTGCACCCTTGCAAAATTCGGTATTTACCGATTCTGTAAATACAGAATCGGTATTTCCCATTGATTCCAATGGGCTTCAAAGCCCTTAGGAATCAATGGGAAATACCGATTCTGTATTTACAGAATCGGTAAATACCGATTGTTACAGATTCGGTATTTCCACATCTGGAAATACCTACATATCCACCCTTTAGATTTACCGATTTTTAATTACCGAATCGGTAAAATTCGGTAATTAAAAATCGGTAAATCTAATTTACCTACATCTGGCCCCAGTTTTGGAAACTTCCATACGTATAAGATAACAAAAAAAATCAGAGGAAACTATTAAATAATCTATAATAGAATTTCTTGTTGGGGCTTTATGAGTATAATTTGCAGGAATATCATTTTCTAACCTTGCGTTGGCAATTATAAGATCTAAGCTTCTCAGACCTTCAAGTAATATGGCACCCCTTTTTTCTGTCCTGTTTTTATTCGGAAATTGGGCAGTAGAGATTTTTAGTGATTCATTTGTTTTCAGTGTTGGAGAATACCCTAATACTATGTGAGGAAAGTTTAGCATTCATATCACCTACTAACATTAGAGACTTACAATCTTCCCTTTCCATATTAGAGGAAATGAAAACAAATAGGTCTATTAATAGGTGAGGATAGGATGCATCAGGAGGTAAATAGATGTTTACGATTTACAGAGTATTAAAATGATCCTGGGAGATTTAACTTAATCATCTGAATTAAATTAGACCAACTAAAATTTGTACTAAGCATAATAGCAATAACTCCTTCAGCATGTCCTCTATTCACCTGAAGTGCAGGCAGGCTCAGCACTATATAATCTTCTGTAGACCAATCCATTGTGATCCAGGTCTCTTGTAGACAAATTATATTAGCATTCTGATCCTTCAAAAATAAGAATTTATTTTTATTGGAGCTTAGGCCGGCTGCGTTCCAAGATATAACAGAGATATCCCTTTTAGGAGGGATTCCCACATTTAAAATCTAAGGATTTTTTTTATTTAGAGCGTCTGCCACCTAACTCCTTTTCTTATCTTCCTCATTTATGGAGGGATCAAACTGAGTCTTTTCCTCTGAGAGTAGCGAGACCCTCCTGCTTTCTTTACCTAGGGTGACCTGCAATATGCTCTCTCTCTTCGAGTAAGGTTAGACCCCTTTTGGCGATTTCAGAATAAGCATTAGTCTGCAGATTTTGAACCTCTTTTATTAAAGCTAACTCCACTTCAGGAATAAGAACATCAATGCCACAACAACTTAAATTATCCCTATGTAACATTATGAAATGGGAGATAGCTTTAGATGTAAATGTTACTCTAGCTCCCCTAGGATTATTATACTTTTGAACTTGAACCAAGGCAAGGTCATTGCTTCAAATCATTTGAAGGCCGGGGATTTTGGCGAAGCATCCTAACAGAAAAGCTCTGTTCATAAATGGTTCATGGTAAAAAATAAATGAAAAATCCAGGGAGTAAGGGGCAGAAGGTAGATGATTGATTTGACAAGGTATCTCAGAGTTATTCTCAGTAGTATTTTAAATGACGTTATAACCTACAGAGGAAGCAAATAGTGAGGCATTAGGGTTCAGGATATATAATAGAGGATCGCTTATATCGGATACAAATGGCTCTTGAGAGAAATGAGTTAGGGCACTTAGTTTCAAAAGAGGTGTACAAGGTCCCAATACGTTGGATTCTACTAGTCCTTCTTCCTTCTTCAAAACATTTAAGTCATGGACTATTGATAAATTATGGATTACGTTAGGATCAAAGTGAAGCCTTTTTCCCCTTTTTTTATGAATTCTTCATCTTTTTTCCCTTGTTTTCTTCTTCTTCTTACTGATGTTGTTAGTTTTATTCTTAGTGTCTTTTTCTTTGAAAGAGGAGCAGCCAGCATTTGGACCCTCTACTAAAGAATGCTTAGGACGTTTTACGCCTGTTTTTAGAAAAATAGGAAAAACTTTACGGCTTGCACATAAATTACCCTTTTTTTCTTGTGCTTGTGCTAGTGAAGTAGATACTCCCCCTGGAGCCAGACTCACAGGATCAAAAATGTATTGAAGAGTGGAGGAGTGTAGTTTATGAAATATATCTCTGCTTTCATTCAATTTCAATTTGTTTTTCCTACTAAAAAAAGGCTTACCAGCCTGCACACCAAACTCCCGCCCTTTAGCAAGATGAGGAGAGGTTATATGAGTAGGGTGTGGCTAGTTAAAGTTATCCTCCAGAATGAAAGGGGAAGAAGGCCTCTTCTCATTATTAGGCTTACATGGGGCCAGCTTTACCCAACGACTGGCTCAGAAACTATGTACTTAGTCAGGGCCAAAAGAGAATCCAGAATAGAATCGTGATTATTTACTGATTTCTCCATTAGTGCTAATATAGAAGACAACACTCTTTCCAAACAGAGTAATGAGTCCGACATCAACATTTTTGACTCTGGAATATGCATTGAGAGGTGGAAATGCAGGGATAGATCAGGTGTAATCGAGCCCCGTGTATCTAATATGCTTGTTCTTCTGGGTGTACTACTGAACAGCTGCATTTGTACCGGACTAACCTTAGAAGGAATGCAGGTGTTGAAGGACAGGGAATTAACTGGAATGAGATGCCTGGACGACTCTAGATTAAGGGCATGGATCAACTTGGAGGGCTGATTTGAATTAGTATTCAAATCAGGAAGATCAGGGAGTGTAAAGTCTTCCAATATAGGATCTCCAACTTTTGGGACTGAAAGAAATACCCCTTCAGATTGTGAGACTCCATTTACAACAGAGTGGGTGGGTAAATTTGCCTGCAAAGAGTCAGTTTCCCTCAAGTCCAAGTGTTGGTCATCTCTAGACCGAGATCCTCAAGTTTTGGGAAATGGATTGATAGATACTACTGGTGATGATTTTCCAGGAACTGCTTTAGCCTCACCAAGTGCTTCTCGAGTAGACTCCAACATCCCTTATGAATTTAAGCTCATATATTGAATATCAATAATGCTATAGTTATTATAAAGTAATGGGTGTAGTATAGAAAATTCCTGGTATACAGTGCAATCATTTGTTACTGTGTTCTAAATTGTTTTCTCTTGTTTTTCCTGTATCGTATCCTTTGGGCCAGGGAGGTGCTTACTAAAAGTCCTTACTGCGCAAGTCACGTTGCGGAGGGAAAAGAACTTTGCAGCAGTGGAACCCAGCCAGCTGTCAGCCACAGCCAAGATGCTCCTGGGAACCTGACCTGCGACCTAGCTGAACGAAGTTGAACTGTACCAAAGTAGCAACAAATGTATTTGAATATTGTATTCATCATTATTAGAAGAACGGCATAATTCATGAGAACCTGGAATTTAAGGGGTGGATACGGAAATTGAATATTAAGCCTGAGAAAGTCTAAAATTTCGGTGGTGTGATGCCCTGTTCTCCTCCTTTGTCCAATCAAAATTGGGGATCCTTACACTTGCAAAATTGGGGGGTGGTACACTGACCCGAAAACAGTATAACTAGCGTAGGTTTGTCCGACTTGTCGGAATAGCTGACCTGTCACTGACCCAACGCACTCTATAGGTGACTGATACAGAGAGCTGCGGAGCACTCTGTTGGGAGGTTCGAGAAACCCATTTTGGGGTTTTGGTAATTGAAAGTGATGCAAAGCACTTTGCTGGGAGGTTCGAGAACCCAATCAGGGTTATTGGCAGATTCCTTGCAGAGAGGGAGTAGCACAGGCGTTGCAACCAAGGCTGCGGGGGTTGGTCGTACCCTTTGGTCAACCTGGTCCTGATCTAAATTCAGGGGTTATCCGGTCCTGATTGTCCATGAGCTGTACCTGCTCGCCTACTGGCACCTAAGTCCTTGAGGGTCCTTCCTGTCTTTTCCAACTGACCTGTGGCCAGGGTTGGTCTTCACTCTATCCTAGGTAAATATAAAGTCTGTGTGGGTGATTGCTTATCTCTATTTGCATTTCTAATTCTCGAATATTGCCAAGCGTAATTACATATGTTCCCTTGTCTTCCCTGTCCGTTGATAAATGAGATTTCATGCATTACTTGTCTATTAGCATGTTCCACTTTTCAACATACCTTTAGTCAATATAAATCTTTTCTATTTAGTGTACGTTCCTTATCTTACCCTCCCTTTAGGAGATAAACTGGATTTAATAGTATGTTCCAAATCTTACCTACCTCATAATCTGATTTAATTGCAAAAGTTTTTTTTTATTTGGTATGTTCCCTTTCTTTACCCTCCTTTAATCAATGTTGCGAAAGATTGTTATCTAAATATAGCATGTTCCTTGTTCCTACCTTCCCTTTATTCAAAGTTCTTAGATGCTTAGCATAATCTATCTCTTGCATAGTTATACGTTACTCATGATTTTAATTATAGATAGCTTAATTTGCTTCAATTTTATGCTCATGACATATGATGATGATGATTAGATAAAGTTTTGAACCTACCCAGAGTCTGTGGTTATTTCATTTTTTTTACAATGCTATGCATGTTGTTTTACTACTTGATTTAAACTCAACTCCCTGATCCTAGGTGTTTAGGTTCCTAGTATCTACATTGCTAGGTTATAGATATAGGAATCAGAAGTGTAGAAATCTCAAGCTATACTGATAGTAGAGCGTGAGTTACCCAAGGTGAATGTTACGGTGAATAAAATGTATGGGCCCAGGTGAGTATTAGTAAAAAATTTCCTAACTGGGTGAACTGCGCGCTCTATCAGTATACTTTTCTGGTAAGCAGAGGATGGTTAGGGATTAGTTAAAGTTAGGTAGTTAGTCAATAGGTTAAAATTCATATTGTAATGATCGATCGAATGTATTATTATTGAAATGTGTTATTATTGAAATGCTTATTTTGATGCTGCTACACTGAAGTATATGTAACTAACTAAAATTGTGCGTACCTGTTATATGTTTTGCCTGGAATCCCCAGGGGCAGAATAGGTAATAGAAGCCACATCGCAGTGAGGTCGGTAGTTTGAGGAAAATTAGTGCATGGTTGGGCAGAACTGGAAGCACTAATTAGGGTTTTCTGTATGAATAATTAAATAAGTGATAGCAACGAGTTCGCTAGCAAAACTTCTATTGTGATATAACCTAGTAAGGGTCACATGGAAGGAGTAGCAGGTTCGTCGGAGCTTGATTGACAGCAAAAGGATTCACTGATGAAACTTTAGACTTAGTATATATCCCAGAGCGGATGAGTCAAGGGAGTAGCAGGTTCTCTAATGCTTGTGTGAAGGATAGGCAGAAGGGATCTATCCGCAGTATATGAAAAGTAGACAGAAGAGTTTTACTTGCAGTGAAACAAATCTTTCCTTTCTAGACACTCGAGTACAGTGGTGAATGTTTTACGTTGTAAATTAAATCAAGCACTTGCACTTTAAAAAAGAAAGAAATTGAATTTCAGTTACCTTGTGAAGGAGGGAGTCAGTTGTGGAGATGCGCTGACGTCACTCAGTGCAGCGCTGATATTGGTCGAAACAGCGGGCGTGTAGCTGAGATAGTATTGTAAAGGAGGGGTGAGCGCAGGAGCGTGTGAACTTGACTGACAGGGAAAAGCCACGCATCCATTGGGTGAGATTATTTGCAACCACAGTGTTGATTGATTGTCGAGAAAATATATGACGCACTAGCATTGGAAGTGATTTTTCTAAACAAAGAAAACTTGTAGAAAGTATATGTGGTATCCAACTTATCCAGAGATTAGACCTGATCCCAGATACCAGGGGTTTGCTTTTGAAGAGTCGATACGAGGTAGACCTCGCAGAATGTACAGAAGCAAGAGAAAAATGACTCTCGTAGACAAAGTTAAAAATTATTTCAAGAAAGATAAGCCGATTAAAACTAGAGAAGGAGTTAATATTCCACCACCAAACACTCCTGCATCCTTCTTGATGTTTGACAGAGGTTACCATGCTTGTGTTTGGTTGGAAAATTGGGTGGAATATACCAAAGATGACGGAATTTTAGCATTCCCTTTAAAGGATACCTTTAATGGACGAATTTTGTTCAACTTGAGAACCCGAATGAATGATTTACATCCCAGACCTAGATTGACACAATATGAGGCATGGGAAATAGAAGCTTTCAAGCTGGACAGACCAAGATTTGACAAAGGGTTAAGTAAGTTTTACCCAACGGTTAAAAGAGATACCAAAGAAAAAAGAATGAAAGAATGGAGACAGAATATGCTAGTGGAAGGACTTTACCCAGTACTAACAGTAGAGGAGCCTGTGGGAGGTAAAAGGACTGAGAAAACTAGACATTTAATGAATACTGGTGATTCTGATGATGATTACCTGGAGGATTTATTAATGAAAAATCCACCACCGTATAGTGAAGAAACAAGAATAGTAAACCCCAAAAATCCGTTGTTTAGGCCTCCCTGTAATGAGGGGTCGAGTACATCAAATCCGACAGCTCCGTTCTTTAGGCCTCCCTGTAATGAGGGATCGAGCTCATCAAATCCAACTGCTCCGTTCTTTAATCCACCTTTAATTCCGCAAGTAATTCAGGGGACCTCCATCCTGAGGGTATTGCAAGAAAGAGAAAAGGAAGCTTTAAATAAACAGAGAGGTGAATTAATTCAGAAAATATCCCAGTTAAATACAAGTCCTGAGGCTTTGACAATTCCAGTAACCATTGGCTCAGTCGTTTCATTGTACGAAGACAAACAAGCTAGTCCAAAAGCTCCAGTTGTAGCGACATCAGTCATAACTGGAGAAAAGAAACCCTGATAGTAGATGATCAGGCAAGCGAATGTGAATCAGTGATTTCCTTAATGGATTTACCAATACGAGAGCCTGAAAGTGGTTCCATGAGAAAAACCACACCTGTACCCGCAAGGGAGGTACAGATAGAGACTTCATCAGGAACGAGAAGTGCCACTGTAGTAACTCCTGAAGAAATAGAGAGATGGACCTGAGAAAACGAGAGACCAAAAATGCAGCCCAAGCGATTAGACCTATATAAATTAAGAATTGAAATAGAAGAATTGATGTCAGGAAATGTGGGTTTGGAAAGATTAAATACCCTTAGTGAAGACGCATTACTGTTTGTCTGTAAAAGCATCACTAGAAATACAAGGGTGTTTCACGAAAAATGTATGGATATGGCAGCTAGCATGGGAATTGACATTGGTAAATCTAAAGTGTTGCAGAAACTTTATCGAGTAGAATTTTCTGACAAAGATTTAGAGAACATGAATGTGTCAGGGAAAAAGATCCAGATCAGAGAGCTGATGAATTTGATGCAAAAATGGCGGGATATCGAGAAAAATGGAGAGCAAGATGGGCAAAGAAAAAGGAAGAGGTCCGGTCAAGACAATTAGCTTCAGAATTTGTCCTAAAAGAAGCAGACAAGGTAGAAAAATTATGTCCCATGCGAGAAGTACCAGGTGGAGGATATGTACATGTGCCATGATCCAGACAAGATATTGTATCATTTACAAATGATTTCCCAAAATTACGATAGAAACCTGTAGAGTGGTACAGACAGGTTGAGAGATTTGTGAAGGTTTCAAAATGCCTCCTGAAAGATTTAGATGGTTTCTTTGACATTGTAGTTCCTGTAGATTTGTGGACAGAATGTAAAATTGCTGTAGATTGGCCAAATGAGGAATACCCTAGAGACCCCAAGACAGGGGCTCCTTCTGAAGATGTAATGAGGAAGTACAATCAGGTAATGTTATACCTGAAAGGAAAAGTGCCTGCAAAAGAGACTGACTGGACCTGAATAGATAGAACTACTCAGAATTGTGATGAAACTGTACATTCAAATTATGAGCGTCTGTTACAAGTGTTCAAAACATACAGTGGACTAGATAATATTGAAATGAAGGATATGACCCACTTCATTTACCGATTTGTATTAGGTTTAAGGCCTGAAATCTCACAGTGGATCAAAGATAATAAAATCTGTTGGCAAGCTAAACCAATTGATGAAGTCCTTAAATATGCCAAGTACTGTGAAGATGAGCTAGAAAATAAGAAAAAGGAACTGAGAGAAAAAGTCATGTGGGCACAGGTAAAATTAGCAGAACACCAAGAACAACAGTTAAGCAAAATGACAAATACTCAGAATTAGAGCCCTGGGAGTGGGGGAACCTGAGGGTAAAAATGAGTAGAGAAGAGGCCAGGAAGAAATTTCCCTGCCACGGGTGCGGAAAGATGAGGCACTGGAGGGACGAGTGTAAGGCTGTGCAGAATGATAATGTACAAATTAATTATTTAAATCCACAGGCGCAGAATGAGGGACCACGGAAGACCCAGCAACAGGTAAAACAGAATCAGTTGCCTTGTGCACCGAGGCCAAATTATAGGAGCAAAGCACAACAGGGTGAAGATACTGAAGCTTGGGAAGGAAGTAAGGTTAGAAATGCAGCAACTTTGCAATTTCTGTTAAATGATACATTCCTCTGTGACGAACCTTACTGACGGTGCCTGAGGGGGGAGGATGAGGAGTGCGTGCTTGGCGCCTCCTTGCCGGTAGACCAGTCAGGGCCATACATTGAAGGAAAGGTTGAAGGAAATTACGTCACCTTTCTGTTGGACACTGGTGCTACCCGTTCTACTGTGAGAACAGCAGACGTTCCAAACCTACCCCTCTCGGGAGAAATGATCCAAGTAGTGGGCGTTTCTAATAAATTAATTAGTACCCCAGTTACAGAACCCATGGAAATTAAAATAGGGAATTTCTAAGAGATGCATAGATTTGTTGTTTGTGATTCAAGTCCTGTGAACCTACTAGGATGAGCTTTGATGTGCAAAATGAACTGTACCATCTTTTGCACTCCAAATGGCGTCGGAATTCAGACACCAGATGAAGACGGAATCTACAAATTGATGCTAATAAGACCTGACTCAGAAATGAAAAGACTGACAATACAAGACATACCTGAAGAGCTCCAACAGACAGTGAAACCAGAGGTATGGGATTTTACTGGAAAAGGTGTAGGATTAATGGCAAATATTGATCCAATTAAAATTCCCATAAAAGAAGATGCAGTTTACCTGAATACTCGGCAATATAAAATGAGTGCAGAAGTAAAAGCAGGGGTTACTTTTGAAATAAAAAGGTTGTAGACCTATATAAATTAAGAATTGAAATAGAAGAATTGATGTCAGGAAATGTGGGTTTGGAAAGATTAAATACCCTTAGTGAAGACGCATTACTGTTTGTCTGTAAAAGCATCACTAGAAATACAAGGGTGTTTCACGAAAAATTTATGGATATGGCAGCTAGCATGGGAATTGACATTGGTAAATCTAAAGTGTTGCAGAAACTTTATCGAGTAGAATTTTCTGACAAAGATTTAGAGAACATGAATGTGTCAGGGAAAAAGATCCAGATCAGAGAGCTGATGAATTTGATGCAAAAATGGCGGGATATCGAGAAAAATGGAGAGCAAGATGGGCAAAGAAAAAGGAAGAGGTCCGGTCAAGACAATTAGCTTCAGAATTTGTCCTAAAAGAAGCAGACAAGGTAGAAAAATGATGTCCCATGCGAGAAGTACCAGGTGGAGGATATGTACATGTGCCATGATCCAGACAAGATATTGTATCATTTACAAATGATTTCCCAAAATTACGATAGAAACCTGTAGAGTGGTACAGACAGGTTGAGAGATTTGTGAAGGTTTCAAAATGCCTCCTGAAAGATTTAGATGGTTTCTTTGACATTGTAGTTCCTGTAGATTTGTGGACAGAATGTAAAATTGCTGTAGATTGGCCAAATGAGGAATACCCTAGAGACCCCAAGACAGGGGCTCCTTCTGAAGATGTAATGAGGAAGTACAATCAGGTAATGTTATACCTGAAAGGAAAAGTGCCTGCAAAAGAGACTGACTGGACCTGAATAGATAGAACTACTCAGAATTGTGATGAAACTGTACATTCAAATTATGAGCGTCTGTTACAAGTGTTCAAAACATACAGTGGACTAGATAATATTGAAATGAAGGATATGACCCACTTCATTTACCGATTTGTATTAGGTTTAAGGCCTGAAATCTCACAGTGGATCAAAGATAATAAAATCTGTTGGCAAGCTAAACCAATTGATGAAGTCCTTAAATATGCCAAGTACTGTGAAGATGAGCTAGAAAATAAGAAAAAGGAACTGAGAGAAAAAGTCATGTGGGCACAGGTAAAATTAGCAGAACACCAAGAACAACAGTTAAGCAAAATGACAAATACTCAGAATTAGAGCCCTGGGAGTGGGGGAACCTGAGGGTAAAAATGAGTAGAGAAGAGGCCAGGAAGAAATTTCCCTGCCACGGGTGCGGAAAGATGAGGCACTGGAGGGACGAGTGTAAGGCTGTGCAGAATGATAATGTACAAATTAATTATTTAAATCCACAGGCGCAGAATGAGGGACCACGGAAGACCCAGCAACAGGTAAAACAGAATCAGTTGCCTTGTGCACCGAGGCCAAATTATAGGAGCAAAGCACAACAGGGTGAAGATACTGAAGCTTGGGAAGGAAGTAAGGTTAGAAATGCAGCAACTTTGCAATTTCTGTTAAATGATACATTCCTCTGTGACGAACCTTACTGACGGTGCCTGAGGGGGGAGGATGAGGAGTGCGTGCTTGGCGCCTCCTTGCCGGTAGACCAGTCAGGGCCATACATTGAAGGAAAGGTTGAAGGAAATTACGTCACCTTTCTGTTGGACACTGGTGCTACCCGTTCTACTGTGAGAACAGCAGACGTTCCAAACCTACCCCTCTCGGGAGAAATGATCCAAGTAGTGGGCGTTTCTAATAAATTAATTAGTACCCCAGTTACAGAACCCATGGAAATTAAAATAGGGAATTTCTAAGAGATGCATAGATTTGTTGTTTGTGATTCAAGTCCTGTGAACCTACTAGGATGAGCTTTGATGTGCAAAATGAACTGTACCATCTTTTGCACTCCAAATGGCGTCGGAATTCAGACACCAGATGAAGACGGAATCTACAAATTGATGCTAATAAGACCTGACTCAGAAATGAAAAGACTGACAATACAAGACATACCTGAAGAGCTCCAACAGACAGTGAAACCAGAGGTATGGGATTTTACTGGAAAAGGTGTAGGATTAATGGCAAATATTGATCCAATTAAAATTCCCATAAAAGAAGATGCAGTTTACCTGAATACTCGGCAATATAAAATGAGTGCAGAAGTAAAAGCAGGGGTTACTTTTGAAATAAAAAGGTTGTTGGAAGCAGATATCATACAAGAAGTGTTGAGCAGTCCTTGTAATTTGCCCATAATTGGAATAAAGAAACCAAGTGGTAAGTACAGGGTAGTACAGGACCTACGCAAGGTTAATAAAATCATTGTTCCTTGCTGTCCTATTGTGCCAAACCCTGCAGTGATCTTGTACCAAATACCATGGTATGCTGGATGGTTTACTGTAATCGATTTATGCCATGCATTTTTTTCGATACCATTACATCCAGACAGCAAATTTCAAATTCTGAAAAAATGCCTTGAACCCTTCGTATTGCCTGGAGAATCAGTCTTGGTGCAATACATAGACGACCGCTTGGTGGCGTCTAAAAGTAGAAGAGACTGTGTTGTTGACACCATTGGCTTACTGAACCATTTAGGTGATCGGGGACATGAAGTGTCACCAGACAAACTACAGTTGTGTACCTCCTCAGTGAAATATCTGAAGCACCAGATAAAGAGAGAGGTTTCAGGAAGGTTACCACAGAAAGGATTAGAATAATTCGAAACATGGAACTGGAACTGCCCAATACTCAGAGAGAAATCAGAATGTTTCTTGGAGTTGTAGGATACTGTAGGCAGTGGATTGTGGGATTTGCAAGACCATTGATAAAAATGACAAAGAAAGGAGCAAAAGACCCAGTGGAGTGGAGTGGGATGATGTAAGCATCTCAGCTTTCACAAGATTACGGGAATGTCTGTGTACAGCTCCCGCATTAAGAATGCCTGACTATTCAAAGGAGTTTGCACTGTTTTGTGACACACGAGACAATTATGCACTTTCAGTCCTTACCCAAATTCATGGTTTAACCAGACGTCCTGTAGCATATTTTTCCTCTACTTTGGATCCAGTGGCTGCTGGATTACCTGGATGTCTGAAAGCAGTAGCTGCAACTTGCATGAGTCTTGAACAAAGTGAATCCATTATTATGGGACATCCTGTAACTGTATATGTTCCGCATGCAGTTGTAATTTTATTGACCAGAACCAAAACTCAGTATCTCACACCTAGTCTGCTGACTAAGTATGAGAGAATTCTTGTAGGTGCAGGAAATGTAACCATTGCCTGGTGTAATATTTTGAATCCAGCTACCCTGTTACCAAATTCACTCACAGCAGAAGTGAAAGGAGAAGTTGAGCATGACTGCCTTGATCTGACTGAGTACAGCACAAAACCACGCCTAGACATAAAAGAAGTGCCCCTAACTGATGAAGATTACGAGCTGTTTGTAGATGGCTCATGCATGAGACATGAGGACCGAGGTTTAAGTGCTGCTTATGCAGTATGCACTTTGGGAGGTCCAGTGGAAGCATCCTATTAACATGGAGTAAAGTCTGCACAAATAGCTGAATTGGTTGCATTTGCAAAAGCCTGTAAATTTGGGAGGAACATGAAAATAACCATATACACTGATAGCCAGTATGGTTATGGGGTTGTGCATGACTTTGGCCAATTATGGCTGCAAAGGGAGTTTCTGACTTCTTCGTTTGGTTGTCAGAGAAGGAATGAGGATGGTGTCAAGTCAAGTCAAGTCAAATAACTTTATTCGGTTATTCGTAGTAACAACCATAAAAGCATATTTCATTAAACATCCATTAACACATACAGTCAAAAAGATTTTTTTTTTAAAGCAACATAGAACAAGAAAGTCACAAGCAGAATGTACTATAAAAATATAAATAATTATTATTAGCTAAAAATATATCTATCACTAGCACCGTTACCCCTCCATGCTTTTCCTAAATTTAAGTGCTAGTTTTAAAAAGCTGCATACAAATAAAGTGCAATCACAACTTAACAGCTGAAGGTAGTAAAGTGCGGGTCTGATTTGTACAAAGTTCAATTTTTTGAGGCAAGGTTTTAAGTATAGCCTCCGTGGTACAATGTAGTAGGGGCAGATAAAAAGAAAGTGTGCCTGGTCTTGCAGAGACTTTTCGTCGCAGCCGCAAGCCGGCAACACTTGACCACGGTGGGTCCCCTTAGGTACAGCCAATAATAGGTGGAATAAGTCCAGGCGAAACCTCGTCAGCAGGAAACGGTTGTAACCTGACATGGGCCATGACAGGTACGGTTCCATGAGCAAAGAGGTTAGTAGCACATGTTTCCGTACACTGCCTTTCTTTAGTTCGCCATCCTCCCGAACTAAATACCTGGATGTGATAAAGATCTTCTTCACATTAATAACATCCGATTTCGTAATGGATTCTGGGGTTGAAAAAGAGTAAGGGGTGCCCTAGTTCAGTAAAACAGTTACTTAAGTACAGGGAACTTTAAGCCTGTTTTCCCATGTTAATGCTTCCCTCAAGATTTGCTGGGTAAGGGGTAATTCACTGTTTAACCAGCAGTTTAGCCAGCAAAGTAAAGGGTTTATGGCTATCTTGTCACATAGGTAAGGCGTACCAACTCTTCATGTACAGAAAAGTTTGCTGTTCCCCTTGGAACCCTCAATACCTGTTTTAGAAAGTTGTTTTCTACTACCTCCAGGCCTCCTAGTAAGGCGTACCCCCATAGCTCGCTACCATAGCATGCAATGGCAATGCTCTTGGCCTGGTAAAGTTGGAGCAGTGCAGCCACCGGGTTATTGCTCATTTTTCTTGCAAAGTCAAGTATTGCTGCATTTGCCCGGGTTACCTCCCCCTTTTTCTTCTGTACCGCGGGTTCCCAGTTCAGTTGGTGATCGAACAGGACACCGAGATAAGAAAATGTTTTTGTTACTGGGATTTTTTCCCCGTTAACATTGAGGGAGTTTGGCTTTTTATTACCTAGGCCTACCTTCATTACGTAGGATTTGGAGTTATTAATGCTCAGGTCTCGAGACTTCATAAAAGCAAGGAAGGAATTTAACAATGTTTGAAGACCAATTGCAGATATATAGATTGAAAAGGAACGGGGCTAGAATGCACCCTTGCCAGACACCCCGATGCACTCCAAAGTCTCTCGTTGCTTTTAGATCTTGTGTGTACCGGACATTTGCTCTTGTGTCGGAATGCATATCTGATAACAGGCTAATTGGGTTCTGCTCTACACCCATTTTGGCCATGGCGTCCCAGAGCCTACCACAGTTTACACAGTCGAATGCCGACGATAGGTCCATGAACGCCATTTATTTATTTATTTATTTATTTATAAAAACATTTATAAAGCGCGAACGACGGCCCTTGGGCATCTCGGTGCTGAAGTTGCTGCATTGTTTTAGGCCTCAAAGAGCAGAAGTTCATTGGTTGAAAAGCCAGGTTTTTAGTTGCTTGCGGAACATCCAGAGGGAAGGGCTAATTCTAATCGATTCTGGTAATGTATTCCACAGTTTAGGTGCGGCTACCATGAATCTTCTGTCCCCCCATGAGACAGATTTGGTTCGGGGTACCACTAAATCATGCTGATAGGATGAGCGTAGCATTCTTGGAGGACGGTAAGGGATAAGGTTCTGGACAAGGAAAGCGGGTCCAACATTTTTCAGAGCCTTGTAAACCAGGCAGAGGGATTTAAACATGATTCTTTTTCTCACTGGCAGCCAGTGCAGCTGTCTTATAGTGAGTGCGGCCGAATGGTGTTTAGGAATGCGCCCTAAGAGCCTAGCGGCGGCATTCTGAATGGCCTGCATTTTCCAAAGAACTCTCTCCTGGGCACCTAGAAACAGAGCATTGCAGTAATCTAGGGTCGACAAGACGAGGGAACTCACCAGTGTTTTGCCGGCACTCTCAGGTAGGAAAGGCAGGATTTTTTTAATAAGCCGCAGTTTATGGAAGGCTGAGGAAGAGATTTGATTGGCATGTGGCATGAAATTTAGATGGTCGTCAAAAATGACTCCCAAGTTCCTCACTTTGTTGGTTGGGTCCGGAGGTTGGCCCATCGATGATGGCCACCAGATGGGGGACCATTGCGGAGATAGAGTGCCAAAAATTACCACCTCTGACTTATCAGAGTTAAGTTTTAGGCAATTTTGAGCCATCCAGCTTCCGATGGCCAGCATGCCATGATTGAAGGTATTAGCTTTTTTGGGACCGTCATTTTTGACTGCTAGGACCAGTTGCGTGTCATCTGCATAGGACGTGAGGCTCATCTCGTATGCCCTGATGATATTGACAAGGTCCGACACATAGATGTTAAATAGTGTCGGACTTAGGGATGAGCCTTGGGGAACTCCACATGGCAGAGACAGAGGGGAGGATTTAAAAGGTCCGACAGTAACAACCTGGGATCTATTTGCCAGGAAGGAGGCAAGGAGACTACTAGCCTTGCCTTGGATGCCGATACTCTCGACACGGTCGACCAAGGTGGTGTGGTCGACCGTGTCAAAGGCGGCCGATAGGTCCAGCAAGATGAGAACAGCTGTACCCCCGGCATCCCGGATAGATCTTATATCATCTGCCGCTTTGATCAGAGCGGTCTCAGTGCCGTGGAATTGACGGAACCCGAACTGAGATTCGTCCAAGAGTTTATGTTCCTCAATAAAGGACGAAAGTTGGAAGTTCATTATTTTCTCTACTATTTTGGCCATCAGGGGGAGACTAGCGATAGGACGGTAGTTTTTCAGCTCATCCTTATCGAGGGTGGGTTTCTTAAGGAGAGGTTTTATTAAGGTCTTTTTCAGTGTCTCTGGGAAGATGCCTGTGCAGAACATAGAGTTACAGATTTTAGTTATGGCGGGGATGACTGTTTCCATAATTGGTCGTAGCACCTTCAGGGGACAAGGGTCCAGAGCTGATCCAGATTTAATAGATGACACTGTATTCTGTACCTGTAGGCAGGTAACCTCATTGAACTGGGAGAACGTGTGGGCCTGGTGGTGGGTAGAGGGTACCGGGGAGGTAGAGGAGGTATTGGTAAAGACCTTATAGATGTCATCAACTTTACTAAAGAAAAAGTTGGACAGTGCGTCGCAGAGAGTTTGGGAAGGGGGAGGAGTGAGGTCGGTGGACAGACCGGCTAATTGTTTAGTTGTCTCATAGAGAGTTTTGTTGGAATTTTTGGCTGTATCTATCCTGTCACAGTAGTATTTTTTCTTTGCCTCGGAGATCATGGTTTTATATGTGGCGACTGATTCCTTATAGCTAAGTTTGGCTTCATCAGTATAGTTTTTTCGCCATAGTCTCTCTTTATGCCTACTTAATTGCTTTTGAGTGCGGAGTGCTTCAGAGTACCATGGGGCAGATGGGGTTTGGCGGTTACGAGAACGTTGTTTAGTTTGGACCAGAGCTGTGGCTGCCGAGCTGACCCATTGATAGAATTGAAGAGTAGCAGAGTTTGGGTCGGTGGACAGATTGGGAGAGGTATTGTCCAGCAGGGTTTGTAACCTAGTTGCATCTATCTCGTCCCATGCCAGATAGGGATGAGGAGATATGGTGCTAGTTTTGTTGAGCAATGAGTCCTGTGCTGACAGGGTGGCTAGTATAAAATGGTGATCGGACCAAGTAAGGGGAAGGATTTGGGTGACTTGAAGACCCGGGGCATTAGAGAAGATGCCATCTAGTATATGACCCCTGTCATGTGTAGAAGCATGTACCAGGGGGCTGAGGCCAAATGTAGACATGTCAGCCAGGAGAGTGGTGGAATCAGGGTTATCTGATTTATCGAAGTGGAAATTAAAATCACCCAATATGGTGATAGAGTTGTCAAGGGCGGAAGCTTCCAGCGTGGTCCTGAGATCCACAATAAATTCGTTCCTGGAGCCAGGAGGACGATATAAAAGAATCCCTTTAAAGGTGTAGGATGGGGATAGTTTAATTGCGAATTCTAAAGCCTCACAAGAGGTTAGAGAGATGATTTTTGTTCTTACCGCATAGGTATCGCGGGCAATGATACCGATGCCGCCGCCTTTTTTCTTTAATTGCCTGTCAAGTCTATGTATACTGAACCCAGTGGGAACGGCAATAGCTAAGTCTGGATCAGATGCCTGATCCAACCATGTTTCGGTCATAAAGAGGCGGTCTAGTTTATGGTCCAAAATCAGCTCGTGAATATCTTGGCTGTGTTTGCCCAGTGAGCGGACATTCGTGAGTCCGATGGCGTAGGTTTTATTTTTGAGAGGTTTCTTGCCGGTTCGCGGTTGATAGATAAAGGGTATCGAGGCCTTGCACTCTGGGCAGTGCGCAATAGGGTTCGTAAGCAGAGAATGGGGGTTACATGTGAGGCAGGCCTGTTGGGTCGAGGGACGTAAGAGCTGGAGTTCAGCGGAGGTGTAGCATAGGCGTTGGGCTGGTGGTGGTGCACCAGGGGGGGTGGCCCTGGGCCCGGTCCAGGCACGGACGGGCGCAGACGGGCCCGCCTTTGGCGCGCCTTCGGCGCGCCGCCGGCGCGCCCGCTGCGCCCGCCCGCTGCGCGGTCGGGCAGGTCCCGTGTTTATATGCATCATGGCGGGGGCGGGAGGAGGGTGGGAGGGGCGCCGAGCTCGCCGGCCAGCCTTCCCTCTCCAAGATGGCGCCCAAAGTGGTGCTCAAGCCTTCCCAGCGCTGGTAACAGCGGCGCTATGGGAGGCACAATACAAGTTCCTCGGCGAATTAATCTCGCCTAGAGGTGGGGGCAAGTATTCTAAAAAAGATTTTAAAATATGTACAGTCTTAAAAACGATTACTATCCCATTTGCATAACACAGGTATTTCTACATGACCTCCGGCTTCCGCCTCAGAGGGATTAATAGCAATAGCGATTCGAAAATCAATCACTAGACACAGAATCAATATGCAAGCAGCAATGTGGCAAACCTCCGGCTTCCGCCTCAGAGGAAACAATAGCAGCGTGTATTGTACCTTGCCTGGCCATGGTGTATTTCCCGGTAAGGACAGGAGCCCATAGCGATGTGCAAGATTTAAAAAGGTCCGGAGGGAGGTCATCTGGTCCTGGGGCCTTGTTACTTGTTAGCCCTTGGATTACTTTTTCAACCTCATTAATTGAAAAGAGCAGAAAGTTCTCCTTAGGAGCGACAAAACTATATTCTGCTTGAGACTCATTACTTTTAAAAATTCAACTAAAATGGTTGACCCACTCCTCCTCTGGGATGTTTGTGCCAAGCACAGAATTACTTGGTTGGTCAAACAGGGGTTTATTTATAATTTCCCAGAACTTGGCGCTGTTTCCCAAGGTTTTAGGATCTAAGAGGGTCTCCCAAACACTTGACTTTACCTCTTTCTTTCGTATAGCAAGGGACTTGTTATACCTGGTGCGCATGGCCTTAATACGAACCGGGTCTCTGGGTTTTGTTTTCAGGGCCATCTTAAGGTCTTGGCTGGCCTTAGAGCAGGAATTATCAAACCATTTCGGGTTACTGCCGGCATTCCCTTTAACTTGCACCATTAACAATGACCCTACTGTTAATACAACGCCCTCAAAGGCAGCCAAGGTTTGTTGTGATGATGATGCAGGTGACACACAGAGAGAAAGTTCGGAACTGCACAGGTTATTAATTGAGGTGTACAAATGTTCACAGTTCACCATTGTCCATTTTAGGCGACGCTTTCCATTTATACACTTTAGAGTCCCACGAGCTTCACGTGACTTACGCTGTTCGAAAATGCCCCCACCCAGTTTGATGCAGATAGGGTTGTGGTCACTATGAATGTTCATTTGGATGGAGAAGTCTAAGACGAAATTAGCAAGATCAGCGGATAATAAGATATGATCTATGTATGACCCATTTGTGTGACCTTTATACGTGGGGACGGGGTGAAGGGTGTGCTCCGCCACCACAGTCATGGCTGTAATTAAATTATTTTCGTTCATCAGGGAGTTTAGTTGAGTTCCACACCGAGAATGATTGAAGTGAAAGCCTTTCAGGCTATTACATCCAAATTGTCCGATAACAGTCACTCCTGGGTTCCTACAAGGATGGGTATTGAAATCACCTGCGATCAGTATTTGGCGTGGCAGATTTCCCGCATTGTCTCTCAAGAAGTCACACAATGGCAATAAGTTACACTCTCCATTCTGATTTACTGTGTTATAAAAGTTGATCAGAGTCAGAGTGTTTTTGCCCCTCTTTAGCTCTAGAACTTGGATATTTCTGTTGCCAGAATGACGCTTGACAGTTTGACAAGTGAGTGCCAAGTTAACGTAGGTTGCCAGGCCCCCCTTTGCTCTTCCACTGCTCGATGGTTCGGCTGGTGTGAAGAAACTTTGATACCCTCAATGTAAACATTTTTTTCTACCAGCCATGTTTCTTGGAGGCATATCACAGCGTGTTGCTTGACAAAAGACAGCCAGGTGGGGTCGCAAGCTTTATCAGCCAGCCCTGCAGTATTCCAAGAGACTAAGCTTGCACTACAGGGTATTAATGAGCACAGTATTTCGGTGTCTATGTCTGTGTTTAACTTATCGGCTAGGTTTACGTAAGGTGGCTCTGTACATGTGACTACCTGCTCTTCCATGATGTTATAAGTTTGATCTATATGAGTGGGAACAGGACTATAGTCATTTAATAAGTCAGTGGTTGGGTTTAGCCGGACTAGTGATGGTACGACCAGTAGTGGGGATCCCTTTTCTTGATCTATGAGGTTGTTTAGTTTAGGTTTTTCAGCAGGAACGAATTCATGTAACGGAATTGTGTTAACCTCGTTACCTAGGCCTATATCATGATGTATATAGTCAGTATAATCAGGCAAAATTGATGTTACAGGTAGTCAATCAACCCCCTCCAGGCCTCCCTGTCCGTAGAGGGCATCAAACCTATTTGAAATAGGGACACTGTACTGGTTATTGAGATGAGTTGAGTAAGGATACTCATATTGATATAATTGATGTGGGCCTTCCCGCCTCTCTGGTTGCGTGGCAAAGGGATTTATAGTTCTATAGTCCCTGGGTATGGCCCGATTTGGATGTAATGAGTCATTTGGGGTATAATGCCCATAATTCCCTGTAATGTCCCAGGTTGGATGTTCGTTAACATAAGCGTTAAATGTCCCATGTTCCAGCGAAAAATGTTGATGCGTGTTATTTAGCCCCCGATCATTTGGAGGATAGAAATAGCTGAGACCCATAGTGCGAATCAGACTATTTGTGGGACCATCCCTCCGACTGCTAATGTAACTTGCCACACTGGTGTCTCTAAAACTTACGATAATATACTCACCCTCTGTGGACTTAAATCTGTGTCCCACCCAGTCTACCCTTCTTACATGGGATATATGGCCATTGAAGTGTGAGGGAATCGGTCTGTGAGTGGTTAGCCAGTGGCTCACTTTATTTTTTAATTCCCAGTGCGTTTCCGTTTTCCCCTCACCAAGTTTCGGGACATCTATCATTACTATGGTGTAGGGGTGAGATTCCGGGGGGAGGTTGATATGGATGGTCTTTTTCACTGTTATTCAGTTTGTAAATTTCTCAGAGCAGTTTTTGGCCCTGTTTTGAGGTACTATGGGCTTTAAAGGCCCGGGCTGATCATTATGTTCATCGATACTAAAACCCTCTGCAGCCCATTCACTCTCGTCATTGTCGGCTGTAGGAGCCTCAGATGCCATATTGGGATTTGTACCCTCTGTCAGTGAGGCATTTTCAGGGACACTAAGGTTTTTATTTGGATCAATCTGGGCTACTACTGCGGAAGGGGGAGCCAATCTCTGATTAATATTGCTATTATGTGATGATTTTTTTACTCGTGGATTTTTGGTATTGGACACCTTTGGTGTAGTTTTGGCCATTGTTGGATTGACCTTTGACAGTGGTGATCTTAGGGTTTTTAACATAGTTACGGTATTTTCATTTTGTGACACCTCTAATTTCTCAATAGTTTCACCCAACTTGGTTATTCTTTCACGTATTGGAAGCAGAAGGGACCTCATTAAGTGTTCCAGTTGTGTTAGGAGTGTGTTGTCACTTAAATATGTTGATTCCGTCTGGCTTGCCTGATCTACACTAACTTTCACGTTTTCTACCTGTGTCTCTTTTAGTTGTGAAGATGCCGCTGAGCTAGGTATTGGTGATGCCAGGTGATTTGGAATTTTATTTATCAGTTTGGCCATTCTAAAATTTGACCAAACGTCCTTCACTGAGGACTTGTGTTTGTAGAGGGGCCGGGAAATTTTCCTGACTAATGATTTTATTTTCTTTCCTTTCCCTCTTTTGGGCTTAATTATCGGACTGCCTTTGTCAGGGACAGGCTCATTTATGGACGGTGTTCTCCCAGAGTATTCATCATCTACCCGTGGTGAAGCTGTAGGCGTGGCTATAGGGGAAAAAGGGCCCAGGTTGTTCTGTGTACTACAAATCAGCAAAGGGCTACTTTCCCTGTTGTTACAGTCTGGTAGTATACTTAAATCTTGTAGTGTATTTTCCCTGCCTTGGGTGTTTGGCAATCCTGAGAAGGACTGCATTAAAAGTGATTCCTGCGAGTTTATAGTGATATCAGAAGTGTTGATGGTAACAGTATTATGTAATGACAAGTTTGGGAAACACAGATTTGGAGTTAATGAAAGATGCCTCTCTGTGTTGTGAATTGCATCCGCCACAACGCCTATCGTTTTCTGTAGCATTAAATCGATAGCAGTGAGGCTTGGGAGAGGTGTGGTGGGGACCACTTTATTCCTAGTGGAGGATCTTGTAGCAATGGGTGTCTTTTTTGCTTTCATCATGCTGTTATTTTAGGAGCTGATTTCCTTGAGCTGTAAAGCCGTAACCTCTACTTGGGATCAAAAGTATATAATTCAGTTCTAGTGTTATCCCACAGGGCTAAAACCACTAATGTGTATAACAGTCACCTTAGGCCGTTGCTGGATGAAAGAGAGGTGGCCCGTCCCGTCCTCCTCGGACCTATGAGGGCCTTAGAGGGCCCGCCCTTTGCCAGGGCTTAGCCCCGGGCATCCCACGCGCTCCCGCGATGCGGGGGTGACGTCTTCTTTATGCGCCGCCTGGCGCGATGTTTCCTTGCGTCTCCCGCCGCTATGCAGGGCGAGAAACGTAGTCGGGGCCCCCTTCCGCTCTGCGGCCGCTGGAGATATCGGTTGCAGCGGCAGGAGGGAGACAGAGGCAAGCACCAGGTTGCGAGTGGCGTGGGCCAGGGAGAAGTGGCAGGCAGGTAAGGGCAATCCAGATAGCGGCGTTTGGCAGCGTCACCCGCTCCTCCGGGGTGACGCCTTCTTTATGCACCGCCTGGCGCGATGTTTCCTTGCGTCTCCCACCGCTATGCATGGAGGGAAACGTAGTCCGGGGCCCCCCTCCGCTCTGCGGCCGCTGGAGATATCGGTTGCGGCGGCGGGAGGGGGACAGAGGCAAGCGCCAGGTTGCGAGTGGCGTGGGCCAGGGAGAAGTGGCAGGCAGGTAAGGGCAATCCAGATAGCGGCGTTTGGCTGGTGTCATTGTTTACCTTGATGATATGCCTGTGTTGCCAGACTGCCTGCTTGCTCCTATGGCTAGATTGATACATGGAGACACACATTTAGGAAGAGACGCTATGATTCGCATTTTTAGACAGACATGGTTCAACTCGAAATTCAGGAACATAGCAGAGGCACTCTGCCAAAGGTGCCCAGTTTGTCAGCAATTCAATCCCGGGAAGAAAACTGTAGTTTTGCCAGGAAAGATTGGGAAAGCAAAAGGTCCTTTCATACGCTTACAACTTGACTTTATTCAGTTACCCCCATGTCAAGGCATGAAGTAAGTCCTCGTCATTGTCTGCCTATTTTCAAAATGGGTGGAAGCTAACCCTGCTCGCAGAAATGATAGCATCACTGTAGCCAAACTGTTACTTAGGGAACTGATACCACAGTACGGTTTTGCAGTCACAATTGAATCAGACAGAGGTGGGCATTTCCATAACGAAGTAATAAGACAAATCTGTGAAGCATTCAAAATTATGCAAAAACTGCACTGTGCATATCGCCCGGAGGCTTCCGGAGTCGTAGAACAACTGAATGGCACTATCAAGTCAAGATTGGGAAAAATGTGTGAATCTATTCAAATTGAATGGCCAGATGCTTTGCCACTTGTCTTGATGGGACTCAGAAGTATTCCAGACCGGAACACAGGCTTGAGTCCACATGAGATATTGATGGGAAGAGCAATGCGGCAAGCATGGGTGCCAGGATACAAACTGATAAGCATATCTGATGATTTGGAACTGGAATACTGCAAGCAAATGGGTGACCAAGTGCGTTCTATCTCTCACCAGATTGGGGAAGACGCCGTCGCCAGGCCAACAACTCCAGCACATGACTTGAACCCAGGCAATTGGGTCGTAATAAAGAAACATACTCAGAAGAGTTGCCTTGCACCGAAGTGGGGAAAACCAAGACAAGTAATCCTGGTTACCACAACAGCTGTGAAGTGTGTAGGTGTACCACGGTGGATCCATGCCAGCCATACGAAGAAAGTAACTGAACCTGAAGAAACTGAGGTTGAAGGTTGTGCAGCTGAGAGGTCTCCAGAAATTGGTCCTGAAGTAGCTGAAGAAGAACAACCGAGCTCCAGTCAAGATGATTGGGTCCCAGTAATCGACCTGACTCTTGATCCAATAAGAACAAGAAGACAAACCTACTTAGATAGAGAGTGGGATAGTGTGGACGAGACAGGAATAGAAGAAGTCGATCAGATTATCGAAATCCAGATCAAATCTGATGATGAGGAAGACCAGATAGGGAAAGAACAGATTGTTGACACTCCTCCGAGAACTCCAGAACCTGAAAAGGGACAGATAGAAATTAGAGCGGAAGTTCAAGCGGAAGAAAATCAAAAGTTCGAAGTGCTTGAACAGGATGAGATAGAACTAGATAAATGTGTTCAGGAAGTAGAAATTGAAACAAAACAAAACCAAATCCAGCTTATACCTGAACAAGGCCAGTTTAGCAACCAGGCAGAAGAAGCTGAAATAAGACCTGGAACTAGTCAGACAGGAAGAGACAAAGAAGAAAATGAAGTAGATGTGCCACAACTGAATGAGAATAAAAGAGCACTTGAAGAAAGACAGATTACATTGCCAGTTAAAAGATTCAGAAAAGGTGATAAAGTACCTAGATTTGTCAAAAGACTGAGACTGTGACTAAGACTAAAGACTATTGACGAAGAACTTGAGCAGGAAAATCAAGACTCCAGTAAAATTGATCAGTCTGTGATAAAGAAGAAGTGCCCGAATAAAGAGACTAAATAACAAGTCTCAGAGTCCTGAATGGACTTATCTGGCGTTGGAAGACTTTGAAAACCTTGAAATAAGCGAAGAAGAATTTATTACTGACCAGACTGACGAAGAAGTGAAACCAACCTGAAAGTTGCCCAGTGTAAGCAACCTGTGCAAAGTTACAAAGAGGGGTTGAAGCTTCTTTTGAGCCAAAATGTCTGATTCCTCTGTGAATGGAAGACCGAGACAAAATTGTTGTAAAACATGCTACAAAGTATGTTTATGTAGTGTAGCATTAGTACTTATATTATGGATAGGACTGACAATAACTATTCCTTACATGATGAGTAAAGATACTAATTTGTACCCTACTAAATCAGTGACAAAGGACACAGAAGAGCTGCAAACGAAAGATACACCACAAAGAGTAGAAAGACAAGAGAAAGCACTTAGCCTTAGGCAAACTAGAATGGACTTAGATACATCAGATGCGGAAGGACTGCATTATCATAGAATCAAGAACAGAACTAATTTAAATGTATTTGCAAACCTTTTAGCACATTACGTAGAAGCAATGGAAATAGAAGACTGTTACGTCTGTATGAAGCTACCTACTTCAGTAGCTGAGGGTGTGACCTACCATCACTTGCCACTAACATATGGAATTTCCTGTAGTTTTAGCTAGTTTATTCTATAAGAGAGTACCTTTACAGTATTATTATTCTAATTCAGGTGTGATATTTTCTGAACTTCCTATACGTGGAAACCTGAATCCTGTACATACTAAGAGTGATGTAACACGTTATAGGGGTGAATACTTTCTAACTATAGGTACAATAGATTTAGGTGAAGCACATAGAGATAACTTAACATGTTCATTACACGAACAAGAGAAAATGCTTCTAAATATGGCAGAGAAAAGAAGAGAAAGTTTCCAAAGAAAAGCAACTGACAAAAGGCAGAAAACTCCTACATGGGCTGAAAATATAGGGAGCACCTCAAATGGTGAAACTAATGATGCTATGTTGCTGGATTTCGAAAAGAAGGGGAAACTTTGTCTTCACAGAGAAAAGACTAGTTACTATAATAACATATTCATTGGTTCCAGTGAATGCGAACACAATTACAAGTTAATTGGAGGTTGTGATTTCAAAAATGGGTCAGAACCTGTGTTTCCCGGAATCTATTATATATGTGGGAACAAGGCTTATTTCAAATTGCCAGATTATTGGTATGGAAGCTGTTATTTTGGTATTGTCTTCCCAAAGAAATACCATGTAAATGAAGTCGCTGAAAGCAATGAAAACACTAATGGATTAATACATAGTAAAAGAGAAAGTGTATGAGAAATAATAGGTGATATATTTAGTGCATTGATACCTACAGTGGGAATGGCTCTGAATACACACAGAATCTGCAAATTGTCAACAGTAGTAGATCGGTTATCAACTGACACTCCTGGAGGTTTCCTGATGGTCAATACCGAATTGGTTGCGATCAGATCTATGGTTTTACAAAATCGACTTGCTCTTGACACCCTATTGGCAAAAGAGGGCGGAGTCTGTAGAATGTTGAAAGCGCAACATTGTTGCACGTATATTCCAGACAAAAGTGTTGAAATTAAAAGTTATGTGAAAAACATAACTAATTTGGAAAGAGAGCTCAAACCACTGGAGGTTGACAGTGCCTGAGACTAACTGATGATCTCTCCTCTGTATGTAGTTGGTTTTCTAACCTAGGTAAAAGTCTTGTGAGTAAAATACTGATGCCAATAGCGGGAATAGGTTTATTAGTGTTCACTATAATAATTTGCTGCAAATGTCGAAAGCACAAAAAGAAATATACTGTCAATAGGAGAGGGATAAAAAGGAATGTTGAAGTACTCAAACTAGAAGAAATGAATAATCAAATTTATAAAAGAGTGAAAAATTCTCATCCTAATAAAGATGCAGAGAAAAAGCTAAATAGAAAGTTTGAAGAGATTGAAATGTGTGAAATGTGAAAAGTTGGCATCTGGTTCCATTAATAGTGATGATAGTAAATATCATCAAAGAGGGGATAAAAAGGTTAGATAGCGCCCGCGGGCGTTAGGCAATTGTTTTTCGGCTCCGGACACGTTGGGAAGCAACTCGCAGCTTTCTGCTGCGTTTGGCAATGATTTGCCGCTTCTCTCGCGTTGGGAAGTTCTTGCAGCTTCTGCCGCGTTAGGCAAATGATTTGCGGCTCCTGCCTTGTAGGAAGGTAACTCATAGCTTTCTGCCACGTTAGGCAAATAAATTGCAGCTCCTGCTGTGTAGGAAGGCAACTCGTGGCTCTCTGATGCGCTCGGCAATATTTTGCAGCTCCTGCCATGTTGGGAGGTTGCTGCGGCTCCTGCCGCTCATGGGAGAAGCACTCAGCTGCACACAAGTGCTCCGCAGCAGCAGCAGCTTCTGTTTGTCTGTCGTAAATTGCATCCACAGTGCAGCTAAATCATGCACTGCATCTAACACACATGAAATCAGTGATTTGTGAGTACAATGCCCATGACTTGAAAAGCTGTGTCTTGGTAACACAGAGCTATCTGATAATCCTGCCTGTACCCTTAGTGCAGAAGTGCTTGATAGAACTTCCTGCACCAAGCACATTTTCTGGCTTCCTGAACCCTCTGTAAATTGGGGTTGGATTAGTACCTAAAGCTTCCCTAAATACTTCCAGGACTGTAAATAAAGGAGTTAAATAAAGCCCCGGAGTGAGATTGCGAAAACCAGGCAAAGTCAGTACAGCACAGAGGGTGGGTAGGTCATTTTCCCCCATGCTGCTTTCGGTATGTGCCTTGGTCATGAGAACAGATTGAACATTCTCCATGTCATTCTTATCATGGATTATCAGGCGAAGCTGCCAAGATGGGCTATTGGTGCACATTTGGTAGGCGCCTACCGAAAAGGAACTGATTTTAATCCATCAAGCTTTCTCACTTAGGCTACAGAAATAACCACTAATAAAACTGAACTGAACAAATAATGACCAGTTGTGCTGCTTTTTGCAGCATACAGTCTGGGCTTGGAGTGCTCCTAAGATTTAGAATACAACTATTTTAATGCCACTTTGTTGTGCACAAGGAAGAGTCAGAAATAATAATCACAATGAATATTCAGGTTCGCCTTCGAATGGGCAAGTGCTGGTTTATTTGGTAAAACCAAAGAATCCAATCAAGCAGCAAATCTCCACCTTTGTACCCTGTTCTCAAGACATCTAGGCTCAGATCTTCGGTGATGTAGAGCATCATCTTCCCAATGAGGCGTTCCATCCCTTATTAAAGTGTTGTAGACAAAGTGCCTGATAGAAATGTGGTCACTAGTTGGCAGTAGTTTGCACCCTGTCCTCATAGGAACCCTTACTCTAGTCAGGGTGAGGGGGTCACACAGCTAAGATAACCCCTTCTCACCCCCTTTGTAACTTGGCATGAGCAGTCAGGATTATCTCAGAGGCAATGTTTCAAGTATTTGTACACAGACTCACACACACACACACACACACGGAGTAACGCAGTGAAAACACTACAAAAAGAGTCACACCAGTTTAAAAAAATAGGCAATATTTATATGAAAAAACATACCAAAATGACATAAATCCAACATACACAAGTTAAAATATTACTTTTAAAAGGTTAAGCAAGTTTAGTCCTTAGAAATCAATGGATGCGTGCGTTTTAGCACAAAGTTCCTTAGATGCATCAAAAATCAAAGACAGTGCAATGCGTAGGGCAAGGGAGGCACCAGAAAAGCAAAGCGATGCGTCAGGTCCTTACTGCACAGGAGAGGTGATGTGTCAGTTCTTTACTGGCAGGGGAGGTGATGTGATGGTTCCTTACTGCTAAGCAAGAGAGGTGATGCATTGATTCCTTACTGGCATGGGACGTGATGCATCAGTTTCTTACTGGCAGGGGAGGTGATGCGTCGGTTTCTGGATATCCGGTCTCGCTTTCTTACTACTGTGCCATTTCAATAAAATATCGGCACCCAGGGACAATGCGTAGAATATCCAGATGCGCTGTATCAATGCAATAGCAGCAAAGCAGGCGCTGTGTCAATTTCACGGCCGCGAAGCAGTCTCTGAACAGGTGCTGCACCGCAATTGGAGCTGGTGCCACGGACATCAGTGACACAGTGAACAAAACTCACGCTGTGGGGATTCTTCTTATGCGTGGTGATGGAAAGCTGGGGCCTGTGGTGAAAGCTGTGATCCATGCATTGAGCAGGGACCATGCTTTGGGGCAGACAGTGGAGATGCGGCGATCTTTTACAGTGGTGCGTTGAGAAAACAGGTGATCGGAGTTGATGCATAGCTTTTCTCCTTAAGCTTACCAGGTTACACTTTCAAGGGCCCAGGAACTGGATTTGGCACCACTTGCCAAGTCGGACTGTCAGCAGAAGAGCCCAGCCACTGGCAGGTGAAGTCTTTGATGGCCCTGAGAGTTCTTTACAGGAGACAAGCACACACAAGCCCTTGGAGAACCTTGGAAGCAGGATGTAGAAGGCAAAGTCCAGTCATTTCACTCCCAGAACAGAAGCAGCAAGCAGCAGGCCATCACAACAAAGCAACATGCAGAGTTTCAGTCCCTCCTACAGCATCCAGCTCTTCTTCCTGGCAGAAAGTTCTCAGTCCAGGAGTGTTCTGATTTGATGGTGTCAGAGGTCCAGTACTTATACTCCTTTCTAATTTTGAACTAGGCACACTCTAAAGGAAAGTCTTTGTAGTGCATAAAACCCTGCCTCTCCCTGACATGGCTCCAAACACACTGCAAGGGTGTAGAGACAACCTTGTGTGAGAACAGGCAGAGCCCTATTCACGTGTCAGTGACAACTACTCCCACCACTCTAGCTCAAATATGCAATTGAAAAACCAACTTCACCAAAGGATGTATTTTTAAATTGTGAGTTCAGAGATCCCAAACTCCTAATCTCCATCTGTTCCCAATAGGAAATTACACTTAAAAGATATTTCAAGACAATCCTCATGTTACCCTATGGAAAGGATAGTTCTTGCAGTAGAAAAAAATAGCAGTATTTCCCTATTAAGACAAGTAAAACACACCAGTATATGTCCTACATTTTAAAATAAACTGCAACCTTCCAATTGGGCTGACTTGGACCTACCTTAGAGGTGTCTAGCATGGAGTATAAGAGAAAGTTTCTGATGACCCCACAATAACTACAACAGGCCTCTTCTTTTCTAACAATAACATGCATTTCATCACCAGTGTACTTTTTCTACCTCCATACCCCCACGTGTTTCTGTCTGTCTTCTTAGAGTAACAACAACCAACATAGGTCGCTTGGAACTGCATTATTCTTCATAATCTTCGTTATGTGTCTTACTGTCTTATGTTTGTCATCACGGCCACATAAGGTTGAACCTTGCAATTGAAACCCTGGGGCATATTTACCAGGAAATGGCAGAGCGCACCGCTGAAGCAAATTCCACAGCATCAGGCTGAGAGGTATTTACAACAATAAGGCACACCCCTATGTTATCCCTAGCTCTGGCACTAAAAATAGCTGCCTAGTGGCAAAACAGACACCCTTGCACCATAGTTCAAGGATGCTAGCGTTGCATGGAATGATTGTTTATGTGCAGGAAGGTGTCCCTTCCTGCACCTAAACAATCATGGCAACATGCTACTTCGATGTGTGCTGCATTCTGCAGCACACATAGAAGTAGCAGATCGTCATTATTTAATGATTGCTTATGTGCAGGAAGGGACATCTTTCTGCAGATAAGCTATCAATATTGGCATTTTGTCCTTTCTATTTGTGCTGTGGAATGCAGCACACACAGAAGAAGAAAAAACGAGGCAAAATAAAAGTATTTCTCCTCATTGCACCGCTCTGAAGCCTGCTTTTAGCGCTGCCTCAGATTTACACATCCTTGTAAGGCTGGGGCAGCAACAAAAAACAATGAGTGTTGCTATGTAACACCTGCAGCAACACCCATTGCATGCCTCTTTCATGCAGATACCTGCATGAAAGGTTAATGTTAGAACTGGGATTTCTGGTTGGCTAAGGCTGACGCCAAAGCTAGGCAGAAACCACCATTCTAGTCAGGGCAAGGGAGTCTCACGCCAAGATAACCCCTGCTCACCCACTTGGTAGCTTGGCACGAGCAGACAGGCTTATCCCGGAGGCAATGTGTAAAGCATTAGCTCACGCACACAACAGCAACAACATCCTAGGCACACCACAAAAGGAACTCCACGCAAGGTTATATAAAAATAGCTTTTGTATTGTCAAAACACATCAGATAGTAATCACACAATATACATTGTGCCAACTGGCACGGGCAATATTCACAACGGATTATTTACACCAGGACAGGGCCACGTGGGCCACTGTCAGAATCAGCACTTAATAGAACTAGCACTTAGAATAACTGTAACACCCAATAACAATTATAGACCACAACCAGTAACCACTGGTAACAGGTATGTACACACTACGCAATACTAATAACCATAGGCATAGATTACGTATGGACACATAACCTCTCTAGTATAAACTATACTAGGTAAAACAACCTCCTAAGCCTGAAAGCACATCTAGAGGTATCACAGGCATAATGGCATTGCACATCACACATAAATCACAGTTAGGCCAACCAGTATAAATACAGTAGGCAATCTCCTCACTAGTCTAAACACATTAGACCCTACCCCCTGAGCATAACTCACATTTAGGGGTGTAAATCACACAGTGAAACATAATCTCACTAACATAAACCTCTATAGGTAAAACCATCTCTAGAGGTATCAACACAGGTAAAACATACTAAATTCATTACATTTCCTAGCACCACATCACTCTAGCCCATAAATCACACTAGGCAATTATCATCACAAACATAACAGGTAATCACATTGCACAAAAATCACATTAGGGCTTTGCACCCTATAACTCTACCAGTCCCCTAGGCCAACTGGCCATCAAGAAGGGGCTCAAATGCCCTGTGTCCAGAATGTCAGGACAGGCTGCCAACGCAGCGCCAGTCAGGGGTGTGCCACCGGCGCAAACCTAAACGTTGCAGCTGCCCACTACTTGCTGGGCAGCTGGGAATAATCACAGGGGCCTAAACGTTGCAGCTGGCACTAAGTCCTGCGCAGCTGTAGAAGGCCTGGCACCTCTATGCCACTTCTGCCCCTCTCAGGGACTCTCTCTCAATTGCGCCTAAACGGTGCAGCTGCCCACTACTTGCTGGGCAGCTGGAAACTTAAAACTGCGACAGGACCCTCACTGGCCCTTCAGAACATTGCGCCCAACATTGGAGCCTTCTGGCTCTAAGAACAACTAGGCAAATGGTACAGCCACACCGAGCTTCTGGAAATGCATACTGCGCCCAGCGTTGGAGCCCTCTGGCTCTGGAACTAATACTGTGCACATTGGAGCCCTGAAAATGAACCAGAACCCTGGAGCACCCTGGCGCCTAAAATCATGCCCCCAAACACTGGTGCTTTAACAGAACTGGGCCCCCTAGGAGCCACTCAGGCTCTGGAAATACTCTGCGCCCATGGAGCACACTGGCTCCGCAAATAGTCATAGCTCCAATCATGGGAGCCATCTGGCTCTGAAAACAAACATGCCCCTGTCGCTGCAGCGGCCCGCAACTGCAGGGCCACTGTGGAGGTCTGCCCACCGTGGGGGCACCAACAAAATGCTCACAGGCCCTCCACTTGGGAAATCACTACTAAAAACGTTGGGGCGGCCACTGCCATCCGGGGCCGCCCTGAAGGCACTCTGAACAGTGCGGGCGCACTGACTCCGAAAGTTATCCTGCCCCCACGGAGCCCTCGAGGCTCCAGCTTTAATGGTGCCAGCACCGTTGGAGCGGCCCGCTGCCATCTGTGGCCACTCTGACTCCGTCCAACCACCGTTAGGGCACCATGATAGGCCACAACAATAAGCCCCCCCTGGAGTCCCCACTCATCGGCTTCTCCTCCTCCGGCGGGACTCTGGGCTCGCGGTGGCACGGGGGAGTCCCCGCTCCTCGGGGACTCCCTCTCCTTCTGGCGTCGGCCCTCTCTCGTCCCCTCCTCACTGGGGAGACGGCAGCGTTTCTCCTCCGGGCAAGGCGCGGGCCTGTGGGGCTCCTCTCCGCTCACAGGAGCCATGCGCAGACAAGCCTCGTCGGGCAGCGCCTTGCATCATGGTGGGAAGCAGCTCCGGTCCTCCTCCCTACAAGACTTCCTCCGGCTTGCCACGGCGTCACTTCCTGTTCTGTCCGGCGGCCCCGCCCACAACCAGGCGGCCCACGGACGCTGATGATTCTCGGGGGCACAATGAGGGGTGGGCACCCTCGATTTTAGAAATAAATCCAGCACGCGGGGTGGGCACCCGCTAAGGCGCCAAACACGGGGTAGCACCTGTATTACAAATAAATCATTTGATGACGCAGGGTGGGCTCCTGCGAGGCACCAGCTGCAAGGGGGGGATCCCCACAATAAGAAATGGCAGCCTGGTGCTGCGAACGCAAGGCATGAACACTTCCCCCTGGGATAACCACAGCGCTCTGCCAGAAGTAAAACTAAAGCTCTCCAGTGCGCAGAGAGAGACCCAGGTGCATTTTAAAACAGCACCAGCACTCACAAGGTGCTGGGGCAGCCCCCAAGTCACTAGGGCCACAAGCAGTCCAGAAAAACGGTTCCAGCAGTCCTGGATGGATTCAGGTGGAGCAAAACAGCTCAAGGCAAAGAAAAAGTCCTCCAGCATCCAGGGACTGGGCAGGGCCCAGGGAGGCAAGCCTTCCCCTGGGCCCCATCAGCAGCACGCCCCTGGTTGTTTCAAGTGAAGCACAAGAACACTGACATGGGGTCACAGCCCCTCATTTATACAGAACAATCCTTCGTCTAGCAGGGTGCAGGCAATGGGAGAACCAGCTACAACTGGTTATGGGGAACTCCCTTTCACTGGCCAGGCTAGGGACATCAGACGCACCACAGGGGGTGGAGCCAGCATTGTGGAGGGAAGGACCAGCCCTATTCAGGTCCCAGGTGTACCCCTCCCTGCCATCAACATGCATATCTCTCCATTCACCACCGGGGCAGACCCATCCTGACTCCTGGAGCCAGGCACACCATCCAGCTCCAGCCAATCACAAGCCAGCACATTCACTGCACAGACACACCAACTTCTAGATGTGGCACTTCCACACTAGACACATTAAAGCCGCACACATCATCGCGCAGCATTCAATCTCACGAGTTCGCACATACCAAACTGGACCCTGCACTCCCCACGTATCAGGAATTACCATGGTCACACATATTCCCCATGCATTCCTATGGGAGGGCAGGTCACTCTCACCACACACACAGAGAGCGCACGCACTTTATACTGGACCAGAGTGAAAAAGTGCGCAGAGGCCTAAAATCACCAACACCAGGTTACAGACACAGGCTAGGCAAAAGCAAAAAACGTTTCGGGGTGAACCTGCCAAAAGGGACGGGTCCAACAGTTACCATATTTACAAAGCGGCATCAAGCCTCAAAAAATGTCATAACGCCACTTTGTAAATATGGTGCAGAACATTGCGCCACCGGAAAATTGGTAAAAGTGATGTTCTGGTCGTGCAATCTCCTTGTAAATATGCCGCTCTGTGTACTCTATATAACGGGCCTCATTTACAAGGAATTAACACAGAGCAGTGCCGCAAGCCATTTGACTGCATGACGCTGCGTTCATTCCGAAGCACAGGGATGCATCATATGTACAACCATATGACAGATCCCTTTGCTCTCCCCAGTACTGCCGCAAAATTTGCTGGAGTGTGCCGATGCAGGCACCCTTTCACCATAGTTCAAGGGTGCCTGCGTTGAGGGGAATGAATGTTTATGTGCAAGAAGGTGTCCCTTCCTGCACATAAACAATCGGAAATGTTGATTTTCAACTTCTATGTGCGCTGCCCAATGCAACACACGTAGAGGTTGAAAAACTTCTTTTTTTTCGTGGTGATGGTTTATATGCAGGAAGGGACACCGTCCTGTACATAAACAATAACATGAGGTGATGTCCTCGTTCTATGTGTGCTGCAGAATGCAACAAGCATAGAAATGGGAAAGAAACGAGGAGAAATGGGAGCACCCACAGCAACACCCATGGCCCGCCCCTTTCACGCAAAGTGTTGTGCGTAAAGAGGTCATATATACAAGGACACTAAAAGCCACGCAGGGTGTCCTTGTAAATATGGTGCAGCAGATTGCGCTGCCGGTGAGTCACAAAAAGTGACGCATCGGCGGCCCAAGGGGCTTGTAAATAAGCTCCTGCTAACTTTTGTTTGCTATTTATCAGGTTTAATATCACTAGCATTAAGTCTAATATCAAGATTTTTTTATTGCATAGTGTATTAAAATGACGGTTTCAGTTGCCCTTTGTATAATTTATTATATTTTTTTTCTTATATTTTTTCTGTCTTGTAAAAAGTACCCTCTAGCAGCATAAAACTTCCTCCTACCAAACCTCCGCGTCTGTGTGTACCGCACAAATATATTTCTTCATGTCTGAATCCAGATGGATTAGCAAACTCTTAAAGGCCTGGATTCCCAATAAATTCACTTTCTAGAGGATTGCTTGGGCTGGACGCTCCCCCCGCAGCTCTGCATTTCACATCGCTCTACATCAATAACATGACCCTCCCGCGTGTTTGTCACTTTCCGAGCATAAACTGAATTTCCTTTTGTTTCTGAGAGCCCGCGTCCCACCTGCCTTTTCCCTGCTCCCGTCTCGCGCCAATCCCCGCTCGACGTCTCTTCATCTCTCAATCTTTACACTTTAAAGCCAGACTTTTCTCCTCGTCCTGCTGTTAGCTCTGAGGCAAGCTGCGCAGGTCTGGCCCTGGAGATGTCTGCCAAAGGGGGCTGCCGGATTTATTTTAAGAGGATTAAATAGCCTTTTGCTACAAATTGTTATCTTAATATGACGCTGAGTGGATGTCCACGCGAATGTGTGTGTTCGTGAGTGTGTGCGTATACGTGCCTTTGCACATAGGTTTGTATGTCGACATTGCAATACAAAAAGATGATGGGCGGAATTCTGAACAATATCAGTCATTTACCACCCCAGTAACAGATCTGGGTTAAATCTGTCGTTTTTTTCCTCACCATGCCAATCTAATTTGGTCCCAGCCATATGCAAGTCAGTCTTGACCCTGCTCCCCATGGAAACAGTTCAGCCCAAACTGCCAGGCCAGGTCTTCTCTGGACTGCAAAAATAACCAACCTGGGACCGGTTTCGGGGTATCACACCTCATCAGCCAGGCTAGCATGTATCCTGTGTATGAACTCTGCTTGCCAGGGGAGATAGGAGCAGTTTTCCCCGTCCAGACTGTGCCCTTGGCATCCTTCATGATGAGGAGAGGGTGCACCATACCGAGCGGCACACATCTATACACCATTCAGGGAGACGGTGATAGGGTCTACATCTGATTTTTAATCCCCCTCAGCATCTTGGCCTTCATTCTGCCCACCAGCAATGGACAATGGGTTGAACACAAACATACGAATGCTGGCCCACACCATTTTTTCTTCCATGACCACTGCCACTTGGCATGCACCAACATACCCACCCCAAGGGGCTTATTTACAAGGCACTTGCGCCACTTTTGCTTCATTTTTAACATGGGAAAAGCGACGCAAAAGTGGCGCAAGGGGCTTGTCAATCTGCCCCCAAGTGTCCTGAACGCTGAACTAGTGCAGCATTCGTCTTTAATAGCTACAGTTCTTGGTTAGTTTTGCGGCCTACTACTAGACCACTGTCCCCAGGTGAGAAGACAACAGCTCCATGATCCAAACACTGGGGCCTGTCGACCATCATTACAATCTAAACAACGTTGCTTCCTGACACGTGCAGTCTAACCCTAGCCTCCCTGCAACAGGTACCTTGGGGATTATTTTGAATGTTGGCTGGACACTCACTGCCTCTGACTGCCCCAGTATTGGCTACTTCTGGCCTGGTTCAGTCCCACTAACCATTATTCACCTACATAGACAGGCCATATGAATTGTTAACAAAGTGTTGACTGCCAAGTGTACAACAGGCAATAGAGAGAGTGCAATAGAGAGAGTCTATGTAAGGGAATAATGGTTAGTGGGAGTGAAGCAGGCCAGAAGTAGCCGATACTGGGTCAACACTTTGACAACAATTCATATGGCCTCTCTATACTGCAGCCATTCTCAATCGGTGTTCAACACTGCCTGGCCTTTTAAACACCACCACTCTGATGCAACATTTTTCCATCTGGCCTTAAACACTGACTGGTGATTCCCTACGGTGTGACTATGGGGGAGTCGGAAAGGGGGTTGTCATCCTACCTGTACAACTGGTGACCTTGGGCCCTCAACAACCTGGGCCCTGTCTGACTGTTACCTGTGAACTGAGCCTTCCTCACGGGTCCCACGAACACACACCCTCCCCAAATTCTTCCAATCACAGATAGAGAAGGTGCCCGGGTGCTCTAATGGGCAGCGGTAAAGACACAGACCAACTTTTTTTTGACAGAGAAGATAAGGATAGGAAAGCCACCCAGCTCCTCACCGTCACAAGAAGACTCCATGGGCTTTAGCCTGAAAGAGATCACTGCAGTGGGTGCGAGGCTGGGTTCCATGGATACAAAGATTTCTGACCTTACAGCAGAAGGGAGAATGCTTTGAGTTGATCTGGGATCCTCTAACTGCAGGCAGGAGGGCCTGGAGTAACACGCTTCTCACTTGGAGGAAAGGTTGGACTCCACAGACTTCGGGGGCTCAGGCATTTGGTATCTCAAACAAAAAGTGGTTGACTTGGAAGACCGGGCCCGCAGGGACAAAGTCCTTTTCTATGGGGTGCCGGGGAAAATGGAACAGGGTAATGATGTGCGAGGTCTGCTGGGGCATTCACTTCCCCAGCTGTTGGGTTTCACCTTTGCCCCGTTACTGGAATTTTAGAAGACCCACAGGATATGCTCCAGAAAGCTGCCACAGATACAAATATGCGGCCCTGACCCAACAGGGTAGGCGTATGAGGAGGGTGGTATGTCGCTACATGTGTGGTCATAAATCGGATCTGGCTGCAGGGTAGCCCAGCTGGTGATGGAGTAAGGGTACCCTGGGATGGTCTAAATAAGATGCACCATAACTGTGGTACCTGCGACTGGGATTCTAGGGGTTATATAATACTAAACTTAACAGGGGGTCTGTAGAGGATATAAATATTTAAAGACCCAGTTGCAACCTATCCTCCCATCCATCTTATGACAAAACGTACATGGGTGCTACTGGTCTAGTGACGTGTGGCTATAACTGGAAAAATATTGTATTTAGAAATGAAGGTGTTCATGCGCAGAGGGAAGGAAACCCCATCAGCCCACACGATGGCGGAGCATCTTCATCTGGGTTTTTAAAAGAAAACTGGTATCTACTAGGTGTCTCACTGGGTGTAAACGTGAGAGTAATCCTAGTGTAGATCCACCAGTGATGGGAAGCCAAAGAAAGTGGTGTAGTGGTGCTGAAAAATTTGCAGTGCTGGGATAGGTGAAAAAGTGTGAAGCTAAAATTGACTGTTATAATGCCGAAAGCCAAATTTTATTAGAGGGTCATTATAATGCCAAGACTAAAAACAGTGTGCAGATAGTATTGAAAAAATATTAACTATCATATGATGGAAAAGGTCGACATGTTTCAGCCATGCAAGGTCAAAGAGTAGACCAGAGGCTTTCTTCAGGACCAAGTTGATTACACTGCTGCAAAAAGTATGAAGATCATACATAAATTCTTCCTACTATATGACAAATTCCAACGTGTAGGTGAATTGTCCTTGGAAATGGATTTCCTTCCTGCAAGGTAAGCACATGAGTATATACACACCAAAAACAAACATAACAAAAAACACTACAACATGTAAACATAAAATAGTCACAGTATTTTTACTGTAAATGTGTTAATATTAACTCACCCAAAGATTCTTGGGGAAGACCTCACCTCTCCTGGCACTCGCTCAGGTAATGAGTCCCCGCTCTACAATGAAATTCATAAATGGTATGTAAAGCTGGTTATCATACCACTTAATAATTTTTATAATCAACATTTGTGATAAACCTTGGTGCCAGAGTTGTGAACCAGAAAGCAGACAATGAGAGGACCCAGCATGTTCAATGTGTATTTAGAGATAATGCCAGTGTGGTCAGTACATCTATCATTCTCCCACCAATTCGAGACCCAGATGGGAATGAATGTAATAGAATCGTGAATTTAGAAGGTTTAAAGAAAGTTTCAAAGACCCGATGCTCAAGTCGTTGCCCTTCTAATAATCTAGGGGCTACGATGCAGTGGTATCTCGGTGCAAAAAAGCTCGTAAAAGTGCACCCCTTATGGATAGTGAAATCCGCTCTACAAATGGCGGGATACGGCCGCAGTGCGTGGTCCAGAAGGTGAGTGGTACAAAGTTGCAGAAAGCCGTCCATGGCACCGTCCCTAGCGCCGCTGCCTCCTATCTGTTCGTCGGTACCCCAGGCTTAGGCCTAAGCTGAGGGGGAGGTACCGACGTCACAGGAAGGCATGCTTAAATATCCAGTAGGCGCGCCAACTCTTAAGTGATTGCGGACCTGATGGGGGCCTGTATAGAGCTCGTGGATAGAATGCGCATGTGTAAGGCGCAATAATGTGGGCCAATGGTTGTGAAGTGCTACAGGTGGACCAGATAGAGAACCATGCTAGTGGCATATTAGAAAAGGCGTGTGCTTCACATTTAAGTCTGACGCAATGAACCGCTTACTCATTGGATATAGCGGAACACTAAGCAGCCAATCCGGTGCTGTGAGGATTTACTGGAGGAATATGCAGATTGTCTCCGTAATCACAGCCGGCCGTATATTTAGCTTTATGTTATGGCGTAGTGAAACACTCTCAGATCGGTTATACCGAAAGGACTATTTGACCAACCTGGTCTTGTGAGTTCCGCTAACGTCCTGAAAAGAGCGTGATCTATGACGAGATGAACCGCTCTCTGATTGGTTGTAGAGAGACACAATCCAACCAATCTGGTGTTGTGAGAGACTACTGAGGTAATGTACAGGTTGTATGGGTACTACGCTAAGGGTATTGCGTAGTCAAACACTCTCGGATTGGTTAGGACCATGTGGCCAATCCGATACTGTGAGCTCCACTGACATACAGCTATCGCATATAATTGCAAACTACAGTGTAATGCAGGTAAATGTTAATAGCGATGATAGAGATATTAGATGCTGGAAATACTAAATGTATTTGAGAGTGGAGATGTATCACTCTTAATGAAGCATCACCCAGAAGGACTATCTTCTACCAAACACGAGCCAGCGTCTCGCTCGATAACAGAGTAAGGCTCCTTAGTAGGGCAAGTGTCAGAGGCCCAGCAGACTGTTAGTTTGCGATCCAGTGACAGTGCCCTGGATCGCAAACTAAAATTATTGATGGCTGGGCCTGGACATGAGTCTTATGCTGTCTGCTGGGCCTCTGACACTTGCCCTACTAAGGATCCTTACTCTGCTATCGAGTGAGACGCTGACTCGTGTTTGGTAGCAGATAGTCCTAACCAATCTGAGAGTGTTTGACTACGCAATACCCTTAGCGAAGTACCCGTACAACCTGTACATTACCTCAGTAGTCTCTCACAACACCAGATTGGTTGGATTGTGTCTCTCTACAACCAATCAGAGAGCGGTTCATCTCGTCATAGCTCACGCTCTTTTCAGGACGTTAGCGGAACTCACAAGACCAGGTTGGTCAAATAGTCCTTTCGGTATAACCGATCTGAGAGTGTTTCACTACGCCATAACATAAAGCTAAATATACGGCCGGCTGTGAGTACGGAGACAATCTGCATATTCCTCCAGTAAATCCTCACAGCACCGGATTGGCTGCTTAGTGTTCCGCTATATCCAATCAGTAAGCGGTTCATTGCGTCAGACTTAAATGTGAAGCACACGCCTTTTCTAATATGCCACTATCATGGTTCTCTATCTGGTCCGCCTGTAGCACTTCGCAACCATTGGCCCACGTTATTGCGCCTTACACATGTGCATTCTATCCACGGGCTCTATACAGGCCCCCATCAGGTCCACAATCACTTAAGATTTGGCGCGCCTACCGGATATTTAAGCATGCCTTCCTGTGACGTCGGTACCTCCCCCTCAGCTTAGACCTAAGCCTGGGTTACCGACGGACAGGTAGAAGGCAGCGGCGCTAGGGACGGTGCCATGGACGGCTTTCTGCAACTTTGTACCACTCACCTTCTGGACCATGCACTGCGGCCGTATCCCGCCATTTGTAGAGCGGATTTCACTATCCATAAGGGGTGAACTTTTACGAGCTTTTTTGCACCGAGATACCACTGCATCGTAGCCCCTAGATTATTAGAAAGGCAACAACTTGAGCATCGGGTCTTTGAAACTTTCTTTAAACCTTCTAAATTCACAATTTTATTACATTCATTCCAATCTGGGTCTCGAATTGGTGGGAGAATGATAGATGTACTGACCACACTGGCATTATCTCTAAATACACATTGGACATGCTGGGTCCTCTCATTGTCTGCTTTCTGGTTCACAACTCTGGCACCAAGGTTTATCACAAATGTTGATTATAAAAATTATTAAGTGGTATGATAACAAGCTTTACATACCATTTATGAATTTCATTGTAGAGCGGGGCCTCATTACCTGAGCGAGTGCCAGGAGAGGTGAGGTCTTCCCCAAGAATCTTTGGGTGAGTTAATATTAACACATTTAAGGTAAAAATACTGTGGCTATTTTATGTTTACATGTTGTAGTGTTTTTTGTTATGTTTGTTTTTGGTGTGTATATACTCATGTGCTTACCTTGCAGGAAGGAAATCCATTTCCAATGACAATTCACCTACACGTTGGAATTTGTCATATGGTAGGAAGAATTTATGTATGATCTTCATACTTTCTGCAGTAGTGTAATCAACTTGGTCCTGAAGAAAGCCTCTGGTCTACTCTTTGACCTTGCATGGCTGAAACATGTCGACCTTTTCCATCATATGATAGTTAATATTTTTTCAATACTATCTGCACACTGTTTTTAGTCTTAGCATTATAATGACCCTGTAATAAAATTTGGCTTTCGGCATTATGACAGTCAATTTTAGCTTCACACTTTTTCACCTATCCCAGCACTGCAAATTTTTCAGCACCACTACACCACTTTCTTTGGCTTCCCATCACTGGTGGATCTACACTAGGATTACTCTCACGTTTACACTCAGTGAGACACCTAGTAGATACCAGTTTTCTTTCAAAATCCCAGATGATGATGCTCCGCCATCGGGTGGGCTGATGGGTTTTCCTTCCCTCTGCGCATGAACACCTTCATTTCTAAATACAATATTTTTCCAGTTATAGCCACGGATCACTAGACCAGTAGCACCCATGTAAGTTTTGTCATTCTAGGGGTTAGCCAGAAAATAGATGACTAGGGTTGAGTTGGAACTCGGGGTTGGAGGAAAAAGGAAAGGGATGGGTACCCACCCGGTTGACCAGAGGGTGAGATCAGATGTGAGAGCCCTGCATCTACAAACGTCCCCTATAGGAGAAGTCCCACAGGGTCAGGTGCTGTGGGCCATCGTCTGACATTGAGGGCTCAGTAAGTGTCTGTCAGCCGGGGCGCTAAGATTTCCCAGATGTGGGTCAATAGAGCAACAACATAAGCCCCAGAACTCTTTGCGTCGGGGATGACATCTCTGCCCCCACCCATCCTATGAGAGCGTGCTCCCAGGATCTGGTGGACGGGGGCAGTGGGAGTTTCCACCGCATTGTAATGGAGCATTTGGCTAGTATTAAGGCCAGGTCTAGTAAACAGGTTGCTGTCTTATGACGCTTGGGCCTCTTCAGGATTCCCAAAGTGCAGACCTTCCACAAGTTAATTCCCCAAAGGCATGTGATCATTCCCAGGCAATGCAACACGCTATACAGGAATCTGCGAATTTGGGGGCAATCCCAGAGGACATGGTTTAGCCCAATGGCTGGCATGGTGCGTCTGGCTCATATGTCCGAGGCTATTGGAAAAATTTGAGGGATGCGTTGTGCAGCAAGGTAAGTCTGTGGAGTAAGTACAAGTGAATCAGCTGGTGATGAGCATTTCTAGAGACCTTCTTTGGATAGACCTGGGCCAATTCCTTCTTGTTTAGAGCCCTACCAAATTCTTCTTCCCAGGCCTCCCTCAGTGTCTGCAGGGAGGGCAGGACTTGTTCAATGAAGACTCTAACCATTGAGCTGATTAAACAGTGGCCACCCAGCCTTGGTATGAAGAGTATGGAGGATGTGGCGAATAGCAGATTCATCACTCTGCATGCCCCAGATGTGCCGGAACTGACCAGGAGCTGACTCTTGTACAGCCCATATTGGTCCTGCAGTGCCTCAAAGGGTAGGAGCAGACTGTTCTGAAACAGGTCTCCTAGAGTGTTTAGATCAGTGCCCAGGGTTGCAATTGTCTTTTTGTGGTTTCCCTGCCATAGGTTCTGAGGCCCAGTAGTGGAATAGCAGGCACATAGGAAGCTGCTGGGCTAGTGATTTGTAATGCTCTTTTGTGGCATTTGAGGGCAAAAAAAGAAGGTGCAGATGTGAGTTCGTTGGGGGTTGTGCCCAGGGGAGTATTCTCTGGAGAAGACAGAGGTCAGCAGAGTGTCTTCAAAGTAGCGGCCCACCAGCCAGACAGATGGCATTGAAGTTGTGCAGCTAGAAGATAATATGTAAAGTCGAGGGATCCAAGACCACTCCGTTGGGGTGGGAGTTGTAGTTTTGGAAGGGGCGCACATCTATGGCAATTTTGCCATTAAAGTCCGCTAATAAGGAGTGCAGTCCCTTGAAAAAAGTAAAATGGGAGGGTGATCTGAAGGTTTGCAAAATAGTACAGCAATCAAGGAAGCATTGCCATTTTGGATATAATGATCCTCTCCACTACTGATAACAGAAGCGTTCTCAAAAATGTTACTTGGGAGTGGAGAACCGGATACCAAGATATTTGAAAGAGGTAGGTTCCCATCTGATTGGGCCATCACCAAGATCAATTTGTACTGGTAGTGCTGCCAGGGATAAGAGGAACACACAGGATTTAGGCCAACTGACCTGGAGGCCTGACATGTCACCAAATTCGGGCAGTAGATAGGTAATCGGGGAATGGTCAATGGAAATGTCTCTGAGATATAAAAGAACATCATCAACATATAGCAATATGATGTGTTTGATGTATGGCCTAAGTTCGACCCTGTTCTCTGTCATGGGCCACCAAGGATTCTATTGCCAAGGTGAAAAGAAAGGGAGACACAGGGCATCCTTGTCTCTTTCCCCTCTCCACCAATATGGTGTCATAAAGCTGTTTTCCATAACGTATTCTAATGACGGGAGCTGTGTAGAGCAAGCAAATTAAGTGGGTAAAGTAGGGCCCGAGGACAATTCGTGTCAGCACTCCAAATAAATAAAATCCCAGTGCAGGGTAGCGAAAGGTTTGTGGAGGTCCAAGACCAGAGTGGCCATCCCAGGCTAAGAGCTCTGTGGCACCTCCATGAACCTGTAAGGCGATGGACATTGAGAGAGATGCTTCTGCCAGGGGCAAAGCCATTTTGGTTAGTTGTGGATCAGGCATGGGAGCACTTTGTGGATACAAGCTGCCAAGATCCAGCTAAGAATCTTGTAGCTCCTATTTAGTATGGATATTGAATGGTTGCAGAAGTCCCTGCCCACTAACTTCAAAACCTCCCATTCAAATGGAGATGAGGACTCCTAGCCCTCATTAATTTCAAAATATTCTACAATGCTGTTGGAGACCACAACCCGAAAAATGGGGTTCTTGAGGTTGGAAGATTGTACATGCCATGCAGGGATAGGGAAGAGAGGGCTCCCCCAGTTCACATCTCCTATTAAGGTGCTGTGGTCTGAGAGCTCTCAGCCCAGGTAATCCAGAGATGTCATGGAGGGGCGGAGTTCTAGGCGTCCAACCGAGGTTACAGGCAGGCATTAATGTCATGCACTGGAGAGTAGTATGATTAAAGACTGGTGTTTGGGTGGTAGTGGTGCCAGATATCTACAAAGGAACCACACCAAGCTCCGGGCCTTCACTATGGTTGGGGTATTGGGAAAGAGAGAGTGGGATTGGTCTAGCGTGGGAACAAGGACACAAATAAAGTCACCACCAAGTAACCACAGCATGTGCGCCTGGCTAGCAAGGTGGGAGGGGAGGCGCTGGAGGAATTGTGATTGGTCTGTATTGGGGTAGTATATGGTGCCCTGTTGTGAGGGACAGCCATTGAGGACTGCCTCTAGAAGGTCAAAATGGACCCCTGGGTCCAATTCCTGGAAGACCACGCTAAGGGGGATTCCTGCCCTCACCCATATGAGTGTACTTCAGGTGTAGTTGGAGAAATTAGTGGCTAAAAACCTGGCCTCTCCAGCGCTACAGGAGTCGAAGCCCGTTGATTCTGGCAGTGTGGGTCTCCTAGAGTAGGGCTACCTGGACTCCCCGCAGCTTAAGATAAGCATCTATGTTGTATAATTTGGAGGGGGTATGCATTCTCTGAATGTTTCAGGAGATTAACCCACAGGAAAGCCCTCTGGTAATCTTGCGGTATGTGTACCCTCCTGGATTCCCATGGCAGGATAAATGGTCGGGCCTCAAAGGTGATGGGATGGGCCGAGGAAGGGGTGGGAAGGTTGAGAAGGGAAGACGCTGCTGGAGGGGGGAACCAATCCAATGAAACCATAAATAAAACAACATGAAGACTACCCAGGGCAGAAGGTAAAAGGCCTGCTGCCAGACAGTCGAGCCATTTTCTCTCATAGAGTGAAAATCTGACAGGGTAGAGCAAACAGTCCGAGGCGGACTAGGATCCGCTATGAAGGTTTGTGGGGAGAAGTGATTCAGATGTGATCGTCAGATGGGTGGTCCGTCCAGTTGTCGCAGAGAGCAACGAGAGAGGTGATCTTCAGGATAAGTTCCAGGAGCCCTAGATGCCTCCCTCCCTTCTAAGTTGGACATGGATCATAGTGCATCAGACTGGGTCTCCTCATATCAGATCTTCAGCCATTTGAGAGGGTCACTCTGGGGGAGCGAGTCCAACTCTTAGCTGGGAAATGATACCATGGTTCTGGCATTTGAGGTTTCTGAGGGGATGCTGGAGGAGACCTCTGGGGATCACTGAAGGCTGCAGCTGCATGAAGGCTGATCTTCAACCCTTCTGGACCTGATCCGGAGAGGGAGTCACCTGGGCCAAAGTGGATGCCCCGTGACCCCACGAGGATGATGTTGGTGGTACTTTGACGGTGTATTCCGAGTCTCCTCTGTGCTACTGTAGGGAGGGAGAACGGGCCTATACCAAGTCCCATGCATCAGATCAGTCGGTAAAGAAATTAGTCTTATTATCCGAGATAACCCTCAACTTAGCTGAAAACAAGAGAGCATACTTCACACCCATTTTGTGTAGGTGTCGTCTGAAGTCTGAGCAACAATGCACATTGTCTTTAGACCATTAACGTGTAGTCCGGGAATATGAATATGCGTTGGTTGTCTCTTAGGAGGGTTTCCAACTATCAAGCCATTTTCCAATCAGGCCCACCTCATAGCAATCCCTGTTTTAAAAAACTAGACGTGGTGGGACCTCTTTTTTAGTATTCATTGCTAAAATCTGGAACCACCTTCCCTTTCCACTCAGAAATACAGAAACAGATTCCGCCTTCTACAAGTCTCTAAAAACCTACCTGTTTAGCCTATAAAATTTTAGCTCACTCACTCCTCTCTATATCTCCTCGTTGGCAGCTTCGGGACAATCAAATCTGAGTAGCTGGTACAGCTACATAAATACCCCTCATTCATTCATGATAGCATATCAATTCTTAAAGCGAAGGACTTTCGCCACTATCAGGCGGATGCTTCTTATTTAGGGGGGTGCCAAGCCTTCAGCCAGTTGGCCCGATCAATTGAGAAGCATGGTGTGAGGTCCTGAAGCCAAGTTAGTTGAAATTTCACCATGTTGGAGCCCTCTGCACCTTCTGGTAAACCGACCACTCTGATATTTCTATGCCTGGCTTGTCACTAGGAATCCACCACCCATTCCTTGAGGAAGTGGATGCTTTCCATGTCTTGGAGTTGCTGTTGAAGGTCCTGTGTGTAGGGTTGCCGGTCAGCAAGCATTTTTTCAAATTGACCCTTTCAATATCCTCAGAGATGGCATCCACCTTAAACTCCAGGCAGATTCTGGAGGCTTCAATTGCATTTAGTATGGCATCTAATTTGTCAGGGTAGTTGTAGGGCGGGGGCAGGATTGCCATGCTTAGTAGAGGTAGGGCTCCTGGTTAAGAGGGCTTTGGTTGCCCCATGATGACCTCACTGTGGGTGTTGAGCAGAGCAGAGCTCCCCTTAGCGAGCTGTGACCACTTGCCCCTACAAAGAAACAGAGCAGCATGAGCAGCCTAGACAGAGCTTCCCCCTGGAGGTTTGGGGTAGCAGAGGTCCAGTGGGACCCCCTGGGGCCGCAACAGAGAAAACAATGCTATTAAAGTGCCAGCAGTGAACCAGAGGCAGAGGGCAGTGCTGGAAGAAAAGACTGAGAGCCCTGGCACTCCTGTTCGACCAGGGGCATTGCACCCCAGCAGGTCAGTCTGTGTTACAGCAGTGGTCAGTTTAAGAGGTGGTTCACCTTGGGCCCCATCCAGGTGGCCATGATTATGTAGTGATTGTCCGGGTAACTGTGACTGTCCCCCAGAAGGTGTCGATGCCAAGGGGTGCCAGGAGCAGGTGGTTGTGGTGTAGAGCCTATAAGGGGAGCAATCGCACTTGCCCTTACCACTCCCGCTAGATAAATGGTTGGGACAGAGCAGCATGTGCACCTCGGCCAGCTCTCCCTTAGCTGGGGCCCTGATCTAAGAACTGGGGCAGCAGAGGTCTAGTAGGTCCTGCAAGTGAGATGGGCATCAGAGGGGGGCTCTAAACAAGTGCTGGTATTGAAGGGAGGGCAACTGGAGTAATCTCAGACATCTCCGGCCCCAGATTCTATCATTCAGGCTTTGCTTTGTGCAGTTAGCACCCTCACACCCGGTGGAAAATGGACCGTGCCACTTTGCATCCTTGGTACTGCCCTAAGTGAGGGTGTGGTCCTGACGGGGGATGCCATGCCCGAGGGCTCTTCGACTCTATAGGGAGCTGCATTTCCGTCAGGGTTCTGCTCACCTCCAAGGGGGTCCTGCTTGCCTGGAGCCTTCACAGTGGCTCAGATGAGTCATGCTGCTGTCATCCACAGCAAGGCCCAGCTGGGATGAGGACCACCAAGACAGAGAGCTTGGCAATCTGCTGATCTGTTGCTGGATGAGCATTGCAGGGCCAGGGGCAGTTACAGGAACTTTTACCCCCGTTTATCAATGTGGAGGCCCCCTTGTCAGTGGATGGGGTTGGATTATGGAGTTACAAGTCAGAATTCTGGATTCCAGCTGGCCCATGTTGGCTTCCAAAGTCATGCCTCCCCACCATGACCTAATTGACATACTCCATCTGAAGAGCCGAGTGTACATGCATCATTTCCCAGTCCATGCCTTGCAGGCACGGATTGACTACTTACTCATCATCCATGCCACCATGTCCAAGGTGATGTCAAGTGACATCCCTTTCCGATCACACCCGATCTGCTTGCTCCTTGATTGTAAACTCAGGGCACACCACAAGAAACCGTGACAACTCAACATCTTGGGCTACAGAATGCCCACTGAAAAGGTGTACCTACTACAGCACCTCTCTACCTACATGTTTGCCAACAAAGATTCTGTGGGCTCGACCTAGACACTGTGGGTGTCGCAAAACCCACAATTCAGAAGCAATTCACAAAAGACGCAGCAATACCAAACAAATGTAGGATCTAAAGACGGGCGTCTCTTGAGCGAAACATGAAACTCATGATTCTGGTCTATGTCACTAACCAGTTCCACCAAAATGGAGCTTAACTCCCTTTTCACCGCCATAGTGGAGTACATGCTATAGTGCTTGAAGGTCCATCACTACGAATGGGGCAAGGAGGTGGGCAGGCTGCTCTGTCACGATAACGGGAAGCAACAACTGCTCTTCGGGCCATCAAAGATGGTTACAGCAATACCCTAATAGAACCTCAGAATGCTGCTGCTGCCTCTGCAGCATTATACATAGAGTTGAACAGTTCAGACCTGCAGCATCCTGAGGATGCAGAGGAGTGTTTTTTTATGGCCTCCATCTCCCCAGTCTTAACAATGAAGGGAGGGTGCCAGGGGCGTAGCTTGGTCAGTAAGACTGTGGGGAGGGGGGGGGGGGAAGCTTTAGATATTCCCAACAATCACGCTGGCATATAATGGTACAATACATTATAGGACGAGCAGGGTGCACAAGAGGGGCTTAAGGGGCAGTGGAAAGGTAGAGGAATAGGGATTGGTAGGGGACTAAATGAGAGAAAGCATATCTGTTTGTGAAATAACCAACATTTTATAAGTCTTTTCATACAGAGAGATAGAGAGTGTGTGTGCATTTTTGTCTGTGTGTAAAATTACCTGATGAAATCTGACAAACACCTCACCATACCCGACTGAACGCACCTGCACCCAACTATTTATCGCAAAATACATTTATTAGGGAAGGTGTAACACCCCAAACACCCCCCTGAAGCTACACCCTTGGAGGGCACTTGTTGAAGAGGAAATCACTAAAGACAAGATCACACAGGGTATCACTAATCTCCCAAACAAAAGGGACATGGGGAAAAACCGATTTCAGAGAGAATTTTACAAATGGACAAAAATGGAAGTGCTGGATCCTCTCTATGATGCCTATTATGAGGAAGAGGTTGTGGGGCCTTTAACCCTTTTTCGGACAGGGCCCTAATCACGGTACTGTCTAAAATGGGTAAGAATTCCCTCCGGTGCAGTAGCTATCAACCAATTTCTCTTTTCAATGAGGATGTCAAGATCCTCACGGAGATGCTGGCCATGCATATTAAAAAAGCGATTCCCACCCTTTTGCATAATTCCCAAGTCAGATTTGTGCTAGGCAGTTCCTCCTCCCATAACCCCCTGAGAACGTTGGCTCGCAATTTATGGATCTCATGAGATGCGTCAGAGGAGAGGGTTGCACTCCGAGAAGGCATTCAACAGGACCGAATGTATGTATATATTCTGTACTCTTCGAAGATTCTGGCTAGGCAAAGAATTGATTGGGAAAGATAAATGGCTTTATACTGATCCAACAGCACAGGTCAACTGTGGAGGGTTCCTGTCTGATGTTTTACACCACCCCTAAAAAATGTATTCTTTAGTAAATAGTAGGGTACAAGTGCTTTCAGTCGGGTAATGTAAAGTGTCTGTCGGATTTCAACTGAAATGTTTACATGCCCACACTGACAAAAACACACACATTCTCTCTCCTATGTTTTGAAGGCCTTAGAAAATGTTGATTAGTTAGAAAATGTTTGCATTTTCAGCACCACTAACAATCCAGCCTCCTCCCTCTTTCCAATGCCCCTTGAGCCCCCCTCATGTCCTGCTCCTCATATAATGTGCTTAAACAACATGTCCCAGCATGATTGTTGGGAAATCCGAAGCTCACACCCCCCAATCATACTGACCAAGCTATGCCCCTGATAATCAGTGCCCTTGACAAATTGACTGCGGTCAGTCTTGATCCGTGGCAACCAAATCCAAAGTGGACTATGCCAAATGGTCTCAACTAAATATGTCCTAGAGAAGCAGAGTACAAGCGGTCAAGATCGTCTTAGTCCCTCCATTCTCCTATGCCCTGGGGATATTGCTGAGTACTATACAAACATCAGTCCTAAAGGATATCGACCATGGAATTAAACGCTTTATTTAAGGGTCCCTGAAACCCAGAGTTTGGTTATTCTGACTGCTCACCCACAAGTGTTGTTGTGGACTGAGTCTCCTGAATTTGGAACACTACTTCACAGCCCTTCACCTGTCCCATCTGATTTGGTTTTTACTGGCATATGTATATTCTTTTCTCTGGGTGTCTATAGAATGGCAATTATTGGAGGGGGGCCCTAGCATGGTCTGAGCCCAACAAACTTGCAAACACGTGATGGAAGGTCACGTTCTACCATTTAATCGCCAGGAAGGGCATTTTTATCGACCTGGGTAGGATGCAGGTCTGATGTGGGCCCTACTTGACAAGATCTGAAAATATGCTAAAATGACCAATTTTCACCATATACTATCAGTAAATAGAAGCCTACAGATTCCATGAACCCAATATACATAGGTCTAAGCCAAAGGCCAAAGGCCACCATCTTATGATATCAGTCTTTCATATTAAGCTCCACTAGGCCTGATGATTTCAAAACATGCATTTCTGTTGCGCTGAAAACAACGAGGTAAATTGGGCTATCACAGAGTACAGTAATTTTCCACAGCTTCAAGACCAACGCCCACACACACGTAAAAAGACCCAGCTGGTACAAGTTGGCACATCTTGGACTCTTGCTGAAATATTGTTTTTGAAAGATAGCTTGCACGAAATAAAAGCCACAACGTCTTGCAATATTAGTACCTGTCGTAAGTTCCGCTCTCACATATATTTTTAGAGAAATGTACGTGACAAGGTGTTCTTGGTTTATGTTCTGCGGTCGAGCATGGCCAACCAACCGTTGAGCCACCTGACCATTTCCGTGTTCTAAAGGACATGCGGTCAAGCCACCTGCGTCAGTAAGGGCGTCAGCACAGTGTCAGTTCTGCAATTTTCAGGTACATCAGATCCATCACTGTAATTAGAAGCCAGAACTCTTCTGCTGTGACCATCACATGCGTGGGTTCTCTGGCCGGCCGTTTATCTGACTTGGGACATCAAAGCCTCTCTCTCAGGTGGTAAGTCCCAAAGCTAGATACTATTTTTTGCCTTTTTAAAATCTCTGACTAGGCTTGGTATTTTTCCATCCACACCCAATTCCATGCATTTAAGGGTTCTTTAAATGATTAGATCTCGTATGGTTAGCCTCCCTAGTCAGGCACCTCCAGACACAGGATTGATAGAGACATGTGTTCTGTATTTTCTGACTAACTTCAATTTTGCCTCTTTAAGGATCCCAGTCTTTTGCATTTTTGGGTCTCTTTAAAATGTTACACCAGCATGAATAATTCTCAGAAAGGCTTGCTTCTAGGCATTAGAACTTTATAACAAATGTACTCTACATCTTTTGGATCTCTAGTTATTTTCAATTATGCCTTTTTAAAAGATACTCAGCTTGCCTAGCAGAATTTTGAGCATTTGTCATCAAGCATTTATTCCGGACGAAGTAAAGTCCGATCATCTTAATGTTTTTTGCTTAACTACATGAAATAAAATGCATTTTATTGATATACTTGTGATTTAAAGAATAAACGTGCCACTCCAATATGATTCTTCGTCATCTCATATCTTCCTTCCTTGTTCCTCAGTGAAGTATTGCGCCGGTGGCCTGTGACTCACTGTTGAGGTGACCACACCCCAAAGGGGCTCCAGTTTCTCCTTTATCAGCTGGCGACCACCGAAATTCATCGTACCTCCATTCTGCGGTGGATCTGGTGCACATCCACGAGCCGCCTCCGAGAGGATCCCACCTCCGCCCATTGCAGACCACGGGTAAGAAAAGGCTTTTTATTTTCCCTTGAATTTCCTTGGTCTTTCCTACATGGGTGTGTGGCGGACTTTGGGCTGGCCCTGGCTGAGCAACTGACCCCCTGCGGCACTGTCTCTGGTCACGATTAACAACGCTCTATTATTTGTGAGGTCACGATTTTATCACTTTCTTGTCAGATGCCGCTATCGGCTTTTCGTGTCAGTTACAGTGTCGGTTTCTATTGTGTACATCTTGTGACTTCGGGTGCCGTGGTTTTACTGTTTGCCCTGCCGGTTCTAGTCCGGAGGGGTTAGTTCCAGGGTCAATGGTTCTATATTGTATGTGCCCTTCACAGTTTTAATCTGTGACCGGGGGTGGAGTTTGAGTCTCCTGGTTCTTGATTTACGCCCCCCCCACAGTTCAAGTCTGTGAGCGGGGTCGGCATTTGACTCTCCTGGTTCTACATGTATGTCCACAGTTCAAGTCTGTGGTGAGTGGGGTCGGAAGGTTTGACATTACATTGCATATTGTTTTCTCCATTACATGGTGTACAATTTTACATTGCATATTGTGATTCTTTGACATTACATATTGTGATTCTTTGACATTACATTGCATACTGTTTTTTTCCCATTACATGGTGTATTTTTACACCGCACTTTGTGATTCTCCCTTACACTGCTTCGCCTCTGTTTATTATTCGTCTTCTTACTCCTTTCTGACTATCCCTATCTCTCGTGCCGTTCTCGCCTTCCGCCACCTGTTCCTTGCCTGTGCCTCCCCACGCAGGACTGCCTGCACGCCTTCTTCCATGAGGGCTGTCTTCACCCCCTTTCCTCTTTTTCTTTGCTCTCCACATGATATTTTCTTGCAAGGTTTGGGTGTCTCCATTTATTCTTTGCTTCACCTTTTTAGTCTGCTTCACCGACGGACTTTGTCTGCTCCTGCGAACGCACAGAAAGGGGAAGTAACTTGTGCTCTTTGCAGAACACACCCACCCACCGTCGCTCACTTCCTCCCCTGGCGCCGCTGCTCTCTCTCCCTCTCTGACACTGAAGAGACCTTCCCTCGCACCCCCACCCCTCCTGGACCCACACCTCTGGTGACTATTATTACCAGTTGCTCTTTCTCTCCTTTCCCATTCCCTCCTCCTCCTCTTTTTTGCCACTACTACATCCACCTCCCCTTCTCCGATCACAGGTCACTCTTTCCCTCTGCTTTTTCTCACCACTACCAAAACCCCCTCCTGGGTTTGCCTCTCACAGGTTTTTCGTGTTTTGCCTTTCATAGTTTTTCGTTACACACTTGCCTTTTTTTTCGACTTAATTTTCATGCTGCTCCCCCGGGTCTAGTGAGACTTAATATCTAGGTCCCTTCTTACTGTACTTTTTTTTTTTATCAAGATGCATCTTCTTTATATCCTTTTGGTTGAATTTTTAATGCATTGATTCTCCTTGTTATTTTTGTTTCTTTTTGGTCTATGTTTTCTGTCCAGTGCCTTACTCTGTGCCACATTGTGTACTTGCCTCTTACATTGCTTCTTTGTGTTTCCCTGTCAACAATGCGCATACCTTTGCCTCGCTCCTGCACCTAATGCCATTGCCTAGTGCCATCACCTCCATTCCATCTCATTGTTGTCTGGGCTGTCTGATGACTACACCTTCCTTTTCTATACTGCAGCCCTGCTAGGTAGATCCCGTGCTCCACACCCCACCAATTTGATAAAATAAGGTCAGCAGTCTGGGCCAAATTGCGAATAAAATTCCCGGATGTCCCCGATATTGGGTCTCTCATGTCACTGACAATGCAAACGAATGAGGACCTGATTAACTTTATTTCCAGAATAAAAGAAAAATGGCATCAGGAGCTAGGAGACTCATGGAACGCCACTGGAGGGAATAGCAGGCTTTTTTACCACATGGTCAATAGAGGACTACCAGAAGAAGTACAGGTGAAGTTAGATGGGGTAGTAGCCATGGAGGCAAAACCATGGCCTGAGATCCAAGATCACATTATACATTTCTGCAAGAAGAAAGTAGAGCATGAAAAGAGCAGACAGCTAGCCATTGAGAATGCAGCTGCAAAATTGGTACAACAGAAACTTAACAAGAAAAAAGACACCCCAGACACAGTCATGTTGGCAGCGCCTGTTAATCAGATGACGGCAGTCACTACATTCCCTCAGAATGCCCTGAACGCACTAACAACTAATACACAGCCTGCACCGCAGCAGATGCAAGCAGAGCCGGCCATACAATATGCGCAGCCATAGTCCCAACAGCAAACACAGTCAGCCATACAATACGTGCAGACCCCACCCCAGCAAGCAGTGCAGTATGTACAGACCCATCAACAGCCCACTGTGCAGTATGTGCAACAGGAGCCCCCAGTACAATACATAGCAGTGAAACCTGCCTATGGTAATGACCAACAACAGTATTACAACAATGACAGAAACAATACTAACAGAAACTCAGGCATGCAGGGAAGAGGTAATGGAATGGGACAACAAAGGGTCCAGCTACAGCCAGGGCAACGCACTTGTTTTTATTGTTACAAGGTAGGCCATATGCAGAGAGAATGTTGTACTAGACTTCGAGACCAAGACCAGAAATCTATGGGTCCCACCCAATAAGCGCCACCACGAGTCCAACAACAACAACCAATGTACCCACAGCAACCCCAGATACTGTACGCCAATGCCCAACCTGCCCCTCAGCAAAATATGCAGCCAGTACAGCTCCAAGCGCCTATGATTGTCCAAACACAACAGTAGCCCCAACAGATGCAATCTCCCATGCAACAGCAGCAGCAGACACTCACCTACCAAATGATGCTCCAAGCCCAAAATGCTTCACCCCAAGGTGGTGCAGTGATTACTCCCAATAATTTGTTTGCGCAAGGCACCATCCAGCAATACCAAGCAGGAGGATACACTTGCTAGGACAACCCACAGACAACTCTTGTGTGCCCAGTTTTATCATGTATCATGAGCGGTGAAGATGACCCCACCGTCCTGGTCACGATAAATAACAGAAAATATAGCTTCCTCATTGACACAGATGCCACGTACTCCTGCATTACAGGCGGACCTCTGCCTATTTCTGATCAAGTAGCGGACACACAGGGATTCTCTGGGGCAATAGCAAGGGTCCCTTTCACCAAGCCAGTACCCATACAAATAGGAGATCGGGAGCTGAAACAACGACTACTTTACTCGCCACATTTTCCAGTGAATCTTTTAGGACAAGACCTCATGACAAAATTGAACATGACCATTCACTTCCATGAGAACGGAACAATGATTTACTCTATACCAGGCGCACCCTTGGAAAGGATGATGCACTCACGGTTGATTCCTCCTTGAAAGATCAAATAAGAGCTCGCCCTGTGGATGAGCAAGCGTTCTCTACTGCGGTACATATCATTATAGCTAACACCTCAGAATTGCAAAATCGCACTGTCCAGCTCCCAAAAGAGTTCCTCTTCCGTCCACAGTCCCAGGACTCCCAGGTTCAAGACAAAAAGATGATCTTAGGCATACAGGCTCTTGAAATAACACCTACATACGACAATATGTGCACCTGGGCCTGTGTAATTTTTATTGAGCCTGGACAGCTAGTGTGAGGCATTTCAGATGAATAACTCTTTGGCGACCCTGATGAATATCCCAAAACAGAGAGCATGAGGTACCCCTCTCAGTCACAGTGGAAAAGAGAACACCCACTGCCCCACCAAAATATGATTCTGTGCGTGACGCAGACTTGGCTCAAGTCCCGCCACATCTGTGGACTACTGGCCCCAACGATGTAGGTTTTATTCGTTCTGCCGCCCCATTTAAGATAACACTGAAACAAGCCGCCATATTACCCAGAATAAAACAGTACCCACTATCTAAGGATGCAGAGGAGGGCATTGCCCCTACCATACAGGCCTTGCTGGATCAGGGGCTTATATAACCCCTGTATTTCTTGCTGTAATACCTGTCTTTTCCAGGTGTGGAAGGCTAAGACCAATCAATGGCGTCTAGTACACAACCTCCGCTCAATAAATAACATAGTGATACCAGAGTTTCCCATCATCCCAGACCGTTCTGTTATCCTCACAAATATTCCCCCGGAAGCACAGTACTTTTCCGTGATGGACCTGAAAAATGCGTTTTTCAGTGTCCCCCTTCATCCAGACAGTCAATACCTATTGGCTTTTTTGTTCTGCGGGGTGCAAATGACATATACACGTTTAGCCCAGGGGTACTGTGAGTCCCCTACCGTCTTCAACAGAGTTGTCAAAGAAGACTTATCAAATTTCCAATGTGACAGCAGTTTGCTGCAATATGTCGACGACATTTTGCTCTGCAGCACCACCGAACAACAGTGCAGAAGAGATACCATCTCTCTGCTTACTATGTTAGCTCACAGAGGTTACAAAGTGGACAAAAACAAATTTCAGTACTGCCAAACAGAGGTACACTATCTAGGCCAATTACTGTCAGCATTAGCGAGACGAGTCACGCCAGATAGAGTTGAGGCCATAAAAAGCACCCTAGAGCCCCAAACTGTAAAAGACATGCAGAAATTCCTTGGACTAGTCAATTATGTCCGTCAGTGGGACTTTTCCACAATAACAGCCCCCTTGCTGAAAGCAGTAAAAGCAGCTAAAGACAGACGCAACAAAATAGACTGGACACCCGAAATGACAGCATCCTTCAAGCAGTTAAAAGATGAAATAACAAACGCACCAGTGTTAGACTCACATGATTACACAAAAGAATTCTACCTGTTCACTCACTGCAATGTTCAGGTTATGACTGCTGTACTTACCTAAAAATACCTAATGGGCCACAAGCCCATCGCGTACTTCAGCGGCATGCTAGACTCTGTCATGAAAGGTCATTACCCCTGCAAACAAGCTCTAGCCGGTGCAGCTTTCATTGTAGAGAAAAGCACTTCCATTGTCATGGGATCCCTGTTGACACTACACTGAGCACGCCGTCTTTGCTATAATTCAGAAAGCCAAGAAAACTCTAACAACACAAACAGTGTCAGGTTACGAAGTCATACTATCATTGCCCTCTCTGAAAGTTGTCAAATGTCACACAGTCAATCCTGCCACGTTCTTTGCCCATCCCATTGCAGCCTCAGACGATGACACCCATGACTGTGCCACATACTCTCCGGACGAGTCAGGAGCAGCAAAAGAGGACCCCCTGCCAGACAGCACTGTATATTTTGTTGATGGGTCCTCTACCATTGACCAGGAGACAGGGATCGGGTACACAGGAGCTGCAGTGGTTAGGGCCCAACAACATGACTCCTCTGATTCCCTAGACATTGTACAGCAAATTGCATTGCCTCCACACTACTCAGCCCAAGCTGCTGAATTAGTGGCACTAATTGCCGCTCTGAACCACAGGGCTGATGATCGCATCACAGTATACTCAGACTCTGCATATGTCACAACAACCACACACTCGAGCATCCTGCGCTGGAAGAGGCGCGGATTTCTCAAATCTGATGGAACACCTGTATGCCACAAACAATTGTTGGAAGAATTAATTGAGGCCCTTACACTTCCGACTGAGGTAGCTGTTGTCAAATGTGCAGCAGACACTAATCGACAGGACTTTGTCTCCAGAGGTAACGCTCTGGCAGATTGGGCAGCCAAAGCCACAGCCAGAGGCCCCCTACCTATAACAACGCCAGATCCTCAAAACGCCCCTATCCTACTGACCCAAGCAGTAGCTCCAGCAGAGCAGCCAAACACGCATCAAGATAGTTTAGTCCTAGGGCAGCACACAGACATGAATGATGAAACTCTTGACACAAATACTTCATATCCTAACGACCACACGCAACAATATGATCACATTGCCCAACTGCATCTCAGAGAAATACAAGAAAGTGCACCACATCAAGAGAAAGAGCTATGGAAGAAGAGGGGAGTACAGCAGGACCCTGCTGATTTCACATACAGACAGACCATGTCTGGAAAGCCTGTCATGCCACAAGCCTTACTGCAGGTGGCACTGGACCAACTCCACCTTCCTGCACATGTCTCCCGAGATAACATGTCTACAACATTACAAACAGACTGGTTCATTCCCAATGCCCACAAATTGATACAACTCTATGTTAATAAATGCCTCATTTGCCAACAATACTCACCAAACCCAACTCGCTTCTACTATCCCCAAACCTTCTGGCCCCTTCAAAGAACTCCACCTCGACTATGTCGATATGATTGATCGGTGCCAAAATTACTGATATCTCATTGTGGTGGTATGCCCCTTCTTGCGCTGGATCGAAGCTGGACCATGCGTCCACTGCGATGCCAAAGCAGCTGCCACATTCCTACTCCGTGACGTCATTTCCCGCTTTGGAATTCCTGATGCCATCAGGACAGACAACGGAAGCCATTTTTCAAATGCCATCTTCTCCTCCCTGACCACAATGCTAGGCATCAGACACAAACTGACATCCACTTACCATCCCCAAAGTAACGGCATTTGTGAGCGCCTCAACGACTTGCTCAAAAACAAAATAAGCAAAATAAGCGCCACTTTTGGTAAAAAATGGCTCTACTGCCTCCCACTTGCCCTCTTCTCACTAAGAAACTCCACAAGTTCAGATCACCACCTCACGCCCCACCAGCTTGTCACCGGACGATCCATAAACATAGCTGTCCCCTCCACCAGGCCCAAAACTGACAATGAATCATCCTCTGAGATTGTTAAAGCAGAGCTCTACGATTTTGTGTGCACACTAACATGCGCTGCGCAGTTCCTTTCTGCCCAGGTATCCAAGAGGAAGGAGAAGAGCTCCATCGATCCAAAACTTCCACCTATTCGTCCTGGGACTCTGATCTTCGTCCGGAAGCACGTCAGGCATTGGAGAGACCCAAGGTTCGAGGGACCATTCGCGGTAATCGGCTCATCTCCAACTGCTGTCCGGATAGCCGAGAGGAAGGCATGGATACACCGGAAAGACGTTTGGCTCGACCCTGCACCTCTGCAGCAACAGACAATGGACTAAAAGAAGAAAGCGACATGCCCATCGTCCCCCTGAATGAGGACAGCGGTTTCCCTTCTACTGCTGAAGAAGAAGAAGACACCCACGTGCTGCTCCACGAATACAGCAGCCGTGATGCCAAGATATGTATTCTTACTACACTTATGTTATGTATCATTGTTGGAGTGGCACTAGCAACATTTAATTGGTATATATTTTTTCTTGCTGTAAAGAGTTATCATGATATAGGTAGCAAAAATGCCTTAGTATCCACTGTTCCATCCACTGTACCAGCGGTCACACTCATTCAACAGAGAACAACACACAGCACACTAGGTCCCAAACACCCGGACAGTAGTGCTACTAGCAATACATGCACCAGTGTGCCTCTTGAACTCTCACCCCCTGCCCCAGAGAATAGAAATGGTACATGAGATAGATCTGCTAACTTCACAGTATCACAACCAGTTTCCCATCAACGCCCCTCTCATCACCACAGGCCTCCCCGATTCGCTATTGCCCCTCACAGAACAAAGCCCCTGTTCCCCCGCAAGTCTACGAACAAGAGGACAGGGTATAAGACATTCCAACATCTTGTAGAGCTATAAAGGGGCCTAGGGCCCATATTAGGCCCACAGCAGTCAGTAATAGATCATTCAGTCCACTCCTCTCTAGTAGACAACTCCTGGTACCGGGACATGACAGCTGTAAGGAAAAAAGTAACAAAGGAGTCTTGCTACGTATGTTTCTACATCCCCCATGCAGTAGGTGCTGACAGACTGATTTTTCCCAAGGAAGTCCCACCACACATAGCCATGTGCCTTCTGCATTTGTACCTCTGCCAGATAAAAGGGCAGATTCGGGTCCTTTCAGCTCAGATGATGGTTGCATTTGTAAACACCACTACTTGGGATTACACTTATACTGTACACATGGTTGTCACTGACCCGGCTAAACTTGAGGAAGAGTTCAAGGAAATGAGAAAGATAGGTGTAGATGACATGGACTGGCAGGAACATGCCATTAGAAAACGTGGACATATAACAAATTACATACCCCGGACAGGCTGCGATGCATCATATAAACACCCCCTAGGCCCATGCCATGCGAGAATAAGACAATGCTACGCCTCCTAGCACAGATTGCAATGCTACTATATTCAATTTTGGCATGCAGTTTGGCACCTCCACTTTAATGGACTACTACTGGGCTTGCGGAGAATGCCTCTATCTTCAGCTACCTCCTCAGTGGCTCAGACTGTGTTCTTTGGTGACTCTGCATGAAGTATACCTGGTTGTGCCGGCATCGAATGCTTCCCACATACTGTCACACCCAATGACAGGTGATGTTACATTCCTCCACCGTCACCGGCGAACAGGTGAGTACTTCGCAACAGAGGCCCTTGGTAACGTTCCAGAAGAATTCCGCCTTTTCAACGAGGCCCAGCTTTTCTTCGGAAGGGCAGTTCCAATCTTCCAAACTAATGCAAATGCACGCTGGCTGGAAGTGACCCGCTATGAGGTCATGAAGGCCATCAACAGCACCAGGACGGACTGAATGCAATCAGGGAAGAACTGCGCCCCTTAAGACTGATGGTGCTGGAGCATCGCTACTTCCTCGACATGCTAACTGCCAAAGATTGTGGTTTGTGCAATAGGATCGGAAAATCCTGCTGCACGTTCATACCAGGAAACAATGAGGATAACGGATCAATAGCAAGGGCCATTGAGGAGTTGACCAACTTGGGAAAAGAGATGACGGAGGAGGGAGGTGCCCCTGTGGACATTATTCCAACGGACTGGTTTGATTTTGACTGGATGCCCTCATGGCTTGAAGCAATACTGAAATTAGTGATACCCATAGTTGGGATTATGTTGCTTCTGTGTTGCGCCTTTCAGATAGGGAGTCACTGTATTAAGAGGTTAAGTACAAAGGCTGTAGGGATAAACTATGCTAGCACAGGGATCTACCAGGTAGCGAAGTATGAAGATTTGGATCGAGTTCCGGGGGATGGGACTGGGGTACACTTAGAAATGAGCGAGCTAGCAGCACCTGGCACTCACTATGGCATACCATCAGCTCCTCCTCTCCCCCAGGTAGAGACACCCTGAACAAGAGCCCTGGAGCAGTCCAATATGAACGTCTGCTTAATGAACGAGATGCAGAATATGTCAAAATACTCCTTAGGCCAGGTGGAGAAAGAGCCAAGCAAAGAGAGCAACTCCAAGACTGCTTTAAGTGTTATGTTAACGACATGTCCTGGATTCCCCCACCAGTGGAAAGATCACCAAGATACTCAGTTAACAGAGTGTTCATAAATGAACTAGAGCAGGGAGATGATGGAGGGTCACGTTCTACCATTTAATCGCCAGAAAGTGCATTTTTATCGACCTTGGTAGGATGAAGGTCTGATGTGGGCCCTACTTGACAAGATCCGAAAATATGCTAAAATGACCAATTTTCACCATATACTATCAGTACATAGAAGCCCACATATTCCATGAACCCAATATACATAAGCCTAAGCCAAAGGCCAAAGGCCACCATCTTATGATATCAGTCTTTCATATTAAGCTCCACTAGGCCTGATGATTTCAGACCATGCATTTCTGTAGCGCTGAAAACAACGAGGTAAATTGGGCTATCACAGAGTACAGTAATTTTCCACAGCTTCAAGACCAACGCCCACACACACGTACACAGACCCAGCTGGTACAAGTTGGCACATCTTGGACTCTTGCTGAAATATTGTTTTTGAAAGATAGCTTGCACGAAATAAAAGCCACAACGTCTTGCAATATTAGTACCTGTCGTAAGTTCCGCTCTCACATATATTTTTAGAGATATGTACGTGACAAGATGTTCTTTGTTTATGTTCTGCGGTCGAGCATGGCCAACCAACCGTTGAGCCACCTGACCATTTCTGTGTTGTAAAGGACATGCGATCAAGCCACCTGCGCCAGTAAGGGCGTCAGCACAGTGTCAGTTCTGCATTTTCAGGTATATCAGATCCATCACTGAAATTAGAAGCCAGAACTCATCTGCTGTGACCATCACATGAGTGGGTTCTCCGGCCGGCCATTTATCTGACTTGGGACATCAAAGCCTCTCTCTCAGGTGGTGATTCCCAAAGCTAGATATTATTTTTTGCCTTTTTAAAATCTCTGACTAGGCTTGGTATTTTTCCATCCACACCCAATTCCTTGCATTTAAGGGTTCTTTAAATGATTAGATCTCGTATGGCTAGCCTCCCTAGTGAGGCACCTCCAGACACAGGATTGATAGAGACAAGTGTTCTGTATTTTCTTACTAACTTCAATTTTGCCTCTTTAAGGATCCCAGTCTTTTGCATTTTTGGTCTCTTTAAAATGTTACACCAGCATGAATAATTCTTTTCGGAAAGGCTTGCTTCTAGGCATTAGAACTTTATAACAAATTTACTCTATATCTTTTGGATCTCTAGTTATTTTCAATTATACCTTTTTAAAAGATACTCAGCTTGCCTAGCAGAATTTTGAGCATTTGTCATCAAGCATTTATTCCGGATGGAGTAGAGTCTGATCATCTTAATGGTTTTTGCTTAACTACATGAAATGAAATGCATTTTATTGATATACTTGTGATTTAACGAATCAATGTGCCACTCCAATATGATTTTTCATCATCTCATATCTTCCTTTGGGGTCTTTATAATGGAGTGGTCTTCAGCTTTAATATTATGATAGTGCAGCCCTGCACTCCCAACCCCTTGTGATGCACTTATGCACCAAATGAAGGACATACGGCATAGGGACTATTTCAAGGAAGAATGGAGAGGTATTAATGGGACCAGGACAGGGTGTTCAAGAGTTTAGGATGGTCATCCTCTTCAAGACACTTTTACACTGGTGATGGACACCCAAGAAACTCCACTCTGCGAACCCTTTACATCATGCAAACTGTTGGAGATGTCACCACTCAGATTGCAACATGCTCCATTTCCTCTATCTGTGCCCAGCTCTGGGTGCCTCCTTGTCCACGATTATTGCCACATTGGCTGACATCCTGGACACTCTCAGCTTACACAAAATTGTTGATCTTCCCACACTGACTAACCCCGCGAGTTGTTTGTTGCTCTGAATGGTAAAAAGAAATGTACAAAACTGCAACCTATGAGCGACTTAGACTATAGCCTACAAGTTAGCATGGTGGCAATAACACATGTATGGGCCTCTTTTCTGGACACCCCCAAAACAGATGACCACTGAGAGGGAGAACTGGATTAATAGCAGATTGCTGGAGTGCTCCCCCAAGTTTCCTGCCCCACATCCTACTCCTTTCTGATTAGTTGACATTGTCTGTGTATGTCCTCTTCACCTGTCGGTGAATGACACAGTGTGACGGGTTTTCCCTCTGCCCCTTATGCTGACAAAAGCCCACAGTTGGCATTCCTCTAAATCAAGGGATCAACCACACAATTCAATGATCCCTAGCAAAGCGCTAGTCTGCTGCTTGAAAAAGGTGCCCGGGTGCGTCCCTGAACCACGTATTGGGTCCCCAGGTCTCTCAGGGGTGTGTGAGGTCCAGCAACAGGCCAGCACCTTGGTCAGTTTATAAAAATATAGTTTACCTGCACTGCACTGTGTTTGATGGACAATCGGGGCTAAGGTTTCAAATTCCATGTTAGAGTTCGAACCAATCCTAATCACCTCCGCCATTCAGAGGCTAATGACCTGTGGTCCCATGTGCCTGGTTTTTATGATATCAACGTTACTACAATCCCTAGGGTTATAAGCACTCTAACCCTAACAGAGTCACAACTAGGTTTACAGGTAGCAGTAGACATTGACATTTTTCAGTTGCAATCAGCAGTTCCCAAGGTGTTGGCATTTTGAGTTTTGAGGTCACCTACCACTAATGTGGGGTTATCTTTATGCCCTAGTATTCCAGTGGCACAAGATGCTATGGACTACAACCATTAGAAACTGAAATATTGTTTCTGGTGGTCTATTGTGTCAAAGGGCCAGATGTTCAAAATATTTTTCCAATCGCAAACTCTCCAATTTGGAGTCGGTAACTCCAAAAAAGAAGTTGGTCATGCACAAACCAATTTAAGAACTTGGTTTAGTCTTGCAGACTTCCAAAATTATACTTTTACTTGATACCAATTCAGTACTTTGAAGAGGGATGGTTTAGGCATCCCTTCCACATCCCATATTGGTACCTGATGTATCAATGGCTTGCGACCTAAATTCCAGGCACAAACCATAATAAAGATACCGACTCCCAAGTAGGGATGGTAGCTCTTTTGCAAATGGGAAAGGGTCCACTTTGGACCATTTCTCCATTGTGAACTGGAGTGCAAGTTTAAGAGGGAGTAAGCAGTGGTCTAGGGGACCACTCCTAACTCTCACTAAAACTTCTAAAAAACATAAAATTATTTTTTTAAAGCAGCCCTGTTTCATTTAAAAAAATTGGCCTACTGCAAAAAAAAATCTGGTTTTTAAAAGCAATCTCAGGGATGAGGGTCTTCTGAACAAGCAGGCCACCATTCCTGTGATTGTGGACATTCAAAGCAAGTGGCAAATTGCAATCAACCAAATCATTGTTAACACCTTGGCTGCTTGAGATATTTCCCTGCTGTGCTGAAGGTCAATAGAAACGGGTGTGGTCATGATGAGCTCAGCTCGTCATCAGCACACGAGCAGTGTGCCTCATGAAGAGCTCAGCTCGTCATGAGCATGGAAGGGGGTATTAAATAGGCACTAAAAATAGTCAATTTTTGTGCATCTTTTAGTGTTCTACCATCAACACGTGTTGACTTAAGGCTGCTAGCTAAATCTGTGCATATTGCGGGGGGCAAGTGATTGTTGCACCAAGTCAAACTAGGAAATGGGATAAGTGGACATTTCCCTTCTTTAATTCTTCTTTATTTTGTTTTCGCTTCTTTCTTGGAAAAAACAATACGACTTTCCTCATAGTTGTCCCTATAATACCAACGGGGCCGGTAACATGAGCTAGCAGCCTCAGTGGGGTAACAGGTCTTACCAGCCCCATCAGGATTATAAGATCTGTGGTAACTGTGAATCTGTAGTTTGTGATCAACACACTGTGGAGCATGTTTACATGGTTTTTTCGCCACAGGAACGTCACTTTCAATGACGTTCCTGTACCAATAAACCCTTTGCATTATTTACAATGCATCGTTAAGCCACTTATTGTGGCTTAATGCTACCTTGTAAATAAAGCTCCCTTTCACTTTACACTTAGTGTGAAAGGGGCAGGCAATGGTTGTTGCGGTGGGGGGTCCGCTGAGACACCCATTGATTTTTGACGCTGTCCCTATTTACAAAGGTGGAGTAAATATGGGGCAGCCCCAAAATTAAGACCAAAAATAACCCGGTCTTAGCATGGCGAACCGAGGGGAAATTATTAATTTCTCCTAGTTTTTTCTGTTTCTTTGTGTGCTACATTGTGCAGCACCCATTGAAACAGCAAATCACCACAAATGATTATTTATGTGTTTATAGGCAGGAAGCTGTCCCATCCTGAGCCATAATCAATCATTCCTCACAATCATTCCCTTAACACAGGCACCCTTGCACTATGGTGCAAGGGTGCTTGCATTGGCGCTCGGCAGCTGAATTTAGCTCCAGCACTAGGGAAAAAGTAGGGATGGCAAGCATCATTGTAAATATGGAGCATCCCTTTGTTTTCAGAATGGTGGAGCACATCGTTAGTTATTTTAGCTTAACGTCGTGCCCCGTCATTCTTTTGTAAATATACCCCTGTGGGCTGAAACAAGGTGTAATGTCTAGATGAATTACTGAGGATAAATGGGGATTACTGCTGAAATTGGGTTCAGTACTTCCGATTCAACAGGTAGTTGTCCATTTTTTAGTTGACTCTTGTAGCCCAGAGTGTAAAAGTGTGAATTCACCCTCCAGCGATGCTTCCACTGGGAACTATCAATACTCATGGTAACAGTATGTTCAATGGTGAGACCACCGGATTACTATCTAGTAAGCTGAAATAAGGCCCCAAGAAGGAGTTTACCTTTTTAGAGAGGATCAGTAGTGTGCAGTGCAGGGATGCCACCAGTCTTGTTTGCCATTGATTTCGAAGTGCCAGACTTCCAGGCCTGCATCAAAGATTCAACTCATAAAATGTTTACCAATCCATACCGAATAGCAATTAGAAAGGGGCGTTCCTTTCTAACTGTAATTCGGTGCTGTATGTTTCAGTGATTTGCGAATACATTTGAGGTCCCAAACCATTAATCACCTACACCTCAGAGCAGGTGGTAACTGATTTGCAAAAGGAAGATATTCCCTTGGGACTGCTTGCCAAGTGTGAATTGTGTTTGCAGCTTCTGCAGTCTGCCTGCTTCCCCTGACATACTTCCATGCGGGGAAAAAGAAAAGTAGCACCTTTTTGCAGGGTTATCCCCAAACCTTTGTGCTTCCATGCTCCTATTTTTTCTGACCTACTTTTGTTGGCTTAAGGACTCTGGGTACTTTACCACTGCTAATCGGTGCTAAAGTACATATGCTCTCTGTGTAAATAGTGATTCTGATTGGTCATCTATGATTGGAATATTGGATTTACTGGTAAGTCCCTAGTGAAGTGCAATGTGTGTGACCAGAGCCTGTAAATCAAATGCTACTATTGGGCCTGCTGCACTGATTGTGCCACCCACACCAGTAGCCGTTCAAATGTGTCTCAAAAATGCCACTGCATTGTCTGCTTGCACAGTTTTAAACTGCCATGGTGACCTGGCAAGTGCGCCCACTTGTCAGGCCCAAACCCTTCCCTTTTACTATATGTTAGTCACCACTAAGCTAGGCCCAAGCTTCCCCCTGTGCAGGGTACAGTGTATGTGAAAGGTTGGTCATGTACTGGTCTGTGTTACATCCATGTCCTGATAGTGAAATACTGCACATTTTGTTTTTCACTATTGCAAGGACTAGCTCTCCCGTAGGCTATCATTGGAGCTGCCTTGTAACATTTTACATGTGTAACTTTCAATTGGTAACAACTAGAGATTTGGAGTTTAGGCTCTTGGAACTCAGAATTTATTAACCCACCTTTTAGTAAAGATGGTTTTAAATTGTGTTTTTGAAAATGCCACTTTTAGAAAGTGGGCATTTTCTTGTTTAACCATCCTGTGGCCCGCTGTCTGTTTGTATATTCACCGCCTGGTTTTGAATTGATGGAAACTGGCGATGTACACTCACTCTAGACAAGGGGTGTTGAGTTGTGACCTGCCTTTCCAGGGTGACTTATAGCCAGGCTGAATAGAACTTTCTGCATTTAAGTGGTGGGAGGAGTTTTTACTGGCACCTGAAAAGGCTGTGTCTGCTCTGGAAAATGCTGTCTCCACCTCCTGTACTGAAGCTGGGCCAGAGAGGACAGGTCTGGTTTTTACTGATTTCAGAGACTTTAGAAACAGGGAGCACAAAGAGAAAATTAGGAATAAGTATAGGACCTAAAACCCCAGAACTTTAGATCACTTCTGGAACTAAGAGGACCCTGCCAAGAAGAAGAGATGAAGAGCTGCCAGGAGGAGTACTGCCCCTTTGCTGTGTGTTGCTTTGTTGTGTTGGCCTGCAGTCGCTGCTTCTGTCTGTGGGCAGAGGAAAGGACCGAAACCTTTGCCCTGCTGTGGTATTTGGTTTAAAGAAGATCTCCAAGGTCTTGATGCACAATTTGCCTCCTGTTCTGAAGTCTCAGAGACACAAAGACTTCCCTTGCAGCATACTTGAACTCCATTGCTGGGAGTTCTGACCTACCTTGTGGTGCCAACTCAAGTTCTGGGCCCTTGGAGGTTGTTCCTTCTGCAAAGAATTAAGGAACCCTGAAAATCGACGCATTGCCCAACGCAGCACTTGTCAGCAGCTGAAAAATCCACTACACGCCAATTCTAGTGCAGGGACCTTCGAAGTCCGAGATCACCACACTGACTCCGACGCAGGCCCTGCTGTGCGGCTGAAACAATCGACACATTGTGGGACCATGGCTGAAGAAATTGGCATAGCGCCTGTTTTGCCGCCGCCGCATCAACCTCCAGTGCTTCCAGATTTCCACATATCGCACCTGTGCAATAAGATTTCCGAGATAGCACACACAGACCAGAATCACCAGGATTTTGACGCATCACTTCCTCATACAGTCAGGATTTGACTCAACACTTCTCCTGTGTGGCAGTAGAACTGACGCATCACCTCCTCAAGGGCTCAGGAAATGGTGCATTGCTGTGTATTTTGTTGCTTTTCTTCTCTCCGGCTGTTATGCCTTGTGGATTTTGATGCATTTGAAGTACTTTGTATAGAAATCACGCATTCTTAGTTTTCTATGGACAGAACTGCTTGAAGCCTGTTAAAAGTGATATTTTGATATATGTATGTTGGATATTTTTTTTCCGTCTTTATTTTTCTAAACTGGTGTTGTGTCCATTTGCGGTGTTTTCACTGTGTTATTGTATGTGTGGGGGTACAAATACCTTACATATTGCCTTTTGGGATAAGCCTGTCAGCTCGTGCCAAGCTACCAAGGGAGTGAGCAGGGGTTATCTAGAGTGTGTAGCTCTGCTATGCTGACTAGAAGGAAGGGTCCCTACTCGGACAGGGTGAAAGCCACTGCCAACAAGTGACCCCTAATTCTAACAGTGATGCTTTAAGTGCCCCTGTGCCCCCGATCCCAGGAGAGAAATTGTGATATATACATTGTCCTCCTGGTCGTTTTTGAGTGCCGGCCATCAGTCTCACCCCTTGATAACTATCCTGCAATGCACACTGTAAATGTAGTATTAAGGTGCCAGGTCAACTGCTCTGAAAAATGCGACTCAACTAGTTATAAGTAATACCAATATGTGTGCTAAAGCCGCAGATGTAGACATCAGGAACAGTTTCATATTTGAATCCATGTTTATGCCTCACAAGCAGAATTGACACATGTGTTTACATTCGAAATGTCCTTTATCTGCACAGGCCGTTTGAATACATCCTAACATTCAAAAAATGATGAGAGGGCCGGTAAAAAATAAGAGAAATGTAATTTCCCCATTTACTTTCATGGAAGAACAGTAAATTTGTACCATGAGAAAACTAAAATAAAACATGTTATTGCTTTAAAAAATCATCAGTCTCATGCCTTACTCGAGAGTAGTATTTTTGTGAAAGCGAGTTAATTTGAAAGCACAGAAAACGACCCCATATTTTTTAAAATAACTTTTTAGATCCAGGATAATCAACGCAATATTATTAAACCCTTGCGATTAACTTCTGTTCTGTGAGGGCGGTATTTCTTCAGGATTGTATAGAATGTGATGATTGCATGGGCACAATAAGCAGCATTTATGCCCAATTTTTCTTCCGTTTGTTGCATTATCGACCTCACCGGGGGGAATGGAAGAACAGACTCCACAGGGGTGTGCACCAGTTACACTTGTAACTTCACTTCAGCGCCTTTTCTCTGATTGGTTAGCTCATCCTATGTATCCAGCAGGGACCAATGACTCTGCTCTATTGTCATTCTGTACACCGTCTGGCAAGAAAGAGCCACTCACGCGGCACTATTCAATGGGCCATTAATATTTTTCCACTGGGTCAAAGTGAATTTCATAAGCAGCTGACCCTTTCAACCCAAGGCTGTGCTGGGCTTTTGTCCTGTCAGTGCTCTCTCATTTGATATCTCTCACATATTTATTAACAGGCCTCTTACAGCAGGGTGGCATTAATAATTGAATGCTCGGTGATTACATGAAAGCTTGCGGAAGAGCCAGGCTCAAATGTTTTTAAATAAATGGTCAAAATTAAAACATATGAAGCCATGAACTCGCAAACATTTGGAAGCCACAGTTTCCTGCCGCTAAAGCGGCAGGAAACTGCCGCTAAAGTGGCGATAAGGGGCTTGATAATATGCAATTGAGAATTCCCATAGAAGCCCAGGCTCTGGTGTGAAGGACATCAATTTCAATTAAAAAATTATTTATTTCGGCCAATTTGGCCATAAAAGAGTACAATATAAAACACAGACGGGAAGAGGGGGTCAGGGAAGGTATCTAAAAAGAGGGATGGGAGAAAACAGGTAACATTTAAAATTCATTTTTGTACGCATGGCAATATTTTGATACAGGCAAAAATACCCTTTCTTCAAATACATTTTTAAAAAAATAATGTCAAATTCAGAGCACTCATTTCTCGACAATAAGGCTAGCAATCAATATCAATTAGTTTACGCCGCTTGCACCACATAGCTAGCATCCACTATTGAAGGACATCAAACCTGCGCTTCTATGGGAATTCACAAGGGCATATTATCAGGCCCCTTATCTCCGCTTTAGTGGCAGTTTCCTGCCACTAAAGCGGCTATAATGTTATTGCCATTCTTGGTAATATGGCCCAGCGGGCCGGAATGACGATTAGAAATGTTAAAGTAGGGGGCTTGCATGTAACAGAGAAGTACAAGCAATCGTGGCAGTGAGGAGCAAAAGCCAGAATGAAGCCGTGGGCAAAAGGTGGATAAAACACACAGCTGAGAGTTGATATCCAGCATAGGAGAACAAGAGGAACTGTGCAAACTTTTTCATCTCTCGAGGCAAAATATATTTTTGCCACCTGAGTGCTCCCCATTCACAGACAAACGACCAATAAATTGGCACCATCACTATGTTGTGCCTTAGTGCCCTACCTGCTTTGCCACCCTTGGACACTGATTCACTGGACAGAGCTGGCAGCAGGCGCTCACAAGCAAAGAGCAGGAGGTTGACAGGCACCAGGGAAAGGAGTCAGTGGCTCTCCCTGCTCTCTGCTCTCCCGACCCTGCCCCCTCCCCCCCACCCCCCCCCCCCCCCCAGATTTTTCTGGCCTGAGACTGGTGCTCCCCTGTGCAGCCCACCCATGCTCAGCCTGGTGCACAAACTCTCTGGGCACTTCTAGACTGTAAGTCTTGTCAGGTGAGTCACACACTCTCTCTCTGCACTAAAGTTCGCTTGTCTGATCTCTGCAGCATGTGCATTAATCTACTAGGACGTCCTTCCAATTAGTTACCATGATAACCCGAAGCATGTTTTACTGTATATTTCAGAAGCGCAATTCCACACAGAGATTAAATGTGTGGTACACACAGCGAGGTTGCAAGTCTTGTAGCTAGAAAGTTTCTGTTTTCTTATATGTAAGAAATAATTTTAGAAATGAATTATGAAAACAGAAAGACCATTAAAGGACCACTTCTTCCCCCCTTGAATTAACATCCGACTTGTACTTTAGAGTTCATCTTTAATGTTTGCAAAGGGTGTGTGCTTTTACTCGGGGAAAAATGCCACTCTTGAGTGTCACACATTTGGCAACTAAAGGCCACTCATAAGTGCCTTAAAATCATGGAAATGTCGCACTTAATCATTCATAAAACCTGGCAGCTGTGAGTGCTCTTCCATTTGTGGTGCTTTGCAGCTGTTTTAAGATCTTCTTAGAGTTTCTCTTTTCTGATATTTGTGTTTCCCTCGTCTTCATTGCTTGATTTTGCTTGTGACAAATTGTCACTCTTAGGGGCCTATTCCGATGTCGGACGGACTCAGGTCCGTCCAACATCGGTCAGGAACAGTAACTCACTGGCCTGCTGTCGTGGGTTACAGCCCTGCTAATACCGCACTCGTATACTTCACAATGCAGGCATGCATTCCGAGCGAAATGCATGCCTGCATTGAGAAAAGCAGGGGTGCAGTTCATCCCTGCACCCTGTGGCTGGCACCCCAAGGTGCCTGCCACCGGGTGCAGGAATCCACAGAGGGGCACTGTAGGTGCCCCAGGCTGCCATTCGGCAGCCTTCCACCCATGGGGGCCCTCCTGTGGGCCCCCAAAGACAGTTTCCGACTGCCTTTTCGTGCCGGACAGACCAGCACGAAAAGGCAGTGATTAACTGCCATCCTACTCCCTCAGTCGTAAAGAGGCGACCGGGGGAGTACTGAAGGATTTCCGGATGGCAGACGGGCTCTCCAAGCCCGTCGTAGGCCATCTGGAAATCTGAGTTGGATTCCATGCCGACCGAGCCCATTGGAATCTCTCGGTCGGAATGGAATCCGGCTGGCACTGACCGATTCGGTCGGAAGGGCTCGGAGCCTTTCCGACCCGTATCGGATCGGCCACTCAGTCGTTGAATGTCACTCATAATTGCACTGAAATTATGAAAATGTCACTCAAAGCAATCTGAAACTTTGGCAGCTATGGACACATTGTAAAATGAAAGACTGGTCCCAAAACGTTGCTGCAAGATATGGGACCACCTTTGTGAGAAGATGTTTGATTTACATGGCTCTAAGTTAGCATCCTTTAGCATGTCAAAATGCTCCACAGCTGGTGGTGCTTAACTCCGGGGGGATTACATTGAAAGATTAGAAAGCTTAATGCTGAGGCTATTTTCTTGCATATTTTCTGAATGGATACACCTTGAGAGAAGATAGGATAAAAATAAATCCCCAATATAAGTACCCCATGTGCACATCAATGTGAACAGAAGCACAGTACCATTTTAAACTGTTACATAGTCCCATAGCATCAGAGAAAAGACTTGACATGTCTCATGCTGATGCTTGTGGCCCTAAATTTCCCTTAATGTGAGGGTTTATGACCTCAAGAATCTTTGATATTAAGGGACGTGTCACCAATGCCCTACTTCAGAAGTGTTCCAGGTGTACAGGGCCCCATAGAAGGGAGCATGGTTGAAATGTATGGGGGAAAAATGCAAAGCTCTATCAGGTCTTTTTTGTGTGGACATGCAGAATATTCTTTCAAGCATTCAAAGGATACTTAGGTGATCAGTGGAGCTTGCAGTGTTTAATTTGTAAAGAAAAGTAGCAGCACTAGTGCCAAGATTTGATTAAGAGTGTAACACCAGTGCTGCCACATGCAGTGTTTGTTGGGTACCAAACTGTCTAGTCTTGATTCCAACTCATGGCTTTCTCTTCCACCACTCTAAAATATCTGTCTCTTTATCTCACTTTTACCGGTTCTCCATTTATCACTGTTTTCCTATTTTCTCTTCCTCCTCCTTTCTGCCTTTTCTGCCTTTCTTTATCTAGCTCTGGGTTAAAGCCTGGTGATAAAAAAATAAATCCTAATTTCCAAATCTGAGTGCCTGTGCCCACCACATTCAAAAGTATGATGTATCTTCCAATATTCAAATACAATATTACAATAAATAAAGTTTTAGATGTTATAGATCTTATTGCACTGTGCTTAATTTCGACTTCTCTGCAAAGATATTTGTTTTGGCAGCAAATCTAATTTTCAAACGACTAATTTTGCAATAAAATTAATTGTATTGACATGTTAGAACTGGGGGTCTCTTGTTGGCTGAGGTAGGTACGTGGTACGCATGCTCACTACGGCACCAGATTCAAGCTAGCCTGGCTAATGAGCGGTGATACCGCTAAACGGGTCCCACGATGCTTGTTTCTGGTCCAGGGAGAAGCTGGCCTGGCAATATGGGCTGGACTGTTCCCAAGGGGAGCAGGGCAAGACTGATTTGCATATGGCTTCGGTCTAAACTGGGTGACATGGCATGCAAAAACAATGGATTTAACCCAGATCTGTAAATGGTTGTGAATGTTTGATTTGTTCAGCATGCCGTACATCATCTGTTTTTTTTGCCTAGTAGCTCTCCTGCATCCATGATAAATACCGTCATCTAGGGGGACTAGAGTCCAGGTGCTTTGATCACTGGTTAGGCAGCCAATGCATTCCTATTCCAAATGTGGGCTGGAAATCGCGTGATTTTGAGGAAATGGCCAGATAAGGATGGCCTCTCAAGAGTGTTCCCTCTTGCATCCTATGTAAATGTAAATACAGAAATTAGGGTTTCAGAGTCTCCATTACGTTGTCCTTTAGGGACCTATTCATCATCTCAACATGCAAACCTTTAACAGCCCCAGCTGCCTTTATTTAGATTGGCTCCCCCAGGAAACAGAGCAGGAACACAGGCCTCTGATATTTTTAGAAGTCCCTTTGGAAAGGCTTATGTAATGTTTGCATCCTCTTTCCGGCCAAATCAAAGGGCGGCAAGCTATCCTAGTGGACGCGCAGTAGAAAACCAGGGAGTATATTTACAAGCCCCTAGCTCCACAGAAGCATCACTTTTTTGACGCCCCCAGTGGCGCTCCATACTAGCCCATATTCACAAGGCAGCGCTTAGCCACTTGGCATGGCTTAACTCAGTGTTGTAAATATGGCCCTCCGCAATGCAGTATTCTGCGGCAAAGAGCCATGCAATGGGTGCAGCTGTGGGAGTTCCCAGCAACACCCATTGCATTTTGACCCTCCCCTTATTTACAAGGATCAGCAAATCTAAAGCAGAGCCAAAAACTAAGGGCCATATGCATCAAAGGTAGGAATTGCGATTCCTAAATTGCGATTTTTAAGACATCGCAATTTAGAAATCGCAATCCCTTATGCATGTAGGAATTGCAAAAAATTAGCGATTCCTACACATTCCCTATTTGCGACTCGCAAATTGCGAATTGCAAATAAGGAATTGTTTCCCATTCATTCCGATGGGCCTAGAGGCCCATAGGAATCAATGGGAATTGCCTGCGCAATTTGTGAGTACCAAATACGTACTCGCAAATTGTGCATGCCATTTCAAGGGTGTAAGTGTGCCAAAAGGACACCCTGATGCACCCCTGAAATTGCAATTTAAAAACATGTTGCACACACACATGCCCCAAGGGCATGTATGTGTGCAACATAGAACTTTGAAAAATGCACTTCTGTGCATTTTTCTAAGCTCTCGCAAATTACCATCAACTTTGAATTGATGGTAATTTGCATTTCTTAAATGCAAAATCGCATTTTTTTTGTTGCATTGCATTTAGGGAATCGCAATTTGCAATTCCCTAAATGCAATCGCAATTGAAGTAATCGCAAATTTAGCGATTACTTAAATAGTGATTTTTGCATTAGGGATGATGCATCTGAAATGCAAAAATTGTGGTCGCAAAGGGGGAGATTTGCGACTGCAATTACCAATGATGCATGTGCCCTTCACTCCTTTAAGAAGGAGGCGTTAATGTGACACAACAAAGAGAGATACTTGAATTTATCCTCATTTTTTGCTCTTTCTATGTATGCTGCATTTTGCAGAACACATAAAAGTAGCAAAATGCCATTAACGCAGTGGCGGCCCGTGCAGGTAAGCATGGTAGGTCCGTTGGGTGGGATGAGGCAGGGCGGAGGTGGAAGGGTGAAAGTGAGAAACAATGGGATAGGGAATGTAAAATAAATATAACCACTTAACTTGCGCTCGTCACTTTGCCGACTCGGCAATGCGCTGAGTGCAAGATAAGAGTTTTTATTTATTTATTTATTTTACGTTTCCTATCCCATATTTTTTCACTGTCATATGCCCACCCCCTGCCTGCCCCAACTCCCCAACGTAATTACCTGCATGGGCCTCAACTGCATTAATAAATGTTTTTGTGCAGAAAGGTGTCCCTTCCTGCACAAACACAATCATCCCTGCAACGCAGGCACCCTTTCAACATAGTGCAAGGGTGCTTGCGTTGGCGCTAGCCAGCTTTTTTTGCACCAGCGCATGTGTGAGCACAGGGATGCACCATATCTGTGTTATTTAGGTGCATCCCTGAGTTTTGAAAATTACCTGGCTCAGCGCTGCACAATTGCTTGCCCCAGGTGCCTTATGCCCTTATTTGACAGAATGCTGAAGTTTGAGAAGGGTCTCTATAGGCATGGACCCACCTCTGGACCACCTACAAAGTCTAGAAAGATTCAGGTTTCATATAACTAGTCGAAGACTTGTGAAAACGCATGATTTATTCTTGAAATTTCATGAAAAGTGAAATTGCACTTTTAGAGTGAAATATGGTTTGACAGTTTCCCGTGTGACACATTTTTACCCGAGGGCAGATCTTACATATGGGCGGGAAATTGATTTGAGTAGAAAATGTTTCTCGTTTTGAGCCTTTTTTGCTGTTCCAGATTAAAGAAACTACTCAAAATTGCGGAATATGACATTTAAAAACATTCTGGAACTTCATGATTTTTGTCTGTGTAATAAAAATGTCGTCCATATCCAAGAATCACATTAAAGTTTGTGTATTAATAAAAACAAAACTCCAAGATGGAGTACTCTGAAGAAATAGGTCTATGGGTCGTGGTTCCCTCTGGAGTTAATTTGGGATGTACAGATGGAAGGTGTCCTGCAAAGTTGTTGAAGAGAATTGAAAATGGATACCACAATTGTCATCAAACTAGTAAGACCAGCAAATGGTGACTGGTGACGACTCAAGGGTGTAATGAGGTTAAAAGATGAATGTGTAAGATCAATCATGATGATTTTTGTAAACTGTACCAAAAAGAGGAGCATATTTACTAGGAAATGGCGCAGCGCTGCAAGCAATTTTGCAGTGCTATGCTGCGTCATTTAAAAAACGCACTGATGCACCATATTTCAAGAATACGGTGCACTTCTTTGTTATGCCTTGCGCTGGCACTAAAAACAGCTGCCTAGCGCCAACATAGACACCCTTGCGCCTAGTGCAAGGGCGCCTGCGTGGCAGAGAATCATACCTGCAATGCAGGCTCACTTGCACTATGGTGCAAGGGTGTCTGTCCTGCAGGGAATGATTGCTTATGTGCAGGAAGGGACACCTTCCTTCACATAAACAATCTTAAAAGGTGATTTGCTCTTTCTTTAGCAGAAAGTCAGATTATACATCCCTGTAAAACTAGTGCAGCATCAAAAAGCAATGGGTGTTGTGGTTGAACACCCACAGCAACACCCATTGCATGCCCCTTGCACGCAGGTACCTGCGTGAAAGGGTACCATATTTACATAGTGGCGTTAAGTCGTGCAAAGGGATTTACTGCCACTTTGTAAATATGGAGCATGGCATTGCTCCACCGGAACATGGAAAAAATGACCTTTCGGTGGTGAAGTCTCCTTGTTAATATGCCGCGAAGTGTCTGGAAAGACAAATACCAACAAAGCTTTCTTTGCGATTGATATACCTCAAATGCAGGGCTTAATCTGTAAAAAAAAAGTAATAATAATAATAATAATAATAATAATAAGTGCAGGGATCCAAAGGTTTATCTATGAGCCATTGCTGGCACTGCTGCATGCCGGTGGTGATAAATCCCAACGCTTCCAGGTTCTGATGCTACCTCATGCCTCTTTCTTCCACCACCACCCAATTGATGTTTCTTTTATCTCACACCTGTAGTTTCTTCTTCATCCAAGCTTTCTTCTCTTCGCAGCATGTTTCTCTTTCTCCTTATTTTTTTTTTTCCTGCCTTTCTCTCTCTCTTGCTCAGATGATGAAAAATTAGTTCCAGTCACCATAAATGAGTGCTGGTACCCACCACCTTCAATCACCGGCACAAATTAAACACTGCCCGAATGCTGCATTTTCTCTGGAGAGTTGTAACATGCTGTCTTGTTCAGGGCAGGAGCCTCTTGAAGCAAACAATGGTATCCCGCTCTCTAGACCACTTGTTTTCAGAGTTGGTCCAGCAGGGCTGGCTCCATGCCAGATATTTTGTGCAACCACAGAAGCTACATTTACATACACTGAGCCTTTTAAATAATGGTAAATTTGCATTTTTAGATTTACTCATGTGTCAATCTATCCATGCATCTATGTATAGGTCTACACTTTTTTATTATTCACTGTTTCTCAATGTATATTTACACCTGAGCTCCGGCTTACATGCCTCTACCCCCTGAAAATCAGGTATGTAGACATCTATGATAGAAGTTATGATTGTAAAGTTATTACTAGTATGTTTTCACATGTAGGCTGAGATCTCTTTCTCCGAGGTCAATATCTCCTCATTGAAAAGTATAGGGGAAAATGATAAAGCTTAACAAGCCCTAAAAAAGTATTTAATATGTTTTAATATCATATAGAAATGTAAATTAATTTGAACTAATTATTATTAACATAGAAGAAACAAAAACAAAGTTACTGCATGTTGTTATCAAATTAAATGTTAATTAATTTAATTAAATAACTAAAATATATTAATATGTGTATAATTGTGATTTGTTAATCAACATTAAAAAAACTTTTAATAGCAATTTAATATTTACATATTTCTTAGCAAATTCAATTTAAAGTATGTGTATTTTTGTATTAAATAAACATAATTTAAAACTTGTATTAAAGGTTAAATTTTTTTAATGAATTAATTGTACATTTTATCATTATAAAAAATATATTTTTAATGTAATCTAACTTTTATACACTGAAAACAAATGTATGTATATTTTAATGTAATGCCTGGGATAACATTTTTATTTTGTGTGTGGTACTTCTGTTGAACTAGTTTATGTACAACAAAATGCAGTTAGTGAATAGTAACCGATGAATCTAACTGGAAATATCTTAAGTAGTCAGCCTAAAAGGCTGCCATTGATTCAGTTATTTAGGCACTACTATGCGTGGCAATGAAATATAATGGGAGGGCAATGCCACCAGAAGGAAATCTCACTACTGCGATTAGATCAGTACATATTACATCTCTACAACAAAGGGGCTATATTATCAGACAACTAGAACCAATGCAAGGCACGGTCTCACCACTGGGGAAGTTGAAAGTACTCTAAGGCACATTGCCAAGAAAAAAATAACTTTTCCACTAAACTCTGGGGTAACATTTTAAGGCCACTTCTCCCAGAAAAGATTTATACATTTAGATTAGGAAATTAAGTCAACATCACATTCCTACCCAAAAAAAATACCACATGCTTGTTCATATCTGGACTATCAGATTGTACTTGTTACTTATTCTCACAACAAACCATTTTTACCACAGGAACATCAGATTCAACTTGACAACTATTCTAAACCTGTGCAAAAACGGTGCTATTCAATAATAATCTTATGTACTTCCCGCGTTTCTTGTTATGTAAAATGTGTAATTTCGCGTAGCATGACATTTTCGGTGTTTCTTTCCTGTAAAGAACATTAGCAGCATAAAATGTCTCAAAAAGAGACATGTTATCTTTGAACAAGACATTTTTGCCTTGAACTAATCCTTTGTGGTTTCGCACATGTTTTTTTTGTACTAGGTATGCCCTTGCAGAGAAAGGTTACTTGAAATACTAGTGAAATTTATTTTATAATAAAACCCATCATTTCGGGGGAAAAACATACATTTCATAAAGTCAAATTGGAATTTACTCACAATGCTAGAACATTTCTATCAAATATTATTTTATTGCTAGATCCCCAGCTTACAATTGTCGTGCATTCTCATAAGCAATTATGTCTACAATAGGACAATCAAATTCCCTTTGCAGGACATTCTCACCACCAGAGAATTCTACTTTTAGACCATCCAGTGTTGAATGTGGTACGTTCCTAATCCAAGAGAAATGTATTCTAACAGTGCACCATCAAAGCTACTTGTTGCATATTCCCACCCAAAAAATGTTTCCTGTCACAAGATCATCAAACTCCACTTTCCTCACATTCCTATTAAAATTGGGGGCATATCAGCAACAAGAAACGATAATCATCGCTAAGCGCTTTTAGCGCATTTGAACTTAACGCCGGCTATCGCTGGACTTTATCACAGAGATAGCGCGCTATCTGCAACGCTTATCTTCAATGCGATAGGAAATCCAACGATAGCGGCGAAAGTGTGTGAGTATCGCTGGAAACCCAGCGATAACAGCACAGCAATAGTCAAATCCTTGTTGATAGGGCAGGGTGTACTCATCCCTACAATCCACCTCCCATTGGATATAATGGGTAAGTCAGATTGAAAGCAGGCATAAACAAAGCAGCGATAAGCGCGGTTAGCGCTATTATTATCGTCTCTATGCGGGCTTGTGGCCAGATTGCTGATAGAAGTAAGTTGTGTTAGCGACAGGTCTCACGTTATTTTAGTGAGGAACGCCTACTATGCATCTCATTAGCGTTGAGATGCTGGGCGTTTATGGAAATAGGCTCTGAGGCATGGATTCACGCGGTTGTATGATGTTACAACGCGATCTTTTAGATCGCGGTACATCACAACGCATCTTTTAAAACGCAAGTCGTTACCACGACTTGCGCTTTAGGGTGCTGGACTTAGGAATAGTAAGATTTACTATTCCAACTCCAGCCTACGTACAGTAGGGAAGGTGTTGGAATAGCAAATCTACTATTCCTTAGTCTACAGCGCCCTCCAGCGCAAGTCGTGGTAACGACTTGCTGTAGTGTAGTTCCTATTTTCCCTATAGGCCCTGCGCATTGGAATAACATAAACAGCAGTATAGACGTAGAAGTGCGGTCTTCCAGATCTCTACTGACTATGCTAAACTTAATTGGGTTTGTTACCAACTAGCTCAGAGGTCACTGGAAACTTTCTTGACTGAATAGGAAGTGATCAGCTTCCTTGGCACAGACAAGAAGGGATTCCGTTTTCCAACAACCGCATAAACATGACAACTTTGCTCCTTAGAATAAGAGTCAATCTCTAGAGTCGTGTGAAACAATAGACAGTTATTTTACTCAGTCAGTTGTGCAGATTACTTTCACCAAAGTGCAGAGAATAGAGAGACGGGCGTTTTCAATAAAAGGTATTATTTATTGAACAGTCTTTCTTCTCATGCAAGAGAAATGGATTGCCACAATTGCAATACTAGTTATTATATAAAGTGCGTACAGTAAAGTGAGTATTGCGAAATAATACTGTAAAAGCATTGATATGGTTTCTTAGCCATATAATGGTTAAAATGAATAAAATATATACATTCATATATACATTAGGCTAACGTACTCAACTGGTGCTTCTAACTACGCCTACCCCAGTGTACCTGACCTAAGCCTAACACGTGGAAGGGAGTAAGTAAGTAGTTTAGGTTAAGTTGGTTTTGCCAAGGTTTGCTTCAAGAATTCTCTCTAAGGATTTAGTCAACACCATACCTCTGGAATAGAATGTTGGAGGTCTTGTATCTCCTCTCAGGACTCGATATCCCAGTCACCCGCAAGGGTAGGCTGGAAACGCCGGAGCTGGATTTTCTCAGCAGGAGAAAAGACAGCGTCTTTCTCAGCGCCTCAAAGAGGAGGAGGAGGGGCAGCGTCCGTGGGCTGGTTGCATCTGCTGGGCTCTGCAGGGGACCGCTGTTCTGCTCCTGTGTTCAGCACACCATCGTTCGCGCTTTGCTTAAGGCAACGCTGGTAATATTTATACCTGAAAGGTGCCTTGTTTGACGTAAGTTTTTGGACATAAGACGTCAATAAAGATGTCACTAGGAAGTGATCGTCCTTTCAGTGCTCATTAGAGTTCTATTACTAATCAAAACATAGCAAGCGGGGCTTTTCCCAGGTTGCTGAGTTTTATCTTGTTGAAGAACTCAGAGTGTAATCTAGGAATCTAAGATAATGGCTTCTGCTGTGTCATGTACGTTAATGAGCTGCAGAGGCGAGTTTCTGAAATGTGTCTCTGAAATATGCTTCTGAAATATGTTTCTGAAACATGGCTGAAATATGGCTCTGATCGTTTTATGCCATTATAGGGGTATGAATGGATTATAGCCGTATAAGGTCACAGTATTGATCGGGGTCCTAGATTAGAACGCGACACCCACTCCACGATTTTATGCCCACCCCAAAATACATATTCGCATTTGAAACAGGCGTTTGTGAAGTACATAAAAAAATAGGTACTGTACGTCTTTAAGCATAGGAATCATTTAAAAATTATAGCATATGTAATCAGTTGAACGATTTTGCGAAAAATAACACATGAAATATCTCTTTATACAGAAAAGAAGGGCAAGATAATTTCATCACATATAAATGCATTGCTGTAAAATTTGCTAGAGGCTGATGTAAGTTATTTTGTCTCTAGATTTACTAAAAATAGAAGTTCTGTTCTCTATGAATAGGTCTACTTTAAGCAAAGAATATGTGCCAGAAAAAGGGGGAAAATATTATGAAAAAATAGTTCAATCCAAAAAATATTTTCTTGTGAACGGGGAAATATAGTTCCAACGCTTTTCAGCAGTTTTTGTTGATCAAAACTGAAGGCCGAATTCAGAGTTCATGGGAACGCTGTGTGTCGGAATGCTTTTCAAAAAATTATTTTTTCTGTTCAGGGGAGAACATCATATCAGACAGGCTCTCAAAAAATTGGTCTACAAAATCAGGTGACAGTTCGACCAAGTTCGATAATGCAGTTACTTGGCAGGTGTGAGAATGATTGCTATCATCGGTGTCGGGATCAGCAATGCTCACAGAAGGTCGTACCTGGGTGATGTTGCTTTTATTTCTCGCTCCACTGTCACCACCTAGTCGTAGCGCAGGAGTCTCAACGAATGCCGTCATCAGGATTGGTAGCCGCTGGGGACAACACAATGCGTGAGCCGTTACAGGACTTAGCAAAGTATCGATATCCATTGGTACTGCTGATGGAAGTGCAAGACAGGTGTCTAACACGCATTCCTCTCCGCATAGCATACATCGAAGCACAGGTAAGATGCAGGTCTGCCATATAGGTCTGAATGAAAGAAACCAGGTCATGTTCAGATCTCTCAGCCTGGCCAATCCAAGGACTCTAGTTATTCGGTCCCGGTAGCGTAAAGCTAGGATCGTTTTTTCCATTCCTGCCGGAGTCATGTTTGTGTTTTGGCTTGCCATATCGGAGCAGGAGGGTCAAAAATAAAATTCCTGCTACAAGTCCTAAAATTAGGGGGATGCCGCCAAAAACGGAATGGACAAAATTTGGAATTAAGCCCAAGACTGCTTTGAATGGTGTTAACAGTCCGGTAAAAATGGTCTTAAATATGCCTGGGATACCTACGGCATCTGACATGTTTAGAATTTCGCTAAGCATTTCTGTGAAATGCACGGGGCAATTTGTTGATAAAAGGTCATGTATCTCCGAAGCCGTCCTTGCAACTCGGAGATCATACGTCTCTTTTGGTGACGTGATGGGCACTGTTGTCTGCAAAAGCACAGACTTCATTCTGCTTAAAGTATCAATTCGTATAGAAGAGACATTCAAACGAGGCCATATGGGAGTCTCTGAGTCTCCAGGGCCGTTTGGAAACAATGCTTGCATACAGCAAGTGACCATGGACGTTACGCTTACGAGATAGGCTTTCCCTAGCAAAAGGCCACAACAGCTGTGATCCGTTATTAGAATGTAGCTCCCATTCGAGAGCGGCTTAAAGAAAGGCTCTATCTGCGTTGCAGGTGTGACATATTGGTGGCATGAAAGATTGTTTGAATTTCCTTCACAAGCTCCATGTAAGTTAATACCCTGGCACAAAAGTATACCACTTAGTGAATGTTTGCAATTTTCACCACTAAGAAATAAATTGTTGTTGCTGTCACTGATGCAAGTGTGTGTATATGGTAGTTTCCATGCTGACTTAATGTATCCTTTACCCAAACGTTCATACTGGCCAGTCGGTATGTATTCAAGGCAATTTTTAAATCGGAAAGTTGTTATCGGAATTGTGATAATCCTGTGTATTATCCATTCAATTACAGGACTTTCTGACATTGTCAATGGTAATCTCTCAAGTTTTTCGATGCTCAGGATTGTATAGTCTGCTCCTTTCTGTGCCAAGCTGATTTGTTTATCAGTAAGGTTAAAGATGGAAAACAATGACGTTGTGTTGATTAAACGCCAAGGCACATAGCCTGAACGAAGATTTTGCAGCGTCCAGCCTAACTGTACAATAGAACGTAATTGTGACTGGCCATGCTGTAACATTATCAAGTCTTTGTCTATTATATCTATGGCAGATGATACAATACTGTCCAGTGAATATATTCTGGAGGACAGAGTCATTAACCCATTGTCCACGACAGAAAGTGATTTTTCCAAATTAATACGATCAATTTCTCGTATTTTCTCTGCTGTTTCAATTTGCATAATTTTCCATGCCTCGTTGTATGCCGCATATATACTGGTCGCTATGAAACGTTTTTGACGCTGTTTGCGTGGTCCCAGAATGAAATCGCGCAAATCAGCACCATCTTTAATTAAAGATAAGTGTTGCTTAATTTCTGCCAGTGTGGATGATCCTAGCCATTCGAGGCAGAGTTTCCCTACACTGTATGTTGTTACTATCCCTGGATGTTGTCTCTGGGAGTATCTAGGGTCTGGTCTGGTCATTGCTAACCCCTGTGTTTTATTCAGGAATCTATCTTGACAGTTGTTTGTGTCAGTAGGCCAGATTAACCACTTTTTCCAATCAGGATGTGTTCTGTTTAGATGTAAAATTTTGGATACGTCTATTTCAATATCTGTGGTTGCATTATCAGGTATTGGCTTTGGAATAGACGGTTTGTTAAGTTCTTTAATCTTAGCTAGGCCAAGACAGGATGTTTGGTGAATTGTGTCATTTAAAAACATCATTTGTTCTGGGATCATGCAGGCTCGAAATAATGCTTCTAGGCCTTGTACCTGCCAATCTTTTGTGCCCCAGATGGTTTTTGTTTCAATGTTATTTTTCCAAAAATCAAAACCAAATGTCATCATTTTTTTCAAAAAATGCTTCTGAATATATCAATTTAGTATTTGTCAACATGGTTTTCGTCCCTGTTTTATCCAACAGTTTATAATAAAACGTTTCTGCATCACTTGTGTTAAACCCTGAGAAGTACTGGAATTTCTCATAGAATGTTTTAGAACTGCTTTTAGGTGGAGTAGCACAATGTTCCCATTGGTTATATTTAAAAACATTTCTAGGTTGTGCAGATTTATGCCAGTAGTGGTCACCGTAATGTGTGTAACAAATTATCTGCTCATAATTAGATGAACCTTGTAAATAATCATGTTCTGTGAATCTAGCTGACATTACTAAATCTGACATCATATTATTTATACTTTCAAAATCCCAATCATCAGAAAATGTACTTGGTTTTACAAAGTCACTTAATGAAACCTTGAACTGGTGAGGATATTTCAGGATTTCAACCGGGCCATACACTTCATAGTCAGTTTTGTCCCATACTACCCCGCCGGGTATTGGAATGGCTGTGACATTTACTGTTGATAGTTCTCTTTTCTTCACGTGGGATGATTTGTGTGGTTTCAGGACTAAGTTGATGTTCTGACTTGCTGTGTCCATTGAACTGTATTTTCCCTCAATGAATTTTCCCAAACAAAGTATCATGATGAGCCAAAGCAGGAGGAAGAATACACCTAGTCCAAACCAGAACTCTAACCATGGAGAGACAAGATAAATTTCCTTGAGTTGATGAAAGAGTTCTGTTGCTTTTTCTTTAAAAGTCTTTGTTTCTGGCGTTACTTCAGGGTCGTTTTGATCTTCAGAAAAGTTGTCGAAGTTGATGAAGTAGCCAGAGGCAGTTCGGTCAATTGTTGGAATTGTTTTCTTAATTTGTCTTTCGGTAGCACATTCTGATGCCACGTCATTGTAGACTGGTGTTTCATGACGAACTGATTCAATCTGTGTTTCAAGGGGCACGAGTTCCATGGCATTATTGCATAGTCCTTCTCTGTGCACTGTAGGTTTATCAAATGTGATTAGTCTTTCAGTTTGAACCTCTTGAATTGTTGCAAATTTGGGTATTCTGTTGTTTCTTGGGAGTCCACTTGGCCTACTGTTGATTATAGGCCACATGATTGTGGTTTTACCAGGTCGATTGATACAACTCTGTTCTCCTTTTTACCAGCAAGGGGCGGTAGTACTACTGATCTTGTTCCGTTGATTGCCAAGACAGGTACTGCTTTACTGTAAGAAGGCCCAAATTCCTTCTTCACCGCTATTTTCTCTCTGACTAGATCCCCAATCTTTGGAAACCAGACAGGTCTTGCTGGGGCTGATGGTGCCTCTTCAGTGGTAGTTGGCTGTTGCTTTAACTTTATGTTGCTTAAGGATTTTCTTGTTTCATTCAAGTCCTGTAAAACAGCCAAACGATCTTTGATGTCAAAGTCTTTATTCTTATCTTGTACCACTGATACCTGACTATCTAAGTCCTGAACGTGCATTCTAGTTCTGAACAATAGTTCGTATGCGCTGAAACCTTTTAGAGAATTTCTCTGCAAATTGTTTAGACTTAATTGGACACTTATTAAATGTTTGACCCACCCATCACCCGAACCTAATACCTTTGCTGTTATAGATTGCTTTATGCCCCGGTTTTATCTTTCTACCACACTGTTCCCTTCGGGGTGTGACGGACAAGAATACCGCAACCCAACGCCCATGCTGGCCATGGCCTCCTTATAAGCTCGAGAGCTGGTCAGACCTGGTCAGAATGGAACATAGCAATTGCGTATGTGCCGATAAAGACTCGCAGATCTTTTATAACCGTTCTGGCGTCAGCCGAGCGCTGGGGCCACATTTTTTAAGTGAATTTTAGTCTTAAATAACATATATTGGGACGCATTTCTCTTTTTTGATTATGCGTATAGAACGCCTTATGCTTTCTATTAGGGTTCCTGACACTACGCTGGCCGGTTCTCCACTGCGATCTCTGTTGCAGTCTTCACAATTTTTTGCAAAATCATGAATATCTACGCTCATTCCCGGCCACCAGTACTCTGACTGTAATTCTTTCAGAGAGTCCCTGATTGTTTGGTGTCTCAGACCCAACCCCATATGTGCTTCCTGTGTAAGGAAACCTCTCCGGTTCGTGTTTGGAATTACCCTATCCCCCACTCCAGGGATTCGAGCAAAAGGAACGGAGTTTGCATCAATTACGCATGCATAATTGAGTGGATAGTTAACGGGTAGTGCTGCACAGTCACCTTTTAAGGACGTTTTTACTGCCAGCATAGTTTCACCGTCAATGTATTTTCCTGAACGCTTTTTTGTGGCTACGGAAGCCGGTTTAGTTGCTTCCGCTGTGGCTGTATTAGCCAATGAATTCCCTGCAACGTGAACGCCATCACGTTGATGACTCAGAGTGTGTATCACGTGAGTCTTTTGTAGTTCTTTCTGTAAAAGAACTACCTGTTTCCAAAGCATTTTATGCTTGATTGTGGCACCTGTGTCATCTTTGTAATCATTTTGAACCCAGCTCTGTAAATTATTGTAAGAGTTGACGCAAAAATGCGAATCGCACACGATTAGTGTCGGGAATTCACGTTCTGCATTTTCAAGTGCCATCTTTAAAGATCTGATTTCAGCTCTCTGAGCCGAACAGTTTCTTACTGATTCAGCTTTTGTTATTTTCGGTCTGAATCTATCGCACAGCCAGCGACCTTTAACAATCACGCATGCTGCATCGTAGGATTGGTTCTCTACGTTGAAATGCTGTACAAATCTATCTGTATAGATTATACAGGCGTACTGTGGGAGAGGCAGAAGTTCGATTGGCAGAGGATATTCTTCTTCATATTTTAAATCTATCAGTTTTTTGAATTGCGGAGCAAAATAGTATTTCACATCTTCCGCAGCAAGAGAATTTACCCACTGTATCCATCTCGGATCCAGTGACACTGTAGGCAGGTTTACTGGGCTGAATAGCGCCTCGAAGGCGGATTCCGCTGTGAGGACATTGATCCTTTTGCCATGTGCTTGTTCTCGTTCATTAGCTATTGCAGTTAGTACTGCTTTCACAGTATTTTCTGTGAGACTGAATGTTTTTTCTGCTTGTGTGTACAAGTGAGATTTGTAAGCTATTGGTACAGTTTCTCCCTCATTAGAGGTCAGGTACGTGAATCCGGATCTCCCTGGGATGACTCGGATTACAAGATTGCGTGTGTTGTCACGTGTGTCTAATTTTGTTTTTGCTAACATGTCTGTTTGCAGTGATCTCAAAATTTCTGTGTGTTTTTGAGTCCAAGTGATTGGTTTAAAATCAGGTTTAATTAGTTCGTAGAGGGGTTTAACCCTCTCCGCATAATTTAGAATGTAAGTTCTTCCGAAATTCAGGAAACCTAGAATCGATTGTAAATTCTTCAGCGTTTTCGGTGCTTGGAGTACAGCGCACTTCTCTAAGAAGTTGCCCGCTAGGCTTTTGCCTTCACTTGATAATTCGTATCATAAAAATAAGACTGTCAGATGGGCAATTCAAGACTTTTTAAAGTTGAATTTGTAACCCTCTGCTGCGAACCCAAGTATAATGGTGTTCACCCTTTTCAAGTGAGTATCCAAATCGTCGTCTGTTAGATAGATGTCATCGACATAAGATAATGCCTCATCATCATATATTTGCAGTAACTCTGTTACTCTAGCTGAGAATAGTCCTGGGCTGTTCTTGAATCCCTGTGGGAGCCTACAGAAATTTTTCTGTGACCCCATTACTGAGAAAGCGGTCAAGTATCTGCTTTCTGGTGCAAAATGTTTTGACAAAAGAAACCATTAGATATGTCTAATGTCGTTTTATATTTTTTCCTAACTATGTTATTCATTAGTGCAGCACTATGCGAATTTTGTACTGCAAATATTTTGCAACATGAGTTAAGGTGTCTGTAGTCCAAAACTAGACGATAGGAATTATCTGGTTTGGAGACAGGAAACAAAGGATTGTTCATTTGAGAGGTGCATGTTTCAATCACCCCCTGATATTCAAGTTGATCTAAAATCTCCCTGACTTGTTTTTTAGCTTCTTGCTTAATGGGATACTGCCTTTGTGCAGTAGGTTGACTTTTTAACTGGATTTTGTGAGGAGGAGAGTCCTCATCCCATCCTACATGATTTTTATATAATGCGGGTGCCTGGGCTACTGCCCATTTCCTTGCATATATATACTTAGTGTGAATCGGAATGTGATTCGAGAAGGCAGGCATAATCATTTCTTCGCCACGAGGGCACTCCCTGACAAACTCTGGGGGCCAATCTTTTTCAGCTAACAGGATGTCATAGCCTTTTGAGAGGTTATCCCAAAATAGACCCCTTATTTTTCTAGTCTTATCTCCCTCTATACGCAGTGTTATTTCGTATATCTTATGAGGTTTGCTAACTCTGGTGTCGGCAGTTTCCACCTGAATGTATTCATTCGTGTCCACTGTCTCCAGATGACTCATCAGGATCTTGCGAGCTATGCTGATTTCTGCTGCACTGTCTAGCATTGTCTGTGCCCACTCCCCGTTTTTCAACTGTGTCCTCAGTATTCTCGGCATGTTCGATTACTCTAATACTGGCTACCTTCTTTCTTGGAAATTGTAACTTTTTACTTTGAGCAGGTTCCTTGTCTTTGGACTTGGTGTGCTCTCCTGGGTCTGACCGTCCTCTTCTTTCCGATTTCTGCGAAAAAGATCGAGAGGGACGTGTATCAATACTTTGATATCTATCAGGCTTCTTCAAGTTATCCCTATTTCTAAGGTTGTATCTTTTCTCAGAGGGCTCCCTCTGGGGAGACTGGTGTTCTCGAGTCGGAGTTCTTTCCCTCCGTTGTGGAGACCTTCCTCTGGACTGGAAAACTTTTTAATTGGGAGTGGATTGTTTATTTCCATCCCAGCTCTTTTTAGGAGTGTTTGAATTATTTTTAATAAATAATTTTTCAGGATTTTCGAGCAGTTGGGGCTTTACTGGTTTCCCACCCAAGCTGTCTCTACCTAATTCTTCATAACATTTTTCTATAATTCTGGCAAGCTCAATTGGTTGATCTGTTATATCTGTTTCCTTCAATTTCTGGCGGATCGCCACAGATGCTGCTTCTCCTTTTATATTGGCTAGTAATATAGCCGAGACCTGCTTGAAGTCTTTCAGTAATTTCATACCAAGAGTTAAAGCAGGTTCTGGACCGTATTCATTCTGAATCTGTTTTAGCACCTCTGGTATTACCGCCATTGACGGAACACCATGTGTTTTTGTGTAAATGGAAGCAAAGACTGTACCCCAATTATCACAGTCCTCCACGTGTGGTGCGACCCCCATTGGAAGGCAGATGGTCAGGATTCTGTGTTTCTCAATAGGGGTAGTATTCGGAAATACTGCCTCTATTTGAGTAATTTTCTGCGCTAACCAGAAAGGAATTTGTTCCCGTTTTATGGGTGTTTTACCAAGACATGATTGTATGTTCTGTGGTGTAATTTTATTTGTGTTCCCCTGATGAGGGGTCAGCTGTGGTATATTAACGGCTGTTTGGACTGTAGCAGTCCGCATTACATATTGGACTAATTGTCTATGTATTGTAATTAATGTTTTTAGCTGTACTAACAGCTCTTCTTTTGACATTTTTGCAATGTCCGGATGTGGTGTGTAGCTGGCTAGAACCGGCCACGTTGCTCCTGGTCTACCTAGTGGACCGAGCCTGGTAATATGATCATTATGTTTTAGGGCGCCTTTAAACCAGAGCAGATGCTCTTGGTATTTTAATGGGATTTCAATCTCCTCGAAAGGAGCGTACTCTTCCGGTGGATCCCCTACTATGTAGTAGTGGAACTCGTGTGTTGCAGCGTTTGCCGCTGGAAATTTTATCCAAGAATAGAATACCTCTGTCTGCCGATATTCGTGAGCCTCTATCACGAAGACGACTGTGCCACCTTGTGTGGTCAGTCCATTTTCTATAAGTTTTGACGTTATAGTTTTTCTTATGTTGACCGGGATGATTTTCGCACCCGGTTCAGTAATGTCATCGGGACTCTGTTGAGTCGCATTTACTGCGGCTCCACCGGTTCCGTTTTCTAAATCTGACATTTTATTGTCAGAAAGGTTTTGCAGAGCAGGTTTCCAAGGAGACAAAGATTAGGTGCACAATATTTTGGAACACTGTATCCTTCAACGTTGAATAAACCAGAGCTTTACATAGGAATCTCTTCCTTCTAAGTTCAGGCGGATTTTAGCCTTTCACCCACTCCAGACGTCTATTGGAGTATTTACGGGAGAAAGGGGTCTGTGTGAAAAATGCACGACTGAGTTACTCTAACGTCTTGCGTTAGTTTTATCGCCTTACCAAACGTTGGGCGCCATGTAGTGTAGTTCCTATTTTCCCTATAGGCCCTGCGCATTGGAATAACATAAACAGCAGTATAGACGTAGAAGTGCGGTCTTCCAGATCTCTACTGACTATGCTAAACTTAATTGGGTTTGTTACCAACTAGCTCAGAGGTCACTGGAAACTTTCTTGACTGAATAGGAAGTGATCAGCTTCCTTGGCACAGACAAGAAGGGATTCAGTTTTCCAACAACCGCATAAACATGACAACTTTGCTCCTTAGAATAAGAGTCAATCTCTAGAGTCGTGTGAAACAATAGACAGTTATTTTACTCAGTCAGTTGTGCAGATTACTTTCACCAAAGTGCAGAGAATAGAGAGACGGGCGTTTTCAATAAAAGGTATTATTTATTGAACAGTCTTTCTTCTCATGCAAGAGAAATGGATTGCCACAATTGCAATACTAGTTATTATATAAAGTGCGTACAGTAAAGTGAGTATTGCGAAATAATACTGTAAAAGCATTGATATGGTTTCTTAGCCATATAATGGTTAAAATGAATAAAATATATACATTCATATATACATTAGGCTAACGTACTCAACTGGTGCTTCTAACTACGCCTACCCCAGTGTACCTGACCTAAGCCTAACACGTGGAAGGGAGTAAGTAAGTAGTTTAGCTTAAGTTGGTTTTGCCAAGGTTTGCTTCAAGAATTCTCTCTAAGGGTTTAGTCAACACCATACCTCTGGAATAGAATGTTGGAGGTCTTGTATCTCCTCTCAGGACTCGATATCCCAGTCACCCGCAAGGGTAGGCTGGAAACGCCGGAGCTGGATTTTCTCGGTAGGAGAAAAGACAGCGTCTTTCTCAGCGCGTCAAAGAGGAGGAGGAGGGGCAGCGTCCGTGGGCTGGTTGCATCTGTTCTGCTCCCGTGTTCAGCACACCATCGTTCGCGCTTTGCTTAAGGCAACGCTGGTAATATTTATACCTGAAAGGTGCCTTGTTTGACGTAAGTTTTTGGACATAAGACGTCAATAAAGTGATCGTCCTTTCAGTGCTCATTAGAGTTCTATTACTAATCAAAACATAGCAAGCGGGTCTTTCCCAGGTTGCTGAGTTTTATCTTGTTTAAGAACTCGGAGTGTAATCTAGAAATCTAAGATAGTGGCTTCTGCTGTGTCATGTACGTTAATGAGCTGCAGAGGCGAGTTTCTGAAATGTGTCTCTGAAATATGCTTCTGAAATATGTTTCTGAAACATGGCTGAAATATGGCTCTGATCGTTTTATGCCATTATAGGGGTATGAATGGATTATAGCCGTATAAGGTCACAGTATTGATCGGGGTCCTAGATTAGAACGCGACATTGCGTTGTAAAGGACGCGTGGTAATGGTAGCGCGGTGTTTTGACCGCGTTGTTATGGATGTTCCCCATTCACGCAATAGCGTGACCTTGCTGATTATGCAATACAATTATCGCCACTTTTAGCCCTAAAACGGATGCTAAAGCTGCGATAATTTTATTGCGGTGCCTTGATGATATGCCCCTTGGTTTCTCCTACTAGACCATCAGATTCCCTTTGTGGTTTCTTTCCCACAAAACTATCATGAACCATATTCTTGGAGTGCCCAATATATTCCCAGAATGGCCACATTTTCAAGGGACATGCTTAAGGCAAATATACAATCATAAATGGAAATGGAACCATTTAACAAAGGCAGTGGTTGTCACGAAGTCCTGACAATGGTCTGGCCAAACTGGGCTTATACTGACACCCCGGGTGGTGTTAGAAAAAGTTTCTTTGGGACCACGGGGAGGCAGTATTGTGTCCATCCTTAATTTAAGGGAAAGCAAATGGATGAGTCGTTTAGATACTGTACACCATGGGTTAAACGAGCAGGATAATAGTTATGCTCAACGAGCATGCCTTTAGCAGTATGTTCACACGCATTGTTGTTTTTTTCACTTGAGAATGACTTAAACTGTGATATAAGTGCATGCACCCATAAGAATTCTACCTATGAACTGAAATGTAATGCTCCATGTTTTGTTTTTGTATGTGATTTTTGACCATGGACACCTTAGTCATAGTAACGAAACTATATGCATGCGTAGCATTTTTCCATATTCACATGAATCTAATTGTGACATAGGATATTCACTGGTATCTGTTATCCTTCATGAACAACCCTAATATTCCAACCTATGGGTACCCTAATGTAATATTCTATTTATCCTAATGATAAAGATCAAAATATGAGGCCAGTCGCCACCTTGGGTGTTCTTCCGGTTCAATATGACCGTCTGACCGGTTTTGAACATCTGACCCCTGGGTGGTTTTGGGTATGCCTTACCGTGTGGTTTAGTGTCTCTAAATCCGAATTGGTTCATTTGCCTTAAAATCATAACGATCCATTTAAAGTAAGTGTATCAGAACACTACAGGACTGTTGACTATATTTTTTATTTTCACCGTTGTTAATGACATTGGCTTATGAGAGTCCACCGTTGAATGTAGGCTCTGGACCCCCAGCTTAATTTCACCCGGATTCGAGTCTGTCTCCCCTCTTTACTGTGTTCCCATTGGTCTAGAAATTGAGCAGGCATTTAGCTGCTGCCCGGACGCGCTTTAAACTACTGACGGTCTGTGTCTCGTGCTGAGACGCCCGCGAGACCGCACAGCCGTGCCGATTTTGGTTACCAGCGAGGATTCACTCCGCCGGTCTAGTTCGGTGAGTCATGAACACACTGTGTGTGACTATCGTATGCGCTTTGGAAGCAGGGTTTTTTTAGATTGTAAACGACTTTGTCAACCATTTGTTCATTGCAGGCCAGTAACTAATGACCTGAACAACATCCTGCTTGGGAATGTTTAGCGAACACCGCATTTTTGAAAGGAAGCATATTTTGAAAAGACATCCTATGAGGGAGTAAATTGAACCGGTGAGCCTTGGGTAAACATGAGATTATATGTGTAAATGATATGCAATTGGGGTCGATTTTTTCGTTTTGTTCAAGAGTGGTTTGTCTCTGCCATTTATACTCCAAATGTCCTAATGATTAGGGCTTATCCCGCTGTTTGTTGGTTTGGTTCATCCTCCTATGTGTGGTATTGTTCTAGTTTTTAACCCGGCTGGGTTGTGTTTGATGCTTTTGAATCTAAGCACTTTTGTAAATTTGTAAATAGTAGCAAAACATTTTTCTGTTGTGGAACTTACTTTACCAATGCCCACAACCTGATTGTAGCCTAATTTCTTTTTAGGTTCACGCTCTCTTGCAATCAGGAGCCTTTGGGCCCACCACCTATTCTAGACGGAGTCACGTGAATCACAGTGCTTTTGTAGGTAATATGGTGTGGCTTGCATAGCCCCCCCTTTTTAATATAATAAGCAAGTTTCCCAACACTAAATAGTCTCTCCTTATAGGTGCCCTTCTACACTACCCCGACACCCCACCACCACCTGTCCTGAGGAAGACCCCGCTGTAGGGCAACAACGTCGCCTACATTCCTGGGGTCGAAACGTCGACACACCCTTGTTTGTCCCTACCCATCAACAACGGATCATGTTTGGCTGTGGTAGCTGATAATGGGATAGGATTATTTTGAGTCCAAAAATACGTGAATGACAATGTATATATGTCCAAGTGGTACTTAATGTTGAATGTATATGAGACCACATATTATATCTCTTTGCAACTAATCTGATTTCTGCACTAACCTGAACACATTCCCCCTTCTCACCTTTCCTTCCTTCCCACGCCCCCCTTCTCTTGGGCAAGAAGTAAATGTCTAGTTTTGTGCTGTTTTGAAATATTGGCAATTCATTTCTAAATGAGGATGTATATTAAATAACATCTCTCCAAGTAAAATTTCTTTTCTCATGAAGTCCCTTATTGTTTATATTCTATGAACTGTGATTTTGTGCCTTTGATATTGTATCAACTGGGACCCCTTTTCATATACTATTGACTACCCAGGTCCCAGTACTGTTGGGTTAACCCTTATATTACAACATATACTGACACCCCAGCTGCAGACTATCAGAGCCCACTTAATGCTTATTCCTAATTGTAAATTAATTCTTTCATTACAAGATCAGATACTAGTTTGAGATTTCATTCTCACCAAAATTTATTTCATCTCCTCACATTGCCAGAATCCAGGGGCATATTATCAAGGGGGTTTATCTCCGCTTTTTTGGCTTTAAAAGCCAAGAAAGCGGAGATAAAATTATCTCCCTATTACCCAGCTGTCGCTAACACCAGTTAGCGACAGCTAGTAGGATATAGCGACCATCTTGGGCCCCACTTTGCATGTCAGTGATATTTATCACTAATGACATGCAAAGTGGGCGTGCCAAGATGTTAGCGACTGAAAACAGTCGCTAACATCGCTATCTCCTATTACCAACTTTTGGAGATATTCGCGCTAAGCGCGAATATCTCCAAAAGCTAACACCTGCCCTGAGCAGTTCTTAGCCATGTTATCCAATGGGAGGTGGATAACATGGCTAAGAGCATTAGCTCGGTAATGCATGAATATCGCTGACTTTTCAACGATATTCATGCATTGCGGCGATTTTTATCGCATTTGCGATAAACCTTGGTAATACCAAGGTTTATTTGCGGTAAAAATCGCCGCACCTCTGCGGTAAATTTTTGTCTCTAACCAAGCAATAGCGATAATTATCGCTATTGCTTGGTAATATGCCCCCTAGTTTCGTCAACTTCGTCATAGAGAAGGATTATAATCATCTTTCCTACCACTAGATCACTAGATTCCACTTGCGGCACATTCCCATTCAAAAGGATGTTACAGCTTAAGACCTTTTTTAAAGAATGTGTTTTTCTATTACAAATGTTTAAATGGCTGAAAGGTGTAACTGGACTGTGGAGACAATTGAATGTTTGACTGGATCGTGCATCAATCATCACAAAGGATAACACCCTATTGTTGACTACATTTGCTCAGTATGCAGGAAAAGTCCAGTCAATTAATCAGTCTTTATGGAGCTCTGAAAATCAATGTGACCACTTTACTCAGTATCATATTACTTCTAGACCTGATCACCAACTTTCATGAACAACCTATCCAAACTGATGGTCCTCACCGGCCTGGATTTCTTGATGGTGGTGCTGCCTTGTTTTTTTAAATTAAAAAGTCACATGTCAGTCTACAAAAGTGGATTTCTTTGTGCTAAGTGCCACTTAGAAGAGTATCCACTCATGGTGATAAAGTCATTATGCACTTATTGAGGACGGCAAAGGGATGGTCTCCAAATTATCGCAGAGCCAGACTTTAATATCAGGAACATTAATAATTAAAAGACATGACTACGTTTATAGTTTTGGAGATCAGATGCACAAGGAATCAACATAGGTAACAAACGTGATATCTTAATTTTGAGTGATCTCTGGTCAGTTCCTGATGACTGTTTCCAGCAATTTGGGACGGTGAATAGTAGCCTCAAAAGTATGATCGGAAAACAAGAATTTTACTGACATAGTTGTCAAGTTTCCAAGGTCCGTGTGTTAGTCCTGCTCCAGTCCAGATTTTTTTCTTTGAATTCTGGGGCTTGCAGTCCTGTTTTGTAAACAAGACTACAAGTCCCAGGGTTCAAGGAAAAAAACCTGGACTGGAGTGGCAGTCTGTGTGTTAGTTGCTCCAGCTTTCATTTTTTCCTTTGAATGCTGGGGCGTGCAGTCCTGTTTTGTAAACAAGACTGCAAGTCCCAGACTTCAAAGAAAAAAACCTGGACTGGAGTGGCAGTCTGTGTGTTAGTTGCTCCAGCTTTCATTTTTTCCTTTGAATGCTGGGGCTTGCAGTCCTGTTTTGTAAACAAGACTGCAAGTCCCAGACTTCAAAGAAAAAAACCTGGACTGGAGTGGCACATCATGCATGGACCTGGGAAACTCGTCAGGGCTGTACTGAAAGATACTTTCTGGTGAGTAGGCTGGAAGAGCTCCCTCTCCAATGGTGTCTCGCGGTTCACCACAGGAGAGGAGTGCCTCCTTGTGATGATGCCTCTGTGGGAATCCTTACTTACCAATGCTCTTTCAAGCATGCTCTTTTCAAATAAGTTGAATCCGAATTTTCGGCTCTTGATCTGGATCCGTCCTGGCATACTTTTAACAAGTATGCTAATTACATTGTTAATGAGGTGAAAAGATGAAACTTGATGCCACATTCCGAGTCTGATCTTAACCTCATATGTGGTTCAAGGTTCCACTAATACATAGTGATGAGATTAGGATGAATCTTTGAACACTGAAGGCTTTGACCATTGTTGTCTCACAAAGTCACGTTTGTGGTGTTGCTGTCGATAGATAAAGACATTGGGGGTCATTAGGATGGCGGGCGGACTTAGTCCGCCCGCCATCCTATCAGTCTTTGGGACCGCCCGCCATAGGGGCGGGGGTCCCGTGGGGGGCATTAGAATGCACCCGCCACTGTGGCGGGCGCATCCTGCATGTTTAGCATTGTGGCGTGCGGGGCTCTCAGCACCACCCGCCACAATGCTAAACATGCACAAATGCATTTGCATTAACAAAGCAGCAGGCACCCTTGCGGTGCCTGCCGCTTTGTTAATGCAAATGCAGGGGGGTACCACAGGTACCCCCCCTGTGCACCCCCCACCTCTCCTTCACTCCGGGGGCCTGTAGGGGGCCCCCGAAGTGACGACCGATGCCGCCACGGAAAGGCATCTATCCTGGGCCATCCTAATATGGCTGGCGGTGTCAAATAGACAACGCCACCATGTTAGACCTTTTCCGCCCCGGTCGCAAGGCGACTGGGGTGGAAAAGCGGCGGAAGGTCTTTCCGTCCGCCGCGGTCCCCCCACGCCATACTAATATGGCAGGGGGGGGGGCATTTAGCTGATGATGGCGGGTGGATTGCCCCCGCCAGGCCGGCGGTGGCTACCACCAGCCTGGCGGGGGCAATCCACCCGCCATCCTAATGACCCCCCTAGTTCTGAGCACTGCATGGAATGTTTGAAGCAAAAAACATGGTTTCCACAGCAATCTGTACATGGTTAGTTTCCGCTTAGGTCTTGATTCTGTGGTGAACTTTTTAAGGCCCGAAAGTGGCCTGTGCTTTGTTGGAATCCAAGGTGTACAGTATCTTCTATGAAGCGGCTAATATGGACTGATTCCTGAAAATTACCCCGATGGGCCGGCTCAGGTGCATATTCACAAAACTTCATGTGAAAGAATTTACAAATGACCACCTTTGAAAGACTTACTTATGACTGTCAAAGTCATGGAGTGCCGGAGTCTGTCAGTACCTGCTGTCATTTTGTCCTTTGCAGCAAACAACAAAGTGAGGGAAGAAATGCTTGAATCAATCTCAGTTACTGGTGATTACTTGGGCTACATTCTAATCCAACAGTTTTCACCCATTGTGCCACTCTTGACTGAAAACAGCCATATGAAAATCAGCCTTTGTCCTACTGCAACAAAAAGTGTCCAGCCTGAACTGCCACCACAGAGTTGTGGCTTCAGCCATGTGGCACAGTGAGCACAGGACCCACATCTGAGCATATCCCTCACACTTAGGGAACGTATTGCAGCAAATAACAAGATGACTGAATTCTTCTCAGCCAATGGAAATGGCTCAGACCACATTCTAGTCCATAATTTTTCACCCACTGTGCCACTCTGGACTGAAAACAACCGTATGGAAATCAGCCTTTGTCCTGATCCAATAGAAAGCGTCCAGCCTGAACAGCCACAACATGTCCTACTTAGATAGGAACATAGGCAACCAACACTGGTTTAAGCCTAACTATGGGGCCGATTATGATCGCGGACAGACTTGAGTCCGTCCCCGACCCCTGAGGAGGAGGGAACGTCTGCAGGGGCTGCGGCGTTCCCTCCGATTAGATTAGGATGTGACCGCCAGGGTGGCGGTCACATCCTCTATCTTTAACATTGTGCGGGTGCAGCTTCAAGCTGCACCCGCCGCAAGGCTAAAAATGCATGCATCGCATTTGCATGCACAAAGCGGCAGGCACCGCGCAGTGCCTGCTGCTTTGTGCACGCAAATGCAGGGGGTACCATAGGTACCCCCCATGTGCACCCCGCACCACCCTTCACCCAGGGGGCCCGCAACGGGCCCCCGAAGTGAAAGTCTGCATGCTTTTCCACAGTGGAAAAGCCGCCGTGGAAAAGCATGTTTTTCCCACCATCCTAATATGGCTGGCGGTGTCTGTTAGACACCTCCACCATATTAGGGCTTTTCCGCTGCGGTCGTACTGCGACCGCGGCGGAAAAGCGGCGGACAGAATTCAAGACCCACCAGTCATCCTAATACGGCGGTGAGTCTTTGGAGGCTCCGCAGTGGGTTTTCCGCATCCTCCGGGCCGGCGGTGGCTTCCGCCGGCCCGGAGGATGCGGAAAAACCGCAATCATAATCGGCCCCTTAGTCTCTTCAGTGAGGTATAGCTTAAGTCTTGTGGCACCGTGAACATAGGACCCTACCCTGGGCCTATCCACTGCACTTAGAGTGACTTCTGCTGCAACAAGAGAGTGATGAAAGGAATACATGATCATCACAGCTACTTTCGTTTTCCTCTTTTTGTCCTCCGTGTCACACTAACTTGTATGGTCACTGGATGGATCATGCTTTTCATGAGCATTGTCCCATGTATCATGGAAATACCCTTAATATGTGGTTTTCCTATTAGCTAAATAGGCTTATTTGGGTTGATGTTACTGACCCAGGCTTTTCAAGTCATCTGGAAATAGCTAATAGTGTGCCTAAATCAGTGGTTCCTGGAAACTTCAAGGGCCAGAGAGATAGGAAATACAGTTCTTGCATGCTTAATTTAAGGAAAGAAAGAAAACAGTTGACTAGATTTACTAACTTTCACATAACGTATCATTGGTGAAAATCTGCCATGCTGCTCTGTAAAAGTGTTAAAAGTATGCACAGTGTTAGATAGTTTAATGCTGTCATTAGCGGGACTCGTGCAAAAAAACTGTTCAGAGTGATGCCAAGTGTTGCTCTACAGTGCAAGCCGGGTCAGTGGTGTCTAACATAATATCTGTACTTTAATTACAGTCTCTAGTACAAACTTCAATGTGAAGGTGACAGGCATAAGGTAAGTTTCAGAAAATGTGAAATTACAAGTTACACATGGAGTATCTCATGATATTCCTCCTGTCCCTCAGCTGCTCTTGATCTTATAAAAATTATGTTTTTAAAGAAAGCAGGGTGATTTTTGCTTAGTTGGTGTTACATTGTGTCAAATCCTACCAGTGTTTGTCAGCGATGGTCAGTGCACGTAGGGGTGGAGGGGCGGGGCGGGTCGGGGGAATGTCAAGAGACGACGGAATAAGATTTACTTATTTAATTAATTTTCCCTATTCTATTCTCTGTTGACATTCCCCTGCCCCACCGCGTTTACCTGCACTGACCGCCGCTGGTGTTTGTGCTGTTGCTGCTCTGTTATGTGGCATTATCGCCGCAAACACTTTGTCACCTCGTTGGGGTAGTAAGCGCTACATATATACAATTTCCAATTACAATTTGCATAAATATATAGAAGGTTGGCACTTTGCAATGCAACATCTTTTTTATGCTGCAATTGTGTCAACTTTCGGCACAAAAACACATCAACTCTACAAAACTGCTGGCTACTCAGGTTTTTTGTTAGTAGAATTGCAAAGTACTGCTTTGCAGTGCTGACTCCAAACAGTCAACACTGTCACCTCTGATTGTAATATGAGACCACACCAGTAGCACAGTGCGCACTATGAGCAACGAAGTAACACACAGAAATCTCCACCTGGCAAAACAGTCCAGTCCAAAAAATCTCACTCAGCATGAATTGATTTTACATTTTTGTGCGGCCAATTCAATACTCGATGAAGAGTTTCTGGAGGATGTGTTCAAGTTCATACTTTGTGCGCTGTAAATTGGAAACATGTCTGAAAGGGGAAGTTACTCTCAAATTAGCTGCTCATTTAATAGCAAGATCCTTAGACTTGGACATTTTTTTCAATCTAAGAGACTTTTATGGATTCTGGTTTGGGGTGGGAGAAATGTTTGTTTCTGCCCGCGGAATTGTGGTTACTCCGCATTACTCTTTAAAACACAGTTCCGGTCAAATTCTGCCAGTAGCCGCATGGTGTAATTTTTCTCCCATGAGGCTCCAGAAAATGTGAACTGGCGAGTGCAAGCAAGATTTGGCATCCCCTAGCACCATTTTCTAACACACGCCCTTGCATGGAGTCGCTGGCTGCAGTCGTCCGAGGGCTGCCGCTTGAGCAGATTTGCTGCTGCTCAAGTAGAAGTTCTACTTGAGCTGCAGCAAAATCAACTTGAATGGCTGCACACTCTTGAGCAATGCATGATGCCGTGCTGCTCGTGCCACAAGGGCTAAACTGCAGTGTGAGCTGCATGACCTCATATTTTATGCCCGTTGACGGAACTCCACGGAACCTCGCTGAGTTTTTATGTAACTCCACAGAATTCTGCAGCATGAAACTGTGAGTTCCACCCACCTCTCATCCTGGTGTACTGTTTGACAGTAACATGGAGTGTGTTATTCATGACCTTACCCACTCTGGTTGAAGACCATCTTCCCTAGAGATCCCCGACTCAATGGCGAGGATCTCCCTTCCGTAAAGGGCTCCCCTGTATCTGTGGCTCACTTTACAGCTCTGAAGGTTTGCCGAGCCATGTATAGAGCGCAGCAAACTTTTTAGCTCATAGAAAACATACTCCCAAAGCAGGAGTTTGTATTTTCTGAACAACCCAAATTGCCCGATGTGTAGGGAGATTTCTCCCTGTTGCGGGGGTTGGGCGGAGGGGGCAGGGGAATTACATATTTTCCCTGCCCATGTCTTTCATGAATTGTGTTGGGGTGGCAGAAGCGGCAAAGGAAAACTAGTAACAGCCGTCCCACCCTCAAAAGAGTAGAGAGACTGCCACTATGAGCCAGCAGTCTTGTGGTGGACAGACCACAGGCTCAGAGGTGACCGTCAGCCATGCCACTGTGGTACCCCTACTTGAATTATTACAGACTCCAATAATACATTACTTTAGAAAAATGCACCAATCTCATTGACTGATTCACATGTATCATATGTAGCCTGGCTTGAACTCAGACAGACAGTCAAAACTTTACAATTACATCCGATTGCAAGTGCTGTCAATCATGCAAAAAACTCATCACGGAGTCCCATTCTATATTAAAATGTGTTAATTATCCATCCTTGATGTGCCCACTTTTATGAGAACTGTGTATCAGAACGCTTGTTTTAATTAAGTGAAACACACTGTTTTTGTTATCTCCCTGTTTAAGAATGATGAAAGTCTCTTAATTGACACATTTAATTGACTGGGAGATGTGACTGATGTCCCTTCTGAGGCGTAGATTATTCATAGATATGTTTGTGGTTGAATCGTTTGGTGGATAGAACATTGAGGCACTCTGATTAAACACTATGAAACAGAAAAGTACATTTTACTGTTTATTCGTGTAATCTGCGCATTTTTTAATTGTCGCTCTCTGGGGGTTCACGATGGAGCCTGGCTACAGCACGTTTTGTCATTTTCATTGGAGGGAAAGTTATTCGTTTTTGATACATACAAAGCCACGAGGATTCAAGGAGTTTGCAAAACTGCAAAAATGAAATCCCGAATGTCATGAAAATTACGCAAATGTTTGCGAAATTAATTTGATAGAATCTTCCGTGAAAAGTGAACCAATGGCTTGCCTCGGGCACAAAAACCACCCGAGATCCCAACCAGTGGATCAGTTTAAAAAAAATGTCTCCTACAAGACATTTTCTGCTCGAAACAAGCCAGTTTCTCGCTGGAAAAAGTGTGCATAAATTCAAAAATGCGAAACTAAGGAAATTTAGCATGATGCGAAAATCTCAAATTTTGTGAAGTTCACAGACATACCAACAGTTTTGCATAGCCCTGTTCCAAAAAAGTCCGAACTCTAACTCCACTGTTATTTACAGCGCTTAGACGGGTCGAAGTGTGTTATGAAGCGCTATATCAAAAAATAAGTTCCTATGGTTATTGCCATTATAAACAACTCCTATTTGAATGTTGTGCAAAGAGGAGAGTCAAGTAACTTCGGAGCTCATTTCAGATTCTGTTACTTTTTCCACCAGGATGGGCTGGATGTGATAGTCAGGATGAGAAAAATTGAGGAACTGCTTTTCACAAGTATCTGTGGTTTGAGATGTGAACGGACTCCATCCACAAGCTCTCTGATATTTTTACACGAGATTTCCAGATCTCTTTATCCTGGTAGCTGGGCAGCTGGAAATTATATGTTTGGGCCAGTGATTAATTTGAGGTGGTGTTTGCAGGTGGTGGGCACTGGCACTCATGTTTGCGAAGCAGTGCCTGTTTTTCATCATTGACTTTGACTTTGAACCGGAGCAAGAGAAAGAAAGGCAGAAAAGGGATGAGATAGAGAAAGACAGCAAAACTGGGAAAAAGGGAAAATAAGAGATAGAAAAGAACCTTTAAAAGTGATTTAAAGAGACCTGAAGTGTTGGGTTGTGAAAGAAAGAAGCATCAGGTGAAATCAATACTGGGCTACCTTGGTTTTGGCCAACCCTGTCATTCAGCAGTGGCAGCAGAGGAAACACACTGGGCCCTTGCACGTATGTATGTATGTATGTATGCATGTATGTATGGATGGATGGATTTATTTATTTATCAAATTACAGAACTGTTCTACGAATGCAATCAGACCAGGTGTGGGATCTGGGATTCTATACCCCATGACTGGGCCTTTTGTGCTCAGTTTAGCCCATATATGATCTGTTTGCTAGAGTCAGTCTTTAAATGTGGTTGTTTTTTGGGTTTTGTAACATCAGTAAATGAACACCATTTCAGAGTTTCCTCTGGAATCTGTGACTCATCACCTGGGTGTCCTGGACTAGTGGGAGAATTGAAAAATACTTAACATGCAGTGATCAGATTCTCCATTGAAGAACCACTCTAGTTCAGGAAGAATTAGGATTGTAATGTTTCTAAATTAACCCTGAGTTCCACCTTGGAAATATGATTGAACACACATGGTGAACCATGGTCTTAAATGCAAAGGTTGAAGGAAGTGACCAGTTTAGGGCCACCCGGGTCACTAAAGATCACCTCTCAGCCTTCCATACCAAATGAAGAGTCAGTCAGACAGTAGAGAATACAAACCAATATCTGTTTATTAATGTACACTGAGCCTGATCTGCCCAGTCACTAGGACTGCTGCAGAGAGGACTGAAATCGACAAGCATAAAGATACATTATGTACATTTCGTAACCGAGCTAAAACAGGTCTACAGTGGAATTTTCCAGGCAGGTGCAACTAAACAGTGAAATACAGAAAAAAAACGATTTCAGCGCTTCTATCTTACACAAAGTATCACAATTCCAAGGTCTTTCCATCCAGAGCCTGCCAGCAGACACGGGGAGAAGGCCTCTATCTAGTGAGAAAGCTATGTGCTAATATGAACGGTATGCTCACTACTAAAACAGGACACAGAAAAAAAATCAACTTACAGAAGGGCATTTCTCAAAATTGAACGGCATCATTTTCGAACAGCCTAAAATGGCGCCCATATGGAAAATGGCGCATCGAATGCTAACTTACGTAGAGCACTGCAGAAGCATAAACTGTTTCCATTCTAACAAGGTTGCGTGTCCAGCTGTGAATAATCATCAATCTGATAGGATATGTTGATCCCGTCTAATATCAAAAATGAATACAAACATTATATCTGGCTACAACCTAGTAGCAAAAACAGAACTCTAAGTACTTTGGACTAATTTTACATCACATCTCCCACAACCACATAATACATTGATGGCCATAAAGAAAAATTAAATGTAGCATTTCAACAAGGAAGAAAGCCATCCCTCTCTATCAATCATCAGAAAATTATTCAGAGGCTTGAAAAAGATTGGCAGTAGAGTAAAAATTTGAAAAGAATATGGAGACTTTGAAAGTGACCTCCCAACAAAAGATATTGGCATTGCTCCAACAGGTACAGTCAGGCCCAAATTGGCAGACCACATCCCCTCTATACGGTAAGCAACCCAGGCCTTTATAATTCCATTTGTGCCTCATCAGTGAGGTGCACCGTGTATCAATTGGCAAAGTGAGAAAAGTACCTTGTCTGTCCACACTCATCACACTTAGAACATCCCACTAAAATAATGAAAGATGATGGGTGAAATGTTTGTAAAATTACTTAACTGGCTTGCATATGATTGCCTCCCATCTAGAGTGAAGGAGTGGGCAAAAATAAACACAATGGACTGGAATGGGACCCTGAGAAACATTTCCTAGAATTCCACCCGTCACCTTTTTTTGTTTGAATTCCACCCATCACCTTTTTTGGTTTGAATTTGAACATGTTTCCACATAGACTATGATGTGTCAGCACCTAGGTTGAGGAGTTAGTCGCTCAAATCATTCTGATGCAAGTAACATGACAACAGTCCTCATGGTAAATTTTACAGCTTCATGTGATCTTAATGATAATGTTGTTTAAAAAAAAGAGCGCTGGTGAATTTGTATCCGAAACCGTTTTCCTTGTACTTTCTAAGTGAATGTTATGACCAAAGATGTTAACCCCACTGCCTTTTAAATGCCATTAAAATAAATTCTAAGTAGATGAATGACCTTTACTTTTAAAAATGGTCTACATCCGATAGGTCTAACTTAGTGCTCCTCTTCCCTTCACCACTTTTGCTGTCCCTGTAATCATTTATTTTGTGGCCTCCTTATGTTGTGCACCTCAAACTCAATTTATTTAGTTTGCTGTCTTGTAAGAGATCTGTCTTACCACACTGTTCTTCTCTCTGTCCACCCTGAGCCCTCTTTGATGGAGCTTCTCTTCCCAGTAATTTGTGACCCCTTTTTTACAATGACGTTTGTGAGGAGACCCTTGACCACTTCCATCCTCTCGATGACATAATTCATGCCTTTTCTCTCAGACATCCTTTATTTCTCCACAATCTGGCCTACTTCACTTGACTTCTATACGTTTTTTCCAAAGTTTTTTCTAAATTTCTCTTGTTATCCATATATCCCTGCTCTTCCATTTTCCTATTCTATATTGAAGAAAGCAAGCTTTACTTCATGATTTTTTTGGTTTAGTGTCACACCCTCCACAATATCATGTGTACACATCACAAAGTCACACTTCGCTCCCACAGATTGGACAGCTAGAATTTGGGCCTGGCAAAACTGTGTATGAGAAGAGTATTGACGCAATATAAATCTGGCTAAAACATTGATGTGTTATAACTCTCAAGCACACCACAGTTTTTGCAAGAAAGAGGATTCACACTCACACTCACTCGCAAAGAAAGCACAAAGAAAGCCCAGTGACCCAGGAAAACCAGAACTTTCCTTAACACAGGCCTTTTGGAACCATGCCTATAAAGGTCACGCCCAGTGGACCATGACTTGCTTGGCAACAGTTTTCTGCCCTGCAGCAACTGCCAGCAAGAGCTCTGACACTTACCTGAGAGTAGCCTGAGAATCCAGGTTCTGGTACACCTTCCACCGCTTCGGCCCACCACGGTCCAGATGAGAAATTCTTCAGCATGTCCACCATGATTTTCAGTGACATGGAAAAGCAAAGAAAGACACAGCAACATCAGATACATAGAAGTTTGGGCACTAATCGCCCAAAAATTGTTTGTGTTTCCAAAGACTTGTGAGACAATTATGAGACTTATAGTAAAGGTACAAAGTGAACAAGAAGGCCAGTCTTGAAGTTCAGAGATACAAGGCAAGAAATCTACTGTGTTTCAAAAGAAAGACAAGCATAGTACCTCAAAACATACAAAAGAGAATCTAAATTATGCATGTTAACTCAGATTAAGTAGACATCACTTGGGCTGAAGTAAGCCTAAGTTTGTCCTACAGTAAAGTGCCAAAGACAAGTTCACTTGTAAGTTAGCAAGCTACTTAATCACCACTCAGGAACAAGGTGAATATTTAGCACTGTTTCCAAGTATTATTAGATTGCACAGAGCATTGTAGAAGAACAAGGATTTATTGTTGCTTGTTGTTGCTTGTTTCTGTGTTGATTAATACCGTGTAACATCAGGAGAAAGTATCACATTCCCAACAAGACATACTCAGTGAAGTAGAGCCCATGTGAAGAAACATATCAGACACAAATATGGCAGTTGTTTTCGTTTCTCCTTCTCCAATTACCCGTCTCCATTTGTATTGTTCTGCAGCGGCGGCCGGCACAGGTAAGAGTGGTGAGGCGGGGCAGGACACGGCAGGGGGGGAAGCCGGCAGACAATGAAATAGGTATTATTTATGTATTTATTGATACCTATTCCGTCTTCTGTCGACTTACACCCTCTCCTCCCACCCCGCCCCACCCCGCACTGCCCCACCACGTTAACCTGTGCCGGCCACCGTTGTCTTTTTGTTAGTGAGTGTGTCGACATTCACCTGATCGGAAAAGCACAGAGGGGGATTAGTCATTTGTTGTAGTCCATAGATCCCGCTGGGCAAGAAACTGGAAGGTTTGTGGTATCATTTCCTGTGTAATATGACATTCAATGTGAAAAGATTTATGGTCAGATGCAGAACAGCTTTTAACTGTTACAAATGGAAGATCGGTCCATTTGTGACCTCTAAATAGCCTTTTCAGAAGAACTAACCCTATATTGCGAGTTGGTAAACTATTAGGAAATTGGGTTTGTGAGTCGGTATTAAGAGGGGTCGTTACAAGGGCGTCCCTTCCTAATAGCGAGTCCTGGGGCATGTATGAATATTTTACGTCCGGAATGCGGTCAAAAAACATTCATATTTTAACGACACTGTGAAGGAGTTGGTAACCCATTCGCAAATGGAAAGGGGTCCCCAAGATGCCCCTTCCGCTTTGTGAATATGGGCACCAACATTTTTTTAGATCAGGCAGTGGTCCCACCGACCACTGCCTAGTCTTAAAAAATGAAAAGTACATTTTTCATTATTCTTTTTTAAATGCATCCCATTTTCCTTTAAGGAAAGCGGGCGGCATTTAAGAAAAAATATGCTTTTGCTAAAAAGCATATACAAAACAAAAGAAGAGTGTCATATGCAAGGTGTCTCAATGGAGAGACACAGAGGCAGAGACTGTAAGGAAAGACTATAGAAAGATACCCCCTTGTTGACGCATTGGAAACCTTCAAGGGTGTTATGAGAAGCCCTCACTCACCAACCTGGTTGGTGACATGCTTCATCATCGGGCCCACCAGGAGAAGCCGAGTGCCTCCCTGGTGTGCTACAATGCCAGATTACTGCGGAGCTGGATTTTGTGACAGTGATGTGAAAAGTGATGTTAAAAATGTCCAATACTGTACCAATCAAAATGATTTATTTACTGGTCAGTTTGGACATGGTTAAAAAAGTTATGTGTGGAAAACTACGCCAATTATGATGGGAGTTTCCACTTAAAGTGGGGTCAACATGTTTCTGCCCTTTATAGGTGTAAGAATTACGTGGGCATTCGTCAGGACCGTGTAGCGTGTACCTTGGCGGTATGGGCTCGCTAAGGCCCACCCTGACCAAAGGACGTGAAAGTTAAAAATGTGCTATGTGTAAAAAGGTGCAAAACAAAACACAAACCACAAGTTGTAGGATTTACCTCCATTCAGAGGAACCTGTATAGTTTGTGTAAAAAAAGATCCACGCCCCATGAGTCTCTGGAGGGGGGTGGAGGCGAAAATGGCACACCGCCCGCAACGCCTGGCACCCGCTCGGCACCTAGCTTCTCCTGCTCCGGACCCCGTGGATGTGTGCTAAAAAGCAATCACAGACATGGGATTACAGGCCACTCCACATGGGTCGCAAATTGCGACGTACTTCATGAATATTAATGAGGTAGATCATTTGCGACTTTATTGTGAATCACTAAAGGTGTCTGAGCGACGTTAGTACATTGCATTTTGCAAGTCCCTAATTGCAAGTAACAAAAATCGCTATTAGAGACTTGCAAAATGAAATGGACATACATCTGGCTCTTACTGACTAAAGGAAAATTACTTGTCTGTGAATTACATAATCAACCAACCAGAAGATCCTATGAAAACATCATAAAAGACAAGCTACCTGAGTATTGGCAAGTCTTAAATTTATATTCGTATACAGACTGTATTCTAGTATCGAACACATAACACAATTCTCACAAAGATTTCAAACAGGTGGATGGATACCTGAGTTCATAAGAACCTAGAAACTGTTCTTCAGTGATTACAAAATTGTAAGCAGTATTTGCATGAGCAAGCTAATTCACAACTTCACGCCTTGTGTGCCAAAATGAAATAGACATACACCAAAAAGGTCACATCCTGTGGGCAAACCATTAGAATGATCATGGGATCTGGCTGAAACATGCAAGGGTTATGCTAGAGCAGGCAAATGCCCTTCCTCTTCCACTCTATTTAAGCCAACTTCCAAGACACTTCTTTATTTATTGATCTATATATGTTTTACTCTACGTCTCCTTCTGGACCTTCCAAAGATGCTCAGACTTCTCATCAATGTCACAATCACTGTCAACTTCTTAGGCTCTCCGTGGGTAAGATAGGGATGTGCTCTTGCATATTATGATTCTTGCAATAGGGATATACAGACTCGGGCAACAATGTTAATCAGCAGGATCTCAATATTTATCAATACTATTTAACCCCTTGCATGCTGCCGCGATTCTGCTCTTGTGCTGGACATTCCAATCGTGGGTGTGGTCATGACGGCCCCCAGCCGTCATCAGCACATGAGCACTGTAGTGCATGGCGGCTGGGGGCCGTCATCAGCATGCAAGGGGTTAAAGTATTTTTATACCCCATTCTCGAAAAAAATGCTTTTCGACCAGACCTTCAGAACCCAAGCTATCAACGATAGTGTGTCATTCTTTGACACATTTATGTATTGTTTCAATGTGTTCATGAACACCGACAGTTATATTGGCAGGTACAGCTCTCCATCCCTATTTATAGCATGCTCTCCATCCTTTGCAGCCAGGACAAATTTTATGACATGCTAATTTGTAAGAGTATGCTTTGCTGAACCACAATCTGAATGCTTATTAAAGCATGACCATTAAGAGTCAAATTTAACACAACTTCCAACACTTTAGCAACTTGAAGGATCTCATACAGGAAAGGAACTATTCTGCAGCTTGAACTCAGGGTGACAAAGAGGCAGGAGGCTTGTGGTGGGCGCAAAATAAGCAAGATTACGAGATTCGGAAAGGTCCTTCGGCATCCGCAAATCAGCTTGATAATCTCGAAAGTGTTAATTTCAAGACTTAACAGATGTACTTCAGGGAGTAAACAGTACTGCAGTGGAAACATTGTTCTTGGGAATCTCAGCTTGACTACAAACAGGAAAGGGAATCAAGCTCAGTGCTTTTAGGAATAGACACATTACATTCACTCTGCTCACAAAGATGGTCTAGTGGCGACTCTCCTCGCTCCTTACTCTCCGAAAACATAGCTGTTAGTCGAGGGGCCATTTTTTCTGGCGCACGTTTGTACAGTTCAATAGGTAGGCCGTTAGGGCCCGACACCTTGCCTGCCTGAAGGCATCTAATCACCGCCGTTATTTCGTCGTTCGTGAAGTCACTATCTAGGAATGCCCGCTCCTCAGACGGCAGGAGGGGAAGGGCAATATCTCTAAGCATTGATTGGGAGTCTTCTTCTGAGTGGCTAGTGTGCGTATCATATATGTTACTGTAATGGGCTGCAAAGGTGTTGGCTGTAGCTTGTTGGTCTGCGAGTGTTTGTCCGTCTTTATCGATTATTTCCGGCACCAATCTGGATGCCATCTCCTTTTTGTCCAACCATGCCAGGAATTTCCCAGCCTTTTCGCCCAGATCATATACCCTACCCTCTGATTCCCTCACAAAGAATTTTGCCCCCTCCATTGCTATTGCCTTGTACTCATCTCTTTTAAGCTGCAAGGCATGTGTCTTTTCGGGTGTCACCCCTTCCTCTAACTCCCTTTCTAGACCGAGGACTGCTCCCTCGACCTCCACCAGGCCTTTCATTCTATCTTTCCACTTACCCGCTATTAGGGAGAGCGTCTGCCCTCGGATCACTGTTTTAAATGCTTCCCACAGCATCTGGGTGAAGTTAACAGGTTGATGGGGGCCACTCTACCTTCCCCTCTCCACCCCAGCGCTACATGCGTCCAAACAGGGGAGTGATCGGAGATACCTCTTGCCAGATGCCTTATCTCACAGATATATGTCAGCTGTGTGGAGGGGACGATAGTGTAGTCAATTCGTGAAAAACTCTTATGTGCCCCGGAATAAAATGTGTGTTGGACACTGTTTGGGTGAAATGCTCTCCATGCATCGGCCAAACCAAGCGCATCCAGAAAATCCGGCAGCCATCTCACTACTGTACCAGTGTCCCATGGAGGACATCTGTCTAACTCTCCAGAGACCACCAAGTTAAAGTCTCCTCCCAACAGTAATAACCTTTCTGGCAGCGAGAGCAGCACCATTCCAAGATCTTTGAATGTTCGAGCCTGCAGTCCAGGTGGGATGTAGACTAGCACGCAGGTGACCACACGCCCCTCCTATTGCCCCGTTATTCCTATATAGCGCCCTAGGTCGTCCACCCATGTAGATTGGATCATGGAGGGAAGGGAATTTCGCACCATTATACCCACCCCTCGAGAACCAGTAGTTAAGCCTGCGTGCGCTACTAGTTTATAACCCCATCTGTTTAGTGCCTTGCAAGTATTACCCACCAGATGGGTCTCCTGGAGGAGAACCACATCCGGCACTTGTCTCCTGATATATTGTATCACCACACAGTGCTTGATCTTGTCCTGTAACTTGTTTACGTTCCAGCTCAAAGTCTTAAGATTGCAGACCTCTTGCATGTGGAGTCAAGTAGTCCATATCCATCTTCTCACCCCACGTAGTGATCTTCCTCTGTGCTGATTCGAAACAAACAAAACATACAACAGTACCCCATACCCAACAGCCTCCCTCCCTGCCCCCCTGCACTTTGGGCTCCAACCCGCCCATGTTTCTAACTTGCAGAGTGCCTGTCGCCCAGCTTCAACTAAAAATAGTAATGTGAGTTGAAAGAATCGCTCCATCCCTCCCCCCAAAAAATACAGATAGTGTCTCATCTGCTCATTCAAGATGGCAAGTCCCAAATTGTGCACCTCACTGATCACTAATGAACCCCTTAACTCAACGTCTGTCCCCATGTCCTGATACCTGAGGCCTTCGCCGATACTGGAAGCCATAGAGTTGCACCGAGAGTGCGTAGTGTCCCTGTCCGTTGGCTGTGTTATGTCCAGAGTAGCACTGTAATCCGTTGATCCAAGGCCTCACTCCATGACCCCCGCCAGCTCTCAAGCCAGTCTGATGCTGATTCTGGGGTATCAAAGAACCATGTTTTACCGTCGCTCTCTACTCGCAGCGCACGGGGAACAGCATGGCGTATTTCAATCCTCTGTCTCTGAGCCTTTTCTTTACCCCTTGGAAGGATCTACGTTGCCGCTGTACTGCCTGCGTAAAATCCGGGAAGAAGGAGATCGTGGCATTTTCGTACTTGAGTGGCGGGCCTGCCCTGGCGTTTTGGAGGATCACATCCCTGTCACAGTAGTTCAACACTCGTGCAAGTATCGCCGTGGGGGGGCTCCCGGTTTTGACCGCCCCCAGGGACCCTGTGCACTCTTTCTATCATGAAGAATTTTGAGACACCTTTGGGCTGATGGTGGGTAAGTATTATTTCCTTGACGAACAGGTCAGGGGCCTGTCCCGCCCTGCAGCACTCCCAAAATGCGCAGGTTATTGCGACGGGTGCATCCCTCATAATCGTCAAGGTTACTTTCAGCAAACTTGCGAAAGGATTGCAGCTCACGTACCTTGGTCTGCAACTGGGAGGTGTCGTCTACCAGGCTCGTTGCAGTGATCTCCAGTTGCTTGACCTTATAGTTTATTTTCACCAGGTCTGCTCTTATCAGCCTGACGTCCGTGGATATCACGTCCATCCTCTGCTCAAGGGATGACCTCACTCCAGAAATGGCTGCCATGACGTCTTTAAGTGTGGGCTCCGTGGGGTTGTCTTCTGTTCCATTGCCCGTCTTGTCTCTGGTCCGCTGTTCTTGAGATGAAGCCTTGTGTTTGCAGTTTTGAACAGCCATGTTGACCTGGCAAAATAAACCTTTTGACAGGCCATAATACTCCTTTTTAATACATAAGACACCTCTAAGGTAAGCCCTGGACAGCCCAGAGGGCAGGGTGCAATGTATTTAAAGCATTGATCATGTACTTTTTAGTCTTACTTGTCCTGGTAGTTAAAAACTCACTTTTTTTAAATACTGCAAGGCCCACCTCCCCCATTGCATAATATTGGAATTACCTTATTACATTTTATTAGTGTAATTTCCAAATGGGAACAGGTAAGACCTTCATGAGTGGTGTCTAAAATCACAATTTTAAATCCTACCTTATGGTGAAGTCGGATTTTAAGCTGCAATTCTGAAAATGCAATTTTTAGAATGTTGGCATTTTCTTGCATTAGGAATTTGATGACTACAGCCTGTCTCTGAGTAACATGACTGGATGTAGTTGGCAGTTTGGGTTTGTGTATTCCTCCTAGATAGCCACAAACAATGGGAAGTTTAGGTGAAACTGGATGGGCCATCACTGACAGGATGGGAGGGAGGAGTTAAGTCCAGCCCCACTTACACTTGAATATGCTATGTTCTGTATCCACACAAAGGACTCCATAGCCCCTGTAGTTAGTCTAGGCCTGGACCAGGAAGGCAGGGCATCTGTGCACTTTTGAAGGCATGCCTCTAGAAGCTTCTCCCCACTTTAAATGCTCAACTGTGTATAAATCTTGGCCGTCAGACACCAACTCTTCACTAGAACGTCTGGACCTGTGGATCCTCTGCCAGGAGGAAGTACTGCTTTTCTGCTGAAATGACCACCACTCTACTCAACTGCTACTCTGAATGAACTATTGCCCTGCTGTGATGACCTGCTGCCAGCTACCCTTTTGCCTGGGAAGGAACAATTGAACTTGCAACCTCATCTTAAACACAGTACCCCAGAGTGACTTAAAGAACTAGTCTGCTGGCCTCCTGATCTGGGTCTCAGGGACATAAAAGCTACTCCAATATCCTGCACTAGCCCCTGGACCCAGCTGCTGCGAGTTCCTGACCCTGGATTTATGATTCTCAGGTCCTGGATCCTTGGTTTGGCTTAAGGGAGCTGAAATCAGGGTTTTGGGCTCTTAAACCGTGAACAAGCATGTTCGCCCGAGACCGTGCTGCTTGCACCACAACTCAGGGCAAAGCTCCTTCAGCCCGACCCTTCACACTGCAGCAGTGACTGCTCATGGGGACTACCTCAGCGAATCTCCAGCAATGCCCACCGGCCATAGTGGCCATTTCCTCCTGCTTTGCCAACAGCCTTCCTTGACGCTCTCCCAACTCCTCGAGGACCTGCTCAGAATAATTAGGACTTTTGGCACGAACATGAGTAGGTTAACTTCAGCGAGCCCAACGTGGTGACTGTAGCCGACCTGCGCTCCATAGCAGTCATCCTGAAATTGTGACTTTGACGTGGACCATCAGAACCATATATCACAGGTTGGCGCTTTATGCTTTTTGGTGCTATTTTACCCTTTAATCTTTAAAAATGTATAACTCCAATTTTACTGGATGGATTTTTGTAATTTTTGTGTTTTTTTATTTATAACATTTTACACTATTTTTCTAACTTGATGTGAGTTCCTTTTCTGTGGCGTTTCTCACTTTATTATGTTTTAAGTGTTGTACTGATCATTTACACATTGCCTCTAAGTTAAGCCTGACTGCTCTGTGCCAAGCTACCAGAGACTTGAGCATAGGTCAATTTAGGGTTGGCTTGTGCTCAGTCTGACATGGATTGCGGTTGCTGCTTGACCAGGGCTTACACCCCAGTCAACCAACAACTCAATTTTTCACAGAGGTGTTGATGTAGTAGTAAGAAAGAGTTTAGTGAGTGAAATAGGGAGGGATATGCACACTCCCATAAAACAGTAAGGGCCAGATGTATCAAGGTAAATTGTGATCACAAACGCCCAAATTCGCAGAATTTCAGCGTTTGTGATCACAATTTAGCTGTGTGCAATGCAGGTAAGTCAAAACCCACTCGCAAAACAAGGAATCGCAAAATTTGTGATTCCCTATTTTGCGCAAGCATTTAGAGAATCGCAATTTGCAATTCCCTAAATGCTATTCAAGTATTCATCACAAATTGCGATTTTGCTGTTAAGGAATCGCAAATTACCACCAACTTCAGATTAGTAGTACATTGCGATTTCCTGTAAAATGCAATTTCAGGCATTTTTAAAGTGCCATGTGGCACACATGCATGCCCTTAGGGCATGTATGTGCGCCACATGTACACACATGCACATTTCAGGGGTGCAGCAGGGTGTCCTTTAGGAACCCTTGCAGCCTTGAAATTGCGTGCGTAATTTGCGAGTACCTATTGGGTACTCGCAAATTGCGTACGCAATTCCCATTAATTCCCATGGGCTGCTTGGCCCATAGGAATGAATGGGAAGCCAGTCCTGGGAAGCCATTCCTTATTTGCGACTCACATTTTGCGAGTCACAAATAAGTAATGCGTAGGAATCGCAAAATATTAGCAGATTCCTACATACATTGCATTTTGCGGGTCTATAATAGCGAGTTGGTAAAATTTACTATTATAGACTTGCAAATTGTAATGTTGATACATCTGGCCCTAATTTTACTGCTATTCACAAACTGTACTTCTGAAGATACTACAACCAAAAAGGGACTCAAAACAGTAGTAGATTTTTTTCAGGTCAAAGTTGAAGTAAGTCCAGCACCCCACAAGGCCAACATTGGTCAACCAGTAGTACTGTGAAACCCTCTGATAGAAAAATAGGTACTTAAATCAAAACCCCACAGGAAATGGTGTTATTTTAAATTAAATATAATATAATTTAAAGTTATCAAACTTTATAGGAAAAAGTACACATTGATCATTTTAATGTACCATACTTTAATGATATGTATTTATTTTAAAAATTACAGTAAGATTACATTTTAATAAAATATAATTTCATTGTATTTAATGAATTCTAATCTTCTAATAAACATTAATTCATAAATACATGTTTTTCTTTGTGTTGTTTCCTTTAATGTAAACGTCATTTTAATATAATTTAATATAGTAAATATAAAAAACTATTTAAATCAAAATTAAGTTATTCATGGTGTAGTTTTTGTTTTCCTTTGCTCAACATTTAACCGAAGTATATTATTTACAGTAATATTTAACATATGCAGAGATTTTTGTACTTTATCTAAATTAAAAACGTTTACTTTCCCATACATTTTACAACAGGGAGAATCTGCAAATGAAGGACTGATAACGTTTTCACTTGGTGAAATGATTGTGCATTTTAGGAATATATAATAGGAACTGAATAAAGGAAATTTACATACAAAGAATTGCAAGACTTACAACATACCTGTTAATGAAATGACTGATTGTTCACAACTCCATCACCTATCTCCAGCTGAAACTCAGTTCAAGACCTACTAAATGCCAGACAGGATGAATGCATAAGAAATGAGCTCCCTCAGCAAATAAATATAGCTGCATTCACTATCAGCTAGATTCATCATTGTCCCGTTTTGCGAGTCCTTAATAGCGATTATTAAGGAATCGCTATTAAGGACTTGCAAAACGGGATTCATGTAGGAATCGCTAAATAAATTGCGATTCCTACACATTCCTTATTTGCGATTAGCAAATTGCTAATCGCAAATAAGGAATAACTCCCCATTCATTCCTATGGGCCCACCTTGGGAACCGTTAGCCTCGAGAGGGTTTCTACCTTCATATATTTGGGGGTAACACTCCAGGAAAACCTCTCATGGGACTGCCAGATAGCCAGATCAAGGGTAAAATTGTCCCAGCTATCGGGTGCAATTCTGAAGGTGGCAAATACTTCCACTTTTAAGCCTTTAAGCCCGGCCCTGGAAACATATAGGACTCAAGCTAAGGCAGCAGCCATGTACGGCAGTGAGTTATGGGGCTATAAAGCAGGGAAAGACTTGGCAGGAGCAGAAAACAGTTTTCTAAGACGCCTACTTGGTCTTCCGCAAGGCACGCCACTTTTGCCCCTAAGACTAGACATGGGTCTCCCCTCCATTGCTGAAGAGCTTGTGTCAAAGCCCGTGAAGTTTTGGCACCGGCTATGGTCCACTGACGAACTACACCATTACAGACAGGACCTTACTCATGTCATGAGCCTGAACCGCAACAGCAAAATCCCCTGGCTCGCTTTCGTCAAGAACGAACTGCTCAGTATGAACTTGTCAGAGCTATGGGACGATGCTGTTCGAGGTTGCCAAAGGATTTCCCGCAAAGCCCTGACCCAAATGTACAAGGACAAGAGCCTGTCACTTATGGTAAATGCTCACAATAGCGGCACCCTGACTGCGCGTTTTATGGAATCCAAAAATTCTTATGTTTTTGAACCCTTCATGGATTTTATTTTTCCTGTACTGGCGAGGAAATTGTTTGTGCAGTGGAGGTTTGGCACACTCCCTACTAAAACCTTCACTTGCAAATGGACTAAAGGGGGTGACAAACTGTGCCCATGCTGCAACACCCATGAGGAAGATGACCTTCATATAATGTTTGTATGCCCTGCCTATCATAGACCCAGGAAATACTGGATAGCACCGCTCTGCAGAAACCTGGGGTTCAGGAAGTATTTACAGGCATACAGGGTTATGAAAACTAGCACTCTGGGCCACATTGTGTTTGCCATATCTAAATTTCTAATGGCAGCATGGATAATCAGAAAGAAGTGCCCTCTGAACCATGGTACTGTTTTGCATCCTCTATTCCTCGCTGGTCGAGAAGAGACTCTTCTATATGTATTTAATATTGTATTTTAAATGTATGTATTGTATTTTTATTGCATCTTTTATGGTCTATATGGCCGAAATAAAGAATTTTTGGAATTGGAATTGGATTAGCAATTTGCTAATCGCAAATAAGGATGCGATTTCAAGGGTGCCAGGGGTGTCCAAAGGACACCCTGTAGCACCCCTGAAATGTAAATTTAGACTTATGTTGCGCACACACATGTCCAAAGGACATGTGTGTGTGTAACATATAACTGAGAACAATGCACAAAAGTGAATTTTTCTCAGTTTTCGCTATTTACCACGAAGTCAGACTTCGCGGTAAATAGCGACAAAAAATAGCGAAATCGCAATTTTTTAATGGATCATGAATAGCATTTAAGGAATCTCAAATTGAGATTCCTTAAATGCGATTGCAATTTGAAAAATCGCAATTTTTTGCGATTTTTCAAATTGCGAGTTCATGACCCAATGATGAATTCCAAATGCCATTTTTGCGGGCGCAAACGGCCGAATTCTGCGATTCGCACCGTTTGCGCCCGCAAAAATGCTTGATGAGTCCCTTAATATCTTTGTATGGGGAACCCTTGTTTTGTGGAGGTATTACTTGAGGTGGAGATAGAAGGTTTACAGGTAAACTATCAATATATTTGGGATGTCCATGGAAGCTGCCATTGCCAGACACCCCTTCTCACCTGATGTGATCCTGGACATGGTTGTCGACTGGGAGGAGGAGCTGAATTCACCTACAGCCCACTCCCAGGTTAAGTCATGGTGTGTCAAAATACTGACTGCACTTCATTTCATGGCCACTTGATCTTTCAAGATGGTTTCCAGTGACAAAGTCGGCATATCACAGGCAAGCAATCTCGCTGCTTGCATCAAGTACCATGACTCATCAATAGAGAGAGTGCACCAGTTTATAGCCATGTAATAGTAACTGGTGGGAAGGCAAAGGGTGACATGACATTTTGGCCTTTTGCCTGCTTCCCTCGTGTGGTATGTGCCATTTACTGCACCCACGTTGAACTTCAACCCCACTCACAGCACACCACACCACACCTTTCCCACAAATGACAAGTTTGGCACGCCTATCTGCGATGCCCGGGCTGCTCGACTGATGGCTATGCTGCCTTTTGTGGAAACACCCACAAGCGAATGATTTACCTCGTTTAGTTACTGGTAATTTCAAAGACTTTGGCTTATTGGTAAGAAACAACACCTCACACTGGCATTTCAAACATAATCATTAAACACGACAACATAATACACACGTATCACACTGACACATAATGCACTTAGGTAGGCATGATGTATTACAATTTGAATGGGAGCCCTAGTCTTAAAAATTCTATTTTTTTACAGGTGATGCCCGATATTTTCTTTCTCTCCATCTCCTCACACCTTAGTCCCTGAGAGTAAATAAATATCATCACTAAGTGGGCCATTGACAAGTCCCCCCAGCTTTATGATGGTCCAGAGACACAGTTGAGAAATGCAGCACATTTCAAAATTTGACAGGAGATTGCAAGGCACTTTAGTGCCATGGGTATCCACACCTGGCCAGAGAAGCTCTGTTGCAAGCGCTGGGAGGACTTTCATTGCTGGGTCAAGATTAAGGCACAGGATATTATGGGTTTGTCCTCCCTGCCACATGTGCAATACCCTGCGTGACACCACATTTCCATAGGCAGGGGAGTAACAAAGGCCCCCGCAGCCCTGTAGTGCATGGGGCCCCCCAGGCTTCCTTACACTTGAGTGGTCCCACTCTGCCCCACACTGAAGTAAGTGCTGAAGCATAGAGCCAACAGGCCTGAGCAATGTACAGCTGTTCCTGTTCATCTTAAGCCTTTCTTTGAGCAGGTAGCAGTATTGTAAGATCTCGGACCCAAAAAAGAAAGTACAGAAAGAAAGTCAAGAGAGGGCAACCAGGAGAAGGTCAAAAGGAAGTTCAAAGGAATAAGCAATACTGAGAAAGAGAGACAGATATAACTCTGTGTGTAGGTGTGTGTATGTGTGTGCATGCAAAAGGGCTTAACATCCCCACCCCCACAGTGCAGGAGGCCCCACGGGACCCCTCAGCCATGCAACTTTCTTGTCTTGATATCATGCAGCAGACTGCAACTTGCTGTGTTCTTTGTGCAGAGACAGTGCAATAGGTTGACACAGCTCTGCAGAAATGTAACACATTATTGTTAGGAAGCCACTAATTCTACAGCAAGACAGGCCAGGGTTTTTTGTAATTCCAGTAGTGAGTGAAGGGCTCTTGCAGAAGGCCTGGATGGATTTTTTTTTCTTTTTTATTCCTCATAACTGCCACCAGAAATTGTCAACTCTAGATGGGCTTTTCTCCGGGCCACTAACACGGGCTAACTGTTCCCGCCCTGGAGCCCATGGATAGCCAACGGAGATCACCCAGAGGTAGGTCGTTTCCTTATCCCACTCCCATTCATGATGTATCGTGCCCCTTTGGGAGGACAGGTCTGTGGGTTCCTAGAAGAGGTTCTATCAAAACCAATCACTTGTTCCCCCAGATTGATATTTTTTGGTCTCCCCCTGGACTATAATGTTAGTAACAGCATATCGCAGTTTATCATTTATGTTATTGTTATAGCCAGAAGGGAGATCTGCAGGGAGTGGAAATCTGTAAGTCCTCCTCGATTTGCAGATTGTCTTAAGAATATTATGGCTGTTAGTCGTTTAGACCTACTGTGTGGAGGGGAAAGTGCTGTTAAGATCTGGTCCCAATTAACTGCATGGTCTGAGAGATAACAGACAAGGTATACAAAACGTCCAATGATTATGCCAGAGGTTTAGTGGCCTGGATGGATGAATAAAGTAGGATTCAGTGATTATCTGTGGACCCTCTCACATCCTGCCTGCACCCTCAGTAAGAGTCCAGTGTAGGAGTCAGACTACGGAGAAGGTAAGCAGCAAAGAGCAAAAGGGCTGCATTTGGGAAAAAGGCAACTGTTTTAACAATGCCTGACAGGGGATGGAAACTGGGTAAGAGTGACTCCTTCTACTGCTTGGTCTGGATTTTCAGAGGTAGGTTCTGCCCCCTCCCCCCCCCCCCCCAAAGTGAGATCAGACAAAGTACATGCACCTGCATTACCACCAGCACACAGTGCAGTTGAGAATTTCCAACCTCAAGCTGAATTATATTTTCCGCAGATGTTGATTTCTCATGTTGCTCTGGTCTGAGAATGTAGAGAAGAGCCAAGACAGGTTCAGATCCGGTGAGTCTGGCAGTGGCGCTGTCGGCTCAGAGTGTCAGTGTCTAGGTATTGTAGCAGGGTGTCATTATGGCTCAGAGCCCTAGCCTGCAGCTCTATCCCAATGATCCTCTGAATAGTGGACATTGCTCCTTTTACATGTATGTTTTTCCTCCATAATTATTGAAAGCTGTGTGAGAAAAATTGGACAGCTTTTCCATTTCTCAAACTGCACTAAAATGGGTGCACTGCACTTCTTTAAAATGTATGTTTTTTTATGTTGTGGGAATATTGTAGGAAAGCGTACTGAAAACTTCTCTAAAAGCTATCCAAGCTCTGCTACTCAAAATAATGCAATCCTTCACAATACCATAGTCAAGCTGCATGTAATGTACTTTTTCCTGGTGTCTTCCCATCAGCTTGCAATCTCTACTCCCAACACAACATCCCTCCATTTTTCTGATGGTTGCCCCACTTTTTATTCTGTGGGTAACTCCCTCTCTGTTATCTCCCAACATGTAGTTTCCATCCAGCTTTCTCTCTCTAGCTGCTACTATGATGTTCTGTTCTGTGCCTGTTCCTCCTTCCTTATTATAGTACCCTTCTTGCACTGTGAATGACCCTCATTTCAGGCAATCTTACTCTCTAGACAGCATATGCTCAGAGGTGGTCACTCTTGACCAGGGCCGGACTGGCTACTGGGCATTTTGGAATGCTGCTGAGCTGGGGGCTGATGATGGGGACCTGCGTGTACTGAACGATTCGTTTTGCTTTAATTATTTCGAAGTACAGGCAGGTCTCCATAAACAAAATCAGCTCCACCGCAGTGACATCAGCCCCCAGCTCAGCAGGATTCAAAAATGTCTGGTAGCCACTCCGGGCCTGCTCTTGACCCCCCCCCCCCCCCACCCCCATTCCCTTTCTACCTCTTTTGTTTCTTTCTCTGTTTTTTCTCTTTCTTGTTTTCTTCTCTTTCCCATAAATGTCCCTCCTTTCTGCCCTTACTTCTCTGATCTGTTTTTCTCACTCTTTCCTTTATCTCTGTGCAAACTGTCCTGACTGTCTTAGTAGTCTTTTGCTCTCTTTATCCCTAACTCTTTCACTTACTCTCTCTTATACACATTATTTAACAGTGCTCCTCCATTACTCACTAACTGTCTATACCCACTTTTTGTTATGACTGTACATCTCGATCTCCTTTTCTTGAATGTATCATCTTGCATCCTCTTTCCTCTTATACATCCATTATGGACTGCTGTCCCTCGCTATTTGACCACTCTTATTTTATGGCTGCTACTCTCGTCCTGTATTGTTGCTCGTCAATGACGATCATTCTCTCCTGGCAGTTTCCACCTCTCTTATTTATTTGAAGTTTTATATAGCGCAGGCTCCACCCAAGGATATCAGAGCGCTTAACATTGTGGGTATGATAGTTATAAAAATACATTACAATTGTATCAAAAAAGCAATCAAGTAAAGTACACAAAAATAACATAATGAATGGAAATAGTTATTGGAGAGATCAGATAAAGAAAGATCAGCTAAAAAGATATATCATTAAGAGGATGAGATTACAAATTATTATACTATACGCATTCAGCTAGGTTAATTTAACAGACTCAAGCTCGCAGGTATGGTGCATGAATAAGGAGAGATGAGAGTTGAATTGAGTTGTGAAGATTAGGGTAAGGGGTATAAGGGGGGAGTTGGAATGTGTGGTGAGAGGTTGAGATGGGAGGGGTTTTCTCGTAAAATTTTTAGGCCGGGCATATCCGATGCTGGGGGCCTTTCCAGGGAAGGAACGGGATTATGAGGATTGTTTTTTAAGAAGACGGGGGAAGAGGAGAAGAGGTGGGATGAGGGATGAAATGGTTTGGGGAGAGGGTTTAGATAAGGGGTAGAAAGGGGGAGGAAGGAGGGATGGGTGGTGAGTGGGGGAGAGAAAATTGGGGAAAAGGTGGGTATAGTAAGTGCAATACATGAGGGCTTAAGAGCCCCAGTATTTGTTGAGCATGTGTGTTTGAAGGTCTTTTTTGAAGCTGAGATAGGAGGGGTTTTCTCGTCGATTTTTAGACAGGGCTTTCCAGATTTTGGGGGCCTTTCCAGAGAAGGAGCGGGATTTTGAGGTTTATTTTTTCAAAAGAGGGGGGATGAGGAGAAGGGAGTTGGTGCTTCTCAACTGGCGGGCGCAACACGCTTTGTTGAGTTTATTGGAGAGGTAAGGTGGGGTTTTTTAGTAGAGGGCTTTATGCGTAATGCAGGCTATTTTATAGGAGGAACTTCCTTCAATGGGAAGCCATTTAAGGATCTTGAGGACAGGTGATATGTGATCGAAGTGTTTGCAGTCCGTTGTGAGCCTAGTCGCTAAGTTGAGGACGGATTTGAGGGGGGTACGGTGAATTTTGGGAGTTACAGCGATTAAAGCATTTCGTAGTCGATTTTCGAAAGGACTAAAGATTGGACAATCAATTTGAAATCTTTAGCAGGGATAAACGTTTTGAACTTTTTAAGATGCTGAGAAGTGCTCCCTTTGCCGAGTTTTTTATATGCGAATTGAGCATTAGCTCTCTGTTGATGGTGATGACAAGAGATTTAACTGATTCAGCAAGGGATAGAGAGCAGTTGAGGGCATTAAGGCCAGTGACCCAAGACTGAATGGGGAGAGGATTGTTTTTAGGAGTGAAGAGGATGATTTCAGTCTTGCTAGGATTGAGCTTAAGGTGATTTGAGTAGAACCAAGCTTGAATATTGATTAGGGCAGAGTTGAGGTGGAGAATATCAGAGTGTGATTTAATTTTATAGTACAGTTGGGTGTCATCAGCATACAGGTCGTAATTTATTCTGGCTTGCTTGAGTATGAGGGCCAGGGGTTCCATAAAGAGGTTGAAAAGTGCGGGAGAGAGAATTTATCCTTGAGGGAAACCGAGGGAGACAGGTGTGGGGCAGGAGAGGTGGTTTTGTATTTTAACTTGTTGGGTTCTGTGTTGGAAGTAGGAGGTGAGCCAGTTAAGGACATCGCCATTTAAGGCGAAAAGCTCTTGGAGCACCTTAAGTAAGGTTGAGTGGTTCACTGTACCAAATGCAGCGGTAAGATCGAGAAGAATGAGCATGCAGGACTCTCCCTTATCCAGGGCGAGCTGGAGATCATCTACAATATTAAGCAATGCTGTTTCTGTGCTGCATCCTTTGAGGAAACCGGATTGAAGAGTGTCGAGTAGGTTGAAGGAGTCAATGTGTTTATCTAATTGGAGAAGGGCACATTTTTCGAGGGCTTTGGAGAGAAAGGGGAGGTTGGAGATGGGGCAGAGGTTATTAGGGTCATTAGGGTCGGCTTTGGGGTTTTTAGGGATGGGTGTGATTTGTCCAAGCTGGAGGGAAACTGAGACGCACCCCGTGGAAAGTGACGAATTGATGATATTGGTCCAGTAAGGGGCGATGATATGCTTTAGTATATGGACGAGGGAGGATGGCAGTGGCTCTTTTGTATGAGAAGATGGTTTAAGTTTGGATACGATGTTAAAGACTCCTAGTTCTGATACGGGATTGAAAGTATGCCAAGAGGCATTATTTTTAAGCTGAGGTTTAGTGGGGCTGGCTTCGATAAGGGTGGGTGAGGGGAGGAAAAGGGACCGTGTGAGGGGTGGGGATAGGAGGGCGTTTGGTGTTAGGGTCACATCAGGAGGGCATTCGGAGGTTGGGGGCTGAGTAATCAGGAAGGATTTATCAATTTTGGCAATTTTTGTGCTAAAAAAGCTTGCAATTTCATCGCATTTGTTGGTAGAAGCCAGTAGGTTGGGGGGGCATGGATATTTGGTTTCTAACAATGTTGAAAAGTTCCCTGGGTCGGTTCTTTGCCCGGGAGAGTTGTGCGCGGAAGAAAGAAGCCTTTTCAGAGAAAATTTGTTTTTTGTAGGTAGCTCTAGCGTTTCTAAGGAGAATTAGATGGGCAAGGGAGGGGAGATGTCTCCATGTTAACAGGGATGTTGGCTTGAGGGAAGGTAGGATCCTTGCAAGAGGGCTTATTAGGGTAAGGGACACAGATGTCAGCTAGGTTGGATTCGGGAGAAGAGTGGATTCTGCTGATCCCTATAACAACAGGGATGTTTGATTGAGGGAAGGAAGAAACCCTGCGGGTGGGCTTATTAGGGTATGAGTCACAGATGTCAGCTAAGTTGGAGGCGGAGCAGTCATTTAAGGTGCGAAGAGGTCTGTGTGAACGATTGAGAAGAGGGGTGGATTTCCATCATTTGGGATACAGGTATTTGCTAGGGCCATAGTATAAAGAGGATCATGAGGGGGTTCTATGTTTAAGGGACTTGAAGTTTTTGAACTCTTCCCTAAGTCTGATAAATTCGGTAATCAAGGTGAAGATATTGTGTTCAATGTTGCAAAAAGTCTGGGTTAAAGAAGAGAGGTGGGATGAGGTAGGGGCCGGGGGAGGAGAGGGAGTATGGTCAGAATTAGCTGGGGTGGTAGGTTTGGGGTGGGGAGAGGGTGAGGGGACAGGGGGGATGGTGTAGGGGCAAGAGAAGGGGAAGGGGTGAGTTGAGGGTTGCCCGGGGAAGGCAGAATGGAGGTCAGAGAGTGTGAAGGGCGGTGATAGGGGTGATAGTGAGCCTGAGGAGGTGGAGACCTGGTATGGGGAAGTGGAGGACGGTGAGTGAGGTGAAATAGTAAGGGGGTTGGGGGTTGCAGTGGGGTTCTGGGAGGAAGGAGAAGGGGAAGGAGGGGGTGTATTAGCTAGGGGGAGTGCGCAAGAGGGTGTATGTTGAGAGGGAGGAAGGGCTGAGATGGAGATCACGGTTGGAGCTAGGGGTAGAGTTGGGGGGAGAGTGCTAGATCGTGTGAGTTGAGATGGAGGAAGGGTTGAGGTGGGGGTCAAGGTTGGAGCTAGGGGCAGTGCTGGGGGAGAGAGGGAATGGTTGAGATATGAAAAGGGGTTAGGGAGAGATGAGCATTAGTGGGCAAGGTGATATGAGGGGTGGTGACTGAGTTAGGTGAGATTTGGGGGGTGAGGACAGGAGGGGTTTGTCATTGAGGTTTGGCATAATCGTGTGGTGGGGTTGATGTTGGGAAGTAAGGGGAGAATCATGAGGGATCTTGTGGTTGAGAAGGTCTGGGAAGAGGAGTTGGTATGGACATCTGGTGTGAGAGGATGTTGAAATGATGTTAAAAAATAGTGAGGTAGTGTTTCAGAGGCTTGTATCAAGATGTTACCTGTTTTGAAAATGGAAATGTCAATTTCACCAGGGAAAAGTGTAGAAGGGGTGGTGGATAGTTTAAAACCATAAGGAATCTTACACAATTTAGATATAGGGAGGTGGTGTAGGAAGGTGCTTTTCTATTTGGAGGGGCGTTTGGAGTAGAAGATATAATTTGTGTTAATGGGGGAAGTGAGTGCTATGGTAGTTGTCAACAATAAGGGTTTCAGGGGGCTGGATAAGTAGTTTATGTTTAAGATTTTTCTTGCCTTTTTTGGTAAGATTGGGGGGGTAAGGAATGGTCCAGGAGTTGGGACTGTGTTTGGTGAAGGTGGGGTGTTTAGAGGAGAGAGAGGGAAGGAGGAGGGAAGCAGCAGCATGATTGTAAGAGGACATGATAGGTCAATTAGATGAAGGATGGGTCTTCGTAAAGAGGGGTAGGTGCAGTGGCGTAGTGAGATTTAAGGACACTGCAAGGAGGGGGGTGGGGAGGGAGATAAAGGATGGTGAGGATTTGGACTGAGTAGAGAGAGGTTAGTTGATGTGGAGTAACATGGGGAGTGCGATAAAGAAAGAGAGAGACATAGATACAGTGGGGATTAGCAAAAAATAAAGTATGAGTGTGATAATGTAAGAGTAATGGTTTAGTATATGGGTGTGCTTGGGTGCAGGTGGGTGTGGTGGGAGAGGTCAGAAGGGGGGGTTTTGAGGAAGTATGAATAGTAGGCCTAGTTGTGAGAGCAGTGGAACTAAAGTATAGTTATAGTGAAAGCATTCAGGCATCAGAATGAGACAGTACAGGATTATACAAAGTGCATAAAGGCCAAATTAAATCGCATTTAGGAGGTAACATAAATATCAATCGTAGCGTATTTTAGTTAAAGGTTTAGGCCTAGTAGTGAGAGCAGTAGAGCTACAATATAATTAAAGTGGAAGCATTCAGGCATCAATAAGAACAGTACAGGTTATTCGAAGTGCAAGCAGGCAAAATTAAAAAAGCATTTAGGAAGTAACGTAAAATAAACAATAATAGCGTATTTTAATTGAAGGTCTAGTTATAATAGCAGTAGATAGATGTCATTAGAGTAACCATAGTAGCGAATTAAAGCTAAAAATAAGGCGATTTGAGGGGTCAGAGGAGGTTCAGAGATGGCCACCAGATAGGAAGGATCAAACTGGGCGTGAGTTACATAGATGTCCTGTTGTCAACACAGTTTTTTTATTTATTTTCTTATTAGTTGTAGAGGAGGTACAAAATGGGCGCCAGCCTCAGGGACAAAAACAAAATGGGGTGAGTTAGGTAACAAACATTTCCAAAAATGTAAAGAGTGTAAGAAATAGTCCAGTATACCTCATAGATGGGATGTTGGGAGTGTGTCTCCATTGGTAATTAGCCCTGTCTCACCTCGATAACCTTGTGCTGTGAGGGGGAGGAGGTATAGCCAAAAGCTAAGTTCAGGGTAAAGTTAAGTAAATTGGTTGATCCAGAGCACGTCCGCCCCTTAAAGGAGCACGTCCCCACGATTACTTATTTTATATGGAAGGGATTTTTGAACGTCTATGTCCGGGGCAGAAAAGGCAAAAAGGCAGCCCTCACACCGTTACTTCCAAGGAGCAAGGAGTGCACAGGATCGAAGGGGGTGCCAGGGGTGTGATGCAGAAGGATGGAGAGAGCGATTTAAACAGGGTTCTTAAGGGACATGAATGCATCGGGATGGCAGAGAGAGCTGCCTCCTCTCTATGGATGCCTTTGGTGTAACTATAACTCCAACTCATGCACTGCAATACATTTTTCATTATGTTCCCTTAACTGTTAATATTTGTTTACCCCCTCCACTCTTTTCCCTTCTATCAGTTCCTTGGCTAATCTTATTGGTGTTTTGAGGGTTGCTGACTAAATGGGTGTGCCAGTTAACTGTCACTGTGCTTAGTGGGAGGTGACTCTGCCTTAAGGAATTGAATGTAAATGTTGGATGTGCCTGTACAGAATGGGCCCGATTCACAGAACTAACTTAAGACAAAATCCTAAACTTACTACTTTTGGTATTCACAGAAGTTAGGATTTTGTCTTAAGTTTGTCTTAAGACAGACTTAAGACAAAATCCTAACTTAAGTCTGTCTTAAGTTTGTCTTAAGTCTGTCTTAAGACAAAATCCTAACTTCTGTGAATACCAAAAGTAGTAAGTTTAGGATTTTGTCTTAAGTTAGTTCTGTGAATCGGGCCCATAGTTTATTTATGAGTATACCATGCACCTGTCAGAGTTGCATGCGCAAACCTATCGCTATCTTTTGAACATTTCATGGAGAAGATTAAACATGTTGTGGTGTTAAATTGTTTGTATGAGGTCAGCTGACAGCACATAGGAGACGAGTCATAAAAAATGTCTGTATATTCGCCTTCAGAAGCTCAGATGTTAAAGCTTTGCATCAGTTTTACTTCAGTTTTTCTCTGATATCATTAGGGGCAACGACGGTGGTGGAAAAATGCATCTTTGCCAACAGTGGCAAAAACCCTGTGCTTTTGGTCCCTTAAGATACCTTGGTACCATCTAATCATATCACACACCAAGCCCACACTAGTTCATAAACACGTCTAGCTTCCATACTCTTATCCCCACTCCTTTCTCTTATTAAGAGATACTAGGCTATCATATTTGTCAGTATACTTCTGCAGCTTTCCCTTTTCTCCCTTTACTTCCTTGTGTATGTGCACGCATGTAGGATAAAGGTGTGACAGCGTGTGAAGAAAAGTATTTGTGAGGAACCGTGTGTGTATGTGTGTAGATGTTTGTGTTGATGAGTAGGTGTGTGTGTTTGTGTGGGTGCTAAGATGTGTGAAGTGCATCAAAGAGAAATTGGAAGATGGAGCTTGCAAGAGGCAGTTCTGGACCTGTAATCCATTACATGCAGGGTTTTACTTTGGATATGGTCGCTGTCAACATTTACTTTACAGTGGGATTTGCAGAACTGCCCTCCCTGATCACTACTATGTAGCTTTTTAACTTGCTGCTGTGCACTAAAATGCTCTATTTTTGCACAGTTTTTAAAAGTACCTTTGAATGAGACTTCTTCAAAACCTCCTATGAAGGTCATATTTAAAACAGATCAGGCTTTGGTCAGTTTTGTTGTGCTAATTTATCTTGAAATGCAAACTATGGGGCAGATTTACAAGCCCTGTGAGCCATTTTTGTGCCGCCGTTGCGTCACTTCTGTGACGCAGCGGCGGCGTAAAGCTAGCGCCATGCTGCGGGGGATTTACAACATGACGCATCTAGGGAGATACATCACGTTGTAAAGCCCTGCGCCACATGAACCCTTCATCAGGTTTCATGTGGGCGTACCGGCGCAGGGTGGGCATTCCGACCTCAGATAGGTGCCTGAGTGAAATCTACAAGATTTCACTCAGTCATTTTTCCGACCCCGCTGCGTCAAAACATCGCGCCTGCTTGAAGCAAGTGTAAGGTGTGATGCACCATGTGGAAGATAGGCCAGGTTGGCACAGTGCTGGAATTTCATCGCGCCCGCGACAAAACTCCAGCTCTGTACCAACCTTACGCCGGCAGATGCAACACGCATCAGCCTATCCTTGCGCCATGGTGCACTGCATTATAAATGCAGCGCATCCGTAGTGGCGCAAGGATGGCATTGTGTGTCGCATGTTTCTTGGTGCATCCCTGCTCATTTGCAGGGATGCACCAGGTAACGTTAATCTGCCCTATGTCACTTATTTTTCCAAAACATCCTTTATAGAGAGCACCTTAGCCTATATCTAAATACAGCCTTTACAATCAGTCAATTTTAAAGTACTTTTACTCATTAAAATCATTTGTACCCATACCTAATGAAAAACTGAATTTATGTGTTGCAAACTTCATTGTCAGCCTAGGATAAATTAGGCTTTTTACATTCAGGTAGGTTGAAGAGAGATGCTAACATTCAGCATTTGAACTGGATACATTTCGTAAGTCCCGAACCATATCCTTCAGGGATGCCCATTACTCTTTGATACACCACTGCAAGCAACACACCCAAGACAACATGCCAAAAAGCAGACTACTCTTGTGTTATGTAATGCTTCTGCTATGGTTGCATGATGGGGAAGCAACCAACTGCATAAAGGGTATGAATAATCCTACATTAACGCACAAATAGCCATATTCCAAAATATTATTTACCTTTTTTTAAATGGAGTTTTAAATAGTGCAAACTTGACCCGCAGGTATCAGGTATCAAACTGCTTTACACGAGCACCAGTTGCGTTACATGTGGACACATTCATTTTTGTTAGGCACGGGGAGATTACGTGATTTGCTCAGAATCACAGGATTATGTGTGTCCTTGCCAAGACTCTAACCTGGTTCCCAAGATTTGAGGTCGACCTCCCCAGTAGTTACGCCAACTCCTCTCAAAGATTATAAGGGCAGGCGACGGTGAACTAAAATGCATCAGAGAGCTAATGTACTCGATGCAGAGTTCAGTTTCAAGTCTTTCACTGTCTCTCCATTTTCAGGATTCTTCCTGAAACGTTATAGTTTCCAGGAAGCTTGTTAAAAACTCCTCTTAGAGTCTTTGTCGTAGTAACTGCAAAAACCACAGTTGATGGACAGAATGCAGAACAATGTCATACATTCACCCCAGTACAGAGATCTGGGCCTAAATCCATCGTTTTTTTGTTTTTTTTTGGTTGATTTGCATATGGCCATGTCTGAACTGGGGTGGTGTGGAGTGCAAAAAAACGATCGATTTAGGCCCAGATCTCTGTACTGGGGTGAATGTATGACATTGTTCTGCATTCTGTCCATCAACTGTGGTTTTTGCATTTGTCGTGGTAACAGCAGGGAGTAGGATGTCATAAAGGGCACTGCTAGTTTGAGGAGTGAAGGGGGTGATCTATACTAATATAATAAAGAGAGAGCCCAAACCTTTGAGGCGGGTAATCTCAGGAACCACAGCACCAATCACAACACCCAACAAAGCGTTGGAAAGGGCACTTGCAGCAGAAGGACATAGGCTATGCAGACACCCACCATATACATTTAAAAGGTAAAAGAACCGTGCCAGCAAAGTAGTCCCTTGTGGGCATGTCTGCGTTGTGCTGTGGGCGTGTGCTGGGGGCGTGACAAACGCTGGGGGCGTGTGGTACGTTCCGCCCTTCATGCCATGTCTCATATCGTGTGCTGTGGGCGTGTGCTGGGGGCGTGGGCGTGTGCGGGGCGCGGGATTACGGAAATAAAAGCGAGCGTTGTGCCCAGTGTTTCAGTGTTTTTTCTTCCCAGGTTCTGTACATTCCAGCTCCGGGTGTCCACCCTGCTCCCTTTAAATACCCCTGCACCCCATAATCATAACCCACCCTTACTCCTTAAAATACCCCAACACCCTTAAACACTAGCCCATCTTAACCCTATAAATATACCCTGTACCCCAAAACCCAAACCTATCCCTAAACACTAAAAATACCCCTGTACCCCAAAACCCAAACCTAGCCCTGAACCCTAAAAATACCCCTGTACCCCAAAACCCAAACCTAGCCCTGAACCCTATAAATACCCCTGTACCTCAAAACCCAAACCTATCCCTAAACCCTAAAAATACCCCTGTACCCCAAAACCCAAACATAGCCCTGAACCCTAAAAATACCCCTGTACCCCAAAACCTAAATCTAGCCCTGAACCCTTATAATACCCCTGTACCCCAAAACCCAAACCTACCCCTGAACCCTAAAAATACCCCTGTACCCCAAAACCCCAATCTAGCCCTGAACCCTAAAAATAACCCTGTACCCCAAAACCCAAACCTACCCCTGAACCCTAAAAATACCCTGTACCCCAAAACCCAAACCTAGCTCTGAACCCTTAAAATACCCCTGTACCCCAAAACTCAAACCTACCCCATAACTCTAAAAATACCCCTATACCCCAAAGCCCAAACCTAGCCCTGAACCCTAAAAATACCCCTGTATCCCAAACCCCATACCTATCCCTAAACCCTAAAACTACCCCTGTACCCCATAACCCCAAACTATATCTGAACCCTTAAAATACCCAAACACCCCAAAACATATACCTCAGTACCCCAAAACATATACCCCTATACCCATACTTACCTTATCCAAACATTTAAAAAACCATGCTTGTACCATTCATGCATTTACAACGAATTTTGTTGTAAATGTATGCATGATAAAAGCATGTAAAATGTAATGCCATGCGTTATAATGGCATTGCGGAGTCATGATACTTTCTTAATGAAAGTATGCGGAGTGATGGTATGCGGAAAGAAAGTTGCGGAATAATGGGTGTTTACCCTCCCCCGGTAAGTACATTGGTGGCACGGCGGCCCACATCTCCAGCAACATACTCATATTTTTTCACCACCGATTTGAAAAATGCACAGGTCTCTCTCATTGATGGCCAGCACCGACATACACTTTTAGACACACCTCCCGCCACAAGTTCTAGAATTGCGAACTTTGGAGCTGGGGAGCTACGTTCGAATCTCGGCATCAGCTCAACATCCTGTGATTCCAGGCAAATCGCTTTGTCTCCCTGTGCCTACCACAAATGAATGTGTTCTTCTGTAATGTAAATTGTGCTCATGCCATGTTGTTGAGTTTGCGCTATATAATATTGCAAGGAAAAATAAAGTAGGGAAACTCGAGTTCACACACTACTGAACGCACACTGTTAAGTGCATCAGCAGTGCACTGTGAATCGGAGCGTTTCACAGGCCTGTCACAGATAAGAAATGCTATCAAAACGAAATCCTACAAAACAATATACTACTGGCCGGCAGCAATTCATACCCGGACAACGTCGGGATGGGCTGCTATTCTGTATAAAACTTACAACTTAGAATCCTTGTAGGATAATTCAAGGGGTTGATGTGGCAGCACAGCAAACTTTGTATAACTGCCTTTCTGGTAGATAAAGGACCTGAGGTATGGGGAGAAGTGGCTTGCCTAGGATCACACAATTTGTTGGTGAGTGCAAGTTAGGAGCATATACCTATGTCAGCAACGCCTAGGCCCATGTCTTTGGTTCTGGTCATGTGGAATCCTGTATTTTCGGTTGTAGTGACATTTAAGATATTAGGCATATTCTTTTAGACTGCATTGACCAATAAGTGGAGAGGTGGAATGATAAAAGAAGACTATGCTCAGACAGGCATCGATTGACATTCAAGTGATATGTTACCACTAAAGTTGCCTCATACTTGAAATCAGAAAAGAATCTTAATATTTTTAAATGAAGTATGCTATAGTTTAATGTTGCTTACCTGTATTCCTGAAAACAAAATAAAAAGCTTATAGAGCATACAATAGATCTTGTGTTTGACAGTCTCCTAAACGTGCATGCCAGTGAAAATAAATGTGGCCCAATATCACAGGTAATGGGCTAAGAAATCCACATTTCCCTATTGATCACTATTGTTGATGAGAGAACCATGTTTTGTCCTTCATATCATTCTAAAGCGAGGGACATGCTGTCAGCCTCCTACTTTGTAAATCAGTCTCATAATGTTAACTTTGTTTTTTTTCCAAACATTTTTTATTGAGCAGAACGTAGTTAAGGTACAATTCATGAATGAACAATTTGAGCAATGGAAATAAATACAACATTTTTAAATTTTAAAAGCTTCTTCTAATAGAGTAAAACTTGATAGGAAACCAAGTTTATATGTAGTGCTTCATAGCACTGTAAATATCACAGAAATAATGATTTTCTGAAGGGGAAGGGAAGCAGAACACGATGAGGGGGCCCCTTCATCATATCTTGCAGTGGGGCCCCTTCAGATTTGTTCCGGCACTGTCCATAAAGTCCTTAAAGCTGGCTGGCCAACCCCCCATAATCAGCTGGATGAGTTTATGTAGCAGAGAGGCATAAAGTAAATGTATATTGTATTTGGAACTTAGGTGGCCATGCAGTTTTCCCTTAAATTACATGATCTATTTCCCATGCATTTTTGTGATAAAAAAGTTAGCTCAACTTCACTAACACAAGTGTTTAGTTTTTCTTTGGATTGCCTACTCATCCGGTCTTGGCATTATATAAATGGTTTTCGAATGCTCAGAACTGCTGGCAACATAAAAGTTAAAGCACAAACTCTACATTAAAAATCCATAATATTTTCATTTTGCCAATTAAAATTTATGTTATGCTGACATTGTGTACCTTAACCTTGCTTCTTAGCCACCGTACGTTTTACCTTCAATTAATAGATCATGTGTGGAACCTGTGATGTACAAAAATGTAGACTAGTTTGACCAGAGCACGGTGCTGCTGATTTTGGTTCTGCGCTCCGCCATTTTTGTCAAAATATGCCCCAAAGTTTGCCTTCACATTTTCTTTAGTTGAGTCTGAAAACATTTATTGACGAAAGCAACATAATAGTCTCTAAATCACAGAATCAATCAAACAAGTAATCAACCGAAATCATCAGGAGTGGGTGGCTTCCCTACTACCATCAAGGCACACATTTATACTCCAATACAGATGATTTTTAGCATATATGATCGCATAACAAAATTCTCACAAAGGATATCAGAGGGTACCTAGCTGAACTCATAAGAATTTAATAGGCGTCCTTCCCTGATAATATAATTGTAAGCCATTTTTTCCTGAAATGGCTAACTCACCACTTACTGGGCAGATTTACAAGGTCTGGCGCATCTCTGCAAATAGCACGGATGCGCCAGAAAACTTGTAACGCGAAAAACTACCCGTGGCTAGGAAGATGCGTGTCGTATCTGCCCGCGTAAGGTTATAGTTGTGTCGCAGGCACGACGCAACTCCAGCACTGTTCCAACCCGGTCTATCTCCAACATGCTGCGAGTCGCCTTACGCCTGCTTCAAGCAGGCGCAAGGTTTTGACGCAGCAGTGTCGTAAAAGTGCCTGAGTGAAATCTTGTAGATTTCAGTCAGGCACTTTTCCGAGGCTTTCCTGTGATGGTACGCCTGCAATATACCTGCGCCAGGGGTTTACAACGTGATGGATCTCCCTAGATGCACTACATTGTAAATCCATTGTAGCATGGCGCATGCTTTACGCCGCCGCTGCATCACAGAAGTGACGCAACGGTGGCGCAAATGTGTCGCAAGTGCCTCGTAAATCTGCCCCTAAGTATTGAGTGCCAAACCGCATCTTGACTCAGTGTCAGAGACGGGCACATCTAGTGGGCAAAATCAGAAGGAGAAAGAAAACATTTCTTTACTAATTTTATATTACTCTAGGACAGGAAAACACATTTAATATTCTCGCTCTAGTTACACTTTCCTATTTTTCTACTATTTTGCTCTGTGCACTCTCCGGTGCTGCCTCTTTTTGGGTCAGGCTAGAAATACAAACACAATGTTCTTTTTCTAGATGCATTACCCCCATGATAATATTTTTAAATATTTGTTCTTTCAATTCCTGGCCCTTTTTTGCATAAATTATCGAGCCAGGATTCAATCATGCGCCAAATATGTATATTTTCATGAAAAAATCTTTTAACAAAAAACAGAGATTCTCTCTTGTGGAAGTGTAATACTTAAGTTTGTTGTTTCTGTAAAAAAGCATCTAACGGAGGAGGTCATTATCACTCCTTGTAAAATAGACTCGAATTTACAGATTAGAGAGTGAACTATGCCTAATTCTCGCTGCAGGGATAATGGGGCAGCAAATAGTTTGATGGGGGTGACGAGGATGCGAGACATATTTTTTGCAGTTTTACACAGTACAAATTTGGCCCAAATGCATCAGACCGCTTCACGTGAGTACCAGGTTGCACACACAAGGTCAGTTTTTTAGGCCCAGGGATATTAGGGGCCTCATTTATGAGAAGTGTTGCATCGCTGGTTGAAAGCAGCGATGCAACACTTCTCAGTGCGCCCTCCTTTAGACACCATTGAAGCGTCATATTTACTGTATGAGGCTTCATGTCGCAAGCAATGACAGATACGTCAGTATTACTGATGTATCTGTCAGGGAAAAAACTGACGCATTGCTGGAGTTGCTCACTTTGCCGCTGGATTCAAGTTCGCCTGGCAGATCCCAGGAGGATGGTTTCCGTATAAGGGAAGCCCTGGCTTGGCAGAACGGGCTGGACTGTTCCCATGAGGCAAGACTGATTTGAATATGACTGGGTCTGAACTGAGGTGGCGTAGTGAGCTAAAGAACGATGATGGATTCAACCCAGATCTGTGACTGGGGGTGAGTGTCTGAAAGTTTCAGTGCTCCGTCCATCATCTCCTTGTATTTGGAGTTGTGTTGGAAGCGTGACACAACTCCTGCAATGTTACTTTCACATGGGGCAAGTCCGATGTGGAAGGACCTGCGTCACCCTTACGCCTGCCATGAGGCAGGCGTATGGTTTTGACGCATTGGCGTCCTAGAAGTGGCGCAGTGAAATCTTATAGATTTCATTGTGCCACTCATACGATCCTTTCTTGCGGGGGAACACCCATCCTGGATACATTATACCTGATGCAGGTATAATGTAGTGCAGAGGTTTATGAAGTGAGGCATCTGCCTAGATGCACCACTTCTTAAATATGGTGCAACATGGTGCATTATTTACACCTCTGCTCCATCACAAAAAGTGACAAAAAGGTGGCGCAAAAGTGACGCAGGGGCTCATAAATAGGCCCGAAGTGATTTGCACAGAATCACCGGATGTTCGGTCGATGCTGGGATTGGAACCTGGCTTCCCAGTTCCAAAGCAGGCTGCACTAGCTCTTGGGGCACATCTCCTCCCCTACCATTAAAATCACTGCATGACAATGCCACCTCTAAAGTGGTCAAAAGGTCTCACTTTGGGATGCCGCTATTTGACTCACAAAACAGGGGACCCTCAAGCAAGGGGCAGGCAGCCATGTTTTCTTTAGAAGTGCAGGGGAGAGCTGCTGCCCCGCCAGCTGATAGGCTCTGAGCCAGGGGTCGTGTCCTGACTGTCCTCTACTGCCGTTTGGCAGCAGGAGGACTGGTGTAGTGTTGGCCATGCACTTCAAAGTGCACATATCACGTTGGCAGACGGTCTAGCGATGGCCAAGGTGTACATGCCCACTTTGAAGCTCCCCACACAGCTGTCTTAGACAACTGGGTGAAGAACAAGCACAGGCCTCTAGGGCCTGAGGGAGCATTAGGCCAACCCGCTGAGAGGAAGGAATGAAAGACGTCGCAGAAAGTATGAAGATCAGCCGCCTGAAACTGAACTCAGACAAGACGGAAGTCCTCATCCTCTGACCATCTCCCTCCGCCTGGGACGACTCCTGGTGGCCCCCTGCCATGGGCAACGCACCCAAGCCAACGGACCACACACGCAACCTGGGCTTCATCCTGGACTCCTCCCTCACGATGACCAAGCAAGTCAACGCCGTCTCGACATCCTGCTTCAACACCCTGCGCATGCTCCGAAAGATCTTCCGATGGATCCCCACCGAAACCAGGAAGACGGCCACCCAGGCCCTCGTCACCAGCCGTCTGGACTACGGGAACACCCTCTACACCGGAACCACAGCCAAACTCAAGAAAAGACTCCAGCGCATTCAGAACGCCTCAGCACGACTCATTCTGGACATCCCTCGCCACAGCCACATCTCTGCCCACCTGAAAGACCTGTACTGGCTCCCCGTCAACAAAAGGATCACGGTCAGACTCCTCACCTACGCACACAAGGCTCTCCACGACACGGGCTCGAAGTACCTCAACAGCCGCGCCACATTCTACACACCCACCAGCCTGCTCCGATCCGCCAGCCTTGCCCTCGCCTCCACCCCACGTATCCGCAAATCCACCGTCGCAGGAAGATCCTTCTCCTACCTGGCAGCCAAGACATTGAACACCCTCCCCACTCACCTACGGCTGACCGTGGACCATCTCTCCTTCAGGAAACAACTCAAGACCTGGCTGTTCGAGCAGTAGCGACCCCCCCCCCCTCAGCGCCTTGAGACACTTACGGGTGAGTAGCACGCTATACAAATTCTGCTGATTGATTAATTGATTGATTCATTCCACAGACTTCGGAAGGATAGCGAGGAGTACCCGTATCCCACGGTAAGTGCAATTTATTTGTATTTAATGCTTTACTGTTTGTTTTAATATGGAAGGAAGGGTTGTTTTTATTTGGTCTTTTGAGACAGGGTTTTGTTTACTATGGGCTTTTGACAGTAGGGAAAATGTGTTTTTGTATTTTTTGGAAGTGGTGGAACACCTTGCTTGCCTTACCACTTTGAAAGGTCACCAACCACTCCTGGGGGGGTAGTTATGTTATGTTATGTTATGTTATTTTTACTTATACCGCGCACAGCTGCCCCAGCGAAGGGGCGTCCTGGCGCTTTGACAAGGCAAACACAACACAACACCGATAAAAGACAGGGAAGCCACAGGAACAGAATTAGAACTAAGTAAATAAGAGGGTCTTGATGGCGCGTCTGAACTGAAGAAGATCATCAATAGCCCGGATATGAAGAGGAAGAGCATTCCACCAGTTCGCCGCAAGCACTTGAAAGGAGCGACCACCAGCTCTACTGAGCCTGAAACGCAGAACCACAACCAGATTCTGACCTATAGATCTGAGGGTTCGGGAGGGTACATACGGTGTCAACAGATTCTCCAAGATTTGGGGAGACGTACCCTTGAGGATTTTAAACGCAAGGCAAAGAACCTTGAATTTGATCCTCTGATTTACAGGAAGCCAGTGGAGAGAGTGCAGAGATTTAGAGACCGAGCACCGCCTAGGCAGACCTATCACCACTCTGGCTGCAGCATTTTGAACTCGCTGCAGCCGGGTAAGTTCTGACTGATTAATCCCGGCCAGAAGCAAGCTGGCATAATCCAGCTGGGACAACACTGATGCTTGAACCACCAGTTGTCTGGTGGAGGCATCAAAAAATTTAAGGATAGGTCTAAGTCCTCTAATGATGCCATAGCAAGAGGCCGCTACCTTCTTGGTGTGACAAATGAAACTGAGGGTCGGGTCAAGCCAGACCCCTAGATTTTTTATCTCCGATACTGGAGAGGGGGTCACCCCTAGTTCAGGAGGCCACCACTTGTCACCCCACAGCCCCACCTGCTTGCCGACCACCATCACCTCGGTCTTCTTGGTATTTAACTGGAGACAGTTGGAATTCATCCAGTTGGCCATTGCCCGTAAACCGTTGCGGAACCTGGGAGCCTCCATGTCTGAGTCCCCACTCAACGTGACCGCCAGCTGTGTGTCATCTGCATATGAAATCATTGTCAAGCCCCATTGCTTGACGACCGCAGCCAGCGGCCTCACGTAAAGATTAAATAGAGTGGGACTCAGCGATGACCCCTGTGGGACCCCCAGGTCCAACGGATAGGGTTTGGACTTGCCGGGTGGAATCGCAACCTGGAATGACCTTTCCCCAAGAAAAGATCGAAACCAGTCTAGGGCGGAACCTGTGATGCCCACTTCCTCAAGTCGCTGAAGCAGAATCCTGTGCGAAACCGTGTCGAACGCGGCACTGAGATCTAATAGCAATAGTGCCGCCGTCCGACCCGCATCAAGCACAGAACGCAGATGTTCGACCATAGAAAGTAGGGCCGTCTCTGGGTAGGGTCAAGAATGTTAGCCCTAGTAAGATGGTCTGCAAGGATGCCATTCTCATGGGCCTCCGCAACCTTCGCAGCCCAAGGAAGCAACAAAATGGGGCGGTAATTCTCAGGCTTCAGGGGGTCAAGGGTGGGCTTCTTCAGAATGGGTGTTACCACAGCCTGCTTCCACCTGATGGGAACTACACCTGAGGAAAGTGATAGATTAATCAAGGACAATACAGGAGTGCGGCATTGCGATGACATGGTCTTAAGCTGAGCCGGTTTCAACGGATCAGCGGGAGATCCTGACTTGATTTTAAGGCTCAGGGAGTCAAAGGCCTCCATAGATAGGAGGGGCAGGGTGGTGAGGGACTCACAACCCCCCGAGCCGCAGCTGACCCACTCTGGATTTGGATCTGAAGAGCCCGATGAGAAAGTTGGATAGATGGCTTGAACTTTCTCGAGAAAAAAAGAAGCCAGACTCTCACAATGGGAGTCCGAGCAAATGTCTGCTGCCGTAGTCCTCTTAGCCATGAGATCCTTTAACACCTTAAAAATAAGTTTTGAAGGGTTCGAGCTATTCTGAAGCTCTTGGGCGTAAAAGGCTGCTCGTGTTCTACACACCGCCCTATGGTAGGTTTTAATTTTGTTGTTTCTCTCAGGGTGAGATATCTTATTTTATCAACTGGTGAACGAGGAGAACCTGATTCAACTTAAGGAATGTTGAACCTTCAGTTGAAAAACTGATTTCTGGAGTAGGCAGGTTAACTCAGTAACCTGGTCTGGTACCAGCAAATCATCAGCACATCATCTCACATCAATTGCATGCCCTAAGTACTGGTTAGAATATAGTTGTCGAATTAGGAATTAATAATGCCAACTAAACGCTCAACTGAAAAATATTCTGCAGAATTCCATGGAATTTCAAGAAAATTCAGCAAGATTCCTCGGAATTCCACAGCAGGGAGGCGTGGGCATTTGGCGCTATTTTCTTATTGCAAACTGTACCTTTGTGTCCAAAAATGGATGCAAGGATGCATTTTGCACTAAGAAATAACACAGCTGAATACCATATGCACTTACAGTACATACCTCTTGGTGCCCTTACATACCCTGCAATGACTAATGCAGAGCATTTAAGGGCGCAAAGGGGTACGCACTGCTGTGCATACCCTTCGGTACCCTTAATACTCTGCAGTGATTACTGCAGGGTATATAAGGGCGCTGAGGGGTAAGCACTATAAGTGCATTTGGTATGTGGCACCTCTGTGCATACCCCTTGGCATCCTTACATACTCCACAGCATTCACTGCAGAATATGTAACAGCACCGAGGGCTATGCCTCTAGTGCATACACCTCATCACCCTTAAATACTCAGCAGTGCTTACTGCACAGTATTTATGGGCACCAAGGGATATGCACTGTTGTGGGTACCCCTCGTCACCCTTACATACTCAGAGTATATAATGAACTTTATATATCTGAATTTGTAAGTGCACCAAGGGATATGCAGAACAGTGCAGTCAGTAGTTTTTAAATAAGGCCAGAAGAGGAGTCTGTCCCTCTATTTTTCAAACTCTTTGCATATTAAAGTTTAATCTGCAGTGCTTTCTAACCCCTTGTGTGCTTCGGACGACCCCCGGCTGTCCGACATCACAGTGGGCATGTGCTGACGACAGCCGGGGGCCGTCCGAATCCCGCCCACTCTATAAAACCCCGGCAGAGCATGAAAATTCCCGCAGCGCGGAAGTGGCTAAACATATAGGGACTTCTCCCTCTTCCAGCCCTGTTTAAAAACCAAACAGTGCTGATTAATTCCTATGGAGGAGCTGCAGAATTTAATAGTAAGTCCACATTACACAAGTAACACAGGATTACAAAATGTCTTTAGTTCCACCAGTGAATTTAAATATCCCACCAACTCCTACTCCAGTGCAAATTAGATCAAGACCACAAAATTGATAAGTATTCTGCATCTCTTCCTTCTGTGAGGGAAGCTTGCATTTCTGCTACATCAGTGGTGCAATCAAGGAAGACACTCTGCCTAAATATTTCTTTATAGAATGCAGTACGTCACTGATATATACAGAACAGTCCTGAACAGGGTACCCTTCATTTTTATAGTACGGAGAGCTTGTGAGTTAGGGATATCATATTATTTTAGATTATTTGATCAGCATAGTAGAAAAACCATGAAAGACAAAACATGTCCACAAACTACTACAAACATCCTAAGCCGCACACACACAATCTTTCAGACAAACAGGCAGATACTGACTCAAACATACTTAGACATTCCATCAAGTGACAATACATTAAATAGTGCCAGAACCAGTCACATAATACAATCCAAAGTTCACATCACATAGGGACATCAGGGGGAAACAACACATACAACGCAACTTTTACAACGCACTACCTTTACAACGAAACTTTTACAACGCAACATCCATTACAACGCATGCCATTACAACGCAACCATTACAACGCATGTCACTACAACGCATACCACTACAACGCATGTCATTACAACTCAGTCATTACAACGCATACCATTACAACGCATACCTACACTATCCAACACTTACCCTACTGTTGCACCCCCTGGAGTTAGAATAGTAATTTTTACCCCTACACTATCCAATACTTACCCTACTGTTGCACCCCCTGGAGTTAAAATAGTAATTTTTACCCCTACACTATCCAACACTTACCCTACTGTTGCACCCCCTGGAGTTAGAATAGTAATTTTTACCCCTACACTATCCAATACTTACCATACATGCTATGTAATGGTATGCGTTGTAATGGTATGCGTTGTAAATGTAGTATGCGTTGTAGTGGAATGCGTGGTAAAGGTAGTTTCAAAGAATTCTTTGTAATGGCATGCGTTGTAATGGAATGCGTTGTAAAGGTAGGCGTTGTAAAAGTATGCGTTGTAACAACATACATCCACATCAGGCAATGTTGGATAATATGGAAGATCCAGGATCAGTTGATTATCGTTACAAGGCACTGATACAGTCTATAGTCTGGTTTTTTCTCCAAAGAAAAGATGCAAGCAAGGGAGGCACAGGGGCTCCAGCGCCGACCCGCGTTTCAGTGTCAGACCCACATTTGGGTCACACCTTTAGGGCGACTGATTCGTGTGCGAGCAAAGGAAATATGGAGAGCCTGGGTTAAGATGGCAGGACTGTGGCCTGAGTAGAAGAAAGATAAGCAATCTATTAGGATAAATGGAGCAAAGAAGGCTCCAAAAGTGTGGCCAGCACGGTGAGTTTGTCCTGAGGATAATGGGCACAGACGATTCCTTAGGAGGAAAGAAGCATCACATGGAGCAAGGTTCTAGGCGATAAGAGGCATAGTAGGGAGATCCGATGCAGTAACGCCTAATGCTTAGAGAGTGAATCATTCGATGGAAGGAACCATCCGGAGCGGATCCCGGCGGGCTCACAGCCGAGATGCCAAGCACTCTGAGCTACATCAGTGGTACCCATGATGTGTGTCATACTAACATTTTGCACAGTGATGGTCAGGGAAAAACAGACTGTGGAGGCCCCTCTTTGAATAATTTGCAGGTGGCCCCTCCAAGTATTGCTATGCTACTGGGAAAAACAGCTTGCAAAAAACTAGTAAATTGGGATGGACAAAGTTTAATGGCTTTGGAGTCTGTCACCAAATGCAGTTGTTCCTCACTCACCTATGGATTCATCCCCTTGGAACCTACCCTTCTCCTAGGCAGCCCCCACAGTTTTTAGGGAAGATACAAAGGGTGGCACTGTATAGGTCCATCTACTGTGTGTTTCTCTTCCTTTTGAGCATTATTTGTAAAACATAAGGTTCTTTTTGAGAAAAATTATTCGTATACTTAACTACACAAATCACAATCGCATAAATGAAAATATGGGCGATGTAGTCCGGGAAAAATCCACACTGAAAGCACATGCAAGTAATAATAAAAACACAAAAGGCAGTTGTGACGATGTCTAATATATATTGGACACAGCCATATCGACGATATTACATGTCCCATGTGAAACAGAACCCATGAAAACAGATATACAAAAATAATTGTGATCATACAAGGATAAGAAACAAGGGTTTCCTGCACCAAAGACAAACAACGTAAATTTGATTTACACAAAATTGTATATCAAGCCATTCCATTCAAAGGATTGAAATATAGAGGTAATTTAGTATTCACACTAAGGAATATGGGGTCTCATCAGGACCTTATAATAAGAGGGACACCTGTGAAAAAATATAAAAAAATGCTCAATACAAGGGTCCTAAACTACAACCCATAGTATAAAGGCAAATGAATAAGCCTAGTTGATAAATCACAAATGCACCACCGAAAAAGTGTATACCACCAAAAAGTGATGAAATGAGATTACTTACATAGGGACCCAAACAAGAGGGAATTGCGTGAAAAGAGTGGATAGCCACTTAGTTATTCATAGAACACGTTAGTTTCATAGGAATTTGCAAGACATTGGGACTGCAGACCCCAAATAACAACTTACACTCATGCAGGGGCATGAGAACACCTGAGCAGAGAGCCAGGGAGATAGATAGTTCCTACAGGCAGGACTTCCTCCAAGCTCATTCCCTTTATGGGTGGGGTGAACTTCATATTCTTCCTATATCCTGGAAGTATCAGCTACAGGTGAACAGGCATGTGTGCAATAAGCAGCTTCAGGTTAATGTATCAAGGATTCAGTTTTTGTCCAGGTCTTGGAGTAGCAGTAAAGGGTTCCAGCTCCATCATCTTCAATGCTATCTACAAATTCTGGGTGGTCAGGCTACCATAGGTAAGGCCTCAATTGAAGGCTTTTCCATAAAGCTTGAATGTGGGGAGCGCAACATTCACATTCCACACCCTGATGCACTGCATTTTATTTTAAGGATACAAGATCCACCATATTTCTGTCCGTTTGTCCTCGTGTATGTTTAAACAAGTTTAAGCCTAAAAAGATTATCAAGTTGCTTTCATTATTTCCGTTTGTTCCACATATTCACCAAATTGCGTTTTTTTGGGAACTTAACATATCCACATGTGCCCATCCAAGCCTCCTTGTAAATATGATCCGTACGCAAAAAGTAGTTCTCAACAGCATTCCTTTATTCATGACCCAATGTATTTCAAGCACTTATATGCTCTTCGTCAGGGGTAGCTGAAATTTAACATAACAACATTTACATTAATCCTAAAGAAACCACACTTATATCTAAATTCAATTATATATACATTTCATAGTTAAAACATTTAATTACGAATATACGTACTCTTAAAATAACCACACATTGTGTTTCAGAGGTAGCTAATGAAAACCTGAAAATTAAAAAAGACCAAGATATTTAACTATCAAGCTTTCTAATTTTTACTCGTGCATATTTCCTCCTTTCTATTCATGTCAGTTTGATGTATTCCGGCTTATCTATCCTTCGCGCCTAACTGTGGCTTTTACTGTTCAAATGCATGAATTTCAAACTGCTTTACGTATTACCAAAGCTTTCTAATTCCGCCAGCGTGCTGTGCGTACCTGCTTTCCTATTCTCCCAATTACAGGTCCGGGTTCTTCACAAACTCTAGATGGTTTCATCGCTCTCAGCTCAATTTGTAAACTAATTCGGCCCCTCCCCCTCACGTGCATGCACTCAAAACTGATGATTACACCAAAATGTGCCCAACATACTTCAATACCCATAATGCATCTTTAGCCCTCGGTAAACTATGTATATACAAAACGTAGATCAGTCATTTTTTATGTGTTTTCAATAATAAATGCTTTAGGAATTAATGTCTTTATCAGTTCCAAATGCCTCCTTTGACGCTGATGAGAACTCGCTGTTCTTATAATATGTGGTCTGTTTCAAACGTAGGTTTCTTTCTCTCTTTGTCTTTTCATCTTGGGTGCATCACCAACATGTGGCAGTTTATATTGATCATGAAAGGGGTGGTGTGCACACCCTGCTTTTCCAAAATAATCAATTACAATCCATTTTTCTTACTTGACCACTTGCGTGCAACTTGGGTTTCGCCTTGCCATCGCGCAATTCAAATCCTGAATGTGGGGAGCGCAACATTCACACTCCACACCCTGATGCACTGCATTTTATTTTAAGAATACAAGATCCACCATATTTCTGTCCGTTTGTCCTCGTGTATGTTTAAACAAGTTTAAGCCTAAAAAGATTATCAAGTTGCTTTCATTATTTCCGTTTGTTCCACATATTCACCAAATTGCGTTTTTTTGGGAACTTAACATATCCACATGTGCCCATCCAAGCCTCCTTGTAAATACGATCCGTACGCAAAAAGTAGTTCTCAACAGCATTCCTTTATTCATGACCCAATGCATTTAGAGCACTTATATGCTCTTCGTCAGGGGTAGCTGAAATTTAACATAACAACATTTACATTAATCCTAAAGAAACCACACTTATATCTAAATTCAATTATATATACATTTCATAGTTAAAACATTTAATTACGAATATACGTACTCTTAAAATAACCACACATTGTGTTTCAGAGGTAGCTAATGAAAACCTGAAAATTAAAAAAGACCAAGATATTTAACTATCAAGCTTTCTCATTTTTACTCGTGCATATTTCCTCCTTTCTATGCATGTCAGTTCGATGTATTCCGGCTTATCTATCCTTCGCGCCTATCTGTGGCTTTTACTGTTCAAATGCATAAATTTCAAACTGCTTTACGTATTACCAAAGCTTTCTAATTCCGCCAGCGTGCTGTGCGTACCTGCTTTCCTATTCTCCCAATTACAGGTCCGGGTTCTTCACGAACTCTAGATGGTTTCATCGCTCTCAGCTCAATTTGTAAACTAATTCGGCCCCTCCCCCTCACGTGCATGCACTCAAAACTGATGATTACACCAAAATGTGCCCAACATACTTCAATACCCATAATGCATCTTTAGCCCTCAGTAAACTATGTATATACAAAACGTAGATCAGTCATTTTTTATGTGTTTTCAATAATAAATGCTTTAGGAATTAATGTCTTTATCAGTTCCAAATGCCTCCTTTGACGCTGACGAGAACTCGCTGTTCTTATAATATGTGGTCTGTTTCAAACGTAAGTTTCTTTCTCTCTTTGTCTTTTCATCTTGGGTGCATCACCAACATGTGGCAGTTTATATTGATCATGAAAGGGGTGGTGTGCACACCCTGCTTTTCCAAAATAATCAATTACAATCCATTTTTCTTACTTGACCACTTGCGTGCAACTTGGGTTTCGCCTTGCCAATGCGCAATTCAAATCCTGAATGTGGGGAGCGCAACATTCACACTCCACACCCTGATGCACTGCATTTTATTTTAAGGATACAAGATCCACCATATTTCTGTCCGTTTGTCCTCGTGTATGTTTAAACAAGTTTAAGCCTAAAAAGATTATCAAGTTGCTTTCATTATTTGCGTTTGTTCCACATATTCACCAAATTGCGTTTTTTTGGGAACTTAACATATCCACATGTGCCCATCCAAGCCTCCTTGTAAATACGATCCGTACGCAAAAAGTAGTTCTCAACAGCATTCCTTTATTCATGACCCAATGTATTTAGAGCACTTATATGCTCTTCGTCAGGGGTAGCTGAAATTTAACATAACAACATTTACATTAATCCTAAAGAAACCACACTTATATCTAAATTCAATTATATATACATTTCATAGTTAAAACATTTAATTACGAATATACGTACTCTTAAAATAACCACACATTGTGTTTCAGAGGTAGCTAATGAAAACCTGAAAATTAAAAAAGACCAAGATATTTAACTATCAAGCTTTCTAATTTTTACTCGTGCATATTTCCTCCTTTCTATGCATGTCAGTTCGATGTATTCCGGCTTATCTATCCTTCGCGCCCATCTGTGGCTTTTACTGTTCAAATGCATGAATTTCAAACTGCTTTACGTATTACCAAAGCTTTCTAATTCCGCCAGCGTGCTGTGCGTACCTGCTTTCCTATTCTCCCAATTACAGGTCCGGGTTCTTCACGAACTCTAGATGGTTTCATCGCTCTCAGCTCAATTTGTAAACTAATTCGGCCCCTCCCCCTCACGTGCATGCACTCAAAACTGATGATTACACCAAAATGTGCCCAACATACTTCAATACCCATAATGCATCTTTAGCCCTCAGTAAACTATGTATATACAAAACGTAGATCAGTCATTTTTTATGTGTTTTCAATAATAAATGCTTTAGGAATTAATGTCTTTATCAGTTCCAAATGCCTCCTTTGACGCTGACGAGAACTCGCTGTTCTTATAATATGTGGTCTGTTTCAAACGTAAGTTTCTTTCTCTCTTTGTCTTTTCATCTTGGGTGCATCACCAACATGTGGCAGTTTATATTGATCATGAAAGGGGTGGTGTGCACACCCTGCTTTTCCAAAATAATCAATTACAATCCATTTTTCTTACTTGACCACTTGCGTGCAACTTGGGTTTCGCCTTGCCAATGCGCAATTCAAATCCTGAATGTGGGGAGCGCAACATTCACACTCCACACCCTGATGCACTGCATTTTATTTTAAGGATACAAGATCCACCATATTTCTGTCCGTTTGTCCTCGTGTATGTTTAAACAAGTTTAAGCCTAAAAAGATTATCAAGTTGCTTTCATTATTTGCGTTTGTTCCACATATTCACCAAATTGCGTTTTTTTGGGAACTTTAACATATCCACATGTGCCCATCCAAGCCTCCTTGTAAATACGATCCGTACGCAAAAAGTAGTTCTCAACAGCATTCCTTTATTCATGACCCAATGTATTTAGAGCACTTATATGCTCTTCGTCAGGGGTAGCTGAAATTTAACATAACAACATTTACATTAATCCTAAAGAAACCACACTTATATCTAAATTCAATTATATATACATTTCATAGTTAAAACATTTAATTACGAATATACGTACTCTTAAAATAACCACACATTGTGTTTCAGAGGTAGCTAATGAAAACCTGAAAATTAAAAAAGACCAAGATATTTAACTATCAAGCTTTCTAATTTTTACTCGTGCATATTTCCTCCTTTCTATGCATGTCAGTTCGATGTATTCCGGCTTATCTATCCTTCGCGCCTAACTGTGGCTTTTACTGTTCAAATGCATGAATTTCAAACTGCTTTACGTATTACCAAAGCTTTCTAATTCCGCCAGCGTGCTGTGCGTACCTGCTTTCCTATTCTCCCAATTACAGGTCCGGGTTCTTCACGAACTCTAGATGGTTTCATCGCTCTCAGCTCAATTTGTAAACTAATTCGGCCCCTCCCCCTCACGTGCATGCACTCAAAACTGATGATTACACCAAAATGTGCCCAACATACTTCAATACCCATAATGCATCTTTAGCCCTCAGTAAACTATGTATATACAAAACGTAGATGAGTCATTTTTTATGTGTTTTCAATAATAAATGCTTTAGGAATTAATGTCTTTATCAGTTCCAAATGCCTCCTTTGACGCTGACGAGAACTCGCTGTTCTTATAATATGTGGTCTGTTTCAAACGTAAGTTTCTTTCTCTCTTTGTCTTTTCATCTTGGGTGCATCACCAACATGTGGCAGTTTATATTGATCATGAAAGGGGTGGTGTGCACACCCTGCTTTTCCAAAATAATCAATTACAATCCATTTTTCTTACTTGACCACTTGCGTGCAACTTGGGTTTCGCCTTGCCAATGCGCAATTCAAATCCTGAATGTGGGGAGCGCAACATTCACACTCCACACCCTGATGCACTGCATTTTATTTTAAGGATACAAGATCCACCATATTTCTGTCCGTTTGTCCTCGTGTATGTTTAAACAAGTTTAAGCCTAAAAAGATTATCAAGTTGCTTTCATTATTTGCGTTTGTTCCACATATTCACCAAATTGCGTTTTTTTGGGAACTTAACATATCCACATGTGCCCATCCAAGCCTCCTTGTAAATACGATCCGTACGCAAAAAGTAGTTCTCAACAGCATTCCTTTATTCATGACCCAATGTATTTAGAGCACTTATATGCTCTTCGTCAGGGGTAGCTGAAATTTAACATAACAACATTTACATTAATCCTAAAGAAACCACACTTATATCTAAATTCAATTATATATACATTTCATAGTTAAAACATTTAATTACGAATATACGTACTCTTAAAATAACCACACATTGTGTTTCAGAGGTAGCTAATGAAAACCTGAAAATTAAAAAAGACCAAGATATTTAACTATCAAGCTTTCTAATTTTTACTCGTGCATATTTCCTCCTTTCTATGCATGTCAGTTCGATGTATTCCGGCTTATCTATCCTTCGCGCCCATCTGTGGCTTTTACTGTTCAAATGCATGAATTTCAAACTGCTTTACGTATTACCAAAGCTTTCTAATTCCGCCAGCGTGCTGTGCGTACCTGCTTTCCTATTCTCCCAATTACAGGTCCGGGTTCTTCACGAACTCTAGATGGTTTCATCGCTCTCAGCTCAATTTGTAAACTAATTCGGCCCCTCCCCCTCACGTGCATGCACTCAAAACTGATGATTACACCAAAATGTGCCCAACATACTTCAATACCCATAATGCATCTTTAGCCCTCAGTAAACTATGTATATACAAAACGTAGATCAGTCATTTTTTATGTGTTTTCAATAATAAATGCTTTAGGAATTAATGTCTTTATCAGTTCCAAATGCCTCCTTTGACGCTGACGAGAACTCGCTGTTCTTATAATATGTGGTCTGTTTCAAACGTAAGTTTCTTTCTCTCTTTGTCTTTTCATCTTGGGTGCATCACCAACATGTGGCAGTTTATATTGATCATGAAAGGGGTGGTGTGCACACCCTGCTTTTCCAAAATAATCAATTACAATCCATTTTTCTTACTTGACCACTTGCGTGCAACTTGGGTTTCGCCTTGCCAATGCGCAATTCAAATCCTGAATGTGGGGAGCGCAACATTCACACTCCACACCCTGATGCACTGCATTTTATTTTAAGGATACAAGATCCACCATATTTCTGTCCGTTTGTCCTCGTGTATGTTTAAACAAGTTTAAGCCTAAAAAGATTATCAAGTTGCTTTCATTATTTGCGTTTGTTCCACATATTCACCAAATTGCGTTTTTTTGGGAACTTAACATATCCACATGTGCCCATCCAAGCCTCCTTGTAAATACGATCCGTACGCAAAAAGTAGTTCTCAACAGCATTCCTTTATTCATGACCCAATGTATTTAGAGCACTTATATGCTCTTCGTCAGGGGTAGCTGAAATTTAACATAACAACATTTACATTAATCCTAAAGAAACCACACTTATATCTAAATTCAATTATATATACATTTCATAGTTAAAACATTTAATTACGAATATACGTACTCTTAAAATAACCACACATTGTGTTTCAGAGGTAGCTAATGAAAACCTGAAAATTAAAAAAGACCAAGATATTTAACTATCAAGCTTTCTAATTTTTACTCGTGCATATTTCCTCCTTTCTATGCATGTCAGTTCGATGTATTCCGGCTTATCTATCCTTCGCGCCCATCTGTGGCTTTTACTGTTCAAATGCATGAATTTCAAACTGCTTTACGTATTACCAAAGCTTTCTAATTCCGCCAGCGTGCTGTGCGTACCTGCTTTCCTATTCTCCCAATTACAGGTCCGGGTTCTTCACGAACTCTAGATGGTTTCATCGCTCTCAGCTCAATTTGTAAACTAATTCGGCCCCTCCCCCTCACGTGCATGCACTCAAAACTGATGATTACACCAAAATGTGCCCAACATACTTCAATACCCATAATGCATCTTTAGCCCTCAGTAAACTATGTATATACAAAACGTAGATCAGTCATTTTTTTATGTGTTTTCAATAATAAATGCTTTAGGAATTAATGTCTTTATCAGTTCCAAATGCCTCCTTTGACGCTGACGAGAACTCGCTGTTCTTATAATATGTGGTCTGTTTCAAACGTAAGTTTCTTTCTCTCTTTGTCTTTTCATCTTGGGTGCATCACCAGCATGTGGCAGTTTATATTGATCATGAAAGGGGTGGTGTGCACACCCTGCTTTTCCAAAATAATCAATTACAATCCATTTTTCTTACTTGACCACTTGCGTGCAACTTGGGTTTCGCCTTGCCATCGCGCAATTCAAATCCTGAATGTGGGGAGCGCAACATTCACACTCCACACCCTGATGCACTGCATTTTATTTTAAGGATACAAGATCCACCATATTTCTGTCCGTTTGTCCTCGTGCATGTTTAAACAAGTTTAAGCCTAAAAAGATTATCAAGTTGCTTTCATTATTTCCGTTTGTTCCACATATTCACCAAATTGCGTTTTTTTGGGAACTTAACATATCCACATGTGCCCATCTAAGCCTCCTTGTAATGGATGGGCACATGTGGATATGTTAAGTTCCCAAAAAAACGCAATTTGGTGAATATGTGGAACAGCGAGTTCTCGTCAGCGTCAAAGGAGGCATTTGGAACTGATAAAGACATTAATTCCTAAAGCATTTATTATTGAAAACACATAAAAAATGACTGATCTACATTTTGTATATACATAGTTTACTGAGGGCTAAAGATGCATTATGGGTATTGAAGTATGTTGGGCACATTTTGGTGTAATCATCAGTTTTGAGTGCATGCACGTGAGGGGGAGGGGCCGAATTAGTTTACAAATTGAGCTGAGAGCGATGAAACCATCTAGAGTTCGTGAAGAACCCGGACCTGTAATTGGGAGAATAGGAAAGCAGGTACGCACAGCACGCTGGCGGAATTAGAAAGCTTTGGTAATACGTAAAGCAGTTTGAAATTCATGCATTTGAACAGTAAAAGCCACAGATAGGCGCGAAGGATAGATAAGCCGGAATACATCGAACTGACATGCATAGAAAGGAGGAAATATGCACGAGTAAAAATTAGAAAGCTTGAAAGTTAAATATCTTGGTCTTTTTTAATTTTCAGGTTTTCATTAGCTACCTCTGAAACACAATGTGTGGTTATTTTAAGAGTACGTATATTCGTAATTAAATGTTTTAACTATGAAATGTATATATAATTGAATTTAGATATAAGTGTGGTTTCTTTAGGATTAATGTAAATGTTGTTATCTTAAATTTCAGCTACCCCTGACGAAGAGCATATAAGTGCTCGAAATGCATTGGGTCATGAATAAAGGAATGCTGTTGAGAACTACTTTTTGCGTACGGATCGTATTTACAAGGAGGCTTGGATGGGCACATGTGGATATGTTAAGTTCCCAAAAAAACGCAATTTGGTGAATATGTGGAACAAACGGAAATAATGAAAGCAACTTGATAATCTTTTTAGGCTTAAACTTGTTTAAACATACACGAGGACAAACGGACAGAAATATGGTGGATCTTGTATCCTTAAAATAAAATGCAGTGCATTAGGGTGTGGAGTGTGAATGTTGCGCTCCCCACATTCAGGATTTGAATTGCGCGATGGCAAGGCGAAACCCAAGTTGCACGCAAGTGGTCAAGTAAGAAAAATGGATTGTAATTGATTATTTTGGAAAAGCAGGGTGTGCACACCACCCCTTTCATGATCAATATAAACTGCCACATGTTGGTGATGCACCCAAGATGAAAAGACAAAGAGAGAAAGAAACTTACGTTTGAAACAGACCACATATTATAAGAACAGCGAGTTCTCGTCAGTGTCAATGGAGGCATTTGGAACTGATAAAGACATTAATTCCTAAAGCATTTATTATTGAAAACACATAAAAAATGACTGATCTACGTTTTGTATATACATAGTTTACTGAGGGCTAAAGATGCATTATGGGTATTGAAGTATGTTGGGCACATTTTGGTGTAATCATCAGTTTTGAGTGCATGCACGTGAGGGGGAGGGGCCGAATTAGTTTACAAATTGAGCTGAGAGCGATGAAACCATCTAGAGTTCGTGAAGAACCCGGACCTGTAATTGGGAGAATAGGAAAGCAGGTACGCACAGCACGCTGGCGGAATTAGAAAGCTTTGGTAATACGTAAAGCAGTTTGAAATTCATGCATTTGAACAGTAAAAGCCACAGATAGGCGCGAAGGATAGATAAGCCGGAATACATCGAACTGACATGCATAGAAAGGAGGAAATATGCACGAGTAAAAATTAGAAAGCTTGATAGTTAAATATCTTGGTCTTTTTTAATTTTCAGGTTTTCATTAGCTACCTCTGAAACACAATGTGTGGTTATTTTAAGAGTACGTATATTCGTAATTAAATGTTTTAACTATGAAATGTATATATAATTGAATTTAGATATAAGTGTGGTTTCTTTAGGATTAATGTAAATGTTGTTATGTTAAATTTCAGCTACCCCTGACGAAGAGCATATAAGTGCTCGAAATGCATTGGGTCATGAATAAAGGAATGCTGTTGAGAACTACTTCTTGCGTACGGATCGTATTTACAAGGAGGCTTGGATGGGCACATGTGGATATGTTAAGTTCCCAAAAAAACGCAATTTGGTGAATATGTGGAACAAACGGAAATAATGAAAGCAACTTGATAATCTTTTTAGGCTTAAACTTGTTTAAACATACACGAGGACAAACGGACAGAAATATGGTGGATCTTGCATCCTTAAAATAAAATGCAGTGCATCAGGGTGTGGAGTGTGAATGTTGCACTCCCCACATTCAGGATTTGAATTGCGCGATGGCAAGGCGAAACCCAAGTTGCACGCAAGTGGTCAAGTAAGAAAAATGGATTGTAATTGATTATTTTGGAAAAGCAGGGTGTGCACACCACCCCTTTCATGATTTTCCATAAAGCTGGCATAGAGACCCTGCTCTGGGCAGCCGCTGGAAGTGTATTCCTGCTTCAAAGCGAGACATCAGTAAACACCTCTTACAAGAACTATATAATACAGGAACAGTGAGGTGGGGAGGGAAAGAGTCACAAACACAAAGGAGCAGTTCCTATAATATGTAACAGGTTTATTGATACACAGTCGAAGCTTTATCTCGGCATTCAAGTATTATCGGTATTGCTGCCACATGTCTATGTTAACTTACAGTGGGAAGATTCCACGACAAGTAAACTTCTAGTAAGAAAATGACTGAAGCTTATACACATGAAATAAACAAGCACTGCCAAAGAGATACGTTTAACCTTTCAGTAGCCTCACCCAACCTTTTGCTTTGCCAATGCGTTTTTGTCGATAAAGTTTTGCACCAGAACATTCAAAATGATTCATGTTTGCCAATGCTGAACAGCATTAGGCAAACAAAAATTGTGATGATGTATATATGTTCATGCATGAGCATGTATATGTCATAATGCCTTGGCTGGCCCAATGTGATTACTCCTGTGAATGTATGCATTTAAGCATTCACAACCTCCATGTAAACCCTGGAGGAGAGGAAACTCGTAATATGGTTGGTGGTACCGCGGCCGTCCCGCCAAGCATATTGTAGCCTCTGGCTGCTGCTCCAATGCCATAGAATGGCGGTTCCCTGGCAGAGCCAGCGGTCCCAGGGCGGTCCAACTCGTCAACTCATAATGGGGTAATTGGACAGCCAGTGCGACCATGGCTGGATTCACCTACACCGTGCCACCATGAGTCTGGCAGTCCCAGACCACCAGGCTCATAATCGGCCCCCTTGTATTTTAGGGAGGAGCAACCTGGCAGCAGCAAATTAGAGCTGTCAAAGCCCCCCAAAAATAATACTAATAAAGTAAGATTGGGAAAGAAGAGCAACTGTGGGGCAGGTAGGAGAGCAAAAGGGGAACTGGGTGCAGAGTGTATTATGAAAAAAAAGAGACAACAAATTAGAGGAATGGGGAAATTCGAGGGAAGCAATGGGTGAGCTGGTAGAGGGACAGTAACACAGAGAGCAAAGAGGGTAGGGATTCGAGAGGGAAAGCATACCCAAAGGAAAAGAGCAAAAACAAATGCACTCCCATAGAGTACTGATAAAAAAGAGAAAAGCTAAGCAGTGGAAAAATAGAAATTATCCAGTCACAATAATGGTAAAGAAGCTATGATCCAGGAGTAGGAAAAATTACAGAAAGAAAAGTAAAGCTATTATGTAAGAAACAAGAAAATTAGTTTGAAGAGAATGTTTTATTTATTTATGAACTATGATTGGTAAGCATTGGTTAGATTCATAGCTGGCAGTAAGCAATATTGTTGTCAAAAATAAGTCTTTGACAACAGACTGCCAGCTGCTGAATGTGAACCTCATCTAAAAATGCAGACACTGTTGATTATCCTGCAAAAGAGGTGCAGACTGTCACATCTAAAGGTGAACATTGAAGGAATATTGTATTTCCAATGTGAACACAGTTCAGACTCACAACTCATTTTGTTAAAATGGTACTCATTAATTGCAAAAAGTTTCTGAATCTACTCAAAAGGTATTATTTCCACCGGCTGCCATCTAGAATTCTCTAACAGATCTCCAAATTATACCGGTATTTCATGTTACGTCCTACTTTGTCTGCAGCAGTGGGAAGATTGTGTAAGCATTTTTGTGTGCATATGTAGGTCACAGCCTTCAACTTTTATGAATCCAGGTTGCCAACTACCTCCTGGCCTGGAATTTTATAAATATAGTTTTAATTCAGGGCCTAATGTAACATTAAATAAGGCATCAAATATTTATTTTCATCTTCGCCATTACAAAATAACTATACCCTTCTTACTTTTAGAAGCTTAACTTACAAGCCTGCAGTGGTACATGTAATGTAATGTAATGTATGTGGTCTTGTAAAGCGCACTACTGCCCTGAGGCGTTGTGGCGCTGTAGACCGCTGGGGAACCCGTCCTGGCTATCCCTGTGAGATGATCCCTACTGGGTATCTCCAAGGTGAAACCAGGCATCCCAGGCGAATATGGGGGGCCGTTGTAGAGATGAGGCAAGCTAATGCCCAGAGTTGCCGAGTGTGATCCCTGGTTAGAGTAGGCACTGAGGCGAGAATTATCGAGTTCGCTGACCCTGGTCCACGACCCTGCCGCGTCGGGAATTGAACCCTGGTCCCGGGCCGTTCTCTGCTTCCGGGTCTGCCGCCTATAACCAGTGAGCCACACCACTCCACTCATACATGGGTATGAGGCTCTGAGGGACCCAATGCACCTCAAGCACAGTCAATGTCTCCTAGGGTGGGAGCCTCATACACAGACCACCATGACCCCACACCAATTTCAACACAGATATCACGGACTTCCTTGCACCACTCATATTCAAAACCAGTGCCTTCATCCTCCTCAGAGACTTTAACTTTCCCCTAGAAGACTGCACTGACCCAAACTTTACAGCTCTTCTATAAAACTGTGGAAATCATAGCCTCACCCCATGTTACTTGACCCACCTACATGCCCTAGGCACCAGCAAGTTGAACTATGGGAGCAGGTACTAGACCAGATTTTCTCCTCAACCTGCAACATCACAGTCAACAAGCCAGCAAGTATGACCTGGACATACCTTGCCCTTTCCAGCATACCCATACCACACCATCACAGACTCAACACCACCAGAATTCCATCTGCAACTAAAAAGTGTCTCAGAAGATGAGTGGGCTTCCGCCCTCTCTGATTACTGTCCAGAATCACCCCACAGACTTGCTGAAAGGCATCCAAAACCTCAACATCTGGATCAACGCATGCACTGACTCCCTGGCTTCCATCAAGGCAAGAGCTGACCACAGGGCAGCTGGTATGCAGAGGAACTCAGCTTATGTAACGCCACTGCAAGCAACTAGAGTGCAAATGGAGAACAAGTCAATACACAGCAGATAAAAACATCTTTAAGTCAGCCCTAGGATGGTACCACTACCTTATGTGGCACACCAAGTGCACTTCTCTGCCAGATCACATCAATGTCAGCAATAACAGCAGCAGTAATATCTTCATTATCATTGAAGATCTTACTGTGCCCCCTGCCACATCCAGCAGCTTCACCCCCTCACAAGACCTTTGCAACAAGCTCTCAGATTTCTTCCTTAGCAAAATTGCCTTCATATACAACAATTTCGACCCCCAACTGGACTCCAGAGCCATCGCAACTCAACTTCCCATCATGGCAGATGAACAACCTTGTAGCCTGCATGCACCACCATTGAAATAACTGCTACCATGAAGAACCATCCACATGGGGCATCATCTAAACCTTGCCCACACCGCACCTTCACCAAATGACTTCTACCAATCATCAAAGCACCCATCCTCATTAGGACCTTCCATAAGAGATTGGTATTCAAGGACCTGCTCTCCACTGGATCTGCTCTTTCTTAATGGATAGAACACAAGCTGTCAGCCTGGCACCTTACTACTCGGAAGCCTGCAAACTCATCTGCAGAGTCCCTCAAGGTTAGTCACTCGACCCCAAGTTCTTCAACGTATACAAAATCGCACTGGCCAGGGTCGTCCATGCACACAATATCAACGTCCTCGCTTATGCAGACCACACACAAATCATATTCCCCCTCTCGGACAAAGCCCCCATCACAAGAAACAAGAATACTGCCTCCAAGACCAAAGTCGCTAACTGGATGAAAATCGAATGTCTCAAGCTCAACACCAACAAGACAGAAGTAGAGATCTTTAGCAAGAATACCTCACCATAGGACTTCAACTGGTGACCAGTCGGACTTAGACATGCACCCAGGACCAAAGCCAGGAACCGCAGAATAATCTGTGACAGTAAACTGGACTGATAATGCTGAGAAATATCTTCAAGTGGCTGCTAAGCAACACTAGAAAAACTGCCTTGCATGCCATAGTCCCCAGCATGCTGGACTATGGGAACACACTTTACGCAGGTATCACCAAGCAATGCACTGAAAGACCAAAAAGCATCCAGAACTCGGCAGCCAGACTCATCATCAACTTCCCACACAGAACTCACATTACCCCACACAAATGTGTCCAATTCAAACTCCATACACACACATTCAACACACTACACAATTCAGGCCCAACCTACCTGAACGTTGCATCTCCTTCAACCAACCATCTAGACACCTCCTCTCTGCAGGACTCCTACTCACATACATCCCCCGCTTAAACAGAACAAGATCAGTGGGACGAGTGTTCTCTTGTATTAGTCCTAAAGAATGGAATGATCTACCAGTCCACATCACTGCCTCCTCCTTTTTTCTTGTATACCAAATGAAGATCTGGCTTTTCAATCGACCAGCCTGCCATAGACAGAGCTGGGCACACACCTGATACCCTTGCAGGTGACAGTGCACTTTGCAAATACACATAATATATATTATAATGTACGTGTAGCATGGGAGATGTGGCATCTGCCACATTCTTGATAAAGTATTCTGTCCACCAAACTCTAAATAGGGCTTTATGTCTTTTTTCTTCCTCAAACCCTTTTTCCTTACCTTAATTATTTTCTATCATAACATAAACTTCCAACGTCACACTTCTTGTAATGGTCAGTAAGGATTCCCATATCCTTTTAAGTGCAATATTGTAGAGACGTTTAAATTTCTACATGATGTTCTTATTTAACTAAGGTGCTCTTTGAAAAACAGTTCTCCACCAGTTATTTGCTTGGGCTCATGACCTTATATCTGTCTGTGACAGTATGAGTTAAGTGTCTTTACTTAGTTCCAAATTCATGTTCTGTTTGCTATGGCAGAAACAGCTACAATCAATCTGTGTCTGCATTTCATTGAAGACTCTTTGTTGTAGGGGTGTGCCAAACTTGCAGAGTTTTACTCTGCGGAATTCTGCGGATCAATCAGCTCAAATGGCAGCATGTGGTGCTAGAGGGTGCTGCTTCTTTCTGTCACTCAAGTAGATTTTCTACTCGAGCAGCAACTTTCTCAATGTAGGTGGGAGCTTTCTAAATGCAAGCAGCAGTGACCTGCTGTGACTGCCATTTTTGAGAAATCTCATTGGGCGAAGGTCTTGCACTCAATTTTATCGCTCGCCAACATAACGTTGAAGAGCGCCGCACTAAAATAATCACGGTTTAGCTGAGTTTTTCCAAAACTGCAAAACTCCACAAACTTTGTTGGAGAAGCAGAGTTTACCGCCCACTCCTACTGGCAGTACTAAAAAAAGATTAAGAAGCAGAATTTGAAAATAAAGAATTAATTATACAGAGAGTAGTAGGAGTGAATATCAAATTCATAAATAAATAAGGACATTAAAATAAAATGTAAAACTGATTAGAGTAATTTGACTGAAGTATTTTTTTTAACAACCCAATTTATAATGACATGATGCACGGGCACCTCTAACCTTAAAGAAGGGATATTAGGGCATTGATTCCCATTTTCTCTGCTGCTTCCTTGCTTTAATCCTTGGTAGGTGCCCACCTTAAGCCATAATTCTGCAATGTTTTTGCATTTTGTGCTTTTTTTAAAGATAATTAGTTCTATTCTTTCCAGCTTGATAGTTCAGAAAGCTGCAATTGTAAATTAAGATAAGGTGAGGAACCAAGAGGAACCACCTGGAGGGGTGGTAGTATGCCAAAAAATATAAATTTTCAGAAGTTGCTCATCATTGTCAGCCAGGAATAATATCCACACTGCTAGGCTCCTTGTTTAGGCACCACTTAGTTCTCTGCTTGGCAGGGGTGCTCTTAACACAGTGCCACTTGCCAGGATGCCTGCTCCTCAGTGAAGCAAATTATACTGTTTTTTATGCTTCTAATCCAGGCTCATGACAAAGGCATTGTTGGGACGGAAATGTCACTGCCATGGTAAACGTGTGTGTAGCCCTGCCCTAGTGTATGTGAAACTGTTATCCTGCCATTTTGCTTAAGAGGCTCTGCTTTGGTGAGCCAGAGCAAAGGTTCCAGGGTATCCCTCAGAAAGTCTGCCAACCAAACCCACCTTACCCGAGGGGTGGCTCCCTGATAAGACAGAGGAGTGTCGCACCACTGCTTATTGAGCAGTGATAAATAACAGTGGAAAATAAAATAAAATGATAATAACAAGACGTTATTATGATTTTCTTTTTCTTTACGGGACTCCAGCCAGGTCAGTTGGGCTGGGCTCCCCACCATCAGAGGGACCAGAAGTGGTTTGCCCTCCCTAAGTGTGAATGATGGCTTGGTTCGCCCTCTGGGGCCGGCCAAACAGTCATGCGCACTTGGCATGTACTCCACTGGGATGTTCTTCACAGCCCGGTGGAGAACGTGCACAGCCTCCCAGGTACTGCCTGAATGGCCAAACAGGCTGCTCAGACCAATCATGACGCTGCTCCTGCAGCGTCGTGATTGGCTGGAAGTGTCCCGGAGCCTGGGTGCTTCCGGTGATGGCGAGGATGGAGGACGTGCGGCAGCAAAGAAGAAGAATGTACGTTTTTTCTGGGGGTTTTTTTGTGAATATTATGGATGTATGGAAAGTACATTACAGGATATTAGCCCGGTCTGGGAGAACAAGAAAACTTGATAGAAGGATAGCATGCAGACCCTGCACACCATGGTGTGCTTCCTTATTTGACTTCTTCAAGTGTCGGATGGGAGTATGAGAGATGCTATTAGTGGGGACCAAATCTTTTTGCTTTAGCTGAGAAGAAATATGTGTGTGGATTCCTACTTTCTTGTTCATTTGTAGTGGATATTGTAGTATACTACAGGAGCTTAGTTTTTTTTCCATCCACATTTAACATAAATAAGTAAGATATCTTAACACAAAGCAAGGTTTATTTAAGAATCCCCGTCAATGTTTAATGATACCTTCGAGTTACTAGGCCCCGGGGGATCCAATGAAACCATTTGACAAGATTCTGAGAGAAATTAGCGATAAATGTAGTGGGGAGATACCTTTCACCACCGCAAAAATAAATACACTAACTCCCCACTCACTTATTTAATAATCATTGGCCTTTTATGTGTAAGAAGTCAAAAAGGAAAATGAATTCAAAAAGCAAAATACATTTTTACCCAACCTTATTCTCCCATTCAACCCAATTTCTCAATTTTTTTGCATCTTTTCTTTGATGAACTAGCCATATCTAAACTATAAATGAGCCTAACCGAAACCACCCAATCAAAAATGACTGGTGATTGTGGTATAATCCATTTTAGACAAATTTCAGGAGCTTTTTCATCAAGTTGGTCCTACTCTTGACAGGGGTAGCAGTTAAAATACAACCTACAACCCTAACTTGCTGATATCAAAAAGAGGAAGGAGCTTGAACTAGAACATGGACTGGAAAGTGGAGTTCACAGTGTCGTAACCAAAAAAAAATAACTTATTTTCACATAAAACCGCTAAAACATGTTTCTCGTTTTCAAATGGAACGTCCAGGTAACCAGCAGCATTAGTGCAATGCAAACTACAGGTCAGATGTCATAAGAGGTGCCTTCTCAGCACGTTAGCATGAGATGCGGGCTCAAAGGGAACTTGTTTTGGTGTGTAATCAGAAATATTTAGATGATTGGTAACAGAGTTTGGAATATGTGTTAGATATGTCAACTTAATCAGTCATTTTGCTGTTTAGATGGAGAGTGGAAAGCTACATTTATTAGAGTAGCACCAATGGTGACAAGGCACAAATTGGGCTCTCCGTTAATAACACATAACCCATTCTGGCCTATTGAGTACAATGTGTGTAAGGAGCACACTCGGGGTGCCCAGATGAAGGGTACATTTTTTGTGGAGGTGGAGGCAAACCAGATTGTTTAAGCTGATCAAGGGAACTTGAGGGAAAATGTGTGCATTCTTGATTCTAATAGCCTAATTGCCCACTTTGAGGAGTTACCAGGAAGTCCAACCTTTCCCCTTCCGCACTCTCGGATTCTTCCTACTCTTCTGCTTCCCTGTCCACTCTGCCTGTTCGCCCTGCCCAGCTATGCCATGCGTGTCCCTCTCTCTGTTTTCTTAAAGGACTGCATATGCAGTAACAGTTTGGATTCAGTAGTTTTGGTTTTGCCAACCAATGCATTTGCTGCCAATTGTTGTTGCACCTCTGCCAGCAATCCCAGACCAAAAGCAGCTCCTACTGCCTCTTCAACCGTTTAGGCTGCGCTCACAATACCAGAACGACAGTAAAACACAAACTTCAGTTGATCTAAGAAATCAGCAGGGGATTTTCCCTTTGTTTTGTTTATACGTTTTTATTTTTGTAAACTCAGCTTTAGTGGTACAAACTTCTGTAACAGAATTCAATAAGCACCTCTAGCAGCAATCCAGTCTTGTCCCTGGGTGATGTTTGGGGCCATACGCTTTGATCTCAAACTGGTCTCTGACTTTGCCAGACATGAATAACATGTAAACATGTTTTACAGTATCCCAATTAGGATTGTAGCATTCATAAACAGGTTGCAATCACACCCCTGAATTTTTTTAAGTTTCACACACTTTTGGCACTTGTCAAATCATGTTCAAAAGATCAGACCTAGTCCTGAGGTCTTTACTTGGGAGTCAGCCTCAGGTTTTCCCAGATGATAGTTGAGCATCATACCTCACCACAATGACCAGAAGTTTCTGAATGGTGAGGCACCAGTCACGATCGAGACAGTAGGAATGGTAAAAGTGGTACCATGGTGTAAGCCTTGTGTATTGTCCTTGAGATGTCCTTGTATGCTTGCACCCCATAAAACCTTCTATCAGGCTGCTGCTCCAGTGTCTCAAGCTGCAATCAGTGAAGTGCCTCTGGCACATCTCTCATCACAATCAGAAAATTCTGAATATCTAATAAATTATCTTATGCTCGAGGACGTGGTACTATGGGTTATAGGCTGATTTGGCATCTCAGTTACGCTTGGCTGCCCTCAAGAGCCCTCACATCAGACTCATGCCAGAATTTTCTACCTTCTTCATACCAGTTCAGGAAAGTCAACCACTAATCTGGACTAGTATATTTTGGAGATCCTTCGATCTTTTCTTAAGGTTAATTAAGTATTTTATATCAGCTACTGGAAAGTGCTTGTTTATCACAATTAGAGCACTTTATGCAATTCTGGAGAACCCTTAAAGGAAAAATCCTGCAAAGCAGGATTTTGCTTTTGAAACAAAAGAAATGCCCCATTGCCATGGGAGTTATCTCCCATGGTAAGCGGGGCAATCTAAATTAGGTGGTCGGACACACAGGTCAACCTTCGACGGCGTTTATTCTGTCAGGCTGTTGGAATGGTGTTACCACAACAGAGATGGAAAATTAATGGTTTTGGTATATTTTCATACATAATTCAAAAATAACTTTTAAAAAAGTTTATTATTAAATATCAATGCTGATTTTACCTATTAATTTTAAATATATAAAAAATAGATACAGTACTATTTTTTTAATCTTTAACTAATGGGAATCTATTAAATTAAATGAAAGTTATTATTCTAAAATCTAAATTAAAAAATAAATGTCCACCTAAAAAAGTAAATCTTTATTAAGCATTAATTAGAATAATGAAATAAGCTTTTATAGCCCATCAATTAATAATGACCTCTAGCAAATTACAACCATATATAACTTTATGTATGAGTGATCGCGAAAGGTTCTTATTAATACGTTTTAGGTTAAACATTCTTTTTAGAGTTTTTAGCTTCCCTGATATGAATATGTGGTCACGAAAATTGATTAAATGTCCTTGTGATGACCTATCAGAACAGTCAGATATCCACATTCTATTTTTCTGTAAGTTTTACACATGGCCACGGAAGAGATTGATCGTTCCCATATTAAAGGAGATGGAAGTGAATCGGTGCCGCCCCGCTTTTTTAGCAATACAGAAATTAGACACTATTTTAACAGTTGCATCTATCTCTGAATTTTTTAAAAATGTTTCTAGATTGCGGAAATCAATTTGTATATGAGAATCCCATTTTTAAGCACTGATTATCTGAAATCCACTTTTATACTGTAACTTTGATTGTAGCTTTTACACACTGTAATTTTGATTGTACTTTTATGGATGGTTTTATTGATAATAACTGAATAAAGTTTCAAAATTGAATTGAATTGAAATAAGCTTTTTTATATTTTAATAAATAATATTCTTACGTTATTTATTTTAAGCTAAAACAGGGAATTAAAATATCTTATCCATAAATAATAAACATGAACTATTTATATATATTTTAACATAAAAGTATATTTATTTATATTTTTTATAATTTTCACTAATTTAATTTAATAATATTTCCTATGGGGATTTAATTCAATACCCTACCTATTATTTTCTATGCGAAGGTGTAGCAATACCAGTGGTTGGGCATGTGTGTTGCAGAACTTACTACTGTTTATTTAGTAGTAACAAACGCTCCGATTTTGTGAATAGTCAAAAGTAGTAAATTTTCTCAAAAGACTAAATTAACTCAAAAATGTAAGTTACCTTTGTGGATTAGGTCCTGTGGGTGCAGTGGGTACCGTAGCCCCCCATGCCTCGTCTTGAAGCTTCACTGATGAGGGTGTATTAAGGCTGAAATCAGTTGGGGTTTTTTTCAGAGGTGATGTGGAGTAACACTTTGGGCTACACTATTCCTATTATGGTTTGAAAATGTATGATATGCTTATAGTTAGTCTCAGTGATTAGTAGAGCAATGATCAAAAAAAGTCATGGATTGGAGTCTAGTCCAGAATAATTAGTAGTAGCCGTGCTTAATCCATGATTTTCCTATAATTTCTCTGAGAAGAGAATACGCTATAATGTAATCCAGCTTGCAGAGCTTCCTCATGGAGTCATCAGACTTGGGGAGATGCACCACATCTGTACAGTGGGTGGATATATGTCTTTATAAGCCAAAATATTTTAGGGGATTGTTTGCAAAAATGGTTAGTGAAAGATTGGTCTATGGCATTTCATGACTATGAAAAATCCATCTTCAGGAGGCAGTATCAGAACTTCCTCTCTTTCTCAAAGACAAAAGTTTTCTGTAAATGCCATCATGACCTGCTCGGTGGTGCAACAAAAAACAACAAGATGCCTGAAAAATTGAGTGTATAAACATATACATCTCTTTTTTTACTTTATTCTGAAGGCCCAGAGGAACAAGTCAGATTATCTTAAAATACCAGTGGTGCCAGTATAACACCAGCCAGGTGGTAACCCTAGCCAGGAGTCATTAACCAACTTATAGAAAAAAATATACGTGCTTTTATAATAGCGTTTTAAGTATGCACTGAAAAGGGGAAGATAATTCAGCTTTAGGTGATATTCTCTTTTGTTCTGGTTGATACATTAAAATATTCATGTCGGAAGCAAATGCCCCTGAGGGATCCCTAGCTCATGTCTGAGGCAAGCTGCATTTTGGCTCAGGGCTGTGAGTGTCCTTCTGCACCTCAATTAGGTCTGTTCCTGTGTGGGGGTTCTGAGTGTTTATGTGTTTTAGTCTGTTTATGATGCACACAGTAATATTCTGTAGGAAGGGCCATACATTATACTATTCGGCTGGTGGAGTGCATGCCTCATTGGATGAGCTACCACAAAGGAATCATAAATGTCTGCCATTATCTAAAAATAAATGTGGTATTACAATTCCTAATAGGGTGTGTGTGTCTGTCTGTTCTCTTTCAGATGCTGTGGTAAAATAAATAACCATGTTATCTCATTTAAGATACTCTGCTGGGCCGAATTTATTCCCAACAGTACAGAAGGGTTACAAATGTGAGCATTTCATATTCTGATATCTTGTTACAGTACACTGCACGTTCCCATGTTATAGTCTGGTCCAGTGGAATAATATTGTTTTGCTGCTGTAGTGTTTTCTACTTAATCCATCATTTGCTGCATAATCTGCAGAGTTGAAAAACATTTGTGTAGCTCAAAGAGATCAAATATTACAAAATATGCTACAACTTGTGTTTCCGCACAGTTGAAATCCCTTTGCAAAGGCTGACTGCTCCCTTTTCTGTTACTTATTGCTATACTTGGTTGTTAAACTTGTACTGATGAGGAGCAACCTATGCTCAGACAGTGTTAATAAGTGTACAGAAATTGACAAAAGAATGAAGTAATACCATTACACCACATAATTTGCCTTTCTTGCCATACAATTTATTCAACACTGATGCATAATTTGTTCCTACCCTGCTGCATAATTTCAGTGGCCCTGGTTGTAGTAATCTTACTCTTTGTCTAAGCCATCTAATCGCAATGGGACTGATCGCAATTCACTGCAATAAACAACTACCAGAGGTTATGTAATGTGGCATGATAGACACATCGTGGCATTAATGCTAATTATCTAAACTTACCTCAGAGCAAAAAAATTCAATGCACAGGCATATTGTAAAATGGGCATCTCTAAACGTTGGCCACAACCAAAATATGATTTTCAGATAAATAGATAGTCTCAATGAACATCGCAGCAAATACTTTATACAGCTATGTTAAAACCTAATGTACAGTTTGTAAGACAAACTTTCCTCTATTCTGTTTGGCCACATTTCCATAATAACGTTTGTTTGCTTTTTACATTTCATAGCATAGGACTAGATTTGATAAGGCACCATGTTACACTGAGAGGTCACACAACTGATGATCCAAGCACAGAAGCTGTAGAGTGTGTGGTTTCTCAACTACAGGCCCTAAAGCTGAATCACATATACATTTAGAAAATACATGCGGTCTGTTTTCCTTTGTTCCACATCCATAATACAGGGTGGACACAGGGGTAAAGTGATACCCTCTTTTGCATAGGACCATGTCCCCTTGCAGATCAGGGAATGCCCTCTGAAATACCACTGGCTCTGCAAGTGCACCAGCATTATCAGTATTTTAAAAGGATCTGTTGCCCCTTCTAGAATGCCACAGTGCCCTGGGGGCACACAAAGTGGGCCCACATGCCCATTGTGTCCCCTGGACACTCTTTCCCATACATCCCCAGAAGGTTATCTCTTTAACTGGAAATAACCAGCTTTACAATCGTCAGACGTAAACTGCTCTCCAGTCAAGAATGCTGCTTTCTTTTTACTCAAATGTGTTGCTGCTTTTCAAATTTATTTACCAAATATTGAACATGACAAAAAGAATGACATGGAAATAAATAGTTGCAAAGTTCACAGTGTGTAAAGAAGCAAGTGTTAGGCAACGATTAAATAGCCAGTCTTCCTAGTGAGAACATGTTAAGGTTTGGGTGTGGTAACAGGGACCTCCTTAAACTTGACTTAGTATTACAATCTGCTTGGTATCCAGGAAGCTTGTGCTGCTGGAAACTATGAGGGGTGGGCTCACGAGTATACAGATCAGCTCTTACTCTCAAACAGCTATCTTTATGCTCTGTATGTCTGATTGGAAGAAAATTTGAGGAAAATATGTGGATGTCATTTATGGGTCAACATGGGTCGTATCTGTGACCACTGGCTTTCCCTTTGCGACCCCTGCCACTGCTTTTACGACCCCTCGCCTCAAAGGAGGCAAAATAACTGAGGCTGCTAGCCCTTATAGGACTTAGCTCCACCCTCCATTTTGGTCCATTTATTGTTAAGCTAATAGTGAACAATAGTACTTTATTTATTTATTTGTTTGGTATCAAACCTCTCATCATGTTAAACCTACACTTATGGAAATGGGGCGACCTCTCATCCCAGTATCGGAAGCACTGCGTGAATGAATGCATATAACTGATGCAACATTAATCCAATTTCATCAAGTTTTATTTCAATTTGATCCAAGGTTTTACGTTTTCCATAATTTGTCCATTCATCACATGGGAGCGATCTTACATTTCACACTGTTTCCTGAAGACGGCAGACATGCCGGTAAGCCTTAATCTGTAGTCTGGAGTGTAAGTAAGTAATCCTCAATAATTCATCCCGATAACCCAATGCATTTCGGGCCTCCTCCGGCCCTTCGTCAGGGGTATTCTACAATTAAAAAGACATTATCTTAAGACCATGTGTTTAAACCCATCAAACATGTTCAAGTCTGTTGCCACCACCAGACTGGTTTCCGGACCTCTGGGTAGAGGGCCTCCAGTGTCTGGATCCAGAAACAAAGCCTATCCTGGGCATAGGTGTAATGCCTCCTCCCACAGGATGGTCTGGTTCCATGAAGGGGAAGCTTCAAAGGCCTGCCACCTCTGTAAGCTGTCCGTACCTTTTGCTGCCCCAGCTCCTAGCTCCCCTTGGTTCTGACCCCCACTTTGGGCTGGAGTATTGGTGGGTAAACCAATTTAGGAGAAGAGGTGTGCCCACCTATGCCAACCCCACCCCTCAGGTGAGGGAGGCAAGGTGAAGTGTACATCTAAGTCAACTCCATCTTGAAGATGAGGTGACCCAGCCTATTAGAGAGAGGCTCATGACCCCTCCCACAGGAGGGTGGCATAATAGGGGTGTGCTCACCCCAAGGATGGCACCTTATGGTCCTGACCTGCACACCCCTGAAACACCCCTAAATGTATTATTTAGGGGAAATCTGAATCTGAAACTTGCCTCCCTAGATTCCTGTAATCTATGAAGAAGAAGGATGGAATAAGTCACACAGCAGCAGAGACTATGGAGAAGAACTGTCTTGGCCCCAGCTCTACTGACCTGTCTGCAATTTCCCAAGATTCCGCACCAAAAGTCAACTTGTCCCTACAGCGAGCGACCCCCATAACCCCTGTTAATACTGACTGCCTTCAACAAAGACCATATCTCCTGCTAACAGGAGCTCTGTTCCAAAGAAACTCCAAAGAAAGACTCTGAGCATGCTGAGGAGGAAGAAACTCGATGCCTGGAACCATCATTGCACCCGTCGCCTACGACAGGAGTCCAAGTGGCCCACTTGTCCCAGCAGATTCCCCAGTGCTCCAGAGACTAAGTTCACCGGGGGTTGACCCCTCCAGGAATCCCGGACGTCACCTGCAGCCTCTGAACGGAGACTCCCCCAACTGCAAGTGGCCCGGTAAGGTGAAATCTGACCTCAAAAAGCACCCCTTCATTCGGCCACCTTGTGTCCTGGAGAAGAGGACCTGAGGTGCACCAATGTCCCGAGCCCTCAAACTTACCTGCACTGCTGTTGGTTCCTCCTGGAAGACTTCCTGGTCCAAGCCTGCAGCCAAAATCCAAGACAGTCAACCCCCATAGGATTGCTATGGGCTCCCGACACCTCCTAAGCACCCTGCACCCGGTTGCCCCTGCTCCTCTGGTGGTGTGGACTTGGTGCTGACCAGGACCCCCTTGGCCCTGACTTTAACCCAAGGAGTTTGGCTCCCAAGACACAGTGGCCTGCCCGTGAGCAGTCCCCAACCGAGCTGCCCACTAGCCCCATTGGATAACATTGGGCCACTGCACTATGAACCCGGCTGCCGTAGTGACACTGGTGGTGCGATTTGAGAACCCGTATGAAACTTGGGGAACCTTTGTTCTAACCCCCAAAACCTATTCTTGCAGGTTGTGTACTTACCTGCAAACCTAAAACATGTATTTTCTCCATAGGAACCAATGTTGTGATTTTTGTTCCTAAAAATGTTTTGTGGAGCTGAACTTTTGTATTGAAAAAAGTAACTTTGATTTAAACCGAACATTGTAGTACTTACCTGTCAGTGGTAGACTCCAGTATGTGATATCTCACCATATCACCTCCAATACTCAAAATAACTGAAAAGTAACATAAAAGTAATCAAAAGTAATTTCAATGTATTTTAAACTGTTTTAAAATCCAATACAAACCTGTAACTATTGCAATTTCATCCACAACTGCATTGCCTTGTAAAGCCTTGCATTTGAAGGTGTATTTTACTTACCTTTGCCAAGTCCTGCTTGGTTCTAGAAATAAAACATATGTATACATTTTTTATACTTAACTATTTGGTCTGGATTCTGTCTCACTGTGGGTAATCAGTCCTTGATTGAGTGAATACAATAAATGTTTAACACACCCTCGTGATAAGCCTAACTGCTCGGCCACACTACCACAAAGACAGTTCTTAGGGGCACCTGCATCTTTGGAAATTGTGGTTGCAAAGGGGCAGATTTGCAGAATCTGCCCCTTTCAAACCGCAATTTTTGCATGTATCCCACAAAGTGAATTTTTCAAAGTTCTATGTTGCACTCATCTATGCCCTAGGGACATGTGGGTGTGCAACATGTTTTTAAATGACAAGCAACTGTGACAAAATGCTAGTAAACAAGGGCACACTAGACATTATACTTGGCATATGGGGACACCTATGACAAAACACTTGAATTTATACACATGACCTCATAATTCATTATAAAAGAAGCCATAAGATCTGCAGGAAAATATAAGCCTTCATACTGTGTAAGATTGTATGATTGTATAACCTGTGGAAGAATGATTTTAGTTTGAGATGTTTTCAGTTTGTATTTAAGTAGCTCACTAGATTTTATGGGCCATGTTCGCGCTATATAAAACTCCTTAAATAAATAAATAAATAAAATAAATTGACATATTGGATGGCATAGGAGCAACTTTGGAAAAATGCTAGCCTACTTAAAACAAATTCTTGGTATAGGGGCCACCGGTGTCAAATGCTGGCACATTGAAGGTAATATTTGATGTAAAGGAGAACATCTATGGTATAGAAGAGGTAGGCAAATATAACAAAGTGTTGCCCTAACATACTAGCGATAATTTAGGAATCACCTATGGTTTATAGATGGCACTAATAGCAAATTTCTGGCAGTGGCACATGTATGTCATTTTGGGACTTAAGGGTCATATGTGGCATATGTGGGGCAGCCATGGCAATATGCTGTATCTGACACAATGGAGACACGTTATGGCATATGGGAGCACCTCTAGCACATTTTGGAAAAAATGGGGTGAACTCTTAGGGGCATCAGATTAAATTGGCCTGGCACTTCATGAAAGACTTGAATATTTAATGAGAGCAAACCCCATGGTTTTTAGCAAATGTATGTGAAAAACCAGCCTAAAAATACACTCTGCAGTCCCATTTATTTCAAAATGTTCATTGGTGTAGACCTCATGAAACCTCCCTAGATAATGTTGGGCTCACTTCCTTCACTCTGTACAATTCAGGGAACATATTATAGCCCACCACCTTCAAAAATCACCAGCCGCAAGAACAGAAGGGAAGCAGTATCTTCATTAGCCCATTTGACTATTTGCAGCTTCCATTAGGAGTGGGACTGGAATATTACACCTTAGATTTTGACAAATTAACTAATTCAGCATTGCAATGTGCGCTCTTCTAGTTAAATAAAAATAAATTATCTAAAAAACAAGTTTCTTTAAACAATTTGTTGCAATGTCTCATTAGCGTGAATACATTAAGTGTCTCAATAAAACATTCACTTCTGTGCGTCACTTGAGTGATAGAACCTTGCAGGTGATCTTAAACCAAAATGTATTATCGGTAACCCCTTCGCCGCGGCACGAATTCCGCTGCGGTGCGGGTTAGGCCTGTCGCTGCGGTACTCATGACGGCTCCTGGCCGTCATAAAACACAGTGGGCGTGTGCTCATGACGGCTGGGAGCCGTCAGAACTCCACCCACTGATTAATTCTCTGTCACAGGCGGTGAATTAACAGCACATGGGCGGAGCTGCAACGTTCTGACGTCTCCCGGCCGTCATGAGCACACGGCTACATTGACTCATGATGACCGGGAGCCGTCATGAGCACCAAAAATGTTAAAGAATAATTTAGGCCAATAATATAGTTTATATCCAATATATGGTCAACTCTACATCAATTAATACATGTGGACATAACTACTATTGTTTTATTTAGATCTTTTTTTCTCTCCCTATGATTTATCTATACATTTCTCATTGTGGGACATAGTAGGGAAGCTATTAAATAACAACAGTTTCGGCTAAACAAACTGTAGGTTCCCAGTGCTGATGTGTGTTTTGTGGTACTCTATTCTCTTCAGATGAACACCTAATTTTTCATGTAATACTCAGCGAAAAGATTAATGACCTTCTTGCATATCACATCAGCACCATAATACCAGTGATATCTAAAACAGACATTTCTCTATGCTGTGTTGTTATATTAACCATGCTTTTATTATGGCTTTCATTATCACTTCAGCAATGTCAATTATTGTGATGTTATCAGGTTTAAGGTCATGTGGCATCACTTCCTAGGAGGATTGAGGGTCGAAGGTCATATTATGCCCACTTCCTCTCATGTCATGAAGGTCAAAGATGTGTGATGTAATTTACACTAACCCAATGCATTTTGGTGTATCGACATCCATGTGTAAATGTATGGCTTGCACTCTACCTCCAGAATTGACAAAAATGGGGCCAGCATTGGTACACCTGAACGCACTCCTGGCCCATCCAAATACAAATTTCTGGAACAGGGCCTGTTGCAGTAGAAACAACAGTATGGCTCAAGGCTAGGGACAGTGACATGACTGCTGCAGAGACAGCAGCATGACTCATGGGTAGAGACTCATTCGAAAGGAAGGAGACTTGGATCTTTGGAACTTCCCTTTGTTTCTCTGAGATAATGAATTATACAACCCTTGTGGACTGTATAGTGTCTTTGTGTATTATTTGTAAATATGGTCTCCTTATGAGTACTGCGCCGTCTGCACTGTATTTACATATATCCCACCAGATAGTATATGTATGAATACAATACATGTATGACGGAAATTCTTACTTTGTTCAATACTATGTTTTCTATTCTAATGTTTTTCAGTAATGTTTCCCAATTTGGATCAATTTGAATTGTGTTAAAATACCTTAGAGCTCTCTAACTCAAAGGCGAGGTTTTCTTCCTTTTAAATGAGTCCCAAGTAACATTTTGTTGAGTTATATATATGTGCACCCATGTCCCGTGGACATATAGGGTTTTCCTTGTTGTAGATATATTATGGACAGGGATGGCAGCATGACTCTGGAGTAGGTTTTTTTTCACCTGCAAAATCTTACGAAATTTTGAAAACTTTGCTTACTATTTGACAACATGAGACTGGGTCAAGCAGAAAAGGTCTCACTGGAGAAATGTTCTGATTGAACCAGTCTTCTGCTAGCATTTTGCATGACTTTTGAATGCAAGACGTGCTGCCACATTCAATTTTCATGGAAGATATTGCAAATGAAATTGGCATAAAAATCTCAATATAATTCCCATAAAAATTTACCTCACACCCTAAAAACTACCCCGACCATGCCCCCCTCGCCCATAGCCCTAAACACTGTCCCCTACATCCGTAAAGTAACCTGATCCAGCCCCCCATCCCAAGCCCTAAAACTGCCCATGCCCTTAAAACTGCCCCTTTTCCCTTGCCCCGCCCTGAGCCCTATAAACTGTCTCCATGCCCTAAAACTACCCCAGCCCCCTACCCTAAGCCCCAAAAACGTACCCCATACCTCTGTAAACTACCCCACCCCAGCCCCCTCCCTGCCCTGAGGCCTAAAACTGCAAAGGTGTCTGTGTTGACAGGATTGTTTTTGTGCAGCAAGGGGCATCTTCCTGCACAAAAACAGTCATGAGAGGCATTTTCCTCATTCGATGTGTGCTGCAGCACAATTAAAAGTAGGACAAAACGAGGAGAAATGTAAACATTTCTCCTTATTACACCTGCTCTGGGGAAGCGTAGGTTTTTGGTGCTGCCCCAGGTTTACGTGATGTTGTAAATCTGGGATAGTGTCAAAATCCATGGTTGGTGCGTGAGAACAGCCACCGCAACGCCCATGGAATGCCTTCTTGATGCAGAGCAAGGCAATGCAGCGCTTTGTGCTGCCTTGCTTTACTCCATATCTATCATATTTTAGATGTGAAACCATCTGCACTGCCCTCCCAGAGCAGCACTCAGAGTTCAACTCATCCCTAAACGTAAAGGACAAAGATGGGCATGCTGTCAAGCGCACTGATCAGTTATCAAAAACAAAAAGAAATAATTATTTAAAACTTATTCCAAAAAAACACAAGATTAATCATGAATTCACATTTGCGCGCACACTTAGATTACAGGTTCACAAGAAACATGTCAAGAGATATATGCAGAAAACGTTCATACATATTCCATTCCACTTTCTACAGACCTTTAATTCTGTATGGTCTTTGCTCTTTTCATTCTTAGCACCACAAAACTCCTTCCAACCCCAAAGCAGCTTCAGTGATGTCACAGATGATGTCAATAGTGATGATATTTTTAAGTGTTTCTTTCTTTCTTTTACATTTTTTATAGTGCATGGTACCTAAGATGATGTCAACGCTGTGCACAGATAACCGAGGTCATAAGGAATGGTGTAAACACTTGGCATACTGAATTGTAAGTGAAACTATGGAGAAATGGTCATATATGTTGGTGACATTAAAGGAAACTCAACAAGACAGAAAGAGCAGATGGCTTTTTATGCGTTTAGTTGAAAAATTGAAAAGTTTAACAGTAGAGGAGAGTGATGGAAAAGCATGGGAGGATAGAGCAAGAGGAATACTAAACACTTAAGAGTGGCAGCAGAAGAGAAGGAGGTTGTAAGAAAGTGGAGTATTATTTGAGGAAAGTGAAAACCCAACTCAAATAACACCAACCACCCGTATCAGAGTAGACCAATCAAGTCACTAAATAAGCCTGAGCTCAATACCCCGCTGGCTATTGCACAAGACAGACAGGCTTAACCGAGAAGCAATGCGTAAAGTATTTATGCAGCATCAAAACAGTAATAAGTCAAAACACTCCACAAGAAAAATCCCAAACCAACTGTGAAAAATAGAGCAAATTTTAATAAATTAAAGGACACCAAAGCAACAAAAATCATTTAACACAAACCTGAGTTATGATTTGAAAAATTTTAAATATATAAAATTGTGCCAAAAAAGAATTAAGCACCAGTCAAGTTACCTGTTTGTACTTGGGGAGTAGGTAGATGCACTTTAAGGCCGATTTAAATGGAGCACGGATCGGCTATCTGAACTAGATTCGGCCCAGTCACAAGTTTTATCTTTGGACTTAGGGCCTGATTACGATCTTGGTGGATGTGATACTCTGTCACAAATGTGATGGATAGCCTGCCTGCGATATTACAAGTTCCATAGGATATAATGGAATTGTAATTTGGCCGACGGGATATCCATCCTGTTAGTAAGGAATATTCCATTTGACTAGATCATAATCAGGCCCTTAGTCTCTGAAATGGAAGCCTAAAATATTCAGCGGGCACCAAATATGGGTCCAGGACCTGAGATAGCTGCTGGACAAGGTCCCGGTGAAGCAGCAAAATTTAGGTGGCAAAGCTTTGAGCAGGAGAAATGTGAATTTAGCGTCCAGGAAGATTCATTGCTGCCAAACCATACCAAGCATATTATATTGTGTCTCTAACAAGTGTAGTCATTCAAATTTTCATGACCATATCCTGCGACCAGTATTCATGGCTCCATACCACACCGCATACAGCATTCAGCTGTGTACAGTGGGATTTACACAGACAATTGACTCTGGTAACAGTGTTATGCATAGGCGTTTAGTATAGACAATGACCTTCAGTCATGGTCTGATCCCGGTATCCATTGCACATGGCCTTCAGCGGGACTCAAGGGGCCTTCAACCAGGGGCCGGCATCCAGTATCCACCCAAGGCATCAGAACCTACTGAACATGGTCTTCAGCTGTATGCAACAGGCTCTAGGCGATGACACTGAGCTCTGCACACAGGCCGCATGGCCAGCTCTCGGACCCAGTTGAGGGTTGCTGAGCGTACTTTACATGGCCATCGGTCGGACACATGTAGCAGTCTGGTTTAGACCAGTAGTCATGGTGGTAGAACCCTTGCCCTTAGCTTTAAATTGTGCATATTTTGCTCTTGGCACACTCAGCGTGGTGCCATCATAGACATCTAGCATACAGCTCTGGATAATGGACAAGGTCTTCACCCATGGCCTGGGTCTAGTATCCAAAAGGCCAAAATCCATTTTGATCTTCTCCCGGCTGTACTCTTCAACCCCTGGGTCCAAAACCTCAGACCTATTGAACTCATCTTCTGACGCAGGCATGGCCCTCTGTGTCAGCACAGGTCATTGGATTTAAGAACTTGCTGCAGCCTTATACTAGCCTACATAATGAACCCATGGAGCACATTTTCCACTACAAATGGCTGTGCTTGGCAGGCTCTACATGAAGCCATCAGTTTTTGGTCAAAGTCTGCGGCCAGGACTCATGGCTGTCTTTAATATTCTAACTATCCCAAACTCTAAAGTCCCCACGCTCATAAACCATATATTATATTTTTAATGTTCACCCTGCAGTTGATTGTCTACTAGGTATTTTTCTACTTAAATCAGAACTTAATTTCTAAATCTTAATCTCCAAATTATGATTTATTTCCATGTCACACTTTTTAAATCCAAAAATTACGATTTCTGCTCCATTCCCTACATTCTTCGGAGACAGTACACAGTACCTGTTGAGTTAAATTATACCTATTATGTCCCCAATTAGCCCAATCATTTTATTTCCCACAATGCATTACATTTGCACCAAAAATGTTTTGTTTGAAGACTTTCAGCAATGAATCACATTTCTTATTTTTTTTTATTTGAGGTGATCGAAATTGAGATTTTAAAATTAGAATTTTTTACTGTTAGAAAAATCTTTACTTTTTTTAACCTCATTTTACCTTTAGTTTTTTTTGCTCTTTTCTAAAAATCAGTGGATGAAATTTCACAAAATGTAGTTATGTAAATGTAGTTAATTTATATAGCCCTGTATCACCGACCGGTATCTAAGCGCTTGCTTTGGGAACCCGTCCTGGTATTCCCCTGTGCGATAACCCATTACTGGGCATCCCCAAAGTGAAAGCCAGGCATCCCGCTGCGAGGGGCCGTCGTGGAGATTAAGCAAGCTATTGCCCAGAGTTACAGAGTGGGACTCCGTGATTGGAATAGGCACCGAGGCGAGAATTGTCAGGTCCGGGGAAATTTGAGCCCAAGACCCGCCGAGGCGGGGAATTGAACCCTGGTCCGGGCATGACCTCTGCATCAGGGTCTGCCGCTCCAACCACTTGAGCCACACTTCTCCAAAACCACAAAACCTGAGAAAGATCGAAATATTGAATAGGCTGCCTTTACCCCATCAGCGTTTGGTGATAATGTGTCCAGCTTTTGTGAAATAAAAGCAACAGAGTTTTCCTTTGGCAATTAACATTGGGAATTCCTTTTTGTGCTCCACCCCCCACCATTACGTTTTTCTCCATGGATGGATTTTCTGGAAACGTCAAAGATTCACTTGAGTAAGTTGTGTTTTGAATGTTATTTTTGTACCTTTTTTGCCATACAGTTTAAAATGATATTAAAGATTAAAAAATCAAGGGCCTCAACAATGCGGTAAGGCAAATACTAGTATACCAGGGTGAGTTATTTACGGGGTGAGGTGCAGTAAATACCTCTTCTTCCAAATATTATCCATGAAAATGGAGAATTACATGAAGAATTTGTTTTACCTCCTGATAAATTTCAGCAGGTGCACTGCACTGCATGATTTATAGTCACAATCCCTGGTTCCCTGTGCTACTTGCTTGCAGGTTTTTTTCCTTTCCTGTTTTTTCATCCTTCTCCTCACCATCCCTGCATTCCCGCCTCCCTCGCCTCTTTCTCTCCCAATCTACACATTCCGTTTTAACTTTTGCCTGTCTTTTTTCCCGAGATCACTCCCTTTATATTTATCTGTCTTTCTGATTCATCCTTCTGCAGTACATTCCTACCTCACCTCACCTCCCCCACCCCGCCTCCATCCTCTCCCAACATCTGTCTTTTTTTCATTACTCCAGTCTTTCTCCCTCTACATTTTCGACCTGTCCTCTCTTTACGCCCTGCTATTACTGCTAAGTGCCTTACAAGAAATGTAATCCTGGCGTTCTGGGCAGGCGTGGTGGCCTTGCACTTTCCCTGCTCCCCTAAGCTACCTGATCATAATGGCATAACAAATCTTCCTGGTGGAGGGTTGATGGTCCTTCGCGCTCTTGGAACACGTCCAGAGCACGGAGGGAACTGGGTCTGCTCATGCCAGTGTGTGACTGCAGGCCGCTGTGCAGTGGTGCTAGAACAATTTTCAGAGTGGGGCGGCTGCCATCAATGTTACATCACTGAAGTCATGGGGATTGTGAAAAATCTAAGCGTCACACAAAGAACAAGTATAGCAAACGAGCCACGCCTATTCAGCCGAGCAATAAGGGCAGCGGCGGCTGGCACAGGTAAGCGCGGAGGGGCGCATGGGATGGGGCGCAGTGGGGGGGAAGTGGACAGACGACGGAATGGGTATTATTTATTTTATTTATTTACTTAATTATACCTATTCCATCGTTTGTCAACTTCTCTCACACCCCACTTCATCCTGCCCCTGCCTCGCCGCCCTTACCTGTGCCGGCCGCCGCTGACTAAGGGGGCAGGAAGTACCAGGTGGTACATTTTGGAGCATGCCTTCACAAATATATTACGAAAGCATGGTGTGGATGCTCACTGTCATTTACAGACAGCTCATTATCTATTTAAATGGCCACAAAAGTTCGAACTGGCATACAGTTTTACTAATAAAACCATATAGCACACAATTATTGCGTGGAAATCGGGTTTCAGCAAGTATCTATCATTTGCCTTGATTTGTTTTGATCCTATTAAAGTCTTTGTTTCCAACACCCTTCAGAATTACAAACAAACGTGGTTTAATTGTCCTTTCCTAATTACTGATGTATTTTGAAATATTTGTACATTTAATTTACAAGTATTTAAATGTTGTTGTGTGGAAGAAAAAACTGACATCCCACAGCATTTGCTTTGAAAATCTCTGCAAGATTGTTAGATAGTTCACTTTACAAAATACTCTGGGCCCGATTCACAGAACTAACTTAAGACAAAATCCTAAACTTACTACTTTTGGTATTCACAGAAGTTAGGATTTTGTCTTAGGTTTGTCTTAAGACAAACTTAAGACAGACTTAAATTAGGATTTTGTCTTAAGCCTGTCTTACGTCTGTCTTAAGTTTGTCTTAAGACACATTTAAGACAGAATCCTAACTTCTGTGAATAGCAAAAGTAGTAAGTTTAGGATTTTGTCTTGTTAGTTTTGTGAATCAGGCCCTCTGTCATTGAATCCTAAAACTTTGCAGTCAGGGAAAGAAAAAGAAAACACCATTCTCCAAGTTAAAAGAATATACAGCATTTGAATAGCCTGATATTTGACATCTGTCTTTGAACATACAGCAAATGTGACAAGATAAAAACAAAATGTAAAGGCATCTTTACTGCTTGTTCACCTTCTGAACTCCAGCATGGGTATTTTGGGGGTGTTTTAGCAATCCAGCACCCCTACTTCCAGCTCCTATGCATGTGTGGCACAAGTGCCTCATGAGGTGCTCCACACAAGATTGAGTGAAATGTTGCAGCTCTTCAGCCATCAGAAAGCGACTGCAGGCAACATCACTAGTAATGTGCACAGTTTATTTTACAAGGGTGAAATTTCGTGAAGATATATTGGCCTGCCTGTAGTTTGCAGAGTTTACTGCTTTTCCTCGCATAATTTTTCCAAGCACACTGCGGATAGTTCATCATGAGAATGTGTTGGTGCTGCAAGGAGTTGAGGAGGGTTATTTACTAAGCACTGCATGGGCACTTGTGCTGTTCGGTGATATTTTCAATGCCCTGAAAGCTTTTATGGCGGTAGGCAAATCAACACAATGCTTTGCGTCGCTTTCTGCCATTTGTGCTACACACAACTCCTTTGTAAATATCCCCCATGCTGTTTTCTCCTGAATTAATTTTAAAAGTATTATCCGCTCAACTTCGAGCGAGATGGATGATGGTGGCTTTTTTTCTTGTAACAGTTTAGAAGGGAGAAGAGATTCCCATTTTTATGTGATCTATGTGTACCGTTTGCATGGGAAGTTTGTGAGAGAACTTCTGCACACATTTTTACTGCCATTCTCCTTCACATGAGACGAAAATGCATGATACAGTCTGTCCCATGTGTAAGGTCACTTCTCTATATCAATAACCCATTTTCAATTTCAAGTACTGTGCAGCAAGTCTTCAGACCAATCAATGCTTTCCTCTGTCACTTGCTGATCTTCCACTGTCTCTTAAGACTACACATTTGTGGCTTGACACCGCAGGAGTAGATGGAGGGATGGCTTGGCAGGGAGCGTGCAATGGACAACCTGCCCTCTAGATAGTGAGGACCAGAGCAATTTTATTCAGTTGTGGGTTGGCTGTCTGAGGGTTTATGGTGGCAGCTGAACTGCTGCCTAAGGGCCAAATGTTGTTCTTTGCAAACTGCATGAAACTGCCGGAAGAGCAGCTGATTTCGCCAGAGCTGACAGTGAAACAAGGATCTTCTTCTGTGGTTGCTCGTGGTTTCTGATCTCATATGATGGTCCCTTATGGGTGGCTGGGGGAGGTTTAGGACCAGTTTGAAGTGACAGAAGGACAAGATTAAGGTCTCTTGAGAGTATTCTTAGGCATCTGAGGCCAGTGGGGGCCTATTGAGAGTGCTTAAGGACAGTTGAGGGTATGTGCAGTATGAGAGTCTTTAAGAGGGTGCTTGTGAATGCTGAGGTCATGCTACATGTGTCTGAGAGCACACCAGGGCTTTCTGGGAGTGTTGAAGCTGTTTAAATATCAAACGGTGGTGTATGGAGGCCGGCTGAGGCACAGATGGGCATGCCTAAGGGCCACACAGAGGTGTTAGAAGGGCAGGCCACATGTCTCTTGGGGTCGCTGAGGTCTGTGCTGAGGTTCCAGAAAGTGGTATGTGGTTGTCTTGTAGAAAAGTGAGGGTGTCCATTAGCTAGTTGAGAGAACACAAACAGCTGCTGCCAAATATTGAAGGCAGTCTGACAGTCTCTAAGAGGCTACAGGAGGGGTCTAATGACCTGCATGGTGTTTCAGGTATGCCAGGGACTATCACAGGAAGATAATGTATTGATGGTGTCTGAGGGCAGGCCAAGTAGTCCTGAGGGCTAGCAGCTCGGGGAGTAGGTAAATACAGGCAGAGTCTCTTGAGCATCCGTCCAAGGGTGTCTACGGGTCTTTTGAGAACATACTGGTAGACCAACTGTCTCTGAGTGATGTATTTGGACCAGCTGAGGATACCTGAAGGAAGGTTGTGGGGCTCTCGTACTTTCTAGGGACCATAAAGGGATAATTAGAGGCCAGAGGGCCGACTGGGGATATGTCTTGATAAACTAAATTGTAAGTATGCCCACTAAGGGTCTCTGAGAAGCTTCTGGAAGTGTCAAAGGACATGCCAAGGGTCTCGGTACCTAATCACCCTGGAATGTTTTTTAATCCATTTGAGTGCATCTGGTAGACAGTTAAGAGGCTCTAGTGGTGAGATGGCAGTTTCCGGGGGCTATCTGAAGGTGACTGAGAGTCATTTTGGGGAAGTGGTCTATCAACCTTTCTGAACCAACTTAGGGTGTCAGAAGCACGACTTTTCCTAGGGGGTGACAACCAAACGATTTTTATCCCATTCTAGCGTGGCTGATGATTCTAGGTCTGTGATTTTATTTCCAGATTCAGAAGGGTGGCAAAAGATAATAAGACATAAAACCTCACTTTCACCAGGCCTCTGGTGACAGGGAATGTGTGAAAATGCACAGATTTTGTTAAAAATGTATATCTGAGTTGAGGCCTGGTAAATCCTGGGCACCTTCAGTATCACTTTCCACCCACAGGAGTGTGCTCAAGCTCTGCTACCTGTAAGTTCCATACATACTCCTCTGAGGTACATCTGTGATCATGCACTCCATTCCCTAAGCTTGTTTCATAATATGCAAGCTTTTTGTAGAGATATATTTCTGTGACCTCACAGAGAGCGCATTTCTAAATTAGTAATGTAATTCCATTTGCATAGTTTTTGTGTGCAACTTAAAACTCTATACTATAAAACTTTACTTCAAATTTTATAGTCTGATTCCATGCTATTTATTTTTTATTGACTTTTCTGGTGATCACATTCACAGGGCTCATCATCTTATACATGCAAATGCTCCCAATTTATGTTGACAAAACCAGGGGGGAGGAGGAGCACTCAACTAATAAACAAGAAATGGGGGCGGGAGCACCCTGCTTGTCATCTCAGTGCTGTTAGACCCCGTTGCATCTTGGTAAACGCAGTAGATTCGCACATTCAAGTCGCTGTAGTTTTTAACCATTGTTGGTTCTGGCAGTGCAGATATCTCTAGACACTAGTGTTTCAGGGTTTAGCCCATCGTCAGTAGAAAGCATATATTATTTTAGAAGCAGGGAAAAAGTCTTTGGGGGTTGCTGAGCAGGCGCCCAGGTCGTCGCAGGTCACAGTACCTATCCAAGGCCCACAGGTGCTACACCGGAGAGCACTCAACTAATAAACAATGTGATCAATATATTCAATTTTGCTAAAGGGTGCACCACTACTAATTGTGTTGGCTACACAATATGTGAAAAATGTGAGTGAATGTAGACAAAGGTCTACATGCAGTGTGCACTGTTCCATGAGAATGAAATTCTCGTTAATTAACTCTTGCTCATAAAGTTTCAATCAAAAATCAACAGGCTTCCGTATATTTAAATAATTATGCACATCATAGAAGATTATACCCCCTGTGTCTATTTACTATGTGAAATTACACATTTGGAACAGTTAGTTATCTCATGTATTTGTATTCTTAGGTATTATTTTCCCTGAAGAAGGGAACGTTCGTTCCCGAAATGCATTGGGCGGCGCTTCTTCAAAATTGATTTGGTGTTTATATATGACAAAAGATGTGATGTACAGAATGTTACGGATCATGTACAGGATGAATTTCTAAGTTCAAAGTTTTATGATATGAAATTGTATGTACAGTGATACCTGTATATATCGATCGAGTGTAAAGAACATATAAGGAATGCGTAAAAAATTGAATTGCGACATTCATGAAATTATGTTTTTTCATCACTAAACAAGAACCTGAAAGTATAAAACAGTTGTTGATTTTTGATTGAAACTGTATGAGCAAGAGTTAATTAATGAGAATTTCATTCTCTAGGAACAGTGCACACTGCATGTAGACCTTTGTCTACATTCACCCAATTTATGTTGACCCCTCACCATGCTTTAAGCAAAAAATGATCTTTGTTTTTTTAGCTTTCACTCTCTTAAAGTGTCCTTTAATTCAATTCAAATTAATGGAGGGATAATTCCAATTCTGAAAAGCTCGCTCTTAGGTATTCCCAGTTGTCAATATGTGTTAGAAATCTTGGGCCTCATTTATGAGCCCTTGCGTCACTTTTACGCCGCGGGTGCGTCACATTTTGTGACGCACCAGTGGCGTAAAAATGCGCCTTGTTGCGTCATATTTACAAAGTGACGCATCTAGGTAGATGCGTCACTTTGTAAACCCCCTGCGCCACATTATACTTGCGCCAGGTATAATGTATGCAAGGGGGGCGTATTGACGCAAGGAAGGGTCGTAGAAGTGACGCAGTGAAATCTATGAGATTTCACTGCGTCACTTTTAGGACACTGTTGGGTCAAAATCCTGCGCCTGCCTCACAGCAGGCGTAAGACTGACGCAGGCCCTTTCACATGGGGCTTGCCCATGTGAAAGGACGCATTGCTGGAGTTGCGTCACTTTTGTGACACACTCCAGCAATGCGTCACTTTTGCGCTTACAGATACGTCAGAAATACTGACGTATCTGTAACTCCTTGCGACATGATGCGTCATACATTAAATATGACGCATCAGGAATGTCGCAAGGAGTACGCACTGAGAAGTGACGCATCGCTGCTTTCACGCAGCGATGCGTCATTTCTCCTAAATGAGGCCCCTTGTGTGGTAAGGATTTACTTTGATTGATTGTGACATCTGTTGGTTTATTTTATAAAGCATTCTCTCTTTCTCCCTCTCTTTCTCTTTGTCTTTCTCTCTCTCTCTCTCTTTCTTCTTCTCTCCTCTACCTCCTACTTTCAAATGCCCACTATTTGCTAATGCACACATTCCATGTGTGCCACCTGAACAAAAGAACATTGCATCCTGAATGTTAAAAGTGATTCTAAAGTCCTGGTATGTATGTATGTGGCTGACTAAAAAGCCAGGACATAGGGCCATATTTATCAAAGTTTTGTGTCTTCCTTGCACCATGCAAGGTAATGAAAGGATGACACAAAAACTAGATGAGATTAACCAAGCCACACTAGGCCACCTTGGGTGGCCCTGTGGTCCTTGATAAATCTGGAGTAACGCAAGGCAGGCAATGCAAGTCGCTGTTTTGCGTTACTCTACCACAGGAAGGTGTTCCATGGGTGGAGTGGGGGTGTTCCCACACATCCACCCATGGCTTTTGGCTCATTTCCAGATTTACAATGGGTGATTATTGTGGAATGGCCATGCTGATATTTTTTCTAATGTGACATGAATGATTCTATTTTTTAACATCAATCAAAGTATTGACTGAGTGATAGGGCCTGGGAACACATGATGCGTCAAACTGCTATGCCTTCTCAGGGGAGGTGTAACGAGGTCTGTAGCACAAGTAAAAAGAGGAAAATGTGTCAAAGAATTGTTTTGCACAAGACGGTGTCCCTTCCTGCACAAAAACAATCCTGTCTCCAACACAGCCATCGATGCTCCATGGTGCAAAGGTGCCTGCGTTGGAGCTAGGTAGCCAAAAGTGCACTAGTGCAAGGAGAGCACAAGAATGCACTATATATTGATAGATATGGCCCATTCATGCCCGTTCACTTTCACACAACGTAGCAAGATGTCTTGCTGCCTTGCGTTGCGTGAAAAAAATATAAATATGACCACTGGTGCTTAACTAACATGAGGCTTGACATATCTGTGCATGATCTTCACTGCAAACCTGGAAATATATTGGTTTGTTTCATGCTTTGCCATGCTCCTGGGACATTAACTGCCAGCTGCTCTGTGTATAATGTATTAGTTCCCCCCATTCTGCACTGATGGCTCCGGGTCTGCTTATCACACAGTAAAGGTATGCTCTAACCAACATGGTAGTTCAGTGATCCATGTAGAGGTTTTCAAAATCATTAAACTACTTCATTTCAAGCCTATTTTTTTATGTTTCTTCATTGTTAAGAAAAAGAATAATTAAATAACCCCATTACAAAACATTTCTTTCAGTTCTATTCACACATGTTATTACTTGTGCAGCAGTTGCAACTAGATGTACATGTCTGCTGATTTATTCACAACCATTCTCACTGTCACTTCCAGAAGCACATGCCCCCCTGTGCACCTTTACCTCTTCTCTGGTGGCCTGTATTATTAATGGCCATCATTAATCCCAGTGTTTCTTATCTTACCCTGGGCTGCCATCTGTCTTACATCCCTCTGGTCTCACTCACAGATTGCCTTTCATACTCCTGCCTCTTTTACATCCAGACTCCAATTGCCAAAATAACACAACCACATATTTGACAACATCCACTTTTCTTATAAGTGATACCTTTTATTTACTTCCACCATATACCTTACCAGTCTTTTAATGTTTTTCCTGCCATCATGTTTTACACCATTCCATTTCTCTCAATAAAATGAGCTCTTTTGACTTGTGTGCTTAAATGTGTTTTGGATGTATTAGCTAGGAGACCCTACTTTAGGTAGTCTGTACCTTGAGGATACCTGGCAGATGTGACTTTGGGCTACAACGGGTATGTGCCTTCTTGTTATCAATCTCTGGGTATGTGTCAGACCTCATCGGATGCTGACGGGGGTGGGGATGTAGGACTGACAGAGGCTACTGGGTCGCCACAGTCATAGGTGAGGTAATTTACCACTATTGTCCTAGGGTCAATCTTTCTATAGCTCTGCAAACTGGGCCAAAAACATCCCATCTACATTTAAGTCTCAGGGTTGGGGCTCCTTTACACTAGTTTTAGAGTAAAAAACAGTCATTAATTGGGGGGAAGTGGGCCCTTCACATCCCTTGGCCCTAGGACCACTGTACAGTCGGCAATATTGATAGCTGTGCCCCTGTGCTCAGGAAGAACTAATCAGGCACCTTTTGATAACAAGGACCTCACTGAACATCCATGCCTCCATCTTCCTTCACTTCTGTGCCTGGGTCTCCACTATGAAGTCACAGGAATGTAGCCAATCCATGTCCACTGTCTGGGGAGCCTGTATCCACCCTCCATCTTGTGTCATGCTAAACCAGGGGGCCATCCCATATAGATCCCACTGGCCCAAGTACTTAGACTGTCACTTTACTATCATTCTAGTAATGCACTGTCCTCTCAAAGTACCTACACAGAGCAAGGATCTGGAGTTCAATTAAAAGGAAAACTTTATATGAAAGGGATCAGTAGAATGTCACAGCAAAATGGCTTGGCCACACTACTGATTCACAAAACTGGCACACTTTCACTACCGCTTAACCCCTTCGATGCTGATGACGGCCCCCAGCCATCATGCATCACGGTGGGCGTGTGCTGATGACGGCTGGGGGCCGTCATGAACCCGCCCACTTCAAAAAACGCTGCACAGGCGCAGAATCGCAGCCGCGCCCAAGGGGTTAATGTATCTCACCATGGGCATTTAGGCAGTGTTATGCCCACATGAAGGTACACTTATGTGCACCCTGCAGGAGACAGAACATCCTCTGAATCTCGTATTCATCACAGACAAGCCTAAGCTTCTGCAAACATGCTAGATGAACGTGTTGCCAGGGTCAAATAAAAAGTCAAGATAACATTCTAGCAAACAGTTGGCAAACAAGGACAAGGGGGTTCATGCCTGTTCACCATGCAGGGGAAAGTCCCATCTCAACTGTATATTTTTAGCATTAACATCTGATTAATTCATCCTGACATTTCCTTGTACGTTAAAATGTGTCTGTGAAAATGCAATTTATGTGTCTGTGCAGAGTGGCAATGTTCCAGGGACAGCTTAATCTGAGTCATTTTATTTATTTATTTTTGCCATTTGTTAAGCGCACGATTACCCATAGGCGTCTTGGCGCTAAGCATTTGGGACTGAGGCTAAAGATTTGAAGGGGCAAATAGGGGTTTCCTCATGAAAAGGCCTCCATGGACGTACTGCTATGGTAGAGATTTATATTTGAAATCTACAGAGACCATTAACATGTTAGATAATAGGATAGACCAGTTCTGAGCGGTAAAGAGTTTTCTGCTCTCCGCGCTCCACAGAGCTCAGAGAGTGCAGAAAACTCCACTCCATGTAGTGCAGCGGAGGTTTTTACCCTTTCGTGAATGGGAAGTTCGCGAGCACAAGCTGCCGCTTGGGTAGAATGTCTACGTAAGCGGCAGAAAGACCAGTGCTGCACTCCGCTGCTTGTGGAACGCCGCTGAGTTTTTTTGTCACTTCACGGAGTTCCGCGTAGCGAAACTCCGCAAACTACGCCCAGGTCTGATAGAAACCTGGTATTTGGAGTCCTAGCCCAATTTCAGAATGCCTACCTTTATAATAATGTGTCGCTGGGAACATGAAAGTCGGCCCATTTATCACAGGACAAACTGTAAGTCATCAGAATCTTTAAATTAAGTGGCATTGACAAAAAGTATGATCACTTTCTCCCTGAAACTGAATTCAAAGACCACCGGTGGGACAGAATGATTGGGATGATGAATTCTGTATGGAGATGATCATGATATGTAATCTGCAATCTCCTAATGCCATTAGTTAATCAACTTGAAACACTCCACATTGTACAAGCACTTTAATAAATTCCTCATTGCCCAGGGCTACAGAAACGTCCAGATTTTCTCTTTAGAGCAAAAACACTGAGCTGGGAACTGATATTTTGGACAGAAGGGAGAGGTGCCTGTAAAACAGGAGAACATATAGGTGTTTACTCAGACTGACTAAAGAAATACTATTTCATAAAGATTGACATTTTATGAGTCTGGAATAGTTGCTTATTTTAGACAAATTTATTGGGATGTACTTTATTAGCTCTGGAGGAGCTTGATAGTTAAAAGGTCTTTTTGGGTTGCATGTGATTAGCAAATAAACATAAGAACTAACAAGACAATGTTCACATTGTTTCACATAGAAAATGCAACAAAGTATTGTAGGTTTTATATATTGTGATGGTAGTTATTTATGTGAGGCTTTATAGTTAAATGTACTGACAAGGACACTCCTGCGATGTTAGCAAAAGGTACTTCCCAAGTGTTCCCATCCTAAAATAAATGTAATGCATGTGTTCATGAGATAGCGACACATAAAAAGGACATGGTTTATTGATTGTGTGTTTACAAAGCACCATGACAATTCTGATTAAATAAATGGAATGCCTTATTCATAAGAACACACAGAATGGACAACAGATTATTTTGAGCTGACTGGGTGTTGCCAATTTACATATATTTTGGGATCTTCCATTTTTTTAGGGAAAGATGCTGGCGAGTGCAACCTTAATATAAATGTTGCCCTGGAAAATGCAGGTTATAAAAATGATGCCTTGTTTTTCTATTGGCCAAAGCTTGAGGCACACCAAGTGGTGTAAAAAATGAGCCATGTTGCGTCATTTTTACAAAGTGACACATCTAGGTAGATCCGTCACTTTGTAAACCCCTCCGCCACATTATACCTGCGCCAGGTATGATGTATGCATGGTGGGCATTCCGACGCAAGTAAGCCTCGTAGAAGTGACGCAGTGAAATCTATGAGATTTCAGTGCGCCACTTCTAGGACGCAAATGTGTCAATGTCTTACGCCTGCATCAACGCAGGCGAAAGACTGACGCAGGCACATTTGAAATTAGACTTGCCCATGTGAAATGACCCATTGCTCGAGTTGCATCACTTTCGTGACGCACTCCAGCAATTCGCCTACAGATACGTCAGAAATACTGACTTATCTGTAACTCCCTGTGACATGATGTGTCATACTGCAAATATGACGCATCCAGCAGGTCTCAAAAGGGCGCAGTGAAAAGTGCCACAGCTGTTTTTACGCAGCGATGCGTCACTTTTTATGAATGATGCCCTGGTGAGTTTGAGGTCAAGCAGTGCAGTGAATACTAGATTCGACTGTAGTAGGGCTGCACGCACTGTCAAAACACCTTTTGTGGTAGACGTTTGTCTCCATATTATGCCATCACCTTGTAATTTCAGATATGCCCATCAGCATGAAACGCCGTCGGCATAGAATATAGCTCCTAGAAGCACTTTGAAGTGCGCATATTGTGCATGCCACATTCTCCATATGAACCCCACACAACAGAAAACAACAGTAGCACCTGTGCTGCAGAAGCCTTCATTGCCTGTGGCACTCCCCATGCCCATATGCGTGCCTCGCACCCAGGGCCCTGGCAATGTCCATCACAATTCTTGACATGCTTACCTGCATTCCGCATGACATGGGTTAAGCCCGGGCATCTCTCGCCGGTTGATGGGGACACAGAAGCTGCCTTCTCTGCGGGGTTAGAAAGAGCAACCTCTGTGATGAGACTACTCACTGGAGCTGTTCCAGTTCACAGTAATACCCAGAGCTCAACAGGACGGACAGCTGCTCGGTAAAGACTCAGTCAACATCCCCCTACTGACTTCATTAGAGCCTGTCAGTCTATAGAAGGTGGTTCCAGCAGCAGCTCAGTGCTGAGCCATGGAGCACTACCACATTTGCGAAGAGACATCTTCAGCCAATAGACTGCTCCAAAGTTCACGCAATAGTGTGGTGCAGCGTCGCTGCTAAGTCTCCAAGGCAAACAGCCAACCATCACCTGGATAGAGTTCATCCCATCCAATCCCAGCACAAGAGTTTACACTGCCAAGAGCACCATCAATTCCCTCTACTTTGTTGATTACATTTCAATTAATCGGATTAGCTGTGAGCTTGTGAGGTGACACATTCTGAAGTTGGTACCACTAAGGGCATGGGCAAACTTCACTACAGGGCAGTCGGCGTGTTTTTGTCGAACTCCCAGCTACAAGAGGAGCATTAAGTATCAAAACACTGCAAACTCTGCTGGTGGAGCGACGTTTACCACCCACCCTATAAACCAACATGGGGGCTCAACTCTTGTGATGGTCAGAGACTTGTGGACGCCTTTAATCCTCTTTTCCAGGGGCAACAGGTGCAGAGATGTGCTTAAGCGTTGGATTTTTGTCACCCGGAGAACTTGCTGTAGAGAGGGCCTTCAAACAGATCCTGCAGGTGGCAGAAAGTCCACAGTGGCAAGTTCAAGGTGGGCTTTGTCTCTGGAGGGCTTGGGGACCACACTGGCACAATTGGGCCACTTCGGAGGGGGCTCAAAAGCACGGGTGCTATGGTGTTGTGCAGTGTCGGAGTTTTGCAGTCCAGAGCATCACAGTTCTCTTTGGGGTGCATGCCGGAGACAGGGAAGCAGCTCCGCTGCCTAATGGGAGTTCTTGAGATTTTGTTCAAGGCAGGCAGTCCTCCCAGGCTTTGGAGGCACAACAGATGCAGGACGAGATGTCTTTGGCGCAGTTTCAATGGGGAACAGCAGACAGGCCGGCAGGGCTGTGCTAACTCAGTTTCTCTTCTTTGGTCTTCTGCTTTGGCAGCTCTTTTGTGTCCTTCTGCTTTGTAAGTCATCAGGATCTCGGAACCATGTTGACATTATTGACCCACTCGGCGGGGCTAGGCAGTTTGAGTGCAGTGATGCTTCCTGACGTCTGGTTTTCACAGCCTTGGAGCATCACAGCTTTGTCTTTTGTACCTGCAAAATGCTGGAGAACAGCTTTGTTGTTGAACAGGAGTTCCTGAGGCTTTGGAGAAGTTCTGGCAGTCCTCCCAGGCTTTGGAGGATCAGCAGCGTGCAGGGCAAGATGCTTTGGCACAACTGTTGAGTATAGGCGAACAGGTCAGCAGGGCTGGTACCAAGTCAGTTCCTTCTTCTGCAGTTCTTGCTTTCGTGCCTCTCCGGCCCTTCTTCTTCTGTTGGTCCTCAGGGTTTGATTTCCTGGTGCCAGGGCTCCCCTAAATACTGAGGTGTTACGGGTGTTAAGGGAGTGCAGTGTATTAGCCAATGGGTTACCTACCCTTGGTCACTATGCCACCCCATATGAGCACTTCCTGGAGGAAGTGGGCATAACCCTGTCCAAGAGACCCTAAATTTGCAATCACCAAGATGGTCACTTCTGAAAAGTTGAATCCACTTCAGGTAGACCAACTCAGGTGTGGTGCTTGCCTGAGGGTGGACAAGCCTTACTTGCCTAGCTACTTTTCCTACCTGTCTAGATGCCAAGGGGGTTGGATTTCTCTCCCGTGAGTGAAGCCAGATTTTCTTACCAAAAGTGGTGGGCCTCTTAGAAGCGCCGTGGCCTTGGAATGATAATCCACAGGCCATCTGTGGGTGGGGGTGCGAAGCACTCCCTGCTTAAGTAGGCTTGGTGTATGGCCAGAGAGAGCTCAGACCAGTTTTGGGGAAAAGATATGGCCCTGGGTGCCTGGTTAGCAGAAACCCAGTTCACTTCCTGTTGAAATTGCATCAAATACCAGGCAAAAAGTGGGGGGTGACTATGTCAAAAAGGACCCTTTTCTACATTTAAGAAAAAATAATCTATCTTAAATTGGAAGTTATGCATTTGAAAGACAAAATAAATATTCTCTTCCATCGGGGTTAAACAGTCTCTGGAAATCAAAAAAGGGATCATTGCAAGAATGCCTTTCTAAAAGTTTTGTGCATGTCATACTTTTTATATATTTGACTTCAGAGTTCCTATCTAAGAAGGTATCCTTTAATTGATTCCAGCCAACCGCTATAATTATCTTATCACTAAAATATAACAACATTTTTCAGGAGAACTTATTTCAAATGGAATTATCAATACAATTGGGGCCATAAACTTTGCTAATGAATAATTGGCTATTATTCAATTTAAGATGAAACAATAACTATCTACCATCAGAATCTAAATGTTGAAATTATATTTATTTTTAACCTTTTAGCACATGGGTCAGCTACATAATTTTTTATATTTGTCCAAACGTGATCGAAAATCTTCACCAACCCAACGTTTTTCAGTATTGCCCATCCTTAGTAGTTAACTAACTTTCCTGTAATAGGGAAATATGGCATTTCAATTTTACCTATTGCGTTTTGACAGGATTTCTGAGGCCCTTCAAATTCCAAGTGAGTATGTGAAGACGATACAAACTCAGTGATCAAATGTTAACAAGAAATATCAATAGTAGAACAGTAAGACAAAACAGAAGACTACAAAGGCAACCAAGAAAATCAGGAAAATGTTAAAAGGAAGGCAAATATACAAGAATGAAAATAAGAGGCAATAAATCCAAGAACATAAAATAGGACACATAAGATAGTAATTGATCAATAATACCAGAGCTGATAAATGTGAAAATACAGCAATAAATGGCATGATGAGCAGTGAAGCATCACATAAGGAAAGTGAGACCCACAGCACTCCCAGGAAGAGACAAAAAAGTTACTGGTATAGACATGAAACCACCATATGTTAAGAGAAAGAGCAATAACGGGAGCAACAACTTACCAATGAAGGGGAGGATGATAAAGACACAAACTCGAATAATACCCAAACCATCGAAAGAAAGACAAGACAATAACATTTGAAGTCAACAGAACATAATCACAAGTTAAACAAAGAGCTTGTAAAGACAGTGCACAGTTCTAATCACATGGTAGAGAAATATTGAAACAAAAGAAACAAAATAACTTCAAAGAAAATAAGTTAACAACCTGAATATCATAGGAAAAAAGTAGATACATCTCAGTGAGCATTCCTCCAGCCAAAGCCCACATCTTCTCCTTCATGGAGATGGACGAAAAAAACATAATTTAGCAGGATCTTCAACAGGAACAGTCTTATCTTTGTAAGTGACAAGGATTCAAGACCAAATCTTGTATTCATTAGACACAGCAATGAATAAATGTCTGGGAATTGTTCACTCCTAGACCAGTAGCTCAGAAATGTTTTGGGAGTCAAAATGTATCACTTGACCAATAAAGTAGCTTGTACTATTTAAAATCAGTAAACCTGCCATCAAGTTAGTGAATGGAAGAAAACAGATATTGATGCCTATTGGTTTTAAAGTGTTGGTAGACGTAAAGCTCTACGGGCCAATACAGTGAGTTCTTTCTATTTTGAGATACATGATACAGAGAAGCCTTCAATGTTGGGAAGATTAGATTTCAAGAAGGCTGTCATATATCGACCTTCAGAACCTTTCAAAGCGATCTCCAATTTGTTTAGATCACTATAAAGTTTTTAGGACAGGGCCCAATTCACAAAGGGCCTCTGCACTCGTGGCGGAGGCCCTGTAGTTGTGGTAGGAACCCCGCATTCGTTTGTGGTGGACCTCTGCATTAGAGTTTCTCAATGCGGAAGTCCACCATGAGTGCGGAGGCCATTTGTGAATTGGGCCTACTGTATTAACTAGCTCTACAACAGCTTCACAATCACTGGTTCTTTGTTCAATATACAATACTCACTAATGAAGACATGACCATTTTCCCTCAATGCATTGAAGAATAGAATAAATTTCAACTACAAATTGTTTCAAAGATCAGATTATATCATTATATCCACCAAACAAAGGGGAGGAGGAGATTTGGAGGGTAGGAAGAGTGCTTTTGGGGCCTAATGTGAGATGCAGTGGATTTTTTTTTAATTTGCACCAGAAGCCTAGAAAACAGAGACGATACATTTTTATTGACCTTTTTACCACATTGATTTTACATTCTACCAACAATACTGACCAAAAACCAGAAACATCAGAGAAATCTTGATGCGCAGATGGGAACCAGTAGATTTGAAGCAGAATGAAGTAGTCTTATCATACTTCATCCTTCCTATAGAAGGAAATGAAGAGCAGTCCAAATGGAGAGACTGTCAATGTTGAGAGGAGCAAGCATCAATAGTAATATTTTCCTTAGAAACATAGGCAGATGATAAAAAGGAAGGTACATTTTCTTCTAAGAAAATTTTAAACGAAGGTGAGACCACATCACCACACCAGTAAGCGAAATTAAGAAAAACATCACCAAATAATCAGACTGATTTTGGAGAATGGAGTTTGCAGGTGTTGCAATGTGAACATGTAATCTCCAGGACATGCAATAAATGTAGATTAGACCTCCAGTATAGCACCATCAGAACCACACCATAAAAGAGTAGAGCAGGCAAAAGCCGAAAAATGGGAGAATAATGAGGGAAAAGTCTGAAAAAACATATCTTCTGTCTCTCCCAGGACGCCTCTCTCTTGCCCTGTGTCATCAATGAAAAGGCTTTCAGTCAGACCAGTGCAGCACAGAGCTTCCTGTCCAATCCATAGCAGAGAGAAAGAGTCCAGTGACTATTTCCCCAGTCGCATAACCCACATCCTTGCACTGCTCTTCTAAAGGTATTTCAATCATGCACCCTTGTCAGCAGGTTACTGGCACATGGGACATGTCCTGGCATCTGTGACTTTATGGACGTGATTGTGGTGATTGGTAGGCATCATCCGTAAGCAAAACAATCCATGAAGCTGTGGGTGTTTGTTTTCAGATCATTTACGTTTGTTGTTGTCACTTTGCACAGTGCAGAGAGACCAAAATAGGTTGTGTTTGAACTTCTTCAATGCTAAACAATGTAGAAGCATTCTTTATTATCTGCAGTACATCTTTGAGTGGGCAGTAACCAATGGCTTAAAACGCTGTTGTGAATTTCATATTATATATTTTAAAGTGTTCGTTTCAACAGTGTCATTCTGTTGCCTAGCACATGAATAATAACCACATCGAATATAATTAAATATTCTAGAGTGTTGCTAGCAGCAAGAACAAAGTGAACTGATGAAAAATGTTTTAGAACGTTCCCAGCAGTCGTCCATCATAACACTACTTCTATGCGCTTCACTATGAGAGTAGGAATAGCTAACTAGGCTCTAGAGCAGGGGTCTCCAAACCGGTCCTGGAGGGCCGGATCCATGCCAGATTTTTAAAATTACTACATGTATCTCAATGGGGATATCCAAAAAATCTGGCATGGATCCGGCCCTCCAGGACCGGTTTGGAGACCCCTGCTCTAGAGTTTGTTGGGGCTCTGTGCATTGCACACCTGTTTACAGTGGATAAGCTGTGTTATCAGGCTTCAGCTGGGAAGAGAGTCTGTCTATCAGAAGGAAAATATAAACAGCTGAGCTCAGCTACTCTCATGACTGGATTCCCTCCTGGTATCAAAGTGGAAACGTATAAACAAGAAAAGAGTGGGATTCCTGTAATTGCAACCCAGGAAACATGAACACAAGAGTACAAATCCAAATAGGTTTGTATAGAAGGCCCTCATTCACCAACCTGGTTGGTGACATTCTTCATCATTGGGCCGCACCGGGAGAGGCCAAATGCCTCCCCAGTGTGCTACGACGCCAGATTTGCTGCGGAGCAGGTTTTTTGTGAAGTGATAGGTGAGTTAGTGGTGGTGTTAAAGTTAAAAATGTCTGAATTGTATCACAAACATTTTTTTATTGGGTGATCAATTAGACATATTAAAAACAATGTGTAGGAAGAAAGCCAAATAGATTGTTTGGCTACTTCCTTCTACGTGAAATCAGGTCAACGTGTTTCTGCCATGTATGGTGTAAATTTACCAGGCATTCTTCAGGACCAAAAGTGGACTAGACCTCGGCGGTATGGGCGCGCTAAGCCCACCCTGGCCTGAGGGCATGTGTGTAAAAAATGTGTAAAAAGTGCAAGAAAGGAAACTCCAGCTCTCTGGCAGGACCTCCTACTAGTGCCAGCATGCTGCTCAACCAATAGCTAAATGCATGTTTCGAAAAATAAAAGGTATGAACTTTCACGATGAACACTTAACAAAGAGCTTTTTTAGATATTAAAAGGCATGTTGATGATCTCCGGGCCAGACGACATTCCCGGCCCACTGCTGGGAAGATAGCATGGTGAGAAAAGCACCAAAAGCACTACAGTACTCTTCAAAAATAAAGGAAATGCATGTAAGGCCACATATGGTTCACATGAAAGTTTGGGCTTTGAGAGGTACTCAGTCAATGACTGCCTGAATTGAACATTATCAGAAGAGGCTGCAGCTTTTCTCCTCCTCTCCGTTTCCCAGGTGCCATGTCCACTCTCTAAGTGTTTGGTAGTTTAGTTTATCCTCACTGCCCTTGCTGTACTCTTGCTTGCAAATGATAACCAAGGCTCTCCAGGTTTCCTTGAATCCACAGAACTAGTTGTGGGTCAGCAGACGGTTAGTATTTTTAGCTCAGGTACATTATAGCACAAGTTCTATCACATTCATTTAAGATCAATTTCCAATTATCCTTTCTTCAAAAGGCAGTACATAATAAAACAGTTAAAGTTTTGAACAGATAAAACGGAATACAAAGGCAAAACACCTGAATTGCCTGTCGCTTAAGACTGCTGAGATTTGATTATGTAAAACCTTTTCCTACATTACTCAGCAGAGTGTAAATGTAATGCTGTGTAAGCCTAAAGGTTCAGGCTTCCGAGGAGATGATAAAGGCCATAAGTCTTTTGGGGGTTTCTCCTGTGCATACTTTTTGGCATTTAATTATGTGTAGCATACTATGCACAGAAATAAAAATGTGTTGCTCTTGTCAGCGAGCTGTGTCACACATCCAGCTAATCACTCCAACAAGGATAGTTAAAGTCTGTGGACAGATTAGGGTTTTAACTAGCCCTGGGCATAGCTTGCGTAGCGGGACTACGCGGAGGTCTACGGAGTTGGGAACAATCTCTGTGGAACTCTGCTCCGCCACCCGCTTCCACCCCCCTTATTAACAATGAATTAGACATTAATGAAAACTAAAACAAAAAACAGTTACCTGCACTGCGGCGTACCCGGGCTGCCCTCTTCCTTGCTGTCTCTGGGTGATCCTGGCGAAAACTGCGCATGCACGGGCCTGCGCATTCCCTGCTAGAAATGCGCATGCGTACGAGCGTGCACATGCACAGTTTTCTCAGGGATCACCTAGAGACGGCAAGGAAGAGAGAGGGCAACCCGGAGACGCCACAGTAAAGGTAAGTGCTTTTTGTTTTAGTTTTCCTTAATGTCTAATTCAGTGTTAATAGGGGGGGTAAAGGCGGGGGCTGGCCAACTCCACTCCGGAGTGTGCAGAGATTTGCCTACTCCGCGTTCTCTGCGGACCGCAGAGTAGGCAAATCTCCGCACACACCACTGGCGGAGCGGAGTTCTCCGCCTGTGCCTAGTTTTAACAAAGAGTCTTCAGATACAAAATTTTAGGGGTTCATGTGTATCATGGATACTCAATTTTCTGATAGGTAACAGTTGAGTCTTCAGTCATTTGGTTCTTGCCAGTTGTGGACCACAGTTTTAGGTATACCAGGATACTGAAATCTGTATGTGCTCATTATTCAAGCAGAGTGGTCACTATCAAAATATTCTAGAGTACTTGAGGTTTAGGGGTCTTTTTAAGATAGCTGTTGGCACTAATAGCTTCCAAGGAAGCTTCATAATGTTTAGGGAATCACTACTGAGATAAAGAGCATTCTTTTACTGGTGTAGTCCCTTAATGGGGGGCAGGGACATCTTGGTCATCGTCTTGAGGATCTAGGAGTAGTTCCATAACAAAATATTGTGTTCAAAATTACCAAGCAACATAAATATTGTGTAAAATATATATTTTACTTAATAGTGTCTTCCAATACTTATAATAGGAATGACAAAAAGGATCCCAATGTTACCGAACCTATGAGGCCAAAACTATTTTTTTAAATCTGAGGTTTTGCCACAATCCCACAGTACTTCCGCAGGATTGTGGCCAAAAAAGGCCGCCACCATATGTTTTAATTCTTAAATGAACCCCACAGTGGGCCAGGTCCAAGAGGTAAATTTAAGACTTTAATTGAGGAGGGTGGCATTCACGAGGTACTCCTCCCTGAAACGTTTCCGGCCCTGGGACCCCATTCCCAGGTGCCCGAAATATAACGGAAAGGGAAAGGGGGCACGTGGTGCCCCCCGGCCTCTTTGAGGCTCCAGGAACCACATCTCCTGGGGCTGAAATATAATAATAAGGGATTGGGGTGGTTCCCTCCATGATCCTTATCAGACCCACGGAGACCCCATCACATGGGGCCATAATAATTTTAAACTGGAGGGTGTGTGTGGCTCCTTCTCCAGCCTTTGCAAGCCCCAGGGTCCCCATCCCCAGGCCATATTAATTTTAAAGCTGAGGGTGGTGTGCAACCCCACCATCCCAGACCCTCTATGTCCCATTGCCCCAGGACAATATCTTAATAAAATGGAGTGGTTCATGCGCTCTCCCCCCAGAGCCTCCTATGGTCCAGGAACCCCATCCCATGGGCCGGCTCTCTTTTTTTGTCCCCCCAGGACACTGTATCCCTGCTTGCAAGAGAGCGGGGAGGGAAAACTTGTCTGTTTCAACTCGATTGGGGCTTCAAAAAGGCTGCGCCAGGTTGGAGCAGTCATTTGTTTTCCTGCCCTTGCAGGCAGGGAAACTGAGTTTGCCCCCGTCCAGTGGGAACATTTAAAAACAGCTTCTCCCATCAGGCAGGACTACTGGTTCCCTCTACAAACTGAATGGGTGCATGTGGGGAGCTTGCGGGGCTGCGGGGGCCCTGAGGCTCTCACGTTCCCCAATGGTGTGTGTTGTAGATGCCCCAGGTGGGCACCTGGACACCCACATTAGTCCCAGGGAGAAGGGATTCCGGGGCCATTAAAGGCTCAGGGATGGGAGCTGCACGCACTCCTCCTCCTAATAAAAACAAAAGGCTCCAGGGTATGGATCCCCATGACCTGTAGTGGCCCAGGTAGGTGGCCGCATGCCCACTTCCCTTAACAAAAGCCAAAAGGCTATGGGGATGGGGTCCCTGGAGTCTGTAGTGGTTTGGGAGGATGGTTGCGTGCCCCTTCCCATTCTTAAAAAACAAATAGCACTAGGAGATGGAGTCCCCAGTGTCCGTAGTGGTTCGGGACGGGGCACATGCCCTCCACCCCTAAGAACAGAGGTTAAAATACCATTTTAGTTAGGCAAACATTTCAGTGACAATGCAATGTTTTCAACAAAAAAACACTGAAATTCACCAGTTATAGTTATACTAGTACCTATAAATCAAGCCCTAAACTTTTTCTATTCTATATATATAAAGCCACGGGAGAAATCAAAATCGCCCACATGGGCTGGGCTTGTGATTATAATAAAATGGAGATCCTGAAAACTATCTACTGTGTCCGTGCACTATTGCTGACAAATTGCCTGCCAGTGATCAAGGGTTTTGATAACTTGAAACGCGTTTGGCTTTGACAACGAAGTACGGCAGGAGCGCTGTGATGCAACCGCCTATGGCAGCTGTGTAGCGAACCCCCTCGTGTGCGACTGCTTCTGTGGGGCAACTCTTGGTGTTTTATGTTTAGCAGCCTGTCCAGCCATGGAGCAGTCCCGCCGCCGTGGATGGTGGATTCTCAAGCCCTGCACTTATGGACGTGATATGAAACGAGGGGGACCGGAGCCATGGGTTAATATTGGATGCAATACAGCAAACCTGCTCACTTCTGTGAACTATTTCAGTTTAATTGTTTTAAAAATGGTGCGTTATTTTTATTGACTCGGTAGTGACCCACTGTGGTTTTATTTGACAGGACTCAAGCCTGGCTTAATACTGATGGACTAGTCAAAAACCCACTCACTCACCCATGCAGCCATTCATGCATGCACTCACACACCTATACAACCACTCAGATGCCCACTCACACACTAATCCAGAGAGTCACAAAGCCACTCAGATCACATATGTTAGAAATAGTAATACTCATTGGTTGTACAGCTAGTATACAAATCTAACTTTTGTTGTTGGTTAGTATATTTGTTTTACACTCATAAACACTTAGAAAATACTTAAACTCACTTGATGAGGCCCTCAAAGATGTCATCACTGGCGTCATTTGCGATGTCATCAGTGATGTCACGGACCGTGTCATGAGTGATGTCATATGTGAGGTCATACGCAGTGCATTGCAGAGGAATAAGATATAGTTTGCTCAGGTAACTATAACTGCTGAATTTCTGTGGTTTTGTATGAGTGAAGTCTGAGCCTAACTATAACTCCCCTGTAACCTTTGTTTTTTACAGTGAATTTCGAAGGTTTTTTAATTCTATTTTTTAACTATAATGTACCTGTAACCTTTAATTTTTTTCAGTGAATATATATACACACACACACACACATACACACATACATACATACATAGATACATACATACATGCATGCATACACACAAATGTTCCAGTAAATGAAAAATTGAGCACCTGTTAACACTATTAAGTTAGAAAGGACATAAACATAAATAATGTTGTGAACGCAATCAAAGGACTACGGATGTTACATAATCACACCAGCGCCATCTTGGAAAGTGTTTGCAATCCTAGCAGTAGCCTTGAAACTTCATCTATTCTTGTACTATACATTAGTATACAGAAAGACATAAGTGATGTGAGTCATTGGTTGCCGAGATACTAAAGCAAGACAATTAACTGATAAAATGCCTTAATCAATTCACAATATACATCATCTGTATAAAAACAATAGTGCCTGAGTGGTTTCTGCAAATATAGAATATTTCATCATAGCAATGAATTAACTTCCTACTGTAGATCAACATAAAGGCATCAAAATCATATCAAGGCACATCAACGCTACATGCATTTAGGGATAAACAATGCACATATGTTATGATAAACAAATAGGTGCAAGTAGTACCCAAGTAGGTATTAATTATTTGGCAAAATCTGAGCAAAAATGTAAAATAATAAGAATGCAGGCTGCTCAGGCTTTACATCATTGTCAGATATAAAAAAGATACGCTGGTTATTATAACAGGCATAGCCATGTACGAAAGGTAAAGTATGTCATGAAAAAATTTGCTATAAAATAAATATTTTAGGAGTTCGAACTTAGAAATAGGAGAATATAAACAAGAAAAATTCTTGCTTAACTTATGAAGCTGCTTATTTGACTCCATAGTCTTCCCCATTGACACCTTTACGAAAAAAAAATAGAAAATAGCAGTTAAAACTTTAATAATTAAAATTTCCCAAATAGAAGAGAAGTCTTCTGAAAAGCCTAAGATAAATCGTTAGCAACGCAGTCTCAGAATAGCACAAACATTAGCACGGCTAATTCTTCATCCAAGTTGAGTCCAATGTGCTGAAGCTAATAATATAGCGGAATTCCAGCCTTTTGAGTGACAGCACTCTATGACCACTCCGGATGTTGACCGGGATCTGATCAAATGCAAACATTTGCAGTATGCCTGTGTCACTTGAGTGATATTACCTGAAATGCCTTGTAACCAGGTACAGTTATTCAAAATTGATGATGGCTCTCTTGTGTTGAAATATAGGTTTTGTTTACCTTATGAACAGTGCTTCCAAAATAGTACATGTTGCAAGGGCATTTCAAGGTGTATACACAGAAATTAGAGTTGCATGATTGTTAGGATTGGGGTCTCTTGTTGGTAATGGTTTGCACCTTTGTCCAAGTAGGGACCCTTGCTTCTAGTCAGGGGAGGTAGTTACGCCTTTAGACTACCCCTGCTCACTTCCTTGGTAATTTGGCACAAGCAAGCAGGCTGATCTCGAAGGCAGTGTGTAAAGCATTTGTGCATGCATAAACAATACAAATGGACACCACACCAGTTTAGACAAATAAGTAATCTTTATCTAAACCAAACAAACCAAAACATCAAAAATAATCTAGCATACAGTTATCAAGATATGACTTTTAAAAGGTAAAAACAGTTCTGTCCATAGCAAACTATAGATGCGATCCTTACAACACAAAGTACCTTGGATGTATCAAAATCAAAAGCAAAAACAACCACTGAGAAGGCAATGCATTGGTTCCTTCTGCACTGGGAAGGTGATGCGACAGTTCCTTGCTCTAGGGGAGGTGAAGTGTCAGTTCCTTAATGCCATTCAGGGGAGGTGATGCATCAGTTCCCTAATGAAGAGGAGGTGATGTGTCGGTTTCTTAGTGCAACCCCAGCATTGCTGTAGACTTGGCACCCTGGTGCGATGCATGGGGATTTGGAAGTCGTCGGCTCTCGATGCTGCGGTGGCAACAGCGCTGCGTCGATCTCTCCAGCCACAATTCCACGATGCATCGGTTCTTGCAGTCACACAGCAGGGCCTGCGTCAGAATCGTTGTGGAGAAGTGTGGCTCAGGGGTTAGAGGTGGCAGACCCGGAAGCTGAGATCGGCCATGGACCAGGGTTCAATTCCCCGCCTCGGTGGGTCTTGGGCTCAAAAATTCCACGGACTCAATAATTCTCGCTCCGGTGCCTTCTCAACTCATGGGTTCACACTCTGCGACTCTGGGCAATAGCTTGCTTAATCTCCACAACGGCCCCTCGCGGCGGGATGCCTGGCTTTCACCTTGTGGATACCCTGCCGGGGTTATCTCACAGGGGAATACCAGGACGGGTTCCCTAAGCAAGCGCCGGGAAACCCTTTGTGGGTAGCTGTGCGCTATATAAGCTCAAATACATTTACATTTACATCTTGAACTTCTTGGGCAGGCTCTGCGTTAGTTTATTCAGCAACATGATGGCGATGCGTGGGAATTCTTTCAGCACTGTGGTTTTGCATCAGAAACAGTTGCAGATGAGTCGCGCTTCTTTAGTTGCTTCTCTTTTCCCAGCTCCCAGCAGCCGGAAAAACCTTCCAGAGGTCAAATGCAGGCACCTCTTAGAAGGTCAGAACTTCTAGCAAGGAAGATCAGGGGAACTGTTGGGAAGTCTTTGTGTCCCTGAGACTTTAGGACAGGTGACAAGATCTACCTCAAGCCCCTGGAGATCTTCCTCAAGCAGTATACACAGCACACAGCAAAGTCTTTGTCCTTCCTTGAAAGAAACAGCTACTGCAGCCCACTCCCAGGCAACACACAGCAAAAAGGCCGTACTTCTTCAGCTTTCCCAGCTCTTCTCCTTGACAGAGGTTCCTCTTGAGTCCAGAAGTATTCTGAAGCTCTGGGGTCTGGGCCCCAATATTTATACTCAATTTGTCTTTGTTCTCTTGTGGCAGAGAGGCTCTGTGCTCAGTCAAAACCAGTTTGCCCTACCTAGTCAAGTTTTCCGGCAGGAGACAACATTGTGTAAGGCAGACCAGGCCTATTCAGGTGCAAGGAAATCTCTTTCCCCTACTCTAAATGCAGCCCAGGCTTATTCAGCACAGCACTGACTCATCCAGGAAAGGCAGGACACACATAGGCTCCTCCCCAGTGGCAGTCTAAGAGAATGCATATCCCTAGCCCCTGTCACTCCAAAGCCAGAGAGTCGATCCACAAACAAGTAAAGGCACGCAGGATGGCTAAGCAATAAAATTCTCACTTTCTAAAAGTGGTTCAAACTCACAATATAAAAATTATCTTTAATAAAAGAAGCATTTGTGTATTTGAAGTTCAGGCGTACTAAACTCCGTCTTCCTATCTTGTCCCAGAGGGAAGTTATACTTATAAGATGGTATAAATAAACTTCGATTCTATCCTAAGGACAGATAGCCTTTCCATAGTGAAAAACGAAATACAATGTATTTCACTATCAAGACATGTCACACACACACACACCAGTATATGTCCTATCTTTCATATACACGGAACCCTGCCCACAGGGGTACCTGGGGCCTAGCGTAGGGGTGACTCATATGTAAGGAAAAGGAAGGTTAGGGGCTGGCAAGTGGGTGCACTTGCCAGGTCGAGATGGCAGTAGAGACTGCACGTAGGGACTGCAGCGGCAGGTTTGAGAGCCTTTTGAAAGGCTACTTGTGTGGGTGGCACAATCAGTGCTGCAGGCCCGCTAGCCACATTTGATTTACAGGTCCTGGGCACACACCATGCACTGTACTAGGGACTTAGTAGCAAATCAAATAAGCTAATTATGGAGATAACAATACATAATAACAAGGTCACACAGAGAGCATATGCACTTTAGCAATGAACAGCAGTGGTAACTTGCTAAGAGTCCTAAACCCCCGCCCCCCCCCCCAAAAAGGGTCAACAACAGGAGGCCAAAAAGCTAAATGTCTGGGGATAAACCTGCAGGAAAAGCCAGGTCTAACAATGATAAACCCTTAAGGATCTTAAATTCCTGGGTGGCATTGGGGAGGATAAAAGAACATATACTCCTGCTCGATTTGAATAATTTGCAGCTTTTACATGTCACAAATCCAGCCGTGCTTATAAATCCCCCACCATCCTGTTGACTTGAACTCATGTTCATGCATAACATGTCCTTAAGAGATTTACTCCCTTTGAAGAAGAATTGAACATGGGTTGGAACAGATTTGTAGATAGTATCATCAGTGTGCAACACATGCCAGTGGCACTTTTTTGGCTTTTTTGCTCTAAGTAGTGATAAGTCTTATCAGTTAATTTTCACTCGGACTGTTATCCCTGGAGATGAGAAGAGCATCTCCTTTCAATTTACCCACCTCCACATCAGCTGTCTTAAGGGTCTCAGGACTGTATCCCCTCATGTGAAACCTATCCATCAGTATTTTCTTTCAAAAATTCAGCATTATTGCTACAGTAGTGCCTGGCTCGTATTAACTCCCCATAAGGAATACTGTGAACTAAGTTCCTTGGATGGTGGCTGGTAGCATGTAGTACGCTATTGCGAGCTGTCTCTTTATGGAATAGCCTAGAATCCATCTGAAAGTTATTGATTATAAGTTTCAAATCAAGGAATTCAAGGTTGTTGTCATGAATATTACTCGTAAAGCTCAGGTTCAGATCATTATTATTGAGTTCCTCAACAAATTGGAGCGCACGTTGTTTGGACCCTTTCCAAATGACGAAAATATTGTCAAAGTAGCGGGGCCAGGGCACTTTGTGTTCATCATAAAGATGGATGTTGGCTATGGTTTGCTCTTCCTACCAGCCCATGTAGAGACTTCTATAGCTGGAAGCAAAGCAACTTTTCATCATATTGCACTGAGTTTGCTGATAATGCTTGTTGTCAAAAATGTTGCCCAAACAAATCCTAATCATATGAAGGACTAATTCATATGTATGAGAGAGATCTATCTCTCAAGAAGTGGTGGCAGGCTTGCACACCTAAGTCGTGAGGGAAGTGCATTTACAGGCTGTCAACGTCTAGCCCCATGAGAGGTAAATCGTCCTCCCATGGTTTTCCATGGAGGATTCTAAGGAAATCACCACTGTCCTTCGTGTAGAAGTGATCCACATACCAAGAGGTGTTTTCAAGCCAATAGGCTTACCTGGTGGATTACTGAAATCTTTTTGGATTTTAGGGAGTAATTATAAAACTGGTGTCTTGGGGTGCTTGTTGAGCAGAAATGGATACTCTTCCCATTCAATAAGCCCTTTCTCATTCCAGCCTACCAATTCCCCAGTGTATTTTGTTTGCCACCTCAATGTCTGCTTTCTCACTGGGTGTGGCCATCCGTATCTGATTTCCTGATAGCAATGTCTTTGTTGTTCAAGTAATGACTTCTGTTGTTCACGGACAGATTGTATTGCCCTAATGGACAGTTAAGTCTGAGTTTCCTCAATCAAGTCTTTGGTCACACCTTTCTCAAACACATTAATGCTATTGAAAGAGAGACTAGGCAGCTCAAATCTAAAGCAATCCCACATCCATCCAAAATCAATAAGGATCATCAATAAAAGAAATATTATCATCACCTGCGCTAAGCATATGTAACATTATTATTTCTTACTTTCTGTTCCTATAATTTCTTCAAGTTTAACTTCTTAGTGGAGTTAAATTAGTAAATGCAGGTCTATGCATAATCAAAATTAGAGGTAGAGGATAAATATAAGCCTAAAGAGAGTACATCAATATGAGTTTGAGAAAGACTTAGATCAGTATTTTTACCACAATAATATGTGACTTCATTATCTTGTCACACTTTGGGCTCTTGTTTTCACTCCCACTCCTTAAAATAGCCTGCACTAGATCCCATAGAAGAGAAAAACTATTGTCCCATCTCTAGACTTCCAGTATACCAGCAAAAATCTTGGAGAGTCACCTTAATATGGTTCTCTCTGACTTTCTGGAGCAGAATGGGATCCTAGATGGACCACAATTCGATTTTAGGAAGTTACACAGTATGGAATCTGCTCTGGTAGTGGTAACTACTGAGATGCATGGAATAATAGATTGTGGTGGTTGTGGCAAGTCTTCGGTGGTCCTTTAGACTTATCCGCAGGCTTTGACACCGTAAGTCATCGAGATTTGAAACACTGAGTCATGGAAATAGGAATTGAGACTAATGCCCTTAATCTCTTGTCTTTTCTTCATCAGTAAAAAAACTCAGTCTGTCTCATTTGGAGACTTTACTTCCAGCGCCTTCTCTCTGTCATATGGGGTCCCGCAGGGGTTCTCATTAAGCCCAACATTATTCAACATCTATGTTGCTCCGCAGCCGCCTTAATTAGATCTTCTGGATTCAACAAAATATAGTATGGAGAGGACACACAAATTGTTCTTTCCATTCACATAAACATAGACGAGGTAGCTATGAGATTCAAGAACTGTATGCCAGCTTTGTCAACTGGATGCAAAGCCAATGCCTAAAATTCAACTCCGATGAGATGGAGGTGCTTCTCTTTGGATCAGACTTGTCTTTTTGGAATCCCTCCTTGTAGCCTTTCACAATTTGCCTTCTACCCACCCCAGTCACCAAAGTAAAACATCTGGGAGTGATGTTCGAGTATTTTAAAGATCAGACAAATCAATTGATTTCTTCCTGCTTCTACCTCTTAAAAATTCTACAAAATTGCTACCTTTCATGGAGAAGTGTGGCTCACTGGTTAGAAGCGGCAGACCCTGAAGCAGAGGTCGGCCCGGGACCAGGGTTCAATTCCCGTTGCGGCAGGGTCTTGGGTCAATGTCCACGGACTCGATAATTCTCGCCTAGGTGCCTAAGCTAACCATGGGTCCCGCTCTGCAACTCTGGGCAATAGCTTGCCTTATCTCCACAACGGCCCCATCAGCGCCGGGGATGCCTGGCTTCTCCTTGGGGGTGCCCAGGAGGGACCATCTCACAGGGAAAGCCAGGACGGGTTCCCCAGCGTTATACAGCACGAGGACACTCCGAGATGGAGTAACAGTGCGCTTTGAAAGTGTACATTTACATTTACATCCCTATATGCTCACAGACAACTATGGTTGTCTCTCTCGTGCTTTCACGGTTAGACTACCGCAATGCTATCTATCTGGGCATGCAACAAGGTCTGATAATAAAGAATCAGCGACGCTAGAACGCTGCTGATTGTCTCTTGAAAAACCTTCAGAAACATGAATTTGCTGCTGAAAGGGGTTAAGGAGCACTCTGTATGGCACACAAAGCCCTGCATGGAATAGGCCCAGCCTACCTGAGGGGAAAAATGTCATGATGCATGATGCACCCCCAGAAGATGCGTGTGATCTGCTTCTGCTAAGGCCATGGAAGTCCCGAAGATATGGAAAGCCACCTGAGGTAGCCGAAGCTTAGTGCATGCCACAGCTCTCCTCTGGATCCAAATGCCACTGCATCTAAGCTCACGATCAAACCTTATGATCTTTAGAAAGCATTTAAAAACCTGGCTTTTTGCCTGTCTTGGCTAAAAAAAACTCTTATTTGATTATGCTATTTTGTGATTTTGGTAGTGCAAACACCAGCACCAAGACACCTTTGGGCATTTGTTGCGCTTTACAAATATGAATGAAAATCAAACTGAGCCTTTACTTTTTAGCTGTTCTTTGCATTTCTTTTGCTTCCGCCTCTTCCTTCTAGTCCTCTCAATATGGTTGGAGTTCCTTGTAGTCTCGATGAAATTGTCTTTGTTTTTTTAAATGTAATCAATAACTCCTAGATTGAGACTCAGCTATTTTGTAAAGAGTCTGCTGGCAAAAGCATAATGCATGCTACCAGCAACGATCCAAAGACAATATTCCTTAGGCGCAAATGTAGCAAAGACGCTGAATTTGAGTTTGAATAAAAATAATGATGGACAGGTTTTTCATGATGCAATACAGTCCTGAGACCTTTAAGACAGCTGATGTGAAGGTGGGAAATTGAAAAGAGATGCTCTTCTCACCTCCAGGGATAACACGCTGAGTGAAAATTAACCTATAATTTTCATCACTACGTATAGCAAACAAGCCAACAAAGTCAGTGAGGGGAATATTTAAAAATCTTCTTCAAAAGGAGTAAATTTCTTAAGGACATGTTATGCAGGAACAGGATTTCAAGTCAACAGTATGGTGGAGGATTTATAAGGACGGCTGGATTTCTTGGCATAAAAACAGCTAAGCACGCAAATCAAGCAATAATGTATGTTCTTTTATTATGCCCAATGCCACACAGAAATTTAAAATCTTTAAGGGTTATAATGCAACTGTGATTTCTGTGTATACACTTTGAAATGTCCTTGCAACTTATGCAGTAACAGCAGCACTATTCACAAGGTAAAAAGACGTGTATTGGAATACATGGGAGTCCACTGTGATAAGCCATACCTGGTTGCACAGCATTTTTGGAATGCCATTCAAGTGACAGGAGCGTATTGCAATTTTTATGTGGGTGAAAGATCCTGATCAAAATCCGGGGTGGTGATGAAGTATTTTCACTCAGAAGGCTAGAATACTGCTATATGATAAGCTTTAGCACATTACGTCAACTAGGGATCCAGTTAGATGAAAAATTTGTTGTGAATTTAGGCTAATGTACATATCATGCTTTAGTGTGCTTTGTTGGTCATTTATCCTAGGCTTTTCAGAAGAAAGCGGAGCAGAGTTCAGTGCCCACCCGTATCAGAGACTTACACACCCATTCACAGACCCACATGCATTGTTTATCACCAAATGCTTGTAGCGCTGGTATGCCTTGATATGCCATTGGTGCCTTTATGTTGATCTAGGGGAGGACGATTCTTCATTGCTATGATGAAATGTTCTCTATTTACACAAATGTAACTCCACTTGGGTGCTAGTGTTTCATACAGATGTTGTATAGTGTGAATGGATTGTAGCATTTTATCAATTCATTAATATATCGGGAAACCAATGACTCACACCACTTAAGTCTTTCTGTTTACTAATGTATAATACACAAATATATGAAGTTTTAAGGCTACTGCCATATCTGCAAACACTTTCCAAAACTGTGCTGATGTGATTGTGCGACATCTGCAGTCCTTTGTTTGTGTTCATGACATTATTTGTGATTGTGTGTCCTTCTTCACTTACTAGTGTTGACTTGTGATGAAGTGACCAGTGGTTCTCGAAATGTGTTGAGTGGGTTTGCCAGCACATTATAATTTGATGGGCCATTTTCTCTGGAGTGAGCGTGCTTTTCTTCGAATTTATTATATATATATATATATATATATATATATATATATATATATATATATATATATATATATATATATATAAGAAAGGGTTGCCCTGCATGAGTCTGCACACACTGTGAGTAGACCACTTTATTGAGGACTTGGCAGGTAACACAGGCTCTCAGCGCAAATCCTCTCCGGGAAGCCTGACACATTTCGAACATCTTTGTTCTCATTCATAGGCACATCACAAGCGGAGCAGCCAGCATTGTAGAGCAGTTATTCAAATTCACCAACATCCCACCCCCGTGAGCGTGTACCAAAGTACCTTCTGGAAGTTGAAGTTCTGCAATGAAAATAAAACCCCAGTGGGTGATGCTGTCATCCAAGAATTTTAAAACAATCCCCAGCAGTGAGTAAATTCTCAACTGCAAGTCCCGACAACACTGCCCATGTAATCTAACAACTAGGGAACCTCACCGCTCTATCGGCAACCTCATTACAAAGTCGCCATAGATCCACATTTCCCTTGCATCAGTGCTGTCTCGCGGCTGAGCCCAGCCGCTATATGTGAGAAGAAAGGGTTGCCCTGAATGAGACCGTACACACGGTGAGTAGACCACTTTATTGAGTCACAGACCATGTCATGAATGATGTAATATGTGACATAGTCAGCGGTGGATTGCGGGCGCGCAAGTTATAGTTTGTACAACTAACTATAACTTGCGGAACGGTGATAGCACGCACGCGCGCTATGCTGCTGTGATCTTAAGCGTGCAGCGCTGTTTACTATTTTAAAACTACCGCTTATTGTATCTTGGTTTCGTTTAATTTTGTTTCCCCTGATTTTAATAATATTACCGCTGTGCCCACACACTTGCACTGTAATTGTGCCCTCACCGCGTTTAGAGCGGAGTCTGTTGCTTTCTTTGCTGCCTGCTCGCTGGCGCCTGGTCGCCATCTTGGGGGTGGTCACTGCTGAACGCGCCACTTGCCTGAGCGCTCTAGCGCTTCTCAGGAGTCCAGGTGAGACTATACTTAAAGCTCACTCCACCCGCGCAGCGGTGACGCACAGCGGTAGCGCCTGACTCGCGCCTGAGTCAAGCCAGAGTCTGCTCGTCTGCGCTCGTCCGCGCAAGGGAGACGCAGGACGCGGCAGGACACTTTCGTGCTGCAATCATGATCTATCAGTATTCCAGTCAGGCTCTTCACCTGATCAGACGAGGTCTGCCCTCCTGTCCGTATTCGGCTCAGCATCCCCTATGTGGCCCTCATACTTGCCCTTGCGGATGGTGGGAACTATCGGCACCGACGATGGCCCCTAGCCAGGTCCTGCTGCATCGTAAGAAGTAACCTTCACCCCTTAGTGCCGTTAAACTTTGGCACCATAATGTCGATCCCTGTCGAAACATCATCGAGATATTTATGAACTTATCTCCTTAGAAGGTCCTGATATCTTCTTCATGACGGAGACCTGGCTGGGTGATGAGGATTCGGCCATTATTAATCTGGCCCTCCCTCCAGGCTACGCATTCCATACACTAAATCGCAAGGGGAGAGGTGGAGGCATTGCCGTGGCTTTTAAAACCTGCTTCACCTGCACCTGGAAGCCTATGGACTTGGCTGGCGCAGAGTGTGCCCATTTTTCCATCTGCATTAGTCAGCATCAAACATTATCAGGTCTTTTGATTTACCGCCCTCCGGGGAGTGATAGTGCCTTCAGGAAAGCCCTTCCTGAGCTGGTAAGTTCTCTCTCTCTGCTCTCCTCTAACATTACCATCATCGGCGATCTTAATATACACTTTGATGCCATTGAGATACCAGTGGTCAGAGGTCTGCTGGACGACCTTGAAGCAGTACAGCTACTCCAACTGGTCCGTCATCCGACCCACGAGGGAGGTCATATCCTCGACCCGGTCTTTACAAACCTTCAATTGGCCGAGGTCTCACCCCCTAGACCCATGGGGTGGAGTGATCATCACCTCATTGAGCTTTCTGTCACTATGGTGACACAATCCATTGGGAAGCCTGATAAAACATCTTTCAGACGGCCCTGGAAAAAGCTCAAATTAGAGGATTTCCATCGTCTCCTGCTCACCACACCTCTGGCTCACTCGGATGACGCTGCAACCGGGTATACCATCTTTTGCGCTTGGATTGTTAAAATCCTTGACGTATTAATCCCAGCCGGCTGGAGTAGGAATCGACATTCTCAGCCTAGTCCCTGGTACACGGAGGCACTCAGGTGTATTAAAGCTACCTGCCGACAAGCTGAAAGAGCATGGAGGAAGAACTATGATAAAGACCTGAAAGTATGCTACCTGGCCAAGGTAAAGACATATCACAGAGCTGTCTGCCGGGCCCGAGCTGATTACTATGCACGGGAGTTCCAGGCGAGCTCTATCCCGTCCAAACTGGTTTTTAAAGTCTTGAAGGAGCTCACAGTGAACAGACTTCCTATTACGGAGATCTGTTCCCTTGCCCACTGTGAGTCGCTAGCCAGCTTCTTTGTGGAAAAAGTAAATGCCATATACCGCTCTTTTCCCAAAGCTGACCCTGACAGTACGACCTTGACATTGCGTACTTCTCAATGCTTGGCCTCTTTCCCCATACCATCGGAGCAGGAGTTTAATCTCCTAGCAGCCAAGGTCAAGTCTGGCTCACCAGATGACCCTTTGAGACCTGCCCAGTTTATGGACTCGGCGTCCTTTTGCCTTCCTCCTATTCGCCATCTGGTGGAGCAATCCCTTACCATCGGTTTAGTTCCACCTAGTTGGAAGGCTGCCTGCGTCATGCCCATCATAAAGAAGCCTGGATTGGATCCGTCGAAGCCGGAGAGTTATCGACCTATCTCCCTTCTTCCCTGGGTGGCAAAGATTACAGAGGCCCATGTTAATAACATCTTAACAAACCATCTGGAATCTGCACATCTACTAGATCCTACACAGAATGGTTTTAGATCTGGACATAGTACAGAGACGGCACTTTTATTCATGGTCGAACATCTCCGCTCTGTACTAGATGCAGGTCAAACGGCTGCACTGGTCCTCCTGGACCTCAGTGCCGCCTTTGACACTGTATCTCACACCATTCTTATTCGAAGGCTTGGTGAGGCTGGTATCTCAGGCAGGGCATTGGACTGGTTTCAATCGTTCCTTTCGGAACGAACCTTTCAGGTTGTAGTGCCACCGTTCAGATCCAAGTCCCATGCCATCGCTCAAGGAGTCCCGCAGGGCTGGGCGTTGAGCCCCACTCTCTTCAACCTCTACGTTCAACCTTTAGCGGAGGTTGCGAAGAGTTGGGGTCTCACTATGGTATCATACGCCGATGATACCCAGTTGGCGGTGGCTCTTAACGGGGACTCTGGCCAACTGGCGACGAACTTTGCGGACGGTTTGAGGGCTGTTGCTAGCTGGCTTACGTCCAACTGCCTACAACTCAACGCCCTCAAAACTGAGGTGATGGTGCTGGGGAAACATCCTGATCGGTGGGGCGCCAGCTGGTGGCCTAAGGAGCTGGGACCTCCCCCTAAACCGGTCTCCGAACTTAAGAACCTTGGCGTCTGGTTAGATTCCAAACTAACCTTCTCGTACCACACTAAGAAGGTGGCATCCACGTGCTTCGGCATTTTGCGTGGTTTGAGGCCTATCCTCAAATTTTTTGATGCCCCCACACGCCAGATGGTGATCCAAGCCAGCGTACTATCGAGGCTCGATTACGCGAGCTCACTGCTCTTGGGCGCCAATCAGGCGGAAGTCCTGCGACTTCAACGGGTGCAGAACGCGGCAGCTAGAGCCCTGGTGGGCCTGCCACGCTTCTGCTCAGCCCGCAGCACAATCTTCAATTTGCACTGGCTGCCAGTAATCAGGCGCATAGAGTTCAAGGCCCTCTGTTTTGCCTTCAAAATTCTTAAATCTGACACCCCTATCATCCTTCAGCACCTTTTGTCTTTGTACACCCCTTCGCGCAGTCTTCGTTCTGCTGGCCAAAATCTGGCACTTGTCCCCCAATTTCAGAGATGTAGACTGGGTGGCCGATCGTTTACGGTCTTGGCCTCTAAATTATGGAACACACTTCCTGCCTACATCCGTACCCTGGATGACCTTTTTGCTTTTAGGAAAGCTGTTAAAACTCATTTCTTTCCTCTGCCTTATTAATTACTCCTTACTTTTTCTGTGTTAGTTATGTTACCTTCTCCAGTTATAGCGCCGGGACGCCCCTTAGCTGGGGCAGCTGTGCGCTTAAAAATCCAAAATAACATAACATAACATAACATAACGGAGGAATCTCAATGGTTTTGTATGAGTGAAATGTCCAGCTAACTATAACACCCCTAAAACCTATGGTTTGTTCAGTGAATTTCTAAGGTTTTTTAAATGCTAATTCCTAACTACAACATGTCTGAAACCTATGGTTGTTTCAGTGAATTTCAAATGTTTTGTAAATGAGAATTTTTAAATGTATTAATTGTTATATTTATTTTTTTGATACAGATTTACTACTTTTTTTTTATCTATTTATTTTTAGATATTTTATTTTTTAAATTACATTACATATTTTTTATATAAATTGGAAAAAAAATGTTTTGAAAAACATTGAAATTCTAATATTGTTTTTTTTTATTTAAAAAAATATATGTTTATATATATTTTAGATAGCAGGCAATGATATTCTATGAAAGGAAATTCAAGTTACTGGTAAGTACGGTCAGAATTACTTTTTAGGATCAGTACTGGGCTAAAAGATGCAGCACTGAGGTCTCTCCCAATAACAGGCGAGTAAATCGGAATTCGTAGTTCGGCTGATTTTAGAGGAATATTTTAAAGTTCCAAACTTCGTCACTTAGAAGAATTTCCAACTGAAACAAGTCAAAGTTAGCCTATGGAAGGAAATTCAAGTTACTGGTAAGTACAGTTAGAATTACTTTTCAGCATCAGTACTGGGCTCAAAGATGCAGCACTGAGGTCTCTCCTGATAACAGGTGAGTAAATCGGAATTCGTAGTTTGGCTGATTTTAGAGGAATATTTGTAAGTTAAAAAAAACGACACTTAGAAACTTTTTCAGGAAAAAGCACGCAATGATATCCTATGGAAGGAAATTCAAGTTACTGGTAAGTACGGTTAGAATTACTTTTCAGGATTAGTACTGAGCTCAACGATGCAGCACTGAAGTCTCTCCTGGGGTGCAACTAGCCAACCAGCTACCTCCAGTAATCAATCAATCAATCAATCAGCAAAATTTGTATAGCGCGCTACTCACCCGTAAGGGTCTCAAGGCGCTGAGGGGGGGGGGGGTCGCTACTGCTCGAACAGCCAGGTCTTGAGTTGTTTCCTGAAGGAGAGATGGTCCAGGGTCAGCCGTAGGTGAGTAAGCGTCACAGAGCTGTGTTGCAGAGAGGTGTACAAAGGGGCATCGCCTCAGAACACCTCTCTGCAACACAGCCCCCTGGCGCATCCTGGATGTTCCTGGTGGGCTAGTTGGCCCTCAGGGTCCCCCAGTATTCAAGGGGAATTTTTTCCCCCTCTGCAAACGCGCCAGGGGCGGGTTTGCAGAGTGATGAAAGGAGGGGGCGCGGCTTCCGGCGTGATGCCGGTCTTTTTTTTTTTAAAGTCCTCCTTCTTTTTCTATTTTTTTTGGCCCTGTGGACCCCATCTCCCAGGGTCTGCCCCCTATTTTTTTTTTATTTAAAAAATGTGGAAGGGGGCCGTGTGGCCCCCTCCCGAGGCCTTAATCAGCCCCGGGGGCCCCACCCCCCCTGGGCGTGTCGGTCCCCGGGGCTGCAGGGGGGCTGCGCGGGGATTGGGCCCCCCACAATTTATTTTCCACATGCCACCGGCACTTGGCCCCCCAGGGGCTAATTAGCATTAAAGCGCAGGTGACCGCGCTACGTTTATTTTTATCGGCAGGATCCGCGCACCCTGCACGGATTTTGCTGATTTTTGAAAATAAAATATTTTTGGGGGCCTTGGGGGTCCTTGTGTGACCCCCTGAGCAGGCCTAGGGGGTCAGGGTGTTTCTACCTTGCCCCCTTTTCGCGTTTTTCTCATTTTTTTCTTAGGTTTCTTGTGCCTCGGTTCCACCAAGACACAAGATGGCTGCCAACACTTCCTGATTTGGAGTGTTGACAATTAGCATACAGCACGTGCTCGGTAGGGTGCAAGAATCCTGCACGGCCACAGATATATATGTGATTTTAATTGTGATTTTCTCAGGAATGACTGAATGGATTTACACCAGTTAAGCAAAAGACACAGCTCTGAACCAAGGTCTACCGTTCTGCCAAATTTGGTGTAATTCCGTTCAGCAGTTCGGGCTGTAGCTGCGGAAATTGCATGGGGAAAACATGTTTTGGAACCCCCTTTTTTTCTCGGCCCCAGCTTGTTGAATCACCCCGAAACTTTCAAGATAGGAGCGAACCGGAGCGCCCCACCAGTTTTAAAAATTTCACGAAGATTCATTAACTGGCGGCAAAGTTATTCCAAATAGAATGTTGTGGATTTCCTATGGAAAATAGGTCCTAACTATAACTACCCACTGGCGACCGCCAGTAGGTAATATATATATATATATATATATATATATTTATATATATATATGAAACAAAAGCTCCTCCTCAGCTTCGCTCTGCAGACACCTCCCTCCCAAGAAAGCAAGGCTTTACATATATATATATATATATATATATATATATATATATATCTATATATATATATATATATATATATATATATATATATATATATATATATATATATATATATATAAATATTACCTACTGGCTGTCGCCAGTAGGTAGTTATAGTTAGGATCTACTTTCCATAGGAAATCCGCAACATTCTATTAGGAATAACTTTGGCGCCGGTGGACGAATCTTCGCGAATTTCTCAAAGTTCGTGTCCCGCTCCTTCCCTGAAAATGTGGGGGGGGGATTCGTCAAGCGGGGGCCGAGATAAAAGGGGGGTCCCAAAACGTGTTTTCTCCATGTTAATTTCCATAGGGCGGTCGAACTCACTTTTAGCCCGAACGGCTGAATGGATTTCCACCAAACTTGGCAAAATTGTAGGGACTGGTACCCCGATGTGCCTTTGCTATGTCTCAAGATATATGCTCCAGTGGTTTTTACGAAAATTAACTTTGAAAAAATATATATTGGGCTATATATATGTTACAGCCCAAATGTAGCCCAATGTAGCCCAATGTAGCCCAATGTAGCCCAATGTAGCCCATAGACCACCAGAGACAAAAAAAAACAAATGTAGCCCAAATATCAGCCAGATGTAGCCCAACTATAGCCCAATGACAGAATGTCCCAGAGTGTTCTAAAGAACAACTAGAGCGCTAACAGTCTTACTTATGACAAAAGTATGGTACACCTGAAGTCATCTTGATTGGAATAAAGTGTTAACACTTAAAACATTTAATTTGCAAAGGAACAAAATGAGGGGGTTCATTTTGCCATAGAAATTATGATTAGTGCAGAAGAAAGAAAAATTAGGGCACATTTTGAGTGACTTCTCAAATCCTCTTATATTTCATTAAAAAAATTCTGATATGCAGTCTCCCAAGATGGCCACCAGAGACAAAAGAGCCCAAATGTAGCTCAAATATCAGCCAGATGTAGCCCAACTATAGCCCAATGACAGAATGTCCCAGAGTGTTCTAAAGAACAACTACAGCGCTAACAGTCTTACTTATGACAAAAGTATGGCACACCTGAAGCCATCTTGATTGGAATAAAGTGGTAACACTTAATACATTTAATTTGAAAAGGAACAAAATGAGGGGTTTCATTTTGCCATAGAAATTTTATATATATATATATATATATATATATATATATATATATATATATATATATATATATATATATATATATATACATATATATATATATATATTCACTGAAAAAACCATAGGTTTCACACCAGTTATAGTTAGGAATTAGCATTTAAAAAACCTATTAAATTCACTGAAAAAACCACCATAGGTTTCACACCAGTTATAGTTAGGTGGAAATTTTACTCGCATAAAACCATTGAAATTCCCACGTTATAGTTAGTTGGACTCACTATAACTTGCGCGTGCAATGCACTGCTGATGACGTCACATATTACATCACTCATGACATGGTCAGTGACATCACTCATGACATCACTGATGACATCTCAAATGACATCACTGATGACATCATCTAGTGAATGTGTATCTTTCTGAAAAATAAATATTTTTTATATATGTATATCTAAAGGTTGATGGAAGAATAAATGGGTAAATAAATGTCTAAATGGATGTTTTTTTTTTGTAAAATTGATTGGTTAACTGACTTATTAAATGTATCTTAGTGAATACATATATTAGCGAGTAATTTTTAAATATTTAAATATCTGTATCTGTGTCTCACTTTGTGTATAAGTGGCTGCATGGGTTGGTGAGTAGCTACATGAGTGTGTATATGGGTTATTAGTTGTTTTTTTGAGTATCAGTATCAGTGTCTGTATGGTTCGGTGGGGGATATTACTTAGAGCACAGTTGCATGAATGAGTGACTCACTATTTGTATGTATTTTGAAGACAGCATGTGTGCAAGACTGTATGGGTGGATGATTGTGTGTATGGTTGGGTTAGTCAGTATGTGTTTTTATAATTGATTGTTTAAGAGAGTAAATATGTTTCCGTTTCTGTAGAAGTATGTGTAGTGGTGTGCATATAGCAGTATAATCAAGTAAATGGTTTTTTGATAGTTTATTTGCATGTGTGAATTTGTGTGTGAGTAACTATTTGGATGAGTTTTAGTGTGTAACAGGATGTATAGGTGTATGAGTACATATGATGAGTAAGTACATGCATGAGTGACTATATAGAACTGTTGGTGAATGAGTGGATGTGTATGTAGATGTTGGAATTACCTAATAAGTTGTTGTAATTGGTATTGGTTTCTCCTTTTTTAAGAAAATGTTAGTTTCTATTTTTGAATGTGTGTGTCAAAGGTTATTTTATGCTGATAGAAGGTCTGCCACTTTGTCACAAGGATGTTGTCATCAGTGATGTCATTTGAGATGTCATCAGTGATGTCATGAGTGATGTCACTGACCATGTCATGAGTGATGTAATATGTGACGTCATCAGCAGTGCATTGCACGTGCAAGTTATAGTGAGTCCAACTAACTATAACGTGAGAATTTCAATGGTTTTATGCGAGTAAAATTTCCACCTAACTATAACTGGTGTGAAACCTATGGTTTTTTCAGTGAATATATATATATATATATATATATATATATATATATATATATATATATATATATATATATATATATATATACACACATGTATACATATCCATATGCAGCCACTCACAAACGCATATAGCCACTTTGACACCAACTGGCAGAAAAATACAGACATTTACACAACCATTCACATGATGCATTTACTGAGACACCTAAGCACTCACTTATACAGTCAGTCACGCACACACTGAATCATCCAAACAAGCACTCATACACCCACTGATTCACCAATACACCTTGGTATATGTGTTTAACACTCATAAACATTTTAAAAACACTCACAGTCACTAGATGATGTCATGAGTGATGTCACTGACCATGTCTTGAGTGATGTAATATGTGAGGTCATAAGCAGTGCACTGTGGGGGTGCGAGTTATAGTTAGCTCACTAACTGTAACAGCTGATTTTTACCAGTTTTGTATGAGTGACACTGAGCCGAACTATAACTTCCCTCTAAACTTTTTTTTTCAGTGTATTTCTAACGTTTTATAAATTCTATTTCCTATCTATACCATCCCTGTAATGTTTGTTTTTTCAGTCAATTCGTAACGTTTATTTAAATGCTAATTCCTAACTGTAACATCCCCGTAACCTTGTTTTTTTAATGAGTTTCTATTTTTTTTTAACTAGTACTTTAATTTCCAGAGTGGTGGAGACCAGTTCACAGCAATCCCTATATCTAGGAAATTGAATGTACTAAACCTCAAGTGCTGCCTACCTAGTGTCTGGTTCAAGTCACTGAGATTAGATATAGTGTATTATTTATTGTGAAAATAACCATATTAGGACAAAGACGGAGTAGAACATAATAATCATTGTGAAAAAGATACAATGTTGTCATCAAATGAATTCTAACATAATGGGGATATGTGCCAATTTCCCCATCTAAATCTGTTTTATGTTCCAGGCAATCATTCAATGCTTTCCTGTTGATGTATATTGTAGAGTTACATCATTTACTGTGTGATCTCTGAACCAACAGGGCAATCTGGTAACACATCAAGACAGAATGAGGAAACCACCTAGCCTCAGACTCTCCTGCAAACTTGGACGTGGAGGAGGAGGAGGAGGAACCTGGTCCATTATGTTCGGATGGGCAGACGGCACCAGTGAGTCCAACTGGGCCCACTGCAACATCTCCTACCACAGCTTCCAACTCACAACTGACCCCTACCCCAACAGCCACACAAGCAAGCATGGGCCACATCATCTCCATTGCACCATAGTCTATTTTGGAGTTTATTAAGCAAAACCCACTCTGTGAGGATGGAGGAGCCAGTGCAACTTTGCAGGCACATACAGTGCAAGCCTGTGGGGGTTGTGTTGGTGAGAGAGCACATGTGGTCAGGTCAACCTTGCCTGAGTCATGAGTGCCTATGAGGGGTACCAGGGAGCAATGTGCCAGGTATATCAGGAACCCCCGGACATTAAACAACTGCAGGTGTCCCTAAACCACCAAATTAAAGGACACAATGAGCAAATGGATGAGGTCACTGCGATACTGAGGCACATTAGTACCACCCTCCCCCAGGCATTTGTATAAACAACTACCCCTCCTGTGGCACAACTACATCTGTTCCTTTAACATCTGCAGCAGCCACAGGGAGGGGCGGTGTGCCAGGTGGAGATTCCTCATTAACCAGGAACCTGTAGTTGTGGACTTCAGTAAATGTGGCTTTGATCTCTATGATTTCATCCACCAATGCTGACAACTTCATTCCATTATTTTTTTTAATTTCTGTTGCATAATGTGTCATGTCTTCTGATCACCATGTCAAAAACTATAAATTCACTTAGCACAACAGTACAAGCTCATGTGGTATCATTTACATCTAGCAATATATGTTTAATTACCATGTGATAACTCCAATGAAAGTGTAAACTACTTTGGTCAACATGTAACTTTAATTGTAACTTAAGTTGAACAAAGTCATTTAAACATGCCACCACAAGATAGACATACAGATGTACTGTATCTGGCAAACTTTATTCTATAGTGCCGAACATCAGATTGTCACATGTACAAACAATCAGCAAAAGTTGATATCCCACTCAAAGTTCTGTGCCACTGACCACATATGTCATGACATATTTGTTGTTAGAAATGTAGGAAGAGACACATCCAACAATGCTAAATGAAATTGGCACCAGTAAATTTAGTTTGCGTAACCATCTGGAGCCAGATCCAATACATCATAAAAGGTATCCATAATCACTTGATGAAAGAAAAGTAAATAGGGTACTACTACTGATCTGTAAGCATAGGTCCCCTCCAAACAAGTCTTGCAGCATATGTTGGGATTTTACAATAATATGTCAGTGGTGTGGCATCAGCACTGTGTCACACAATGATGAGACACATCTACTGCTACATCCAGATCTCACACATGGAGGATATAGGTAATGTGAAAGAAAACTATCTTCGTCTGGCCCCACAACCACATTGTGTTGGAGCACATGGTGTCACACATATTTCAAAACAAGAACCACAAGATAGGAAAGAAGTCCATTTGAGTTGTGGCAACTTCCACCCCTCACTGTGCAAGCAGGTTTTTTAACAGATATGTATGCTTAAAGGCTGTGAAAGACCTTCCCAGGAACTATCCATTTCCAGTTAGGACTTAGACACAACATGATATATCTGCTGATGCCAGGACTCTGAAATGTCCAACTGTTAAAGCGAAGGCAAAGTTCACTAAATAGAATGATATAAAAGTAAATTAGATAGGAAGATATATGTCGCACAAGAATCTCTCAACTTTAACTTCACACAGAACATTGATAATTGTCAAACTTGCAAAGCTATAACAATACCATGTGCACGTGACATCAACTATTTACAAAAACAGTCTTGCCTAGATTTTAGCACCTATGTCCAAAGGTAAAATTTGTACATACACATAACCCCAACAGCTACACAACAATTATTGTAACATTGAAAATACATCTCATTGCACACTTTCAGTCATGAAAAGAAGTTGTTGATGAGCATGTCACATCCTTCCTCCTCACCACTGTCAGCATTAGTTATTCAGGGACCCTCGGCCATTGGCTCCTGTCGGTCTCCATCGTCTGTAATGAGAGGAATGTTTTCCGCACCACCAGGTTGTGGAGCATGCAGCAGGCGACAGTGATCTGACACACCTCCCCAGGTGAGTATAATAGGGCTCATCTGGTGTTGTCCAGACAGCAAAATCTGGACTTCAGTTGGCCAAAAACCTGCTCCACTGGCCCTCTTGTTCTCCCATGGGCTCATTGAAGTGGACTTTCCTTGGGGTGTTAAGATTCCTCGCTGGTGTCAATAACCATGGCTGGCTGAGGTATCCTGAGACTCCTACATGGAAGATTGACAGGAGTGCAATGCTCAGGCAAACATTTACTGAATCTGCACACAAAAATATGCACATTAAAAGTTCTAATAATTCACACTTATCAACAGGCCAGGACCTTTCTAGAAGATGTTGTGTCATCAAATGGGGTATGATGATTTTCTGTAGTATGTAGGAGTCATAGGCTGAACCTGGGAATCTGGCACAGATGTGTGAGATGTACAAATATGCTAAACAAACACCTGCACATTGATTCAGTGGAAGTGCTTCCTTTTCCTATACACCTGTTCATTGGCCAGTGGTGGGATTAAGGCAATATGTGTCCCATCAATAGCTTCAATCACATGTGGGATTTGACCGAAAATCATAAAAATCAGGTTTTACATTGGCCAATTCTTCACGCTTGGGAAACTGAATCTAACTGTCCATGTGTCTCATCAATGACTGAGGAACATCACAAAGTGTATTGCTGAACATAGGCTGGGACATTCCGACAGATGTTGCTTCAGTGTACTGGAAGGAACTTGTAGCCAAATTATATAGTACTGCCATCACCTTAACTACTGGTGTCAAAGATGTTGGATAGTTTTGATGCATACGTAATGAAGGTTCCAACTGCTGGCACAAATCATTGATGGTCTGCTTAGTGAGATGGTATTTGCAGATGACGCCTCTCTCTTCCACGGCTTGAAGTTCTGGAAGGGGCTTGCAGATGGGATGCTGTCTTCCTGTTCCACCACGGTACCGATGTGTGGATTGTATACACATCAGGTGTTACATCATATAGTCCCATATAACATGTACTGAGACAAACATAAAAGGCCATGTAGCAGTAAATGCCAGTGTTAACCAGCATTTAAAAACATGTATACAATACATACAACAGAATACATACCATTTCAAGATATGAGGCAATTTGTGTAAAAGCCAAGTATAAAAAGCCAGTAGACTCATATTTCCCAAGTGACAGAATAGGGAGAGGCCAATTCAAGAATTAGACAGTCCAAATGGTTCAAGCAAACAACAAATGAAGTACGGTGTTTTACAGGGTGACAAAGGTAATTTGTAATTTATTTATTCATTTGAAAAGTTTTATAGAGCGCAAACAACACCCAAATGGGAATTAGAGCCCTGAACAAAGTAACAAACATTAGCCTGAGGTAACGGCATGAGTACAGAACAATAAGGAAACATAAGTACCTGAAACATAATAAGTACATGGGCTGCAAGGGGAAGACAACATAACAAGTGGTCAACAGGTAACAGCCCTACTAGTAGGCGCATTGAAGTCCTAGAAGAGCCGTATGTCAAAAGGACAACAAAATACATTTTGAAACACAACGTAAAACTATTGTCAAGCAGGAGAAGGAAGTGATTTGCAAATGGCATCAGGGCTATTGCTGATGAAGTTCATTCAGGAGTATCCATTTGACATGTTTTTTAAAGGAAGCAGTCAAGGGGTTGTAAATTCTTTTTTTGTTGAATTTAGGAGGTTTCAATAGTAGAGTATTAGAGCTTTTTAAGTTCTGACTAAAGCCAGAGAGCTCAAGTTTTTTTGCCGGGTAAACAGGGGTAATCACAGTAGGATCATGTTATGAATACCATTCGGTAATCCACATGTCTTTAATTGCACTCAACACATCATTCTCACAACTGTGGCATGGTGGGCACTGTCATGTTGTGAAGTCGGCATTGCCCATACAATCACATACACTTGTAATATCACTTATTTAGATAGTCTGCACATGAACACTTAAGTATGAAACACATTGATCACTTACAATGTTCAGGTGAATTACACTGTGTGAGTAGGGTGCAGTAAATTTGAGGGTTCTGCCCTCTGGCAAGTTTGCATTCTGTACCTCAGCAAACACCCCCCCCCCCCTCCCCATGAACATCACCCAGATACAACATTGGGTGACAGTGCCTTTCACCAATGTCCTGTGGTGTATTTGCACTTCTTAATGGACATGGGCTGCTTACTGCCTACGAAAAAAGAGACAAACAAATACTGTAGGCAGTGCTTTCAGACTCATTTAACCTGCCAACAAGTGTTTTAGGCTCCTCTCGATGTGACCTTGTGAAGGGAGAGTGGGCGATTGACTTAGACGCTCCTTCAACACACAATAATGCGAATCCAGACATGGTGGAGGCCAAACCCTCAACATAGCGAGTGTAACTGCAATGACCGCATCGTAAAATTAAAAGTTGCTGTAGGAGGGACTGACCACAGGCGGACACAGCCACAAACTGCTATTTGTTAATGGTGATAGTTTCGGCTCATTGGATGTGTCCGCCTACAATGAACACTGACACTGTAAGCTTCCATTCCAAATGGAAAAAACAGCATCACAGAATGCCGGCAATTTTGAACCACATGGTGGGTGGAGTGTCACACAGCAGTCAAAGCAATTGGACAAAGTCCGAAGATGCGACTGATGAGCCAATCCTTTTGACCGCCTACACAAAAGACCGCCTATGCAGTCTACATACATGTAGTGATATGCAAGACATAACTGCAGTTTTTCAGACCTCCCCATCTGTGCGCTGCTTTTTCATCTTCTGGGAGCTACAATGACATGCCGTACAGGGAGCAGGGCCCCTGCCTTCACACCTGACAAACTCTTGAGAACCTGGTAGATGCGGTCTTTCCCTTGTATAAGTAGCTGTATCGTACACCAGAGGAGCAGATTGTGACAATAAGACCCAGACAGGCTTCTGATTGCAATTGTATGAATATGTGTTTGGAAATGTACGGGTGACAGTACTATTATGTACTTGACATCATACTTGACATGTTTATATCTCACTATAGACCACATACATTGTATGGGTATCTTTAAACATGTAGACATCACTTTCAGACAATGTTAAATGTGCTAATTTTTTCTGCTAAAGAATAGTCTAGGTGGTGAACTCCGCTCTGGTCGCGGAGTTTGCTGAGTTTTCCACACTCCACGTTACTCGGAACTCACGTAGTTCCAAAAAACTCCACTTCGCATAGTGGAGCAGGGGTTTTTTCCTCGCTTACGTTTGTCAACGTCAGGTTGCCGAGCACGATTGAGAAAAAACCACCCCAAAGAGATTTTTTCCTGTTTGCGATTGTCAACATCAAGTTGGCGAGCGCGAGTGTGGAAAATCAACACCCCGGCAAGATTTCTCAAAGATTGGCTGTGTATGTTAGCGACCACTCGCGTTGAGAAACCATCCTTTCGCGTTGAGAAAGCTGACGCTCAAGTAAACATCTACTCGAGCGGAAAAAAAGGAAGTAGCGCCCGCTTGCGCTGTGCATGGTGCCATTCGCGATGATTGCACAGGGCAGACAAGCACCTGGCACTGAAAATCACTGCAAACAGCATTTATGGATCGCACTCCGCTGCTCGCGGAGCTCCGCGTAGCGCGGCAGATTTTTTTTGCACTTTGCGAAGTTCCGCTATGCGGAACTCCGCCCAGGCTTACTAAAGATGTGTTGGTGGAGTCATAGCTCTTCAAACTTAAATGGTGATTGTAATTAGGCCCGGGTGGAGCTGGCATAGTTGCTCAGCGCGGAGCTCCAAGGAGTTGGGCAAAAACTCTGAGGCGCGTCGCTCCACTCCGCCCTGCACCTCCAGCCTCCCTCAATAAATATTTTTAAAATAAAGGTAAAAAACACACTTACCTTTATCGCAGCGTCTATATGCTGTCCTCCTCCTCCTTGCCGTGGTCTCTTCTGGAAACCAAAACCCCTATGTCAGACATACGTTGAGGGTAGGACTGTGCGCGCATATGCAACAATATTAGCAGGTGCATTGTAAAGTCCATTGACTATGGGACATGTAAGGCTAAGATAGTGAGGGTACTGCCAGTTGTGCAATTCCACGGTAGAATGGCCACAGGGCAACACAATGCCTTAACATACAAAGTCAAATGTAGTCATGCACAACAGTGATCCTAAAAAGAACCACTTGTTATCCTACTCTCTGGATTGAAGCACCCCCACTTCTGTGTTAAGTGATACAGTACCACGTAATTGTGACATACCACACCATACATTCAGGTGGTAGACAATGTGCAATTTGAGGCATTGGTAAGTGGGGAATGATCTGTGTTGGTAAAGAGTTAACACCACTGGTGCGATCTGTTGTCTGGTATATAAACTGGCAGGTGTGAACTTATGTGTAGTACTGCCAAATGTTAGACTGACCCTTACATAAAGTGAAGGACTGAATTAATCCTATCTGATATCTAGCGTATTGCATGCTTTGGCCTATATTTAGATGACAACATATGTCTGTGATAGACTTACAGAGTAGGTGTCACTTAGTAACCGGGGTGTAAATACATGGATGTAAGAGTCACACATTCCCAGTGGCATTGATATGTGTTACAAGGCAGATCAACATGTTGATGCAAAACATGCATGGATTGAAAACTAACTGACCTGTCTGGAATTGTGCCTTAGCATAACTCTGAGAATGGCAGATTCAATCTGTGGACAGATGTGCAAGTGCCATTTGAACTGTGTAGAAAGGGCTACTCAATGACCCCTTCACCTTAATAGTCACATGTGTAAATAGGTTCACCTATTTAGCAGGTGGTTGTTAACATGAGGTAAGTATGGTATACTACAAGAGAATAGGAAGTAAGAGTCAATAAATCTGCTGGTACATACATGAGAATACATTTGGAACAAGGTCACACATGAAGTTGTAGCAGACTGTGGTTAGGACATCATTATGTGAGAGTGTGCAAAGGTCATGTAGCTTTCATGCATGGGCTAATGATTATTTAAAAAATGATGTAGTCACCCAAATGTATTGTGAAATATGCAATTGCTGTAAGAGTTGTGTTTAAACCTATGTGGCCAGTATATGTAGATATCTGAAGTTAATTTTCTTGTAATATTATTTCCGCATCACACCGGGGCAGTAAAGTAGCCAGCGCCACGACTGCTGGGGAAGCTGCTGCCAACAGTGGTTCATGTGCTGGCAGTGAGCAAGAGGGACCCAGTGGCACAGAGGGTGATGGGAGTGCCACAGAGGAGCAGCCAGATGCGAAAACAATGTAATCATCATCAGAATCAGGCTCTAGAGATCCCTCCCAGGTGGTGGTGGATCTCTCTGGACCTTTGTCTACTCCATCTCAATTCACCACCGCCTACCATCTCTACCCTCACTGCTGCTCCTTAGCCATATTTCTGTGGCCCCCCTAAAATGGGAGGAGTATCCTTTGATCCAGGCAACTCGCACCTGCCTCTGTCTCTTCTGCTGCCCTGACTGTGGAGGCCCGTGACCTCCTGAGGCAGACCTTTATGGGTCAGACAGTAGGGCTGAATGTACTCCAGGTGCATGCCAATCAGCAGACATAGATTATGTTGGACCAGGATGGTATTCACTATGAAATGCTTTCCCTACAGTGATCAATTCAGGCTCTAGCATCCACACTCATAGCACCCTTCACCCAATTCCTACTTTCTACCCACCCACCTGCCTCTTCCCCATCCACAATTCCTATTCCTATACTTACCCAAATCAAATGCAAACATGACCACGCATCCACCTCAACATCCACAAGTAGCACACAAACACAGACATAAGGCAAAAGACATACACACATTCACTCAACAGATTAGACACACCGTCACTATCACATCTATTGACATACAGGCAGATCCCACACCCACTGTACTGCATACCTCCATACAGACAAACAGAGAGCCACCACAGCAGCAGACACAGTCACTACAGACACCGCACCAGCAGACACAGCCACTACATACACCACATCAGCAGACACATACATATAACATACATCATATCCCTCTACCTCCACAACCCTAACCCTTGACTGACATCAACCCCAGTCTGCCCACAAACTCTCCCCGATTACCCTTGACCTCTTCCCTATCAAACTGACCTACCCCTTCCAAACCTAAGAAGACCCTGCCACCCCTTCCATACCCTTTTACATCAACCCCAAAAATCCATCCCAGCCCAATACTAAAACCCAATGTACAACCCAAATAAGCCAAAAAAGGAAGGGTACCAGTACTGCCAACACTGTGGCCTTCTGATGTTTTAGAACGTGGATAGTTGAAATCCCTTTCACTTCACTTGCCTTTTTCATGCAGGATTTTTGTGTGTGTTCATTACAGTGCTTTGTAAGTTAAGCTGTGTTTTCTTAATTACACATTCCATACAGATGTGTGTGTTAGTTGCAAAATGACCTAGTTTATGGCACAAGTTTTTGTGTCACGAGTTGAGAGCTATTTCAATAATGCTGAGATTGGCTTGAATTACACTTTTTTGCACACATATGTACAGCAGCTTCGAGGCCTAATGCACAGGTAGAGTATGTCAGTCTGTGCCTCTACATTGACAGTAACCTGGACATAGGGGACATAATGCAGATGTGATGTCAATTTTCATTATATTGTGTTGAAATATGTCCCCACAATAGATCTTTCACCCAGGGATAATATGCCCTGTACTTGTTCATGGTTTCCAGCCTCCAAGGGGATGTATGTGCTATCACAGGACCATGATTGTTGTAAGGTGTGGGTTATGGTTTTCAAGGAGTACTTGTGTGTCAAGTGATGTGAAATATGTGTATATGTCCAGCTAGGATGTGTCACCTGCAAACACTGGCACATGCACATGCTCTTTGACTCCCGGGTTGTGGTAGAGTGGATCAGCCTAGTGATGTATGGCTTTGTGACTAGTTTATCTTGTTCATCATGGCAGTAGTTTGAGTAGCTTCAGATAACAGGGAATTAGGGTGGGGTCTCATAGGGGCGTGTATCATGTCCATGTAGCCATCTGTTACAGACATATATGTCACATAAATGTGATTTGCATTTAGTAGCACACACATGGCATGTCTTTCTTCTGGCATTGAGCAGGATCTAGAGCAAAACTGAGAAGCAAACATGTTTGTTATTGGTAGTGGGTGTTATTTGCCATTCATTTTGTTGACACAATTATATCTTAATTACATGGGTATTTGAAGTAGGTTTATTTCTGACATTAGGAGATGGTGATTATAGAGTTACAGATATTTCTGATATTACTCCTGGGGCAGTGGTAGGTCAGGCTGCTGCTCACCTGTTCCTGATGATGCTGCACTCATTGGAGAGTAGGTGGAGGCCTTCCATGCCAAATAGTTTTCCTATTGACAATGCAATGCACTATCATTCAATAATCCACTTTATGGTCTGTTAAACATCTGTCAGTGCTCACTCCTCCAATGCACCTTCCACCCCCTTCGTGTGGTACTTTTCAAGGTATAGCTTTTTATCCTGACACTGCACTGCAACAACCTCCTTCACAGTGCAAAGCACAAGCTCAGCTGGACCCTCAGCCTTTGCTCCCAGCAGTGGTGAGGAGGGTATTGGGGTCAGGGTGGATGTTGTGTGACAGTGTAGTGGTGTCAATGGCACATTCTTTTGTGTGTGCATTTATGTTATGTTGCCATACCATGTGGCACATACAGCAATGGTGATCTTAGAATAATGTACATTCATATTTATGTGTATATGCACATTTCTAGTCCTACATTTATGTTGGGCCTGTCGCTGTATTTTTTTTCAAACTCTGGTTATCAGATGCTGAGTTTCCCTCCCTCCTCATGCTCACCATACAGCAGATCAGTTTTGCATTGGTGGACCATCGCTTTGTGGTCAATTGAATATCTATGGGTAGGTGTATCACCGGTGGTGACATCTGCAATGGTTTTGATTTTGCAGCTAATCAAGTAGGTAGAATAGCGGTACAACGTGCACAATGAGCTCCATGACTGCACAGGATGTCAGAAACTGTGTTGAGGTGAGTTTTGGCCTCATAAGCCCCCAATTTCGCCAGGTTTGATGAGATGATTGGACCACCACAGACAACATGTTGGAAATGTGCATCGTAACTGGACAAGAGGTTCCTATGAAGGACTGCTCTCTGATCTGCTTCATTGGTCCTTTCCGAGACCTGCGCGGTCTGAAATTGCTGTCAGAGTCTGGAGAACTGTTGCGTTCGGGTAACCATGTATTCGAATGCATCATAATCCGGCGGGCGTAGTGACCGCCTCCGATGAAACTTTCCGCGGTCTAACTGCCTCCGACAGAACCGCAGAAGCCGGTCTGCATGACATCGTAAAGAGGCCCAAAGATTTTATATTAAAAAAAAAAACTGAATTTTAAAAACATTATTAATAGGAACACTTAGCAATATGTTACTAAATAAACAAAATATGTGCGTAATATTTCCAAAATTAAGAAGAATAATAACTAATTATCAAGTCATCAACTAAATATTACCAATTAATTTACAAATCTATAACTTCAAAACCTTCTCACTCTATTCTGAAAGCAACAACTCACTACTATAATATACATTACTTAAAAAATATAAACATTTAAATATACTGTGAAATTAGACAAATACATTAACAGAACAACTACAAAATAAAACAATTTACATATTAATCATAAATTACATAACTATTTAACAACTAAAAATTAATTAGCATTAAAGGAAAAATACTTATACTTTAATTACCTCCCTACCCTATTTACTGACAAAAACAACAACCCCCAACTAAAATATAAATTACCAACATAAAATAAAACATTTAGATGTACGGTAAAATTGTAAAAATAAAAATTGTTATAGAAATGCATAATAATACATTGTAAATAATTAGGAATCAATGTTACATTGTTAATAACCTAGTTAAATTGATTACCATGAAGATAAAATTATTAGTAATTTAAAAAGCGTCCCAACCTATTACCTTAAAAAACAAACAACCCACAACGAAATACAAATAGTACAAATATTCAAAACTTAAAATTTAAATATACATTAAAAATAACAAATTAATCCTAAACATATTAAATAACCATTAATCAATTAAACAATGAAAATGAATATTAATCTATGAAATACTTAATTTACAATACAAAATTTGCTAACAGTAAAATCAAATTAATTTTAACTTATATTACTTCCTACCCTAGTCCCATACAAATACCGACTAGTAAATTAAAAACTACTAACTTATTTTTAAAAAAACTAATATTATTTACATTGCAAATTACACTACAAAAATAATGTCAACTACACAAATACAACTAGTATGCTACTCAAGAATAAGGCAGTTCCTTTGTGGGCCTGGACTTGAGTAAAGGAATGTGGATTTCAGGCGTGGCTGGCACAGGTAACAGTAGTGGGGTGCTGTAGCGATTGCAAGGTAAGTCTTTATATTTTTTACTTTCCATATTCCGTCATCTGTCCACTTTCCTTGCCCCGTCCCTGCCCGCCCTACTGCTGTTACCTGTGCCAGCCACACCTGGTTCTTTTGACTGTCCTGACTAAACCAAAGAACTAAACCAAAGAAGCAATGCAACTTGTCTGTGGACTCTTGTCTGCAGCTGTATGTAATTGTCATTCTTCCTGAAATATTGCATCCACTGTTCCACTGTTGGCTCAGAGGGTTTCAATGGGGTGTGAATGAGGAGGGTAGGCAGTTGTGGATTGGACACTGATTCCTTATGGTGTGTCATTTCTATCACTTCAAGCAGCTCTTGAGCAGGCTACCATTCCTTTTCTTTTCATCCTCATTTTTCCCCTCAGGAGAGGGGTGAACCATATGCAGTTGTGTGCCCTTAAGAGAACAGGCACAAGTACAAAGAGGTGATCAAATCCTGTATGTTGTAGTGAATTAAGCAATGTAGTTACATTTGCTTTTGTGGGATTTGTTCAGGGTCCAGCTTCAACAATCAGAGATTGAACTTCTTTTGAAAAACCAGTTGTCAGCCTATCAGGGACATGTCAGATGTGTGGGCTTTCTCACAGCTGACAGACAAAAAAAAGTTTTAGCATAACTGAGAAAAAAATCCTCTACATGACGTTGGGTGTTCTGGGCATCACATACCAGTGACCCTCTTGTGGCAAAAAATATTGTAGGGTTTCATGTTCAGTGCTCTCTTTCATTGCTGTGGCTATTTGCATTTTCACTTCTGGTTTTCCCGTTGTGAACATTTTCACCTTTGGTACATGAATCAGGGACCACTCATGTACCACTTCTAAGATTTTTTTCAGATTGTGTACTACTAAGAGTTTTGGTCCTTCACCCCTCTTAGGGTGCAACCTAGCAATAATGAGTGACCACCTGGTTGGTGTCAGTGACTGGAAATACTATTCTGTTTTATGAAGGGGAAAGTTCAACAGCTCCTGCCTAATTGAAGTGAGTGTGGTTAACCTAGGGCACTACCACTCCCCGTCACCATGTTTATGTGTGTATATTTTGTATGTGTGAGACTGTTTTGTATGAGAGTGTGTGTGTGTGTGTATTTGTATAACAGATTAAGTCTCAGCATGAGTGCAATGCTTGACTACAAGCCTGTGTATAAAAGATCATGGGCCATATGCACAAAAGAAAGGCTATGTGATTTTCAAATAGCGAATTTGTAGAAATCGCTATTAGAGAATCACAAAATGAGATGTAACTAGTAACATGCTCCACTAATAGTGATTTCTACAAATTCGCAATTGCAATTAAGAAATTGCTAAATTGGACATCATAAAATTGCGATTTCCAAATAAGAAATTACAATTTAGGAAAGGTTGCATTCTGGATGCAGAATAATGATAATGATATCAGACCAGGACGTTTAGAAATACAGTGTGTGGGCACAGCCCAGAAGCCCAGGAAGGTGCTGGAAGGTAGGATTGCTCCTGTCTCACTACTGACAGTGCAATGCCCATTCCTGGATAACACCATGTCAAAGGAAGATTGGAACAAGGATTCTGGCAGCAAAAGGTGCAATGTTACATTTTTAGAAAATGAGTTGGGGCTTCTAGCTGAGGAATGTGTGGCCCACATGGACTTGTTCTTTGGGAAGGAATCATTTAGTGTTCGGGAGACCCTGAGGAACACAATGTGGAACAGCATCCTGGAGAAAGGCAACTCCCTTGGTGTCACCAACAGGGCTATACTAGAGATCAGGAAATGCTGGTATAACTTAAGATCCTGCACAGGAGAGAAGGCGGGCAGCAGCTTGTGGTACAGGTGGTGGACCCTCTAAACACCCCCTTCCACTTCAATGAAATCACTGATTGAAGGGACATTTGAACTTGAAAATGAGGTGGGAGTGTCAGGCATTGACACCTCCGATCCTGCATGCTCCAGACAGGGTAAGTCATCTTCCCTTTAATTACTTGACATAACAAATTGTTTGTAATTCCTCAAATATAACATCCCAGCTAACAAAACTCAATTGAGATGTTTGCTGCACCCTGCAATGCATCTTGGAAGTTGTAGTACATCTAAGTTACATGGCATACTCTGTGCTGATAAATACACTACATATATCTGCACATTATATACATGTCACTAAAACATAAATCACAGTGTTTAACAGTATTGTGAATATACCTTATACATGTATTTACATTAACTATTTACAAATACATTTCCACAGATCACACCCAGGACATGTCAGCAGCAATTTAGTCTTAATAAGCTACTGACACACATGTGGAAATGGAGTGAAGCACAATTGCAACTCCTGTGGCCATTATTCCAACCCCAAATACTAGGAGGGCAAACGTGGCACCACTACCTGACTTTGAGGTAGGTGATGAGGAGCAATCCGATATCAGAAATGCAACTTCCACAGTGGGCATGACAAACAGACACCGTAGAGTCCAACAATCAACAGTCCATAATGATAATGTCTCAGATGTCATGGCAGCCAGTTCTCCTTTGTTTTGTGGCCTGGAGAAATCCATCATCGCAGAACAGTGCCTGTAAGCTAAACAGATAATAGGCATATGCAAAGCATGTTAAGATCAATGCAACAACTGCAGAAAGGACATGGCCATTGGTTTACTGCCATGAAGAAGGAGCAAAGTCTGAAAGCAAGCTGAAAACAGACAGCACATGGCACTCTATGATGGCTTCGCTAGATCAATAAATTGATTGGCAGTACCCACCACCACTCTTGCCAGGATGATTTTCCATATACAAAATGGGAAACTGTTGCCAAGATGCTGTACGTGGGCTCGTACAAGTAACCACAGCCCTTGAAATCATATAGACACACAACTTGTTTGTCCCTAACAGTTTGACTCCACATGAGTGCAAATGGCTCCAGCATCAGTGCCACATCGATTAAAGAAGCATGCTGTACTAGGTGAACACTCCAAAACAAATCAGGAACAGACATCTACCATCCTGCACAGTCCAGTCCTGCTGAGAAGGCAACCAATGACAGAGGATGTACAAAATTAACCATGTAGACACTCAGAATAATGAGGCTACTCTGTTATTTTTTTGTTTCTATATTTTGTTGCTTTGATAAAAAACAGTGCACCCTCTGTGAATACAGTTGAGGATCAAGATTTACATTGTTGCAACATGAAGAAAAGGTGATTTTCAGTCATGCAAAAAACATTACCCTCATGTAGGCTGTCTATTTCTACGATGGGCTCAATGTTCTTACAATTTAAATAGGTGTTGGTGATCTCTGTGCATCGAGCTTGACCCTATGCTTTGTGTGTCCCATCCATAACTGATTATCAAGTCATCAACTAAATATCATCAATTAATTTACAAATCTATAATTTCAAAACCTTCTCACTCTATTCTCTTATGAAAGCAACAACTCCCTACTATAATATACATTACTTAAAAAATATAAACATCTAAATATACTGTGAAATTAGACAAATACATTAACAGAACAACTACAAAATAAAACAATTTACATATTAATCATAAATTACATAACTATTTAACAACTAAAAGTTAATTAGCATTAAAGGAAAAATACTTATACTTTAATTACCTCCCCACCCTATTTACCTACAAAAACAACAACCCCCAACTAAAATATAAATTACCAACATAAAATAAAACATTTAGATGTAGGATAAAATTGTAAAAATAAAAATTGTTATTTAAAATTTTAAATAATAGCAATCTAAATAAAACATTGTATGCTGATAATTGAGGTTATACATTTGAGCATGAATAAACCAATAAATGGATATAGAAAAATATTAAGAAAAATTAAGAAAAAAGACAACCAGAAATAATCATGGTGGTTTACGAACCTCATCTGACTTATTTGTAGAAGCAACAATAGAGGGCGTTGGGGAGGAGAGGGTGGACAAATATGCAGTAAGTGGGAGCCATAATAAGTCCTGTTTGATTGCAAGGGAAATAGGAGTAACTTAGTGTCAAGTCTATCGTCAAAACAAATGGCATTCCACCAAGCGGAATATGTAACTTTTGTTGAATCTTTCCAGTTGGAGGTTATCAAATGGAAAGCTACAGCTATTAGTAAGTCGAGTAGCTTGAAGTGAGAAGGATTATGTGGCCCGGTCGGTGAGAGGGAGCTTAAGAAAATAGCTGAACAGGAGAAGGGAGTCCTTATCTTAAAAATGATATTCATACAAGACCAAACTGACTGCCAGAAGGCATGTATATGAAATAGCATGTGACTCAAATCAGCATTCAGGAAGGGGCAAGACCAACATTTAGGAGAAAGGTCTGGGGAAAAAGAAGCTAACTTTGCTGGAGAAAATAATAAACGTTGATAAATAAAGTAAAGGGTTTGGGTTGTGTTAGCTGCTCTTGACGTCTTATGAATCTTTAACCAAATCTTATCCCATAAAGAAACGGGCCAGGATGTTGACAAATCCTGTTCCTAGGCCAATTCAGTTTTTGTTTTAAGTCATTCCAAAGGAGTTAAAAGACAAGTGTAAATACGAGAAGCAGAAGGAGAAGTTTCTAAAAGCGGAAAAAGTGTGAAACAAGAGGCAGGAAGGTCGGGCGATGAAGGGAGTGCTTTAAGATATTGTTGAAGAGCTGGAAGTAGAAGATCGTATTGTTTCCTAAAAGAATTGGGAAGGAGGAATTGAGGCTCAAGATCAGAAAAGGTTAAGGGCACATTATCAAACAGGAGTTGAGAAATCCACAATAAGCCTTTGGATCTCCAAGATTTCCAGAAAAAGGAGCGATTATTGATAAAAAGAAGTTTATTATGCCAAATAGGTTGTTGGGATAAGGAAGTAATAGAAGGATAAGAGGAAGATAAAAGGGGGGTTAAGAGATGCCGAGTATGTGCAATAATAGGAGATTGAAGAAAAGAAGTAGTAGCAGTAAACGTAAGTGTTTCAAGAAAGTCAAACGGTGAAGTAAGGGATTTTTCAATAGATAACCAAACAGGAGGGTGAGTAGGGAATTCAGTAGATAACCATCGAGAAGCTTGTTTGAGAGAGAATGCATAATGATAAGATTTAAAGTCAGGGAATTTAAGACCTCCGTTAGACTTATTTCTTTTAAGATATGATAAGGCGATCCGTGGAGGTTTGTTTTTCCAGAGAAATTTCAGTAAGATTGAGTCTAACCTCTTAAAATAATAATTCGGTATGCGAACAGGTATCATGGAAAGGGCGTATAAAATTATAGGTGCCAACATCATTTTTATGGAATCCAGTCTGCCCCACCTCGAAAGAAAGAGAGGGTGCCATCTGGTAATTGAATCAGTTAATTTTTTGGTAATATAATCGAAATTAAATTTCAAAGTATCAGAAATAGAAGAGGAAAACCATAATCTTAAATATTTTACTTTAGTCGGTTGCCAAGAAAAACCTGTGTGATCAAAGTAATGGCAAAGACATAAGACATTGAGAGGGAGGACTTCACATTTATCTCGATTGAGGCGATAACCTGAGACCTTTGAGAAGCTGTCGACTTGGCAGAGGAAAGAGGGAACAGAAGTCTTGGGATTAGAGCAACATAGGAGAATATCGTTGGCATACACAGATAACTTAACTTGGCTGGGGCCAGAATTATAACCGGTAATTTGAATATCTTGTTGTACTTTTGTTAAAAAGGGCTCTAGTGCCACTATAAACAACAAAGGGGACAGAGGGCAACCTTGACGAACGCCTCTGGAAACGGAAAAATAATCTGAAATGTTGCCGTTTGCAAAGATAGAAGCTCTAGGGCCAGAATACAATTAGGAAATAAGGGAAATCAATATAGGAGGAAAGCCAATCCATTTGAGAGCATGAAACATAAAATCCCAACTAATCCTATCGAACGCCTTTTATGCATCCAGAGTTATGGCAGCAAGTGAATAATGTGTAGAAGAAGCTTTGCTAAGAACGTTAAAGAAGACTCTGGAGTTATCAGAGGATAAACGTCCATTAACGAAACCAGACTGTTCTGGTCCAATGAGTTCAGGTAAGATGGGATCGATACGCAACGCTAGTAATTTTGCAAAAATCTTATAATCCGTGTTTACTAGAGGGATGGGGCAGTAATTTTTACAGAAAGAGGGATATTTATTGTCCTTGGGGATTAGACAAATCATAGCTTCTTGAAAAGTTCGTTGGGAAGAGCCGTTCTGGATAAAAGAGTTAATTAGGAAAAGAAGTTGTGGAAGAAGAAGTTTCGAAAAATGATCATAAAATTCAATGGTAAATCCGTCGGGCCTGGAGCCTTACCTCATCGTAAAACCGAAACTGCATGAGAAATTTCCTGTAAAGTTATGTCTGCTTCGAGCGTGTTAAAATTAACGTGGGGAGAGGAGGGAGAAGCAAGCGACGGAAAGTAATCGGATAAATCAGATGGGAGGGGTCAGGTTTCTGGAGTATAAAGTTGCTGTAGAATGAGATAAATTCCTGTAAGATATCGTCGTCTTTAAAAAGAGATTTACCCATGGAATCTGTAATGGAAGCAATCCGGGTTCTGTCACGGCGAGTTTTCAAGTAATTAGCTAAAAGCTTCCCCATTTTGTTTTGACATCCATATTATCGTGTGCTACATTTCAAAAGATAAGAGGCAACAGCATCAGTAGATAATTTATTAAAAGAGACTTTGACTGAAATTAAATCCTTTAAAGAGGAGTCAGTGAGTGATTGGTATTAGGTATACTCTAGTTGTTTAATTTTAGCAAGAAGTTGGGCAGATTTTTTCTCAAATGTCTTTTTTTCTGAGAGACATAATTAATTATAAAACCTCTAGCAGTTGCCTTAAAAGAATCCCAAATCATAGCAGGGGAAGAGTCAGAGAGGTTATTAGTAATAAAAAAGCCATTAGCAAAGGAACTGAATTGGCCAGAGAATTTAGGATCCGCAAGAAGGGAATTATTAAAACACCATCTGCCAGAGGAGGGGGAAAAGGGAATTAAGTCAAAATCAGCAAAAACCAGGGCGTGATCTGAAATTAAGATGGAGCCTATCTCTGAATTAAGAGCACATTGAGCCAAAGACATCCTAAAAAAGAGATAGTCAATAGGGGATTGAGTTTTATGAGGGGGAGAGAAATAACTATATTCTCGGAGATCTGGATGACAAAGTCTCCAGATATCAATTAAGGATTTACGCCGGATGGCAGAGGTGAATTGGGAGTGCATTTTGGAATTAACAAATTTAACTTGAGAGTGTCTATCTAAGATGGGATCATGAATTTGGTTACAATCACAAAACGTTGTTATCAACAGAAACAGGAGCATATACATTAAAAATAACTAATGGTACATTATCAATTAATAGTTTGATAATCACCCAGCGACCGTCAGAATCAATTTCCTGATGAACAATAGAAACAATAAACTTTTTATGAACTAAGATCACAACACCATTCTTTTTCCGTAAAGCTGGGGAGGAGATAACGTTACCAACCCATAGTTGCTTTAATTTAGAGGCTTCAGCATCTGATAAGTGGGTTTCTTGCAACATGGCAATGTCAAAGTGTAATCTAGCCAGGTGAGATAAAATACGTTGTCTTTTAATGGGATTACTTAAACCTTTAACATTCCATGTAGTGACTCTGAATGTAATTGAGAAAGAGGAACATCATTGAATAAAGAGCATACAATGTAATAAACAATCTTAAAAACTAAGTCAGATAACAGGCAAGAAAGATGAAAACTGGAAATAGGAATACGATGGAGAAGGTACTTAAGAGAATGATAGGTGAATAAGGAGAAAAAAGAGAGAAAAAAGGAAGAAAGGAGAAAACATTGTGGAAAAGAGGGGAATGAGAAGATAAGAAAAAAATCAGTAGAAGAGTGGGAAGGAGAAAGGGAAAGGGAGTAAGAAGACGGGAAAGGGAGTAAGAAGACGCTGTAGAGATAAATGTTGGAAGAAGGTAATAAAAGAAACATCTAAGGAATACACAAAACGAAAACATACCTAGACAAGGAGGATTCAAAGAGAAAATGGGAGGGAAGGAACCATACAGGGTGGACGGTACAACCGGGGTCAAGCAAACGGAGAACCAGGAGGCATCGTTGCAGGAAGAGGAAAGAACTGTGGGAATAAAAAACAGTAACAACAAAAACAACAATGAGTATGTGAAATAAGTAAGAATAAAACAAAACTCATTTAATAAATCAGTGAAAAGTGAGAGACAACGTTAAAGCAAGGAAAAAATTGCATAATCATCCAGCATTAGAAGAGGAAGAGTCCATGGTATCTGTGGAATGAGAGTTTATGAAATTTTGAAGAAGCAATGGATCTTCGTAGGTGGTTGTTCTGTTGTTATATGTGACCCTAAAAAGACAAGGGTGAAAGAGACCGTATCGAGCGCCCATTGCGCCAAGAGCAGGTCTCAAGTTGAGGAAAGCCTTCCTTCTGGCGGCAGTAGCCTCGGCGTAATCCTGCGCAAAAAATAGAGTGGAACCGGACCAGATGATGCGTTGGGATGATTTGGCTGCTGACAGAACTTTTAATAAGTCTGTGTATTCCAAGAAATAAAGGATCACACCTTTAGGCCTCTGTGAGGGAGAAGTAGGTGAAGAAGGACGACCCAATCTATGCGCTCTCTGAATATTAAGCAGGGTACCATCTGGCATGTGGAGGACTTTGGGGATAAAGGATTTGAAGAATGTAAGGGGGTCTGACCCCTCCAGTCCCTCCGCCAGGCCATTAATACGGAGATTGTTGCGCCTATCACGATTTTCAAGCTCCTCGACTTGGCGCTGGAGAGCAGAGACTTGAGATTGGAGAGGAGAAAATTTAGCGCAAGTATCCGTGAGGGAAGACACAGAGTGTTCCACAGCAGTGACTCTATTGTCGAGTTGTGTCCAGTTGTCAGTGAGGACCTGTAGTTTTGTGTTAGTTTCTTCCATGAAAGGGCGTAGGGCCCGAATCTCCTCCAATAGTATCTCCATTGAGAAAGGTGAGGCCGTTTTAGGCGGAGATGGAGGATTTTGTTTAAGGCGTTTGGAAAGGGATTTACCTGAAAGCACCGGAGCAGGATCATTATTTGCCATGGTGTCCGGTGGAGAAAGCGATAAAGAATCCTGGAAGTTGGAAAACACAGTTAAGATTTTTGAGTTTTTGATAAAAGTGGGTCGTATTGGCGCCCTGGTAGGATGAAGGCCCTTAATTCTGCCCATAAAAAATAAATAGCAAGAAAAGAAAAATAGCGACAACAGCTCAATGGGGTAAAGACAGAAAGCACTGTAAATGAGGAAGAGGGAGAGCTTGCAGTCGTCACCGTTGAAAATTCCTTGTAAAAAACCTCTCTGCAGTAATTTATCGCAACAATAAAGAGAGCGCTCTCATTTTATGAAGTGAAAATATCTGAGCGTGAAAAAACGTATGCATGGAGGCATGTTGTGCTGAGGGCAATGTACGCAATGTAAAGAGTTAGTGAGGAGAAGCAAACCCTAAAATGGCCGCCTTCATCAAAGCAGACAAGCAAGGTACAGCCCTAGACCTGGAGACAAGCAAAGACTATGTAGCAAGTTCCAGAGGAAGAAATTATCCCCAATCAATCCAGGAGTGAATTGTAAAATGCAGAGAATGCCACAGTCTTTCAGTAGAACAACGCGTTATTGTGAGTCAGCCAGAGTAACGAAAAACAAAATGGCGGTCGCGATGCGGCGACATTGAAAAGAAACTCACGGCAGTTAAGAAGATGAATTTCCGCCGTTAAAGAGGTCCGCAAATGTCCTGGGGGGAGGAGGACGTATTCTGACGTCCTCACATCCCGAAGCCAGAGTCGGGGCAACGCGGGAAGCTAGCTGCCGCCTGGAGTCTCCGAAGAGCTTCACCCGGATGCCGCCATTCCTGTCGGGCACCAAGCCACGCCCCTCTACTTTTCTGTTTTATGAAGGGGAAAGTTCAACAGCTCCTGCCTAATTGAATTGAGTGTGGTTAACCTAGGGCACTACCACTCCCCCGTCACCATGTTTATGTGTGTATATTTTGTATGTGTGAGACTGTTTTGTATGAGAGTGTGTGTGTGTGTGTGTGTGTATTTGTATAACAGATTAAGTCTCAGCATGAGTGCAATGCTTGACTACAAGCATGTGTATAAAAGATCATGGGTCATATGCACAAAAGAAAGGCTATGTGTTTTTCAAATAGCGAATTTGTAGAAATCGCTATTAGGGAATCACATAATGAGATGTAACTAGTAACATGCTCCACTAATAGTGTTTTCTACAAAATCGCAATTGGAATTAACAAATTGCTAAATTGGACATCATAAAATTGAGATTTCCAAATAAAAAATTACAATTTAGGAAAGGTTGCATTCTGGATGCAGAATAATGATAATGATATCAGACCAGGACTTTTAGAAATACAGAGTGTGGCCACAACCTAGAAGCCCAGGAAGGTGCTGGAAGGGAGGATTGCTCCGGTCTCACTACTGGCAGTGCAATGCCAATTCCTGGATAACACCATGTCCAAGGAAGATCGGACCAAGGATTCTGGCAGCAAAAAGTGCAATGTTACATTTTTAGAAAAGGAGTTGGGGCTTCTATCTGAAGAATGTGTGGCCCATGGACTTGTTCTTTGGGAAGGAATCATTTAGTGTTCGGGAGACACAGAGGAACAAAATATGGAACACCATCCAGGAGAAAGGCAACTCCCTTGGTGTCACCGACAGGACTATACTAGAGATCAGGAAATGCTGCTATAACTTAAGATCCTGCACAGGAAAGAAGGCAGCCAGCAGGATTGCTGAAGCTCGTGGTACAGGTGGTGGACCCTCCAAACACCACCTTCCACTTCAATGGAATCACTGATTGAAGGGACATTTGAACTTGAAAATGTGGTGGGAGTGTCAGAGATTGACACTTCCAATCCTGCATGCTCCAGACAGGGTAAGTCATCTTCCCTTTAATTACTTGACATAACATATTGTTTGTAATTCCTCAAATTTAATATCTCAGCTAACAAAACTCAATTGAGATGTTTGCTGCACCCTGCAATGCATCTTGGGAGTTGTAGTACATCTAAGTTACATGGCATACTCTGTGCTGATAAATACACTACATATATCTGCACATTATATACATGTCACTAAAACATAAATCACAGTGTTTAACAGTATTGTGAATATACCTTATACGTGTATTTACATTAACTATTTACAAATACATTTCCACAGATCACACCCAGGACATGTCAGCAGCAATTGAGTTTAATAAGCTACTGACACACCTGTGGAAATGTAGGGAAGCCCAATTGCAACTCCTATGACCTTTATTCCAACCCCAAATACTAGGAAGGCAAACGTGGCACCACTACCAGACTTTGAGGTAGGTGATGAGGAGCAATCCGATATCAGAAATGCAACTTCCACAGTGGGCATGACAAACAGACACCGTAGAGTCCAACAATCAACAGTCCATAATGATAATGTCTCAGATGACATGGCAGCCAGTTCTCCTTTGTTTGGTGGCCTGGAGAAATCCATCATCGCAGAACAGTGCCTGTAAGCCAAACAGATAAGAGGCATATGCAAAGCATGTTAAGATCAATGCAACAACTGCAGAAAGGACATGGCCATTGGTTTACTGCCATGAAGAAGGAGCAAAGTCTGAAAGCAAGCTGAAAACAGACAGCACATGGCACTCTATGATGGCTTCGCTAGATCAATAAATTGATTGGCAGTACCCACCACCACTCTTGCTAGGGTGATTTTCCATATACAAAATGGGAAACTGTTGCTAAGATGCTGTACGTGGGCTCGTACAAGTAACCACAGCCCTTGAAATCATATAGACACACAACTTGTTTGTCCCTAACATTTTGACTCCACATGATTGCAAATGGCTCCAGCATCAGTGCCACATCGATTAAAGAAGCATGCTGTACTAGGTGAACACTCCAAAACAAATCAGGAACAGACATCTACCATCCTGCACAGTCCAGTCCTGCTGAGAAGGCAACCAATGACAGAGGATGTGCAAAATTAACCATGTAGACACTCAGAATAATGAGGCTACTCTGTTATTTTTTTGTTTCTATATTTTGTTGCTTTGATAAAAAACAGTGCACCCTCTGTGAATACAGTTGAGGATCAAGATTTACATTGTTGCAACATGAAGAAAAGGTGATTTTCAGTCATGCAAAAAACATTACCCTCATGTAGGCTGTCTATTTCTACGATGGGCTCATTGTTCTTACAATTTAAATAGGTGTTGGTGATCTCTGTGCATCGAGCTTGACCCTATGCTTTGTGTGTCCCATCCTGCTGAATTTGTAGTTTGGGGACCCCTTCCCTGTTGAGAATGGTAAAAAAATATGTTTTGGGAGCAGGCAGTTGTCCCAAGTACCACTGCCTACTCTTAGAAAATGAAATTGCAAAGTGTTGTTATTTCTTTTTAAATGCACCCCATTTTTCTTTAAGGAAAACAGGTTGCATTTAAAAAAGACTGCTTTATTAAAAATCAATCACAGACATTGTGATGGCTGCAATTCATAATGGGTCACAAATTGCGACCCACCTCATTAGTATGCATGAGGTAGGTCAATTTGAGAGCCACGCGGAATCACGAATGAAACTCAAGAGAGTTTCATACATTAGGAATACCGATTTCCTACTTGTGGAAATCGGTAATCCTAATGCTTGTCCATCTGGCCCCTAGTTCCAAAAAACTGAATAAATGCAAAACATATGGACCACGCTCTTGAGGATGTTAACCATCACAACTAGACTTGCAGGGCCTGTGCAGGTGTTCATTGGAATCAGCAGGTTTGGCGGCCCTCCACGTTCTCTCTATGACCAAGTTGTTTGAAAACTCTTCTTGAACAGACTGACTGCTGCCTGAACATCATGCTGAAAATGCTGCCTGAGATGGAGACTTCAAATCTATCAAAAAATACACACGGCCGGACAGGCCTTTTATTCCACTGGGCATTTCCCCAGTGTGATGGAGCCCTTGGAGGTTGGTTTTGAATTCCCAGGGCAGCTCCAGGTGCTTCTGCCACTTCCCCCAGCCCCCTGAGTTTAATGAAGAAGGTACAGGGAGGCTTCAAGAGTCAGTGAAAACAAGGGATGGAGGGGATGGTAGGGAGAAAGAAATCATTGACAGAAGAGGGTTTAAAGACCCCAGGGGAAACAAATGTGTAGGGGGCATATGACTCTAGTAGTGGTGGCACAAGAGATCTACATATTGTCTGCTATTTCAGATGAAGAGATTGGCTCAGAGACACTGTTTTTGTCATTTCTACATTAGATGTGCCTGTGTACAGCCTGTGTCAATCAGGGAAGGCGTGGCACAAACAGTATGGCACACTTGAGGCCTTAATCAATTTTATTCAATGAGGCGGCCGTAAAGTCATGGGCAACCGCCAAATGTTAAGTCTCACAGCGGAACACACCAGTTGAAAGAGGTGGTGATCATATAAGGTATGTAACCATATATTTTTCCCCAGAAGAGGCCGCCTCAAGAGCGAAGAGCTTTCAGAGGTTTCAGGATGGACAGTGCAGTAACAGCAGAGGATTCCAAGTCGAAGGTCAGGGGGTTGACTGTATGGCCATCACAGGAAACTTTGGGGCTCCTATTAAAAGTTACGTACCGGCGGTGCAAGGGGCTTGTAAAAAATGCCCCTTCCAATCACAATCTTGGGTGACCCATCCATGAGAGGGGATGCTGAATCCTTGTGGGGGGGGGTGGGGGGGGGGACCTGTGCATGGTGCTGGACCTCATCCATTCTATTGACATAAGATTTTCTTAAAATACTTTTTCCAATGGTGAATCCTACCCTGGGTACTTAGGTGGCTGTTTGTGGCCTAGTGGCAGGCTTGTGGTTGCACCTCTGGGATATTATATGTTCGGTGATGAATAGAGAGTTTATCTCACTTCTGAATGACAATATTAACCCTGAGTAATCTTTTGTTGCTGAGACACGGTGTGGAGTCAGTGGGTGGGAGAAGGGATGTCTACTTGCTTTAATCCTTATTTAATATTTTTCTTCTGAGAAGTGGGGTTACCCTTGCTGACTAAACCCAAGGGCCTGTACTATGTGGGAATTTGTCTAAGGAACCAGTAGGTGAGCCCTTACCTACTCGCAGAAGTGGGATCAGGCCCTCAAAGCACACTGACTGTGAGCCTTCATCAGGAGGAGAGTGGAAAGTGCCCTGATTGGTATTCTCACTGAGGCCTGGGAGAGAAGTCAACACTGGGTGACCTTTCACCTTTGCTTTGTTATTGCTCTGCTCTCCTCAGGCTTGAGTAGAAAAATAAGGCAGGGAACCACGTGACCCACAGATCTTTGTTAGCCTTTATGGTAAGAGTAGCCTTGAAGGCAATGCAGTTTGGCAGCAGTGGCTTAGCTGGCATGGCAGGGATCTCAAAAGCATGGATTATCGGTCACCCAATCCCTAGATAGGTGCGGACATACTTCCATAATTAGGATGCAAATGGCCCCTGTTTGCAGACTGCTGCTTATCCACCTCATAGTTGCTTTTCTTCGATAAAGACAATATCCCCAAATGGTTTTATTTGGTGGTTGGTGCGGGGTTTAAGGGTAAACCATTAGTTTGATGGGATGGTGTAGATTCCCAGGCCTCTTGCTACCACAAATGAACAGTCCCAGAAGAGCAAATTCCTTCTGACTTTAAATAGAATTTCACCAACAAGTTTTAATTGGGGGAGGCATGTGAGATATTACATATGCTAATTGAATTCAGGTTTTTTGTTCTCTCCTGTAGTTTGAAGCCTGCTGACCAGGCCATGGGGAATATGTGTTATTATCTAAAAGGGTGTCATGTCAAACTCCTGTTACAAAGAGACTTGCCTTACTTTGAATCAGGTTGACCATCCATTACAACGTGAACTATTTGAATTATGTGATGCTGGGGCCATGGCGTTTTCCATATGGATATGGGTTAGCCGCCCTTGCCACATAACCCATTATCTGCTGCACAACATGCAGTTTCAAAAAATGTGTTTCTAGTTCAAAACTAAACCAAGCATTACTTTAAAATTTAAACAGCACACAGACCCTCTGCAAATGTTACTAGGTCACCCTTTAGTTGCTAATTGCTGCAGTTCCTTGATAAACTAGCACTAATGAGGTAAAATGCCCATGAAATATTAATGTGCGTTAAAATGAAAATATAGTGATACTACCTCCATAAAGTGTTCCGCATTGTGCGGCATAATGTGCCTTTTTTCTCGCATTATTTAGTCTAGTCTGCTCATAATTTCGACCTCCGTTGCTGCTTAATTTCAGTGCCAGTGATTATAAATAAAATGCAAGTATAGTCCACCAGGCCAATTTACTGAATTGACCAATGTTCAATTTCTACATTTACCCCACAGTCAAAAAGTCTAATGCAACTTCGAGTCGCCACAGTTGACAGCACTTACTTGCAACAGCACTATTCCTAAAATGTGTTTTTCAAAGGATATGTAATTCTGGTCAATATACCCAAATAAAGAGTAATGAAAATATTATTTTCTCATTTTTAAGCATGCAATGTGTAATATAGTATATTTTATCCGACCTATGTCAATAAATGACTATTTATACCTCTGGTTTGGGCCAGAGAAAAACTGTCGATACTTTTGCATTCACAGTTGCTTTCTTCTGCTTCCAAGTTAGAAGTTTCATGTGCCTTTCTGTAACTGCAGTGGACAAGAACTCTCCTACACACTATGGTCCTCATTAAAAGGTTGCTGGGACTTTCATCCGCCTGACACTTTTGCAGACTCGGGACCGACCAACCTCATATAATAGAATGTGACCACACCTGGTGCGGTCACACACTCTCATTTCTCTATTGAAGGTTGTGCTGTGGCCGTAAACCGTAGAGACATTTGTGTTTTTGTTAATCCCTGCATCGCGTGGCAGAACCCCACAGGCCTCCAACTGGAGGTTTCTGTGGCAAGGGATCCTGCTAGGGGCCCCTATAGTCCCTATCAGACAGGCTTTTCATGCCAGAAAGCCCAGCATGAAAGGACTGTCGTAACCTACATCACAATCCGCACGGAGTAAACAGAGTACATAGGGGATTATGAGTGGCCTCCAACTGGAGCCGATCCAACAGGCCAGTTTCAAATCTGACAGCCTTCATCCTAATAAGGGTGTCAGATTTGAAACCAACTATGTAAGTTGGAAAGCCTCCGACCTGTGGTTGGAGGCTTTCAGACTTACATCGTAATAGGGCCCATATGTCTTATTCAACTTTAAGGTTTTTATGGGCTTTCTGTTTAATGTGCTATATCATATCTCTTTCTATTGCTTAAAGACCTTTGCAGGGTTTGTCCATAAACAGCAGTAGATGCCTGCCAGAGCTTAATTCGCTAATCTCCAAAACCTACATTGAGAAGGACTTTTTTGAAAGATGCTGTAGAGGGATTCTGTCTAGTTTCTGGGGCAGAGCATTCCAGATCCTGGGTGCCATACCGTAGAAGGCTCGGTTGTATGTTTTCTTCTTGATGAATCTTCGTGGTTTCAGTAAGATGTTACTGGTACTTCTGGACACTCTGTTACCACATGAAGGCACCATTTTCTGTGCCAGATAGCTGGGAGTGTTGTGATGAATGGCATTATGGGTCATGCATGCAATTTTTAGTTGAATTCTGTCCAAAAGGGCATAGGAACCATTGAGCAGGGCTTAAATTTATTTATCGTTCAGCAGAAATACATAACGATAAAAAGGGAGCGTTTATATTTTACGTTTGTTGACCTTACATCGGCTTTTGATTGTGTATCCCACAACAAACTATGGGAATTGCTGCAAAGGCTGGGGGTGGAAGAATCGATTATTCGGTTTCTGAGGGAGTTGTATTCAGGGGCAACTGCTACTGTTCGTTACGGAAAAGGGGGGGGAATGTAGTAGATCATTTGGAATAGGGCGTGGCGTACGCCAGGGGTGCGTCCTGGCACCTTTTTTATTCCTGATCTACATAAATGGTCTAGAGGCTTGTCTCCTGCAAGAGTGCAGGGATATGCCCAAGGTGGGGAGAAGATCTATCCCTGCGCTCTTGTATGCAGACAATGCTGTTTTAATGGCCCGTACCCCCATGGCCCTGCAACAACTGTTAACTTCCTTCAACAACTTTATGCTTTAACTTTAACTGCAGCAAAACTTTCACCATGAATTGTGGACCACGAACAAAGAAACAAATGAAAACGATGTTTATAAATAATGCTCCCTTAGAAAATACGTCCACTTTTCCTTATTTAGGCATTCTGATTCATGAGAGTGGTTCCTGGGCAAATGCAATAAAAGCAAGAACTCTTTTGTTCTCAAAGACAATAATGGCCTTAAAGAGTTTTTTTTAAAAACTGGGAAAGAAACCAATAAGAGAGATTTGAACTATTTATAATGCAACGTGTCTATCTGTGACTCTGTATGGATCAGGATTGTGGGGGTATTCCAACATAAAATCGATTCAGTTAGTGGAAAACAAGTTTATGCGGCACATTTTGTCCATACCCGAAAGTATTGCAACCATTATTTGCCACGTGGAGTTGGGGCAGCCATATATCGCTGATATAATTAGAACACAGCCCATACTCCTGTGGCATAGGGTATGGACTCTAAATGAGTGTGTTGTAAATCGTGCCATACTCCAGGATGTGTTAAAACTTGAACATGTGAGTGATTTTAAGTGGTTAAACTATGTTAAGACCTTCCTGACAGAAATTGATTGTTTACAATATTATGAGGATCCACTGACAATGGTACACATATCGAGAAAATAATTGAAAAAAATGTGTATGGAATACCTAAGGGAAAAAAGACTGTCAGAAGAAATAAAGAAAAAGACGGTCTGCTCACATCAGCTGATTTTAACTGGAGTTAAATTACAGCCATATTTAAGCCTCCCCATGTCGAACCATGAGAGATTCTTTTTAACACGTTTTAGACTTAATATACTTTTTAGGTTATTGATACTCCCAGAAATGAACTCTTGGTCAAAAGAATTGTGTATGTGCCCATGTGATGAATTGTCTCTGCAATCGGATATCCATGTTTTATTTTTTTGTAAATTTTATACCTTGCCTCGTAGAAAATGTATTGTCCCTGCACTTAAAGATATGAATTTATATAGATGCCGCCCAGCGTTTTTAGAATTACAAAAAATGGACACTGTTTTTATTGTTGAGTTTTTTCTAGATTTGTTTTGAGAGATTTGATGTCATCTAGAGAATGGACCTTAAAGTATAGTTGTTTATCATCTGCGTACATGTGATACTGCACGTTAGAGGCATTGAGAATTTTGGTGAGTGGTTCCATGAATAAATTGAAATGTATCTGAGAGAGGGATGATCCTTGTGGGACTCCGAAGGTGACAGGGACGGGTTTGGACAGGGACTGATTAACCGTGAATCTTTGTGATCTGCTTTGGAGGAACCAATTTAGAACGGATCCGGATAATCCCACTCTATGTTTCACAAGGTGTAGCAGGTTGTCGTGTTTGTTGACGGTGTCGAAGGCCGAAGAAAGGTCGATCAGGGTAAGTAAGCAGGCTTCGTTTTGGTCTAGGATTTGTAGTGCATTGTCAATTATGTGGGTCATAGCTGATTCAGTACTGTGTCCTGCAGGGAAGCCGGATTGGAATTGGTTGAAGAGGTTGAAGTGGTCTATGTGTTTTTCAAGCTGAAGGTGTACACATTTTTCTAAGAGTTTGCCCAGGGTAGGGATGTTGGACATTGGGCGGTAATTGTTTTTAAGTCCGGGGGGTCAACCGTTGGTGTCTTTAGGATGGGGGATACCTGCCCGGATTTAAGTATTTCAGGATGGTTCCTTGAAGGAGAGAGTTATTTATAATATTGGTCCAAAGAGGCAGTAGCAGTGGGAAGAAGTCTTTTAAGCAGTTGGCGGAAAGAGGGTCAGTGAAGTGATTAGCGGGATTCACAGCCATGAGAAATTTGAATATAGCTTCTTCACAGTAGGTCTTGAAGGAGGACCAAGATGCATTATTTTTGAGGTCGAGCATTGGTGAGCTCTGGTGTGGGACTCCTCGAAGGGATGGTGAAGAGTCAATACGTGAGTCAGTATGTGTGATTAAATCATTAAGTAGGTCCTTCTTTATATTTTTGGGTCTTTAGAGAGAAGAAGGAGGCAAATGCTTTGTAGTTGGGTAAAGACCTGTGTTAGTTTGGTTGGGGTGAGGTGCATCCTTAGATTGTGTTGTAATTAGCTCAACAAGTTTATTGAGACGACTCTTGGCCTGGTCTAGTTGATGACTGAAGTAGTCTGGTTTAGATCATCTTTCTGCAGTAGGCCTTTCTCTTCATTCTTAGCAGCTTGAGGTGGTTGGCGGATGGTGCAGATCTCCATTTGCGTTCAATTAGTCTTATGGATCGTCTGTCCTCATTGAGTCTTCCATCGTACCATGGTTTTGAATCTTTTATGGAGACTCTCTTCAGTTGTAGGGGTGCGACCTCGTCTAATACCATGTTCATGGAATTGAAGAAATGGTTGGTGAGATCTTGAAACTCGGATAGCCCTACTGGGGGAAGAAGGATGTTGGAGCTGGAGGGTGTGATGAGGTCCACATTGATATTTTTCAGATCCCTCTCCCATATTTTAGTTCTTGTGGGTTGAGCAGAATTCAGTTTCACTGTTTCATTGATGAAGAAAGTGATGATGTGATGGTCGGACCAATCACATGGACTGATCATATCGAGCGGAATGGAATCGACCGTAGAGAGGACTAAATCAAGGATTGACCCTTTATCATGTGTGGGGCTGTTACAGATTTGGGTGAGGTTGAGGTTCAAGAGGAAGATTTTTAATCTATTTACCGCTAAATCATAAGGGGGATTCCAGTGGAGATTGAGGTCTCCAAGAAATATTTGGGTTTTTTGTTGTCCGGCATTACTAGAAACAATGTCCATGAGATGTTCAATGAAGGTGAGGTTATCACCTGGTGGATGATAGAGAGTGTGCAGAGAGCAAACTAGTTTGTTATTGCTAGTGATGTCTCAGCATAAGTATGCGCAAGAGGGGAATACTGGAGACTGGGATCTGTTCACTGAGAGATTGTTCCGATGTAGGCAGGCAATACCACCCCCTGGCTTATCCAATCTGTCCAGTCTCATGATTTCGTGGTTCGGGGGTACCAGTATGTCGAGGATGGGCATAGAAGATTCATTTAACCATGTTTCAGTCAGGATTAATAGGCTTTAGTTTAGCCCCCTTTAGCCACAGGTATGTTTGTGTAAGATTCCTTCAGGAATTTCTTTAAGACACTGACATTAACATCTTGGAACTAGCCAGAAGAATATTTTAGTATTACTAACAATAGCAAGTGGCCACTAGAGGATAGATTTTCAAACACTCTGTGCTGGTTTCAGTTTCAGTTTATAAACTTTATTCGATTGTTTAAGAAAAACATCATAAAAGTATACAGCTTAAAACATTACAACAAAGGTGATGAGCAGGGAGAACTTGGCATATGATGTGGGAATTACTGTACATAAAATTACGGGAAAACCATACTAAGTCTTGCTCTAATAGATTTCAAAATGAAAGTAGCAGTAAAAAAACATATATCTGGGCTCGCGAGTGAGAATAAAAGTCTCATGGCATTTCCTGTAGTATACATGGAATATTTTAAGAACATAGGCTTAAGATAACAAATACGCTGCGCTCTGTACAAAGGACAGAGTAATAAAAAGTGCGGTGTGCTTTGTTTAGTAAAACCATCACATGGACAAGGGGTGGCCGGGTGACATTTCATTGTGGGGAAGGCAACCAGGTTATGTGCTATACCTAATCTCAGTCTTGAGAGAACAAATTGATGAGACTGTCCATGGATGACATTAAGGTACATGGGTATACCACGTCTATCATCTTTCAATGAATAATGAAAAATATGTGTAGAATATTCTCTGGTAGCATTACTTCGTACATCAGATTTCGCCCTCAGATAATCGTTTTTTAGTTCCTGTTTGCTCAGAGAATTCAAACAAGTGGGGTCATTACATATATCCATATCAAACAGATCCTTAACAGTTGAGATCACATATTTTAACCAAGGAATACTTGAAGCTTTTTCCAAGAGTAAACAGTCCTTAATAATGTCTTTGGTAAAGGCAGTTTCCGTCTTGGTAAAAATGGATTTCCATACCAGCAATGGCCTTAGTCCTGTTAGATCGGATAGGTAATCCAAATCTAGTTCCGAGTGTGTTAAAACAGTGGATGCCGAAGATGGAAGGCAGAGCAACCGTTTGAGGAACTTGTTTTCCATAATTTGCAGGGCCCTTACGTTACAGTGCCCCCACACCCCGGAACCATACAATGCTATTGATGTACATCTGTGCTTGTATATAGTCAGCATGTCTACAATACGGCGGCTTCCTACTTTAGAGGCAAAGCGGAAGACGCCTAGGGATGCTTTCCCCATTCTGGCTTTAACATTTATCTCCTCTGGGGCCCACGAGCCTCTGTTGTTAAAAGTAACACCCAAATAACAAAAATTGGTAACAGTCTCGATATGGTTTTCCTTAAAACAAAAGGGTTTAAAAAGTTTCAGCTTTTTACCACACACCATAACAAAGGTTTTGGAATTATTGATTTTAAGTTTCCTTCTCTGTATAAAATCATAAAACCCATCCATCAATTTTTGGAGGCCTATAGGAGTCCTGGAAAGTAGAACAGTATCGTCGGCATAAAGTAATACCGGTATGGGAGTGCCTCCTACTTGGGGGGCATCAGCATGGATTTGCTTTAGATCTTGCTCAACCGAATTAATGAAGAGCGAGAAAAGCAACGGGGCCAAAACACATCCCTGTCGGATACCAGATCTTACTTTAATCTTTCGTGTACACTCCCCCGCTGGACCGTAACGAATTTGGGCCGATAAATTGGAATAAAGTGTGGCTAAAAAATGAATAATATCAGGGGGGGCTCCCATACCCAATAAAGTTGACCATAACAAAGCATGGTCAACCAGATCAAATGCGCTAGAAAGATCCGCAAAACACAAAAATAGTGATCCCGGTTTGGCCTTGGTATATTTCCCTATTAATAGGTTCAGGTTGATACATTGTTCAGTAGTACCAAGGCCCTTTCTAAAGCCGTATTGGGATGGGGCAAGAATATGATTATCTATGGCCCAGTCTTCCAAACGTGCCAACAGGACCCTGCTCAAGATTTTTAATGAGGAATCCAGAAGGGAGATAGGGCGGTAGTTCTTAGCCTCTCCTCTATCCCCCTTCTTGTAGATTGGTATTATGATCGATTCACCCCAGGTAGAGGGGGCCCTATTATCCATAGCAGCATTAAATGCTATGGTCAATAATGGACTCCAGAGGGCCGGATCGTATTTATATAGGTCGATTGGCACCCCATCTGGGCCCGGTGCCTTTCCCCCTTTACTATTCATTATTGCCATATCCACCTCGTGGATCGTAATTCTCGGGGTTTCAACTGGGGTGAAAAGATTATTATAAGAATTATCATTAGGTTCTCCAGTTGGATCGAAGATCCCAGTGAAGTGTAACACCCAGCCATCTTCGCTTACTTGGGCGGTAAGAACTGGAAATTCCTCCTTTTGGAGGAATGGGCTGTTGATGGTACTCCAAAACAGCTTGCTGTCCCGGAGGGCTGCAGCTTTACTCAGATCTTCCCAGGCTATTTCTCTTAGTTCTTGTTTCCTGAGTTTTAGCTCATTTTTGTAATTAGCCCTCAGGGATATAACTGCTTCCCTGTCTCTGGGGGTAGTTGAGAGGGCCAGTTTAAGGGCTTTTAATGCCCTTGTGCATGCTTGGTTAAACCAACCCTGTGGTTCCCGTTTATTTTGGACCTTCTTGATGGTAAGGGTTTGCTTAATTATGGCACCCAGTTTCTCAAAGTTATTTACGGAATGTTCTGGTGGGGCTTCAGTATCAAGGCAACTAAGTATCGTGTTTAGGCCAGCTTTCACAACACTACGGTGTAGATTCTCAGATTTTTCCCCGCACCACTTGATGCGTATCCCATTTGGCCTGCATGGGGTAATTTCATCAACAACCCTACCGGAAAATACATTCCTAGAGATATCACAGAATATGTTCATAGTTAGAGCATTGTGGTCACTCAGACCGAGGTCTAAGATCTGTGGGACCGAACAATGAGAAGCTAACCGGTTGGAGATGAGCAGAAAATCAATAATAGAGGTAGTATTTCTCCCCGTAAAGGTGGGGGCCAGATTACCCTCGTTGTCAGGGGCATGTTGGTGAATGGACACATCAAACTTTAGCATCAAGTTGTTAAGGGAAGTACCGTAGGGGGAGTGTAGAAAGTGTAATAAATACTCCCCATTGTCCCCATCGTATCCACATGTAGTTGTATAGGAGAGGGGGCAAGTTTTGATGTTAAAGTCTCCCCCCCAAACAATATCATAGGATATAGCCGATTTACAGAGAATTGAGTCCATAACAGTTTCTAGTTCATCTACAACAGTGGAACTGGAAGGGTCAAAGATGTTATTGTAGTGATTAATCAATAGAAAGTTTCTATCCCTACCGACCAATATTTCCAATATTTGCGAATGGGACCCCACCAATGTGCTGGTTTACTGTCATAAAAGTGACGCTTACCTGCACAAATTTTTTATTACAAATTTACTTTCCGGTGCATAATTTGTTTTGCTTTAGAAAGTACCCTACAAGTTATGCAAAGCAGCACTTTTCATTACCTGCATTACTTAGCGCCAGGTGGTTATTTACATGGGTGGTACATGTGCATTCTCATGCATCTACCCATTGCTTTTGACGCAACACTCTATCTACAAACAATTGTAGTGTGAATTTAGCGCCAAAAGTTAATGCCATCTGAAAGGAGGCATTAAGAGGAGAATTTTTTTCATTTCTCCTTTCTTTTCCTACTTTGCATGTGTGCTGCACTGTGTCAGAATTAACAAGTAACCTTTTTGTACTCACATTTCTGCAGGAACGTCATGTAATGAAGAAAGATACACCACTTCCCCAGTGTGCGTTTCTCACTCAAAAATGTCGAAGCATCAATAGCAACTTGGGGAAGAAGGGAAAGACAACAAGGAATGGAGAGGGTCCCGCGTTGCACCCCAGTCAGAATCAGGATTGGTGGCCCCTGTGTACAATTCTGTGAAAAGTACTAATAGAAGAGGTGAGTATATGTAATTATATATTGTGTTATGCGCTATTTCTTTCTACTTGCATATAAGTCTAACTGGATAATTCCCTTCTTCCTTGTGTTATAGTCATTGGGGTGAGAGGGAGGGCATAAGCACCTGTAAAGAAAAGCAATAAAGTAAGTAATGTGCATAATTGGGGAAGTGATTATACTGTGACTAACCTACCTAAATGTGCAATATCGGTGCTCTGTATTTTTTTCTCACTGTCATACAGTTCTGGTAAACGTCGTACTAAATAAACGTCTTATTAGGTATTTAAATAAACCATAAATCTCCTTTTCTTCAGGACAAAAAGGAAAACTAAAAAGAAGAGCAGATCTCCTCAACGCGGGACACTAATCAGATAAGTATACTGAGATATTCAAAAAGTAAAGTTCAAGCACACAACGAACGAGTGCTATTATAAGTATTATGGTAATGTAGCTTTGCTTGGTTTTTTCCCTTTGTTTTGCAGGGGACTGACCGTGCAGACCAGGAGGACGAGGATGGGACACAAAGAGAAGCGAGGATACCCTTCCTGTAACAAAACCTATGCTAGACTCAGACATGACCCTTAGCGCTGTGGCGCTAAGCTGTGTGCCTGGCACATGGCAGCTGAAATCAGCTCTGACACAGGGGAGAGGGGATGAGAGAGCCATATCTCTGTAGCTATGGTGCTCTCCTGCTCTCTCCCTGTCACACAACACAGTGCAGTCCCGTTGGGGGCTGTGCAGCGTAGCGTGCCTTTTTTGAAAATCTGGCCTTAGGTGTGTTCCTTCACCTACCTGAAGATTTCTTCCAGTGCTCATCCTGGTGATTGAAGAAAAGCATCCACACAGTGCAATGGAGTTGCATTTGGGGTTTTAAATATTTCCACCCTTCTGTTGATGTTGCTTTAATTGTGACTATGCACTTTTACATGATTTTGTACCTAATTGTTTTTTTTCGGTCTTAAGCGAGATGTTTGCTCATAAAAGGGTTTTTGTGTTCCTGCTGATGTTGCAGCAAGGATAATTGTTATGTTATATTATGAATATTTGTATAGCATGCTTTTCACCAGGTTGGTCTCCAGGTGATAGAAAGAAGGGGTTGTGCCAGCTGTGACAGGTGCCTAATGGAAGAGCCAGGCTTTAAGTTTCTTGGGAAATTTGAGAACTGAGCTGGAAGGTCTCATGAGCATGAGAAAGTCAGTCCAGGGTTTAGGAACCAGGTACAACAAAGCACGCCAGTCTTCCCTGTCTCCTTGGATGCTGGAAATGTGGGTGTGCAGGAGGCAAGTCAAACAAAAATTACTGGGCTTGTAAAGGAAAGTGTTGCAGCTGTTAATGTATGCAGGGCCAATATTGTGTAGGGCTTTGTACATATGTGTGAGGAGCATAAAGAGGCAGTGTTTGCTGACGGGGAGCGAGTGGAGGTGTTTTATATGTGTAGAGGTGTGGGGTGTTGGTTTTGAGAATGAATTAGTGGCTGTCTTTTGGATCACCTGGAGCCTCTTTGTAAAAGCAGTGATGTCTACATTGAGTGCATTGCCGTAGCCCAGTTTGCTGGTGATGTTTCTACTGGTGTTGAGTAAAAGCTGTTTGAAGATTTTTCTGGGATCATAAGAGTGTAAAAACAACAATTGATGGACATAATGCAGAACAATGTCATACATTCACCCCAGTACAGAGATCTGGGCCTAAATCTATCGTTTTTTTGCTCACCATGCCATTCCAGTTTGGACCCAGCCATATGCAAATCAGTCTTGACCCTGCACCCAATGGGAACAGTCTAGCCCGAACTGCCAGGCCAGGTCCTCCCTAAACTGGAAACAAGCATCCTAGGACTGGTTTCGGGCTTTCAGCCCTCATCAGCCAGGATAGCTTGACTCCAGTGGCATGGAGAGCACGGGACCCACGTCTGGGCATACTCGTCCCACTCGGGGTGGCAAATGCAAAAACAACAATTGATGGACAGAATGCAGAACAATGTCATACATTCACACCAGTACAGAGATCTGGGCCTACATCCATTGTTTTATGCTCACCATGCCATTCCAGTTTGGGCCCAGCCATATGTGGTCCATGGAGGACCTGGCTTAGCAGTTTGGGCTGGACTGTTCCCATGAGGGGCAGGGTCAAGACTGATTTGCATATGGCCAGGTCTAAACTGGGGTGGCATGATGAGCAAAAGAATGATGGATTTAACCCAGATCTCTTGACTGGGATTGAATGTTTAGATTTTTTCTGCATTCCGTCCATCAATTCTGTGTCTTTTGCTTTCTCGCCCTAAGTGCGCCAGGTATGCCCAGACGTGGGTCCCTAGCTCACTGTGCCACTGGATTCAAGCTATCCTGGCTGAAGAGGGGTGAAACTCCGAAACCAGTCCTTGGATGCTTGTTTCCAGTCCAGGAAGGACCTGGCTTAGCAGTTCGGGCTGGACTGTTCCCATGAGGCACAGGGTCAGACTGATTTGCATATGGCCAGGTCTAAACTGGGGTGGCATGGTGAGCAAAAGAATAATGGATTTAACCCAGATCTCTTGACTGGGGGTGTATGTTTCAATTTGTTCTACATTCCGTCCATCATTTGTGTGTCTTTTGATCAAAAGAGTGTTGCCGCGGAAGGGGGTTGCCATGTTGATTTTATTGGTCATTGTGAGTTGGTTGTCCACCACTATCCCCAGATTCCTAAATTGATTGGCCAGAGTGGGTACTGCTCTGAGTTTGGCTTGCCACTAGGTTAAGGTCCACAGTGAGGTGTCGTTTCTGAAGAATATCAACGCTGTCTTGTTTTACTTGAGCTTAAAACAGTTGTTTCAATCCAGCTGCCGACTTCAGACATGCAGGTGGTGAATTTAGTGTCCATGTTAGGAGTGTTGTCCGAGAGGGACAGGATGAGCTAGATGTCGTCGACATACAAGATGATGCTGATTATGTGGGTTCAAATGATGCTGGCAAGTGCTGCCACATAGGCTTTGAACAGCAATATCATGCCCCTAACACGCAAGGTGTTGTGGGTAAAGATGGGAGATTTATAAGCACACAGAAATATCATGCAGCAGGTTGCGCCACCAGTGCATCTAGCAACGTGATGCACCGGCGGCGCAAGGGGCTTTTAAAGAAGTGCAATCATTTTTTAATCTTAGTCTGCAAAATCAAACTGCACATGTCATTTCATTAATACATCTGGTTGGTCAAGGCCTTCTGCATTCCATTGTTCTTTTTCATAAGCCTTCAAGGCTGGAGTATGCAGGCAGCAGAGCCAGCTTGGGGAATAAATACACGGCTCAGATATAGGAGGCACGGGAAGAAACAGGTCTCACAGTAATAAAGCACAGTTTGTGTGCATTTGTGCATGCCAGCTTTTGCATACATTAGTACATTAAAATCAGGTGTATTGGCTGTGCTAGTGCATTTCCTGCGTAAATGCTAGAATCATTAACCAATGTATTCAACGCCAGACCAATAACATTTGAAAATTGGCCTGCCAAAATATTGTGGCCATCATGTTGACTATTAGGATAGTGTAAATGTAAGTGCCTATAAGCAAGTTTAGATTTACTACACTTAACATCACATATATGCACTTTGACAAGTTAATATTTTTGTCTTCAATATTTTGACATGCAACCTACCAAGTGGAGCAGATATCTGGCCCAGCAGATACACCAAGGCAGACTTTCTCCATATTGGAGTTTACAAAGAACGGCTGTCTAAGACTTCCTCTACCAGATGCCACATTTGTTAGAACAGGTAGTACATCAAACTGCTGAGAAAGTTGGGAGAGGGGCAGTTTATGGAGCAAGAGAGTTTATGAGTATGTGCTAAGTAAATTTGAGCCGGAGTCCTTTTGTTGCCCATGGTAAGTCGACAGAATTCCTGATCAAGCTTGAGAAATAATAAGAGAAAGGAAACAAATCTACTCAGTGTTAATGTGTTCCTGGTTTGTCTTCTGAAGTAAACATTTGGAAGATAACATTATGAATAGAGACCAGAGCAGTGTTGGGGTGTTGATTCTCTGTTGAGTCTCTGCAACCTAGGAGTTGAGATGGCAACCTAAACTTCCTTTACAAAGTTTTGTGCCTGCTAGTACCCTACCGGCTGGTATACTTTAGTTTTGGGTGAAATGGAGAGAAGGTGCGGCTCCTCCCATAAGGTGGAGGAGAGTCGTGACACTGCTTTTAAGCATTGTCATTAAAGGAAAAATAAAAAGATAATAACTCTAAGTTATTAGCATTTTATTTTTACCATGTTGCGGCAGCTTTGCGGGCAGAATGGAGCAGGGCTGCTCTGCTGACAGAGTCGGAGAGGGGAAGAGTGTTTTGAACTCCCTAAAGTGAGCATGAATGCTTGGCTGGACCTTTGGGGCCAGCCACACATTCATGTACCCTTTGCATGTTCTCCATGCAGACTGCATTACAGCCTGCAAGGAGAACATGCCCAGCCTCCCATTCTCTGGCTGAGCGCCGATCCACGGCTATCGGGAGGCTGGAAGCTGGGGGCATTTGGCTTACTGCTTCCTGCCCTGGAAGTGGAAAAGAGGACCAAGAGGAAGTGGTGATGATGGTGAGTGGCAGCGGCAGACCAGTAAGTATATATATATTTTTTTCATTCCCGACCCCGCGGCCTGCCTCCTCAACACCTTCAAATAGAAGCCGCCACTGACTGAGAGTCAAGTTCTCAGCTGATTTTGTTATGGTATGTTATATTAAATTATATAATGCACACGAATCACCCTAAGAGGGGTACCTCTGTGCAACCAAGAGACAAAGGCAACAGCAGCGGCTAAATCAGAACAAAGTTGTCTTACGAACTTGCCTGAAGAGAAAGTAATCTGAACAAGTTTGAATATGATGCTGCAATTTGTTCCAGTAGTAAGGAGCCAAGTAAGAAAAAGACCTGCCTACTGAACAGGCCTTTGTGGCGCAAGGAACAATTAACAGTGCTTTATCACTTGACTTGATTTAAGGAGCCTAGGAGGGTGATAGTGCCTAAGCTTTGAAATTAGGTAACAAGGGCCCTTTCCAGTCAGGGCTTTATGTGTATGGCCAACAAGGGGTGGTGAGGGACAGAGTCTCTGAATTAAGCAGAAAGCTCTCACCCAGTCAAGAGATCAGGGCTAGATCCAACACCGTTTTTTAGCTCACTGCACCATCCCAGTTTCAGAACCTGGCTGTATGCAAATTAGTCTGTTCCTGTCCCTGTGCATGATGGGAACAGGGCAAACCAAACTACAAAAGCCAATTCTTACACTGGGAAGGAAACAAGCTCCCGGGGACCGGTTTCTGGCATTACAGCCGTCTTCGGCCCGATTTGCTTGAATCCTGATGGTGCAATGAGCAAGGGTCTCACATCTGAGAATACCCTTCCACGCTTAGGGTGGACAAAAATATTTACAACAAGGGGTGGTGAGGGACAGAGTCTCTGAATTAAGCAGAAAGCTCTCACCCAGTCAAGAGATCAGGGCTAGATCCAACACCGTTTTTTAGCTCACTGCACCATCCCAGTTTCAGAACCTGGCTGTATGCAAATTAGTCTGTTCCTGTCCCAGTGCATGATGGGAACAGGGCAAACCAAACTACAAAAGCCAATTCTTACACTGGGAAGGAAACAAGCTCCCGGGGACCGGTTTCTGGCATTACAGCCGTCTTCGGCCCGGTTTGCTTGAATCCTGATGGTGCAATGAGCAAGGGTCTCACATCTGAGAATACCCTTCCACGCTTAGGGTGGACAAAAATATTTACAACAAGGGGTGGTGAGGGACAGAGTCTCTGAATTAAGCAGAAAGCTCTCACCCAGTCAAGAGATCAGGGCTAGATCCAACACCGTTTTTTAGCTCACTGCACCATCCCAGTTTCAGAACCTGGCTGTATGCAAATTAGTCTGTTCCTGTCCCAGTGCATGATGGGAACAGGGCAAACCAAACTACAAAAGCCAATTCTTACACTGGGAAGGAAACAAGCTCCCGGGGACCGGTTTCTGGCATTACAGCCGTCTTCGGCCCGGTTTGCTTGAATCCTGATGGTGCAATGAGCAAGGGTCTCACATCTGAGAATACCCTTCCACGCTTAGGGTGAACAAACATATTTACAACAAGGGGTGGTGAGGGACAGAGTCTCTGAATTAAGCAGAAAGCTCTCACCCAGTCAAGAGATCAGGGCTAGATCCAACACCGTTTTTTAGCTCACTGCACCATCCCAGTTTCAGAACCTGGCTGTATGCAAATTAGTCTGTTCCTGTCCCAGTGCATGATGGGAACAGGGCAAACCAAACTACAAAAGCCAATTCTTACACTGGGAAGGAAACAAGCTCCCGGGGACCGGTTTCTGGCATTACAGCCGTCTTCGGCCCGGTTTGCTTGAATCCTGATGGTGCAATGAGCAAGGGTCTCACATCTGAGAATACCCTTCCACGCTTAGGGTGGACAAAAATATTTACAACAAGGGGTGGTGAGGGACAGAGTCTCTGAATTAAGCAGAAAGCTCTCACCCAGTCAAGAGATCAGGGCTAGATCCAACACCGTTTTTTAGCTCACTGCACCATCCCAGTTTCAGAACCTGGCTGTATGCAAATTAGTCTGTTCCTGTCCCAGTGCATGATGGGAACAGGGCAAACCAAACTACAAAAGCCAATTCTTACACTGGGAAGGAAACAAGCTCCCGGGGACCGGTTTCTGGCATTACAGCTGTCTTCGGCCCGGTTTGCTTGAATCCTGATGGTGCAATGAGCAAGGGTCTCACATCTGAGAATACCCTTCCACGCTTAGGGTGGACAAAAATATTTACAACAAGGGGTGGTGAGGGACAGAGTCTCTGAATTAAGCAGAAAGCTCTCACCCAGTCAAGAGATCAGGGCTAGATCCAACACCGTTTTTTAGCTCACTGCACCATCCCAGTTTCAGAACCTGGCTGTATGCAAATTAGTCTGTTCCTGTCCCAGTGCATGATGGGAACAGGGCAAACCAAACTACAAAAGCCAATTCTTACACTGGGAAGGAAACAAGCTCCCGGGGACCGGTTTCTGGCATTACAGCCGTCTTCGGCCCGGTTTGCTTGAATCCTGATGGTGCAATGATCAAGGGTCTCACATCTGAGAATACCCTTCCACGCTTAGGGTGGACAAAAATATTTACAACAAGGGGTGGTGAGGGACAGAGTCTCTGAATTAAGCAGAAAGCTCTCACCCAGTCAAGAGATCAGGGCTAGATCCAACACCGTTTTTTAGCTCACTGCACCATCCCAGTTTCAGAACCTGGCTGTATGCAAATTAGTCTGTTCCTGTCCCAGTGCATGATGGGAACAGGGCAAACCAAACTACAAAAGCCAATTCTTACACTGGGAAGGAAACAAGCTCCCGGGGACCGGTTTCTGGCATTACAGCCGTCTTCGGCCCGGTTTGCTTGAATCCTGATGGTGCAATGAGCAAGGGTCTCACATCTGAGAATACCCTTCCACGCTTAGGGTGGACAAAAATATTTACAACAAGGGGTGGTGAGGGACAGAGTCTCTGAATTAAGCAGAAAGCTCTCACCCAGTCAAGAGATCAGGGCTAGATCCAACACCGTTTTTTAGCTCACTGCACCATCCCAGTTTCAGAACCTGGCTGTATGCAAATTAGTCTGTTCCTGTCCCAGTGCATGATGGGAACAGGGCAAACCAAACTACAAAAGCCAATTCTTACACTGGGAAGGAAACAAGCTCCCGGGGACCGGTTTCTGGCATTACAGCCGTCTTCGGCCCGGTTTGCTTGAATCCTGATGGTGCAATGAGCAAGGGTCTCACATCTGAGAATACCCTTCCACGCTTAGGGTGGACAAAAATATTTACAACAAGGGGTGGTGAGGGACAGAGTCTCTGAATTAAGCAGAAAGCTCTCACCCAGTCAAGAGATCAGGGCTAGATCCAACACCGTTTTTTAGCTCACTGCACCATCCCAGTTTCAGAACCTGGCTGTATGCAAATTAGTCTGTTCCTGTCCCAGTGCATGATGGGAACAGGGCAAACCAAACTACAAAAGCCAATTCTTACACTGGGAAGGAAACAAGCTCCCGGGGACCGGTTTCTGGCATTACAGCCGTCTTCGGCCCGGTTTGCTTGAATCCTGATGGTGCAATGAGCAAGGGTCTCACATCTGAGAATACCCTTCCACGCTTAGGGTGGACAAAAATATTTACAACAAGGGGTGGTGAGGGACAGAGTCTCTGAATTAAGCAGAAAGCTCTCACCCAGTCAAGAGATCATGGCTAGATCCAACACCGTTTTTTAGCTCACTGCACCATCCCAGTTTCAGAACCTGGCTGTATGCAAATTAGTCTGTTCCTGTCCCAGTGCATGATGGGAACAGGGCAAACCAAACTACAAAAGCCAATTCTTACACTGGGAAGGAAACAAGCTCCCGGGGACCGGTTTCTGGCATTACAGCCGTCTTCGGCCCGGTTTGCTTGAATCCTGATGGTGCAATGAGCAAGGGTCTCACATCTGAGAATACCCTTCCACGCTTAGGGTGGACAAAAATATTTACAACAAGGGGTGGTGAGGGACAGAGTCTCTGAATTAAGCAGAAAGCTCTCACCCAGTCAAGAGATCAGGGCTAGATCCAACACCGTTTTTTAGCTCACTGCACCATCCCAGTTTCAGAACCTGGCTGTATGCAAATTAGTCTGTTCCTGTCCCAGTGCATGATGGGAACAGGGCAAACCAAACTACAAAAGCCAATTCTTACACTGGGAAGGAAACAAGCTCCCGGGGACCGGTTTCTGGCATTACAGCCGTCTTCGGCCCGGTTTGCTTGAATCCTGATGGTGCAATGAGCAAGGGTCTCACATCTGAGAATACCCTTCCACGCTTAGGGTGGACAAAAATATTTACAACAAGGGGTGGTGAGGGACAGAGTCTCTGAATTAAGCAGAAAGCTCTCACCCAGTCAAGAGATCAGGGCTAGATCCAACACCGTTTTTTAGCTCACTGCACCATCCCAGTTTCAGAACCTGGCTGTATGCAAATTAGTCTGTTCCTGTCCCAGTGCATGATGGGAACAGGGCAAACCAAACTACAAAAGCCAATTCTTACACTGGGAAGGAAACAAGCTCCCGGGGACCGGTTTCTGGCATTACAGCCGTCTTCAGCCCGGTTTGCTTGAATCCTGATGGTGCAATGAGCAAGGGTCTCACATCTGAGAATACCCTTCCACGCTTAGGGTGGAAGACTGATTTGCATATAGCCAGGTTCTGAGCTGGGATGGGGCAGTGAGATAAATAACGGTGATGGATCAAGCCCTGATCTTTGGACTGGGTAAGAGTGGTCTGCTTAATTCAGACACTCTGTTCATCACCACCCCCTTTTCTAAATCGTTTATGTGTATGGCAACACATTTAAAAAATTATTCACTTCCGATCCACAAGACAAGGTAAGGTATTCCAGAGGAGGGTGGGGGCGTATGCAGCCTCTGATGACAAATTGCAAATGAGGCGGGCTGTGGTGTCCTGCACCACTTGAAATTTTGATAGAAACGTCTCATTTACCGAAGCCAGCCGTATGTTACCCTAATTCAGAAAGCTGTTTTCCTCGCAGTAAGTGGGAGGAAATGAAAGGCTCTTCTCAGTAAGCACATGATTTGAAAATGGGAGCCTGAGGTGGCCATCACCTGCTCTTTCATGGTAAGAGGTAGGTCAATACAGATTTCCAAGTTCTTAACCACCCATTTGGGTGTAGGAGCAATGCCAAGTTCTGTGGACCACCAATCAGCAGCCCACAGTTGTTGGGCCTTGCCAAACAGGAATGAAGAGGTGGTGCGTGACCAATTATTTAGAAAGTAGAGTTCAAGTCTTTAAACAGTCTGTATTGTGTACAGTACTACAATACTGATATTAAATATCTCAATGAAGTATACAATTATACTCAATTCTAATTTAAGAGTACATGTATTGAGAAACCACACAAGTAGCAATAGAAGCGCCAAAACCCAAAATCATTCATAAAACATTTATTAATTCTCTGGGTAAACTGATTGTTCAATCACAATAGGTTGCGTGCGGAAAAGGGAAAAAAGTTTGGGAGTGGTAGTGGTGGGTGATAGAAGTGCAAATTAAAGGAATAGGGAGAATTACAATTCAATACTTTTGAATCACTGGTGGTCCAAACCAGTTACACAAGAACTGTTCGATGTACAACATTCATTTACATGTAATCTGTAAATTTACACCGAGCACCAAATACATCTTCAAGGGATATCAAGAGGGGAGCAGATACAGGTCTTTGACAGTGGAAGGCATCAACGTTTCGACTCGACTGATGCAAGGAGGGAAATTTGGGCCTCAGCTGCGAGTCTTCATCAGGACGGGATATGGCAACCTAATCCTGGTGCCAGGCCTGCTACTAAGGTAAGAAGTCCAAAAGTGAAGGCCAGTGGCCCATTTGCACGAGAGGCACCGATTTCGATAGTGTCTTGTCACTCAAACACCATGTTTAACTTCATCCGTTAATGATGAGTGTGATCAGAATCACTGTCCTTGTTATGAGGAAGCGGCCGTCTGCTCCATCTCGCTCGGTAGGCTGGCGGGCAAAGAAAAACAAAAAAAAAACAGCATAATCTCTGTTTTTCCGGCATTCATCTGGAGAGAGTTCTGTGTTATCCAGGCAGCAATTGCTACTATCCCAGCTGAGAAGTGTTATTTTGCTTTGGTAAAATCTTTATCAAAGGAGATTTTAAGCTGTATGTCCTCCGCATACAATATTATTTCAAATCCAAAGGCTCCTACAATCTTGGCAAGGGGTGAAACATATATGTTAAATAAAGAAGGGGCTAAGACAAGAGCCTTGGGGCACCCCCTTATCCAGAAGCACAATGTGAGACCTTAAGGAACCCCCATAAATTGTTTTGGTTCTGTTGGACAGATAAATCACCAAGCCAATTTCGCACTGTCTCATGAATGTCAAATTCCTGCAACCTACGGAGTATCCTGGGATGAGACAATGTATCGAACACTGCAGGCAATTTAAGCAGCACTAGCATAGATGGTATATTAGCGTCTAAAGAGCCTCTCATTAGGTCACTGACCACCATCAAGGCTGTCTCTGTGCTATGGGAATGTCTAAAACCCCATTGAGATGGGTCCAAGATGTTATGAACCTCAAGGTACTCTGAAAGTTGTTTCTTGATTTATCCTTACAGAAGCTTACCCAGAAAAGGGAGCAACGAGATTGGGTGATAGTTAGAAAGGTTGCAAGGTGGTAGAGTCGATTTTTGGGAGATTGGCCTAACTTGGATGACCTTCCAAGTAGCTGGAATTTTTCCAGTATTAACAGATAGATTGAATAAAGAATGGATGGCATGGGCCAGCTGATTGGAGTGATCAGCGAAAATCTTGGAAGGACAGAAATCTAAAGTTTTTGTTCTCTCTGTTTCTGCATGTTATGTTGCTTTTCCAGTTATAGCGCCGGGACGCCCCTTCGCTGGGGCAGCTGTGCGCTCAAAAATTCTAGTAACATAACATAACATAACATCCTGATTTGGATGAAGCAAGATTCAGTCAAATTTCCTCTACAGAAAACTCCATAAACTTTCCTGAGTTGGGTACACCACTGGAGGGGAGTAAGTAAAAATAAGTCTCCTCAGGGTCGGTTGGGAAGTTCAGATAGATATTGTTCACTTTCTCTTGAAAATGATTGGTCACTGATTCACAAAGAACCTGTGATGCCTGAATGTTTTGAAAGCACACACTAGGATTTACAAAATCATCTAGAATTTAAATAACACTTATTTCTAAAGTTTTATATAGCACGAACAAGATCCCGAAGGATATCAGAGCGCTTCATAAAGAGGATGGAAGAAAGGACATAAAGGCAATGTCAACATCAAGTAAGAATACAAAAACAGGACAAATCGCATAATTACCAGGTAAATTATACAGGGAGAGTGATACAGTAAACAGGCATATAGGAGGCTATGCAGGGAGGCACACTATGTGGTAAGGAAGAGCAGCATCAAATGTTGGTACAATGGATGTTGGATCAATGGCTTCCAGTAGGTGAAACTAGCCAAATTAAGGTAAGAATGTATTAATTAGGAATCTTTTGGCTTCCAGTTTGAAAACAGTCATTGAGGAGGGTTGCGTACTTCCGGTGGAAGAGAGTTCCATATCTTTGGGGCAGCGCCGGAGAAGGCTCGGAGACAAGTTCTCTTTTGCTAAGGATGAGTGGTTTCAGGAGGAAAGTGTTAGCGCTTCCTAAAGCTCTACCACCACAGGATAATTCAAGCTTTTGCACTAGGTACCTGGGAGTTTTTAGATGCAGAGGTTTGTGCGCCAGAACGGCAATCTTTAAGTGAATTCGAGCTTCTTAGGGCACTCATTTAAGAAATGTTAGGACTGGGGATGTGTGCTCATTTAGTTTGGTACCAGTCACCAATCTAGCCAGAGCCCTTAGTGGAGCCGCAGTGTATTTGGGAAGGCAACAGAACATAGTGCTGCCGTAGTCAAGCCTCGGCAAGACAAGCGCTTGGACCACCTACTTGAAATTGGTTTGTAGAAAGAATGAATTAATATTTCTAAGTGTCCTCATCAAGACATTAGCTCCCTTACACACATTGCTGATGTGATTTTTCAAATTCAGGTGCTTGTTCAGGGTGATTTCGAGGGATTTGTCAGAGTCTATAATGAGAGGGGTGCAGTTGAAAGCAGTTGGGTGACTTAGCCAAAGGTCTAGCTTGGCGACTTGGTTCTGAGGCGAGATGAGAAGGAATTCAGTTTTGGAGGTGTTGAGCAGGAGATGGTTCTCAGTTAACCCCTTCCGTGCTCATGACGGCCCCCGGCCGTCATGAGTCATGATGGGCGTGTGTGCACGGTGGTCGGGGCTGTCCGAGCCTCGCCCGCGATTGGAGTGTTCAGCACCGCAGCAGAGTTCGCGCTGCAGCCATGTGTTAACAAATTTTGCCTAGACGTTAGGGTAGAGTTGAGTGAAATTATGTCATCCAGGGATGAGATTTTCCAATAAAGTTGCGTATCATCCTCATACATATGGAAAAGAATGTTCGTGGAATTTAGAGAATTAGATGATGGTTCCAAGAAAAGGTTGAAGAGGATAGGAAATAAGGCTGGCCCTTGGGGGACACCCATGAGTACTGGAGAGGTCTGGGAGAGGGAGTGGTTTGCCTTGACTCTTTGTGATCTGTGGTGGAGGAAGGACGGGAACCATTGTAGCATCCGACCAGAGAAACCCATCCTAATCTTCAGAATGGATAGGAGATTGTCATGATTAACCGTGACTAATGTGGAGGAAAGGTCAAGGAGGATTAGGAGGCATGAATCATTTTGGTCAAGCATTTTTAAGGTGTCATCCATAACGTAAGTGAGAGCCGACTAGGTACCATGCCCCTTCCTAAAGCCTGATTGATGCTGGTCTAGGAGTTGGAAGTTTTCTATGTGAGCACAAAGTTGGGATTTTACGCATTTTTTTAGGAATTTGGGTACTGTGGGGATGTTGGAGATAGGGCAGAAGTTTTTTTGGTCAGCTTTATCTGCCTTAGTTGTTTTCAGTATAGGTGACACCTGGGCTGCTTTTAGGCAGTCAGGGATCATGCCTTGTGATAGAGAAGCGTTAACAATCATTGTCCAGTTGGGGATGAGTACATTCTTGATTTTTTTTTTAAATGGTCGACGGCAACGGGTCATTGAAGTGGTTAGATGGTTTGATATGCTGGAGAATCTTGTTGATGTCTTTTTCACTGAATGGGGTAAAGGTGCCCCATGATGCATTGTTCCTAGTGTTCAGGCTGATAGGTTTACATTTTTCTAAGAGGTCAATGGATGGTGCGGACCCTGAGGATGGCAAGAAAGCCTTCATAGAGGCTATATCAATGGATATGAGTCTTGATTTCTCAATAAAGAAAGCAGCAAGATCGTTGCATGAGGGTGGGCTGCCTCCAGAGTCAGAGAGGTTTAGTCCTACCACTGATTGTTGTTTGACCAATTCGAAAAGTTTCTTGGGGCGGTTAGCAGCTTGATCAAGTTGGTGTCTGAAGTTGTCAGCTTTAGTGCACTTAATTTGTTTGTTGTAGAAGCTCCTAACCTCTCTAAGGAGTGTTAGTTGTTCCAAGGAGGGTTTGGATCTCCAGGAACGTTCAACTGCCCTAAGGTTGCGGCTTTCCATGTTTAACTTGTCATTGTACCATGGTTTGGATATTTTTGTTGAGGCATTTTTTTGTTGGAGTGGTGCAATATCATCCATGATGTTGGAGATGGTCGAATTGGATGAGTCGGTGAGTATCTGAACATCACCCAAGTCAGCTTGGGAGAGAGGGTAAATTTACAGTGGGCTGCTTTTCAACTTAGTTTATTGATCTGAGGTCCCTTTTCCAGATCTTTGATTTCGTTGGTGGACCCTTCGCCATCAACACTGACCTGTCAAACATTTGAATTGAGTTTTCTGCCTTGGAAATTTGATCAGAGATATATGTTTTCGGAATAGACTTCATGTTGTGGTGATAGCGTGCTAAAGCTGCTCAATACCCCTCCCTATCACAAGCATTATTTGTGCATTGCTAATGTCTTTCTAATTTTTTATATGATGCTTTCTCAGTTCTAAGGCTAGCGTATACTAGTCCCCATGTGGTCCATGTGTGGAATTGGACACCATTTGAGGAGAATATTCTTATGAAAACCTGTGCTTTAAGCATTGTGATCATCTGAAAGCCCTTGATCCACAGCTGAAGTAGCTATTGTGTCCATATGATTGAATACCTCAGCAAAAGATTCCAGGGTGAAATTCTGATAATGTTTAAATTGGTTTTTAACAACTTTAGGAGTTTTATAAATCTCGGTTGACATTGGAATCCTGAAACTGATCAATGGATGGTCCATCCAAAGTAAAGGTTGTGGTTGTTCGCACGCTGAAGAAGTAGAGTCAGTAAAATATCAAATCTAGTGTGTGCCCTGCGGCATGCGTAGGCCCATTAACTCTTTGATGTCGTCTGAGAGTGGCTAAGTCTGCAATAAGCTGACTCGCCTCCTCATTATCTGAATCTTCTGCTTGGTAAATAACGTCACCCAACAAAAGAAGCGGTTTTGCTGCCAGGATATGAGGTGCACTATATTCAATTTGGCTCTGACTAAACTCTTTTTTAAACTCCGTGGTCCATATACAATGGCACCTTTCCAATAATCCTTATAAGAAAGTTCAAGTTTAAATATGCATATCTGTGCTCAGTCCACTGGAGAAGAGTCTATATTGGACAATTTAATCTTTTTTTTTTTTTAAATAAAAGTGGAACCATGGAATAATTTTCCAGTAGAGCTATCGTAATGTCTGATGAAGAGGCCGGACTCAACCAGCTATCAGTTAAGAAACCCACCTCAGGTAGCTTTGAAAAAAGCAGGTCCCAAAGTTCAGTCGTATGTTTAGTTAATGACCTAACATTGACAAGAATACCATCTAATCCCTGGAAAACTAAGAAATTAGCAGGAGAAATAGAGATGCATCGGAAACTACTCGGAGTATCAGCAATCTGAGTTGACTTACATATGTCATTTAATGCCTCCTGTAAGCACTGAAATCTGCAGTTTATGCAGGCTACTAGCCTTCTAATGAGATTTTGAAGATATATGGTTTTGTTACTGGCCAGTTCTAAACCTGATGCATATCCTTCGATCACTCTCCAAAATATGTGCTTTCATGTTAAGTTTATTCCATTAACCCTGTACTTATCATCAGAACTATCTGTCTTATTTGAATCTGTAAGCCAGAAATAACCCAATATCAGCAAGAAATTCTTGGATTTAAATTTTCAGAATGGACTTTTCTGAACTGGAGTGTTTTATACCTAAATCAATTTCTAACTAACAAATGCTTTAATTAGTTTTCTTGTCGCGTAAAAGAAGCGTTTGGGTAAAGCTGAATATTTCAATTTTTAGGGAATGTACTAAAGGGCTATTTAATATTTCTATAAACGCAGGTAATACAATATTTATTTGGATGCCATGGTTCCGTAGGGTTCAATCAGAAGCAAAATTTCCTTTTACACCCATCATTCCAGCACATTGAATCCAAATAAAATAGAAATAAAGAAGTTTCTGTCAACTCCTCACAGCTCCATTGTGCTTCAACTTTATGCATCTACTGCTCATTCACTTGTGGTTCTCATAAAAAAAAACTAAATAAAAAATGTTAATGCTCACCTTTTTAGGTCTTACTACAGACTGCTTTAGGTGTCTCACCATCGTAATAAAATTAAAAAAATCATAAGTACAAAAATACATACATTTATACATAGACAGGCTTTCGGTTGAGCCCATTTCATCCCTTGGGGTGTTTGAACAAAAGTAGTAAATATCGGGAAAGTAAAATAACGGCAAAGGAAAAAGAATATTGTGACACAAAAATATTGTAATACAAAAATATTGTTGTCAAGAATATAGGGTTTTTTTTGGTAACTAATATCATTTTTAAGAAAAATAATTTTGTTAATATCTTTCTTTATACTATAGCTGTAAAACATATGTTTTTAGTTCTTTAAATGTTATTAGTTTATATATATCAATTATATAAGTTACTATTGTTTGTATAATTGTTAATAATGTTTTTAGATATAGTTTGAAATTTTAAGTGATTCAGAAATTTTTGTTTTGTTAATAGTAATTTAGAGTTTTGTAGTGGGTTGGTGGGTTTGTAGGTGATAGGGTAGGAAGTTAATGAAGCAAAAAATTATTAATACTTAATTAAGAATTTTTAATTAATTATGTGATTGCTATTATTATACTGATTTGTTTCAGTTATATTTTAGGTGCTGGTTGCTAGGTCTGCAGGGGTAAAGGGTGGGAAGTTAATTAAGTATTAATTATTTAACAATTTATTATTAGTTGTTAATTATTTCATTGGTTATCAATTATTTAAATTGTGCTATTCTCATTTATTAGAGTTACATTTTAGTTGCAGTACACTGGGTTTGTAGAGGTATAGGGTGGGAATAACAATTAGTTATTAAGTATTAATTATTTACTTGAGAACCAATTATTTAAATTGTGTTATACTTAATTCTTTGATTTGCATTTTAGTTGTAGGATGGTGGGTATGTAGGGTCCTATGTTAGGAAGTTAATTAACTAATAATTAACAAAACATATGTTTTACTTGTTAATTAATTATTGAATTTATTTTAAATATGTAAGCTATGGAATCTTTCTTTTTTTATTTATATTTTAGGTGCAGACTGCTAGGTTTTTACTGGTACAGGGTGGGAATTTAATTAATAACAACTGAATAACAATAATATATGAATTGAGAATATTTTTATAGTAATTATGTAAATTGATTAATCTTTTTAGTTTTTTTAAACACATATATTGCTCCGGTGAACGTTTTGACTGTCTAGGTTGCTGGAATGGCTGTATCTCACCACCTCCCAGCCAGGAAGAAAGCAGCGGTGTAGGCGCCATTCGGCTCCTCATCGGGCGAGGTCAACTTCACTGTGCCCCCGTGATTTGGACTCCTGTGCTTCGGTGGTGGTTGTTGCGGTTTGGGGGCTTGAGGAGGTGATATTCACAGGCAGAGAGCGGCAAATATTCAATCCTGCGGAGCCTGCTTGTCGGAAATCCATCCCCGCCGAACCTGAACTTACCTGGAATCTACACTGCATTCTGGGCAAGGTAGTTCGTTTGTGCTTCTACCACGTGCAAAGGGGCGGAACCGGCAACAATCACCCAATGCGGTAAAGGCAGGACACTCTTAAACCTTCAGTGTACCGCAGACTTGCTTCATTGCTCCTGTATTCACCTGGCACTGACGAGGCTTATCTGAAGCCGAAATGCATCCGCCCATCTGTGAATAAAGTGGCCTCCGAATGTTCCCCTGCTGTGGTCCTTTTCTTTTCGTTGGAGGAGAAGTTTGTGGCATACATTGAGCGCGGATACCAGATACGCGCTGTTTGGACCCCCGCAACACAAAGTGGATTCAGCCCTCCTGGTTTGTTTGCTCCGGTGAACGTTTTGACTGTCCAGGTTGCTGGAATGGCTGTATCTCACCACCTCCCAGCCAGGAAGAAAGCAGCGGTGTAGGCGCCATTCGGCTCCTCATAGGGCGAGGTGAACTTCACTGTGCCCCCGTGATTTGGACTCCTGTGCTTCGGTGGTGGTTGTTGCGGTTTGGGGGCTTGAGGAGGTGATATTCACAGGCAGAGAGCGGCAAATATTCAATCCTGCGGAGCCTGCTTGTCGGAAATCCATCCCCGCCGAACCTGAACTTACCTGGAATCTACACTGCATTCTGGGCAAGGTAGTTTGTTTGTGCTTCTACCACGTGCAAAGGGGCGGAACCGGCAACAATCACCCAATGCGGTAAAGGCAGGACACTCTTAAACCTTCAGTGTACCGCAGACTTGCTTCATTGCTCCTGTATTCACCTGGCGCTGACGAGGCTTATGTGAAGCCCAAATGCATCCGCCCATCTGTAAATAAAGTGGCCTCCGAATGTTCCCCTGCTGTGGTCCTTTTCTTTTCGTTGGAGGAGAAGTTTGTGGCATACATTGAGCGCGGATACCAGATACGCGCTGTTTGGACCCCCGCAACACAAAGTGGATTCAGCCCTGCTGGTTTGTTTGCTCCGGTGAACGTTTTGACTGTCCAGGTTGCTGGAATGGCTGTATCTCACCACCTCCCAGCCAGGAAGAAAGCAGCGGTGTAGGCGCCATTCGGCTCCTCATCGGGCGAGGTGAACTTCACTGTGCCCCCGTGATTTGGACTCCTGTGCTTCGGTGGTGGTTGTTGCGGTTTGGGGGCTTGAGGAGGTGATATTCACAGGCAGAGAGCGGCAAATATTCAATCCTGCGGAGCCTGCTTGTCGGAAATCCATCCCCGCCGAACCTGAACTTACCTGGAATCTACACTGCATTCTGGGCAAGGTAGTTTGTTTGTGCTTCTACCACGTGCAAAGGGGCGGATCCGGCAACAATCACCCAATGCGGTAAAGGCAGGACACTCTTAAACCTTCAGTGTACCGCAGACTTGCTTCATTGCTCCTGTATTCACCTGGGGCTGACGAGGCTTATCTGAAGCCAAAATGCATCCGCCCATCTGTGAATAAAGTGGCCTCCGAATGTTCCCCTGCTGTGGTCCTTTTCTTTTCGTTGGAGGAGAAGTTTGTGGCATCCATTGAGCGCGGATACCAGATACGCGCTGTTTGGACCCCCGCAACACAAAGTGGATTCAGCCCTGCTGGTTTGTTTGCTCCGGTGAACGTTTTGACTGTCCAGGTTGCTGGAATGGCTATATCTCACCACCTCCCAGCCAGGAAGAAAGCAGCGGTGTAGGCGCCATTCGGCTCCTCATCGGGCGAGGTGAACTTCACTGTGCCCCCGTGATTTGGACTCCTGTGCTTCGGTGGTGGTTGTTGCGGTTTGGGGGCTTGAGGAGGTGATATTCACAGGCAGAGAGCGGCAAATATTCAATCCTGCGGAGCCTGCTTGTCGGAAATCCATCCCCGCCGAACCTGAACTTACCTGGAATCTACACTGCATTCTGGGCAAGGTAGTTCGTTTGTGCTTCTACCACGTGCAAAGGGGCGGAACCGGCAACAATCACCCAATGCGGTAAAGGCAGGACACTCTTAAACCTTCAGTGTACCGCAGACTTGCTTCATTGCTCCTGTATTCACCTGGCGCTGACGAGGCTTATCTGAAGCCGAAATGCATCCGCCCATCTGTGAATAAAGTGGCCTCCGAATGTTCCCCTGCTGTGGTCCTTTTCTTTTCGTTGGAGGAGAAGTTTGTGGCATATATATATATATATATATATATATATATATATATATATATATATATATATATATTTATGTTAATTAATATATTTTTATTAAGAGTTGTTACAAATGAGGGTCCCTAGTTGGCAGAGGTAGGTGCCTTTGTACAAATAGGGGCCCCTGCTTCTAGTCAGGGTAATGGGGATACACACTTTAGATAACCCCAGCTCACCCCCTTGGTAGCTTGTCACGAGTGGACATGCTTATCATAAAGGCAATGAGTAAAGTATTTGTACTGAAAACACACAGTAATACAGTGATAACACCACAAATGGACACCACACCAGTTTAATAACATTAAATATCTTTATCTAAACTCAACAAGACCAAAATGACAAAAATCTAACATACATTTAATAAAATTGCATTTTAAAACAGTAATTTCAAGGATAAAGCTTGTAGTAAAGAAATAGCTCCACCTAGGTCTTTTACGATGTTGTGAAAGCAATAAATCCAAAGTACAGTGCCAACTGCAAGGTGCGTGGTGTCGGACACAAAGTCGCACTAACCCACAAATAAACAGCACCTTGGGAAACAAAGTCTACGACGTTGCATGTTGTCGTGGAGGTAAGGCATTGGTGCTGAGGTCGAGGCTAGCTCCCTGGCTGCCACGGGGAAAGCGAGGCGTCATATCTGCGAGCGCCGATGTGTGGAATCCAGGACAGGGGAAGCCCGTTGCCTCGGTGGTGAGGCGTCACTTCCGGTGAGGAGATGGGATGTGAAGTCGGGGAGTTAGTGGAGTCACCCTCGGCGGTTATAGGCGCTGCAATAACAGGATGCAGGTGCTGGCGATGATGGAGTCGGTGTGAGCACTGGCGTCGGGTGCGGCCAATAACTGCAGGCATTGGCAGGCATCAAAGAGCATCAGAGCTGAGGTGCAAGCTGGGCGGTGCGTCAATCATGTCACGAGCGGTGCCTCTGGCTTCATTGCAGGTTGCAGCAGAGGCTTCAGAGACAGGTTTTCTTGCTTCTTTTAGGTTTCTTCAAGCTCCCAACAGCAGGAATAACCTCCAGAGGTCCAAAACTGGGAAAGGCACCTCCTGGCCGTTTAGAACTCTCAGCAAGAGAATTCAGGGGAGATGAGGGTGAAGTCTTTGTGTTTCTGAGACTTCAGAACAAGAGGCCAGTACACACAGGTCCTTGGAGATTCCTTTTTAAGCATGTTCACAGTAAAGTTCCAGTATTTGTCCTTTCCTTGGCAGAAGCAGAAACTGCAGGCCAACCTCACACATCAAAGGAGCAGTGCTCCTCCTCACAGCTATTCAGCTCTTCTCCTTGGCAAAGGTTTCTCTTGAGTCCAGAAGTGATCTAAAGTTCTGGGGTTTAAGGTCTACTACTTACACCCCATTTTGCCTTTGTTCTCTTTGTGCAAGGGTCTCTGTGCCCAGTTCCAACCAGTTCTGTCCTCACTGGTGTAGTCTGACCACAGGGGGTGGAGACAGCATTGTGCAAGGGAGAGAGGCACTATTCAGGTCCACAGAAATCTCCTCCCACTATTCTAAAAGCAGCCAAGCCCCATTCAGCTCAGCTCTGAGTCATCCAGGAAGTGCCAGGCACACATCACCCTGTGCCTATCTACAGTGATTGCACATCCCCATTCCCTGTCACTCCAAAACCAGAAAGTCAATACATAAACAGGCAGAGGTGCACAGAATGGATAAACAAAAAAATGCCTAAGTTCTAAAAGTGGCATTTTCAAACACACAATTTAAAAAAAAACATCTTTACTAAAAGATATGTTCTTAATTTTGAGTTCAGAGAGCCTAAACTGTATTTCTCTATCTTGTCCCAATGGGAAGTTATACTTGTAAGATGTTACAAAGTATCTTCTATTCTATCTTATGGGCCAGATGGCCTTTCAATAGTGAAAAACAAAATTGACAGCATTTCACTATCAGCACATGTCACACTTACCAGTACATGTCCTACCATTCACATACAATGCACCCTGCCCACAGGGGTACTTTGGGCCTACCATAGGGGTGGCACATATGTAATAAAAGGGAAAGTTAGGGCCTGGCAAATGGTTGCACTTGCCAAGTCGTCATGGCAGTAAAGGCTGTGCGCAGACACTGCAGTGGCAGGTCTGTGATATCTTTCAGGGCTACTCCTGTGGGTAGCACAATCAGTGCTGCAAGCCCACTAGTAGCATTTGATTTACAGGCCCTGGCACACTCAGTGCACTTTACCAGGGACTTACCAGTAAATCAAATATGCCAATCATGGAGAACCAATTTACGCAGAAAGAACTTGCATTTTGACACTGATCAGCATTGGCAAGTGCCCAAAGCATCACAGCTAGCAAAAAGGAGTCCAGCACAGCATAAAAAATATAGGAGGAAGAGGCAAAAAAGTCAGTAGAAACCGCGCCAAAGATGCCAAGGCTAACAAGAGTTTAATATTTTTCTACATTCAGTAGGTTACTCATAGATGTAATGTGTTTGAAGTGAAGTATTTTCCCTACTCTTACTTAGGCTGCTGTAGGAATTGTAAAATGAATGTCTTCCCAGTTCAGCATTTCTCTACTGTTGTTCTGTTTGGAGAGGGAATATAAACTTTCACGGCTTCGAAATCCAACACTTTCCCTACTGTTGCAAAGACTGGAATGGTAACAGTAAACTCTTCTCCTCCAAAGTCCAACACTTTCCTCACTGTTGCACTGACTGCAGTGGAAATAAAATATTTAATTCCTCTGAAATTCAACACTTTCCCTTCTATTGCACAGACTGGAGTGTGAATAGTACATTTCACCTCTCCAAACTCCAACACTTTCCCTACTATTGTGCTATGCAGAGTGGGCTTAGTGAATTTCACCCCTCCGAAATCCAACACTTCCCTACTGAAGCACAGACTGGAGCTGGAATAGTACATTTTACCCCTCCAAAGTCAAATACTTTGCCTACTATTGCATTATTTAGAGAGGGAATAGTAAATTTTACCCCTCCTAAACGCAATGCGTCCCCTACTGTTGCTTAGACTTGAGTAGGAATACTACATTTCATCCCTCTGAAGTTCAACTCTTTCCCTATTATTGTGATTACGGTAGTAGGAATAGTAAATTCAACCCCTAGGATGTCCAACAATTATCTGCTGTTACATAAACTGAAGTATGAATAGTATATTTAATATTCTGAGATGATAAACGTTTTCATATTATTGGTTGAATGGATTTTATACATTGTTTAATTGTTTCATTCATGCAATTTGATTTGATTTTTAAATTTATTTCAATATTCATATTTTTTTGTAAATTTGTTTTTGGATTTTAGTTTTTTATATATTTTATTTATCGTCTACACATTAAAAAGAAAAAGACTGACCAACACGTTTTAGCATTTGCTTTAAACTGGGCCATAGAGTCCCAATGACTAGACATTGATTTTAAAGTGGCCTTAACCAAGACAGTCATTGCTCTCTACATTAAAAAACACAGCTAACGTGTATTGCAGTGTCTTTGAAACTTGTCACATTTCAGTTGCCACTTCTTAAAAAGATGGTGAACATATTATTACAATTTGTCCTTTCTCAAATTTGCAATATCAAGTAGCCATCCATAGAATAATAGTAAATTACATTATCCAATAAAAAGGAGTACGTTTTGTTCAAAACAGGCAATATGGCAGTTTCATAATGGCTGACATTTCTAAAGATTACTACCACTGCAAAATCAACATTATACAGAAATATACCAATTTTTTTTACAAGAATTCACAAGGGGTCTCATATTGTAAGTGTAAAGTGTATATAGCTGGACACATGCTGTACCAAATTAGGTAGAAACAAAATATGGTACTAACCCATCTCTATATAAACTATCAAACAAACTAACACTCTCATTGGATGATGTCATCAGCGATGTCATCAATGATGTCATTTGCGAGGCCATCAGTGATGTCATAAATGACGTCATAGAACATGTCATGAGTGATGTAATATGTGAGTTCATAAGCAGTGCATGGCTGAGACACAAAGTATAGTAATCTCTCCTGACTATAGCTGGTGAAGTTCTGATTTTTTTAAATTAAAAACATTATTGTTGTTGTTGACATATTCACCTAACTATAACATTACTTTAACCTTTGGTTTTTAAAGAGAATTTTAAAAAAATGTTTTTAAAGAAAACTGATCTTTTTATTACACCTACCTTTAAATTTACTTTAACCTTTGGTTTGTCAGTGAATTTCTAGGTTTTTTACACTAATTAATCATATTAGAAAATCAATATTTTTGTCTATTTTATGACGATATTAGTGTCAATTATATTTTGTTTTGGACATTTTTGTACTAATCATTATAAGTATAGGGACAGGAGATTTTGGTAAACAATATTTTTGAGATAAAATGTATGTCAAACAATGTTGTTTACTTCGATATTGTGTTAGTGATCCTCCATTGGTCTGTTCAACTGTCATTCACGTTGTGCTTCCGCCTCCTACAGTGTGTGTCAGCGGCTATGGCAATTTCAGCCATTGGTACACTTCCCTGTAAGTAACAGTATTTTTGCTGATCATATATACAAATCCACCTGCTTTACTTAGCCAATGCTTTACATTTCCATTTTCATCATTTTTTTTTAGGTTAACCATTGTGTGTTAAATTATGTCTTCAAGTTACAGTCTTTTGAAGCTGTTAGAAAAGGTTATCTTTTGTGTGGTATTCCCCTAGATTTTTGCCTTCTTTAGCTGAATACGGTATTTTTTGGCAGTGGGATTCTACCCCTGCCAACCAGTGGTAAAGTGTGTGTGTTCTTTCCTTTAAACATGCTAAAACTGCCTTACAGCTGTGTGGCTCATTTCATTTACTTATACGTCCCTATTTTATATGGTACTACCTGTACAAAAGGCCCCTAAATAAAATGCTACTAGTGGGCTGAAGCACTCGTGGTGCCACCCAAACAAAATAGCTCTGTAAAACATGTCACTGGCCTGCCAGTGCTGCCTGCCTTGCAGTTTTAAACTGCCATTTAGACTTGCCCAAATAACCCCTTTGCCAAGCATAAGCGTTTCTTTTTAGGTTGAGCATTCAACTATTCAACTATACTTTAGTATATACTTATGTGTATGTATTTTGTGGACTCTGGAGATCAGCCCTAGGACTAGTCTGCTTCCGCTTAGGGACTTTTTTTCTGTTCAACTGCCTCTATTTAAATGTTTTGATAGGAAACGACCAGTAGAGGTCAGTAGAATACCAGAATTTCTTTCTGCTTAGGGACTTTCTTTTTTTAATTTTTCTGGCAACTGCCTCTATTTAACTTTCTTGAGAGAAAACGATCAGCAGAGGTCAGTAAGATACCAGAATCACTTCAGCATCCTCTAGATTCCAGTCCATAGAAATTGTCTTCCACGAGCACCCATAGACAATAGTATTTTTTTTTTTTAATCTTGTATTTTCAGTGATATGACCACTGAAGGCCCTGATTTTATATTAAAAACAGAGCTTTAGACTATACCATTTCCCACTGAAAGGCAATATTTTTTTCCATGTGTTCCCACACCTGGCGTGTCACGCAGTTTGGTGCTCACTTTCCCTCCATGTTAAAGTACCATAGATGTTTCAGCACCCAGACTAATGTGCTGCATAGCTAAATACATATAAGGTCCCAGTCGAGACCGATTGCATTACAAATGCTTGTTAATTCTTGTAAGTTACCCCTTCGTTTGGCCCTAATGGCACATAGGTCTGGTGCAGAGAGTATTTAAAAGATAGAACACAAAGGAGTTATCAGAGTAATTTTGGTAATTCCACGTTATACTTGACGCAGAAGTACTGATAATAACGTGAATATTCCTGCTCACATAATTAAGAGTAATTTGGGGGAGAATAATCATACTATGAGAGCAAATGTAGGGAGTGGCAGCGGCCACTCTGACTCAGTAGTCATGTCCTGCTGCCTTTCGAGCTCTTTCTTAGTGCAAAATGCATTCTCGCAAAAAAAGCACTATATGCCAGGAGTAAGCTGGGGGGAAATCCTACCCCAAGAGCACCTTTAGCACTATTTCGCAGTGCAAATACATTATTGTGCCCATTTCGTACAAAATGATTGAATTTTGCATTTAGAAATAGAGTTAAGTACTGAATTCTTTTTATAGTGTAATTATGGGTAATCACACAGGGTTCTTAAGTAATTCCTCGTGATTATGCTACATCGAATTACACAAGTTATGCCCACCTCCAGTTTAATCTGCTGCATTGTATGCATAATAGAACATTTACTCATGCTGACGCTTTGTGTCAAGGGTTTCTGCTCAGAATCATCAATTAACGCTCTGCAACATTCCAAAAAGGGACTTTAAAAAGCGCTGAGTAATGTTTTGACCTAAAGGCACATACACTTTAAACGTGACAGAGGAAGACAAGCATCTCTCAAAAATATTCAAAAACTACAGACAACTTTCGGTAGCTCTGAGGATTGTAAGGGTGCTATGTGAGTACTGAACCCCACATGATTCCAGACGACGTAAAAATAGGTAAAGGAAAGCAAAAAAGAACACATCGTATTAATTTTGAATGCCTGTGACCTGGGCAACCAGCGAATTGCATCTTGCGTGAATCATGCAATTGACGCAGCGATTTTAACCCCCTTCTCATTTTTTTCGCTGTAATTTGGCGCCCACCTATCTTGGCGCCCTGTGCAACCGCCTGCTTCGCCTACATTGAGGGCCTGATGCTGTTGGGAGTATTTGTAACTATTGCAGCCATGTGCTAAGGGGACAGGACTAGAATAACATTTTAAGGCGAGAGGTTTTCTAGGAACAAAGTCGAAAGGCGATGGAACCCGGGCGAGTTCGGGTGTGAGGCAGTAAATCCGGCGAAGAGAAGGAAACCTAGGACAAACGTGAGATGGATGTATGACGTTACAACGCATACTTTTACCACGCATACCATTACAACGCGGTATTTACAACGAATACCGTTACAACGCATAGCGCTTAGAGGTGCTGGATAGTGGTAAGTATAATTTTATATTCCAACTCCAGTCCCCGTGGACACTAGGGAAGGTGTTGGATATAAAATTAAACGTATTCCCTATCCTAGAGCGCCCCCCAGCGCAATGCGTTGTAATGGTATGCGTGGTAATGCCTGCGTTGTAGTGGTAGTGCGTTGTAAAAATTCCGTTGTAAACGTTGTATACCACGTGGGATGCAAGAACCACGGAAGCAGGGGCGTAGATATCAATGGTGCGCCGGGTGCAGTTTCACCGGCGCCAGTGGGATGGGGCCCAGGCTTCCTTGCATTAGTGGTAGTTTAATTACCAGGTCAACAGCAGAGTCTTGAGACAGAGGGAAGAGTGACAGGAGCAAAGTAGCTATTCAGATGGGTGCTTCAAATGGGCCGGTACTGTCCGGTACGGAGTACCGGCACCTTTTTTTATTTATTTTCAGTGGAGGACTACGGGCACGTCTCAAGAGAAATGCTATACTTTTAATTGGAGAGTACCGGCACTTCTCAAAATCAAGCAGGTACTCTGCTACAGAGTACCTGCACTTCTATTTTTCCATTTCAAGCACTGTGTGCAGTGAGAGGGGCGAATGAAAGAAAGTTATGAATAAAGTGATAGAGTTGAAAAAAAGAGAAGATTGGCTGGATCGAGTGCAGAATGGAAACAGCAGAGGAGCACTGCATGGACAAGAGGATGTGGCGTTCTGGCCCAAACCGCCTTTGGAACTGTGAAAAGAGATTCGAGTCCCGGCGTCGACTCAACACATCCCGTGATTTTGGGCAATTTACTTAATCTCCCGGTAAACCACTTAATCCGAGGAGCCTAAAAACATTTGAAAAAATTACATGTGATCTTGTTTAATGTAACTTGTGCTCATGTAAAGAGCTGCAATGCCTTCGGTAAAGTTAGCTCTATATAAAACTATCTCCAAATAAATTGAGAGGGGGGAGGGAAAAGTGAAGACATACAGGTGGGCGAGTGAGAGTGGAAAGTGGAGAGACAGTGAAATTGAGAGAAAGATAGAGAGGGAATATACAAAGAAGGGTTAAGAGGGACAACAAGGGAGGGGGAAAGTGAAGAGCTAGAGAGTGAACGTGGCACGAGGGATGTAGGAAAGAGAAAAGCGGGAGTTAGAAGTGGAGGGGGAAGAGTGGAAGGTGAAAGGTAAAGTGAGGGAGAGGCAGGGGATTATCAGGGGGTTAGTAAGGGTTACGACTACCAGAGTGAAGAGATGCAGCGGGCCAGGAGCATAGCTTTCTTTAGTGTAGCAGGTGCAGTAGCGCCGATTTCCAGATTGCACCACCATTTCTGCTGTTTGTTACTACCTGACCACTTAGATAGGGTTGCCACTTTCTTTCCTGGCATTAGGGCCCTTGGTAACGTTGCTATGCCACACCTCTGGGGCAATGAAACGAAATAGGAATATGAGAGGTGGGGGTATGAAAAAGGAACGAGAGAAAGAAGTAAGGACCACTGGAAGTAGGGAAAGAAACAGCAACCTCTGGGATAATGGAAAGAAGCAGGGACCTACGAAGAGAGGGGAAATAAGCAGGGTCACTAGGAGAGAGGAAAGAAGAACAAATGGAAAGAAGCAGGAACTTGCAAAATAATGGAAAGAATGAGGGACCAGAGGAATTCTTGGAAAGAAGATGTGATAATAGAAAGAAGCATGGACCCACGTGATTAGGGAAAGATGCAGAGACCACTAGGAGAAGGCAACACCACAGTAACCTGTAGAATAAGTCAAAGAAGCAGAGAACTAAGGGAGAAAGCAAAGAAGCAGGGCACATCAGGTGAAGGGCAAAAACAATGATCTGTGGGATGCAGGGGGGGGGCCTAAGCATGAGTCTCAGGGAGATGATTTAGGCAGTAGATTTACTTAACGCTTCCTTCGCCTCTGGCCAGGTCCCCCCTAGTTGGAAGCGGGCCATAGTAAAAGCCCTGTTGAAAAAAGCTGGGCTTGACCCCGCCGATTTTTCCAACTTTCGGCCAATCTCCTTACTGCCAGGGATGGGGAAAATCGCAGAGAAATGGGTCAACCGGCAGCTCTCGTCCTTCTTGGAAACCAACGAGCTGTTGCAGCACTCCCAAACTGGCTTTCGGCCCGGTCAGGGCACTGACTCGGTGCTGATTGCTATGGTAGAAGAGGGCAGGTGCATCTTAGATTCAGGAGGATCAGCAGCTCTGGTCCTCCTGGATCTGAGTGCCGCATTTGACACGGTGGATCACAAGATCTTGATCCACCGGCTGGAAGAGCTGGGAGTAAGAGAGTTGGCGCTCACCTGGCTGACGTCATTCTTGAGTGAGCGAACGTATCAAGTGTGCGAGGGCAATAGAAGATCAGTGCCCACCCCCCTTCAGTGTGGTGTCCCGCAGGGCTCATCGCTGAGCCCTACGCTTTTTAACGTCTATATGGCCCCACTGGAGGGGGAGGTTGCACCCTTTGGAGTGAAACTCGCAACGTATGCGGATGACACCCAATTGATTGTTTCGCTATCGCTCGCAGAGAGCCACGGAGAAAAGTTTGCCGCCTGCCTTACCAACATCATGGCATGGATGGCAGACTCGAGACTCAAGCTTAATGGCTCTAAAACAGAGGTGATGCTTCTGGGAAATCTCTGTACCTCCCTCCCCAAATGTATGTGGCCTTCTTGTCTAGGGGAGCCCCCGACCCCGAAAGAATCCATAAAAAGTCTTGGCGTCTGGTTAGAACCGGAACTGTCGATGCACACTCAGGCGAAAAAAACTGCAGGGAGCTGTTACGGTCTGCTCCGTTTAATACGGAAAGCCATGCCCCTTCTTCCCCCAGACTCCAGAAAATTACTAGTACAGGGCCTTATTCTGTCAAGACTGGATTACAACAACGCCCTCTTCCTAGCAGCGCCAGAGTACACCCTGAACGTGCTCCAGAGGGCACAGAATGCAGCCGCCAGACTGCTGACGAATACACCCAGAAGAGCATCAGCTAAACCAGCCTTGAAAGCGCTCCATTGGCTGCCCATAAGAGCGAGAGTGAAATTCAAAGCGCTCTGTACCGGGTTCAGAGTCCTCCAAGGGACTGGTCCTCCGATCCTAAAAGACCTGATCCGCCCCTACAAATCATCAAGAACGCTCCGCTCTGGCGAGGAGAACCTGGTGGTAATCCCGAGAGCAAAAAGAGCAAGGACTGGGGGACGTCGTTTCTCAATAAATGCTGGCCAGCTGTGGAACTCCCTCCCAACAGCAATGAGGAAAGAACCCAGCTTGGCCAGATTTCGAAAAACTCTGAAAACTTTTCTTTTCCCCCATAACGACTAACATCTCAGGGTGTTGATCAGAGGAGTTCCGTCTGAGTGTACATTTAGCGCTGGGACGCTCAAGGGCAGCCATGCGCTTTAGAAATCCATTTTCATTTCATTCATGAGACAGAAGGGTGGGTTTCGTGGAGAGGGCAGAAAAGCAGAGAACTCCGAGCAAAGGAAAGAAGCAGGGATGGGCAGAAACGCTGACCTCTGGGGGGTGGGGAGAAGCGGGAACCTCTGATACAAGTCTGAAGGAAAAGGGAAGAGCGCAAACTTCTACCGGGGAAACCAGGGTCAGGTGCAAGACCCTAAGCGAGTCTGAGAGGAAAGCAGGAGCCTGCAGAGAAAAGTGAGAAGATGCCGGAACAGGTGACTTCTGAGCAGGGCTAAGGAAGGGTGGGATAAAAAACCTCACAGAGAAGAAAACTGGGACCTCGGGACAGCGGCTAGAAGCAGTGTCCATCGGCGCTAGGGGGAGAAGCAGGGCCCTCGGAGAGAAGTAGCAGAGGCAGGAACATCAGGCATAGGTATGAAAAGCAGGAGCCCGAGGGCGAACCAAGGTGAAAGGCAGACACCCATGGGACAGGGCAAGACTGGCACCGCGGGGACATGGTGGGAGGCGGGAAGCTCGCGGACAGCGTGAGAAGCACGGGAAGCGGGGGGACAGGGCTGTTGTGCACCCAATGTGAATGAGCTGCAGGCAAGGGTACCTGCTCCGTAAATAGTCCACCTCTTCCCAGACGCCAGCCTCCCTCCCCCCCCCCCCCCCCCCCCCCCCCCACACTCCGTCCCCCCGGTGTGCAGCGCCCCCGGAGCCGGAGCACCCCCGCAGCCCGCGTCTCCCGCTCTGAAGTGTGAGAAGCCTCCGGCAGGGGGCGGCCGGGAGAGGGCGGCTCTCCCTCTCTCTCTCACACACACACGCCGCCTCCTCAGACACGCTCCCACTCCCTGCTCCAGCAGGCTGGCTACGCTCAGAGCCGGGAGCTGCCGCTGCCATCTGGGGGATTCTGCCAGCCTCCTCCCCGGGACTGACCCAAGGGCTCTGCCGGCAACGAGGGGCGTCGGGAGAGACCCCCGGAGCACCGCTTCCCTGGGGCATCCCCCCGCCGCCGGAAAGTTAAAGTGCGGGGAGCGGAATTTGGGGAGAAGTCAGTGCAGGTGGAGAAGGTAAGAGGGACACCCACGCGCACTGTGCATGAAGCCAGCCTCAGAGCCTGCTGCAAGTTTGGGGAGGGGGGGGGGGGAGGGGGCGATAGTGCACCTGGGCAGTGCCACCCGCGAGCGCTGGCTGTGAAGAGTGGGGTGAGATGGTGTTTACTGCGGTCGACTATGGATACATTGGCACTGGACTGACACGTGTCTTATGTCACATCATAATTGTGCGTATAGCGCCTATCCCGCAAAGGCGGCATCTCAGCGCTTTCATTTGGTCCTTGTTTGCACGCATGCCTACTCAGTCACTCGATAGGTCGCTGGAACAAGTGGGTCAGACCCTTGGGGTGTCATCGGGACACTTTCAAGTGATCAACTCGGCTTACTAGTGGGTTTGGGGGTGAGGGGGTGATGCTGGCGGAGGAAATGTCGAGTTTTATAAACGCGTTGTGTGTGTGTTGTATTTTGGATTTCTGCAATGTCCCATAGAGCCACGAAGTGTTACTAAGGCGCTTAGGCACCATATTAGCCTTCTGAGACTTCCTAACCAGCATCACGAGCACGTCGTAAATGCACATTGTATAAATCATGTATATATGTATGATTGTAAAGTACTTCCATACAGACAGAAGCAGAAGGCGCTTTGAAATACTAGGGCTGTCTAAGAGGAACTGTAAAAACTTCTGAGGGAGAACTTCTCTGCGTGTTAGGCGTGGTGGACAGGCCCTGATCTATGCCAGTTACACGAGCGACGAATGTGTGAATGAACAGGTGAGATGATGGCGAGTTGAGTGGGTGAATCGATGATGATTTTGGATGAATGGTTAGGAACGATCAATGAGAGCTCTTGCATAAAAAGCGCCTCGAGTACATCAGTCACCTGTATGCGCTTCCTGGCTAAAGATTGAACATGAGTGAATCTTGGCTGCATGTGTCCGCCAGCACGGAGGGCCGCCGGACCGGGGCCAGCGAGGGTGTTCTCTGATTGGGGCTTTGTGGCTTGAAGGGGCACGCACTTGCAGGGTACAGTGCCAGGGCATGCGTCTGCCCTAGGCAGCTGACCCGTCTCCCCAGGGAGTTCACAGGATGGCGCGGGATGCCCTTTCAGGCGTCTGCGCGGGGGCATAGAGATTCACTGGGCAAGGGTTAGTGCCGGCTTCTCTATGCGTGATGCCCGGGGTGTTTGAAATACCTCTTGCTGTGGGGCCGGGTGGCATTAGGAGTGTGGGCATTAGAGACAGCCAAGGGGCGATTCCTCTGACCCGATATCTACCTGCAAGTGACAAGGCGCCTTTGCATGCTCGCAGGCTTCAGGACATACGAGCTTGCTCCCGGGTTGATGCCCCCCAACCCACCAGCTTTTAGACTGGGCGAGTTGCCTTTCACCTCTTGAATATTCCCTTGTGGTGCGTGTGTGATGGTTAGGGCGCCTTGATGGCATATTTTTCAATGGTGACCAAAACTGCGCCGCTGGTGATTGACTTTGCCACGTGTTTTAGGGTGGCAGGACTCCGTGCTCGGAGTGAGATCCCATCCGCAGTCACCGAGACCTGCCCTAGTTCACTTTTTGGCCAATAATTGATTCGTGATCGATCCAGTGAACGGCTTGGGTTGGGAGAGCCGCAGTTGTGAGACACCCGCTGCACTGACAGGGTGTGCACCCAGTGGGGTAACATTAGCCCCGCAGCTCCCGCGGTGGGGGTGGGGGGGGGGGGGGGGGGCGAGTTCCAGGTGGCACTGTGCTCGAGCTGCCTGAGAGTTCCTGATTGAGTTCCGAGCGTGGGGGCCCCCTCAAGTTTCGTCGCTGGATGGTTCACATCTTCGCCTCAGCGCCTGGCGATTCCTGCCAGAAGTACAGCTCTCGATGTGCCAGGGCTGCTCTGGAATGCTCTACCCACCATGCCAGTCGATTTCCATTACAGTGCCCCCCCCCCCCCCCACAAGAGCTTCCCGCTGTACCAGCGCCCGCACGTGCCGGTGGAGGTCAGGCGGTGTGCCACAGGGCAGTGCCCCGCCGCAAAGATGGAACACTCTCCCACACAACTGTCCACCTTCAACTCGTTACCTCGCTCCCTCTTTCTGCCTCCATTTCTCCCATCTTCATCGCTACCGCCGACCCCCACTATCCTCTTCTCGCCCACCCCGAGTCTGGTTCTGAGGTCCTTCCAGTACGAAGCTCACACATGGCACAGTCCAGGCAGCGGGAACGCGAGAATAACCCATAATGCTCGAGCTCGGCTCTATTTTGCCAGTGCTTGAAATGGCCACAAGTGCAGGAACTCAGTATCACCGAGTACGTACCTCTCCCATTAAATGTAAGGCACACCTGCTAAGAAGTGCTGGTACGCTCCCTTTTAAACTGAAGACAGGTAATCACTCAGTGCGTGACAGAACCTGCCAGTTCAAAGCGCTGCGTTTTAAACATAGCGCCTGTGATTTCTCAGTGTGTAAAGTGCCGAAGCTACGTTCCGGCAGCTAGAGGGTTGCACCCTGCCTGACAAGCATAGGTACGGCTTTGGGGGTAATTATGGAAATGCACCCCCCTTTGGCGATAATCCATGGGGGTGCTGGGGGCGGAATGCAGCGAGTGTCAGACTGCTGTGTTTCCACTTCACGTGCTGTGTGTGCCACGAAGACACCATCCCCTCGCCCCGTCTGCAGCGTGGGGCCAGCAAGCCTCAGTGCCCGACCTCTCGTGCGGTGCGCAAGGAACAGGCAGGCTCAATTTATTGACTATGTGGAGCTCACCAGTACCCAGTACTGCCCCAGTTCTCGTGCTCCGTGCCAGGCTCAGAGTAACACCTCCCTCCACGTGCTGTGGGCAGCGAGCAAAGTGCAAGGCTCACCACGATGTGCTACCCTAGTGAAATAGGTCGCCCATCGTGCTGTTTGCTGCAAGCAAACCACCTCCTCTCTGTGCTGTGTGGGGTTCGGACACAGGAACTCATCACTCCGGACGTTTCGAGCCACTCCCCCCCCCCCCCCCACACACACACACCCTCTCCCCTTGCAGTGAAAGACCAACCACGTAGTAGTCAGGGCTCGAGTAGGGGTACCACACGGGTGGACGGCGTCCCCCCCACTTATTTTACCGGGAGCTCGATAACCGGAGCCACACATTCACTCTTTGGCCTCTCTGGGGCGAGATCGGAGCCCATTCAGAACGCTGCTCACGCGCTGGCTTCTCTGATGCAATCGCATCTAAGGGGTGAGCAAGGGGAGGCAAGGAGTCTGGTGATGCAAGCCACCTTTCGTTACGTCAGCGCCCCCCTACTTCTTTTATTTTAGGACTTGTGCCCTGGTAGTAGTAACGACGCGCGGCGCACCGCGAGCAGATGGTCCCACTCGCTGTGCAGTGCGTGCTTCACTCACACCAGGCTGCTCCCCCCGTACAGTCTAGGCCTCGCTGTGGCCCAGTACTACCTCACCCCTGAGCCCACCTCCTCGTGCTGCGTGCCCTGAGCAGGGCGCTTCCCTCCCTGTACAGTCTGGGCCTCGCTATAGTCCAGTACTACCCCCCCCCCCCCCTGTGCCTCGAGTAACTCACCGCACCCCACTTGCAGTGCTAGGCGCACCACGACCTGGTTAAACAGGTCACACCTCGTGCTGCGCCCCCTCTTTAATAGTGTGAGGCTCACCACAGACCAGTCATTCCAGAGCCCTTGACTATAGGCGCTGCATCGATTGGCGACATTCTAATTCTCCAGCGAGGCCAGGCACCCCCTGTGGGTCTGTTTGAGAAGAGCTGCTTGGGTGCGTGCCTCACGCACGTGCCTCTGAAGCACACAGGTGTATACCTCACTCTGTGCGTGAAGCACTGCCAGGCGTTTAATATGAGCAGCTCGCTGTGTGTTGTGCGGGTTGACTTTACTTGTGTGTGTATGTCGGTGTGTGTGTGTGTGTGTTGGGGGAGGGGGGGGGGGAGTTGGGGGGGGGGGGGTCACTCCGAGGCTGCGTCTCTCAGCGGGTAATGAAGGTGTACATCACAAGCAGACTGCACGCCCCATTTCTCGAGACGTGCGTAAACGTCTCCGACGTCACAGCTAATTAACCGAGCAGCCGCGACCTTGCTCTGGTCGGTATGTTAAACATGCATCCATTGTTGAAAGTTGTTGGTCATTAAAGGGCTGAAAACGATGGCGGCCTGAGAGATGTAACAGGTCACCATTCATGTTTTCGAGGGGGTTGTTGTGCACTTCTCACGCCGCCAGGACTGGCCTTGTGCTCTGTGCACCCTGGCTATGGTCCAATCCGCATGCTGCTAGCATGGCTACTGCGCACTGCACACACTGCTAGGATGGGTACAGTGCACTGTGCACACTGCTAGGATGGGTACAGTGCACTGTGCACAGTGATAGGATGGGTACAGTGCACTTTGCACACTGCTAGGATGGGTACTTTGCACTTCACACAGTGCTAGAATGGGTACTGTGCACTGCACACGCAGCAGCATGAGTACTGTGCACGATAGGTACGTAGTGTGCGCTGAACACAGTGCTAGGATGGGCGCAGTGCACTGCATACAGTGCTAGGATTGGTACGGTGCACTATGCATAGGGCTTGGATGGGTACTGTGCACTGGGCATAGTGCTAGGGTGGCAACGGTCCCCTGCCCATCGTGCTAGCATGGGTTCTGTGCACTGCACGCAGTGTTAGGATGGGTACTTGGCAGTGCGCTTGGATGGGTTCTGTGCATTGTGCTTGGATCAGTAAACTGCTGTGCATGCATTGCTAAGATGGATATTGTGCATTACACACAGTGCTAGGATGGTTACTGTGCACTGTGTACAATGCAAGGATGTCTACTGTGCACTGTGCGTAGTGCTACAATGGGTAAAATGCACTGCACACAGTGCTAGGATGGGCACTGTGCACTGAACACATTGCTTGGATGGGTGCTGTGCACCGTGCACAGTGCTAGGATGGGAACGGTGCACTGCACACAGTGCTAGGATGGGTAATGTGCACCGTGCATAGTGCCTGGATGGGTACTATGCACCGTACACAGTTCTTGGATAGATACTGTGCACTGTAAGTAGTGCTAGGATGGGTACTGTGCACAGATTGCTAGGACGGGTACTGTGCACTGCACACAGTGCTAGAAGGGGTTCTGTGCACTGCACACAGTGCTGGGATGGATACCGTGCACTGCACGTAGTGCTAGAATGGGTACGGTGCACAGATTGCTAGGATGGGTTACTGTGCCCTGCACACAGTGCTAGAATGGGTATTGTGCACCGTGCCTAGTGTTTGGATGGATTGTGTGCGGTGTGCACAGTGCTAGGTTTGATAATGTGCACTGTGTATAGTGCTAGAACGGGTACTGTGCACAGATTGATTGGATGGGTACTGTGTGTGCACTGCACTCATTGACACGATGAGCATTGTGCTTCACATACAGTATATCATTTAGTTACCTGTCCCATGCTCTAAGGGGGCAGGGCCAAACTGGCCCATAGGGCAGTCTGGAAGTGTCAGAAGGACTGGTCTGACAGGACAGTACGTGAGGCATTTTTCTGGCTGTTTGTTGGGCTGTTTTATGGTCTGCCAGATGTTTTTTACTGTTGATTTCTCTGATATTATCACTAACATTACCTGCAACAAGAACGAATGCAAACAGTCTCCCATAACTTGCAAAGCACCTGTACAAGATCAAAACTGCCCCCATTTTGCAAATACAGCCCCTTTTTAGGTATCGCCTACGCAGCGCGCATGCGCTACTGTAGGAGGGGACCTTTTGGAATCAATCTGCATTTTGGCCAAAAACGTGCACCTGTTGCATTGCTTTCTATTGCAACGCGGGCACAGTTTGGCGTTTCCTTTGCGGGAGCGAACAGTGGCGCCATGTGTTAAATATTATCGTGCTCGCTCCCGTAAGGTAAACGCTGCGTGTCCCTGCTCTCGGCTGCACTCCCCCCACCCCTCCCACTTGTTTATTATATTAGGCAGCCACTCCCCTTCCTGTATGCAACGCTCTCCGGGGCCCTTGTCTTTCAGCGCTAGTTTATTTTGCTTAAGCGCCTCCATGCTGCGCTTTAACTTTAAAGGCGGCCACTCCCCTTCCTGTATGCGACGCTCGCCAGGGCTGCGCTTGTTTTCCCTTGCCGACGCTGCAGTGGCTTGGAGCTGCCTTCCGCCCGGACATGGCATGTTGACACGGCGCCTTGATACATTTACCAAAATTAAATACATATCCCAGTTTCGAGGGAAGTTCAGGTGGGTGTGAGCACTAGGGGCAAGGCGCTGCTCTTGTTTTCCCTAATCACCATCGGACCCTCTCCCGCATGCAGGGTGAGACAAGGACGGTATCCCTCAACCTGCACCGCTGCTGCCTTTTTTCACCTTCTACCACACAGACATGATAGTAGCTCATTCTAACGTGAATTTCACGTCCTAACCTATCACAATATTGTGACCTCTCTAATAGATGTAATTGTATTTATATAGCGCTTACTACCGCTGTCCGCGGCATCGAAGTCTTTTCGGCGATTAGCACTTTATTCCGGAACCTAAAGGGATTAGTGGTGGAGTAGTATGGGGAAATACTCAGCAATTCGTTGTCATATGACTTTGACAAAATATGCACATTTAAAAAATGTGAACATGGTATATTGTTGTCAGGTTTAAAAGTGAAGTATATACAGCAATTGCTGAAACTGTCGATTAGTGTACCCTCTGCTATCACTGTCATTTTGTAGTCCTACTTCAATGTATATAGCCTATCCGGTTTTTGGTTTCTTAAATCTGGTCACCCTAGGCATGCTCGGCGTCCAGGGCAGTTGAAAGTCCTGGGACACTCACGTGCGGGGGAGAGACCCTAGAGGACAAGCCTACTCCAGCTGTGGGATGAATTTGGCAGTGGTGCAGTGCAGCTCCGCATTGATTGCCTCATTTTAGTGCAGACAAAAAGTTCAGCAAGGAGCTGGCAGCAGGCCCTGCTCCCTCGAGAGGCACAGGAACGCTCCAGGATAGGTCCGCCTTGTGGCAGTCGCAGTCACAAGACCCCTCCCCCCCTCCCATGCAGTGACCTGGAACTAACCTACGCTTCTGCCGCCTGTGCACCCGGAGCTGTTTTTTGGGCTTCTAATGTTTTGTTGGTTGTGTTCCTTTGACCCATACTTTTATGCTGACCATTTTTAAGTATCTCCTCTTTTGCCAATGAAAATAAAATATCTGTGTTTTCACATCTGTATTTCAATTATTAGCGGAGTATCAGTTCCAAGCACGGGGTCTGCTGTTTTCGGAGTCTTGGCTCTGGGCTCTTCAAGAATCTTGAGGTAGGAAGAGCCCCCCACCTCCCAACTTTTACTAGAAGGGCTTTCGGGATCTCTAGGGGCTGCTTGCACTAAGGTTGCCACTGCTGCTTCAGAATGAAGGGACCTGACAGAGCGACAGGCGAAGCCAGCCTCCCCCAGGTGTCTTCGTGAAAATGGAGCATGCCAAGGACAAGTTAGGGGATAGAAGAGGGGTGGGGTTAGGGGTAGGGTACTTAAGGACAGGAGGTTGTGAGTTCAGCCTCATGTTGACTCCTTCGGACAGAAAAAAATGAGCCAATCTCCCACACTGCATAATCAGGGTAGCAGCAGTGCTTGATTTAAATGTGCCGGGACTGTCAGGTACGGAGTACCACCACTTTTTTATTTTGAGATGGAGAGTACCGGCACTTCTCAAGAGAAATGCTATACTTTTAATTGGAGAATACTAGCACTTTTTAGAAACAAGCAGGTACTCTGGTACAGAGTACCTGTACTTCTATTTTTCCATTTCAAGCACTGAATAACAGTGAGGGTTAAGGCACAGCACAGTGGCATTGCCAATAGGTCTTGCCTTTGGGACCTTATAAGTGTTTAGTTATCAAGCACAATATCCTTGGTGCAACAACATCAACTGTTGCATGGGTAAACACTTATAAGGTCCCAAAGGCGAGACCTATTGGCTACGCCAATGCTTGTTTTAGTTGATATGCTAATTTATTTTGGTGCCCAGGTCCATTTTCTGTCCCAGTCCGCCCCTTTAAGCGGGCTAGCCAGGGACAGGCTGGTCCTTACCAAATTAAAAATAAATAAATACATAAATAAATAGATATGAAATTGAAGCACGGCCCTATGAGACCCAATATGTATGCAGAAGGATAAACAAAAGTGCATCCTGGATGCTCAGGGACACAGGTGTCCCATGGCCTAGGATTAAATTTCATTCCAGTTACACATATACATGTTGCCAGCTTATGTTTACATGCACCCTGCACATATTTTACTGCTTACAATGCAGGTGATGGTGCTATAGAAACAGAGATCTTGTTGCTTGATGACTTCAAATATTTCTTATCCATTAAGACTGTGCTGATGAACTTCTCAAGCACTGGGTTCTACTTCACAATGATTAGACCACACACTGGTTTACACAGGACACAGTTTTCTGGTCCTTTTTTAGCTACTGCCTAGGCCACCTCATTTTTACAGACTTCCCTGCTTTTGTCATCTCACTTAAATCTCTGTTTCAAATTTACCCAGTGTGCAATCATCTCAGCTGGATGTGACTCAGTATGTATTTTAGACCAGAGGGTGCATTTCAAATATGTAATTTGTTTAGTGAGATGCCAGTGGTGTGCCTGGATGTCTTCTGTTTATAACATTGGCACATCGCCTGAGTGTCTGTCTCCTTGACCCAGTTGGGGGTTCTTGGTACTGCAGTACTTTAAACAAATGTATACTGCAGTGTTCCGAGTACCTTTTTGCTGTCAATTACTCTAAGTATCACAATGATTATTAAAGTCACTCTTGACAATCAATGCTCAAAGTACAATATATGACCACCACTCATATTAGTTTCAATCCATGTATATCTTAGGTCAGTGATACTCAAAGTACGGGCCCCCTGGTCAACAGCAGAATAAGGGTGCTGTTTATTCGACTCAGGGCTAAATTAAAAATATGTTAAATAAACAGGCACACCTTTATTTAAAGGTTAATTTAAGTTACAGAAAGGAAGTAACTAGGGTGTCATTCACAGTTCACATTTAGAAATACCTTCATTTTAAAGACATATTGAGCAAAAGTTTAAAAATATGATAAAATCTGTTCAAAACTCAAAAAGTGTTTACCATTAACCTGGAGAGCCGTTTCACCTTAGTACATGTGATTTTGTCAGTGTATTGGTGCATTGTGAAGTATTTTTTTTAAGTGATCGTTTTCCAAGATTAATTTAGAAATTTTCATTCCCCCTCCCCCATCCTGACAACAATGTCAATAGTGAACTAAGAGGCAATTTCTTTGTTATATGCCCTGGGTTTATATTATATATGAACAACACTATGGTTATTAAATCAAATTTAGGGGAAGGTTTGTAGAGCGCACACCCTGAAGCCATGTATTTTGAGATTCTCAAATGTGATAATGAAAAAGGAGAAACTTTGATATAAACCAGTTGACTAGGATCACACAATTTAGTTAAGTTGAGAAGCTGGGATTATTCCCAAGTTTTTGGCTCCACATTGTGCAATTCAGATACTACGGGGGTCATTAGGTTAGCGGGTGGATCGACAGGAGATGTGTTAGGAGCGTTTCACACAACAAATTAGCACAAGAATCACAACTGGCTCAACCACAGATGCTCATGTTCGGGTCATTTGCCTTGTTCCTGTGTGCTTGTACAAAAGTTTTGGCTTGCAAGGCAAGCAATTATGTGATGTGGCATAAAACCGCAATTTCAGGAATTTTGCATAACAAACATACCCTTCACGTGTTGCAACATCCAAGCTAGGTCTTGCTAGTGATTTCAAGTCTTAGAAGTTCCAAAAAGGCTTTTAGCGAAATTCCACATGTCCCTGCACCTAGGTGCATCACTCAGAGAGAGTTCCCCCATTGCCTGACGGCAGAATATCAGTCTTACCCACACTCGCTAGGATGGCGGTCAGGAGTCTCCAGGCATTCATTTTCGACCTGGCTTGAGTAGAAATCTGGAATCTGCGACATGCTCCTCTGATCTGACAGTATGTCTTCTTCTTTGTCTGGGGTCTGGTCTTGTGTGCTCCCAGACTCGGCAGGTGAAACTTGGTTCTAGCTCCACTCTGTGGGTCACAAGCCGCTAGGCGATTATGACTGCATGCTGTCCTAGGGTGACGGTCCTCTTCCTGGACTAGGCCCAAATCCTGATATTCAGGGGTCATTGCATACCACATACGGCTAGAGCCCTTAGTCCTCTGTGCTAACCCCTCCTGGCATAAGAGGATCTCTTAGCAACATCAATAATGTGACAGCTCTCTTGGGGTCTCATCAATTCAAAGGGCAATGGCCCTCCCTTGGTGTCAGTGCAGCACCACAATAGCTACCTTTTCTCACAGTAGTGGCCTCCTCTTCGCCTCAGGGATCACGCCAAGTACCAGGGTGGCTGATGTGGTCGGCAAACTGTTCTCGATGGACCAGAATCTCACACTCCACTCCCGGGATCCACTGGACCTCGCTACCTCCGTGCAATGTTCCTCTCCTCACAGGGCCCACTGGTTTTGGGTCAGACAGAAGCTGTTGCTCCAGGCTCCGCATGAGTGTCCTTGATTCTCCTAAATGATGCCCCCTCACCCAACATGAGGACACTATCAGACCCCTAGTCTCCAGTCCTCGTTACAACAGGCAGAACTTGTGCTGAGCTTTTCGGACTGTGATGAACAGCTTCAATTTGACAATTTGGGAGTCTAAAGCTCCCTTGTTTATAATCCATTTCCTGACACACTTATGATTTTGTGTCACTGCCTTTGAAGTTTGTGTTTCTGGGGCTGCCCACTTTTCAGTGCCCACTCCTTTGTTGTGCTCTTCCTCCAGAGAGAAGTCTTTTATACGTGGATGTCAGCCTCAGTGATCTGGGCATCTAAATGTTACCAGAGGGCCATCACCATACTCCTAATGATTCCCTTATCCGTCCCGTCTTCTTCTTCAGAGGTGCCCAGGCCCTTTTGACCAGTGCCCTCGTGTCAGAACTAGAGCCTACCAATGTGCACCAAAGAGGCCGGCTCTCCCATCCTCAGAGTGTGTCTCGCCCAACTCTCATGAATGCAGCAATCCTCAAATCCATCTGGGGGGAACCTCCACCTCGCCATGCTCCTCAAGCAAGCCCTGGGCCTCCCAAAACTGAAACTTGTCTTCCATGTGTTGTGTCCACTGTACGCACATGCTCACACACACACACACATGCACACACTCACACACACACACATGTTCCGTACCCTGGCACGGGCATCCATACGTCCAGTCACACTCAGACAGCATTGTGCACTATCTCCTACATGTGGTTCCAGTTCCATATACAGACCTGCATGCACATGCATCCATGCACACTTTTCTCTGATGGCCTGTACCTTTCCACAGGCCCACATACACCCCAGTGCTGCACTCAGTCCAGTGCAGGCCAGCGGAACTTTGCCAGACTGGGCCAGGAGGCGCCACTCCTGTGACACAAGTAAAAATCCAGCTGACTCTACCGATCACTAAAAATGGACAACACGGAATGCTGCCACCATTGCACTCATGTTACTTAACTCCCAGTGAAGGCAGTAGCCTTTTACCACTTGGGGGCAGCACCTTGGGCATCCTTCTTAGTCTAATTATATGACGGTCGATGAGACAGGCCTATGTCATGGCGCACACACATGATCCAGGTTTGGTCATGACCAGCATCACAGCTCGGGCATTCAGGGCATGCATGGGAATTTTTCATCCCAACAGTTGTATGTGAGAATATTGTCATACATTTTCAATACTATTCTGCTAAGGATTTACAACAGGAGTCACTACGTCAGCTTCAGCTCTCACTAAACAAATGCTAAGAGCCTTGACTTCACTGTTACAATCCCACACTCACAGGACTGAGGGGGTTTGACAGCAGGGCAACCACATGCAGAGTGTTGGTGTAATGCACAAAGCTGACTTTTAGAGTCGTAGTTCACAGAGTTTTTATTTAAACAAGCTTGGCAGTAACATTGTTATCTAACTCTCAAGTAAACATGCAGAAACCAGTGGTATTTGCACGCTATATAAGTGTTTGGTATTTGCACGCTATATAAGTGTTATTAACATAACATAACATAACATAACATAACATAACATAACATAACATAACATAACATAACATAATAGAGACATCACCTGCTTTCTCCACAGACAATCATCGAGTGTAGTAGATTTTCAATGTAAAATTGGGGCGGGGAAGCTATCATTAGTGCAGCAGGTGCAGTAGTACCAGGAATCATTGATCTTAAGGGGGCGAACGACCAGCATCTATGTCAATATTTTACTACTCAGCTAGTGGACTAGGCGCCATTTTCTGTTCTGGCATCGTGGCCCATGATGCCTTTGCTACCCCCCTGGGGGAAGGGGTGAGTACCTGTACACAACTGCTCTCCATGCTTGCTTCAGGGTATGAAGATCTCGCTTTAGTGAGCTGGAGAGAAATGCATTATTGTACTTCCACGATTAAGCATCAAAAACACACAGACCACCCACGAAATAGAGCAATTCACAGGCTTTTAAGGACAGTTTGCCACACAGTACTAAGGCGATATAAATGCGGAAGGTTTAAAAGCTTGGCATGGTGACCGTGACCCTGTTGAAAGCTTCAGCTTTATGAGCGCTAGCCATAATAGAACCTCACAAAGGACTTGGCCCTGTGACTCACTTTCAGTTAAAAAGTCAGAAATAAGGCACATAATGTTTTGTGTGGGTTACAAAAGCAGATTGATTCAGTAATGAGCCGCTCTCACAAATTATTTGTTTAAGAATTGTACAGTTCGTCGAGGCGGCCCTGAATTTCTTTAGCCTCTGCCCGCCCCACTCACTTCCAGCCTCGTCACCTCTCCAAGCCTCCTGCTTACATTGATACACAACCAGTGGCGGCTCCTCCGCTAAGGCGGAGAAGCGTTGCCCCACTGCTGCAAAGCGATGAAAGAAAGAACAAAAAAAATGAGAATAACTCGAGGTTTTTATCATTGTATTTGTTCCTGCTGCACAGTTTTGCAGGGCGGGCATGGCTGCTCTGCTCTCAGAGCAGGGAAGGAGTGGTTTGCCCACTCCAAGTGCGAAATGACTGTTTAGCCGACCCTCGCGGGCCGGTCAACAGTCATACACACTTTGCATGTTCTCCATGTAGCCTGCATTTCAGGCTGCGAGGAGAACATGCCCAGGCCGCCATTCCCTGGCTGAGCACCAATCCACGGCTCGACCTGCACCTCCACCTCCCATCTGTGCCGGCTGCTACTGCACAACACAGTACTAATAAAGCGCTGGAGATCTGAAGGCTTCGAAGCACTGAGCAAGGGTTCGAAAAAGCAATGGAATACAAAGGGTGTCATGAGTCCTAATATAACACGAAAAATGGGCCCACCTGCTCTTGGATTGGTCAGAGTCATTTTAACGCAAGGGCAAAGCTGGCTCTGGCCCAGGGTCCCAGACTTTCAGGGGGCCCCTGAGAGAATCTTGTCCTGGTGCCCGTGAACCATTTTTAAACAGATTGTTTTCAAGCGTTTTCCTTTCATTTATTTTTAATGTGGGTAATGTGCGAGGGTCTGTTACAGACATTTCCCTGACAAATATTGTGTTTATATTTCATGCAACATCCATAAAAAGATCAAAACAATACATCACATATTCGAAATGTGGGGTCACAGAGAGTTTTTGCAGTAATATTAGTGAGCTGCTGCTGTGTGACAATATTGAAAACACACATCACTATCCCTGAATAGTAGATGTAAACACATTTAGAATTTGTGCTAGTGGGCCTGTGCACTGGCAGTGACCTGGGCAAAGAGGGCATGAAAGAGTTGAAACCGGATCATAAATTCAAAGTTCTTCCAAATAGGGACTCCAAAATATCTTTGGCACAGGACCCCCATAATTCTTAATACATCCCTGGGATGAGTAAGAAAAGGCAGTTATAATTATTGCTCAGTGGGTTCCTCCCATCCTTGGGTACCAGTGTCACTGCAACTGTTGCACTAATGACAGATACGCCTCTGCAGAGCAGGGCTCATCAGTTCAAGCGGAACTGCCATGAAAGATGGACGCTAGCTTCTTATTGAAAAGTGGGTCCACAAACCTGGGTCATGATAAGCTTCCTGGAGCAAGAACATGTAGGTGAGTGCAGCACAGTTCTTTTTAGGTCAGGGTTTTGACAGTTATCAAACAGGCCTATTGCCAGTGCCACTGGAATTATGCAGCAAGGGAGGGCCAATTTATGCGGCAGGGGTGAGTAAATTATGTGGCAAGAAAAGGTAAATTATGTGGTGTAATTGTACACAGTCTGGGCATTCGTCGCATCTCACTAAAGCCTGTTTAACACCCAAATATACTAACAAGTAACAGAAGGTGATCAGTGAACCTTTGCAAAGGGTCTGCCACTGAACAGCAACACGTGTTGCTGTGGTTTAAGTAACATTTAACCGTTTGAGCTAGAAACAAAACATTTATTGTAAAATTCTGCAGATTATGCAGCAGATGGTGGATTATGTGGCAAATCTATAACTATGCGAAAAAGGCAGTGGCCACACGATCTCATTATTCAGTGGCCCTGTCTGTTGCTCAGTTTATATATCAAATGAACTTTGTGTTTGCAATTATAACAATTAGCTTTCTTTGACCAGGCTCTTTCAACCATTGACTTGAGACTTTGTCAATCACGCCTTGGTCCAGCCTACTGGAGTATTCATCTCTCACCTAATGCTATTGGCTGATTAGGTGCACAATTCTCCTCCACTGGAGGGCTGGCACTGACTACCAGAAGTATTACTTCACAACTGTAGCACTGATCCTAGCTCCATCTCATGTGTCTCACGCTATTGTGTTGATGCTGCAGGGATTATCACTTTAATGCTAGACCTATTGGCTTTGCCAATTCTTGTTGCATTAGGTTTTTAGGCTAGCATTGCAGCCTCTCCTATGACCTGTGCAGAGAATGTAATGTCCACAAGAGTTTACTTAGCTGAGAAACAAGCAATTGTTGGAAACATGGAATGTGCCTCCTGGAGGGGCTTATCTGTCCAACAACCTTAAAAAAGAAAAGGAAGCAAATGAAGGGACAAGTGCTCTACTCAGGGACTGCACCTCTGAGGCAGTGCTTAATTTGTAAAACATGTAGTGTCAGGGCCCTTCTCGGAAGGGCACTGCAGCCTGCACCATGCATTGCTCCTGCCTGCGCTGCCAATGACAGTACCAACATAATACCCAACCATCACACTCCTACAAGTGTGACAATTTAGAGTATTTCAGGCCACACAAAGCTATAATAATGGCATGAGAGGCTGGTATTGTTCATTTTCAATGTCATTTGACTTAATAAACACAGTTGTTGTGCACATCTCAGAAAGCTCCCCCATGTGTTGGATTGTCACTAGAGCACGTGCTCACAATTAAGTCCTAAGCACCGGAACCCACCGGCTCAAATTAAGCACTGCTCAGAGGCCTCAAAATGGAAGATAGGAGGAATATTTTGGAGAATAACATAGCACACACTTCACAATCACTTTAACACACTTGGTGCAGGTGCACCCAGCACTACTTTCACAGTCCCACACTTTTATTAGACATGAAATCCGTGACTGACCCTACTATATCATAGGGTAATGCAACAGGCTTGGGTACTACCTCGTGGTGGCGGTAAAGCACAATAAAATACCATAAAATAACTTTTTTTAGCGGAGAGGGGAACCCCAAAGGCAAAATATTTGCACCCCTGAAGCACAAATATCCTTGTACTGTTTCTGACAAAGCCACGTAGTCCAATAAGACAGAAAACTCATGTTGTCATGAGATGGTTTGCATTTATTTATATGACGTGTCCCACCTTGCTGCTTGTTTCAAACTGTACCACAATAAATAGGTGTGGATGAGTGGTCCAGTTAGACCTATTGCCGCCCAAGGCGATCCCTGAGTTTCCCACCCGGTGCAGGTAAGTGGGGAGGGATGTAGCGGTCGACAGGTGACTTGTTTCTGGGGGACCTATCAGTTGATAGTCGACTTGTTATGGGGGGGTTGGTAGTCGACAGATGACTTGCTCACCTCCGCCGCTGCCCCCAAAAGAGTGCCGGCCCACACTACGCCGATGCTCTCACTGACAGTGATTCGGCTTGATAAGGAACAATGGTAGGCATCTCCTGGGCTCCAAATACAAGGACCCACCTAGGCACCAACTCCAGGCTAACCCACCCCCAAGAGACACAAAGGAGGAGGCTGGTGGTTTGTGGCAGTGATTGTGTGCCTATGAGCACAGTGAACATGGTCATTCCCCTCCCTATCCCTGCACCTCCTGGCTTTTCCTCTGTCAGGATGACATTTATATATGCTCTTACCCTTGCAACTCACTCTGAAATGGGCAAGCAAAAGCTCACAAGGACACCAGGATCCAGAGAGGCACAAACTCCTTAAAAGGAGATGGTAACTCCATAAAAGGAGATGTTTCTCTCCGGTCTGGCCTTGAGGCTGGAAATCACACTCAGACACAATCCTACAAGAGGGCCTGTCACGCCTACCGGTTGAATAACCGAGTTGAACATTTTCAAAAGATGACCAATTTTTAGGTTTGAACGCACGACCCCCAATAATGGGAGGATTTTCCAGTCTAGGGAATTTATTAACTGTCATTGATAGAAACCAAGATATCAGACCGAGTTGTTTACAATGACCAGTGACTCCCAAAACCGAGGTAAGAGAAGAGTGTCATTCCTGAGGATTTCAAATCATTTGACTGCTGGCCAGAGTGACTGTGAAAAAAGGACTTATATTTCATATTTTCATATTTAGTTTATTTCTCGTTGGCTCTTTCATAAAAGAAAGCAAAATATAACTAATATGCGAGAGTGAGAGAAGGACATATCCCAAGGGCACATTTGACTTCACTGCCCTGTGTGTTAGGACTTCTGTACCCTGAAGCTACGAAAATAGACTCCAGTGTTTAAAAATGTCAACACTTTGGATGGCTCTGGAGGTGTCTATGGTAATGAACTCTCAGAGAATAACCATGACTCACAATTTCCTTTGAGGGTCATTAAGGCGAAAGAATCCCCGAATCTGTGATCTGCAGAGAGGACCCTAAACTGGCACAAAATGTTTTTCAAAATGTCTTTCAAATGCTTCAAGCAAGAGACTTTTAGTTTGCAATGTTCTTCTTCATTTTGCTGCCCTATATCTCTAATGTGCTTTGTGTTTTTAACTAATAATCCAGGCTGAAAAGCAGTATTTATTGTATTTGTGTGTAATGTTAAATATGTTCTACTGTACTTGGTCCCAGCTTCACGCAACCTCTCCTTGACCAAGCTCCCAGAGGAACCTAGGAGTTTAGCCCCTTCGCTGCGGGGGCGAGGGGGGCCGCGCAGGGCGCCGCTGTGCTTGAGACGAGCTCGGCTCGTCATGAGGCACAGTGCAGCTGCACTCATGACCAGCGGAGCTCGTCACAACCACACCCGTTTTGAAACGTTCAGCACAGCGGGGGAAATTATCCCCGCGTGCGAACGTTCCAACGGTCATGACGAACTCAGCTCGTCATGAGTGCATTTCAACCATGCCTCATGACGAGCTGAGCTTGTCATGAGCATGGAAGAGGTTAAAGCCCAACTTCCAACTCAAATCACGTGCTTCGCATGGAGGTCTGTAGGGAACATCTCGAGTCAAACTCTATGCTGTTAGGTAGTCCCTGATGCCTGCTGGACAAGAGATCTGTCAAGCACTGATTAATGATTTACTGGGTGAACTCATTTTATTTGGAATTCTGGGCCTATTGCATCTTCAAACTGCATGGTGTGGCGGATGCTGCAGTCTGTCTGACTCTTGACCTGCAGAAATTTAAGTTAAGTTTACGTGCTTTAGGGATGAGGATACATTGACTGGCAATCAAGCACAGCAAGAAGTTCAATACATTGGGGATCATTTATGAAAAGTGACGCATCACTGCGTGAAAACAGTGATGCGTCACTTTTCATTGCGCCCTCCTTGCAGCACCAATGATGCGTCATATTTACTGTATGATACAGCATGTCGCAAGGAGTAACAGATACATCAGTATTTCATAAGTATCTGTAGGTGCAAAAATGATGCATTGCTGGAGTGTGACACAAAAGTGACGCAACTCCAGCAATTCGTCATTACACATGGGCAAGTCTACTGTTAAACGTGCCTGCATCAGTCTTATGCCTGCCATGAGGCAGGCGTAAGATATTGACGCATTTGCGTCCTAGAAGTGGCGCAATGAAATCCTACAAATTTTACTGCGTCACTTCTACAACCCTTTCTTGCATCAGGACACCCTCCCTGTATACATTATACCTAGCGCAGGTATAATGTGGCACAGGGGTTTACTAAGTGGCGCATTTGCCTAGATGCTTCACTTTGTAAATATGGTGCAACAAGGTGCATTTTTTACGCCGCTGGTGCGTCACTAAAAGTGACGCACCGGCGGCACAAAAGTGACGCAAGTGCTCATAAATAAGCCCCAATATGTCTTAACATTAGATGTGTACACGGGGAGACCGATGATATTTAATGGAGAAGTTTGGTCCATAAATGTTGCATGGGATTCAGCATTCTTGGCATCTTGAAAGTTCCAGGTCTGTGACAAATACTTTGTATTTTGATCACCATTATTCACTTTAATTTTCACACGGTATTATGATACTTAATATGGTGGCCATTTTCGTAAGCCCTATTTTGAGAAGCTGTTGCCACTCGGCCCTGAGTCTTATTTTTATGGGCATCTCTGGTCTGGAACCTGTGGGGCAATCTGGTTAATTGTACACATCCCCCCCCCATAACATATTATCACTATAAATAATCTCTCTTTTACCTACATACCAGAATGTTGGGTGCTTGGTGAATTTCCAACTTATGACCATCCACAAACCATGCCAGGCACACTTATGCACTGCCTACTTCTGGTATAGCCCATCTGTCCTTCTTCCATTTCTTTGGTTTGCAGGCCTGAGGGCCTGTCCAAGCCCATTGCACATCCTTCTTTCCTTCATAAATACAGCTACATCTTCAACCAGGCCAGGTGGTGAGTTGTTGGTAACCAAATAGTCATAATTAATGCTCTTCTCCTATCCCCAACCAGCATCTTAAGCAGCCTCTTGTGGGTTTGGACAGGCTTTTGGTTTCAAAAGGAGTGGGAGTACTTCTTCATGTTATTAACAATCACCAGCCCTGTTAATTACAAAGGCCAATTTTCCTAATTTCACATTACACCCAAAAAATCTTGAAATTTTGTATTAAGTGATTTTGCATCAATTTATTTATCTGACCATGCGTCTCCTATTAAAAAAAATCCACAGGAGCCCGTTGGGGCAAAGCTTCACACATAAAATGTCTCACCGAAAGACATTTTCTGGTCGAATCAGCCTTCTGCTGGTATCTTTCAAGACTTTTGTTTAATGCTGAGTATGTACTCGGGTAAAAAAACCAATGCAAGATACAGTCACACCACCTTTCATTATGAGTGTAATATGGTCAACTATCTAATGAAATTTGGTGAAATTCAATGAAAAAAGATGTACATGATTTGATCCATACCTAGAAACCAACAGCTGGTGGAAGTCACCCCTGACCGCCCTGGAGACTTCAAAGTCTCCCGGTGGCCGCCAGCCTGAGTGTGAGATAGGGGAGAAATAGTGCCAAGCAATAGACCAATATCGCTGTGAGGCTCCTCCTAAGTCACACCCTTCCTGCCACCTCTACCACAGTGGGAGCCCATTGGTATTGTCCATTCTCTCCTAGTTAAGATCCATTTTCAATAAAAACAGGGGGCTGGAGGCTGGATCTGGCATATAATACAGCATATATTACCATATATCATATAATTGGCATATAATACATCATCAAATTGCTGTACCTCATCATATGAACATGCACCTGGAATGTTGTTGTGGAATTTGGACAGATATGTATGAACCTCATTTGAATGGCAACACTTTGCAACTACTTTAAAAGGGTGCCTTTCAAAATACTGAAAGCTATTATTTTTATCTGGAATGGGATTTTTAAGAAATATTCTGTTGGTTTTATCAACAAAGATGCCCCCAGACGGGACAATCCTACTTTTCCCATTGTTTCTCGAGATCCAAAGGTAGATTGCGAAATTATAACAATGGGTCAATTATTTGATACCAATGGCTTTAGATCCTCTTCGGACTTACAAGAGGCCTTTGGACTCCCCCGTCTTTCTTTAAATATCTTCAACTGAGGGTCTATATGTGGAAGAGCAGCGAGCATGCAATGGACATCGACAGCTCAGAGTTCTCTTCATGCTATTTTAAGCCCGGTATGAAACCTACTATAAGTATGATGTATCAGGCATTTTTGCAGTTTGCTATAGAAGACACTCCATTATGAGCATCAAATTGGAGCAGACTCCTCTCGTCTGAGGTATCGGCTGGAAAAATTCAAATGGCCTTAGATTTGCTGGACTGCTCCGTACACTCCGTTAATCTTAAAATACAACAGTGGCGTACGCTGCTGCGTCTTTTATACTATACCCCAGACGTAATCTAAAAATGGGGAGCAACTGCCCTAACAGCTAGGACAGATAGAACAAAATGACCTAAGTGTACTCTTTTTGCTGCTGATGTCCTTCACATGTTCGCATTTTGCCCCACTTTACAAAAAAATCTGGGAAGGGGTGATGAACTGTATGTCACTAACTTGGGCTTTTCTGTACAATTATCTGTTAAGGAGAAAATGATAGCTATTAAGTATGAACTCAAGGGGGGGGGTCTCAGAAATTAATTACAATTATGCTGGCATTCGCCCGACTTGGGGCCCTATTACGATGTTGTTCAGAAAGGCCCCGAACAGGATTCGGGTTCAGTGAATCTGTTTCGGAAGCCTTGTTTCCGACCAAATTGTACACCTTTCCAAACAACCGATTTTGATGCCCGGAAACAGTTCGGGCTGTTCAATTTAGTTCCGAAAGGCATTCGGACTGTCCGAGCCTTTCGGAGCCGAATTGTACAGCTCTATGGACATGGTTTTCCAAGCGAGCGATTACGATGACTGATTCGGACAGCCGTTCCAATTCTGACTGCCCAACACTAAACGGCTGTCGGAATTTGTCTTTGGGGGCCCATTGCAGGCCCCCCTTAGCCCAGAGGTGTCCGGTCAGGGTTCGTATGAGGTACCAAAGGCTCCCCTCTATCCAACCATGCACAATGTGGCAGGCACAATGGGGTGCCAGCTACAGGGTGCACGGTTTTCCCCAACCAACTGTTTTTTCAATGGGAGCCTATGTTCTTTTTTGGAACACAGGCTCCCATTGAAGTTAATGCGAGTCCGACTGAACGATGTTGGGAAGCATCGTAATCAGTCGTTCGTACTCGCAGAACCCGATTTGTTCAGAAAAGATTCAGAGACCGAACATTTTCCGAACAACATCGTAATCGGCCCCTTTGTTTTGCTAGGGCATGGATCTCAGGGAATGCTCCTAAAGATTTGTAATGTCGCTCCAGTATCTATCAGATATATGAATTAGAGCTTGCTTTGGCTAAAGCAAGGGGATCCTCCTTGCTGCTAAAGTTTGATAAGATCTGGAAATTTTTTAGACGGGATTTCATTGATGTTGATAATGATTAATTGGATATTGAAATGGTCTAAATTTCTTTTTTATATATGTTTATATCCCTGTAATGTATTATAATGTAATCTTGGTCAGTCTATTAAGTTATCTACGAACTTATTGTCAATGAATGAATGAATTAGTCAATGATAATTGCGCCTATTCAGAATGCTTTTTTTTTATGTTTACCCTGTATGAACTGATTTTATTTGTCTTACACTATGACCGGAAAAAATTAAATAAAAAATATGTAAAAAGATAAAATGGCAAGACATTGCATACGAGTTATTCTGGGACTGTGAGGGTGTAGCTGGCATAACATGGCTGTTCCTTGGCAGATGAAGCAGTAGCAAGGACGGCTGGATTTACCTTATCATAAGAGGCTGTGCCAGGCATGTGTACTCGGTACCTAGGCATGTGAGGTATAAGGCTACATCTGGCATATGAGCATATCATACAATGCTCGTACGTCACCTACGGAGGCATCACCCAGGCGCGTGATCATATCAGAGTATACCTGGGCACATGATGGAAGTACATGGGCACCGAATACTGTGCTGGACATGTGAGGGCAGCAAATGAACATGTAAAGCTGCACTATGTGCATTTCAGCTAGACGTTGGGTATGTGAGTACATAGTATGAACAGCAAAACACACAAGATGATGGACAGAATGTTGCACAATGGCAAAACATTCATCCCCAGTCACAGATCTAAATTTAATCATCGTTATTTTGCTCACCAAGCCACCCCAGTTCAAACATGGCCATATGCAAATCAGTCTTGAGCCTGTGCCTCATTGGAACAGTCCAGCCCGAACTGCCAAGCCAGGTCTAACCTGAACAGGAAACAAACATCCTGGACCGTTTTTGGGGTATTACCCCTCATCAGCCAGACAAGCTTGAATCCAGTGGCATAGTGAGCAAGGGACCCACCTCTGGGCATACCCATCCCACTTAGGGTGAAAAGCGCTACCCAAACAAATGACAAATGGAATGCTGAATAAATCACACATTAACCCCCAGTCGAGAGATCTGGGTTAAATCCATTGTTCTTTTGCTCACCAAGCCACCCCGGTTAAGACCCAGCCAAATGCAAAACAGTCTTGACCCTGAGCCTCATGGGAACAGTTCAGCCCGAAATGCCAAGCCAGGTCCTCCCTGAACCGGAACACAAGTAACCAAGGACCTCCCTCTCCCCTTCAGCAGTCTCCTATTGTCACTGTAGGGAAAGGGCAAAGAATAGAAACTACTGAAATGGTAGATGGGTCATAGAGCCATGTTTTCATTTAAGTTGAGGACAATCAAGGTAGCTCCCCCCCACCTTTCAACCGTGGGGAAAAAAATACAGATCCGAATTTTTGTAACTTTGGAAAGTAGGGTTCCAATTTATCCATAGGGGTGGCTTGTGCTGTGCATCTAATGCTGCGCCTCCGGCTTCACCACACAGAGGGAGCTCTGCTTGGGTACTGAGGTCATATTTAAAGTTAGCTGGGCATTTGAGACTAAACCTGCTATAAGATGACAGAAATTGAGCAGATGAGGCCGTATATTTTTAACAGCTGTGCATGCCAAGTAATCAGGGCCACTGGGATTATGTGGCAGAGGAGGAACAAATTATGCAGCTAGGTGGATTTAATTATGCAGCAACAAAAAGCTAATTATGCAGCGAAATCAGGCACACTTTTGTGATAGCATTAATTCATTATGGGGCCAATTCACAGAACTAACTTAAGACAAAATCCTAAACTTACTACTTTTGGTATTCACAGAAGTTAGGATTTTGTCTTAAGACAGACTTAAGACAAACTTAAGACAAAATCCTAACTTCTGTGAATACCAAAAGTAGTAAGTTTAGGATTTTGTCTTAAGTTAGTTCTGTGAATCGGGCCCTATATGTCTAGATATAGGTTTCGCCTCATTAGCACCGGTTTCACACCCAAAGATGACAATAAGCAACGAAAAACATCCACTGCACAGCAGTACGTGGCAATGCATTTTTGGTTAACTTTTGCTCCATTTGGTCTAAAACACATTTTTTTCTGTTAAAATCTGCAGATTATGCAGCATATGAGGGATTATATGCAAATGCAGAAACCCATAATTATAAAAAAAAATGGCCGCTAAATCACATATTTCCAGTGGACTTGCATATAATAGGTGCACATCGGTATAAGAGTTTGGAAGGTTGGACTATGTATTTAATCTGTTGCTTGTCATAGGGAGTACCAACATTGGTGTATAATGATTATTGCTATGCATAAAATAACTCTACCTGTTCCTACGAAAAGACACCAGGCATATGTTGATAACACCCGAGTTATACCTAGCATATAAGGCTGCAGGTGACATACAGTAGCTGTAGTAGGCGCATGATGACTGCCCTTAGTTGTGATTCTTTGCCCAGACATATGTGGTCTCACCTGGGCATATGCTGAGCGTATATGGGCACATAGGTTGCTCCTGCCATCTGATGGCAGTAGTTTGCCATTCAAAGCTGTACCTGGCACATACACACTGGCAGTGCCCGATTTGCCCGAATTTATGAAACTTATGAGACGTATGGAGGGCTGCACCAGAGCATATGATGACAGTGGTTAAGATTAGGATACAGCATTACCAAAGTTAGACATATTGATTTGGTAATATTTGTTCTCTCTTGTAGATAAATATAGCAAGAACTAGCCGATTGGCATCTAAGCGCTTTACACGAGCACCAGAGTACGTTATGTCAGTCTTTTTTGGCTCAGAATCAAATGATGCTGACAGACGCCGAGATTCGAACTCCGTGCCCAGTCCAAAAGAAAGGCAGCTCTGACTATTAGAAAACCTTATCTTAAGTGTAAATTACACTTAACCTTAGCGCACTGTTGCTCAAGCGCTAGACGCGCTCCAAATTAAACATACACTCTTTTGCTGTTTCAAAATTATTTTTAGTTTTTTTCAACAGTAGTTTCCAATGCTTAAACATAAACACAATTTGTTCTCATTGTATAAACAAACACAATATACAATATTCAACAGTACATCAAAATCAATTTCTTTTCATCTCTGTTTGCCCGTGTGCCCAATGCATTTCGAGCTGTAGGCAGCTCTTCGTCGGGGGCCTGTAAATGAATAATGCAGAAAGCAATACTGTCACTCAGCAGTCTAAGAAGCACAAGAAATAATAATAAAGCTCCAGAAAAAGACAAAGAAAACCCTTCACCGTCACCTGGGTGCATTTGTGAAAAACGCTGCAAGAAAAACCACTTACTCCAATCGCGCTCCTCAAGAGCTAAATCCTTCTGTAAACACAAAAACCAGAATATGTGCTCTCAACTAAGGTTTCTACCAAAGTAACAAAACAATATCTAACTAACAATGTTCAGTGCGGTGGGCTGGAGCAACAGGTTACCTTATCTTCACTCCAATGAATCAAAAGATGCTGGCTGCTCCGTGTTAAGGTTTTCACCTGCAAGAAGTCACAAAGAAACGCCATATATGTAAAACGGGCGTCTAACTAACCCTGACTGATGTAACTAACACCGCTGCAATCACGCAGCACGCTAACCTCGATCAACTTCCCTAGACTTCTCTCAAAGATCCTCTCGTCGGCAAACCTCACGCGTTCTTCACTCGACTCGGCAGTGGATGAGGAACCACAGCCCTCGCCGGTACTAAACTACGAAGCTACAACCAACAACATAAAAGACGGACTAGCGTCTAAAACTCCAAACGCCGAACCGCGCCATCTTGGAATGGTGAAAATTACACATTCAAACAGAAACTGCAAGAAAAGGCAAATAAAAGGGTGAAAAATGAAACATGAAGGTTTTTAGTTGAGTGCTGGGGTAGTGACTCAAACCACAGAACAATGTGCTTCAAAATATTACGAACAGATGTAGTATAACAATGATAATTACAAGCAGCATACTATGGTACATATACAAAGTCAAAAGGACTTATAAAAAACATGAAAAATCTATTTTTTCATTGAGCCCTTTAGGTTCTTGTGTCAGTAAAAATTTAATCCAGTGAATCTCTCGTTGGAGGAGGGATCTGGTAAGATCAACCCCCTCATATGATTTAACTACCTCTAGGATGGAATACCTTATCTGAGCAATGCTATGGTTATTCTCATTCCAATGTCTAGCTAAATTACTTTTGGTGTTTTTGTTCCTGATAGTACTTTTATGTTCTGAAATTCTGGTTTTTAGTTTCCTTTCTGTTTTGCCTGTATAAATTTTGCCACACGGGCATTTGATGTAATAAATCACATTTATTGTGTTGCAATCTCCATTGTAGTGTAATTTTATTTCTTTGCCAGTTTGCGGATGGTTCAGTATGTTTCCTACAATAACATTAGAGCAGTGTACACAATTCTGACACTTCTTCATGCCTCTGTTGATTTCTTCAATTGCCCTGATAGGGGTCATGAGTAACTCTTTCAAATTTTTAGAGCGCTTGTAAGCGAAAATGGGTGTGTTGTTAAAAATTCCCTTGAAATCAACTTCATTCCTCAAAAGAGTCCAGTGTTTGTTTATTATGGTTTTTAATTTGTTTGATGATGTAGAATATTTGGATACGAACACTTGTCTATCCTGGAGTTTCTTAGGTTTTTGAGTGAGTAAATTCTCTCTACTGCAAACTTTAATGCGGTCTTCAGCTTTCTTCAATACCTCTTCCGGATATCCTCTATCTTTGTAGCGTTGGTGTTGCAAGTCAAGATTCTTTTTGCATTCATCTTCTTCGGAACAAATCCTCTTGATTCTCATGTACTGAGATACTGGGAGGTTATCCTTCAGGTGTTGGGTGTGGAAACTTTGATATAGAAGTGAATTGTTAACATCTGTTTGTTTTCTGTATATGGTGGTAACAATTTGTTGTTCATCAATTTTAACTAGTACATCCAAGAAAGGAAGTTCTTTTTCGCTTATGGCATGCGTAAATTCAATGTATTCAGAGCATGAGTTTAGCCTTTCTATCTCTGATTCCAAGTTTTGTCTGGTTCCTGACCATATCAGGAAAATGTCATCGATGAACCTCCTATATAAAGTTGCATGATCGTTCCAATTTTTGTTGTTGTATATATGATCTGCCTCGAATTTTGCCATAAAGGTATTGGCATATGCCGGGGCCCCGGCAAATCCCATGGATGTTCCATGTTGTTGAAGGAAAAAATCAGAAGACCATTTAAAATAGCTGTGATGTAAACAAAAATGTAGTAACTCTAAGATAAACACTTTGTTAGCTCTTACAGCATTCTGTTGTAGCAAAGCCCATTCTACGGCTTCCAACCCAGCGAGGTGGGGAATTGAAGTGTACAATGACTTGACGTCAATGGTACACAAGAGTATGGAGCTTGTTGTTTTGACATTTTTTAGCGTCACAAGAAAATCATTGGTATCTTTGATGTATGATGACCATCGTTGAACGAATGGTTGTAGGAATGTATCGATGTACTGACCGAGTGGTTCAAAAATGGTGCCACACCCGGTCACAATCGGACGCATGGGGGGGTCTAAAAGGTTTTTATGCACCTTGGGGAGCATATAGAGTGATGGTTTCCTAGGATTAGTCACGGTTAGAAATTGTTTAGTAGTGGCAGATATGTGGCCTTGATCAAAAGCTTTAGTTAGGATTTCAATGAGTGTTTGTTGCAGTTCAACTGTGGGGTCTCTATCCAGTTTCAGATAGGTCATAGTATCTTCCACATGTTCCTTCACTTTTCTAAGATACATGGTCTTGTCCATAACTACTATGGCGCCTCCTTTATCAGCCTTCTGTATATGAATATTAGGATTTTCTTGAAGACCTTTTATGATGGACCTGTCATAAATCGAGATGTTTTTCCTCTTTGACTTCTTCAAATTCATGTTTTCCATTTCATTAAGGACAGAATTTTCAAAGGCATCCAAGATCTTATGGCTCACTGGAGCTTGAAATTTAGATTTCGGCTTGAACTCTAGGAGTTCAGGTTCTTCTTTCGCCGTTTGTTCCGGTACCACATTCGTGAAGAAATGTCTTAGTTTAAGGACCCTCATGAATTTAAAAAATGCAATCTCATTTTCCAAGTTGTTGGTGTCGTATGTTGGAACGAATCCTAGCCCTTTATTCAATATTCTCGTTTCATCCGTTGTCAATTCTATCTGTGAGATATTTAAGACCAAGTTCACCTCGTGCTTCTTGTTCGGACTCCTTCTCCCTCCTCTCCTTGTTTTGATTGTTTTTTCGGTTGTTTCCCTGGAGGTTGGCTTGTGTCCACTACCTGGGATAAAAAAGGCTGGCTTGTGGATATGGATTTGGTAGCTTCAGTTGTTGTTTGTCCCGTACTTGTTTCTGCAATTTGGGTTTGAGCTGCCGGCCGGTTTGTACTCAGTTCACTATCAGAAACTAGACTTTCTTCTGAAGTCACGACAGTCTTTTTCTTCTGGAATGATCTTCGCTGGGCATAAACTTCCGCCCACGTATACACTTCATTTAATTTATAGTCCAGTGTATCACGTTTAAATTTCCTCAGTTTACCCTCTTGCAGCTCCTTCTGGTATCTTTCTAGTTTGGTGTTTAGTTCCTCCAATGATTTATCCCAATCTGTTTTGTCCATCCGTGATTCCAGATTATGTTTTATTTCATCAATTTCATTGGATAATTCATGAATGACTTTTGCCAGCTCTTCTATCAATAACAAAATTAAGTCAAGTGAACACTTGTTTAGGATTGAAAACCATTTTTCCATAAACTCCTTATTGAGGTGAAATCTGTGCAACATCGGTTTTATGGACATCCTTAGACCACGTGGGATCCTCTTGACTCTGTGGTACTGTACCAAGGTAGATGCGTGTAACTTCTGATTTACTTCACGTTTTGCGAGAAATTCAAGCTGTTTTAGTTGTTGCATAATAGTTTGTTAACAAATTTGTTTATGTTTAAGCATTGGAAACTACTGTTGAAAAAAACTAAAAATAATTTTGAAACAGCAAAAGAGTGTATGTTTAATTTGGAGCGCGTCTAGCGCTTGAGCAACAGTGCGCTAAGGTTAAGTGTAATTTACACTTAAGATAAGGTTTTCTAAAGTTCAGCACGTGTTAGGGCAGACGTGCTACCCTAGCTGCACGCTTTGAAGAAAAAGTTTGAATTCACTTAAATTAAACTAAGAAGATTAAATAGGGCGAGTGCTCCTCTAATCCTATAATATATCATTTTGAGAATCTGTCTACACGGAGTGAGCACCATGGCTTATGACCAAATCTCAAGCATGACAGATAACAGGGCGAAAACATTAGCCTATACTTCAGAACAAGCAGACAGTATTTACACTTTAATTCAGGAAGTCAAGTCATCAAATGCGCAAGGCAATACTATTATGCAACAACTAAAACAGCTTGAATTTCTCGCAAAACGTGAAGTAAATCAGAAGTTACACGCATCTACCTTGGTACAGTACCACAGAGTCAAGAGGATCCCACGTGGTCTAAGGATGTCCATAAAACCGATGTTGCACAGATTTCACCTCAATAAGGAGTTTATGGAAAAATGGTTTTCAATCCTAAACAAGTGTTCACTTGACTTAATTTTGTTATTGATAGAAGAGCTGGCAAAAGTCATTCATGAATTATCCAATGAAATTGATGAAATAAAACATAATCTGGAATCACGGATGGACAAAACAGATTGGGATAAATCATTGGAGGAACTAAACACCAAACTAGAAAGATACCAGAAGGAGCTGCAAGAGGGTAAACTGAGGAAATTTAAACGTGATACACTGGACTATAAATTAAATGAAGTGTATACGTGGGCGGAAGTTTATGCCCAGCGAAGATCATTCCAGAAGAAAAAGACTGTCGTGACTTCAGAAGAAAGTCTAGTTTCTGATAGTGAACTGAGTACAAACCGGCCGGCAGCTCAAACCCAAATTGCAGAAACAAGTACGGGACAAACAACAACTGAAGCTACCAAATCCATATCCACAAGCCAGCCTTTTTTATCCCAGGTAGTGGACACAAGCCAACCTCCAGGGAAACAACCGAAAAAACAATCAAAACAAGGAGAGGAGGGAGAAGGAGTCCGAACAAGAAGCACGAGGTGAACTTGGTCTTAAATATCTCACAGATAGAATTGACAAAGGATGAAACGAGAATATTGAATAAAGGGCTAGGATTCGTTCCAACATACGACACCAACAACTTGGAAAATGAGATTGCATTTTTTAAATTCATGAGGGTCCTTAAACTAAGACATTTCTTCACGAATGTGGTACCGGAACAAACGGCGAAAGAAGAACCTGAACTCCTAGAGTTCAAGCCGAAATCTAAATTTCAAGCTCCAGTGAGCCATAAGATCTTGGATGCCTTTGAAAATTCTGTCCTTAATGAAATGGAAAACATGAATTTGAAGAAGTCAAAGAGGAAAAACATCTCGATTTATGACAGGTCCATCATAAAAGGTCTTCAAGAAAATCCTAATATTCATATACAGAAGGCTGATAAAGGAGGCGCCATAGTAGTTATGGACAAGACCATGTATCTTAGAAAAGTGAAGGAACATGTGGAAGATACTATGACCTATCTGAAACTGGATAGAGACCCCACAGTTGAACTGCAACAAACACTCATTGAAATCCTAACTAAAGCTTTTGATCAAGGCCACATATCTGCCACTACTAAACAATTTCTAACCGTGACTAATCCTAGGAAACCATCACTCTATATGCTCCCCAAGGTGCATAAAAACCTTTTAGACCCCCCCATGCGTCCGATTGTGACCGGGTGTGGCACCATTTTTGAACCACTCGGTCAGTACATCGATACATTCCTACAACCATTCGTTCAACGATGGTCATCATACATCAAAGATACCAATGATTTTCTTGTGACGCTAAAAAATGTCAAAACAACAAGCTCCATACTCTTGTGTACCATTGACGTCAAGTCATTGTACACTTCAATTCCCCACCTCGCTGGGTTGGAAGCCGTAGAATGGGCTTTGCTACAACAGAATGCTGTAAGAGCTAACAAAGTGTTTATCTTAGAGTTACTACATTTTTGTTTACATCACAGCTATTTTAAATGGTCTTCTGATTTTTTCCTTCAACAACATGGAACATCCATGGGATTTGCCGGGGCCCCGGCATATGCCAATACCTTTATGGCAAAATTCGAGGCAGATCATATATACAACAACAAAAATTGGAACGATCATGCAACTTTATATAGGAGGTTCATCGATGACATTTTCCTGATATGGTCAGGAACCAGACAAAACTTGGAATCAGAGATAGAAAGGCTAAACTCATGCTCTGAATACATTGAATTTACGCATGCCATAAGCGAAAAAGAACTTCCTTTCTTGGATGTACTAGTTAAAATTGATGAACAACAAATTGTTACCACCATATACAGAAAACAAACAGATGTTAACAATTCACTTCTATATCAAAGTTTCCACACCCAACACCTGAAGGATAACCTCCCAGTATCTCAGTACATGAGAATCAAGAGGATTTGTTCCGAAGAAGATGAATGCAAAAAGAATCTTGACTTGCAACACCAACGCTACAAAGATAGAGGATATCCGGAAGAGGTATTGAAGAAAGCTGAAGACCGCATTAAAGTTTGCAGTAGAGAGAATTTACTCACTCAAAAACCTAAGAAACTCCAGGATAGACAAGTGTTCGTATCCAAATATTCTACATCATCAAACAAATTAAAAACCATAATAAACAAACACTGGACTCTTTTGAGGAATGAAGTTGATTTCAAGGGAATTTTTAACAACACACCCATTTTCGCTTACAAGCGCTCTAAAAATTTGAAAGAGTTACTCATGACCCCTATCAGGGCAATTGAAGAAATCAACAGAGGCATGAAGAAGTGTCAGAATTGTGTACACTGCTCTAATGTTATTGTAGGAAACATACTGAACCATCCGCAAACTGGCAAAGAAATAAAATTACACTACAATGGAGATTGCAACACAATAAATGTGATTTATTACATCAAATGCCCGTGTGGCAAAATTTATACAGGCAAAACAGAAAGGAAACTAAAAACCAGAATTTCAGAACATAAAAGTACTATCAGGAACAAAAACACCAAAAGTAATTTAGCTAGACATTGGAATGAGAATAACCATAGCATTGCTCAGATAAGGTATTCCATCCTAGAGGTAGTTAAATCATATGAGGGGGTTGATCTTACCAGATCCCTCCTCCAACGAGAGATTCACTGGATTAAATTTTTACTGACACAAGAACCTAAAGGGCTCAATGAAAAAATAGATTTTTCATGTTTTTTATAAGTCCTTTTGACTTTGTATATGTACCATAGTATGCTGCTTGTAATTATCATTGTTATACTACATCTGTTCGTAATATTTTGAAGCACATTGTTCTGTGGTTTGAGTCACTACCCCAGCACTCAACTAAAAACCTTCATGTTTCATTTTTCACCCTTTTATTTGCCTTTTCTTGCAGTTTCTGTTTGAATGTGTAATTTTCACCATTCCAAGATGGCGCGGTTCGGCGTTTGGAGTTTTAGACGCTAGTCCGTCTTTTATGTTGTTGGTTGTAGCTTCGTAGTTTAGTACCGGCGAGGGCTGTGGTTCCTCATCCACTGCCGAGTCGAGTGAAGAACGCGTGAGGTTTGCCGACGAGAGGATCTTTGAGAGAAGTCTAGGGAAGTTGATCGAGGTGAGCGTGCTGCGTGATTGCAGCGGTGTTAGTTACATCAGTCAGGGTTAGTTAGACGCCCGTTTTACATATATGGCGTTTCTTTGTGACTTCTTGCAGGTGAAAACCTTAACACGGAGCAGCCAGCATCTTTTGATTCATTGGAGTGAAGATAAGGTAACCTGTTGCTCCAGCCCACCGCACTGAACATTGTTAGTTAGATATTGTTTTGTTACTTTGGTAGAAACCTTAGTTGAGAGCACATATTCTGGTTTTTGTGTTTACAGAAGGATTTAGCTCTTGAGGAGCGCGATTGGAGTAAGTGGTTTTTCTTGCAGCGTTTTTCACAAATGCACCCAGGTGACGGTGAAGGGTTTTCTTTGTCTTTTTCTGGAGCTTTATTATTATTTCTTGTGCTTCTTAGACTGCTGAGTGACAGTATTGCTTTCTGCATTATTCATTTACAGGCCCCCGACGAAGAGCTGCCTACAGCTCGAAATGCATTGGGCACACGGGCAAACAGAGATGAAAAGAAATTGATTTTGATGTACTGTTGAATATTGTATATTGTGTTTGTTTATACAATGAGAACAAATTGTGTTTATGTTTAAGCATTGGAAACTACTGTTGAAAAAAACTAAAAATAATTTTGAAACAGCAAAAGAGTGTATGTTTAATTTGGAGCGCGTCTAGCGCTTGAGCAACAGTGCGCTAAGGTTAAGTGTAATTTACACTTAAGATAAGGTTTTCTAAAGTTCAGCACGTGTTAGGGCAGACGTGCTACCCTAGCTGCACGCTTTGAAGAAAAAGTTTGAATTCACTTAAATTAAACTAAGAAGATTAAATAGGGCGAGTGCTCCTCTAATCCTATAATATAGCTCTGACTATTAGGCCACACCCCCTTCCCCTCCATTGCCTTCAATAGGCTCTTCTCTTAGCGACTGCATTACAGAACTAAAGGCCATATGTATCAAGGGCAAATGGGTTCGCAAACGCAGAAATTCGCAGATTTTCGGCGTTTGCAAACTCGTTTACGCAAAATGGTATGTAAGAAAGAATTTGGGTGCACAATAAGGAATCGCAAAATTTGAGATTCCTTCTTTTACGATTGCAGTTAAGGAATCACACATTTTGCTATTCCTTAAATGCAATGTATTAAGCAAAAAAAATCCAAAATGCCCTTAAGGAATCGCAAATTACCACCAACCTCTAGTTGGTGGTAAGTTGCGATTTCCTTGAAAAATGCACATTTCAGCATTTTTCAAAGTGCCATGTGACTCACATACATGCCCTTAGGGCATGTATGTGCACCACATGTGCACCCATGCATATTTCAGGGGTGCAACAGGGTGTCCTCTAGACACCCCTGCACCTTTGAAATTATTCTCTATTTGCGATTAGCAAATTGCGAATCGCAAATTGAGAATAATTTCCCATTCCTTCCCTTGGGCCAGGAGGCCCATCAAAATGAATGGGAAAGTATTCCTTAATTGCGAATTCGCAATTTGCAAATTCGCAATTAAGGAATATCAAGAAATCACTAAAAAATTGCGATTTTCTTGATACATACCAATTAGCGATTCTGAACTAGCGATTTCTTAAAAATCGCTAATTGGTATCTTGATACATATGGCCCTAATTATTGCACCTCTTTTGCGTTTAAAATGCTCGTTGATCCGTACAGGGCCTTTCCTGCTAGCTCAAACCGAACGAAAGTCCCAGTTTCCGTCCACAGAAGGGACCGCCCTTATTATCTCCCTCACACCAGGGGAGCTGAAACACGTCCTTTCCCCAGAGAGTGGCACAGGCCGCCATCTCACACTTGCTACCTGAGGCCTGACTTCGAGGCGCCACCCAGCATCATTTCTCAATCCAATGCAAATGCTCTAATTATAAAGTCAGCTCTGCCAAGAGTTTTCCATTTGTCAATTATATTCCTTAACTCTTCATAAAGGCGCCAACTATCTCTGGATCTACACAATTTACATTTTTGAAATGTGTGTTTATGCAAATAGAGGGAGATAAAGACCTGTTTTCGTTCGTATACAGAATGCAGGGAAACATACATCTTTAAAAATAATGTGTGTGTATAAATAGAGCATAATGTTTGTGTGCAGACAGGCTGCCGGCTTGTGTGCGGCTGCAGCAACTTCCCCAATGGCCCTCTTGCTTATTAGTGCTAAAGCAGATTTTTTTTATGCCTATCTTTACAGGCATTTATATTTTTCACACAGTAGTTTGCAGTCCAGATCACCATAGGCTAGTCTCAGAATTCACTACTCTGCGTTTGCCATAGCCATGCAGTTGGGGAGGACCTAATTATGTGGCAGAGTTGACTACATTATGCGGCAAGCAGAGTCAATTTATGCGTCTTAATACGGTACTCTGTGTAATAGTATTACTTTATAATTTTGTAATTTTTCCACTTTTTTAACTCTGTCTGGGCATAGATCTCACCTCATTAGTGCCAGTTTTCCACTAAAATATAGCAATAAGTAACAGAAAGGTGACCAGTTAAGCTTTGTAGAGGGACTTCCAATGTTCTGCAACACGCGTTGCTGAGTTTTTAGTAACTTTTGATTCGATTGTGCTAAAAATATTTTTTTTGTTCAAATGTGCAGACTGTGCAGTAGATGATGGATCATGTGGTAAATCCATAATTCTAGGGGTCCTGGTCATATCACTGTTTGCAGCTATGAAATGATCAATTTTACAAGCTGGAAGTGACATTGTAGTGAAGCATTCGCTAGAAATTTCTTGAGGATGGAAAATATTGAGGCTCCAACAAGCGAATATGAAGGAAATTGTGAGCCTGTGTGCTTATGAGTGAATGAGAATGTGTTAGTTTAACCCCTTGGGCGCGGCAGCGATTCTGCGCCTGTGTGGCACATTCCGATCGCGGGTGCGGTCATGACGGCCGGGAGCCGTCATCAGCACACGAGCACTGTGTGTCATGATGGCTCCCGGCCAACATCAGCATGGAAGGGGTTAAAAGTGAGTGTACAATTGTCTGCTCAAATGTGGGTAGGTGCATGAAGGAAAATGCATATATACCTATGCGAGTGTGCTCCCGGTGTCAATCTGAGCGGGCTGTACGTGAGTGCATGAGTATATAAGCATGTGTGTGAGTGAACTGCATGATGTTGTGATCGCCTAAATAAGTGATTGTGTCAGTTTGTGAGCTCAAGTGCATCTTAGGGCAACTGTGAGTGTTTCATAATTTTTTTTTTTAAATTGTAAGTGTATGTGTGCCAATGTATGAGCCCAGGAGAGCATGATTACATGTCTGAAAATGTGCATTAGTGTGTGAGTGCGTGCGCTTATGAGTGCAAATGAGAGTCTTGAGAGAGGCATTGTGTGATTCGGTACGTGTAACCGTGTGGGTGATGCCTATACTCTTTATCACTTGGACACCAGCATCAACATAAGGGAGGATATGTGACTTAACTACTTCCTACCGACATTGGTACTAGGTAGCAAGGTTCTAGTCCTGGCATTGGCTCAACATCTTGTGATTCTGGGCAAATCACAGGAGCTTGCTGTTCCAAAAACACCTTGTATAATGCAATTTGGTGCTCATGTAAGGTTCTCTAATGCCATTGGTCAAAACTTGTGCTTTAGACCTGGAAAAAATAAATTAATTAAAAAAAAAAAGCCGAACAATGAGCTACCTCTCTTGGGACCAGCGGGTGGAGAAGATAACTGGTTCATCGATTTTCAATACAGTTCTAATTCCAGATTTTATGTCATTTCAAATAGTGCGTTTGAGATTTCTTATCTTTTTGTTCTGTAAACATATAAGTCCTAAATAGTAGTTTTAAGCATATGTATTCCTGTATTTCTTCAAGGATGGTGCATACTTTAGGGGTGGTGGAACGCATGTAATTTAGCTGAACGGGATTCCGCTGACTTACATAAAAACCCAGTGAGATTCTGCAGAGATCAGCCAATGGACAGAAATAGGTAAGTGGTGCTGCTCGTGCTGTGATTTAGCACCAGGAGCGCGTTCTTTGCTGAAAAATCAGAGTGGATGACACTGCATGGCATGCCAGAGGGCGCAGCTACTTGAGTTGATTTTGCTGCCACTGGAGTAGATTTCCCACTCGAGCAACCTTCCGAACGCTATGTGTTGCGACCGTCCACGACTGCCCATGTAATAAAATTCTCACCGGATGTCCTCATAGCAGTAGCTGTCGGTGGTGGAAGTGCTGTCAGGCGGTGACGTGGGGTGGGGAGGGGCAGGGTGGGGGGTAGTAAACTACAGAATACGGCCAAATACAATAAAGTAAACATATAAATAAACTAGCAGTCCGTCCCGACCTTGTCCGGGAGCATTCAGGCTTCCCCTACCTCCGCCTGCCCCAACATTGCCCAGCAGCCCATGCCCCTGCCCGCCCCGTCCCCCGCCTGCCCCGAACCCGCAGCAGCCCGTGTCCCCGTCCGCCCCCCGCCTGCCCCGACCCCGCTCCTCGCCTCTCTGCTCCTCACCGCGGCCCGACACCCGGCTGCCCCGACATTGTCCCCGGAGGCTTACCTGATCCGCCGCTTCTTAGTTTACTGCTCCTCGCCTCTCTGCTCCTCACCACCTGTCCGCCACCGCTCCTCCCCCGCGCCATGTCCGCCTCTCCACTGCTCACACCGCCGTTGGCCTCACGTCACCGCTCCTCCCCCGCGCCATGTCCGCCGCTCCTCGGACGCCTCTCCTCCCCGTGGTGACGTGAGCACGCACGTCGCGGCCGGCGCTACTTTGGAGAGGACTACTTTTTAAAAATAGAAATATAGTAAATAACGTTTTATTTTGACATTTATATAGCCTATAACCATCTACAAACCCTGACGATTTCAACGGTGTATCGGGTGTGTAGATTGGGGCACTAGTTCCCGAGTTTACCCGCCTCAAAGCCTGAAAGTTCTTACTTTATTATAGTAGTATAGATAAAATTAATTGTGTTGTGCGAACTGCAACCCAAATGTGATGCCGTGCGCACAACGAAACTCATTTTATTTTTATTTATATGTTTACTTACCTGTATTTGGCTGTATTCCGAAGTTTGCTACCCCCACCCTACCCCTCCCCCACCCCACGTCACCGCCTGGCAGCACTCCCACCACGGACCGCTACTGTCTCATAGTGACTAGAAATCTCGCTCGCCAACTTACTGTTCTGGAAGTGCGTACGAGAAAAAATTCCGCCTCGCGGTGATTGACAGTATTTGACTAGAACTCACGTTACAAGAGTATCGCAATGTCACCAAAACTCCGTCAATTCCGCCGGCAGAACGGAATATTTCCCCCACCCCTAGTATACATATTACCAACAATTATTGGAAGTATAGGTGCATTTCCGGCATTTTTCAAAATTTATTTTTGGTATCAAAAGCCATCTCTTTGTGAAATGAACCTGTAACAGTGAGTTGTCCTGCATGTGTTGCCACTGCTGTGCGCATGACTGTCGACATAAGTCGCATGCATGACTGGCCAATTAAAGTCACTCTGACACAACCCAGTGACATGAGTCATTCAGGCCAGGCTGGCTCTGGGCGAGCCTGGCATCTGCATCTGCACACAAGACACCCTTTGTGCATGCTGATCAGCGAGGCAGGACACTAAAAGAAATTGCCCCCTTTTGTCCTGATCAGCAACTGTGTGTCAAACGCTCTTTTATTTCCATCTCAAATGGAAATTCACTGTGCCGCGTAGTTTATCGTAATGCACTGAGAGTCCATAGCGGGGATGATTGAGTGAAGTCCAGGTGGACTAGAAGGAGGTGGCTGTGAATTTACTTAGTAGCACAAAAAAAGATGTATATATGTATGTATATATGTGTATATATTTATATATTTTTTTAATGAGTTAATATCCATAACCTGTTTTATTAAGCAACAAAAAAAGCATAATATATGTTAAAGGTCCATCAAAAGTTCTTGAATAAACGAACAAAAAATAAATAAACAAACAAATACATACACAAATGCATGCACAAATAAATAAATAATACGTCTGGTGCCAGTTTTCATGCATTAGCCACATTATGGTGCCAGTAATAATATTTCCACTGAGGTATTATAGCAATAATCAAGACCCTACCTTTGTTGCAATGTTCACCTACAAATCTATGTTGCTGTGAATCATGCTCTGCTTGGCAGCTGCTGTGCCCAGTAGAGTGAATGCCCTATGCCACATGTGATTTTTACTGTGCCAGCATCTTGGGCTAGATGTAGGTAGAATAGATTTACCAATTTTTAATTACCGAATTTTACCGATTCTGTAATTAAAAATCGGTAAATCTAAGGGGTGGATATGTAGGTATTTCCAGATGTGGAAATACCGAATCTGTAACATTCGGTATTTACAGATTCTGTAAATACAGAATTGGTATTTCCAATTGATTCCTATGGGCTTTGAAGCCCATAGGAATCAATGGGAAATACCGATTCTGTATTTACAGAATCAGTAAATACCGAATTTTGCAAGGGTGCAGGGGGTGTCACTTTGACACCCTCTGGCACCCAACAAATAGGCATGTGCCCCATGTGCTAAGGGCATGTCTGTCTGTCACATGGCTAGGTGTGCATGCACACATGTGCATGCACACCTGAAATCGGTATTTTACCACACAATAGGATTGTGTGGTAAAATACCGATTTTGTAGGGCCTTTGGGACTCAGAAGAGTCCCACCTACATCTGAGATTTACCGAATCGGTAAAAATACCGATTCGGTATTTTACAGAATCGGTAAATTTACCGAATCGGTAAAGTTACCGATTCTGTAAAATTGTGCCCCTACATGCCAATTCTTGAATACCGGTCGGTAACGGCCGAAAATACCGATTTTCGGCCGTTACCGACCGACCTACATCTGGCCCCTTGTCCCTTGTTTATGCGGTTGTACGTGTAATCATGCCCCCAATGGGCGCGTACTTCCCATTATATTCTATCATTATGCCCATGCACACTGCTAAAATGCGTTGGCATTGTTCCCGGTGGCATTTATGCCTTCATTGTTCTCCTGCAGTTGTGTCTGTATCCTGCAATGATTCTTCGTTTCTATTAACCTTAAATAATTGTAGAACACAAAACAACTTGTTTGCTTTTCATACTCTGTGGATCAAACATAAAACAGCAATTTATTTCAGGCACTGTGACATTTTTCATGTAAGACTACAAAAAGCTTATGGCACACCAAGCAGATTATTTTCATGCGACACACAAAGATAATTTGCAGGTAGGGTGGATGGAAAGAGTGGGGTCGAAGCGTCCATGCTGTGCAAGATAAAATGGAAGTATTCTAATCGGTGCCTTTGGCTAATATAAGAGAGGTTACTTATTGCAAAGTAAGAAAAATGTAAACAAATTCAGTTTTTGGTCAAATTTGCTGCATTTTCTTTCATCAGGTGGATGCACTTTCCCACATATTAAATTGTTCTTGGCCTTTCCTCTCCCTGCCCTGTGAGACTCTTATATTGTAATTTGACTGTTTTTCATATGTGTGCTGGCTGCATTGATTATTGGTTATGGCCTAACGGTTCACTTGATCTAAAATTGGTTAACTAATGCACAGCTTCTACATAATTGGGGCCTGGGACATGCAGATGTAATATCTTTGCATCTTGTCACTACATTCAAAGAGTGCATGGTGCCACAGTACGTCTGTGTGAGCATAGCTCACTGATTACATACATAGTGCCTCCTTGGCTTTGGGTGGTTTACAGGTATGGATTGCGTGCATTATTTTTCAAAATTGGGCTCCAAGAAACCTATCGTTCATTATTTTAAAACTTGTATTCATAATTTACTGGGGGAAAGTATAGGCTTGGGTTAAAAAAGCAGTGGCAGACAGTGCTTAATTTGTGCAGGTGCCTGCAGGTAGTGGACAGAAGCTATCATTTGTGGGGGCATGGCTGTGATTCAGAGCAAAAGAGAGAAAAAAAGAGGTTCAGAAACACAGGAAATGGGTGACAAAGGGAGAAAGAAAGGATGAAAAAGAACTCACATGAGTGGTATAAAGAGACAGGAAATGTAGGGTGGTGGAAGAAAGATTCATGAATTGGAACTAGAATCAGGCAACTTTGGTATTATACAGCAGGGCCCTAAGAAAAACTTGGGGCTTCTCCATAAATCATTATTTATTTATGTACTTTATACAAATTAGTTACTTGAGAGAAGATGAAAAGTAACCAGAGAAAAACCAAACTCAGAGTCTGTGCCTTACTGTACTCAGTGCCTGATTTTCTCCTTTTCTCGATAACTCAGTGTAGTAGCACGGGTGCTAGAGGTTCTAATGCAAGCAAGGAAAAGGCCCCTGTGCACATGCAATGATAATTGAGGTGAGTGAGGCCCAATTAATTGCCGAGCACTAGTGTCACTGCACATGCTACACCATTGAGAACGATGCCCCATTTCTGATCATCTGTGGCTTCTGGAAGGAGGAGACAGGGGCTCCTAGCTGTGTTTGAGCCAGCCGCGACCCGTGCAGGTAAGAGCGATGGGACTGGTTGGGGGGATTTCCACGGACGAGGGGAAATTTAATAAGTAATTTTCCCTCGTCATTGTCCGACAATTCTGCCAGTGTTCTTTCGGTTTTCTGTGTGTGGGAAACTGGCACGTCTGCTGTTTGTTCTGGACCGGATGTGTATTGGTCTGTGTGTGTGCACGTGTGCTGTGATTGTGGGGTGTGATTGCACTGCTGAAACCTGTCCTACATGTGTTAGGGTGACCAGATCTTGAGAACCAAAAAAACGTGAAATTTGGGGAAAATAGAAGAAGGACTACAATTTTTCATCCACAGAATGGCACAGAATGACACTGTCATCAACATAGAATCACAGAAGATGCATTAAGAACGTAAACAAAATGTAACTTCTACAACCAAAATAATACCTGTTAATTAAAGTTCTCTTATAACAGCTGCTAACTAGTACAGCTTTAGAACACACAAAAAAGTGCCTCTCACTGTTTTCACTCAACCCCCTCTAAAAACCAGGACATGAGCCAAAATTTCAGAAATCTGCTGGAACAGCTGGTGGAAAACTGGGACTGTCCAGGCAAATCCGGGACGTCTAGTCACCCTAACATGAGGCGAGCCTTGCATTGCTAGTAGTCATGCTCTGCTAATTCTGTGTGTGTGAGGAAAACTTGCCCGACTGCGGTTCACACTCTACAGTTGTACAATTGGGCTTCGCTTGGGGCGGCTGGCATTGGCGATAGCCCTGGTATGATGGCCAGTAGTGTCTTGAAACGGGCTGGAATGTTTTTTTTATTAGTACAGGATACAGAAATGTAAAAGGGATTAGGGCATCTGAAAAAGACAGAGGCTGGATTTTTGTGGGGTCAAGTGCCAACGGGGGCTGACTGCAGGGGTATTACTGAGGGGCAGGGATGTCCTGGAAACAGGAGCATTGTTTGACTTTGGACTGGGGTTTTTTCTGGAGACCATCAGAAGGGGAACTGATGGTTTGTCGCTCATCATTTTTAACTCTCTTAAGAAAGTGCATGCATATTTAATTTGCTGATGGAGACCTAAAGTCCATCCATTCCTTAAAATTGATTGTCTTCATTTTCTCATTTCCATGCTTCTCTTTGGTCAGCACGTGCCAGCTTCACTTCCTCTTCATGTGTTTATCTCTCCCCTGGAGCATTGCCAAAGTAATACTTGCTTGACCATTGTCCTTCCACTACTTATGCTTTTGGAGCCAATTTTGTCTTTCAGTTGGTACACTTCAGAAGAGGGAATGTGTTTGCAGACGCCAAGCATCCCGCTCTTGTGCCTCTACGTATTGTTCCTTGTCCGCCTCACTTCGTCCCACATGTTGTTTGCCCCTGCAACCCTCCTGTCCTACATTGTTGCTTGCCCCCTCCCCGTTCCATGTTATTGATTGCCCCTTCTCACCCTCCCATCCTATGATGTTGTTTGCTCCCATTGTTGCTTGAACATCATACTGCTTTTTAGGTCGAGGATTCAAGACTTCTTGTATATACTTTAATATATACTTATATGTGCATGTATTTTGTGGGCTCTGGAGATCAGCCCTAGGGTGTGTCTGCTTCCGCTTAGGGACTTTTTTTCTGTTCAACTGCCTCTATTTAAGTTTCTTGATAGAAAACGAACAGCAGAGGTCAGTAAAATATCAGAAGCACTTTAGCATTCTCTAGATTCCAGACCATATAAATTGTCTTCCATGAGCACCCGTAGACAATATTTTTTTCAAATCTTGTATTTTTGGTGATATGACCACCTAAGGCCCTGATTTTATATTAAAAACTGAGCTTTGGACTATACCATTTCCCCCTTTAAGGTAATATTTCTTTCCATGTGTTCCCATACCTGGCCTGTCACGCAGTTTGGTGCTTATTTTACATCCATATTAAAGAAAAGTAGATGCTCCAGCACCCAGGCTAATGTGCTGCTTAGCTAAATACATATAAGGTCCCAAAGGCGAGACCGAATGCATTGCAAATGCTTGTTTCTATTGCTAGTGGGAGGGTGGGAGGAAGGCATTTACAACCACTGTGTTGCATGCCCTTCCCCCTTCGAGATGTCGCCTGCGATGTCCTCCCACCAGCAATTTAGAAAAAGTAGGATGACACGACCAACATCGGCCACATCACAGTGCATTTTAAAAAGCTTTCATCCATGCTGCAGAGCAGCCGCACTGCTGTGCGACATGGCTAAAAACATTGCCTTAAGCAATAGCATGCGGAGGCGAGGCCCATTAGCCTTGCCAATGCTAGTTATCTGTACAGTGAGAATGGAATTGAGAGGTGAAGACACAATTCAGGGCCTTTTATCAGCTGTATGCCCTGCAGTGGTGAAGCACTTGAGGAGGTTTGGCTGAGTAGTTTCAGAGAAGAGAGAACATTGGGAAGCTTAGTTAAGGAATCTCTGTGATGGGTGGTTCTCACTATACCAGGCAATAGGAAGTTCAGCATATCAGGACCATTGCCTAATATACCCTAGGTAACAGTCAACAGTTCCTATATGGCCCTATTTCTACTGAGAAATAGCCCACACTGTGACACTCTGTCTTCCAGCAGCATTTATCTCTCACAGGATGATTTGCCCCATTAATCAATTCCTTCTTGAGCCTGACCCCAGATATATCCTTTGGCACCAGGTTCAGTCACTTCAGCTCTCCTGCTTCATCCCAATCACCCATAGGATTTCTCACATATCATGGAGCCTTTGGGAGCTCTGGGCACTGTTGACCCAAGGCAAGGGGCTGTAGTTCCTGGAGCTGATGCACATCAGTTCTGTGATCAGGTTGACTTGAGTTGGGGCATGCTTTAGTTAAATGAAAACAATAGACTTGCGGGGACAGTGCACTCTAATCGGTGAGTCTAGGTGGGACATCAATACCCTGTGATCCTGGGTGAGACTATGTCAACCATATGCAAAGTAAAATCATTGGGACTTCAGACCTGCCAACTTACAAGAAAAGAATCAGACGAGAAAAAATTACACAAGGCGCAATCTGGTTTTAGATCGTTCCGCAGTACTGAGGCAGTTCATTTCACTGTAGATGAGGACCTTAGAGTTATCTTGGACTATTGTGGTTCAGCCGCCTTGGTCCTTTTGGACCTCTCTGAAGCTTTTGACATGGTTGCACATTCAGGCCCCTTGCGCCACCACTGTGTCACTTTTTGTGACTCTCCAGTGGCGCAGGAGACTGCTCCAAATTTTTCCAGGCAGCACTAAGCCACTTTTTGGGGGTAATGCTGCCTTGTAAATATTGTTCCCTTTACACAATTTTCTGATGCAATGGGTGTTACTGGGGAAGTTGCCAGCAACATCCATGACTTTTGGACACTGCCCCAGATTTACGAGAAATCATAACTATGAGGCACTGCCAACAACGTATGCTTCCCCAGGGGAGGCGTAAGGGAGGCACAACGAGGAGAAATATCTTTATTTCTCCTCTTTTTTTCCTTTTTCTATGTGCGCTGCATTCTGCAGCATACCTGGAGAGAGGAAAAAGCAATTGTGAATATTTTTGTGCGGGAAGGGTTTCCTTCATGCACAAAAATAATCATTCCCGCAACGCAGATACCAATCTACCATGAAGCAAAGTTGCCTGCATTGGCGCCCGGCAGCCTATTGTGCTCCAGCGCAGGGGAAAAGGACAAGATTGGGCCATTTCTAATAGATACAGCACATTCCTGACCTTTTCCTTTGCCATAGGGCAGCGCAGCAGGATGGCCTGCAATGTTGCCCTATAGCAAAAACTCATAAATGAGGCCCTCAGTACTTAATGAGCATCAAATGAATATTAGAGTATCTGAATTTGCCCTGACTAAACCAAACCTTTCTTATCAGAAAGATCCAATTGAGTCTTTTTATCACCATTTCATTTTCCCTTGTGGTTTACCTCAGGGATCATTGCTTACTCCAGCATGGTTTAATGTCTATGTAGACCCATTGGCTGTTTTGCTTAGACCCTTTATCATCTCCAGGATGTCATATGCTGATGTCACCCAGATTTTCCATCTATGACAATCTCGATGAGAGCTTTACTTCTGCATGCTTAGTGAAATGGATGAACACCAGCTTCTTGAAGCTGAATTTGGCCAAAACTGCGATTTTTCTGTTGGGCTCGAATTATCCTAACTGGTGTTCAAACTGGTGGCCTAAGTATCTGGGACCCCTTCTAGCTGCTGGGCTCTGTACTAGAAATTTGGACATATTGTTTGACTACAGTCTTTCCTTTACCCCGTGAATTATGATGGCAATGGCCACAAGTTTTACCTTTCTAGAGTTCATCTGTATAATTCTTCCTAATTTGCCTGTGTCTGTACATAAAGCAACTGTTCAGGCCTTGATCTCCTCATGATTGGATTATGCCAGCTACCTTCACCTGGGTCTTGCTGCTTTGATTGCAGATAGTCCAAAATGCGGCGGCTCATGTAATCCTTAATCTCTCTCGAAGGCCATCTGTTCGACATCTCGAGCCTTATTTACAACACAATGAAGCAGCACAGCGTGGCAGCGCTCGCCACTTTGCTGCACTGAAGTGGGTAATTTTAAAAACACTGGGTTGTGTCATTTGTACATGTAATATGACGCATCCCTGTGCTCTCTCCTGCGCTGGTGCACCATTGGCTGCCATGTGCCAACGCAGGCATTCTTGCACCATGCATCAATGTTTCCTGAAGGGACACCTTCCTGCACACAACCAATCGCTGATGGTGTTTCCCTCTTTCTATGTGTGCTGCAGAATACAGCATGCATAGAAAGAGGAACAAGTGAAGAGAAATAAAAGTATTTCTCCTTGTTGCACCTTCGTACGCCTCCCTGATTCTGGCACATTCCCAGTATTATGAAATATTGCAAATCGGGGAATGCCGCAGAATCCATACGTGTTGCCTGGGAACACTCACAGCAAATTCTATGGCAAGCTCCTTTCACGCAAAGTGATGCGTGAAAAGGGGCCGAATATACAAGGCCATGAAAAGCCATGCAGGGTGACTTTGCATGGCCTTGTGAATATGGAGCAGCACACTGAGCTGGCGGTGCGACAAAAAAAGCGATGCACCGGCGGCGCTAGGGGCTTGTAAATAAGCCCCCTTCTCCCTACCTTACACTAGCTTGCACTTCAGCGAAGATGCTCTTTCAAAGCACTTTGCATGGCCTAGAAAGCCACCAAAGATATTGGGCCAATTTATCTGACCAGAGAAGTCTGACTTTATAGGCATTAACGTCCTCTATGCTCCTCTGGCTCTATGCTCCTGCATGTGTTGAAGATTTAGAGAAGCTGAATTGGAGGGCGGCTCATTCTTCTACTGCATTGCCAAGCAATGGAATTTGTTCCCTCTCTCCCTTAGGTCTGCACCAAATTTCTCTGCTTGTACCAAATACGTGCAAACGTGGCTTATTTAATGGTATTACTTTCCTGTTGCTCCGATTTTGGATCTTACCACCGGAAATCACCTTTTTTGAAGTACCAGTGGGCTTAAAACAAATGATTAATTAATTCACTAATTCATTGTGTGAGGCAGGGGCGGTGCATTGGATTGAGCTTCCTGTTGAGAACTGCCTGAGATACACTTCTGCCCACTGCCTCCACCAACCACACATCTCCAAAAAATTAAAACAAAAACTTGCTGAGGCCCCTTGTCCTGGGGTGTTTTCACATCCTTTAACTCCTTCGCTGCGGCAGCTATTCCGCCCCAGCGCTAACGGTCGCGGGCGGGCGCGCGGCTCACCTGCACTGGTGACTGAACCGTTCCGTCATGGCTCGCGGGAAGAGCTGTGCTTGTGACGGAACGGTTCCGTCACGGCCCTGCCCGCTTAATGAAACCCGCCGCGCAGGCGCGAAATCAGCGCCGCGGGCGTGGCGGCCGGGCCGTGACGGAACCGTTCCGTCATGAGCACAGCCCACCCGAGGGGCGTGACGGAACGGTTCCATCAGTAGCGTTGAACAGGTTAATTGACATTGGCTGCCTAGAGCCTCCAAAGAAGAATTCGAAGCCCAGTTGGGGCAGAGGTTTCCAGCTCGCTTTCCTAGCCGCTGCGTGATGTTGGATCTTCACTGCATGACTGTGTGAAGGGAGCCGATATACACACTGTGGCCTCCAGTGGGTTGGCGGGTCTACAACTTTTTACTGGATCATTTCCTTTCTCTTAATGTTCACATTAATGCTGGTTCCAGTTGTTATTTCTTTTTTTTGTCTCTTTTTAAAGGTTAAGTCATATCTTCCTATTTCATCCCATGTTCTAGTGGTAGCTCTGTGCATACTCCCAAATTAGGATGACTACAGTGGTCTTTACCTACAATTTTCCATCTGAGCATTGGCCAAAATGTATCAGTGCTGATGATTTTTCCCCTCAGGAAATTTGATTGTGTGCCAGATGCCTGGACAACCCTTCACAGGCTCTCTATAGTGCCAGGGATTCACTTTAAATGTTTGTGCTAACTACAAAAAGGCCCTAATCATGACTTGAAAATCTACAAAATAAACCCAACTGCCTGAAAGATATTTTAAATGCTATAGAAACATCTTAATCATAGGAAAGGGATATATATATCGCCTCGTCCACAATGGACTAAAACGAGTGTGCAATTAAAGACGCTTGTATATAATGGAGTAAATATTAACTTTCATATTATCGGGATCCTGATTGGGCCATTAATACCTTTTTGACTGTCAACTTCTGTATGGGCTCCAAACGGGATTACAATTTGGGATTAAATCAAGGGTCTTTGGCCCACGATTAGCAGCAGGTGAAATCCACCACAAACTGCAGAACCGAATAGTGCACATGTCCTGTTCACACACCTTGTAATGGGGAATAACGTGCTGTTAATCTGTTATGCCCTTCCAGGAATGTCAAACTCTCCCTCTGGTACAAATTGTGCGTCCGTAAATGTTCACCCTGCGCTATTGCAAATTAGCAAGCGTACTATGTTCACCAGCAAATGCAACCCAACCATGATCATAAACAAAGCCATGTAAAGGCTTGAACACTCTCATATTGTCAATGTCTGTAATCCTACACCAATTTAGAGAACCAGTTTCAACTAAAGACATGGTTGATCGATTGACGGGAAAGAGAAGGTTTCTCATTTTGACTTATTGCTCCAACTTTGAGGAACAAACTCCAATTGCAGACTGGAAGATTGGGCATAATTTCAAATTTAGAAAGCTGTTTAAAACTTTTTCATTAGTTGATATTGGTTAGAGTCTGTTATCCGGTGGTATTTGTGGATTTTGTTGAATGCGCTTGAGCACCAGAGGCTACCAATGGTATAATATCAGAGTTTATAGGTATAAAATCAAATTACATCAAAGTCATTAGGAACACTGCTTTTATGCCTTGAGAGATTACACTGCTTGCATTTTGGTTAGAACTAGTGTCAACAAGTGCTTAATTTTAGCCGGTGGTTTCAGGTACTTGGCTCCGGCATTTAATTGTCAACAACAGCACTTTTGACAGTGCACCACATGGTGGCGCTGTTTGTCTAATTTAGAGACAAGCCCAAGAACAGTTGTGTGTTAATTGAAAACACCTTCAAATGACTAATACCTGCCACCCAAGCCATTCTTATAGCTTTGGGGCCTGGGATTGTCTGATAAACTGATGCAGCTAGGAGTGTGATGGTAATTACTTGTGTTGGTAATGTCATTTGCAGCGCAGACAGGGCAATGTGTGGTGCAAGCTGCAGTGGTCTACTGACAAGAGCCCTGGCACTTATTTATTAAGTACTGGTATCGCCACGCAAATATGTATCCATCCTCATAAGATTATTATATTAAAGATATATATTGGCGTGGTGGCCCCTGGGGTTTGGTGGCCCTGTGCAGGTGCACAGCTTGCACATGCCTAAGGCCGCCCCTGGCAGGGTCCACTCTGCTGTGGTAGGAAGCACTTACCTTGGCCGGAGTGGCTGTAGCGGGCATCTGGCAGTTCCCCAGTGGGCCCCCAGGGTGAGAGTCGGTTTTGGACCCCTGAGGGCCCAATTTTGTTACCGCAGGCCGTTTTTTGTAGAATAGCTGCAATATTGGCCCCCTGTAACAAAAACAGCAGTGGTGAGATGGGAGTGTTGCTTCCAAATAGCACCCCCCTCCCCGCGGGGGCCAGCCGTGCTGTTTGCCAGGGCCGGTTTCGGTTTTGGTTCCCAGTCTAGCCTTGGCACTTACTGGCTTCCCTCTATTGTGACTGTTTTCAACTTCAGCCTGTAAGAAAGGCTTCTCAGCTACCAAATTGGGGGGCAGATTCTCCCGGTCTGAAATGTTCAGCCCCTGTACCAGAAAACGTTGTCAAATTTAACCCAGTATTATTTTAAATTACCAACTGTTAACCTAAACTTCTTTTTTTAGGTCTTTCCTACAGCCAGCTGCACGTGTTTCGTGACGTTATGTTATCAATACATTACCACCTACATGCAAAATAAATACACAGTACCGAAAGAGGGGAATGTGGACATTTTGCCTGTTGCTTTCAGCCATTGGCTGTTCGCCTTTAAAAAAACTTCCATTTGTTTTGTGGGCTGTCCCTAATGTCATGGCATTTTATGTTAGGTTACTTTACTTTGTAATAATGTTTTGCATTGGCTTTGTGACTGGGCAGGGCTGTAAGTAGTCCCCATTGCAACCTATCATCTTTTCACCCTATCTCACCTCGCTCTCTCAGTGGCACCACCTCCTAAAGGATTCTACCCATTGCTGTCTGCTGCCACCCGTGGCGTTGCCCTATTCATCCTGTTAGCTGTGCCAGTGCTTTTTGATTCATATCACAAACATTTGCAAAGCCAATAGTATTGTCAAGCCACTTAGACTGAAAAAAAATATATTTCCAAGATGGCCACTGGGTTCACTTGCATGTACAAAGGCCATCTTGTAATGGTTTTTCTTATGCTTGATGAAAAACCATTACAAGCTGTCAGTCGAGCATGTATGCACATTCACGGTGGCCATTTGTAATGATAGCTCATAAAGGATAAGAAAAGCCATTACAAGATGGCTGCTGTGCATGCATCATGCTCAGGGAACATATGGCATTACAGAAGGCAAGTTTGTGGAAGAATACAGGTTTGGGCAACATGAGGGACAACTCGAGCTGGACAGCCCAAAGCTAAGAAAGCCAGCAAATCGAAAGCCAGAAAATGTGAGTTACAAACCACAAAGCCAATGATAAGCAAGATGGCTGCTGTGCACACATATGCATGCTCGGCGAACATATGACAGAAAGAAAAAAACAGACAAAACAAACAGGTTGGGGTCTTTGTCAAGGGCTAGCAATGTTGAAATGGTCAATGTTTCCTTATGTTTGAGGGCACATTCTACTCATTCAAGCACTGGAACTGCTAACTTTTCTTATCAGGCTTACTTAGGTGCCCTCCCTGCACTCCACTGCATACACAACATATGTTTACTAAGCCTGGGCGAAATTTTAATTGCGCAGGAGTCATGGGAGTAATTTCAGTAATTACGCATTCCTCTAGCGATGCAAAATTACTGGTATTACGTGAATACACCCGCGTGACTAATTGAAAGCACTTTGAGTCAAAAATCCAACTGCAGGATCCCAAGAACCACTAAATAAAAGATAGCAAATGGCTTCTTGTTACTGTGTCCGGTAGCATTTAGTGCTATTTATTTAGCACAAAGTGCATTCATTGGCCCATTTTGGATGCGAGAGTGCATTTCGTACGAAGAAAATTGCACTAAATGCTGTATTATGCTTTTCACACAATTACGCATAATTACAAGTAATTTTACGGAAATTATGAGAAATTACACTAGAGATAATAAAGTCAGTTATGACCGCCCCTAAAATGTATCCAAGTATTTGAGCGTACATCAATTGAGTTTCTGTTTTTGTTTGGGTACAGTAGTCGTTTTTAGATTCTTCTGGCCTGTAAAATTGAAGTGCCTACCCCCTACAGCCCTGTGTGAATATTCCTAGCACATTTCCCATGGGTACATTTTCATATGAAAATGTTCAAGGTTTAATTCTGCTGGGGTGGCTTAGGCCCTTGCCCTTACCCCTCTGACGGAGGCGCGCCTATTCTATCGAGAAGCCCATCCTTGTCGGATTGGGATCACAGTGCAGAAAATGCATCTCCCGGTGAGGTAGGGCAGTGGTCCATGTTGTTGTCACCAGATTGACATTCTTTTCTATCTCTCATTAACAAATCCCTGACCTTAGACAGAACAAGCATTGGCAAAGCCAATAGGTCTCACCTATGCAAGAGTTATTGGCTTTGCCTTTATGTTTTAGCAATGTTGTACACCAGAGGGGCTGCTGTTTAGCATTGCTAAAAGTTAGTAGAGTGAAGGAGAGTGGCATGGAGTGGAGTGTCATAAAGTGGAGTAGAGTGGAGTGTTATGGAGTGGTGTGGAGTGGAGTGTTATGGAGTGGTGTGGTGCGGAGTGGCGAAGAGTAGAGTTGAGAGGCATGGAGAGGAGTGAAGTGAAGTGTTATAGAGTGGTGTATAGTGTTGTGGAGGGTTGTAGAGGGAGAAGAGTGGAAGGGTGTAGCGTTGAGTAGATTTGAATAGAGTGGAGTGGCATAGAGTGTCATGGAGCAGAGTGGAGTGGCATAGAGGGTATTGTGTAGAGTGGAGTAGAGTGTTGCAGAGTAGAGTGGCGTACAGTGGAGTAGACTGTCATAGAGTGGAGTGGTATAGAGTGGAGTGGAGTAGAATGGAGTAGTTGGTCATAGAATAGATTGGAGAAAAGTGTCATGCAGTGGCATAGAGGAAGTTGTGTAGTGTAGTGTCAGAGTGCAGTGGTGCACAGTAGATTTGAGTGGAGTAGAGTGCATTGGCATAGAGTACAGAAGAGTGGAGTAGAGTGGTACAGAGTTAAGTTCAGTGGCATAGAATAAAGTGGTACAGAGTAGAGTGGAACAGAATAGAATGGCGTAGAGTCAAGTTGCAAAGAGTTCAGTGGCAGAGAGTGCCACAGAGTAGAATGACGTAGAGTGCGGTGGTGTAGAGTGGCGTAGAGTACAATGGCATAGAGTGGAGTGGCATAGAGTGGTGCAATAGTGAAAAGTAGAGTGGCATAGAGTGTAGTGGCACAGAGTAAAGTATAGTGGCATTCAGTGTGAGGGTAGAGAGCAGACTGGCATAGAGTGCAGTGGTGTAGAGTGTGCTGGTTTGGAGTAAAGTGGTGTAGAGTGTATTGATGTAGAGTGCTGTGATGTAGAGTGCAGTGGCATAGTGTGGAGTGGCGTGGTGTGGAGTGGCACAGAAGAGTTTTTCAGAGTAGAGTGAAGTGGCATAGAGTGCAGAGGTAAAGAGTAGGGTGCTGTAGAGTGAAGTGGTGCAGAGTAGATTAGGGAGGCATCAAGTGGATTGGCATAGAGTCCAATGACATAGGATGTTGTGACATAGAGTTCTTTGGCATAGAGTTCAGTGGTAAAGAGCTTGGTGATGTTGAGTTCAGTGGTGTAAAGTGGCAGAAAGTGCAGTGTTGCACAGTACACCGTCGTAGATTGTAGTGATGTATAGTAGAGTTGTGTGAAGTGCATTGGCTGAGAGTGCCGTGGCACAGAGTAGAGTGATGTAGAGTGCAGTGGTGCAGAGTAGAGTGGCGTAGAGAGCAGTGGCATACCACACAGAGGTACAGAGTAGAACTGAGTGGAGTAGAGTCAGTGACGCAGAGTAGAATAGAGTAGCATAGAGTGCAGTGGCATAGAGTATAGTAGCTTGTAGTGACTTGATGCAGGGTTGATTGGTGTAAAGTGCATTGGTTTTGAGTAAAGTGATGTAGAGTGCTTTGGCATAGAGTGATGTGGCATAGAGTGTATTGTTGCAGAGTAGGGTGGCATACAGTGGAGTGTTGTGGAGGGGCGTAGAGTACACTGGCAAAGACTGCAGTGGTGCATGGTAGAGTAGTGTGTGGTACAAAGCATTGGCATAGAGTAGAGTGGAGTGCTATAGAGTAGAGAGGTGTAGAGTAGGGTGGTGCAGAAAAGAGTGCAGTGGCACAGTGTGGAGTAGAGTGCAGTGGTGTGGAGTGGTGAAGATTAGAGTGCAGTGGGGTAACGTGGAATTTGCATGATATGGTAGTGTACTGCCATTACAGACAAATGCACTCACATACAGTTTTACTGATAAAAGTATACAGCATACAAACAATAACGCGTGGAAATGTCATCACCTAATGTATTGATCTGATTGTCAGCACAGTTCATTTACATGCATTTAAATATTGTTTTACTTGAAAAAGCAAGCATTTAAATGACAACTCATTTTATTTATGTGTTGTTTTCAAAACAGATAAATAAAAGGCATTGTCATTTAAAATGCCAATAGCTTAAACTCTCGCAAATGCAACACTAATTGCATTGCAAATGTATTGGTGCCCGTGCTATACATTTTTTTTTTAAGTGTTAGGAGAGAGACAAAGCTATTTGAGAAAATAGTGCTTGGAGGCTGAATCTAAAGCCTACCAGGTAACACACGTGAAAGGAGGTGTCGCCATGGGAAGTAACAAAATGAGACAAGGCGGTACTAAGGAGGGATTACTAAGCCTATTGACCAATGAACAGCCGCAGTTTACAGTGGACAATGACACAAGCCAATGAAAAATATGGGCGTAGAATGGGCGGAGCTTCAAGTCCCTACCTGAATACAGCATGCCTGGCAGAGCAGCGCATGCGCTGCCCAGGCTCGACCTAAAAATATGATCTGTCTGTACAGCCTTCCTCAAGCAGACCCACACTAGCCAGCATGATTGTCACATAAATCTTCTCACTTTTAAGTCAGAGAAAGAAAATTAAACACTATGGCCCACATGCATCAAGCATTTTTGTATTCGCAAACGGTGCGATTCCTTAAAATCGGCCGTTTGCGAATGCAAAAGTGCTTTTTGGGATGCATGAAGCAATTTTAGAATTCGTAACATGTTTGCGAGTTCTAAAATTGCGGGTGCTTTTAAGAAGTCGCAGATGTGCGATTTCTTAAAAGCAATGCATCATTAAATTTAAAACTGTAAATTCGCAATTAGGGTGCCAAATTTACCGAGTGGTTGAACCACTCGGTAAATTTGAAAAAAGTGTTTAAAATGCTTAAAATGTTTTTTTTTCAACATTCATGTTTCACACACACATGTCCTTAGGACATGTGTGTGTGAAACATGATGCGAAAAATACATTTCAGGGGTGCATGGGGGGGTCCTTTGGACCCCCCCTGCACCCATGAAATTTTCAAAGTGCCACTCGCAATTCCCATTGACTCCTATGGGCCTTTTGGCCCATAGGAATCAATGGGAATTGCGAAAATTAACTTAAGAATTCGGTATTCATTTGGGATTCGGTAAAAATTGCGATTTTTACCGAATCACAAATGAATACCGAAAATAATGATGCATAGCATTTTGCACTTCTTAATTTGCGATTCCTTATTTTTCGCAAATTAGGAAGTGCAAAATGTCACAATGATGCATGTGGGCCTATGCTCTGTGGAAGACAGCCTGACATTTGACCTCTGTCTTTGAATGCACAGCAAATGTGACAGGATAAGAACAAGATTTAAAAATCTGTTTACAGAAGACAAGTTTTTGGAAGAATGCAGGTTTGGGCAAAATGAGGAGCAACTGGAGCTGGACAGCCTAAAGCCAATAAAGCGAGCAAATAGAAAGCAAGGAAATGTGAGTCACAAACCACAAAGCCAATGACAAGCAGCAGGCAGAATGCATTCCAAGTTCAACTTTCTGCATGTTCCAAAGATGTCATTAGCAAACCAGACTAGTCTTCAACCTAAAAAACAATATCCCTGATATACAAGGAGTTTTCTCCCTCTGTGCCAGAGATTTTTTTTTCCTATCCTCCTTGTATGCGCCACAGACTACATGGCGTAATTGGCAGGAAATATCAGGGTGGGCCCCTTGTGGCCCTTTGGTGGATGGGCAACTGGGACAAGGGTTTTTGACACAAAAGTGGCACTTCCTCCACGCTGAAATAAGGCAAGAAGTGCTGCTAACTAACAACGGTATCCTCCCTCTAAGAAACCCCTTCATGTCCCTTCCATGGGTTTTCCTGTTGTTCAGGTTCATGAGAACAGCAAAGTGGAATCTCAGAGCCATGCACACACGACTGAGAGGTTTTCCACAGGTGTTGAAAGTAGACTCGTTAAGAAGGTGGCTAGAAGTCACACAAAAACGAGTTTCCTATTTTTACTAATGGGTGTTTGCTCTGAATATTTTAATGTATGGTCTTATTTTAATTTCAGAGGCAATAATGTAGCAGACACCCTTAACTCTTTCCATGCTCATGATGAGCTGAGCTCGTCATGAGCCACGGCGCTCCGGTGCTCATGACGAGCTCAGCTCGTCATGAGCCGTGGAACGCTCGCATGCGGGGATAACTCCCCTGCTGTGCTGAGCGTTCCACGGGAACGGGTGTGGTCATGACGAGCTGAGCTCGTCATGAGCATGCGGGCGCCGTGCCTCATGACGAGCTGAGCTCGTCATGAGCATGCGGGCGCCGTGCCCTCCCCCCTCCCACCCAGCACAGCGGGAAAATAACCCCCGCAGCGAAGGGGTTAATCCTCAGTTACACAGGTTGTTTGAAATAGGCGTGACTGTTCTTTGCTACAACCAGCGCATGCACAGTCAGGGGCATAAACAATGCATACCTTTAGACGACAAGATACAGTCCCTCAAATTCTAGCACATCACTGAAGGGGCTGCTTTGCTAGTTCTATGCTCTGCATTGCAAGAGGCTGGGCGCGCCTGAATTCAACAGTGATGATAGATGTACCACTGCACTAGCCGCTGGCGAGCTCTGCACGATCCATACATTGGCACGGAGTGCTACAGCAGGAAGCAATTTCTAAGCCTGGGATTGAAGCGGCAACGGTGCCAAGGCTGGTCATTAGCCCATCCCCAGAGGGCAATGCTTTTCTGCAATGACGGGGGAACTCCAGCAGTAGCCAGAGCATTATGGCCCATTCAGCATTGCTCTGTGTGGACTTACATTCTATAACTGCAGGTAAATGCTTGTTTTTCTGGTCAATAACAGGGCTTTTCGAATATAGCTTTATACTATAAGCCACAGAATCCTATGTTTTTTCATGATTACTATTGTTGAGTGAGCAGCATCAGGCCTGCTTGAGGCCAGGGGCTTAGTTTCAAAGGTGGGGAGGGGTGTATGGGGTGTTACACCCCCTAATAAATGTATTTTCAGATGGATATTTGAGTACAGATGCTTTGAGTCGGGTATGGTGAGGATTTCACCTGGGATTTACATGCACACTCTGAAAAAGCCACACACTCTCGTCACTGTTTTAAAAGCTGTAAGAAATGTTGATTATTTTACAAAATATTGTGTTTCTCTCACTTACTACTCCTACCAATCCACATTCCTCTCCCTTTTCACTGTCTCTTAAGCCCCTCTCATGCGCCGTGCTTGTCGTATAATGTATTTTAAAATTATATGCCCGCATGATGGGAATCTGCAATGTTTCCAGACCCAGTAATTTCAGATCTGGAAACACCAGCCCACTTGTGGTTGCTTAAAGTGGAATCCTCTACCGGGACACTGCTCGGGCAATTCATATTGAGGGCCTTGGTGCACTGGGACTGAGAAAAACATTTTGCTCAGACAGTATTAATGTCCCCTTTAATGGTCTGCGATAGGCTTTTTTCTGCAGCATCATCACATTTCTGACTTATTCAAATCTAATTCAAATAGGTAGGGAATACGGATCCCTTCTTTGCCGCATCTTTTTCTTTACTCTCTGCGCAATCTCATGACAGACACTGTCCTCAAACAAATGTATGATGTTACAACGCATACATTTACAACGTATGCCTTTACAACACAGTTTTTGCATCGCAACATCCTTTACAACGCACTGCATTACATCGCATGACACTACATCGCATTTTTAGAAACTGCCTTTACAACACATTCTGTTACATCGTATTGTACCTTTACAACGCATACCATTACAACACATACCATAACATTGCATTTAAGGTAAGTATTGGATAGTATAGGGGTAATAATTACTATTCTAACTCCAGGGGGTGCAACAGTAGGCTAAGTGTTGGAAAGTGTAGGGGTAAAAATTACTATTCTAACTCCAGGGGGTGCAACAGTAGGGTAAGTGTTGGATAGTGTAGGGGTAAAAATTACTATTCTAACTCCAGAGGGTGCAACAGTAGGGTAAGTGTTGGATAGTGTAGGGGTAAAAATTACTATTCTAACTCCAGGGGGTGCAACAGTAGGGTAAGTGTTGGATAGTGTAGGGGTAAAAATTACTATTCTAACTCCAGGGGGTGCAACAGTAGGCTAAGTGTTGGATAGTGTAGGGGTAAAAATTACTATTCTAACTCCAGGGGGTGCAAAAGTAGGGTAAGTGTTGGATAGTGTAGGGGTAAAAATTACTATTCTAACTCCAGGGGGTGCAACAGTAGGGTAAGTGTTGGATAGTGTAAGGGTAAAAATTACTATTCTAACTCCAGGGGGTGCAACAGTAGGGTACGTTTTGGATAGTGTAGGGGTACTCTGCTGTGTAATGGTATGTGTTGTAATGGAATGCGTTGTAATGCCTGCATTGTAGTGACATGCAATGTAGTATTATGTGATGTCGTGTCATGTGCTGTAATGCCTGCGTTGTAGTGACATGCGTTGTAAAGGATGTTGCGATGTAATGACTGCGTTGTAAGTGTAGTGCGATGTAATGGTTGCGTTGCAAAGGACGTTTCCCTTCTCAAACAGTAGCTATTTTAAGAGGCCCTTCAGAGTACAGAGTAATAACAAAAAGGTTACTTCTCAATTTAAAGCCTTAACACATTGAATATCAGAAAGCGTCAACACAAGAAAGATGCATCTTACATATGTATGGTAAAATAAGGCCCTACTAGGCTGTTCCTAATAGCAAGAGTTGATTCTTGAGGCCTATAGTCTGGACAGAGTAAAAGCAAAACTGAAGGCCAGTTCTAAAGCACACCTGGAACACAAACCTCATATTTTGTTTATTTTAGTTAGGAGTTTTGCAATGTGCTGCATGTCTACTTCTGGCTGCTTCAGGGAGTTGACAGAAAGAGCAAGACCAATTGGATCACGTTACAGAGTCCAAAATTCTTCAGAGAAGACCCCTGTTGTATGTGGAGTTTAACCCCTTCACTGCGGCGGCTATTCCGCCGCAGTGCTAAGGGGTTGGGGGGCCGCGCGGTGGTCCCGTGCTCGTGACGGAACCGCTCTGTCACGGCACGCCGGGGAGCTGTGCTTGTGACGGAACGGTTCCGTCACGGCCCCGTCCGCGCTTCAGAATGTTAGCGCAGGCGCGGAATTCGTGCCGTGCAGGCGCGGCGAGAGGGCCGTGACGGAACCGTTCCGTCACCAGCACAGCCCACCCGAGGCTCGTGACGGAACGCTTCCGTCACGAGCATGGGAGGGGTTAATTGAAGGCTCACTGAAGGAGCTTGCTGAGTTTCAAGTATGTGTGTTTAGCACTCAGGTTGGGGTTGAGTGTTCAAAGGTGTCAGCCCTGGAACATCTGCCCTTAGAGTCTTATCTCCATGTTTCATTCTCCTGAAGAAACATTGGTTAGTGTTTCTGCTAGAGAGATATATCGAGTTTCGTCTGGTGGGAGTTTTGACTCATAAAGTAACACAGAGGGTTAACGTGCCTGATGCAAAGAAAATGTACCATGCAGATCACCGAGCTTCATTTTATGTGGATACCTCAGTGGATTACTGCTTTTGTCCAGAGATCCTTTTGTTACCAGCAGGTCAGAAGTTAAAATGGGAATATAGAACAGAGACGTCTGAACTGCCATCAAAGAGCTGTATGCAAACTGCGTGGTATAGGTTAGAACTTTATGTTTTCCCCCCAGTCTTTCATTATCCAAATGTTGCTAAATAGAGTTTGTTTAGGTAGAAATGTATTCTTATTAGTAAAGCAAACCCCAACCACTGTGGTACGTGAGTTTGTGCTTTTCCAGACCAGTGCTTAATTTAAGCCAGTGGTTTCCGGTGCTCAGCAGCTGCACTCAATCATCAGCACCAGCATTTTCATGAGCATCACTTAAGGACACATTCATATATGGTAGACACAGGGAGGTTAAGGTATTTGCCCAGAAACACAGGATGGTGAGCCAACCCGAGACTCAAACATGGGTCCCCAGCTCCGAAGTGGGGAGCTCTGGCCAGTATGCCACATCCTCTCCCCTTTGTTTGGCTAGTAGTTGGTTCTGTTTTACGTTGTGCTAACAGGAGAAATGGGCTAGTGCAGCTGCCTCCTGATTGAGCGCCCCGGAACCTTTTTATGTTTTGTTTATAAATTAACCACTGCTCCAGACCAAACACTGTTAAAATGTAGTACCTATAGATTGATTTACACTCATATGATTAATTGTATCTGTACAGTGTGTGTGGTGTAAATTGCACTGACACCCTACACTGGTATAAGTAGCTCTATAAAACAAATGAAATGATTTTGAGGGAGGGGCTATGGAGAGAGGAGGGACATGGTTGTGGGGTGGAAGTGAGTGAATCTGTGGAGCAGGTGGGCACTGGCAGACACCCAAAAGATTGTCACGTGGGTGCCACCAGCGCGTTGGCCTTAAATTTGTATAATTTTGTCCATTTAGAGCAAGAGATGTTTGTAGAACATCAAAGTTTTGGGTTTTCTATATCTGCTCACCCCAGGAAGGGATTAGTGAAGATTAGAGCTTGACAACAAGACGAATGATAATGAGTGAAAATGTTAGGTAAAAAAAATAGTAAAAGAGTGAGTGAGAGCGGGATGGAATACATTAACGAAAGGAGGTGTGAGAAAAGAAAGAGCAGTGTTGAAGACAAGGGAGGGAATCAGTGAGCGGTGGCAGGGAAGGAGAGACATGAATAAGGAAAGAGAAATAAGAGAGGCAGGTTTCATAAACCGGTGGCGGCATGAGGTGGGAAAGAAACCGCGATTTCACGCAGGTGGGCGCCTTCTCGACAGGCCATGTGTAAAATACGCACAAAATGTGTTAATCAGAATTACCCGCGGAAAGGCATTTCGGGTCCCTTTGATGGCGGAATGAGGGAACGGCGCCCGAGGAGCTTCAGGCCTGCTGTAAACACGCATTCAGACGGCAAAGTTAGGCCTGCGAAAATGGAATTAATTTGCAGAGATGATGGAACAGTGCTCGTTTGCTTGCAGTCTCAGTGATAATATTTGCCTTGCCAGAATTTTTAGGATTGATTTTTTGCAACTCTCAGCTGGAGATTTTCTGAAGAGTGTGAATGTATTTTAACCCGCTCTCTCCTGCCTGTTCTTTCCTGAGGCCTATTCTGAGTGAACTGAGGAATGGGATGCTGCGGCGGCAGGCGAAGCGGGTCCACGAAAAGCACGTCAATGACGTCATGTAATACATTTTATTAGAGTGGACGATATGTATATACATGTGAACAAGCCTCTGCGGAGGTTAAACGTTATGGCGGGGTGCGACAAATAAAAATACTTTGCACAAAACTATCTTGGTCCGTGTCTGCGTTGCTGCGGTGGGAGACTGGATTACCCTCGCCGTCGCTGTGGAAGTCGAAATATATATATATATATATATATATATATATATATATATATATATATATATATATATATATATATATATATATATATATATATATATATATATATATATATATATATATATATATATATATGTCAACAACTTCTCACCACCTGGAAAGAATTTGAGCCGCACTCGGAGCTTTGGAACTTGCGATCTATTAATGGAAGGAAGCAGGATAGGGCTTTTCCTGACGCGTTTCGTTTCTGCTGGAAACTTTCTCAAAGGTGAGCCTTTGCACCAAATTATGTCGTGCGTTTCTCAGGCCGATGTATCGTGTCAATTTCACTTCCCGGTTTGCTTTGGGAACACATTTCCTTTTAATAGTGCATGGTGCATTCTGGAGCCTGGTGTCCACACGGCTGTTAGTTTTTCTTCACATCCGCGGTGCAGGTCATATCCCGCTTGGGTAAACTAACCTTTCCATTATTGCCGGCAACAAAGTTCCCCCATGTCAGCCCACTTTGAAGGCTGACTCGAGTCCAATACCGAGGTCCAGTCCAAATAAAAATACTTTGCACAAAACTATCTTGGTCCGTGTCTGCGTTGCTGCGGTGGGAGACTGGATTACCCTCGCCGTCGCTGTGGAAGTCGAAATATATATATATATATATATATATATATATATATATATATATATATATATATATATATATATATATATATGGTTTTCTTTATTATATCTGGTCTTACACGACCCCATGGCTAGAGAGACGCGTTTCAGCTTCGCAGAAGCCTTTATCAATCTAATTGGCGCCCTGCACCTGAGAATATATATAGCCCTTCCCCCTTGAGGCATTAATAGACATCAAAGGAATTACTAATGCACTTTAAACATTTATAAATGCTTAAATGCAAGACATTTTTACAAATGTGTAAGCATGCTCCTGACATCAAAATGGGAAAAAAATATATATATATACTCCAAAATCCCCGTAATCTCCTCTGAGAATCGGGCGCAGACACCAGTTCAGCCGCAGCCCGTGCAGATAAGAGTGGTGGGCCGGGGTGGAGGTGGGGGGTGGTGGGGGGGGGGGGGGGGCATTTTGACCGACGATGAAGAGGGAAAATTAAATAAATAATTAATTTTCCCTCCTCTTTTTCAGTCGAAATTCCCCATCACTCCACTCTCACCTGCAGTTTGCTTTCTCTGCTTTCTTTATTGGAGTCTTGTCCGCATGACACGCTTCTGCCAATCCTAACCTTGATTACACACGTGTTATTCACTGTAAAGACATAAAGGTTAAAGGAACGTTATAGGTAGGTGAAAATGTCAGTTAAAACATACTCTTTTAAACACACAGAACCTCAGAAATTCACAAGTTACAGTTATGTCAAGTAAATTAATTATAACTTGCGCCCTTGCCACACACAGTGTTGTCATCAAGATGTAATTTCGGATGTTGCAGTGATTTTTATCAATGATGTCACAGAACATGTCGTGAGTGATGTAATCTGTGAGGTCATAAGCAGTGCATGGCTTGGGCGCGAGTTATAGTTACTTGAGATGTTTATAACTGGTAAAATTAACCCCTTCCCTGCTGCCGTTGGCCAATGGCCGACGGCAGCACTACCTCCCCAGTGCTGCCGTCGGCCATTGGCCGACGGCTCCCCACCCGCGCACGAAAACGCCAGCACCACGGCGGAATTACCGCCGTGGTTAACAGGTTAAGTGCATTTGTTCGTATGTATGTTTTAACTAAGGCTGGGCGGAGCTCGCAGAGTTTTACTCTGTGTAATTCTGTAAGCGGGCGGAGTACCAAATGTGTTGTTTGTGTCAAACCAACAGACAAAACCATAGGCTATAGCAGCACCCACGCACTCACCTTTTTTGTGGAGGTGGCTCCCTCTGCAGTCTGCACTCAGCAGCTGCTTGGCCTGTGAAATATTGCTCTAGTCACCCGCAACGATGCATGCGGCTCCCCTGCTCCAGCCTCCACCCATAACCTGCCTCCGTGGTGGGTAACACTCACAGCTCTAGCACCATGGGGGAAAAGGCAGGAAGCAGCCCAGACCACTAACACATAGCCAAGCTCATGGCGACAGCGAGCAGGATCCCAAGCAGAGTCATCGCTGCCCGGCAGTAATTTTTTTTAAGAAGGCCCGCAGGGTTGGTCGGCAGCTCCGTCTTGCATCAGTCACCCGTGCCTACTAGTGCCGAGCCAGGGTGGGCACCGATAGCACCAGGGTAGTGCACTACACACCGGGCCAACGCACCGGGAGAGAGGAGGGCTCTTGTCAGCAGAAGTATCATTGAGAGCGAGCAGCACATGTCATCAAACTCTGATGTGTGAAGTCGGACTAAGGTTCTGCACATGCGTCGGGCATAACTAAGTCACAACGTGTAGCCATTTTAATAACAGGCTCCGTAGTTATTGAAGCGATGTCGATGATTGCACAGGGCCCTCCTGACCCTGACATGGCTGCCTCCAGGAAGCATATTATGTATGCGCTCCACATGCCCATGTAGGAAAACTCAACTCCGGGTGGAATGTGGAATTTTGTCAGGAAGTCCACGTTGCCCATGGAGTGCGGAGTTCCTGAATACCGCAAACTCCATGAGCAGAGTCAGTTTCTCCACCCGGGATTAGTTTTAATTGACATTTTCACCTAACTAATATGTTGTTTTATTAAATTTCCACGTTTTCTTTTAATGCAAAATGAGATATTTTGACAACACCTAACAATAACATCCCATAAACTTTATTATTTTCAGTGAATTTCTAGGAATTTTTAAATGTAAAGTAATATATCCATCATGGTGCGAGCATGGAGCTGGGCCTTAGGCCATGAGCTACATGCCGGGCCCTGCATCCAACTCCCCTGTAGGTGCCCATGCCCCTTCAGGTGCACAACCCTCTTTTTAATTTTTGGGGTTTTCTGCTTTTTAGGGGCACGTTGAGCTTTGGAGTGAATTCGTAGTTCCACGGAACCCAAGGCGACCCATTAACAATTTTTTTTTTACCTCTTAGTTGGTCCTCCTGGACCCACCCCTTCCTCTCCTTAAGGCCCCAGGAGGGCCAGGGTGCCCCTACCCACACCCTTATATATATATATATATATATATATATATATTTTTTAGGACTGGGGGACTGAGTCTCCGAGTCCAAAGAGGTTAGTTAAAATTAATTTTATTAGTTTCATTAAAAAGACCTTAGTGCAATCCATATGTGGCCAGCCAATCTCAACGCATGGCTGAACGCGTGGATCTACGGATCCAGGAGAGATACGCCCCAAAGCCCCCTGGCATGAAATATACAAAATTTTCGAGCCTTAATATCACAAAAACTACTTAACAGATTTGCACCTAATCACAAAAGGTGTGCTTTCTGGCCCAAGATCTAGCCTCCTGACAAAATTTGAGTAATTCCATTCAGCCTTTTGGGCTGCAGCTATGTCTAATTTCCTTCGGGAAAAATAAATTTGGAAAATGCTTTCTGGGACCCCCCTTTTCTCAGCGCCCACTTGATGATCACCCTGAAACTTCCCAAAATGGAGATGAGGTGGAAGAACTCTTTTTTCTGGAAAACTTTGTGATAATTTGTCAAATGGTGCCAAAGTATTAGTAACCCAAAAATTGTTTTTCCTATGGAAGCACAATCCTAACTATAACTACGCAGTGGCGACTACCACTATATGTATAACATATATACAGTATCAATGTAGTCTGCTACTTCTGTGTAAAGTCTCAAGTATATTAGATATATATTTACTTGGATGCTTTGTAATGTGTCGATTTTAATTAATTACTTTCATGAAACAAACAGAGTTCATGGTGGGAATTGGGGTGGAGAAGGGCTCGGTTTTGAGGTGGGTAGGACTTGAGTCCAGTTGGTGATGTTGGGCTGATGTACGGTATTCTTTATCAGAATCCCCAGTTAAGACAGTTTAGTTAAAGAGGACACTTAATAGTTCCCTTTTAAGGTTCTTGCCAAAGTGCATGTGGTTGGGCTATGCAGCCAGATTTAGGTTTACTGCAATGTGCATTACTGGGTTGCTGCCGAGTTCAGTGATTAATGACATGGGGAGTTTCACACAGGTGATGATTGATGGTCTGTGATTCTTGATTCCCATCAGGGGGGAAATCCTGGATTTCGAACTTAAACACACAATTTTCTTTTCTTTTCTTTATCATGCTGGCCATTGTAACATTGGCATGGTTAGCGCTCAATGGCCGCAACAGTATAGCGTTAACTGCATATAGGCAAGGCCACTGGAATTATGCAGCAGGGGAGGAACAAATTATTTTGCATAATTCAGCACATTTTGTGATAGTGTTACTTCATTACTTTGTCATTTATACTCATGGTAACACTTTCATGACAAATATTTCACCACATTAGTATCAGTTTAATAACCATATGGTACAATAAGATACTGAAAGATCACTAGTTAACTTTTGCAAAGTGCCCTCTACTTCATGGGAACACATGATGCCAAGTATTAGCTAGAAATAAACTTTCTCTGTTAAAATCTGAGGATTATGAAGGTGCTGCAAATTCACAACTATCCAAAAACGCTGCACCCACAGAACCGCATAATTCCAGTGGCATATGGGTAATAGGAAAAGCTGTGTCTTATTTGAACTTTATTTTTATTTGGCTTGGCTACCTCTGCTGCCTTGATCTCTTGTTCTTAGATACTTCACAGGGAGGGGTCCCTTGACTCTCATTATCCATTTTGTGGATACTTTGGGCTTGTACCTCTTGAGCATCATCCGGATATCTCATTGCACTTTGGAGGGCTTTGCTCAGAAAAAAATGTCTACTTCTTCAATTTACCTGGTTCAACTCTGCTTACAGAATGATATCTTCTATTTCATTTCTGTGTGATGGTCAGATATTCTGAAATTAGTACCCATCTGAAAGGGCAGCTCCAATCCACAAAGCTAAAGTCTATGTCCCGCTAGCCAGGGAAGGTGGGAGTACTCGGTGGTGGGCCCCTGGCCATGATGCCTGAAGGCAAGACCTATGCAACAAACATATTACTTTGGTACGGTAGAGCCTAAAGCCCATATATCAGAGTCTGCGATAAGGAGAATGAAGGATACAGTTACCGCTAAGCAGGTCAGACCGAACCATCCAAATTGACACACATTCCAGCAGTCGCCCCACATTCTACGACCACCTGTCACAACTATTAACCCCCCATTCAATTCGCAAGGATGAACTGATCATGGCCGATTGGGCCACTGTTGAGTGTTGAGGAGGGAGATAGAGGGGCGAAAGAAGCACCTAGCTTATCCAGGGTTCCAGTTGCTTTGAATCTGCCGCCTGACGCTTGCCCCTATGTTGCCATATAATCGAATGTACTTTTCCTAACAAAGGGAGCAGAGGAAACTTTTGTAGAACTAAGGAATAAAATGCTACATTGGCTGAGTACCCATGCTGGCTTCTCTTACCCAGATGCTCAGCACATACTGATGACTAGGAAAATAATGTGTGTGGGGCCTCTACCCAAGTTACATAAGGGTGCTTGTGTTATTGTAAATTTCAGGAACACTGCCCTTAATCACCACCTACTCAACCATTGTCCGGTCCAAACCAATCAGCTCCCATTATTTTTCTCCATCCCCTGGGTTTTGTTTATCAACACCTGAGGGGTAGGAGTGGTCCTGCTTTGCAGTCTGTAGCCAACCCTCAACAAAATAGGGTGCAAAGAGTGGGGTCTGTTCTGTGGGACAACCTTGTGCCACCCAAATCTCCCTCTCCTTAAACCAAGGTGAATTGACTCACTTCTATCGAGAAGGGACCCACCAACAGTGAGACTGGCATTGAGATGGTGAGCTCAGTCAGGGTAAGTGATGGTGGTGGGATAGAGAGTCCTGGGCCCCTGGAGCAGTCGTCGAGTCCAAGTCAGGGGTCACGAGAACAATAGATTTTCCGACTAGACCCAGAATAGATACCCTAACTGTATTCCTTGGAACCCAAGAATGTAAGCAGAGGGACGGTTTGGAGGCCCCATTGCGCAATCCATCTCCCTCACCTCCATAGATGTTCCTGTTAATTTGGAATATTACAGAAAGTAAGAGTAAATTTGGGGCTACTGACTGGGGTAGTTTTTTAAAACCCACGACATATGCCTGTTGTAGGAAACATGGGCATTAAATCAAGTAAATAGGTAGAGTTATAAAAGTTATAATGTCCTAGCAATCAAGTCTAGAATGGGGCGCCCCGCATGTGGCTTATTAGTTTTGGCGAGAGCCACCCTATCCTACTCAGTCATGCCCCTTTACTTGGATTCCCACAAAATCTTAGCATTGATTTTCTCGAGGAGGAATCTATGACCCCTCTTGATTATCAGTATCTACAGCAGGAACAGTGGTTATAGACAGAAATCTAGAATGCTACAATTGCTGGCCAGAGTTGTAGGAGCAGTATCAAGAGTAAAGGGTTAACCCAATAAAGTCACTGGGACCTGGGTATGTAGCGTTAAGAAGAAGGGGTCCCAGTAAGGAAAACACATAAATACATACAATTTGAATAAAGTAAATGAAAATAAATGCATCTATAATGTTTTATTCACATTATAGGGAAAAGTATTCAAGACCAGTTATAATATACAGTTGTATCAGTGCCCCTGAGGGTAAGGTGGACGTGCAGTCGTGAGGGTAGTGTAGGGGGGGATAGTGACAATACAATAGAACCACGTATTATTCATACATTTATATAAGTTAAATGTCAAATGGACAGCGTAACGATATTCAATCAACACAAAAGTTCACAATACACATGCCCCAAAGTCCGTGTTATGCAAGGATTGGGATAGGAGGCTGTGTGATAAGGTAAAAAAGTCGACGTTTCGACCCAAAGGAGGCAGGAGTCATTGGAATCCTTGCTGGTGGGTCTTCATCAGGACGAGGAAGGGGTAGTGGGGCAGGCAACCTGAATATATCAGTGTTGGTGGGTTGTAGGAGAGCATGTCAGTAGCAATCCAATGCTAATAGCACAGGATTTCAACATTACCTTTAAGCCAAACAGCCTTGCTAGCGACCTATAGAGAGATGAGAACCAGATGTGGTGTATCCCAGACGTAGTCCCCTTTAAAAAGGAGTTCCAGTCAAGAGCAGCTTTGCAGGTTGTGGACCTCACTATTGCCTATGGCATTTAAGCTTGCAACGTGGACACCCCATAGGATAGATTGCTTGCCCCGACGTTCATACGAGGTTCAAGTCATAGCACAATTGATTTTATCCGTCTTAATGTAAGATTCTGGAATGGGATGTCCAACGTGGCTGTGATAGAGACAAAGGAGAGCGACCACAACCCTCTGTCAATAAAGTTGAGAGTATCAATGACCCTCCCATGCCCTACACCTGCAGATCATGCTTACGGGCCGCTTGTAGTCACAAACAATAGGAGGAACCTGAGATGGAAAGTAGTAGAATCCTCACCAGAGGGTCCTTGGGCCCTCTATTCAATTCTGGTCACTCAAATGGAGAATATACATGCTAATTGGAGGAAAAATGATTTGATCCATGCCAAACATCACATGGTATTCTCTAACCTGAGGAGCTTCCTAACTAGAGAGGTTGAGGGGCGTTCAAAGCCACCTATGGGATGGTTTAATCACCAGTGTAAAATGGCAAAGGCAAACCTTCCACAAGCTTTAAAAAGGGGGGACCCCCAAACTCAAGGGTGTACAGTGGGAATTATTGGGCAAGAATAAGATCAGCAAAAGCATCATGGGAGGATGGTATGTAGGAAGATCTGTTAGACTCAGATGTGAACAATGACCAAACAAAGTTCTGGTCTAAAGTTAGTAGAAGTGAAGGGAGGTCAGGAAATCCTGCAAAATCATCTATCCTGCCCTGGGATTGGATTGCACATTTTAAGACCTTGTTTGCCTTGAACCCTACACCTGAGGGTCCTCATGCAATTGGGAGTGCTACTAGTATGAAAATTAAGATCGCCCCTTTGGTAATTTTATTCTCTCCAGGAAACTAAATGTGTGGTGGCCTCGTTCAAGCCAGAGAAAGCCCTGGGACTTGATAACATCCCCACTGATGTATTTAAAGCTGATCCAGCGGTCTGGGTGCCTTACATCAATGTGGTTTCTAATGCCAAACCTGGCAGAATGAGCACTTACTCCGGCCTGGAAAAGGGTGGAGATCATTCCAATTTTCAGAAAGGGGGACCTTGGCGTGCCCTCTAATTACTGCCTACTAGACAATCTCTAAATAATTTTCAGCAAACTGGTCCTGGAGCTCTTGTTGAGTTGGTGTGAGGACAACCAGATCCTGACAGGGTTTCAGGCAGGATTTATGCATAGTGTTAGAGCCAGTGACCAGGTCTTCCATTTCCTCCTGAATAAATCGAAGGCGGTTGACCTGGCCAAGGGGCACCTTTTTGTGTTGTTCATTGACTTGTGCACCGCATTTGACCTGGCGCCCAGGGGGAAATTGTGGGGTGTGCTCTCGGGATGGAGACTCCACCTGACCTCTTTCATTTGATTAGACTACTGCACGAGGGGAATTTTGATAAAGTAAGGTGTGGACTAAAAGGAGGATTACCAGAGGCTTTTCCCATTAATCAAGGTGTTAGGCAAGGCTGTGTACTTGCCCCCAACCTTTTCCTCCACTACAGTAACAATTGTATTGCCTATTGAACAAACTGTGCTAATGATTCCCCCACTCTGGCAGGAACAAAAATATTGGCCCTCCTCTTGGCGGACGACATGTTGTTGTCCAAAATCAGAAGGGGCCAGGAAAGGCTGATTGATAGTTTTAACCAGTTTTGCTGTGATTTTGGCTTTGAAATAAAAACTTCTAAGGCCAAATACATGACATACACTAAGAAAGGCAGGGCGAGTGAGGTCATTATGTTGGGGTTGGAAGTTCGTGAAAGGGTCCAGGGCAGGGTGAGTGGGGCAATTAAGGTAGGATCGAAGGTTATTGAAAAGGGTCCAGGAGTTTGACTACCTGGGTATCAGGCTAGACGAGCCCGGATCCTGTGACTTGCAGATTTTGAAGAGCACCTTAACCGTAAAGCAGCTGGCTGGAGACATTGGCTGGAGGCCAAGAAAGCACCATAGTTCCCTGTATGGTCAGTAGTGGAATTCTGTAAGACCCAAGCAAGTGGGCTTCTCTTTACGGGACAAAATTATAGGGGCATTGTAATGCTAGTTCATTGAGCATAACCATTATAATAATGGGGTAACCCTAAAGGTACTGGACCTGGGTGATTACTAATATAAACAGACAATGGTCCAAGACCCAATTTTTTCAAAAATGAAAAATCAAAAATTTAGCAACTCAAGGTGTGCGTAAAATTCACAACCCAAACACAATTAAATGACAATCAAAAGAATAGGCAACTGTAATAAATTCAAGCTTTTTATGCATTTGATTCATGCTTGGAATTCAGAAATATATCTACAAATGTTTACATTTTATATACAATGCCCCGTATCAAGAGCGTGCAGTAAAAGAAAGGAAAGTGTCAAAGGGCGTGATGGTGATGAGGTGAAAACGGAGGACAGAAATCACACAGAGTGTATAAAAAGTTATTCTGTATTGATCAGAAGAAACAGTCAACAAAGGACTAGAGCAATAAACCCTGGCCACATTAGTAAGTCAAATATACAGTCCTTAATCATGTTCATGAGACATTAGATGTATAAATGTCTGCACTGAAGGGAAGGTAACATTAGTGGTCCAGGTATTCTTAATTATGTGTCGACGTTTCGACTCGTCTTGGGGCCTTGCGGTTAGTTAGTCCTGGGCCATGCGAGTCTTCTTCAGGACGGATATGACGGGGCTAGGGATCAAGTAGATGACCCCTTCACAAGTTGGGGGGTAACTCAGTCTTTTCAGATGCGTAAAGGTGTCTTAGAGGTCCTCTTATGTTTGTACTTGAGGTTCCTATGTTAATCCTGAGATCAATATTGAAATTATATCTCCTCAGTTCAATTATAGGCACTTGTACAGCTACCAGGAAACCTCATTTGTTGTGGCTGTATGAAGGTATCAATGCCAAGAAATCCAAGTGGAGGTTCCTGAACGTGTGTCCATTGATCGGACACCTCTGCTCGGACTGACAATTGCTGTCCCTGACTTCGTTTTTCACTTTGGATTTCTTGGCATTGATACCTTCATACAGCCACAACAAATGAGGTTTCCTGGTAGCTGTACAAGTGCCTATAATTGAACTGAGGAGATATAATTTCAATATTGATCTCAGGATTAACATAGGAACCTCAAGTACAAACATAAGAGGACCTCTAAGACACCTTTACGCATCTGAAAAGACTGAGTTACCCCCCAACTTGTGAAGGGGTCATCTACTTGATCCCTAGCCCCGTCATATCTGTCCTGAAGAAGACTCGCATGGCCCAGGACTAACTAACCGCAAGGCCCCAAGACGAGTCGAAACGTCGACACATAATTAAGAATACCTGGACCACTAATGTTACCTTCCCTTCAGTGCAGACATTTATACATCTAATGTCTCATGAACATGATTAAGGACTGTATATTTGACTTACTAATGTGGCCAGGGTTTATTGCTCTAGTCCTTTGTTGACTGTTTCTTCTGATCAATACAGAATAACTTTTTATACACTCTGTGTGATTTCTGTCCTCCGTTTTCACCTCATCACCATCACGCCCTTTGACACTTTCCTTTCTTTTACTGCACGCTCTTGATACGGGGCATTGTATATAAAATGTAAACATTTGTAGATATATTTCTGAATTCCAAGCATGAATCAAATGCATAAAAAGCTTGAATTTATTACAGTTGCCTATTCTTTTGATTGTCATGTAATTGTGTTTGGGTTGTGAATTTTACGCACACCTTGAGTTGCTAAATTTTTGATTTTTCATTTTTGAAAAAATTGGGTCTTGGACCATTGTCTGTTTATATTAGTTCATTGAGCATAGCAGAAAATACATTCTTAGAAGAAGCCCGATGAGCCGAGGGAAAGGCACACCACTTGCAAGCTGCACTTGGATCTGGGGGTCCACGAGATCACTTCATTGGTGGCATTAAGACCCCTACTGTACTGGATCAGAATCTGGGGCACTGATGAACTGCATCAATACACAAAAGGGCCCACAGGTCAGGTAAACTAAGTGACGTCACAAACGGGAAACAGACTAACGATGGGGATTTTCCTTTTAAGGACGGTTTCCCTCACACACCATTTCTCCAATGTGCAGGGCTTTGAGCTTACCCACTAGAGGAGAAGCATATAGGGTGTGCAAAAGCGACACCTCTTCAATTGCGGTTTTTGATGTTTCTTAAATTTTTGTACACAGCCTGGTTAACTAGATTAAAATCCTAGATATTGTCTGAAGTTATGCACTAGTGTGATTTTTCTTATCAGACTTTAATTTCCTAAGTGTGATGGTTGTTTCTTGTATTTTTGCACATAGATTGCACATGGCCTGGGCAATTGGATGTAAAGTGTCAGCTATTTTATGAAATGATGTGCTATTCGCATGTCCTTTTACTTGATTTCAACTTTTTAATGTGTTTTTCTATTTGTGTTTTTAGATATACAAGATGTTTTTAATTACTCAATGCCTGAATTTGTCTTAAAACTTCTTTATGCTTGTATTTTTGATAAAAACTGTGAACCCAGCTCTCTGTTAAGTTTGTCATGCACGGCCAAACAATATAATCCTAATCTAATTCTTCAGCTATGTGGTGCATGAAGGAACTGTGGGGCATATTATCAAGGGGGTTTATCTCCGCTTTTTTGGCTTTAAAAGCCAAGAAAGCGGAGATAACATTATCTCCCTATTACCTAGCTGTCGCTAACACCAGTTAGCGACAGCTAGTAGGAGATAGCGACCAACTTGGGCCCCACTTTGCATGTCAGTGATATTTATCACTAATGACATGCAAAGTGGGCATGCCAAGATGTTAGCGACTGGAAACAGTCGCTAACATCGCTATCTCCTATTACCAACTTTTGGAGATATTCGCCCTAAGCGTGAATATCTCCAAAAGCTAACACCTGCCCTGAGCAGTTCTTAGCCATGTTATCCAAAGGGAGGTGGATAACATGGCTAAGAGCATTAGCTCGGTAATGCATGAATATCGCTGACCTTTCAGCGATATTCATGCATTGCGGCCCATTTTTATCGCATTTGCGATAAACCTTGGTAATACCAAGGTTTATCTGCGATAAAAATCGCCGCAGCTCAGTGGTAAATTTTTGTCTCTAACCAAGCAATAGCAATAATTATCGCTATTGCTTGGTAATATGCCCCTTGGTTCAAAAGGAGCTGCAAAGGTCACTCAACATATCAATCACACTATGTGTTATGGTTCGTAAGTAGTGCAAGCCTGACAAATGGTTGGCCTCGTACCATTTATCCTTGCAGATATATGTGTCTTTGGTTATGGGTTTGCTCACCAAGGCTTGTTCCTGAGGTTGTCCAAGGACACACCATGGCCAATATAAGTAGGTTGGTGTTGTGGTGGGCTGTAGAGTTTCTCTTTGGATGGGGTCTGAAGCAGAATGTGTTATTGTGCCTTGGTGGTCAAACCCATGTGAGTGTGATGAGGTGTTGTTAGGGTTGCAATTTCAGTAAAACAGGACATTTGATCCTTCGCCTAATCTGTGTCCCCTGTTTTGACCTGGCTGTCTCCTTGGGGTCTTTGTAGACTCTCTGCTGTATAATGTAGAACTGTAATAGAGTAGGTGCAAGTGGAGTATTTGTGTGCTTTGGTCTATGGGGTGCAAAACACTGAATGCAATACTGAGTGAAAGAAAGAATTTTTTTTAAACATTTTGTTATGTCAGAATTGATTTGCTGTTAAATAAAAATGTATCCCCATTTCGGCAACCATCTTTGGTACCATCATTTTCTTCATTTGGTTAATAAACAATATTCATTACTGTCTCATTGACCACCCAATAATATGAAAGGAAGTTACATCAACAACTCTTTACCATGATGAGAGGATTATTGTGCACGCTGCAAACAATTTTAATTGAAACCATGATGCTTAATTATGTTAATAAGCAGTGCTTAACAACAACCAGTTATTAAAACCAACAAAGCCCAAAGGCATTTTTACTTTAACAGATAAAACAGTCAAATTACTCCCCATTTCAAAGATTCTACTGGGAAAGGCAAGTTAGAAAGTGGGCAGGAGTTCCCTGGGCATAGGGTGTCTATTGTGTGTTTTTCAATCAGTAGTGTTATGACTGACCTCTTCTGCTCTGATGGAAAGAGCTCCAGGTTCAAGGTGTTACTGCAAATAAAATATAAAATGTTCGATACATCTGGTACACCAGTAGATATATTGGAGCTATTAGAGTGTTATATTGCTGAAATCAGATCAACCCATGCACATTTGAAAGAAGGACTTTAATTCTTGGATAATTGAGACAGACACTCAAGTCATGGGTTGGACTCTGTTGTTTATCAAAGATATTTGTGGCAGTAATGGCCTGAGAACCTCAGCAACCTACTGGAGACATCAGTGTGCATCTGCCCAGTTTTTGCTTTCAAGAATGGACTAAAGCTATTGCCTTACAGCAGGGACTTCAATGAGGGTCAGCTGGGGGTCAGCTAGGAGAAGCAATCACTGACCCTTTTTTGGCTGATTGACACCTATTTAATACTTTGCAAACCTGTGATTTAACTAACTGGTCTTTACAAAGGCAGCAACTATATAAGACACATCGAAGGTCAGATTGTTTATTGTTCAGCAGATCATTCTTGAAATTGAAAATTCCCCCCCTCCACCCCCTCCCCCAAGTTAAACTAGTTATGCATGGTGTTTTATTTTTTGTGCAAAGGTAAAATTACGATTTTGAGTTAAATTGATTTTTAAGAGAGCAGAAAAAAATGAGTTCATCCTATCATCAGTCAAGTACATGCCTTGAGAAACTCACATGTGATTGGCAGAATTCTCACATTTCTGAATTTGCGAATTTAACTAAAAATATAAACAAATGTGTTAACCCTTACATGCCCAACTACTGGACAGATTTACACCAAACCAAGTATAACACGCTCTCAGTGTAAGTTCCACATTTATACCAACTTTAACGGGAATAAATTCAGTGACTTTTGCTGTAGCGGTGAATAAAATGTCCTATGGTAGTTAAAATGGAAAGCACATCCTTTTTTTTACCTCCAGTTGATTTTTTTTCTGCTAATCCAAATTTCACTAAGAGAACAGGCCCGGCCCGTGCAGGGCGTTATAAAAAAAAAACGAATTTCGTTGCCCACGCTGCATCACATTTGGCGATGCAGTGTGGGCACCGAAATTCGTTTTATTTATTTTTTTAGGTACTTACCTGTAATGGTCCATATCCCGCATTTTACAACCCCCCACCCTGACCCTTCCCTGCCTGACGTCACCGCCCGGTATAACGCCCTGCACGGGCCGGGCCTGTGAGAGAATACATAGGGGGTAACTGTGTAATAGGGGCCTGTATTGCCATCGAGGGGTTCTGGTGCAATTAACAAACCTCAAGGCCAAAGACTTTGTTGTGTCTAAATGTAATCTGAACCCCCACGAGGGCACAGGGACACCGTTTCCAGTGTAATATGGAGTTCAAATCATGAAGAGCTTTACTATTGTCAGGACTACTGGGATTATCAAGTAGAAGTGTAGCTACAGAACTGCATAAACCAACCAATCCCTACCATTGTCCAACTTTTTTGGCAAAAAGGTCCTAACAGGAGGTAAACAAGACCAACACATTCTAATTTCAATACACTCATGGTTAGCTGCACCTTGATGAAAACAGCTTTTACTTGCAAATTACCTGTAAATGAACATGTAATATAACAAATATATGACATAAAGTGTGACCTGTTTCTAATTATCCATATCGAGACTCAGTAAGTGCGCATGGAAGAGCATGTAACAAAAACACTCTAATATAGCAAAATAGAAGTATTAGTCAACTTGGCTTTATTTCAGCACATCGATATTGCAAGACTTTTTGTTGACCTTGTAGATTATGGCCCTCATTCAACCAGAAGGCTATTGGGCCACACCCTAGCAATACATAAGAAGTCTCTGGATTTTTCAAGACAATTACGCTGAACTAGAGTCCAAACTGTAGAATGTCTATATGTAGAAGTTAGTATCTAGAGAGACAAGGGAAACCCTGGGATCGTTAGGGACCAAGGGTACTTAAGTGATTATAGGATCAAGGGACCCTTAACATAGCTAAATGGATACAATAATCAGTTCCATGGACGTGCCTTCTAATCGACTTTTCACCTGCACTATTGTAACTGACACCCGCTCCGATGTCACTTTTGCATGTTAATATAACATACCAATCTTTCAGTCCTGATGATGATCCCAAATTCCTAGGGGGTCGAAACGCCATTGACACACACTCTGACCTGTTAAACTATCTTTAGAATTGTTTTCGCTCTGGGTGCATCAGTATTTTGCTTTTTCCAATACGGGACCTGAGTGTTGTATATAAATATTGGTCACTGTTTTTGCCTGTATATGTGCCAATGTTTGTTTTGTCAGTTTTTAAACACCTGTTTCTAAAATTACTCCGTCAGGACTAATTCTTATATTTTGTTTGTTTGAGTTCATATGTTGTAATAAAATTGCAAACTTTTTGGTCATTGAAACCGTTCATGGAACTGATTATTGTATCAATGAAAACACAGAAAATGTATCTATTTAAGGGACCAGTCAGTGCTTAATTTGAGCCAGTGGTTTCCGGTGCTCGGCACTAGCACTTATTTGTCAACACGGGCACTTGTGACAGTCTGCCACAAGATGGCACTGTCTGGTATGAGCACAACAAAAGTAATTTATTAATTCAATATACATTAATAATTGCTATTACCTGCCTCCCAAGCCATTCATATAGCTTTGGGGCCCTGGAATAGTCCGAATTGTCACACTTACAGGAGTGTGAGGGTTAACCGTTGTGTTGTTATTATCATTAGCAGCATGGCAGGGCAATGTGTGGTGCAAGTGCAGTGGCCTAAAGACGAGAGTCATGGCACTTATTTTTTTTACAAATTAAGCACAGCCTACAAATATGTTTTCACCTTTGCTTCTAGTCACATGACATTAATTTCCAGTCAGTACTGTTACTTACAGCGCCAAGAGGCAGCTTTTGCAGGTGCTGGAGGACTTTCCAATTGTCAATGCCCTAGTGCTTGCAGCCGTGCATGGCAGAATCCAGATGTCTCGTTTGCTTCCACGCTGGATCAGCGCTTTCATCGTTTATGGCCAGCACTGGCACAGCACTGCTGCACTTTGAATAATGTATTTATTCCAGCTAGAAGCTCAATTACACGGTTTAATTGTAAGGTAATGAAAAGAGGAGACAGAGGGAGGGGGCTGCAGTACACAACAAAATGACCTGAAAATGCATAACAAAGCTCCTTCCTGTACATAGATCTGACTCAGTATAACATAGCATAGGGCAAAAGATATAAGCAGTGCAAATCAGTGCAGAGTTTACATTCACCCGGGTGTCTGGCTGCACTAAATCCTTGACACTAATGGTGCAGTATGTACAGGCTGCCTTCCTGAACTAAGCTCCTATTACAAATAGTACAATGATTGGTGACGGTCTAACTGCACCAAACATGTAATATATATATATTACTGTACAACCGGTCGTGCCTATGCGGATGGGCTAAGGAACGCGATACAAGGAAAGGAGTAGTTACTATCTGTTTACAGGTCTGGTAGTACTAAGCATATTCGGCAATGGGAGGCAGCATTTACAATGCTGTGAGTACCACGCGTGTCAGTAACAACACGGACATTACATCGTCCACGTTGTTACCATGCATGGCATTACAACGCAAGTGGTTTCTACGACTTGCGCTAGATGGCGTGCAACACCAGGGAATGTGTTGGATTTTAAGTCCAACGCAATCCCTGCTGTTGCGCAAACTGGAGTAGGAATAGTAATATGTACTATTCCTAAGTCCAGCGTGCCATCTAGTGCAAGTCATCAAAACGACTTTCGTTGTAATGCCATGCGTGGTAACAACGCGGACGATATAAGTCCGCATTGTTTCCTACCGCAATGAAATGTGTGGCGTTGTAACGTCACATATTCTTCGGCAAGTGACCCTGTGTTTACAAAGGGGAGACCTCGGAGCATGGGCCATACACAGAAAAACAGCCGCAACCAGTGCAGGTAAGAGTGGGGGACAGTAGGGCCGGGTTGGGGGGATTTCGATGGATGATGACGAGGGAAAGTTAATTATTTATTTAATATTCCCGCTTCATCGAATTCGGCCCCACCGCACTTATCTGCACGGGCCGTGGCTGTAGAAAAACCAAAGACTGTCTTTTTGTGGTTTGAGAATATACCATGGCTCGTAGTTATTGCAATAATACAATATATGTTTTAGAAAACCCAGTGTGTGAAAATAATATTTACCCGCAATCTGTATATTGAACAGTTAAAAATCGATACCATCAATTTTGAAATATGTAATAGGTTCAAGATTGACCTCCGAAACAGGTCTCCCCTAACGCGTAGGCCTGCACCTTGTTGAAAACAGGGCGCCCGTCCACGATTAAGGGAAACGCGCATTTTCAATGTAGTAGGTCTTGCATTTACAAGGATTTGAGCTATTGGCATTGTAAATGACAATTTATTTTATTTATTTCTAGTTTTTTTTACAACAGATAAATAAAAGGCATTGTCATTTACAATGCCAATAGCTTATACTCTCGCAAATGCGAGACCTATTGCATTGTAAATGCCAGCCCCCGTGCTATAAATATTTAAAAAAGCCTTAAGAGAGAGCGTGCAGGCAGCACAAAGCTATTTGAGTAAATAGTGTCAGAGCCTGTAACTAACGCCTGCCAAGTAACAACACAGGTAACAGGGGGTGTCCGCATTGGAGGTTACAAAATGAGACAAGGCGGTAGTAAGGAGGGACTACTAAGCCTAAGAATATTGACCAAAGAACAGCCGCAGTTTACAGTGGACAATGACAAAAGCCAATGAAAAATATGGGCGGAGAGTGGGCGGAGCTTCAAGTCCCAACTTGAGTACAGCATGCCTGGCAGAGCAGCGCATGCAATGCCATGTTCGGCCTAAAACATCACTTAATTGTTCTATCAATGAACAACACCAGGTCACATGCTGATGATGTAATGTCGGGACAAATGACACCCTTCTGTAAGATGTGATTGGGCACTAGCATCTCCACACTCCCCATGAGCAATAATGCGGAGTAACCAGCAAAAACTCGACTCAGCTGAGCACGCGTGCCACTTTCACATGCCTGGAGTTCCAAAGCCCAAATCAGAGGTTATGAAAACTGTTGTAATTTATCTTATTAGAATTGCCCCTCTTAGAGGATCTGTTAGACCCTGTGTATTTATTATTGTACTAATTCCACTTCACTTCGTATTTCTCTGGCCCTACCCCAACTGGTGTTCCCCACATTCCATTGGCACTCACCTTGAATGTTAATTCATTGATGTGAGTGACTTGGAGGTGTAAGTTGGAAAAAAAACTCCTGGGATTCCAAAGTGTCTACCTGTGTCTATACTAACCCGGAACCTACCCGACATAGACTGACCATGGATCACCTACCATTTTCCCCACAAGACAATTTTTAGTGCTGAAAGGGAAATCAATGAGTCTGTGAACAACTATGGGACTAGCTGGGTTGGATGGGCACCTTCACTATGGAAGAGCTGTCCCTGCCCTCAAGCCACCAAGAAGGATGGACATCAGTTGCCATGCATTGAGGAACTTTGCCAAACAGCTGTCTAATCATGTTGCTGAGTTCATTAGTCCTTTTGTGGTAGAACCTTGACTGTAGATCCCTCAAAAGAAGACATAAGGCGAAGCCATAACTGCCTTAGGCACCTCGGGTAAGGTCCCTTCTGCCATGATAAAAATATGCAAGATCATAAGTGTAGGGTGCTTAACCCCCTGCTCAGAGTCCTCTCTACCACCATTCTCCACCTGACCACCAGCGTGATCACGTAATACATATATTACAATATTCACAGTCGGTCTGTGGTCATCTGTATGCACTAGGCTTGTGATGCAAATAGTGCAGTGGTTATTGTTTATGTGCCAGGTTGACCTAAGCACAGGCTGCAAGTGACACTGTGTTTGCAGCCTGTGTGCCTAACTACACTTAGGGCCTTATTACAACGGTTGTGGCGATGCAGCCACTGCTGCACCGGCGGTCCTACTGCCCATTACGACTTGGGGGTTGGACCTCATTGGCACCATGGCAACCGGGATCAGAGATCCCTCGCGGTGTTGTGGAAGTCTTGATGCTGCAATATGCATGGTGGGGACCCCGCGGCCTCACCAAGCATATTAGGAGTTTCCTCTCTGCCACGGTTTTCATGCCAATGACCCCGCCATGTAAAGTTTGGAGGAGAGCAAACAAACGGGGCCCTACAGGCCCCCCTGTTTCCTCTGCACCAGGATTTGCAAGCGGAAGGGCACATGGTGTATCCCCGTGTCTGCATGCACCCGCAGGAATCCGGCAGGCGGTCTAATTATGACTTTAGCGGTGCTAAAGCGGGGCGCTGGCATGGCGGCCTTCTCCTGCACCCCTAAAGTTATAATAAGGCCCTTAGCATTTGATGCAAGTAATGAAGTGGTTGAGGACGGCTAGGAGCATAGATACACTCAGCACATAATAAAAACTGTGTAATGCTTGGAGTCTGCGTTTTCGTTAGCAAACCCGATGATCCACCTTTTGCTGTGTTTACATCTCTATGTCTGTCTGACTACCTGTGCTAAGTGAATTACACTTGTAATGAATTGTTTACAGTCGGTGAGTCTAGCCCCACTGAGCTCCTGATGCAAATATTGCAATGTTTACTGTCTGTGAACCTGCCTGCAAGAAACACACAGCAAAAACAGTGCAGTGTTTGTAGTCTATCAGTTCGCCTAGAGGCCTTAAGCACATTTCCATTGCTTCATACAATCAGCACATATATAAAATGAGAAGGGTCAAAAAAGAACGACTAGGTGCTGCTGTGGACAGTGGTGATTTACTGAAGCAAGTGGGATTTTAACCCCTTCGCTGCGGGGGTTATTCCCTCCCTTTGCTGGGGGGAGGGGGGCGCGCACAGCGCCCGCATGCTCATGACGAGCTCAGCTCGTCATGAGCTACAGTGATCCTGTGCTCATGAGGAGCTGAGCTCATCACAGGTGCATTGGCTCCTATGGAGCGTTCAGCACAGCGGGGGAATTCTCCCCGCACCTGAGCGTTCCAAGGGCTATGACGAGCTGAGCTCATCATGAGCACCGGAGCGCCGTGGCTCATGACCATGGGAGGGGTTAAAGCCTTCTCGAGAGCATTCAACAACAAATAAGCAATTACTAGAAATGCATTTCCAGGTCATTAAGGACACTGTTTCCAGTGCTGGTATTATGTGTAATAGACTGGAGCATTCTGGGTGCTGTAGTGATGTTTTGCTTCCATTGCAATAAATGCACTAACATACCTGAAATCAGTGGCGTGCAGGCAAACATTTCAGGATGGAGACAGTCCCATATGATCTGGAGTCAGGTAGTCACCCTACTTTTCAATTGCCTTTTTCCAGCCACTTTAACAGAGAACATATATGTGTTTGTTTAAGTGTTGATCTCAGGTGTATCCTAGTACAGTGAGGCTTGACACTATGTTCTATATATTTGAGGTAATTACCAAATAATAAAGTTTATGTCAAAACCTGGTCATTGAATTGGGTTCGAGAGGCCACCAATAATCAGTGGATCTTCTGGTGTACGCAGTCTTGAATTAAGTGCAGTCTGCCCATGCTATGTTGTGTTATTTATAATTTCTAAAGCGCAGCGGTTTCCTGAAGGTAATTCTGAATCTCCAATAGCTTGCTGATCACTGTTTTAGAAGTTCCTGATAGAAGAGCTAATAGGGTCAAACTTTGAACCAATAACCAGGCCCGGACTGGCCGTAGCGGGCACCGGGCAATCCCCTGGTGTGCCGCACGGGTGGGGTGCCGGTTTGGGGCCCCTTGAGGCCGTTTTAGTTACAGGGCCGTTTTCGCAGCATAGCCAAAAAACCGGCCCCGGCAAAGAGCTCGGGGGCACCCACAACCCACCCGGGGGGGAGAGGGGCCGCCGGCCGAGCACTTTGCCAGGGCCTGTTTAGTTTCCCAGTCAGGCCCTGCCAATAACCAACCCCTCTTGAAAGTGACCTATCTTCCAACCCCGGAAGTCGAAGCTTCTACCACAGGGATTTTATATTTTAATTAAAAGACTGTCTGACATGGTAAACCTGGTTACCCATCGAGAGTCCTTCGTCGGAGAACACCCATAAGGTGTACAATCTGTGCTTGTTTTCATGTGTCTGACAGCACCACACCGCTGATGCAAAACACTGATTTGTTTTCAAGCTGGCGACATGTCGGCCCACGCTGTGCCAATGAAACACAAACAATAGATATTTTACAGTGTGCCTCTGCTCTACTACTACCCAAGACATGAACACACTTCAATGTTTGCAATGCTGTGTTTACTGTCTGGCTATGTGTCTGCCTACAGTATGCAGTTCTCTCAGTTTGCCCGTGTGCGCATGCACTGCGTATATATTACAGAATTATAGCCTATTTATGAAAAAACCATGCAGTGAGATGCAGCAAGCCACCTTGCTATGCTGGGTTACCGGGAAAGGGCCTAAATGTGCTGTATTAAGGCAACACGGTGCATTCTTGCCTTTCCTCTGGGCTGGTTTCCTTTTGGCAGCCTAGCGCGAATGTCTGACATAATATCGACAGACAGAATATCGAAATACAAAAATATCGGAGCAAAAATATCGACATCAAAAATATCGGAATCCTATCTTCATAAAGGTAAGTACAAAAATATCGAGAAAAAAAATATTGTAGTACAAAAATATCGGAATCAAAAATATCGTTTTTTTAAATGTATTAATAATAATGTAAAAATAATGTTAAAATACATATAATTTTACAAATATTAAATAAAAATATTAAAACAAAATTAAAACTAATACATATACATTTAAAATAAATAAAACACTTAATAATTTAATGTAATTTTTTTTGTTATTTATTTGATTTACCCATGAACTGAAAATTGACCATTATCCCTAAAAATACCCCTTTACCCAAAAACTGAAAACTAACCCTGAACCCTAAAAATACCCCTTTACCCAAAAACTGAAAACTGACCCTGAACCCTAAAAATACCCCTTTACCCAAAAACTGAAAACTGACCCTGAACCCTAAAAATACCCCTTTACCCAGGAACTGAAAACTGACCCTGAACCCTAAAAATACCCCTTTACCCAAAAACTGAAAACTGACCCAGAACCCTAAAAATACTCCTTTACCCAAAATTAATTAATATTATTTAATTACCAATTAATTAACAATAACAATAAAGTAAATATATTAGCACATTAGCTGTAATTAATTTAATTTAATAATTAATATTATTTTTCCCAATTAGTTAATTAAGAATAACAAAAAATTATATATAAAAAAATTACTATAATTAATGTAATTAAATAATTAATATTAATTAATTTCCAACTAATTAATAATTAAAAATATGTACAAAATTATATTAATTAATTAACTAATTAATACAAATTAATTACCAAATAATTATTAATTAAAATATGTACAAACATATATTAATTAATTAATTATTATTAAATTACTTCCCACCCTATTCCCCTATAAACCCATAACCCGCTACAGAACATATTTATAAATTAATCAATTAATTAAAATTAATTAAAAATTATTTCTCAATTAATTAATTAATAATTCCTACTAATTAATAATTAATTTAACATAATTAAATTACTTCCCACCCTATTCCCCTATAAACCCACAACCAGCTACAGTAGTAAAAGACAATATTTAATTAAATTACATTAAAAATAAATAATAAAACATAATAAATACAATATAATATACACTAAATTTATTTAAAAATTGATATTAGTAACATCGAAGTTGTTTATTTCGATATTATTGACATCGATATTTAAAACTTCGATATTACTGATATCATACTAATATCGATATTAAGACTGTCGATATTACTTACCTTCGATATTTTGTCCCATCGATATTTAAACTTCGATATTATTGTATATCGATATTTAAAACTCGATATTTTGTCTGTGTACCGCCTAGCGCCAATGCAGGCACCCTTGCTCCATTGTGCAATGGTGTCTGATTTGCATGTAGATTGTTTTTGTGCATGAAGGGGCACCTTCCTGCACAAAACCAATCCTGAGAGGCATTTTCCTCTTTCTATGTGTGCTACATTCTGTAACGAGGAGAAATTAAGATATTTCTCCTCATTACATCTCTCCTGGGAAGGTGTACCTTTTTGGATACACCTGGTAAACCCAAGAATGTGTCAAAAACCATGGGGGTTGAATGGGAACACCCACACAATGCCCATGGAATGCCTGACCCTAACATGTCAGCCAGTCCCCACATAGCCTCGCGTGTAGTGGGAATAAACAGGAAAAGTGAAGAACACCTCCCTACCCTCAGCGGGGACTGGAGATCTAAGCGGTGCTAAAGAGGCTGCTGAGGGGCTACAGGGAAGCTCTGTGTGGAGTGGACCCAAATAAGCAATGCGCTCTGAGAGACCCTCAAGCAAGAGTGATCTAGTCCAATCTCCCCATCAATCGTCAGGAGTAAACTGCAGGCAGTGATGAGTATACACAGCAGAGATGAGGACTACGGGACAACCATGAGATGTGAGCCTACACAGCACCAAGGTAGAGGTCACGCCAGGACTTAGACCTTGTGGAACTTTCCTCGGACAGGGGAGACATAGCTTTTTGGCCAATGCCCGGTGGAGCTACCTGATAACTATTAAGGAGATGGGTTGCAGAGTTTCCCCCACGGCCGTCACCTACCCAGCCAGACTTCGGGCAGATTTTCATTTGTCTCGCTGTCATCTCCCCCCTTCTCCTGCACCCTACCTCTCTACGCTCCATTCATCTTGTTTTACTATGACCTTTAAATGTTCTCCCGTGGAGACCTAGCTGTTTGTCTAATGCCCGGTGGGGCTACCTGATAGCTATTGAGGAGATGGGCTGTAGTCTTCCCCTCGGCCGTCACCTACCCAGCCGGACATTGGACAGTCTTTCCTTCGTCTCTCCTCCTTGTCCCCCTCCCGTTACCCTTTTTCTTTTCCCCCTATACTTTGACATGAAACAACTGATATAACTTGTAACTGATGTACTCTCTGTAACTGTGTGTAACCTGTAACCTATGTAACTTTCCTTATGTAAAGCACTCTGATACCTCCGGGTCTAGCCAGCGCTATATAAAACACAAGTAAATACATAAATAAATATATAAATAAAATAAAAGTAAATAAAAGAGTAAGGCAACGCAGCTATTTGTGCAGTGTTGCCTTACTCGAGATTTATGGAGCCACTCAGGGCCTCGCAAAGTGGCCTTGCATGGCATGTGTCACTCTTACACCACACTGCGTGGTGCAAGAGCGACACAAAGCAGCTCGCAATTAGGCCCCTTTGTGCAGTGTGTCCAGTCTGAACTATGTGTGTGTTCCCCTACTGTGCACATGGAAACAGACACTGTGGTGTTTACCATCTCCCTGCGCGCCAGCCTACATTGTGCACCTCATTGCTGTACAACTAAAAGTGTCTTCTTCCTGTATGTGTGTGTGTGTGCATCCACTGTGCCAATGATAAAAATGATTGCTCCCGCCGCAGAATGTGATGAGAAGCCCCGGAGTCTCCAATATCTCACAGATATTCATTGGCCTTGAGCGCATTGTGGTGTTTACAGTCCACCTGTGTTTCTTCCTACACAGCGCACATGAAATCAAGCAAAAGTGTTTTCAGACTGGCTATGTAAAGGCCTACAATGTGCACTTTACAAACCAGCAGATTAGTGTTTGAAGTTTCCATGTGTACCTCTGCTGCTCACATGATGCACAAACAGTGCTGTGTTAACAAATTGTGGGGCTCATTCATGAGCCCTTTGCGCCACCAGTACGTCACTTTTTGTGATGTACCGGTGATGCAGAGTGCAGACCCATATCTACGAGGCCATGAAAGGCCACATTAAGTGGCTTTTTTGATGTCCTCGCAGATATCGAGTAAGGCTAGGCAGCGCAAGTCGCTGTCTTGCCTTACTCTGTGTGAAAGATAGTTCAAGTTCAGGAATTTGTATAGCGCACTACTCACCCAGAGATTCTCAAGGCGCTTGGGGGAGGGGGTGCATTATTTATCGAATAGCCAGGTTTTAAGTTCCTTTCTGAAGGAAATGTGGTTCTGTGTAAGGCGGAGGTGAGTGGGGAGAGAATTCCAGGTTTTGGCCGCTAAGTAGGAGAAGGATCTTCCTCCCATGGTGGATCTGTGGATGCGCGGAATTGCGGCGAGGGCTTGATTGGAGGATCGTAGTTGGCGGGTGGGTGTGTAGAAGGACAGTCGTGTGTTGAGGCATTCGGGTCCTAGTTTGTAGAGGGCCTTGTGTGCATGGGTGAGGAGACGGAACGTTATTCTCTTGTTAACGGGAAGCCAGTGGAGGTCTTTCAGGTGACCGGTAATGTGAGCTTGGCGAGGGATGTCCAATATGAGTCTGGCTGATGCGTTTTGGATGTGTTGGAGTTTTTTCTGTAATTTGGCTGTGGTTCCGGCGTAGAGGGTGTTTCCATAGTCCATTTTTCCGTATTCCATGGGCGTTTATCAGATTTACTAGAAGTTGTAAACCTGGGAGTGAATCTAAAGCCTTTGCCTCCTCAGGGGAGGCGGAAGAAGGAGAAATTACTTTATTTCTTCTAGTTTTTTCCTCTTTCAACGGGTGCTGCAGTCTGCAGCACACGTTCAAAGAGGAAATCGCCTCCGTTGATTGTTTCTGTGCAGGAAGGTGTCCTTACTACACAAAAGCAATCATTGCTACAAAAGAGACATTTACTCGTGGTGCAAGGGTGCCTGTGTTAGCACAAGGCAGCCAATTTGGCGCTAGCGCAGTGGAAGAGGACAGGAATGCGCCATATCTCATAGATACAGCGCATTCCTGCCCGTTTACTTTGATGCAGGGCAGCTCAACGCAGCAAAGTGGCTTACTGTGCTGCCCGGCGCCAAATTCTAGTAAATGAGGCCCTGTGCGTCTGACAGCACCACTCAAGCTGACACAAACACTGAGATGTTTTCAATCACACTGTGTGTCCGCTTACCACTGCCTGTGATACACAGCGAAGCGTTTGCAGTCTCTGTGCGTGTCTGCCTACATCATGCCCATGATACAGAAACCATACACTGTTTACAGTCTGTGTGTCTGCCTACACTGTGCAGTGTTTGCAGTGTGGTTATGTGTCGGCTACATTGTGCTCATACTAAGCAAAGCATACTGTGTTTACAGAGTGATTGTGTGTCTGACGATACTGTGCACACGATTCTCAAACAACACAGAGCTTACAGCCTGCCTGTCTGTCTACACTGTGTACATGACACCAAAACAATGCAATCTAAACAGGCTGACTGTGTTTCTGCTTACTGTGTGCACCCGATAAAGTAACAGTGCAGTGTTTGCACACTGACTGTTATTCGTCTGCACAGCAGATGACCAAACAGTGTATAGTTCAGTCTGCCTGTGTGTCTGCTTACTCCTTGAACAGCGGAGGCTTTTCCGCTAAGGCGGAGGAGCTTCGCCCTGCTGCTCTCAGAGCAGTAGAAAAATGGAAAATAAATGATATTAACAAGTTATCATTTTATTTTTTGTACCACCTATGAGATTAAGTTAGGGTGGGGCAGGGCTGGGGTCACAGGGAGTAGGAGTGGTTTGTGCACCATAAGTGTGCATGACAGTTTGACCCACCGTCTTGGGCTGGCCAAACAGTCATGTGCACTTAGCATATTCTCCACTTGGCTCTATTGTACAGCCGGGTGGACAACATACACAGGCTTCCAGGCACTGTCTGAGTGGCCAAAGTGGCAGCTCAAACCAATCATGATGCTGCTGTCATGCTGATGACAGCAGCATCGTGATTGGCTGAGGGGAGCCAGTGTGCTGCCGGGAACCAGGAATAGAAGAAGATGGAGGAGAAGCTGCTGCTGTTATCAGGTATGGATTAAACCCAGATCTGTTGACTGGGTGTGATTGTTTGATTGGTTTGGATGCTCTGTCCATCACCACCCCCCTTTTGTACCGCTGTTATCAGGTAAGCATTTAAAACAGAAAAGGTATCCTCCTCCCTCCCCCACCCCACCACCCCGCTCCATAGCAGCCGTCACTGTCCATGAACATAACACAAAGAGTACTGTGTTTTCCAGCTGCATGTAAGTGTTTATATGCAGAATATATGGCACAGAAAAACTGCAGGGTCGGCAGCCTGCTTCTGTTTCTGGATACATTGTGCAAGTGATGAATACACATTTCAATGTTTACAGCCTGACTGTGGGTCTGACTGAGGCGTAAGTCAGGCCTCTGCAGCACAGGGTCGGCCCAACAATTCAATTGGACCCCCATTCGGCTCAAGGCCAATGAACATTTGTGAGATAAGGGGACACGAGCCCTCTCATACATGGCTTAAAGTGGGATGTAATAACTGAGGGGTCTCTCAAAGGGGCGAGGCTGAATTAATTAAAGGCGTGGCTTAAAAACGCATAAGCTAAAAACCTGTGCTTAGCATAGTGAGCATAGTGTGCCGCCTGACTGGAATTTTGCTGCTTCTTTGATTGCATCCACCTCTATCTATACTAATATATTAAAGAGAGAGCCCAAACCTTTGAGGTGGGTAATCTCAGGAGCCACAGCACCAATCACAACACCCAATACAGCGTTGGAAAGGGCAGTTTCAGCAGAAGGACATAGGCTAAGCAGACGCCCACCATATACATTTAAAAGGTAAAAGAACCGTGTCAGCAAAGTAGTCCCTTGTGGGCGTGTCTGCAGTTGTGCTGTGGGCGTGTGCTGGGGCGTGTCAAACGCTGGGGGCGTGTGGTACGTTCCGCCCTTCATGCCACGTCTCATATCGTGTGCTGTGGGTGTGTGATGGGGGCGTGGGCGTGTACGGGGCATGGGATTACGGAAAAAGCGAGCGTTGTGCCCGATATTTCATTGTTTTTTCTTCCCAGGTTCCGTACATTCCAGCTCCGGGTGTTCACCCTGCTCCCTTTAAAAACCCCTGCACCCCATATTCATAACCCACCCTTACTCCTTAAAATACCCCAACACCCTTAAAGACTAACCCATCTTAACCCTATAAATATACCCTGTACCCCAAAACCCAAACCTATCCCTAAACCCTAAAAATACCCCTGTACCCCAAAACCCAAACCTAGCCCTGAACCCTATAAATACCCCTGTACCCCAAAACCCATACCTATCCCTAAACCCTAAAACTACCCCTATACCCCATAACCCAAAACTATATCTGAACCCTTAAAAATACCCAAACACCCTAAAACATATACCTCAGTACCCCAAAACATATACCCCTATACCCATACTTACCTTATCCAAACATTAAAAAGAAAAACATGCTTTTACCATTCATGCATTTACAACGAATTTTGTTGTAAATGTATGCATGGTAAAAGCATATATTGTAATGCCATGTGTTATAATGGCATTGCGGAGTCATGGTACTTTCATAATGAAAGTATGCGGAGTGATGGTATGTGTAAAGAAAGTTGCGGAATAATGGGTGTTTACCCTCCCCCGGTAAGTACATTGGTGGCACGGCAGCCCACATCTCCAACAACATTCTCATATTTTTTCACCACCCATTTAAAAAATGCACAGGTCTCTCTCATTGATGGCCAGCACCGACATACACTTTTAGACACACCTCCTGCCACAAGTTCTAGAATTGCAGGGGAGCTACGTTCGAATCTCGGCATCATCTCAACATCCTGTGATTCCAGGGAAATCGCTTTGTCTCCCCCTGCCTACCACAAATGAATGTGTTCTTCTGTAATGTAAATTGTGCTCATGCCATGTTGTGGGGTTCGCGCTATATAATATTGCAAGGAAAAATAAAGTAGGGAAACTCGAGTTCACACACTACTGAATGCGCACTCTTAAGTGCATCAGCAGTGCACTGTGAATCGGAGCGTTTCACAGGCCTGTCACAGATAAGAAATGCTATCAAAACGAAATCCTACAAAACAATATACTACTGGCCGGCAGCAATTCATACCCGGACAACTTCGGGACGGGCTGCTAGCATATAATACAACAAGTAACACTACACCTAGAACAAGCCAGTTGCATAAGATGAATAAGCAACAACTATGGTTTTGTTGTATAGAATATTGAAAATGCTTCAGTTCTGACATGATGTGACTGTGAAAGACCTATAATGAGACTGAAGCTACATCAAAGGAAGTGAAGGGTGGTAATCCTGCAGAGTTAAGGTTTTATTTTTCATCCTGAGGGTGGGAGCAAAAATGAAGCGCCTGATAGGGACCCGTCTCAGCACCTGCTCTTTAAGACTGCAGGTGCTGAGCACCGGCAGGACCAGGCCAACTTAAAGCCCTGCCCTCATTGCATTCTGCAGGGGGCTCCCATCATTTTGGGTTGCACCACTTGTCTGACTGCACTAACATGTTACACATTGTGTCCTTTAAAACTTATGAAGTCAGTGCCAGAATTACTGCCTTTGTGAAGAATTGTCTGGTTCCTGGCTGGTATTCTCTAGCATTAAGAGGTGTTCTACCTTCTCCATCCTATATTCATAATGTCCTCCCTTTTACCCCCGCACACCCATCCACCGCGGCTTATTTTTTTAATACCACTAATTTAGTATTCTCTGTACCTTTCCACTACCACAAACTGTTTTTCTACATTGAGCTGTGTGTTCTCTGTTTTTCTCTTTTTCACTCTGCTTTACAGCCTTTTTGTGTGGAAGAAAGGTAAGGGGGATGGGGTGAAGGCAGTAGGAGATACATTTAATGGGTAACTTTTTATTGGCGGGAGAATATTTTTATTTTTCCTGGTTGCCATGGCAGCAAAGTCCCCGAATTGTCAGAAATGAAATCCTGAGCATTGTTTCCAAATAATGTGTGGAATCTGAAATGACAGTCGTCAGGCTGTCTGCTTGTCACTCCTGCCACGCTCACCTGCGGAGTCGCCTCCACCCCTAGGGAGGGGGCTACAATTCAGTCTTTGGAAACATTTCAAACGGAGGCATTTTGGAAATGCATGTTGAGTATCTTTGAGTGAATGATTTGCTTTTCCCTGTCTAGGAAGCTAGACAGTCTAGCCCACAGTGAACGACTGCTACTATTCCAGTCATTCTACCTTTCCACTGGTCAGAGAGTGGCCGCGTAATACCTGCAACTCAGCTTCATACGTAAAAGTGGAGTTGGCCTTACAGTTAGGGCGGTCGACCTCGAATCTGGGGAACGAGGTTCGAGTCTTGGCAATGACGCTGAACATCCTGTGATTCCCGGCAAATCGCGTAATCTTCCCGTACCTAACAAAAATTAATGTGCCCTCATGTAACGCAACTGGTGCTATGTAAAGTGCTCTGATACCCGATACCGGGTCAAGCTTGTGCTATATAAAACTCTGTAAAAAAAAAAGTATCCAACGCACCTCCCAGGACGACCTCAGGACTTCATAGAGTTGCTCAGGGGGACCTCATCAAAAATTCAAACTATCCTATTTACAGTAACTTCAAGACTTCACACTATTGCTCAGACTGAACCCACTATCAATACTGTTCACATCTAAAGGATAACATCACCACTTCCTGCTTTCTTGTGCAGAAGGATCTCAGGGCTCCGTAGGAATGCCCAGCAGGAACCCACTTACCAATACTGTCCATATCTAAGGACATATCTTCTCCAGAATTACCGCAGCAATTCATTCTGTTCCAAGAGCGATGTACGCTGATCATGCCCGGGCTGAACTCACTTCCAGATTCTGCTCTTGTCCAAAACATTTTGGGGCATAGAACCAACAACTAGCGATAATTATCGCTAGGTTGGCTTAGCGGCAATAATTTTATCGCCGCGTAGCGACGATTTTTATCGCTTAGGAGCATTGATATTATCAAGGTGTATCTCCTAAGCGATAAAAATCGGCCGAAATGCACGAATATCGCTGAAAAGTCAGCGATATTCATGCATTACCGAGCAAATGTTCTTAGCCATGTTATCCACCTCCCATTGGATAACATGGCTAAGAACTGCTCAGGGGCAGGTGTTTGCTTTTGGAGATAATCACGCTTAGCGCGAATATCTCCAAAAGTTGGTAATAGGAGATAGCGATGTTAGCGACTGTTTCCAGTCGCTAACATCTTTGCACGCCCACTTTGCATGTCATTAGTGATAAATATCACTGCCATGGAAAGCGGGGCCCAAGATGGTCGCTATCTCCTACTATCTGTCGCTAACTGGTGTTAGCGACAGCTAGGTAATAGGGAGATAATTTTATCTCCGCTTTCTTGGCTTTTAAAGCCAAAAAAGCGGAGATAAACCCCCTTGATAATATGCCCCTCTGTCTCCAATTCCTGTCCCAATGGAGGCCAAAAGTCCAAAAGGTGTCTCCAGGACTTAATACTTCTACTGGGACTTACTACAGCAGGTCTTAGTGTCTGTGTCCCTCTGAATGACCTGAGCACGGTTCTCTGTTGATGTCTACAGTGCCACAGCCTTCCATACTGACTATGTTGACAGTGACCGTAGTTATTCATTTGGCCTCTGACAAGATTGACAACTCAATTTCCTGCCACCTACCCCTTTGACTTCTTCTATGGGGTCTGTCCTGAGAGTGATCTCAACTCTTCCTGTTTTTACTCCTGATTTGAGTGCTTCCTGCTTCTGCAAATTACAGTTTGACTGGTTGTTTCTACAACATATAACCTTCTAATGACATTTTGAAGGCAATCCAGCTTCCGATGCTTGTCAGTGTAGTGAGTGACATTAGAATCACCCCCGGCACCTCTTCAGAGAGTTTGCTCATAATCTTCTGAACCTCTCTAGAGACTGATATATCCTCCTTAACCTATTTTGAGAATTGGCTTCACCATCTTTTTTGACCCTCTCTAGAGAATGTCTTCACCATCCTCTTCTGTCTAGATTGATGTCACTAAACTGATGGCCAAATCTAGAACCCTTTTCTCATGTCCTGGTGCATCAGCCAGAGCCAGGCAGACCTGTGTCATTGACTGCTGCTGCTCTAATGATCCTAGGCACCCATAACTCTAAAAATCTAGGGGCATATTACCAACAATTAGCGATAATTATCGCTATGTTGGCTTAGCGGCAATATTATTACCGCCGAGCTCCGCCGATTTTTATCGCAGATAAACCTTGTTATTATCAAGGTTCATCGCAAAAGCGATTAAAATCGGCCGAAATGCATGAATATCGCTGAAAAGTCAGCGATATTCATGCATTACCGAGCTAATGCTCTTAGCCATGTTATCCACCTACCATTGGATAACAGGGCTAAGAACTGCTCTGGGCAGGCGTTAGATTTTGGAGATATTCACGCTTAGCTCGAATATTTCCAAAAGTAGGTAATAGGAGATAGCGATGTTAGCGACTGTTTCCAGCCGCTAACATCTTGGCACGCCCACTTTGCATGTCATTAGCGATAATTATCGCTGACATGCAAAGTGTGCCCCAAGATGATCGCTATCTCCTACTAGCTGTCGCTAACTGGTGTTAGCGACAGCTAGGTAATAGGGTGATAAAATTATCGCTGCTTTAGCGGGAAAAATTCCTGCTAAAGCGGCGATAAGGCCCTTGGTAATATGCCCCCTAGTAATTAAACGTCGAAAGAAATAAGTGACCTTGCAACCTTCCATGAATAGTTGCTTCCTTACCCCTGTAGCTTCTCCTTATTCACAGAGGGTGATCAGAATCTATAGCTTCTGTGTGCACAGGGATAACCTGAGAAATATATGGTGTGCTATTGAGTTGAATATATATATATAGAATATCGGACTGGACCTGCGTTGCCACTCATTCTCATTGATAGCAGGAGTGCCTGTGCTTTCTTTTTTGTAAAGTTTTATATAGCGCAAACTAGACCCGAAGGTACTAGAGGGCTTTACATGAGCACCAGTTACTTGACAGACATACACATTATTTTTGTTAGGCACTGGGAGATAAAGTGATTTATTCAGATTCACAGAATGTTGAGCATCCCTTCCGAGAGTTGAACCCGGTTCCCCGGCTCCGAGGTCGACCCACCTAGCCGTTAGGCCACATTCTCTCCCCTGGTAGAAAGTTGTCTGCTAAGTACAAACAACTTTACCAGACCTGGCATATCTTGTCAGTGAGTTTATTTCATACCTCTGTCCTATTAGTGAGGTATTGGTCTGGGCAAAACATTTCTATGGTGTAATCTCACATAATTTTACTAATTTCTCATTGTGCTTGTTATGCGAAATTCTTGAAATTACCCGAAATGCCTGAACGTAAGTTATTACTCTCTTGTCGCATAATTATGCGCTATTTGCGGAAAAAAATTGTGTGGGCGCATAGGAACATGGCAAACAACCAGAACACAAGCAGCTGCAGTTTTCATTGCTTGTGTCCCTTTTGCACTATATTTTGGCTCAGAATACATCCTTGCAATGCATTTCACAAAACATATAGCTTCAGATGCAGGATTTTTATATTACGCAGAACTGAGTTGAATTTTTGTGAAATTTAGTGTAATTACGCAAAAGCAAATTACTCAAATTTCGCACACCTCTAAGTTACGAGTAATTTATTTTCTACTCTCATTCCACTCTTGGTGTTAATGACGTTCCTAATTGGCATGATCACTAGAACCCTTAAATCACCCACGAGCACTTCAAGGCCCTGCTATCCCCTTATTTCTTTTCTCCACTCATAGCATGCTATGTCCTACTTCTCCCATACCAGGTTGACTTGCTGTCTTCATCTGGGACATAATTGCCGCTGTGGTACTGACAATGTGGATCTGGTCGCTGACCCCTCTGTCTCCTCCTAGCAGATATCCCCCACTCTTTCATCCCTGCTTCAGTCCTGCCAATGCAGCTTACCTTTCTTGTGCATCCCCAACGCTCATTCGCGAAACGATAGACAGGTCTTTGAGGCAAAATGTCCTTTCTGTGTGGCTTGTAGACACAAGCTCTTCACAGGCATCACTCCATTCAAGATACATTTTTAAAGAAATATATTTTAGACAACTAAAGGAGTATCCTTCTTAGCTCAAACAAGTAATGTGCAATTTCAGCTCTATAATTATCACTTAGCCCAATAGAAGGTTTCAAACACGTAAATGAATACAGTTTTTCTTAGGACCAGCATGGTGGCGGCAAACATTCTGGCGTGGCAGATCTGCGTAATTGCCACCTCTCCTAAGTTCTCTTGCAGTGTTGGTGTCCTGCTGGTCTATTGTAGAGCTGCTTCTGAAGCCAGGAAATGGTGCTGGCTGGTGTACGCTGCTTCCCTCCGCAGTCATCCGGCATCGCCCCTGTCTGTAAAGCCCCCATGGGCTCCTACAGCCGAAGACTGCCCGGTGACCTGGAGAACAGCAGATGCTGTCGCTTCACATGCTGGCGCGTTTCAATTACTGTTTCTTAAGGTGCCCGCTGAGGGTGGCGTGGTCACGATGTTTCATTATGAAATATTTGATGCACACGCTTAACAGCGAAGTAAAGCGCATAAGGCGCGGATTCTCAGGGGGAATGTGAGCAGCGCTGCTATTCTAAGAAGCTGCTGTTCATTAAGCACGTGGTTTACCCTCTTTTCTCCTAGAGGCAGAGACTACCCTCCATTTCAATTCTTTTATACATTCTTACAGAGAACCTGGGTGATCTCATTTCATCAAAGATGCTCTTGTGTTGGAGAAAGGCGGATTCAGGCTCATCTTTCATTGAGTTAGGTTGTCTTGGAAAAGCTCCATTTTGTCTCCTGTGTTATTTGTATTTGAGCTTTACTGTTTTTTTGTCTTGTCTCAGGATTGCTAATTTGGTTTGCATGTTGTCTGTTGAATCTCTCATGCTTTTGATCACTTTAGCCCTGGTTCTGCATTTCCTGTCCTTGATCAATAGAACTGTGTTTGATAGAACCTTGGTGCTATGCAATCTCACTTATCTTCTGGTTGTTTTGGAATAAGCGTGTCCCTTTAATTCTCTCCTTAATCCAGGTCTGGCGGAGATGAGCTACAATATGTTCATTAGATCATCTTGTGTGGGAGTGAGCTTGACTCTGTCTCATTTCTCTGAGATGCTGGTTGATACTATTTTCACGCAGCTGTGTTGATATAAAGAGGTCCAGCCGACATTTAAAACTGGCAGACGCAGCCAGTGCCCAGCTGGCTACAATACCAGCTCAGGAGCTTCCGGAAACTGCTTGATACCAGGATAGTCTGCAGATTAAAAATTAGGCCTGTAGGAACTCCTAGTAACTTGCTTTATGGTAGGTAGGCAAAATGCCCAAAAAAGTATGTGAAATAATACTTTACTACCCAAGATGCTAATTCTGCAATTTGCACTATTTTTTGAGAGACAACTATTTTTGCGTCCTTTTTTGTCACAAGGTCGCATTTTGTGCTACAAAAATAGGGCAAAATCACGCACAGTGTTAACAACAGCTGCTCACACCGAGTTTCTTTTTCTTCTCCTCATGCTCCCACAATAAGATTTTATTCCTGAAGAAATTCTCAGTCATAAGGTGTGGTGTAAAGGTATTACCTCTGGCATATCAGTAACAATCAAATTGTTTAATGCAGGGCTATTACATAGGGAAACAACACTTACAACACAACTTTTACAACGCACTACCTTTACAATGAAACTTTTACAACGCAACATCTGTTACAATGCATACCATTACAACGCAACCATTACAATGCATGTCACTACAATGCATACCACTATGACGCATGTCATTACAAAGCGTACCATTACAACGCATACCTACACTATCCAACACTTACCCTACTGTTTCACCCCCTGAAGTTAGAATAGTAATTTTTACCCCTACACTATCCAAAACTTACCCTACTGTTGCACCCCCTGGAGTTAGAATAGTAATTTCTACCCCTACACTATCCAATACTTACCCTACTGTTGCACCCCCTGGAGTTAGAATAGTAATTTCTACCCCTACACTATCCAACGCTTACCCTACTGCTGCACCCCCTGGAGTTAGAATAGTAATTTTTACCCCTACACTATCCAATACTTACCATACATGCAATGTAATGGTATGCGTTGCAATGGTATGCTTTGTAAATGTGGTATGCGTTGTAGTGGAATGCGTTGTAAAGGTAGTTTCAAAGAATTTGTTGTAATGGCATGCGTAGTAATGGAATGCGTTGTAATGGATGGTGCGGTGTAAAAATGTGATGTAAAGGTATGCGTTGTAACGACATACATCCATTACACAAGATTACCCTGTCATAAAATAAATTCGTTCAGGTCTAATGGAAATGCCACCCACTAAGTAAGTTCTGGAGTCAGAAAAGTCCCTCTCATAAGAATGGTAAGCAGCAGAAACCTAAAGAATTCAGGAAGAGTTAATCAGATCAGAAGATGGCAGGGGCACTGTTAAGAAATATTTCATTTTTGACCCATTCAGTTGCCAGAATAGAGATCTGTGACCAAGCCTGGGGTCTAGTGGTGGTTACAGAGCAGAGTGTGGGTAAAACCTGAAGGACAGCCAAGAGAATTTAGAAGAATGTTATCTTCACATAACATTGAAAATCTTGCCTTTGTAGCACAAGTAGAGATTAAGAGCAAGATTTCCACCCGTTCTTTGGCTCCATTAGTATGCAGAGACATTCTATAAGTGTCAGAAATACACGATTCTGACGGTCTGCCCTCAGTGTAAGTGGCGCTTGGTGTTTCTTACCTAACATAGGAAAAGTATGTTGGAGTAGAGTGTCTTGTCTGCTCCAGTTACTGACTTTGTGCACTATCTCTCTTAAACTGGTTGCATTGAATAATGCTTGATGTGTATTTTATCTCCCAGTTTTGCTTGAGGAATGATGGGTGTTGGTCTTGTCTTAAAGTTCAGCATCAGATGCTTCAGGGGGAGGGAGTTTGGAGTGTTGCACCCCCGTCCCGATTAATAAATGTATTTTCTGGCAAATAGATGGGTACGGTTGCTTTCAGTCGGGTATGGTGAAGTGTCTTTCGGATTTCACCAAGAGTTTTTACATTCACACTGATAAAAACAGACACACTCTCTCTTTCTCTGTTTGTTTTGAAAGTCTTCAAATATGTTTGAAGTTAACAAAATAGTGTTTTCTTCCATTTAGTTACCATATCAATCTGCATTCCTCTCCCCTTCTACTGCCCCTTAAGTCTGTCTCATGCACCCTATCCTCGTATAATGTAGTTTAACCTTACATGTCGGTGTGATTGGTCGAAAAATCTAAATCTCACCCTCCCATTCTTACTGACCAAGCTATGCCCTGATCAGTTGTGATGAGTGCCGGCATGACTGTTGTCTCCATTATGCACGTACAAAAGGGGATGGTAGTGGACGGAGCATCTGAACCAATCAAACACTCACAGCCAGTCAAAAGATCTGGGTTTAATCCATCACCGTTCTTTAGCCCACTCAGCCACCCCAGTTCAGACATGGCTATATGCAAATCAGTCTGACCCTGTGCCTCATGGGAACAGTCCATCCCGAACTGCCAAGCCATGCCTTCCCTGGACCGGAAACAAGGTTCCGAGGACCGGTTTCTAGCATTCCAGCCGTCTTCAGCCCGGCTTGCTTGAATCCAGTGGCAAATTGAGCAAGAGACTCACGTCTGAGCATACCCTGCCACACTTATGGTGACCAAAAGCGGTACAAAAGGGGGTGGTAATGGACGGAGCATCTGAACCAATCAAACACTCACACCCAGTCAAAAGATCTGGGTTTAATCCATCACCGTTCTTTAGGCTACTCTGCCACCTCAGTTCAGACATGGCTGTATGCAAATCAGTCTGACCCTGTGCCTCATGGGAACAGTCCAGCCCGAACTGCCAAGCTATTATGCACGTCATGTTTTGCCATTCACTACCTCTGAAGTTTAGTGGTGTCCAGGCTGGCATTCCAATATCTTTTTCTTTCCTCAGCTGCCAACTCTTAGCCCATGCTCTGTATTCTTGTATCACTTCCATAAAAGCCCATGAGAAGATCCTTAGACTTGAAGCTGGCTGTGCTTGCAAGAGCCCAGTTCTATCTCTTCTCCCTTGTATGCTGCTAGTATTGAATGAATTCGCAGCATGTCTCTCTCCCCTTTGTGGTGGTTGCTTCGTATGAAGCCTGCTGTGCCTCTTCTCTACTTCATGATTTTTGCATTTAAAGATTTCCCACCAAGTCTCTTCTCTCCTTCCTGCTGGTTGCACTGAATAAAGCCTTGTGTTTTTCCTCTTCATCATGCATTTGTGTGCACATGGGAGCTGGTGTTTCTCTTTTACTTCGCTCTGGTTATTGTTTATGCATGAGCCCTGGTGTGCATGTTCTGTCCTTGATGCTTGTTGCACTGAACCAAGCCTGACTTGTCCCTACTATTGAATGAAGCAGGATGTGTCTCTTTCCTTAACGTTTTGTGTCCATTGGGGTGTGTACTGATGTGCCTCTTCTCTCTAAAGCACTGGTGGTACATGTCCTACTGTTTGTCATCTGCGCCTTCTATCTCGCTGTGTAAAAGTGAATGTTAGTCATACGCTTGCTTGTTCTGGGTGTATTTTAGGCAATTTGTCTCTCACAATCTGTGAAGCTAAATTGTGGCCAAGCTAAATTTCCTCTGCCTGTTTCTCTTCTCTCAGCTGCTACCCCATGGCCTCTGATTTGAATGTTAGCTTCACTTCTCCCAAAAATCACATGAATTTCTTTAGAGTTGATTCTGGGTGTGTATCCATGAGCCTTGGTGTGTCTCTTCTCTCCTTCACGCTGGTTGTTTTAAATTCGGCCTGAGGTGTCTCTTCTCTCCCTCGAGCTGATTGCTTTGAATGAAAGGTGGTGTGCTTGTTCTCTCCTTCATGCTTGTTGCAGTGAATGAGGCATGATGTGTCTCATTTCTTCTAGTTCTGCTTGAGTTGGGTTGGCAGTGGCGTGTCTCTTTTCAACTCCTGTGCGCTAGTTATGTTGTAATTTGCCCGGGTCGGTCAGCCGTACCTTCCTTGCAGGCTGTGTAAAAGTGATTGCTAGTTATTCATTTGTTTGTTTAGTGTCTGTATCGGGTTATTTGCCTGTCACTATCCATGAAGCCGAGGGGAATCCGTGGTGACATATCCCTGCCTCTTCTCTCAATCACTCTGTGTTCTTGTCTCAATTCTAGAAAAGGTCACAAGTGTTTTTTTTAGAATTGGTTTTAATCGTGTACCATAAGCTTTGGTGCTTTATTGTCTCTTTCGTTCTAGTTGCATTTAATGAATATAGTGCATTTATTTTGTTCTTCATGGTAGTTGCCCGGTTGAATTAATTAATGCTGTCTTTCTGTTCTCTCCTTCATGCAGGTGCGTTGAAGAAGATTGATATGCTTTTTCTGTCCTTCATGTTGGGTGCATTGAAAGAAAGATGGTGTATTTCTTCTGTTTTTCATGCCAGGTGCCTAGTAGCACTAAATACAGCTTGGCGTGTCTCTTCTCTCCTTCATGCTGCCTTTGATAAATGAAGTCTGATGTCTCTTTTATCTGGCATTTTGGTTGCATTGAAAGAAGAATGGCATATTTCTTCTCCTTTTCATGCTGGTTGGGTTGAAAGAAGGGTGGTGTATTTATGTTCTTCGTTATGCTACTTGCCCAGATAAACTAAATTAAGCTTTGTGTGTCTTCTCTTTTCCGAGCTGGTTTGTTGAAAGAAGAGTGATGTATTTCTTCTCTTCTTTATGCTACTTACCCAGAAACACTAAATTAAGCGTTGTGTGTCTTCTCCTCTGGGAGCTGGTTGAGTTGAAAGAAGCGTGGTGTATTTCTTCACTTCTTTATGCTACTTACCCAGAAGCACTAAATTAAGCGTTGTGTATCTTCTCCTCTGGGAGCTGGTTGAGTTGAAAGAAGGGTGGTGTATTTCTTCACTTCTTTATGCTACTTACCCAGAAGCACTAAATTAAGCGTTGTGTGTCTTCTCCTCTGGGAGCTGGTTGAGTTGAAAGAAGCGTGGTGTATTTCTTCACTTCTTTATGCTACTTACCCAGAAGCACTAAATTAAGCGTTGTGTATCTTCTCCTCTGGGAGCTGGTTGAGTTGAAAGAAGGGTGGTGTATTTCTTCACTTCTTTATGCTACTTACCCAGAAGCACTAAATTAAGCGTTGTGTATCTTCTCCTCTGGGAGCTGGTTGAGTTGAAAGAAGGGTGGTGTATTTCTTCTCCTCTTCGTGCTGGTTGGGTTGAAAGAAGGGTGGTGTATTTCTTCTCTTCTTCATGCTACTTACCCAGAAGCACTAAATTAAGCGTTGTGTGTCTTCTCCTCTGGGAGCTGGTTGAGTTGAAAGAAGGGTGGTGTATTTCTTCTCCTCTTCGTGCTGGTTGGGTTGAAAGAAGGGTGGTGTATTTCTTCTCTTCTTCATGCTACTTACCCAGAAGCACTAAATTAAGCGTTGTGTGTCTTCTCCTCTGGGAGCTGGTTGAGTTGAAAGAAGGGTGGTGTATTTCTTCTCCTCATCGTACTGGTTGGTTTGAAAAAAAGGTGGTGTATTTAGTGGCGGCCTGCACGGATCGGAGGTAGGGGGTCGGGCCAGAGGGGGAGAATGCGGGGGAAGCAGGCAGCAAAAAATAAAATAAAAATCTTACCTTCTAACCACTCCCTCACCGCGTTTCTCCTCCGTAGTCCTCCCTCGCTGACCTGAAGAACAGGAAGCACACCCAGGCTCCCAGTCAGCCAATCACAACTCTTCCTTAGCAGCGTTGTGATTGTTCTGAGCACCTTCTTTCGACGCTCAGACGCTGACTGGGAGCCTGGGCATATTTTTGCATAGAGAACATGCGAAGTGCGCAAGACTGTTTTAGGCAGCCCGAGTGGGCCGGCTAAGCAGTCAATGCACACTTAGGAGGGTGCTACCACTCCTACCCTGCCCCGTCCCCCTTGTGCAAAGCTGCAGAAGTAGGAGAAAATAGGCTGAGTATAACACAAGTTATAATTTTATTTTCACTTTATTTCACTGCTAAAAACCAGTGGGGCGACGCTCCTCCTCTTATCGGAGGAGACACCACTGGGTGTATTTCTTCTCTTCTTCATGCTACTTGCATAGATACACTGAATGAAGCTTTGTGTGTCTTCTATTATTCGAGCAGGGTGTGTTGAATGAAGCCTGATGTGTCTCTTCTCCCCTTCATGCTGGTTGCATTGAATGAACCTGATGTGTCTCTTCTCCCCTTCATGCTGGTTGCATTGAATGAACCTGATGTGTCTCTCCTCCCCTTCATGCTGGTTGCATTGAATGAACCTGATGTGTCTCTTCTACCCTGCATGCTGGTTGCATTGAATGAACCTGATGTGTCTCTCCTCCCCTTCATGCTGGTTGCTTTGAATGAAGCTTTGTGTGTCTTCTGTTATTCGAGCAGGGTGTGTTGAATGAAGCCTGATGTGTCTCTTCTACCCTTCATGCTGGTTGCATTGAATGAACCTGTTGTGCCTCTTCTCCCCTTCATGCAGGTAGCATTAAATGAAGCCTGATGTGTCTCTTCTCTTAAATATTTTCTTGAGTTGGCATTAGCACTGGCTTGTGTCTTTAGTTAGGTTGTCATTGGCTCTGGTCTACCAGCCAACCATGCCTTTATTGGTAGATGTGTGAAAGTGAATACTAGTTATTCACTTGTTTGTACAGCAGGGTGATTGCTTGTTTTGTTTCCCTATGAAGCGGCTTGGTGCCCAGACAGGCATATCTCCATGTCGTCTTCATCTCGCGGCTGCCTTGTCCTTGTACCAGGTCTGTAAAAGTTCACAGGCAGTTCATGCAACTTGATGGATGCGGTTGTGTTCCAGTCCTTGAATACTCTGGTTAATTACTTATGGACTCGGGGTGTGTCCTGCAGAAGGCCAGATAGCAATACATCAGGGAGGATCAGCAGGGCAAGCAGAGGGAAACAACAGCAGACAAAATAAAATACAGGGACTCAAATCTTCCGAGCAGCAGGAGATCGATTCTCAAGCCTGCCTCAATGCTGGTGTTAAACTCTCCTCCCTGGCTGCTGGAGGGCTTCCAGGTGAATGGTCCCCGCGAGACCCGTAGCTCTTGATTAAAAAGGAGTTTGAATGTGGAAACTATTACGACATCATCTCTGGTTGCCAAACAAAAATGAGAATATCAAAATGCTTGATTGAGGTTCCTTGGCGGTGTGTCTGACATTACTGTTGATAAATTTGCTCATTTCGTCTAGAAGATGGGACAGCGAGGGAATCCTTGGCCGCCCTTGATAAGCCGGGAAGACAGAGTGAATCAGCCATTTGATGTAGCTGTCATCAGTGCATCAGGTGCAGTGGCACCCACGCCACTGGTGTGAAGGACACCCCAACCCACAATCCAGATTGCTAATGACCACCCAAATTTTAGGATGTGGAAGGGGATAATTTTCCAGGCATATATTTATACCCATTGTCATTTGCCATGCATTTGGATTTAAATTCCATCTCAAGGTACACAAAGGAAAGATTCCTTCTGCACCCACCTAGAATCTTCAGTTCAGAGCTAAAGGATGTGGGAAGGAGAAAACAAACGCCACTGTGTCACATCAGAGAGTTTTGACAAGGGACAGAGATTGCGTGATCTTTAGTTTACATTTTGCATGGTAGGGTCTATGATTGTGTAAGTTTTCAAACGAACACTAGAGTTGAGATCACCCAGCAATTTAAAAATTAAAAATAAGAATTAAAATAGGGAAAGGCAAAGTTTTAATCAAATCCTCAAATTCAAAATACGAATTCAAATTAGTGCAGGTTTGAAGGAATTTATGCAAGGCCACATACTTTCTCTTTCCCCATCAATAAATGTGAGCATTTTCCTGCTGTCAACTAAGGAGCGGTTGAAAAACACAAAAGTCTATGCTCTGCTGTGTCATTTCTGCTGGAAATGCCTTTCTAGGACTTCTCGAACTGAGAGGAGGCATGCCACAGCAGGGAAAGGTAGGGCCTGCTGAAACGCACATTCCTGGCTTTTTGTGATATTGGGAAATTTAGTGCTGCAAAGTAGGGCCCCTGATTAATAGGGCTGTATGAAAATGTGTATTGTTTACCCGAAGTTACGCAAAATGTCAGGATTAAGAAAAATTATTTGCAAATAACGCGAAATTCTGTTGGCAGTAAGTGACAATTTTATGCAATGGGGTACCAAGAGTTCAAAAGTCAATCAATGCATCGGAAATGGGACCGGTTGGATGAAAAAATGGCCCTTGCTCCAAATTGTTTGCTTGAACCTCTTCTCCACAAGACAATTTTTAGTGGAACTAATCATCTTTTACTAACATTGTTCAAACATTTCACACATGCAGAATTTCAGACATTTGGAGTCATTTGCATAAAGCAAATTTTCGCAAATTTCACAAATTACAAGAGCGTAGCGTAAACGGTTGCACAGGCCTATATTTTAGATCCAAAATAATTTCGCCTTCACAGTCGTAAATCTCGTACATTTTAAAAAATATTGCGAGAAAGTTGCAAGGTCGATGGCTTTACAACTGCACCAATTCGTACAGGCTAGAGATTACTTACGAGTGAAGGAGTGCTAGACAAACTGCAGGTCATTCAGAACACGGCAGCTCGCCTTGTTCTGAATGCCCCTCCGAGAACTCCCTCCAAACCCCTCCTTGAGCAACTGCACTGGCTCCCAGTCAGACAAAGGGCCAAATTCAAAATTTGTTGCTTAATCCACAAGTGTCTGAACGGACAGGGACCTACTTATCTCGAACGGAGATTTGTTTCTTATGTCCCAGCGCGGTCCCTCAGATCAAGTACCAACCTCTTACTTGTGGTCCCCCATGTCAAAAAGGCCAGGCATGGAGGTAGAGCTCTATCCACTTTAGGCCCAAAGATGTGGAACAAACTGCCTCTGAGCTTACGACAATGTAATGAACATTTAACATTTCGTAAGCAACTAAAAACCATTCTATTCAAAAATCAAATCTAAACATCTCAGTATATCAATATGTTCGTGGAGTTACCGGTCAAAAGCGCAGAGATACGCCTGATGGAGAGATTCTAGCGCTATACAAAACCACAAATAAATAAATAAATAAGAAAATGTATGCAAGTAGCAACTGTCCGACGATCTAAGCACTGATTAAAAGTTTTGAGATTCTATGCTGATCTGATGGCTATATAATATTGTTTCAAAGAATATTGTTTTACTTAATATTGTTTTCTTAAATATAGTTAAAAAAATATTGAGATTTGTTTAATTTAATATACATTAGTTATAATATTAATGCTAGGTGTTTGTTTTGATAGTATAATTGTTATCAATTTTTTTGAGATACAGTTTGTATTTAAAATGTATAATTACATTTTATTAATTGAAGTATTCATTTATAATGTAGTAGCGGGATATTGAATTTGTAGTGGATTAGAATGGGAAGCCATTTAAATTGTAATTATTTAATATTATCGTTAATTATTGTATTGTAAATTAAATATTTAATTTAATTATCAATGCTTACATTGTTTATTTTAATAGGTATTTTATGTAGGTATATGTAATTTGTTATAATTACTGTATATTAAACTTTTGTAATTTTGATAATTTTTATTTTACTAGAGGCTGCTGGCTTTGTTGTGAAATGCAATAGGAAGTATTTTACATTCCTAATGATTTTGTATCAATTCTGCATAATTGTCATTTGTTTATTAATTATGGAATTAATTAGTAATTATTTGAATTGTTTTTTTAACTTTTGGATTTTTCTTTACATTTTATAGCATATTTAAAATGGTTTTATTTTTGTTTATAACATATATATTATTAGCAAGTTGTTGATTTTTGTGGGAGTATAGGATGAGGAGTGCACTAATTTTTAAATTGTTGTTATCTTATCTGGCATTTCAGCCGTCTTCGGCCCGGCTTGCTTGAATCCTGATGGTGCAGTGAGAAAGGGTATACTCAGATGTGAGTCCCTAGCTCATTGCACCATCAGGATTCAAGCAAGCCAGGCCGAAGACGGCTGAACAGAGAGAAACCGGTCCCCGGTAGCTTGTTTCCTTCCCAGTATAAGAATTGGCTTGGTAGTTTGGTCTACCCTGTTCCCATGATGCACTGGGCCAGGATCAGACTAATTTGAATATAGCCAAGTTCTGAGCTGGGATGGTGCAGTGAGCTAAAAAACGGTGATGTATCAAGCCCTGATCTTTGGACTGGGTAAGAGTGGTCTGCTTAATTCAGACACTCTGTTCATCACCACCCCCTTTTCTGAATCATTTTTGTCCACCATAAGCGTGGAAGGGTATACTCAGATATGAGTCCCTAGCTCATTGCACCATCAGGATTCAAGCAAGCCGGGCCAAAGACGGCTGAAATGCCAGAAACCGGTCCCCGGTAGCTTGTTTCCTTCCCAGTATAAGAATTGGCTTGGTAGTTTGGTCTGCCCTGTTCCCATGATGCACTGGGCCAGAGTCAGACTAATTTGCATATAGCCAAGTTCTGAGCTGGGATGGTGCAGTGAGCTAAAAAATGGTGATGGATCAAGCCCTGATCTTTGGACTGGGTAAGAGTGGTCTGCTTAATTCAGACACTCTGTTCATCACCACCCCCTTTTCTGAATCATTTTTGTCCACCATAAGCGTGGAAGGGTATACTCAGATGTGAGTCCCTAGCTCATTGCACCATCAGGATTCAAGCAAGCCGGGCCGAAGACGGCTGAAATGCCAGAAACCGGTCCCCGGTAGCTTGTTTCCTTCCCAGTATAAGAATTGGCTTGGTAGTTTGGTCTGCCCTGTTCCCATGATGCACTGGGCCAGGGTCAGACTAATTTGCATATAGCCAAGTTCTGAGCTAGGATGGTGCAGTGAGCTAAAAAACAGTGATGGATCAAGCCCTGATCTTTGGACTGGGTAAGAGTGGTCTGCTTAATTCAGACACTCTGTTCATCACCACCCCCTTTTCTGAATCATTTTTGTCCACCATAAGCGTGGAAGGGTATACTCAGATGTGAGTCCCTAGCTCATTGCACCATCAGGATTCAAGCAAACCGGGCCAAAGACAGCTGAAATGCTAGAAACCGGTCCCCGGTAGCTTGTTTCCTTCCCAGTATAAGAATTGGCTTGGTAGGTTGGTCTGCCCTGTTCCCATGATGCACTGGGCCAGGGTCAGACTAATTTGCATATAGCCAAGTTCTGAGCTGGGATGGTGCAGTGAGCTAAAAAATGGTGATGGATCAAGCCCTGATCTTTGGACTGGGTAAGAGTGGTCTGCTTAATTCAGACACTCTGTTCATCACCACCCCCTTTTCTAAATCATTTTTGTCCACCATAAACGTGGAAGGGTATACCCAGATGTGAGTCCCTAGCTCATTGCACCATCAGGATTCAAGCAAGCTGGGCCGAAGACGGCTGAAATGCCAGAAACCGGTCCCCGGTAGCTTGTTTCCTTCCCAGTATAAGAATTGGCTTGGTAGTTTGGTCTTCCCTGTTCCCATGATGCACTGGGCCAGGGTCAGACTAATTTGCATATAGCCAAGTTCTGAGCTGGGATGGTGCAGTGAGCTAAAAAACAGTGATGGATCAAGCCCTGATCTTTGGACTGGGTAAGAGTGGTCTGCTTAATTCAGACACTCTGTTCATCACCACCCCCTTTTCTGAATCACCGGTTAGAGGAGGCAGACCCAGAAGCAGAGGTCGGCCCGGGACCAGGGTTCAATTCCCGACGCGGCAGGGTTTGGAGCCCAAATGTCCACGGACCTGATAATTCTCGCTTCGTGCCTACTTGAATCAGGGGTTCACGCTCTGCAACTCTGGGCAATAGCTTGCTCAATCTCCACTACGGCCCCCGCGGCAGGATGTCTGGCTTTCACCTTGGGGGTGCCCAGCTGGGCTATCCCACAGGGAAAAACCAGGACGGGTTCCCAAACCAAGCGCCGAGATACCCTTTGTGGTGATACGTGCGCTATATAAGAAACTACATTACAATTTTGTTACCATTTATAAGCATCAGATAAGTTGCCGATGCTGACTTGTAGCATTCTTTCTGGAGGGTGTCATGGGTAGTAGATATTTTGTGCCTCGATACTCTGGTCACAGTATTGTGACCCTTCGACATTCTGACTTTGATATTGGCTTCCACAGTATGGGAAATCTAGACATGTACTTATCGTCACCTGTACTTTACTAATAATAAAGTAGCTACCAGCACTTTTTTTGAGCCGGTGCTTTCTGATGCTCAGCACAGGTACTTATTTGTCATTTTATGCCAGTCTGCCACATGGTGGCACTGCTCATCAAATTTAGAGATAGAGCAGAACAACGTTTTTTTATGAATACAATATACATTAAAAATGACTAATACCTGCCTCCGCAAGCCATTCCTTTAGATTTGGGGACCTGGAATAATCTGAACTGTCGCACTTGCAGGCGAAAGACATGGTTAGTAGTTGTTTTGGCAGCGATGACAGAGGCGATGGGAGGTGCAAGCTTCAGTGGTTCCTGGTCAGGGACCTGGGACTTATTATTTTACAAATTAGGCGCTGGGAGCTACATCCACAACCTCACAGTTTTATTCATACACACCAGAACATGGGCTTCTAATGGAATTCTCCAGGGCATAATATCAAGCCCATTATCGCCGCTTTAGCGGCAGTTTTCTGCCGCTAAAACGGCGATCATTTTAACGCCCTTCTTGATAATACGCTTCCCAAGTTCTGCCACAGCAAGGTAGCCAGATCACCCTCGGCTAGTTGGGGAATTGTTGCACCAGAGAAGGGGAAAGCCCAGCAAGTGTAACAGGTGTACAGCTACCCCACTGAAGCCCATGGCGTGTGTGGTGCACAGGTAGGAATGCTCTAACGCGGAGTCCCTTTGGGTTTAGAGCCTGCATGATAAACACCAGGTCGCCGTGTAAACCATTTCGCAGAAAATGACAAACACGGGGAAAGTGTGAGCATCTCACAGTTTACGATCGTCTGTCTCAGAACAACGCAGGGGCTCCAGAACAGCTTCTGGTAGCAGCGCGCTGTAAAATCTCAGCAATCAATCAGCCAATCAGAGGTGAGAACGCGGAAGAGGCTGTGAAGATGAGGCCTGGCCTGGGTACCAAAAGCAGTCCTGGAAATAAAACGTGTGTAAGCGGCACAAGGCAAACAGGGAGATAGCAAGGCCGACTATTTACAGGTAGTTTGAAGCCCAAACTTCCCCTCGAAAAGAAAAGTGACAATTTAAGCATTACTGTGGTTTTGCAGTGCAATTTTTCAAGATATAAGTAGGGGTATGTAAAGTTAAAATCTGTTCTTTAATGCTACATTTTAGCATGGAAGGTATCCTTGCGTCCATTTTGGAACGAGGGCACTTTTCGCGCAAAAAAACACAGTATAGAAACCGGAATTAAAGTGAACACCAGCCGCTCTTATTCTGTTTGCTTGGATTGTTTCTTTAATCCCGTAATAGGATTTTTACAAAAAGGCGTAATTGAGTAATTTTGGGAATTCCATGTAATGAGTGTAACAAGAAACTATTGAAATTTTGCAAGATTACACAGGTGTAATGATAACTTTACCCAGGCCAAGTTCTTACCATAATTTCGGACGGGGTGCTAATAATATGCCATTAGTTCAATGTGGCCCCTTCTCAGAATGGGAGCCATGCATTCTAAGAACAGAATCAGTACTTCTCAATCAGGCTATACCCAAGGCTTTAAGTGGGCCAGGTCCTGCCGGCAGTTCTAACAAGCATTTGCAATGCAATAGGTCTCGCAGCATTAAAGTTTGAGTTACTGGCATTGTAAATGACAATGCTTTGCATAAATTTTTTTTTGGTGTCCGTGTGTGCATGGCAGTGGTGGTGTCTATGTGTGCATGCCACTGGTGGTGTCTATGTGTGCTTGGCAGTGGTGGTGTCTGTGTGCGCATGGCAGTGGTGGTGTCTGTGTGTGCATGGCAGTGGTGGTGTCCGTGTGTGCATGGCAGTGGTGGTGTCCGTGTGTGCATGGCAGTGGTGGTGTCTGTGTGTGTGTATGGCAGTGGTGGTGTCCGTGTGTGAATGACAGTGGTGGTTTCCCTGTGTGTATGGCAGTGGTATGTCCGTGTGTGCATGGCAGTGGTGGTTTCCCTGTGTGTATGGCAGTGGTGGTGTCCGTGTGTGCATGGCAGTGGTGGTGTCCGTGTGTGCATGGCAGTGGTGGTGTCTGTGTGTGCATGCCAGTGGTGGTGTCTGTGTGTGCATGCCAGTGGTGGTGTCCGTGTGTGCATGGCAGTGGTGGTGTCCGTGTGTGCATGGCAGTAGTGGTGTCCGTGTGTGCATGGCAGTAGTGGTGTCCGTGTGTGCATGGCAGTAGTTGGGGGAGTATCGTGCAGGCGAGGGGCACACGATGGTTGTAAAGACGCGCAGTGAAAAAATATCGCGCAGCAAAATAATTAAATAAAAAATCCGGTACCCAGTGAGAATATCGCGCAGCTACATAATTAAATAAACAAGCAGAGAGGCAGAAAGAGAAAAATGTTTCCGTTTTCCATCTCCACGCCTGATTTCAAACAATGATATGGTCTTTATTCAAAGAAACGTAACTGAAAAGTTACGAATAGAGCATCATAAAGATATGAAAAAACAAAATAATTTTTCACAAAGACACTAAGCACGTTACGCCCAAAACACAAGTACGATCATAATTAAGTTATCTACCTACTGGAGTCACCTGAGCTGTATTTGATGTACTAAAATGTGCTCCACAAAATCAAGTACGACAGAGCACAAAGAATTATTTGTTATTAGTAAATTCAAGAATTCAGGTTGAGAGTCTGTGCGAGCACAAACCAGTACTGTGAATTTGCTAATTAATTGCAATCCTGAGCTAACTGATGAAAGAGTTTGTTCAAATAATAAGATCTGTGAAAGAAAACATTGTTTCTTTCCATCAGACGTTTCTCGGCAAATGCATTATTACAAAATAGGGAAACATTATGCGGGGTTAAATGATTTGTGCATTACAGTGGTATGCAGTGGTTAGCCGCATGTGAAAACGTGCTTTCAGAAATAAATATTTCCTGTCTGCAAAGAAACGAAATTACATGTATTTTATATTCATAAATCATGGCGCGCAAAATTAAGTTATTAAAAAAGCAACTGTTAAGAATCAAACTGGGATTCTGTGAGCAATGTAACAGTTACATGCGTCCTCTTTGTAACTATAAAAAATTGCTCTACATGCAGACACAAAAGATGCTTAATATTCTTATCAATCCAAATATGAAATTCCCGGAGCGAGATTGAGAAAAAATATTCAAGTCCGTACATTAAAAAAAATAATGGAGTCTGTACACAAAAGGAAACGAGCAATGGACACAGCAGACTAAATTAAAAATGTTATGCTCATGGCGGCCGTAAGGGATTTAAATAGAAACAAGCCAGCAACAAAAAAAAAAAAATGCTTGGTGAAAACGAGGCCTGGCACACAAACAGGATTTCCGGCCGGTGAAAAGGAGAGGCCTGACACGCAGGAAATGTCCTGAAGGGGGCGGAGTAAGGAGCGGGCTGCGGAGTCTGGACAGGACGAGAGGAGCCGGTGAGGGGGGGCGTTGGGGCACATTGACGGTGCCCGCCCCCCCGTGATGGAAGCCCTGCGTGTGCCAGGTGAGCGGGGTTGGGAGTGTGTGTGTGCGCGTGTGTGTGTGTATGTAGGGGGGGGGCGCTTTTATGTGCCTGCGTGTGTTGTACCTGTGTGTGTGCCTGCCTGCGTGTATGGGGGGGGGGCGGCAGCAGCGTGTTTAGGTGTGCCTGTGTGGTGTGTGAGCAGGGGTGTGGGGGCTGGCTGTGCGTGCATGCGTGACTGTGTGTGATTGAGAGTGAATGGCAGGCAGGGGATGTGCACGATGCCGGCTGGGCGTGCGCGCCCTCGAGGGCAAATCGGAGACGGCAGAGGCTCGTGCATGGACACCGTCTCACATTCCCCCAGACACGCCCGCAACAGTTGTCTTCGCAGACAGGTCTGCTCGACCTAAAAAGCAGGTACTGAGAAGGGTCTCCATTTTTGACCTCACACTTAGGGTGAAAAAAAATAAACTTAACTCTGGAGCAGTACCACCCTCCACTGCTCTTGATGTAACTTTGAAGAGATTAGATGTAGGCCTGCAACTAACAACCACTGACAAAGCCAACAGTCCTGGCTTGTAGGTCTAACGTTACTTGCTGTTTTATTTATTTTGATGCAATGACAGAAACAGCAAAATACCCATGGGTGGCACACTATGCTAAGCATGCATTTTTAGCTTAGGTGTTTTTAAGCTATGCCCTTAATTACAAAGGTCACGCCCCTTTGACAGACCCTCGAGTTGTTTCATCCCACTTAAAGCCCTGGGCATACCATAGGTTTAATGTTTTAGTGCACACACTTCTTAGTAGGGTTATTGAAATTTAAGGAGACATCAGGGCACTTAGACTATTGTTCAAATGTGTTGTATTCACATTTTAGTGAGTTGAACAATCACAGTTGTCAAATGCGATGCAATACATGTCAGAATTTTGAATCCCAGCAAGGCAAACTCATGGCTTTCCATCCTTCTGAGGACAGTAAAGAAACAGTACCATACATTTGGTAATAATAGCATTTGTTATTTACATTACTTAGAAATGACAAAAGAGTAAATGGAATCTGTGTAAAAAAACAAACAAGTTATTATAGTTAACCAGGCTGTTTTAGCTCATCTATCTATCTATCTATCTATCTATCTATCTATCTATCTATCTATCTATCTATCTATCTATCTATCTATCTATCTATCTATCTATCTATCTATCTATCTATCTATCTATCTATCTATCTATCTATCTATCTATCTATCTATCTATCTATCTGTATGTATATATATATATATATATATATATATATATATATATATATATATATATATATATATATATATATATATATATATATATATATATATATAATAAAACACAAGTGTGATAGGAGTAGAAAGGAAACTTCTTGAAGATGTGTATTGTGTCCTTGCACCTTCAAGAATGACACAGCATGTGTTTTTTAAAATCAAGATAGGGTAGAAGTAGTGGGTGGGTTTGCAATGAATGTCGACTTCAGAGATAATTAATTTCTGCCACTCTGCCTGTGAGTTGCCCTGCCTAATAACTCTGAGTGTCCGATGAAACTGAGAGCTGTAGCAGCCTGGCCTTAAGGCCGGAGGGGACACATCTCCACCTTTTTGCAAATATGAAGGAGTGTCTGTAGGTTGAGCAAATGTCAGAGTGACAGACACTCTTCATATTCAGGTCAGGCAGCCAGATGCTGTGCATGCGCAAAATGTGCAGGTGCCTGGCTTCCTGAGCTGAACTTTGCTGGGTGGAAGATTTCACAGCCCTGGAATTGTGACCTCCCAGCCTGGCAAAGCTTTTGGAGATCCTCCCCGTCATGATGAGGGGGCCTGTCAAAGATAGACTCAGACCTATGCACTTCAGTTTCAGGTCCTGAAGTGTCCAGGGCCGAGTGTCCCTCAGGGACCTATTATCACAGGGTGGGGTGTGGTCAGTTATTTCACTGATGAGTAAGGGGCTGCCGCCTCCTCTCATTGGCTGATCCATAGCAAGATAAGCCAATGAGAGGAGGTTGCAGTCGCAAACCTCCAGGCTTACCTCCCCCACCAAAAATCACAGCTGCGGCCATGTACGTTAAAAAAAATGTTTGAAGGCTGTGTGTGGATATATGTTGTGCATTTGTGCATGCTAGCTGTGAATGGGTATGTGCATGTGTATGTGCTTGTGAATAGTGGCTATATGTGTGCACGCTTGTGAATGAATGGGCATGAGCGAGTGTGTATGTAGACGGGTGAGCATGTGTATGTTTGTTCATATGGGGACTGCCCACCCCGCCGGCTCGAATTATACTCTGCCAGTGGCTTAGAGTCAAGCTGAAGAGCAGAGGTCAGTCTGGCTGCTGCACCCTTAGGTGCTGGGTCGCTGGAAGTCACCGGGACCCAACATTGGCCACACAAAGACCGCCCTCCATTCCTCCAACTACCGGCAGATGGTCCAGTGCAAGAAATGGCTGGTGGACACTGGTGAGGGTTACAAGTTTGGATGTAGGGTTTGGGTGCCAGTATATTCATATTATCAGTTTGCAAACATAGTACGGGGGGGGGTAATCATTCTGTACGGTATATAGAGTGGGTGGGTGGGTCTGTTCTTAAAATGTATTACAAGGTGTTAGAATTTATAAAGCGCTTCTCTGCCCTTACAATGTTTAAAACATGTGAAAAATTGTGAAATAAGTACATACTCTGTGTGCATTATTTATACGGCGCTTCATACAACTAACAGAGTCATGTAAGTTTCCACTTTGCATCGAGTTCAAGTTGTTAGTTGTCGATAGGCCTAAGTAGGGACACTTATGTGCAGTGTTTGAGGTTTAAATGTAGAGCACAGCACATGAGCATGAGGTGTGGCAGAGAGTGTGAGAATAGTCAGTCACATGTATTCACCATCTATCCTTGGATCCTGCTACAAATACAGATGCCCTTTGGCGGCGTCATGGTGGTCAGCAGGGACAATGTTATATCATCTGCATTGGACTCGCTTGTAATATCAACTTCAGACATAAGTGCTAGGCGTCCCAACCCACTGGTTGACTGGAGCGCTCTCAGGTTGCAATTTTGATTCTTTTTAGCAAAACTCAACAGCTCCAGGAGCAACTGAGGCTAAACTGGCTGGTGGTGCCATCCAGAACCCTTTATGAACTTGGGGTGGGGGAGGGGCGCGTGAATTGGGGTCAGTTCTTAGGACTGTAGCATTGTTTGATGCAATGTCGTACCCTGGAAGAGTCTTAAGTCATATATTGTGAACAATCTGAGGTTAAAGGTCTTTGTGAGTTCTAGATGGTGAAGAAGTAAGCTTATTTTCTTGGTAGTACATTGTATAGGTTGTTGGTTTACACCGAGAAGGAGCTTCCAATTAAGCTGTTGCTCTGAAAGGAGAGATCAAGAGGCCATCATTATATTAGGTTCCTCCTTTTCATATATAAGTCCTCAATATGGCTTGCAGAAAATTTGGACCAGTCCTGTGTATTGGCCAGTAGACACCATGTGAGGCATAAGTGGTAAGAGAGAGAGTGTGTGCTTGTATGTGTGTGTGTGTGTTTGTGTGTGTGTGTGTGCTTGTGGTGTGTGAGTGTGGTGTGTGTGTGTGCTCTGTGTGTGTGTCTGTGTTTATGGTGTGTGCTTGTGGTGTGTGTGCTCTTGGTGTGTGAGTGTGGTGTTTGTGGTGTGTGAGTGTGCATGTGTGTGTGTCTGTGTTAATAGTGTGTGCTTGTGGTGTGTGTATGTGCTTGTGGTGTGTGAGTGTGCTATGTGGTGTGTGTGTGTGTGTGTGCTGTTTGTGTTTGTGGTGTGTGTGTGTGTGTGTGGTGTGTGTGTGTGTGCTTGTGGTGAGTGTGTGTGCTTGTGGTGTGTGAGTGTGGTGTGTGCTGTCTGAGTGTGCGTGTGTGTGTGTGTCTGTGTATATGGTGTGTGCTTGTGGTGTGTGCTGTGTGTGTGTGTGTGCTGGTGGTGTGTGAGTGTGTGTGCTTGTGGTGTGTGCTTGTGGTGTGTGTGCTGTGTGTGTGTGCTGTGTGTATGTGTGGGAGTGTGTGCTGTGTGTGCTTGTGGTGTGTGTTTGGTGTGTGTGTGTGTGCTTGTGGTGTGTGTTCTGTGTGTGTATATGTGTGTGCTGCATGTGTGTGTGCTGTGTGTGTGTATGTGTGTGTGTGCTGTGCGTGTGCTTGTGGTGTGTGTGTGTCCCTGTGTATGTGTGTGTGCTGCATGTGTGTGTGCTGTGTGTGCTGCGTGTGGTGTGTGTGTGTCTGTGTTTATGGTGTGTGCTTGTGGTGTGTGTGTGTGTGCTTGTGGTGTGTGAGTGTGGTGTGTGTGCTGTGTGTGTGTGTCTGTGTTTATGGTGTGTGTGCTTGTGGTGTGTGTGTTATGTGTGTGCTTGTGGTGTGTGTGCTGTGTGTGTGCTGTGTGTGTGTGTGCCGTGTGCGTGGTGTGTGTGTGTGCTGTGTGTGCTTGTGGTGTGTGTTTGGTGTGTGTGTGCTGTGTGTGTGTGCATGTGGTGTGTGCGCTGTGTGTGTATGTGTGTGGGCTGTGTGTGTGTGTGTTGTGTGTGTGTGTGTGCTGTGCGTGTGTGTGCTTGTGGTGTGTGTGTCCGTCTGTATGTGTTTGTGCTGCGTGTGTGTGTGCTGTATGTGTGTGTGTGTTCTTGTGGTCTCTGAGTTGCATCTGTAGTGCTCAGATGCCAGTGGACGCAATGTGGAGTCTTACTTGTGGGTGTGTTCAGGACTACGCCAGGGTCTCCTGGGATTGTGCCATGTCTGTTGAGCTCTGTCTGGGGCACTGATGGAGTCTTGGGGAGGGTATTTCGTGGACGATGCAGGGTCAAGGGGGCTTTGCTCTGCCAATAATGATGCTAGCAAAGCAAGTATTCTATCCTAAACCACTTTTAAGCTCTGTGCGGGCAGGAAGGCAATAGAAAGAAGGAATGAAGGCATGTAGAGTGGGCACAAGAGAACATGATGTCTGAAGATCTCTGAGGTTTTCAGACAGCAGCGAGCAAAGGTTTACAAAAACCCACAGGAATCCCATATACTGCACCGTGTGTTCATGCTTGGTGCTTTATGCTGAGTGATGCCACTTCAGAGCACTGCAAGGGAGGGGGAGAAGGAGGACCTGGTAACTAAGAGGAGGGAAGGATGTTTAAAGTAGAAAGGGAGCATGGAAAACATTCAAGTGGGAAATAAGGTGTGTTAGAGAGGGAACGGGAATACGTTGCTTTGTCAAATTGTCTGATGTCTTAAACCACTGTGAAGACACTTCAAAGAACCGAGGGGGAGCCATGCTCATATACACTATCAAGGCACAAGATGACAGGGGCAGATATTTCCAACTCAGTGTGACTCATTTTATCAACCTAGGAAGGATAAAAGGCTGAGCCAGACTTGTACAGACGCAGTATTCGGCCAGGTTCGAAACTGTGAGCTTTTGTTGCCTATGGGAAGCCGGTGAAATGGAGCGCTTTGTCTCGTCTTCTCTGTCTCTACCAATTCAATAACCCATGAAGGGTCCAATACTACTTATGTTGTGGCATAAGTGGGGCACTGCCCCTCAGGATTAAGAGAGCTGAAAGATTAGCTGTCGGAGCATATATTCCACAAGGGCTTTAGACACCATTTGGGGGTTTGAGACCACACACGTACATTCAGGGATCACACATGGTTTCAGAGATTGCTTCTCAGAAGTAGAAATGTATGGCATACTGTGTCTATAAAAGGGTCCTTGCAGGGGTCTGCACATGCTGTTCCCACAGGTCTTTAGTTCCTAGTAGGACTGGAACCCTGTGATGCTTCGTGTGTGATTTTTTTCTCCACAGCCGTATTTCATCTATCTCTGTCAGCACCAAAGTCACCTAATCCCTTTCTTCTTCCTTTATAATCCTCTTTCAGGCTTATCTCTGTGTCCCTCTCACTTCGGTATCTCTGCCATCTCGCCTCCTTTCCCTTCATCCTCGCCCTTTCTCCTCAAGCTCTCTTCAGGGCTGCAAAGTCGTCTCTATTGCTCTCTCTCTGCCCAATGGGATGCACCCTTTCATCGTCCTATCCTCGTCCTAGCTTCAAAAAGGAAGAGACTGCACCTGATTGGAGCCCCAAGGGCATTCCGCTCACTACAGGCCACTGCTGAGTTCTTCAGGATAAAGCTCAGCAGGGGTCCTCCATGGTGCAAGACTCTTCCTAAACTGAGGTGTAAGATGTAGGCCCAGGAAGGCCTCATACCCATGCCAGATTTTCAAGACAGCTCTTGACTATGTAAACAATTTCCACCTAGAGCAGGGATTTTTAAACCCTGCGTGACTTTTCCTGTCCTTGTAAATATGGCCCCTTTACACGCAGCACTTTGCATGAAAGGGACATTCCATGTGTGTTTCTGTATGTATGTATGTATGTATGTATAGGCATTTATATAGCGCACTACTTACCCGGAGGGTCCCAAGGCGCTTCGACCGCTGCGAAACCCTTCCTGGCTTCCCTGAGAGATGGTCCCTTAATGGGTATCTCCAGGGTGAGGCCAGGCATCCCCGGCGGTCTGGTGGGGCCGTTAGTGAGGATGAGGCAAGCTAATGCCCAGAGTTTCCGAGTGTGATCGCTGATCAGAGTGGGCACCGAGGCGAGAGAATTACCTGTAGTGATTGTTTTTGTGCAGGAAGGGGCACCTTCCTGCACAAAAACAATCTCCCCATGACGCAGACATCCTGGCACCATGGTGCAAGGGTGCCTGCGCCGGCGCATGGCAGCAGTTTGTGTGCCAGGGGAGAGCACAGGAATGCAACATATTATTGTAAATATGTTGCATTCCTGTGCTTTGGAAGTGCTGCAGTGTGGCGCAGCCAAAGGGCTTGCGTTGCCGTGCTGCGGCACTTCTTAGTAAATCTGCCCGGCTGTGTTTTTAGTGAGAAAAAACAGAGTGGCGAACCCCTCTGAATTGGACCACCAATAATGCTTTTGTCACTCATATCCTGTAGGTATCAAAGAGGGCAGGGTAGATGCTAATGGCCCTTAAGGTCTCTCTCTGGACTCCTTCGCTGTAGATTTCCTTACACTTTTAGGGAAGCCGGGCTGCAGATAATGTGATGGGAATTATATATTTAAACTACTATGTTTAAATTGTTTAACATGTTCAGAGCTAGCATTTTTATTATAGAATTATTGTGAGAAAATATGTTACTTCTGTAACATATTTTATTACACTTTTGGGGCTACAGCTTTAAAAATTTTGAAGACCCTTGATCTAGGCAGACCCCCGCCGATTTCGCGATTTGCAAAAAAAGGTTGCGAAATTGACACTTTTCTGAAAATCCCATGATTTTTACAAAAGTGCCTGCAAACTATGTTTAAAAAAGAATAAACTGGCGTTCACTCTCTATTTACAGGCTCTGTGCTGCCGCCGAGCCAGTAAAGGGAGGGTGAGCAACAGGCCAGCAGGCAGCAGAGGTGTTAAATTCCTGTGTTTCCTGCCTTTGACACTCACAGCGCCCCCTCCTGTGCGAATAGCCTGCAGCCCACCTCACACATTTGTGTGCTTCCTGCGGACTCTGCAGGCCCCTGCTGCCCTGCAAGAACTGATTGTGTGATGCCAAAAAGATCAGGTTTCATATTGTGTTCTACTCTCTTTGGTATCAGACATCCTCCGGTTCCAGGCGCTGGGCTGCTCGAGACTCTGCAATGTTACCAGTCGGGGCTTGCATGCATTGCGGGTGGGGGTTGTAGGGGACTCCCGCGGGGGTTCCCGGGGGTGGTGGGAGGTTAAAAATATAATCTTAACTATACTTACTTACCGCGTCTCGAGCCGCCTCCGCTCCAGTTTCCTGGGACATGAAGCATGCATCCTCCTTCACCTAAGCCAATCACAACGCTGCAATGGCAACGTTGTGATTGGTGCGAACAGCGCCCATCTGGGCACCTCTAGGGAGGCCATTTTCTCTATGTAGGCTACATACAGCCTACACAGAGAAAATGTAGGGTGCGCATGACTGGTTTGGTCGGCCCAAGAGGGCCGACCAAACAGTCAGGACCCACAACAGTGGGCAAGCCAGTCGTCCCCGACTCACCCACCTGCCCACCCCCAACCAGGCATAACCCCCTGCCCGCCCCCAACCAGGCATACCCTGTCTTCTGCTTTCTTGCAGCACGAAAAGCAGAAACATAAAAAGGTATTTAAAATACCATTTTATATTTCAGCTTCTTGCGCTGCTAGAAAGCAGTGGGGCAACGCTCTTCCGCCCTAATGAAGGAGCCGCCCTTGAAAGTTACACTCTTCAGCAGTGACAAAGCACAGGCCTTCAGTATTTTTGTGGCAGGTACATTTTTTCCCATCCCAAAAAGACAGCAAATTTTGAGGTTTTGGGCCATAAATGTTGCTTTTTTTGGCCACAAAATTTGCCACCCAGCGACGCAAGATCCTTGGGGGTCTGTCTATGGGCATTTTAAGCAAGTGTTGTCTTCAACATTCTCGCAATCATCCAATTCGCCTGGATCCATGTTGGACACCCCTGTCCTAAAAGTACAGCTTTCTTTACAGAGGTGTGTCAGGTAGGGACATGAGGGGACACTGGGTCTGTAACAGAATAAGGCCAGAGATGGCCAAAGGATGTCGGGAAACAGCTACATTGACAGATGCGCCGCTCTTCAGAAAGTTAAAACTACGTTATAAAAATATAATTTGGACGGAAGAGCACTCGGTCAGCACTTTACAAATAGAAAATAGTATTTAATGCTGAGCTGTCAGTTCCAATTTGGAGGGAACAGTGCTCTGTAAATGGTCAGTTTCTTTAACCATTAGTCATACTGGTGCGATCCTTTCCTAAGAAGTCAGAGGTGCTGGCACCTCGGACGCATTATTTAATGGTCTTTTGGGAGCATTTAAAAGGATTATTTGGGAAACATGAGTTCAGTGATTTAGGCTGTACTAAGGGGTCGATTAGGATGGCGGTGAATCCGCATTCTTTGGGTCGGTGGAAGCCACCACCGGCCCGGAGTATATGGATTCACCGCCGCAGTCCCTGTAAACACCACCCACCAGATCAGGATGGCAGTAGGATCAGCAGCGGACGGCAGGTCCGTCCACCGCTGATCCGCGGGGTGTAGCCTGCTATTTGGTGGCGGTGTCTGCAAGACACCGCCAGCCAAATTAGGAAGCATGTTTAAACATGCTTTTCCGCAGCGGTTTTTCCGCCGTGGAAAAGCATGTGGTCCTTTCCATCTAGGAGGACTTTGCGGGTCCCCAGGGTGAAGGGGGGTGGTGGTGCACATGGGGGGTACCTATGGTACCCCCCTGCATTTGCATGCACAAAGCGGCAGGCACCACACGGTGCCTTCCGCTTTGTGCATGCAAATGCAATGCATGCATTTTTAACATTGCGGTGGGTGCTGCTTGAAGCAGCACCCGTCCCAATGTTAAAGATACAGGATGTGACCGCCAGGGTGGTGGTCACATCCTAATTGGCATGGAGGGAACGCCGCTGCCCTTGCGGACGGTCCCTCCACCTCCGCCATCCTAATAGGCCCCATAGTTAGGAAAATTAGATAACACTTATTTGGTTTATTTGGTGATCATTATTTGAGTGATTTAGGAAAATAAATGTATTGCATCTTCGGAGACAGCTATTTTGGATTTTTATTTTATTTCATGGGTTATTTTGGAATATATAATTTCGTGCATGCCGAACATTGCATTTGGCAATTCGGGGATATTTCATTCGGTGATGTAGAGGGCGTTTACTTAAGACATTTTTTTTCATTTTCACTTTGTCATTTATTGGCATTCAATTGGGTTATTTATGGACAATGCATTGGGCGATTTAGGATTCAATTTATTAGACGACTTGGGGGCATTTAATGAAGTGATTTCTGGATATTTCTTTGGGAATCTCAGGTATGTGTCATGGGGTGTTTGCAGGATGTCATTTAAATGCACCTTCAGGGACTGTGTAGGGTGTGTGACAAGAGCTGTCATAAGGGTCCTCTGAAACGTTGAGCACCTCCCTGATAGGTTTAGCCCTATGTGTAAAATACCTTCCATATGTGAGCATTGTATTCACTGCTTCCTTTCATGATATGAATAGCACTATGAGTGAGTGACATGTGTCACTTATAAGAGCAGATCGTCTGATGATGCCTTTCTTAAGGGGTAGAGCCCTATGTGTGATACGCCTACCTTATGAGAGCAGCCATTCACGTCTCCCCGTCCTGATAGGTATAGCCTTGTGAGTGATATGCTTTCCATATCAGAGCGATCCAGACACTTCTACACTTTGTGATAGGTATAGCAGTGTGACAAGCTTCCCTTATTAGAGCAGACCATTAATGTCTTCACATTCAGAAGTAAAGAGCTCAAGAGAGATATGTCTTCCTTGCAAGAGCAGATCATTTATTGCGAACCTCCTCGTAGGCTGAACCATTTGAGAGATATGTCTTCCTTATAAGACGCGTCCATCAAATGTTTCACATCTTGATGTGTATGGTCCTGGGAGTGATTTGTCTTCCTTATAACATCAGAGTGTTTAATGTTTCCCTTTCTAATGGGTAGACACCTATGTGGGATATGCCTTCCTTATAAGAGTATCCATTCACAGCTTCGCTTCCTGATAGCTAGAGACTTTTGTGTGATATACCTTCTATATTAAAGGACCCCATTCTCTTCTCTTGGCGTGTAACCATTTATGAGTGATATGTCATATCTTCTTCATAATAGCAGAACATTTATTATATCCCTTCCTGATAGGTATAGACCTGTGAGTGATATTCCTTCCTTATAATCAATCAATCAATTAATCAATCAATCAACCAGTCTTGTATAGCCCAACTTGTCACCCTGGGAGGTCTCCAGGCACACCGCTTCCGTGAGCCTTGGTCGAAAAGCCATGTCTTGAGCTTCTCCGGAAAGTATTCCAACGAATAGGCGGTTCGCAGGTGTAGGGAAGGTTGTTCCAAACTTGGCAGCTAGGTAGGAGAAACTATCTTTGTATTGGCTCTGACTGATGCGGGGAATGTGAGCCAGGGCAAGAGAGGCGGAGTGAATCTCCCTGGTAGGTTTGTGGAGCGTCAGGCAGTGGTTGATGTAGGCAGGTTACAGAGTTGTAGACAGCTTTGTAGGCCTGTGTCGGGAGTTTGAAGAGGCCTCTTTTCTGGATGGGGAGCCAGTGCAGGCTTTTGAAGTGGTGAGGTGTTGATAGTCCAACTGGGGAGGTTGAGGATGAGTCTTGCTGTTGTGTTCTGGATGGTCTGGAGGTGGTTGCGGGACTGTTTAGTGGCTTCGGTGTAGAATGTGTTGCCATAGTCTAGGTGGTTGGATACGAGGGCTTGGGTGACTATTTTCCTGGTGGAGGTGGGGATCCGTTGAAATATATTGCAGAGCATGTGGAGTGTATGGAAGCAAGAAGAGGATAAAGCATTGCCCTGATGCTTCATGGTCAGTTGGGTGTCTAGGATGATTTGGAGGTGGCGTGCGTGGTTGATGGAGGTTGGTGTAGGGCCGAGTTCAATGGGCCACCAGTTGTAGTCCTAGGGAGAGGGCTTATTTCCGAAAATGAGCACTTCCGTTTTGTCAGAGTTGAGCTTTAGGCAGTTGGACTTCATCCAGGTGGCAAGATCAGACATGGTGTTTCAGGAGTTGGTTCTGATGGTGTTGGGGGTCTTCTGCGAGGGTGAGGATTGTCAGCATATAAAATTATGCTGGGTTTATGGAAGCGGAGGATGTCCACTAGCAGCATCGTGTGGATGTTGAAGAGGGTGGGTCTTAGGGAGGAGCCCTGGGGCACACTGCCAATGATGTTTTTGTGTGCGAAGTAGAAGGGAGGTAGATGTATCCTCTGAGTTCGGCCGGTGAGGAAGGAGTAGATCCAGTTGAGGGCGTTGACTTGCATGCAGATACGGTGGAGTCTGGTGATGAGTGTGTGGTGGGAGACTGTTGATGCCGCCGAGAGGTTGAGGAAGATGAGTGCTGCTGTTTCCCCTTGGTTGAAGAGGCATCTGATCTTGTCTGTTGCTGCGATGAGGACAGTCTCAGTGTTGTGATTGGATCGGAAACCGGATTTGGAGGGGTTGAGCAGGTTGTTTTTTTTTTAGCTACTCTGTGAGCTGGTAGTTAATGGCTTTCTCCAAGATCTTGGCGGAGAAAGGGAGCAGCAAGATGGGGTGGTAATTCTTGAGCTCGCTAGGTTCAGACAAGCGTTTCTTCAAGAGCGGCTTGACCTCTGCATGCTTCCATGCTTTCAGTGATGGTGGCCTTGGTGATGGAAGAGTTGAGTATATCTGTGAAGCTGCTGTTGATTCCCTTCTTTCCCAGGTTGTAGATGTGGTGCGGGCAGGGGGCTGTGGGCTCCCTGGAGTGGATTGAGTTCCTGATGGTAGTGGTGTCTTGGATCAGGAGCTGTTTCCAGTCAGTGAGCTGGTGGCTTAAGGTGGCGTTGGTTGGTGTGCAGGGATTGTTGAGGTGTGTGGGTTGTGGGTCGAAGTTGTTGTAGATGCCTGTGATCTTATGGTGGAAATAGACCTTCAGGCTGTCGCAGAGGGCCTAGGAGGGGTGGATCGTGTTCTCTGTGGTGGAGAACTCTCTGGCGATGCTGAAGAGTTTCTTTACATGGTTCGTGCTTGCTTCGATGCAGTTGGTGAGTCTGTCCTTTTTGGCCTCCCTGAGGTGGTGGTGGTTGTTGAGGGCGGACCTGAAGGAGGTTGGTCTTTTTTTATTGGAGTGCCAACATCTTTCCAGTCTTTTGCAGTCTTTTGCATTCACGTTTGAGGGTCAGCAGTTTGGGAGTGAACCAGCTGGCGTGCTTGATGGGTCTGCTGCTGGTGGTGTTTCTCATGGGGGCGATGGACTCAGCGGTGGTGGAGATTCTGTTTGAGAAACTCTGTACATTGCGTTCAAGGGTGTCATAGAGGTCGGGCTTGGTTTCTTTGAGGGTGGAGCTCCAGAGGGATTCCATGACTCTGCTCCAGTTTCGCAAAGCTGGGTAGGCAGTTTGGGATGGGGGTTCTGGAGAGCCGGCGATGGTGAAGTGTTGTCTGTCCAGGTTAGCTCAGTTGGGAGAGAGAACGTGATTCTGTCACTTGCGGAGAAGATCGGGTCCAGAGTGTGTCCTGCGATGTGCGCAGGGCTGATGACTTTTAAGAGCATACCATTCACTGCTTTCCTTACTGATGACTATAGCCCTGTAAGACGCCGTGGTGGACGTCTCAGTCGTGGTTTCCCAAACTTCTTTAATAATACAACACATCTTTGCAAGATAAATAATGTGTGTTAATTTAGAGCTCTTCTGAGATGTAAAATAGTTCCTCATGCACTGGAATACAAGCAGTGCATTATACGTGGAAGGATACACCAAACATCAGTTGCTTGAGGATAGAGGAAAGTACTTCTCAGGGTGGAGATAATGCGCACTTGATATATATTTCAAATACTTGGTAATAACAGGGCATGCAGACCTCTGCGTTGTCAAGAGGACATAAAAATAATAAATCGCGCTCTAAAGATTTGACACAACTCTTTTCTGTGATGGCATTTCATTGTGGGGGATTCTTGCTAAAGGTTTTCTCTGTTCTCTCTTAATGTTATTGTCTAATAGAGACTGTGGGTCATATTTACAAGCCCCTATCACCACTGGAGCGTCACTATTTCTGATGCTCTAGTGGCATAGCTGCATTAACCTTATTTACAAGGTGGCGCTAAGCCACTTAACGTGGCTTAATGCCACCTTGTAAATATGCCCTTTTCCACCGCAGTCCTCTGCGGCAAAGGGGTGTGTAGTGAGTGTTGTTGCAGGCATTCCACCTCAACATCCATTGCTTTTTGACGCTGCACCAGATTTACAAGCCTGGGGCAGCACCGAACACTAAGGCCAGGGGCTACCTGGTCTTAGAATGGTGAAACGAGGAGAAATTATTCATTTCTCCTCATGTTTTGCTTTTTATATGTGTGCGGCGATCTGCAGCACACATAGAAAAAGGCAGAGCAAATTGGTTGGTTGGTTGATTGCTTTATTTCGATATGCATATATCATAAAAGCAGTACAAAGAATAAAAACAGCATGTCGAAAAAAGATGACTGTACATTAAGGATAAAAGGAATAAAAACACATTTGATCAGCATAAATTAACTAAGACAGAATTAAATTGATATGGACAGTCTTTTAAGTCGAATCAACCAAGCCCATTTTAAAAACTTGGAAACGGCACAGACAATGGGAGGGGCTGTATTGGTTAAAAGGATCCGGAGGGCGACCGAATGCTGGTGAGTGCCCAATTCTCTGCAAATTGGTTTAAGCCATCGTGATCTGGGGCGCCCATAGTCCGGACATTCAAAAAGAAAGTGTGGCACCGTCTCTGGTTTGTCAGGACAAAGGGCACAATGGTGTGATGCGGGCTGGGATTTGTTCCACCTGGAGCAAAGGTCGGCAAGGGGTAGGGTTCCTAACCGGAATTTAATGTACAAAGACCGGTCCATGGCGATGGTAATTAAGTCCATGTAGGGCTCGAAGGCAACAACATCTTTTATTAGCAAGAAGGCTGCGGTGGCTTTGCAGTGCTGCTGATTGCTGATGCGCTTCGCGAAGACCCATTCCCAGTAAAGTTTTTTTAGGGACTCCTTTGGGGGGGCTGAGTGACTAAGCCAACAGGAGTCCAGACCTAGATCCCCTAAAAGTTGTTTAATTTCCCAGAGCCATTTGATCTTGTGCCAACCGTCGGAGCGCATCACCTCTGCTAGTCCGTCAGCGTAGGACTTTAGCTCCGGAACCCTCCACAGGCGAGCCCAAAGCAAGAGAGGTCGGAGGCGGGCCTGGTCCCCAATTGCTTTACAGCCTACATCCATTAGGACTGGGAGTGTGGGGCTACTCATCGGGATGGCAAGGAGGTCTTTAATGAATTTGTTCTCGGCCTTGCTCAGTGAATCCACTTTACCTAGGCCCCACAGTTCAGCTCCGTAAAGTGACGCAGATACAGCTCGGGCTTTATAAATGTCTATTAGAGGGGCAACACACTGTTTGGTTGATTTATTGTACTCCTTAAGGAGTGCCCCCCCACCCTTTTGTGACCAATTATCATTTTGTTGATGTGGGCGGTCCAGCTCATCGTATCACTTAAACGGATTCCCAGGTAATCAAATTCTGCCACTCTTTCAAGGGGGGTGGAGTTCAAGATAGGGGGACGGCCAAGTTTACGAGGTGGGTGCATGACTAAATACTTGGTTTTGTCCACATTGATGACTAGTCCTCTGATAGTGCAGAAGTCCTGGAAGCGGTTCAGGAGTTTCTGGAGACCTTGGGGGGTTTTCGAAATGAGGAGGGTGTCATCGGCGAATAGCAAAGTTGGGATTTTTACGCCTCCCAAGGTGGGAGCGCCTGCTGGTTCGCCGAGCAGGTGCTCTACCACCCCATTAATGTAGAGGGAGAAAAGGGTGGGAGCCAGGACGCAACCCTGCCGCACTCCCCTCTCGACCCTGATCTTATCGGTCTTTTCCCGATTCAAGCCCCATCTAACCTGGGCATAGGTGTTGTTATGCAGTTTGATGAGGAGGTTTAGGATGTACGGAGGCATCCCTAGGCCATGCAACACCCTCCAGAGTTCCTCCCTAGGAACCAGGTCAAAGGCAGTCTTCAGGTCGATAAAGGCCAGGTAGAGACTGCCTTTGCCTAGCTCCACCACCTTCCAGTACAATAACAGGAGCCTGAACACTTGTTCGATAGTTCCGGTACCTGAACGGAACCCGGCTTGCATATCAGACAGAATGTGGTTGTCGTCCACCCATTGTAAAATCCTCCCCAAAATGGCTTTCCCCGCCAGTTTCTGACTCGAGTCTATTAGGCTTATGGGCCTATAGTTCCCAGGTAAGTCCCGGCAGCCCTTTTTGAAAATAGGGACTACCTCTGCTCCTTTCCAAGAGTCTGGCACAGATCCTCCCTCGATGATTGCGTTAAGGAGGGCCGAGATCAATACCCCCCATTCTTCAGGGTAGGCTCGGAGAATGTCTCCTGGGAGACCGTCCGAGCCACCTGCTTTTAATGGCACCAAAGTTTTGATCTGCTTTGTGACATCCAGAGCGGAAAACAAATCCAAGACTCGGTTTAAGGTGTAAGGAGGGAGGATGAAAGGATCGTTGAGTGGGCCTTCAATGGCGGAATAGAGTTTTTGAAAGTGGGAAAACCATGTCTGAGCGTTGATGCTACAGGTCCTCAGTGTGTCATCGGGACGGTTCCTGTTTCCCACCAAATCCCAGAAGCCTTTGGCGTCTTTCCCACGACTGGCAGCCAAGAGGTCCTGCAGTAATTATCCTCCCACTCCTTCTTGGCATTTTTTTGGCAGAGTGAATAGTGCCTCCTGGCCACCCTAGTCCTGGAGGGTATTTTAGACTTAACCGCTTCTATAAGAAGCGACTTCGCCTCCCTACACTTCTGGTTAAACCAGCCCTGTCTAGCCCGTGTATGGGGTTTCCTCCTGTTAGTACTAGCTGGCACTACGAAAAGGTCACTGATGGCCTGGGTTATGGTACAGAACCTAATGGTCACCTCCGGCAACCCATCCTCACAGGGGTCAAGGTTATCTAGAGCTGAGGTAAGAAACTGCCTGATGACAGAGGTTTTCTCCTCTGAGAGCGACAGCTTCGCCCACTTTAACCGACGTCCACAGTTGGAAACTGCTGTCAAGTCCGGGGCGGGATTACAAGCGGTTCTGGTCGCAGTGCTAGATAGCCACCTATGGGACAAGGTGAGCGAGAGGAGATTGTGATCACTCTCTACAGATGGTATGATCACCATGTCCTTTACCATGCTCCACAAGTTTACGTCAAGAAGAAAATAGTCAATTCTTGACGTGTGTCCAGGCCTGTTGTAAGTATGGGCCCCTGCTTTATCAGAACCAGTCCTGCCATTAGCAGCCCTCAGGCCAAACTCCATAGTTATGGAGTTAATCTGAAGGGCCACTTCTGTCCACTTTTTGATAGGGCTGAGTTCTAAGGACGGTATCCCCCACCGGATGTCATGTTCCCCTTGATCTTGTAAAATTTCGGAGTCCAGGGGCTCAAAGGTGCAATTAAAGTCGCCCACCACCAGAGTGCAATACTTGTAAGGTGACGAACGGAGCAGGGCTTCTAGGCAAGTTATGACTGGGGATTCTCTACCCCCCTTCGTACCTCGGGCATAAATGTTAAAGATGTTTAAGATGACTCGACCCTGAGGGTTTTTCAGGGAGATGTTGAGGAGGTCCAGGTTTCCTGGAACAGGCATATGGAGTATTGCTCCGCAAGCGAATTCCAGTCGGGCAATGCCAGCTTTCTCTCGAGGCCTGCTACATTCCAGCTGACAACCCTAAGGGATGGGTCCGTCACAGCCGCAATGCTACAGGTCTCGACAGGAGCAAGTGAGTCCACAAAACCCTCAGTTGGAAAGCCAACTGGGGGGTCAAGTGGTGCCCTCGCCTCCCCTGATCCCCTAGCAGTCTCAACAATGACCTGGTCTAGTGATGTGGTCGGAGGGCTATGAATGTTAGCAGAAGGGGAGGACTCGACGTTGGGACTCCAAGCCACCAAAGCCTCCTCAGAAAAGTCACGGAGTCAACAGCCCCAGAAACCCCCGTTCGGTAGTGGTGGAACTGGATGGGACTGCGCTAGGGTAATTCCTGGGAAAAATTGACCATGGGCGTTGTTTTGGAAAGGGGGCCCGGGATGGATAAAAGGGGTAATCGGGGCCGGCCGCGGGTAGAAGAAGGATAGATCAACTGCGTCGACTCCCTGACCGGCCATGGGTCGCCCTTGGGACCATATTGAATGGGCAGCTCTTATATCTTGAAAATTGACCACCACGCAGTCTCCCTCAAAAGGTTTTTTCCTGTGTCCAATCCAACCCACCCTGCGCACCCCAAGAATCAGGCCATCCACGCCCAGTGGAAGGGGTCTATTGGTTTTAAGCCAGTGGATGACCTTATTCTTTAGCGCCTGGTGAGTTTCCTGCTGTGTATCTTTTAGGGGGGGAACTTTGGTGAGAACAACAACATGCGGGTGGCATTCGGGGGGGAGATTGACCGGGGGGCACTTACGTGTCGGATTCTGCGGGATGGCCACTGGGGAGGGATTTTTAGGCGAAGAGGTGGTAGGTTTAGTCTTAGAAGTTATCGCTACTCCGCTGGTTTTTGCCAGCGCAGCAGCCGCGGGTTGCAAGTTTGGACCAGCCCCTCCCTTCTGTTGTTTCTTGTGGGCAGGATTAGGCGCAGGTATTATCGCTGCTGGGGGGGGAGTACCGTGCACTTGAGCTGCATGAATGGAAACACTCGGCCTTGCCTGCTTCGCACTGGCCTGGGAAGCTAAAGTTGGTGCTTTCCCGGTAGCCAGTGTCTTGGCTGGCAGTGTCGACTGGTCTCCAGATGTTTGGCTCACTGGAACCCCTTTACCAGCATTCCTGTCTGTATTGTCCTCACTAGGCTTTGGCTGTAGTTTCAACAAGGTTTTCAGGGAGAAAAAATTATCCCTGGTGACCTGTTCAAACTTGTCAAGCCTATCCCCCAGGCTCTTAACTTGGTCAAAGAGTGGAATCAACAGGGACTTTACCAGTTTCTCGAGGGGCTCTAGTGAGGGTCCCTCGTTTGGTGGAAAAAGTATTGCCGGGACCAAGGGGGGAGGTGGCGGGGAATCGGCTGCAAGCTGGGGCGGGCTGGGATTCCCAAGAGATTTGGGCCCTCCGGAGTCTGAGTGTGAAGAACCCCTTTGAAGCTGTGTCCTAGGGCGCTTGTAGAGCGTGGAGTAGCATCCCTTCCGAATATTGGTCCCCCTTTTCCTTTTCCTGTGCACCCGGGTAGGTCTAATCTGGGGCAATGGTTTTGGATCGGGTGAGGGAACAATAGAACCAGATTGAGACCTACTACCAGGAGAGCTAGCTATAGGATGAGCGGGCCGGAATCTACAACCGCAGTGCAAGGACTGCTGGGGGGAGAAACTGATATCAGGCTTTCTATCCTGTCTATTCCTGCCTCTAACGCTACGATATGTTGCTCCCCAGATAGGGACCCAGGCGGAGGTGCAGTGGGGATAGAGGAAGTTGCAGACAATACATGTGCCGCAGCTCCCAGGGAAGAGCGTTTGGATGGAAGAAGGTCAAGTGAGAGGCGGCGTTCCGTCATTGCAATCTCCTTTTCAATGACGGCGGCCACCCTGGTGATGAATTTGTCCATAGTGCCAATCATCGTGGAGCCCCCTGAAGCACTTTCTCCACCGCCCCTCAAAGATTTGCCGGAGCGAGTTGACATGATGGCTACAGGTCCCACAGGTGACCTCCGGGGTCTTGGACCCGAGGCAATAGATGTAAGGGGGGTGGCCCAGCCCAGCCTCTGTCAGCCCCTGACTGCCACAGACTGCCCGCCCTTTGCTCGGGCTTCGCTCGGCGTCCCGCTCGCGTCCTGCTGAGCGGTTACCAGTTGATTTTGTGCCGAGCGTTGCGGCCGGGGGGCGTGTCTTGCTGGGGGCATGGCCGTGCACACCTGTGCAGCGCAGGGACTCCTGGTCTTGGTAGTCCCTGCAGCTCGCACCTTCAGTTGACTCAGATGTTCCCTCCTCCTCCTTTCACCAACCGCAGCTGATCGCACTCCAGTGGCCTCGACCCCACGCAGCGGCACCCGCGAAGCGGGTGCTGCAAGCTGTTACCACACGGCGGGGCGGTCAATCCCTCCAGGGATACGGGGAGTCCAACTGGGAAGCGGAAGCAGAGTGGCGTTCCGGGCGGCAGCAACCGGTGAGTTCCTCAGCACGAGAGCAAATTGAGATTTTTGATCTTATGTGCAGGAAGGTGTGCACATAAACAATCGCCCTTGCAGCACAGGCACACTTGCAACATGGTGGCATGGTGCCAGCGCTGGCGCTAGGCACTATTTTAGCACTAGGGGAAACCCAGGGGTGTGCTGTAATTTTGGTAAATATGGCGTATGCCTGCATTTGGAAAATGTCAGAGTAGGGCGTTGCCAAATTTAGCGTAACACCGCGGTCTGGTATTTTCTTGTACACATGCCCCTGTGTGCGCTAGTTGGCGCGATATGCCCACGTGCAATGACACATGTGTCAGTCCCAAGGTGCTAAATTGAGCTGATGCCTAATTTTTCCCATATGGTAGCACTGGGACACCCCTCCACCCCCAAGTCCTTGATTTTGCACTGGAATCTCTATTAATGCGCGTCTGGGGGGCGCTACGTCAATTCCTGCAGAGGGGGGTGTTGCCGAGTCCTTGGCCCCAGCCTGCCTTTAATTGTTCCTTCCATGTCCCCCTGTCTGCTGTCCTCTAATTGGCTCTTCCAGTTCACGGACAGCCTGCCTGTCAGCTGCCCCGTGGGACCACTGCTGATTAGCGAGCAGGGGACAGGTCTGGAGCGTCCTCTCCACTTTTAGCCACCCGAGACGCCACTTACAAAATAAATTGGATGTGGCCGGGCAGAGGCAGCTGGAAACAGAAGCGAAGACGCCGATCCATTCGCAAGAATGAGGGATGAGGGCACGCGAGAGCCCCTTTAATATCGCTGCTCAGATCCGCTTTGAAATGCAGCGAAGCCAAGAGGCGCAATTATGAAGCTGATTGCGCATGGAGAACACAGGTGTGTGTGTCAGCAGCCGGGAGTGGACTGTCCCCGGGGAGAGACTGTGAGACTGCAGGGGACTGCATTAAGGCTTGGCTATTAAAGGTGCAGTGGCGCCGGGGCCCGCAGGTGTGAAGGGCTCATTACATCCCAAAGATGGCTGCTTATTACTTCCAAATGGAGGTGTGCTAGCCATTGGGCGGTTCACGGACAGCAGAGGGGAAAAGGGGTGTGCATTCAGATGTGCTCTCTCCCTGTCACGGGTCTGGTGGCTCAGTGGACTAATGCATTCACTGCAGGGTACTGTGTTTGACCTCATGTTCATAGGTTCAAATCCCAGCTGATACTCTCAGACTTTCATCCATTTGAGGTTGATTAAATGAGTACCATTGGGTAACAATAAACATCTGTTATTCAGTGCAAAGATCCCCTGTCAGGGGTGAATGTGTGCTTTACAAATACACACATGTTATGTTCTCATCCTATGATCCTCCCCTGGGTCTGTGGCAGGCCTTTCTCAATATACATATTGAAGCTAAATATCCCCACCCCTGTGCTTGATAGAAGGTAGATCCATGCACATGCTGCTCTTCACGAGTTAGCCAACTTCCTCCTTCGCCTCGTCATGAATTGCTACCTCATGACGTGTTGATCTAGAACATCACTCCTCCTCACCTGCTGTCTAAAATCTGCATTTTTACTTCCAGAGATGAATCATCGCCACAGACCATTGCAGTGGAAACATAACTAATGTTTTTCTGCATGTGGGGTGGAAAGCTCAGGCACATGTGTGCCAACCTGCTCCTGATTTTATCATTGTGGTACACCTTGTGGGTTTTCTGGTGCAGGAGACAGACCCCTAACACCAGTCTCCCGACAGCTCTTCTAAGTGGATTGTGCCAAATTACCCATCAACTAACGAGTAGACCCTCGTAGGTATTAGGTGTCCTTCCAAGGAAATAGAAGGAGGTGAGTGGGTATTACACCCTTCACAGGGCCATTATACCACTACCATTTACTGGCAGCATATTATAGAGGAGAAATAATGTATTTCATTGAACTGGCTCACCAGTGAAGTATGTTACAACTCCCTCCATCAGTACAATCAGTATGGCTGAGATCTGTACATTAGAGTGATCGGGTACATGATATATGGGGTATTTATTATTTATTTATTTATTTAGTATTTTGTAGAGCGCACAGCTACCTCCGACGGAGGTGTCCCGGCGCTGAAGACATTATCTCAAAAGGGTCGGGGGGAAGGAGGGAGGGGGTTTAGATCTGGGAGAAAAACCAGGTCTTTAATTTTTTTCGGAAGAGGGGTTCTGAAGTGGTGAATCTTAACTCTGTGGGCATCTCGTTCCAGAGTTTGGATGTGACAACGGCAAGAGCCCTTCCTCCCGTACGTGCAATACGAAACCGGGGGGATATCATTAGGCGTAGATGATTGGATCCGAGGTTACTTTGTGATGTGAGAACCTCATTCTGCGCCGTAGGTATGCAGGGCCTCGGTCATTGAGGGCTCTGAAAGCCAAGGTCAAGGCTTTAAATTGGATCCGCATTTTTATAGGGAGCCAGTGGAGTTTGATAAGGTGGGGTGAGATGGAGTGACGGAAAGGGATATTGTTGATTAGCCTGGCCGCTGCGTTCTGAACTCTCTGTAGCTGGTTAATGAGGTAGGATGGAGCACCTACATACAGGCTATTCGCGTAGTCTAGATGGGAGGTTATCAGGGCATGGACTACTGTTTTTCGAGAGTCTAGCGGTAAGTAGGGAATTATTTTTTTTAACATACGTAACTTCCCGAAGCAGGCAGAGGTAACTTTGCTGATTTGGGTTTTACAGGAGAGTGAAGTGTTGAATTGAAATCCTAGGTTTCGGGCAGTTAGGACAGGCACTGGGGGAGGGTATAGTTCGGTCGGCCACCAGATGTTAGGGGGTAAAGCTGATTTTTTATTAAAAAATAAGACTTCAGTCTTATCAGTGTTTAGTTTTAGATTGTTCTCAGACATCCATGAGGCGATCTTTAGCATGCAGTGGCGAAAGTTGTCAAAAGATTTTTCAGCGTGATCTTTAAAGGAGAACACCAGTTGGGTGTCGTCGGCGTAGAAGGTCACTTTGACACCACACGATTCGACAATCTTTGCCAATGGTTTAAGGTACACGTTGAAGAGGAGCGGGCTTAGGGCGGAGCCCTGTGGGACTCCCCAAGTCAGTGGTTTTTTAGCAGAGAGAAAGGATCCCAGCGTCACTTGTTGGGTTCTGTTTTTTAGAAATGATTTTACCCACAGGAGGGGAGGGCCGCCGATCCCTATCTCTTGTAAGCGAGTCATTAGTTTGTCGTGCTAGATGGTGTCGAATGCAGCGGACAGGTCGAGGAGGACCAACATGGCCTCCTCTCCCCTGTCCGTGCATTCCCTAATTGACTCGGAGACTTCAAGTAGTGCTGACTCGGTACTAAAGTCCGGTCTGAAGCCAGACTGGGTGTCATGAAACAAGGAGTTAGATTCCAGGTAGTCTAATAGTTGTAGTTGAATAGCCTTCTCTAGTACTTTGGCGGGTTTGGGCAGAAGTGAAATCGGACGGTAATTGCTTAGACAAAGAGGGTCTATGCCTACTTTTTTTGGATAGGGATAAGTAATGCGTGTTTCCAGGCAGCAGGGACAACACTGGTAGATAGGGAGGAGTTCCAGATTTCGAGTAGGGAGTTGATGATTAAGGGGGCGATATCATTCAGGATTAAGGCTGGGGCAGGGTCTAAAGGTGAGCCTGATTTGCAATCCAGAAATAATTTTGTAGCTTGTTCCTTAGTGAGAGGTTGGAATGCTGTAAAGGCAGGATTATAGTTCGTATCGGGGTCTTCAGTACTGGCGGCGCCGCTTTGACGGATAATAGCTGCAATGTTGATAATTTTCTCTTCAAAAAAATTTGATAGATTGTCGCACAGTGTTTGAGACATGAGAACTGGGGCAGTAAGTGCATTGGGCTGAGTGAAGTCTTTCACTATATTGAAAAGGGTCTTGGTGGAATTCTTTGCTTTGGCAATGGTGTCAGAGAAGTAAGTGCTCATGGAATGGTGTTTGAGTTTACGAAACTCTTTAAGGCCTTGTCTGTAGAGCGCCCTTGCTGCTGGGTCATAGTTCTGTCTCCAAAGTCGTTCCAGCTTTTTGCACTTGCTTCTATGTGCCCTGAGTTCTTGTGTGAACCATGGGGCAGAAGGTTTTTGTCTGTGGGAGGAGAGAAGACGCAGTGGGGTGATTTTTTCTATTGCAGAAGTAAGGTCATTGTTTAGTGTATGTACTGCTGCGTCCAGGTCGTCCAGAAGCGGGTTGAGACTAGTGAGATATGTTTGCTCTAAGGCAGTTAGAGAAAGTTTGTGCCATTTTCTGCCTTGAGTTCTTATGGCGGATTCTTGTTTAATAATTTGGGATAGAGAAATCTCAAAAGGTATTAAGTAGTGGTCAGACCATGTCAGGGGTAAAGGGGGGAGGATTTTAAGTTTCTCATGGTTTGAGAATATGAGGTCGAGAGTATGCCCAGCGGTATGAGTGGGGCCTGATACCCTTTGCGATAGATTTAGATTTTGCATAGATTCCAGGAGTTGAGCAGCGCGGTTGCAGTTGCTAACATCCACATGATGGTTGAAATCTCCCAGTACAATAAAGTCAAGGTGTTTAAGGGAGAGATCGGCTGTAACTGCCAGTAACTCTTGGATGGCAGGTTGGGGAGTGTTAGGGGGAACGTAGGCCAACATCCCGGAGGAGATGGCAGTGGTGGAATCTATGATAGAGAAGTATAGAGCTTCTATAGGTTTAGTGTTAGTAATTTTCCTGGTGGTAATATTTAGGTGATTCCTTAGAATTACTGCTATTCCTCCTCCTGGTTTGGAGCCTTCGCGGCTAAGACCAGTAAATCTGTAACCATTAGGAATAGCTAGGGCGATGTCAGGGTTGGAGGAGTCTTTGATCCAAGTCTCAGTTAGGAATACTATGTCCCAAGGTGTAGAGGACAGTAGCAGCCAGATGTCATTGGCGTGGCCGGGTAGTGAGCGGCAGTTCACTAGTCCCATAGAGTAGGTTTTGGTGGGGGGGGATTGGTGTCAACGGGTTTGCGTGGGCAAGTCCAGGCGGGGTGAAGCGTGAAAGAGCAGTTAGGGCATTTATGTAAGAAAGGGCTGGGTAAGGGAAAGCAATAGGGCGAGGGGGTATCCTTTAAGTAGTCCCCTCTACATAGCCCCTAATAATGTATGGGAGATAGACCATATTGCTATTAAAATATTTCACAGTTATAGATGTGCTGCCTCAACTAGGCTTTCTACCCCCTACAACCCCCATCAGTCATCCATCACTGTTGGACTTTGCTACCCCCTGAAAGACAAACCCCAAAGAAGAGGTACTTGGCAGTTCAATGAGTTTGCAGTCACATTTGTTTCATGGGTTTCTAAAGACAGGAGCAATATTTTTTTACAAGGTCTGCAAAGCTGTCCTTAAGTCACATAGGCCTTGGCCAACTGACTTGTCACTCCTGATTAAATGCCTCTTAAGGTGCCCCAAACAACAATGCCCTAGCTTAATGCGCTAACGTGTTAAATTGCTTGAAAACCTTTGGGTCACTTGGTAAGAGTCCCAGGAGTATGATCCAGTGTGTAAGTTATCCTGAGTATTCCTTTGTACATAAACAACTCCTTGGTAAGTTTTCATACTTCATAACTTTGCAAGTAACTCCTCTTGCATTAGGCGTTTAGCTAAATGACTCCCTACTAGCCACTTTCGCAGTTTTAATAAATGCCTTGTGATTTTCACACTTGATATCGGGCGTCCACCATTTAGAAAAGAATGGTTTCTTTTTTTAGAAAGGTCTGTCTTCCAATTCAGTCATTCTGTGATACATTTGGAAATAAAGCCTCAGTATCAGGCCCTGTATGTCTCCCTGCTGTAATCCGCAGAACATATTCTTACTGTAAAGAACTCTATTGCTCTGTGCTGTTTGATTTCTGTCCCTTGGACTGTTTCAGTCCCAATTTAACACCATGAAACCCAGGCTTCTTAGCTTGTCTTCCAAGTTTTCCAATGAGATTGTACTCTTGGCACTGCTGATAACCAACAAGACCTCGTGGCTTTGCTTTCTTAGAGCCCGATTACGAGTTTGTCGGTCTTCCCGTCGGAAAGCCGACGCGGAGTCTCTTGAAGACTGGCACGCCCATGTCTTGTGCCTGCCGGATTACGAGTGTAATCCAGTGCTGGTGGTGCGGCAGTGGTGTTATCATGGCAGCTTTATGTTTGGCTCATAGGAGAGCATTACAAGCATACCGCCGCCGTGACAGCGCCTCTAGGTCATCTGTGCATGGTGTGACATGCACCATGTGGTCCATGCAACACAGTGCACGCATAACTGTGCACTGAGGGAGGCCCTTTACATGCCTTTCTGCCAAGTATTTCATGGCGGGTTTAGAAGGAGAAGTGGAGAAGTGGAGAAGTGTAGCTCACTGGTTAGAAGCGGCAGACTCTGAAGCAGAGATCAGGCCCGGGACCAGGGTTCAATTCCCAAAGCGGCAGGGTCTTGGGCTCAATGTCTGTGGACTTGGTAATTCTCGCCTCGGCGCCTACTCTAATCATGGGTCCCACGCTGCAACTCTGGGCACTAGCTTGCTTAATCTCCACAATGGCCCCAACAACACTGGGATGCCTGGTTTCACCTTGGGGGTGCCCAAGAGGGGCATCTCACAGGGAGAGCCAGGAAGGGTTCCACAGTGTTATACAGCGCTGGGACGCCCCGTTGCTGGGGCAGCTGTGCACTTTACAAGTATACTACAGTTTACTGCCATGAAATGCTTGGAGGAAAGGTGGGTCATAATCTGCCTGGTGTTGCTGGGATCGGCACCAATGCAGTAGACCGCTGCCTTCCCCACTGCCACCCCACTGGGATCCAGGATCCTGGCAGCGGTGGTGGTCTTCTGTCGGCCTGCTGGCTGTCCCACCACCTCCAACATCATAATACACAGGCCAGACCAATGGGGTGTTGGCAGTTGGACCGCCACTGCGAGTACAGCGGTCCCTGGACTGCCATAATAAGGCCCTTAATCTAAGTCCAAAGGCATGCAGTAAGATGTTCAATGTGATTTGTTATTGTTCTTATCAATATGGAGAAATCATACACCTTGGTGCAGTCTTAAGAGAATGTCAGTGCAGAGGACCCACAGGGAAATTTCACTAAGATGGAGGTACTGAGGAGCACAGTCCTTTTTATCCGGCTGACGATGGAAAGCTACTTAGAGAACATTTTTATGAAATGGGGATGCAGAGGTAGACATAGCTCTCCTACCAGACAGGAGATGTGGAGGAGCAGATTATAAAGCTGGAAATGTGCATTAACTTATGGGTGTTCTATCAGGCTGTGGATTCAGAGGCTGTAGAAGTAGATTTAGAGGCACATAGTGGGAATCTTACGAAGATGGAGATGCAAGGAAACAAAGATTTTCAGTATGAGAAGAACGATGGGGACAATTAGAGGGCTCTGTTAGGCAGCCTTAGAAGGAAAGAAGTTCAGAGCTCTTCTCATGCGCGCTAGCGGAATTCCGCTCGTACGCTGAGATTTTTAAAAGCGCATGTTACGTGACGAGCTGGGCTCGTCATCAGCGTGCGAGGAGGCTACGCCATGACGAGCCCAGCTCGTCATCAGCGTGGAAGGGGTTAAGGAGGCTGGGAATGAAAAAAAGCATACGATTCAACCTTATGAGGCTGAAAATTGAGAAAAGAGCAGGGATCTGTTAGGATGTGGGAGATGAAGGGAAGCACTGGGCTCTGGTAGGAGGCTTTGTATGGAGAGAAGTGGTGGCCTCTGTCAAGAGACTGGACATGGAGAGAAGCACAGGGTCTGTCAAGAGGCTGGAGATGGAGAGAATATTGCACCAGAATAGTGTTTCTTAGTCACATGATGATATACCTTGACTGTCCCATGAACATTACTAATACATATGAGCGGCCAAGGGGTGCCTGCAGACAGCCGCGGCCCGTGCAGTTAAGAGCAGTGGGGCGGGGTGAGGGGGGATTTCTACAGACGATGACGACGGAATTTTAATTATTTATTTAATTTTCCTTAGTCATCGTCCGTCGAAATCTCCCCCCACCTGGCCCCACTGGCCCACCACTCGTACCTGCACGGGCCGCGGCTGTCTGCGAAGGGGGCGGAGACAATTCACTATGATGTATGAACAGACAAGATTGTCAGCGAGACCAAGAGGGGTGGGAGCAGCAGGATGCTCTTTCGACATAGAGCGGTACCCAGAATAAAACCATGAACAATGCATGACCGATAAAGAATTGCAGCTCTCCTGGTAAATCTGACGTTGGCTGTCAGCCCTTTTGGCTTTATCAATGCTTTCTTTGTTTTATTGCGGTTTTCGTGAAAAGTTATAGGGCCTCATTTATGAGAAGTTAAGCATTGCTGCGTGAAAACAGCGATGCGTCACTTTTTATTGCGCCCTCCTTGCGACACCAATGATGCGTCATATTTACAGTATGACGCATCATCTTGCAGGGAGTTACAGATACGTCAGTATTTGTGACATATCTGTATGGCGCAAAAGTGACACATTGCTGGAATGTGTCACAAAAGTGACGCAACTCCAGCAATGCTTCCTTATACATGGGGCAAGCCCCATGTGAAAGGGCCTGCGTCAGTCTTACGCCTGATGTGAGGCAGGCGTAAGATTTTGATGCATTTGAGTCCTAGAAGTGGCGCAGTGAAATCTTATAGATTTCACTGCGTCACTTCTACGACCGTTTCTTTCGTCAGAACACCCCTGCATACATTATACCTGGTGCAGGTACAATGTAGCGCAGGGGTTTACAAAGTGACGCATCTACCTAGATGCGTCACTTTGTAAATATGGTGCAACAAGGCACATTTTTTACGCTGCTGGTGCGTCACAGAAAGTGACGCACCGGCGGCGTAAAAGTGACACACGGCCTCATAAATGAGGCCCATAGTTGGGGACTTACTGCCCCTCACCATTATCAAAAAATAAAAGATCACTGGCTATAATCAAAAATATATTTTTTGTCTCAAAACGAATCTATTGTCACAGTTGGCCCTGGCACTGAAAAGAGCTACTTTGTATGTGGATGTGTTTGTAATGAAAGAGCAAAAGGCCGTCACTCACAGTAAAGATAGCCAGTGGCTGAAGTGGCTGGCCCACTTCTTCATGCTGCATGCTGAAGAGGGTGGAAGAAAAATTTTAATAATAACGCAACACCAAACCAACGGCTTAAGGAGGGATGGTTGAAAACTAAAAGCCTGTATTAGTATATAGAAATTTACAGTATTAGTAAAATTAAACGGTATTGGCTAACGCCAGACCTAAAATGTGTCCTCTGTTCACATTTGCAATAATGAAGCATACACAAGTGATGACTGTGCATGGTGGCTGGGTGTAAAGTATCTCTACAATAAATTATATGTTTTCTATCAAATGTGAATGCTTTCCGCGCTTGAGCGGTTAGCGAAGGGAGCATTTGTCAATCCTTGTCAGGGACAGCTCCTCCTTAATGGTGGAGAAGCTTCACACCACTTTTCAAAGTCAGTCAGTGAAAAATAACATGATATAAAAACAATATTACTGTTTTATTTTCCGCTGACTTACTGACCCAATGTCAGTGTAGGGAGGGCCGGACCATGACAGGGAGAACAGTGATGGGCACTGTATTTGTGCATGTTGGTTTGACCAGCCGTCTTAGGCCGGCCAAAGAGACATGTGCGCTTAGGTTTCTCCAACTCAGCTGTGTTGCATAGTCGCTTTGGAAAAAAAGCACAGACTTTCAGGCATTGTCTGAGCTGCAAACCAGGCCACTCAGACCAATCCTGGTGCTGCTCTCATGTTAGGCTTAGCATGAGAGAAGCGCCAGAATTGGGTGGGAAGCCTGTGCCCCAGTAACTCCTGGGAGGAGAGCCGGACAAGAGCACCGAGGTGAGAGGTGTCGATAGGTACGTTTTTTATTATTATTTATTATTCCCCTAATTCCTGTCTGCCCCACTCCCTGCCCCCCCCGCTTTAGCTATGCATCAGCCGCCACTGGGGCACATACCACTAACTTGAAATATATGTGTATTTCCAATCACTAGTGCAGACAACAGAAAGCAATTAAAAGCTATCCAACTAATAACAGATTTGAATTCATTCATGTTTTTTGTTAAAGGTGATAGCCTCTGAGAGATCTTTGATTTACATTTCCCCCAAGGATTTTCTGTCTACCTTAAGAAAGGGCAATATTTTACGGTAATACTGTATATTATAAATTGCAACATTATGTTCCTATGCTGTGCAATGTTAGATTGTGTTCTTTGACACTTTGTGATGTCATGGTGTGTTTTACTATGATCCTTCATTTAATGCTACTTGTTGTGTTATATGATGTAGTTATGCTGTGCTGTGTTATGCTGTGCTGTTGTGTTCTTTGCTGTGCAATGTTGATTTTTGATACATTGTGTTATTTTGTGTTTTATCTGATTTAATGTTATGCAATGTTGTGTTATTCTGTATTGTTTCTTGTACTTTGCTACATTATGATGTTAGGCGCTTTGCTATGCTATGTTATATTTTGCTATGCTTTACTATGTTATTTTCTTTCGTGATTATTGTGCAGTTATGTTGTGTTGTGTTACGTTACAGTACGGTACAGTATGTTATATCAGTTACTAGGGACACCCACCCTACAAACTGAATTGTTTGTATGTGCAACTCACAAGAGGTGAGAGAACACGGTGTGGGGATAGAATAGAAATCAGGGGAGGCAGTGAGAAAGGAATCAGGACCTAAGAGTTTAACTCCAGGGAAAGCAGTTCAATCATTAGCCCTCCAATCCCAAATCATTCAGTCTTCTGCATTGGGGAGAGGTCTCTCTTTCTGTCTCCCTTAACGTCTTAACCGCAGCGGTTTTTCCGGAGCAGTGCGGGCGTTCGAAAGGTTGGGCGGGGCTCCGTCGGCCATTGGCTCACGGCAGCACTGGGGAGGTAGTGCTCCCGACGGCCAACGGCCGACGGGAGCACACATGGGGTTAAGGGCACATTTCTGTGAACGCTTAGAGTCGACTGTTTATCTGGACTCTCTATATATTTAGTTGGAGATAGTGATAATGAGGAACTAGGGGAGCTGTGGTTAATTTGTAAAAAAAATAAGTGCCCGGGGCTCTCGTTAAGAGTCAGCTTACACCAGCCCATTTTGCCTGTAAAACTGCCTAAAACAGAGCCAACTACTAACCAGGAAGTAGGGAGAGGATGTTGCCTAAGGACCAGAGCTGCCGACTTTGGAGCTGGGGAACCATTGGCTCAACATTATGCGATCAGGGCAAATCCCTAAATCTCCCGAGCCTACCAAAAATGAGTGTGTCCTTAACTGATGCTCATGAAACTATAGCACTGGTGTTGATGATTAAGTGCTGGTGCTGAGCACAGGAAACCACCGGCTCAAATTAAGCACTGTGGGGGAGTATGCAGAAGGTCCCTTTAGGTAAGAAAGGGTGGAAGGTGAGATTAAGTTGTTATTTGCAAACATACTTATGTGAAAAATGTTGCCCAAAGAAGAGGAAGGTGCAATATGTTGTGCAAATATTTTGGTCAGTGAAGGATGAATTTGCTGTGAGAGTTAGGATGACTTTGAGTTGTGATAGTTGCACCCCTTGTCTATCTTTTAGAGAGAGATTAGTTCAATTGCCCAATACATGTAATTTGGGAGCGATTGTGCAGTGATAGTTTGTGCCTGGAACTGATAATTTGGTGGACACCTAGTGGGTGTCTTGAATGACTTCATGGGGACAAAGGATTAAGTGTGGTAACCACTAGTTTTGGGCCAATGTCATTGCCAAAGAGACTTGGGTAAAGACTGTGTATGAATATTGGAATCTTTTTGATCTGTGGGGTAGTGGTGTGAAGTTTGTTCTAGAAGCAGTGGTTCACTTCTCCAGGGGATTCTAGCCCTGCATAATGAACAAAGTAGTAACCAAGGGACTGATTATGACTTTTGTGGTGTGGGAGCCGGTCTGCCACACCGCTGCCCTGGTCCCACACTGCCATAGTCCACCGCCGGCCACCCACCAAATTATGAGTTTTCTCATTGTCTGGTTTATGCGGTCCCTTGGTGAACTCGTACCAGTGCCTTTGAAAAAAATGGCACCACAATGGGAGCGCCAAAGCCCGTTCCTGCACGGTATGGACTTTGAAGTGCAGGAAAGGGGGTGTTTGCACACAGGTGAGCACAACAAGTGCCCCCGCATGCATTCCTATAGCCTGAAGCACCAGGGGGCCCTGTAGGGTCCCCTTAGTTACCTCACTACCAGCCTCTTCATGGCAGGCTCACCGCCATTAAAAGGCTGGCAGTGAGGAAACTCGTAATATACTTGGCATTGCCGCATCAGCACCACCACCATATTACTGCCTCACACCGCTGCAAAACCGCCAAGGAAGGGTGGTTCCCTGTCAGTTGCAGGGGGCCTGCACAGTTCGACTGCCAAACTCAAAATAGGGTGGTTAAACAGCTGGTGCGGCAGTAATCGCACCGCCTCCACAGGTTTGGCGGTCCTACGGACCTCCAAACTCATAACCACCCCCTAAGAAGGTGACGGAAATTCTTGCAAGCACTTTAAATCAAGACGACACTGGGGTGAACTTTTGACTGACAATGGGATTAAGTTAACATCTAAAGAAAAGAGAGGGGCTGAAAAGAAATGGAATTGAGTCCAGCGAATCCTCTTGGCATCATTCAGAGACAAACGATGAGAGACAAAAGGTCTCATTAGTACCATCACAGGCTAGGTGAGATTTGCTGTAGGTAGTGGAACTGATTAATTTGCCTCCATCTAAATTTCAGAGATTGAAGTAACTAGGTTCCAGAATGTCCCCCGCGAGCTGAGCAGGAATATCAAAGGTGACTGATGACCCCATAATGTACAGCAGACATGAAACTGGGATAGTGGAGGCATTTTATCGGCATAAGGTAGTGAGGCGGGAGACGGTCATGGTTGGATTGCGTAAGCGTGTGCAGAAATGTTTTTTCTGTTTGCTCCGAGACGTACACGAAGATTGAATGTTTTGCTAATGCAGTTAAGCTTGATGATGAATCGCCTGGAATCACAATTGAATAGCTTTGCGCCTGAAATTGCTTGTCAGGGATTTGAGAGAGATTGGGAGTGAGCACAGGTTGCTGGAGATGGATGACGAAGGGGAATCCTAGGAAAGTGTTGCAGGTGTAAAAAAAAAAGTGCTGGTTTTGCAAGATTAAGGGTAGTGTTTCCTCTAACGTTTGTGGTATTACCAGTGTCTCATCATTCAGCTGTGTGTGTATGAGACATGGAAGGTTTGCTGTGTGATGGTTGAGAGGCATTCCCTTCTGCAGGATTCTGGAGCCTTGTGCAAGGAACAGTGGAAGAAAAACAACAGTTTTTCACTCAAGATGGGTTGGTTTAATTTAATTGTGGGTTTATATAGCGCTAGGAATCGACTCCCGGAGGAGTATCTCCGCGCTTCGACCGCTGGGAAACCCATCCTGGCTCAACCTGAGAGATGGTCCCTAATGGGTATCTCTAAAGTGCGACCAAGCATCCCCAGCGGTCTGGGGGGGCCGTTGTGAAGATGAGGCAAGCTAATGCCCAGAGTTGCCGAGTGTGGTCCCTGACTGGAGTAGGCACCGAGGCGAGAATTATCGAGCCCGCTGACCATGGTCCACGACCCTGCCGCATTGGGAATCGAACCCTGGTCCCGGGCCGTCCTTTGCTTACGGGTCTGCCGCCTCTAACCAGTGAGCCACACCACTCCACTCCACTGGTTAATTAATTTACTACTGAATATTACACTTTCAACAATACTGAGCACTGTTATGTAGGGTGCTTAACTAAATGCCTTTATCAGTAATGTTCTTGCTCTTCTGGGTGGGGAATCTAATTAGAGCTGATTGGATTGTCAAGTTTGTTTTTTAGGATGAGCCTGGGCAGCGCATGTGCTGCTCTGCGAGGCATGTTGTATTGAGGTAGGGAATTAAAGCCCCGCCCAATCTCCTTCCACCTTTCTAATTGGCTTGTGTCATTGTCCACTGCAAACTGAGGCTGTTCATTGGTCAAAAGTCTTATTAGTCCCGCCTTAGTACCTCCTTGTCTCATTTTGTAACCTCCCACGGTGACACCACTTGTTATGTGTGTTGTTGCTCAGTAGGCTTGAAATACAGCCTCCGAGCACTATTTTCCCAAATAGCTTTGTCCTGCCTGCTCTTGCAGGCAGGACACGCTCTCTCCTAATGCTTTTTTAAACATTTTATAGCACTCATTTGCAATGCAATAGGTATTGAATTTGCTAGACTTTAAGCTATTGGCATAGTAAATGACAATGTCTTTTATTTATCTGTTTTTAAACAACACATACATAAAAGGCATTGTCATTTACAATGCCAATAGCTCAAACTCTCATAATTGCGAGCCCTAGTGCATTGCAAATGCTTGTTAATTAAGTCTTGTAGCAGATAAGGGCTGAAAAACTGGACATTTTAATTTGATGTAATGCTATGTTTTGGTATGTGATATTGTGTTGTTTAGTGTTTGTTGTGCTATTTACTACATTGTACTGCAATATATATTTAGGGTTTCAAACCCCTGAAGAGGCTATGCAGCCCCTGATTTGCACGAAGCTCCTGCTCCCCTTTCGGGGTGCATAATTAATAGGGTGTTGAATGTAGTTTGGCCTAGTTGGAAGCTGTTGGGTGAATTACTTGAAGATGGAATATTTGCTTCAAACAATGTTGCTTTGCATAAGCATGAGGTGTTTCAGAAAGTGTGAGAATAGACACATGAGTGCATACTTACTATTTGTTGTTGTTAGTTCCTAGAGTGCACAGAATGTGGAAGGGTGGTGCAAACTGAAAAAACACTAAGAAGCACATACGACATACATATTGGAGGCACTGCAATCTGCTGACCCTTACCATTAGCGGTACAAAAGGGGGAGCAAAAGGGGGTGGTGATGGACGGAGCATCTGAATCAATGAAACACTCACACCCAGTCAAAAGATCTGGGTTTAATCCATCACCGTTCTTTAGCACACTCTGCCACCCCAGTTCAGACATGGCTATATGCAAATCAGTCTGACCCTGTGCCTCATGGGAACAGTCCAGCCCGAACTTACCATTAAACAGATGTTACCCATAGTACGTTTTATTTACATTAGATGATTGGAGGTCCTGCTGAACCCTGCCACTAATTAAGTATGTGGTGTAGCTGCACTCATCGGATGAATGAGTAGTGTACCGCCTACTCTTTCTGTGTAAGGCGCTTTATAAAACATATTGGCCTTTACACGCGACCAACTCAGCCATAGCGGCAGCGGGCACTGTGTGTATTAATAGAGGGTAATCACAGAAGACCTTGTAATCCATACGATTAGCATATGGTAATGGGGATACTGACAAATGAGCAAATGATGCCAAATGAGTGTAATAACAGTTTAAACCTGCAGTCAAAGTTTGTGAAATGAGCATGAGTCTTGCAACTTCTTAAATGCAGAGACGCTGCCTACTGCCAGCGGAGGTTTCTTCATGAGGGCGGGGGAGCTTCAACTCCCGCCCACTGCAAGCTGCGCTAAATGTGAAAAATAAAATAGCAATCAAATGATTTCATTGCCTTTTTATTTTTCACTGAGGTGTGCCATAGCAGCTAGTCTGCCCCTGAGAAAGGAGAAATGCGGAGCCAATTGGCCCCATAGAGGGCACGAGGCGTTTCCCCGGTGGGCCGCCAGGGTGGGGGCTGGCTTTGGGCCCCTGGGGGCTGTTTTTTACCAGGGGCTGGTAATATCACCCCCGTAACAAGATCGGCTGAAACCAGCCCTAGCAAACAGCTCAGCTGCACCTCCCTCACCCCCAAGGGGGTCGGCCGAGCAGTTTGACAGGGCCAGTTTTGGTTCCCAATCCTGCCCTGACTGGAGCTGGGGCTTACCGGATGCTCCAAAGTGCACATGTCAGTTTGGCTAGCTGGGTTACAACGGACAGCCTGACACGCGCACTTTGCAGCTCTCCAACCCAGCTGTCTTAGACAGCTGGGTGGAGAACAAGCAGAAGCCTCCAGTCGATCCGCTCCATCCAATACTGGCGCTTCTCTCTTGCTGGTTTACAACATGAGAGCAGCGTCTGGATTGGCTAGAGGAGCTCTTCATGCATCAGGCTGCAAAAGATCACTAAGGAGGACTGTCTGTGGGTAATTACCATTTAATTTTATTTTATTTATTCGAAATGTGTAATGCATGTAATTGTAGTGGTTATGTTTTATTTTGTAGTTATTTAGTGGTTCTGTTTTTATTTGGGCTTCTAGAGGGATAGGGTGTTTTATTTTGACCTTTTGGAGTGAGGGGACATTTTATTTAGTTTTTTGGGAAGCGGTGGGCACTTCGCTCACCTCACCACTTTCAAAGGCTACCAGGCACTGCTCTCTGCTGCTGTACGTTAACAACTCAGGTGCAAGATAAGACGTGAAAACTGTAATCACAGTAGCCACCCTGTGCCCAAGTTACGCACCTCTAAATGCCTAGATTTCATCTGTTCCTCTGAGACTGAAAGAGGCCAATTTCTGAACATGGATTCATTCCCCAAGTTCTTCTCATCCTCTTGAAGTCAGGCGAGCACCAGGCAGACTAGACTAAGTCAAGGCACTGCTCAGTCCCTCTGCCGGCTGGCATCCTGCATATGCAATAGTGAAGCACAAACCATTTAGATGTTTGTTGTCCTAACAGAACAAGATTGAATTGGCTCACCTTGTTTCCCAGTGCAGGCCGCACCCCTCTATGTGAGCTCAAATGTTTCTTTAGATCACAGAGATGATTGTTCTATCTGGTTCACATGAGGAATCAACCTCCTCTCTTGCTAAAAAATTCTACAGGTGATTTTCACTTTAATTATTTGCAGGAAATGACTTTTCAGTGTAAATGTGCCAAAATGTGACTTGCCCTGCTTTTATTGCTTGAGCTGAGACACCGGCATGGCTTAGATTATGTTGGGGCTCAATTGTACAATGTTAGTCCACAGCTCTTCTCTGATGTATGTCTTGGAAGAAACCACTTCGATAAAGGTCTGCACAAGTTAGCTTTCATTTCTTCTGTAACCTGTTCCAACTCCCCTCCCCCCCCCCAATCCCTCCCCAAATTAACTCTGCTGTTAACACTCTAGCATTATGCCATTTCTCCTGGCTGCCTTAGAACCCTACACTCTGTTACTTGCACAGATTATCGAAGACTCTTCCATTCCTTGACCCTTTTATGGCTGTTCTGCTGGAGTAGGCAATACTCGCTCAAGATAGCAGATAGCTGTTGTGACTGAGGTAAATTATAGCAAAATAATTCTCATAATTAACAAAGGTGAATGACCAGTCAGTGGTATTTCTTTGAAATTCAATTTGTCTTTAACAAAACACTACAAAATAGAGAAGTTAAAGCAGAACAACATGATGGAGATGGTAAGTAGACATAATATCGAGTTTTTAATTTCGACTAGACATAATATCGAGTTTTTAATTTCGACTAGACATAATATCGACTAGACATAATATAGACTACAAAAATATCGACTAGAATAGCAATAATATCGATTCAAAAATATAGAATGGACATAATATCGACTAGACATAATATAGACAACAAAAATATCGAATTTAAGGTAAGTTAATATTAATGTTTAATTTTTGTTTAATATATTTCTGTAGCGGGTTGTGGGTTTATAGGGCAATAGGGTGGGAAGTTATTTAATTATAATTAATTAAATATGTTATATATTTAATTGTTATTTATTTAAAATTAATTGTTAATTAATTATTAATTGGTACTTCATTAAAATATAATTGGTAATTAATTTTAATTGATTAATTGATAAATATTTTTTTTAGTAATTTATTTTCTGTAGCGGGTTGTGGGTTTATAGGGGAATAGGGTGGGAAGTAATTTAATTATAATTAATTAAATATGTTATATAATTAATTGGTATTTATTTAAAATTAATTGTTAATTAATTATTAATTGGTAATTAATTAAAATATAATTGGTAATTAAATATAATTGATTAATTGATAAATATTTTATTTTTAGTAATTTATTTTCTGCAGTGAGTTGTGGGTTTATAGGGGATTAGGGTGGGAAGTAATTTAATAATCATGAATTAAATATGTTATTTAATTTATTGGTATTTATTTGGAATTAATTGTTAATTAATTATTAATTAATTGCAATATAATTGGTAAATACATTCAAATGATTAATTAATACATTTTACCCCTATGCTATCCAACGCTTACCCTACTGTTACACTCAATGGAGTTGGAATAGTAATTTAAACCCCTACGCTATCCAACGCTTTCCCTACTGTTACACTCTCTGGAGTTGGAATAGTACATTTTACCCCTACGCTATCCAACACTTACCTTACTGTTACATTCTTTGGAGTTGAAATCGTAAATTTTACCCCTACGCTATCCAATGCTTACCCTACTGTTACACTCACTGGAGTTGGATAGTAATTTTTACTCCTACGCTATCCAACGCTTTCCCTACTGTTACACTCACTGGATTTGGAATAGTAATTTAAACCCTTACGCTATCCAACGCTTTCCCTACTGTTGCACTCACTGGAGTGGGAATAGTAATTTTTACCCTTACGCTATCCAACTCTTTCCCTAGTGTTGCACTCTCTGGAGTGGTAATAGTAATTTTTACCCCTATGCTATCCAACGCTTTCCCTACTGTTGCACTCTCTGGAGTTGGAATAGTAATTTAAACCCCTACGCTATCCAACGCTTTCCCTACTGTTACACTCTCTGGAGTTGGAATAGTAATTTTTACCCCTACGCTATCCAAAGCTTTCCCTACTGTTACACTCTCTGGAGTTGAAATAGTAATGTTGACCCCTACGCTATCCAACGCTTTCCCTACTGTTACACTCTCTGGAGTTGGAATAGTAATTATTACCCCTACGCTAACCAATGCTTACCCTACTGTTACACTCACTGGAGTTGGAATAGTCATTTTTACTCCTACTCTATCCAACGCTTTCCCTACTGTTACACTCACTGGAGTTGGAATAGTATTTTAAACCCTTACGCTATCCAACGCTTTCCCTACTGTTGCACTCACTGGAGTGGGAATAGTAATTTTTACCCTTACGCTATCCAACTCCTTCCCTATTGTTGCACTCTCTGGAGTGGTAATAGTAATTTTTACCCCTATGCTACCCAACACTTTCCCTACTGTTACACTCTCTGGAGTTGGAATAGTAATTTAAACCCCTACGCTAACCAACGCTTTCCCTACTGTTACACTCTCTGGAGTTGGAATAGTAATTTTTACCCCTACGCTATCCAAAGCTTTCCCTACTGTTACACTCTCTGGAGTTGGAATAGTAATGTTTACCCCTACGCTATCCAACGCTTTCCCTACTGTTACACTCACTGGAGTGGGAATAGTAATTTTTACCCCTACGCTATCCAACGCTTTCCCTACTGTTGCACTCTCTGGAGTTGGAATAGTAATTGTTTCCTCTACGCTATCCAACGTCTTCCCTACTGTTGCACTCACTGGAGTCGTTACAGTACATTTAACCCTCTCGCTATCCTACGGTAAAAATATTGTATATGTTTAGTTAACAATATGTAGATATATATATATATATATATATATATATATATATATATATATAAAACATTTTTTTTAAGTTACATTAATTATTTCTTAATTTTACGTTTATTTAAGTATTTTAAATATGTTTATATTAATTTAATTTATTGTTATATTACTTTTAAGTTACTTTTAACATATTTAAAAAAATCGATATTTTGACATTCTATATTTTTTACACTCGATATTTTGGAGTCGATATTTTTGCACTTACCTGTTTGAAGATAGGAAGTCGATATTCTGTAGTCGATATTTTATCCTCGATATCTTGTCCTCTCGATATTTTGTCTGTCGATGTTCTGTCAGTGATCCGATGGAGATATGAGGTGAAGCACTTGAAGAGCAATGACCCACACATATAATTAATTGTTATCCAGGGAGATGGTGCATAGCTCGATTTGATTGATTAATTGATTGATTGATTGACATATTGATTTGGAAATTTGTAGATTGTGAACTGATACCCATTTGGATATCCCAACACTTGAAAGATTCTATTGCACATAAAGCATGTTTAAAAGCCAGTTGAAATATATACAAAAGTAACCTACAACTAACAAGAAAGTCAACTGACAAGAGGTTGTAAACTACTGCCATCCTTAATTCTTTGAAAATACTAGGACTTTTTCTAAAGGACACAATGTAAGTTCGTATCATTGGTTTTCATGCCAAAGCACAATGATCTCACGTCGTTGCGTTACTGCTTTGTTTACTTTTTAATTTTTGGTCAATGTCGTTTTCATAAAAGCAAAGGTTATTAGTCCAGTCTAGTGGAGCAGGTTCTGGTTACTGCATTTCATTGTAGGTCAGTGCCTTTGAACCAATGACTGCTTACCAGTAGAAAATAGACCAGCAAGGCCCTCAACTGGGAGATGCAAAACTGGTGCTTACGCTGGAACTTTTCACAATGTTTTGAACGTCAGTCTGTCTTAAAGGTCCATGCTGCAGCTTTTCTTACTTGACTCACATTCCTGTGAAGATGCCCAGTGGAGCATCCACTCCAGGGATCTGTGTTTGACCCCATGGTCACAGCTTTGAATCTTAGCTGGTCCATAAGGCCTTGCGGTAGAGAAGTGTGGCTCAATGATTAGAGCGGCCGACCCTGCTGCAGAGATCTAGCCCAGGACCAGGGCTCAATTCCCTTCCTCGGCGGGTCTTGGGCTCAAAATTCCACGGACCTGATAATTCTCGCCTCGGTGCCTATTCCAATCATGGAGTCCCACTCTGCAACTCTGGGCAATAGCTTGCTTAATCTCCACAACGGCCCCCCCAACGCCAAGGATGCCTGGCCTCCACCTTGGGGGTGCCCAGGAGTGGATGCCTCACAGGGAAAGCCAGGATGGGTTCCACAGCGGTATTCGTACAAGCACCTTGAGACCCTTGCGGGTGAGTAGTGTGCTATGCAAGTATCAATGTACATTTGCATCCTCCTGAAGTTGAGAAGCTCCATACAATTAGGTTGGTTACTAATAAACATTTCTATTTCAGTGCTGAGATGCCTGAGTTTGAACATTTGGTATCCCAATACACCTTAAGTTATCTGTTGGGATTATCAGATGAAGTTAGTGGCTAATGTCTTAAAATTTTATCATTTCTCTAGTGGGTCAGTGATGCCAAACTTTAGGATCCTCTTCTAGACATTGGTCTCTTATTATCAAATTACATTGATGCCAGGGTACTCCATGGGTAACTGGTGAAAGTAGATCTTGTGGCAAATATTCAAATGTTGATATCACTGTCATCTTTGGTTTCGGTCCTAAACGTGTTGTGCTGTGTGTCTACAAATGTATGGTTCTTTTTTTGTGGATTAAATCTTCTTGAAGCAACATAAATTTGATCTACTAAAGGAGGGTGGAGCTTTCTGGCGCAAGGTTGGACCTTATCTCTAAAAGTTCAATAGGGAGCCACCAGCTATGTGGATTGTTCCTAATCCTCCTCGTGCAATGAGGACAGATGCAGTCCTGGGAAGCTCTGGCTCATGGTGGGGGGTGGGGTTATCCAGCTCTCCTGAAGATGCTAAAGAGTGATGTATTGGTGTGGTGACGTAATAGTCCATCAGTAAGTGACAAGACACAAAACACCCGGACCATATGAGATTGTAGTTAATTAGGTTAAATTCTCAAAGACTTGATCTCTGCCTCCAGCGTTGACAGTCACTGTAGCAACATTCGCCCTTTTGGGGACTCAACATGAAGGTGATCTGGGGCTCTCGCTTGGCTTGAGAATACTTCTTTAACTTCAGGTAGTCTTTCAGTAGGCTGGCCGGCGGTCACTCAGGCAGACCTTCATTCCTTTTTTACACCAGCCTTAAGGAGATGATCCATGGAGCTCTTCTGTGTCATGAGGAGCATCAAGGCAGAAATGTAATCAAAAAGAAAGCTGACAATGCAGATTTTTTTGTTGGAATACAACAATTGCATGGTGCCATGGTTGACTGTTGTTTTCAAACCTTCATCAGACAGCTGCACAAGAGCCACTTGGGCTCTTGCCGGCAACAGATCTAAAGTTGCAACTGGGACACACTTGGAAGAGTGAAGTGGAGGGTTGGGTCAGTGGTGTGGAAACGGGATTTATAATCAGAAAATTCGTAATTCCCATTTGATATCATGAAATGAGAAGTGTGGCCTTCCTGGAACAAAATGCAGGAGCAGTGTTTAACCTTTGCTAAAGGTTTCCCTACATAGCAGGAGGGTGGTCTTTTAGCTTTTTAGGAACAACAAAGCCTTGGCCCTGCTCAAAAAGCTGGTATTCAAAAAATGTGGATGTCAAACAGCATTCAACGTCAAGTGATATTTATAATTTATCTAGGAGTGCATCCTTATTATTGCAAACTGCTTTACAGTATGGATACTGTGGTATTCAACATTGGGGCACAACACTTGTGCCTCTTCTGTCTTGTGCATTCTCCCATCAATGAAGCCACCTTAGATGACATTGAGCTTGTGTGGGTATCAAAATGCTTCTAATGACGCCTTAGGGTGTAGATTGCGGTTACAGTGGTGAAGTTACAGACTGTGAAATAAGAGGATTCCACACAAATTTTCTCCGTGGTGTAAACAAAAATGATTTATTCTTGTTGTTATTTCTCAACAAAGTTCATATTGTAGTAATTAATACTGCTCAATTAGTAAGGCATCATTGTTTTGTCATAGTATCCAATGCATTTCGGGCCATTATATGGCCCTTCATCAGGGAAAAACACTGTAAAGGAACGAAATAATAAATCATAATGTCACATGTTATCATGTCATGATATCATTTGCAGTGATCGAAATAGTGTAACTGTCATAGCATGTGCTGGCTCACAACATAGTATTACTATTTTGCTTAGACATAGTCAGCATTTAGTACAACATTAATCATAAGCAGCCTGAACAAAGAAAAAACGCTCCACAGCGTACAACTTACATATTTGCCTTTACTCGTGGTTGTCTGTGTGCTGTGGGTAGAGATAGGGAACATTTTTCCCTATCTCTACCCACAGCACACAAACAACCACGAGTAAAGGCAGATATGTAAGTTGTACGCTGTAGAGCGTTTTTTCGTTGTTCAGGACATGCTATGACAGTTACACTATTTAGATCACTGCAAATGATATCATGACTTGATAACATGTGACATTATGATTTATTATTTCGTTCCTTTTCATTTTTTTTTTCCTGATGAAGGGCCATATAATGGCCCGAAATGCATTGGATACTATAACAAAACAATGATGCCTCACTAATTGAGCAGTATTAATTACTACAATATGAACTTTGTTGAGAAATAACAACAAGAATAAATCATTTTTGTTTACACCACGGAGAAAATTTGTGTGGAATCCTCTTATTTCACTGAGAGGAAAAACGGTGTTCCCCCAGGGATGGTCCCAATGACCCACTGGTACCACTTTCATTTGTTTTCATAGGGCGTTTCTAGGGGCTACAACGCCACCTGCGGAGAACCCAAAAACAACAAACATTGAAAAAAGTAGCTGTGCATCCACCCACATAGCTTCTTTGCGAAGTTATAGACTGTGCCTGAGAAGCTGAGTGAATTCAGGAAAATTCTGGGGAGACTGCAGTCAGCGATTTCAATGCTAGCCCGGCCATTCTAGGTAAAGTTTAAATAACCAGGCCATTATCAGTGATGATGTCCTAGTAAGGGCCGGACTGGCTACCTGGTGTTTTGGCATGGTGCCGAGCTGGGGGCTGATTTCGTTGATGGGGACCTGCGTGTGCTGAATACAATTTGTTTTGCTTTGTTTATTTCCAAGCACACGCAGGTCTCCATCAACAAAATAACCCCCACTGCAGTGACATCAGCCCCCAGCTCGGCAGCATGCCAAAGCGCCCGGTAGCCAGTCCAGCCTTGGTCCCAGTGCAAGATGTCCAATGGCCCAGGCACACATAAAACAGGAAAATTAGTCTGCCAACCGCCTCATGATCAACAGGTAAAAGATGCCTTGGGGTTGCTCCAGGTAGAAGACAATGTGGTGGTGCATCTGGGAAGGGATACGGGATGGTGCCAGGGAGTTCCAGGCAGGGGCGGCGCAGTGGACCAGGGAGGCTCGGGGTCCCCGCGCATGAGTTTGCCAAGAGGTTGTTGATCCAGACTAGGGATAGAGGATGGATGCCAAATGGCAGCATTTCACCCGATACCCTGAGTGCCAGCTGCAGCACTTTCCTGCCACAGTGAAAGAGTCGCTAAAGATGCCCCTTTATTCTAGCGGGCAAGCTTTGCACTTCCTGAAACTTTACAAGATGTTTTTTAAATGCATGTGACATTGTGAGCCAGCTGCTGGGCTTTGTAACTTTGCACACCCCTAGCTGTGAAGATATAAATTATTTTCGATCCAAATAGAAATTCTAATGATATTGTTAATGTATATCTCTTTGTTGCTGAGGCACCCAGGAATTTTAAGACACAGGGGATTGCAGAACCTTGTTCAGCACCTTTTGAATGTGGTGATCGAACCTGCCAAACAAGGAATAATGTCCTCTTCATGATAAACTGGGGAGGATAACAAAGTGCCAAGGAGCGGATGTGGAGGTGGTGGGGGAGGGGTGGGTTTTACCCAATGGCAGTGCCTGGGTGACTGGCAAGCCTCTCATATTCTCCACAACCAAACCACTTGGGTCTTTCCCTGATGTCCAGGAGAATGGGGAATATCCGAAATAGGCTTCAACAGTCGTGGTTCTCTACAAACGAGCAGGAAACCCAAATCTGTGCATCAGATTCAGCACATCCCACTGCTCACTGTGTGAATATGTCTCGTTATTGGGTAGCCGCATGGAGCAGTGCTTTAAGTGCTCCGGGACTGTGTACCTGCACTTCTTTCATTTGAACAGGAGAGTGCCCTCACTCTTCTGCACTCCTGCCAAACATTTAATGGGAGTACCAGCACTCCTAATGAGCAAATAAGTACTCTAAATAGTGAGTACCTGCATTTCTAGATTTCCATTTAGGGCACTTGCATGAAGGGAACCAAAACAGTGTGACGCATGGAATCTCTTGGCTGGTCTTAATGTGTCCAACCATAATTTACTTCCACATGATGCTCCGACCTTTGTGGGTGGGATTTACTGAGGCAAGAAATCATCATCCCTAGTGGACTATGCCAAACATCATCTGCGAACTCAGGAAACTTTGACAGACTTCACAGAGGGCACATTTTGCCATCTCTGGGAGAGGAGAGTAAACTTTCCCACTCATTCTATTGAAATCCCTATCGAAACGTGTTCCTACTGTTCCCAATACTCAGGCGTTCCAATCTGCCAAAGGCCCACATCTTAATTTTTACCCAAAAATGTCCCCAAGGGACAAACTTTAAAAGCAGTCTTTCACTCCCTCACTATTGATAGAACTATCCCCAAGAAACAGCACAGAATGCTATTGCAGCTCTTCGTCCTTGGCCCATTGCATTCTGGGATTTCCGGAGTCCCTGTATTCAGCGCGAGGACAGCACGAGCCAAACGCTTGGCACCGCCTGGCACTCTCTCCGGCAGCTGAAAGGAAGGGCGCAAATTGAAACTGTGCATGTCACATAAAGCTGTCCCTGGGCTGGCGCTCTGCACACCCGTCCCTTCTCTCCCAGCGCCATTAGCATTCAGCCGGCGGAACGGGCCCAGCAATTAACACAAAGGCAGCGCCATTCCTGGTGACTGGAGGCCTCGCGGGACTCTGGGTGGCGCGGGCCTGCGCAGAGATGGCCCTTTGCTGGGAACAGAGAGAAGTGTCACCGCCGAGTAGGCCGCGATATGTGAAGCTATTAATAATTATGCGGGAGCGTCCCTTCCATCAGCCGTTTATTGAAAGGTGCTAAGCGCGGGAGCCCGCCTTCTGATTTATGAGAGCAATAAAGCTCCAAACTCTCTGATCCTGTTATTTAAGCAAAGCTAATGGGGTGAAACCATCACGGTGCGGCGGGGCAGATCCCGCAGCGAGAGGCAGTTAGACTGCGTCACCTGCGCTGTCTCTCCGGCGCGCGGGGAAGAACCCTGCTTGCGCCTACATCCATCATTCCAAGCCCCTTTCTGGTTCGCTCTCTGCTTCTCCCTCTCTTGAGGTTTTTTTGTTTGGGGGGGGATTGGGTCCTTTGCCTGATGAATTTATCGTCCATGAAGGATGTGTGATATCCAGATTGATCGAGCTCGCTTTTGAAGGAGTTGTCGCACATATTTGCATAATAAGAATATTGCAGTGGGATGTACATCACTGAACCGCACCGCAGTCATGTGTCTAATGTACACGTTACTCCCTATCCTCAATATTCGCACAGCTAGCTCATTCTCAACCCCAAATCTGGCAAGCCCTCATCTGCCAAACTACACAAATCAGAGTTCCAGGGGAAGTTGTGCAGTCTTTGACCTTTAAACTTTGAGCAATGTCTTTTTTTGTGTTAAATAATTTTTATTAATGCAATAATAATAGGACCAACATAACATATGAACATAGGATGAAACAATAGAATAATATAGTGTATAACATCAACAAATATTATAATAAAGAGCAATCTAATGCAGAGATAATAGGAAGAGGGGAAATGAGATCATCTTATTGTTAAGAAAAGAATAAGGAGAATAACGGTACATATTAACCCCTTCACTGCTGCGGCTATTCCGCCGCAGTGCTAAGGGGGTGGGGGGGCCACGCGGCGGTCCCGTGCTCATGACGGAACCGCTCCGTCACGGCACGCGGGTGAGCTGTGCTTGTGACGGAACGGTTCCGTCACGGCCCCACCCGCTCAATAGAACGCGCCACACAGGTGTGGAATTCGCACCGCGCAGGCGCGGCGAGCGGGCTGTGACGGAACTGCTCCGTCACCAGCACAGCCCACCCGAGGCTCGTGACGGAACGGTTCCGTCACGAGCATGGGAGGGGTTAAGACAATTTGAAGCTGAGCGATTTCTTTTAAACTACCAGCTTTGCAACCACAAAGTGAGCAAAGATTAAAAAAGAGGTTGAAAAGATGCCCTCTGCTGCATCTGAAAGCCCCCCTTGACAATCAGCGTTCATGACCTGGCAGCTGCTTACTTCTTTTTCTTTGTGACACTGGTTGTTTTCCCCGCCTTCCTCTCTGGTGACAATACAGAAGCACACTGCTCAGCATCACTGATGTCCAGTATATATTGGGCATTACTTCCAGCTGCAGGGAATTTTGAGATGGGCGAAATGAAATTACAACCACCTGAGATAAATCTGAGAATCTCAACATGTATCTCAAAGTGTGAAATAGCAAATTCTAATGAGTAAATGGGCTAAAAGGAAACTTTGCCGCCCACTGCAGGAGGCCATATTGTTTTTAAGTGCTCAATTAATTAAGGACATTTGGTATGAGCTGCCTGCTAGATTTGTTTTTAAATTAAATGAATTTTAAGGGCTAATTTTAAGAGTCTCAGTAATTCTCTGGAAATGAAAAAATGTCAGATAATCAGGACACTGAACTTTCTTTTCACTCTGGTACATTGCAAATATTTCCTGTAATTACCAGGAGCTGTAGCAGTAATACTGAAAGATGTCCCTCCCGTTAATCATTGGAATGGCTCTGCCGGCCTTTTACTGCCAGAGCGGACTTGTGCTAATGACCAGCAGAAAAATTGTTTTGGCTGGTTGTTCCCCCAAATCTTTGGCAATAGTCCAAATATTGAAGAATTGACTGCCACTACTGTTAATAACATCCCAGTAATTTCCACAATATTTTAAGAATATGCTCTGTCTCAGGGTCTAAGAGTTCAAATAGATGTAGCTTGTATTTGTGTAGCTCTTGCCACAGATGAGAACTTTGACTCTTAGATGTCTTTACTAAATCATGGGTTATACTAGATTAGATATTGCTATAATGTTGAACCCTATGTACTGTGTAGGGAGCGGTCCAAGTACAAGGAGTTTGAGATAAAGAGAGGCTGGACGTAGAAAGTAGATTTTTAGAATGCCCTTAAGGATATAGAGAGTTCTGACCATCAGACGCTGGTGTATGGGGATAGACATTAGGGAGCAAGAAGAGAAGTGATATAGAAAAAGAAGTTCTAGAGGGAGTGAGTGAGTGATGTGACAGAGAGCAGGGCTGTGGGATATTGAGTCAAGTGACAGGGAGAAGAGTGACGGAGTCCAGCGGATGGTGATAAGAGAGGAGTGCCTGGCAGTGACATGCAACTGTAGATGAAAGAGGGGTGGCGGTCACACAATGGGGAGATGTTTGAGAGAAGAGAACTGAATATGTGGGAGGTGAGGGAAATAGAACTTAGAAGATCTTGATGGAGATGTAAATCTGAGGTAAAGAGTTAGGTAAAGAAGAGCAGATCTTTGGGGTTAATGACAAGTAGCAGCGTCAAGTGTGCTTGAGATCAACAAATCTCTGGGTGGTGTGTATTCAGTGGCAACAAGAGTTATAGAGAGCAGCAGGAGTGTGGAGTGGAGGGTGTCAATCAGTGCCAGGTGTATTAGAGGACAGCAAATCAGTGTGATGGAGCGAATGAGCTCGAAGCAACAATAAGTGTGCTAGAGGGAAGTAGGATTTCAAGGAGCACACTAAAGAGGACTACAAAGCATCCACGGAGACAGCAAGTCTGTGGTGTGGAGGGCATGGTGCATTGAGAAGAATGTCAGAGGACAAGAAGTCTCGGGGTTAAGGGTACGGGACTGCAACAAGTGTGATACAAGACTGCAGTGCTGTGGAGTGGACTGTGTAGGTAAATAAGTGGATGTGTGAGTAGCTATCTCACACAGTGAGATTTCTGAGAGGTCTTTGGAGGCCACGCCCCCTTCTCCAACACTCTGCAAACGAACCTCCTTGTGGACAACTGGTTGGGGGATGAAATCCACTTTACATCTGAGGGTCCTTGGGGGCCAATGTGCTGTGGCTGACTGCACAGTGAGTGACTGGTTGTGTGAGTGGCTGTACGAGTGGGTGTGGGAGTGCCTCTACAGAGGAGTGAGTGGGTATATGAGTATTGGTATAGGTCTTTGAATGGGTATGTGAGTCGTTGTGTAATTGTGTGAGGGGGTTCTGAGAGGTTCTATGGGTTGTGAGTGGGCATGTGAGTGGTTTGTGGATGAGGTCATCACTGATATCATTTGAGATGTTATGAGTGATGTCATGAGTGATGTCACTGACCATGTCATGAGGGATGTAAAATGTGAGGTCATAAGCAGTGCATTGAGGGGGCATAAGTTATAGTTAATTCAGGTAACTATACCTGCTGAATTTCACTGGTTTTGTATGAGTAATATCTAAGCCTAACTATAACGTCCCCGTAACCTTTGTTTTTTTGAGAAATTTTTAAAATTATATTTACTATCTATAATATTTCTGTAACCTTTTGTTTTTTAAGTGAATTTCTAAGGTTTGACAAATTCTATTTTCCAACTATAAATTCCCTGTAACCTTTGTTTTTTTTTTAGTGGATTTCTAGGGTTTTTCAACTTGTACTCATATTTGCATAATGGTGGAGAAAGGGGCCGGGCCTCCCACCAGCTCCCAGTAATCTCACTTTATGGGACTTACTGGAGGTAACAGGAGGGATTTTTGGCCCCTAAGGTCCCTCAGCAACAAACAGGATTTCATCTCCCAACCAGAAGTGCACCAGGAGGAGCATTTGCAGAGTGGTAGAGAAGGGGGGCATGGCCCCCGAGAACCTCTCAGCAATCCCTCTGTGTGGGACGTACTGGAGGCAACAGAAATTGAATTTGGCCCTTAAGGACCCTCAAAAGCCAAGGGGACTTCATCCGCCAACTGGTAGTGTGCCAGGAGGAATGTTTACTGAGTGGTGGCCAGAGGGGGCATGGCCTCTGACAACTTCTCAGCAATCCCACTGTGTGGGACTTACTGGAGGTAACAGGAGGGGGAGTTGGCCCCCAAGGACCCTCAGTAGTAAAGTGGATTTCCTCCCCAACCACTTGTGTGCGAGGAGGCTCGTTTGCAGAGTGTTGGAGAAAGGGGCGTGGCCTCCAAAGACCTCTCAGTAATCTTGCTGTTTGAGACTTACTGGAAGCAACAGAACGGGGTCCTGGCCCCCAAGGACCCTCAGCATTTAAGGAGACTTTAGTCCCCAATCAGTAGTGTGTCACGAGGTGCATTTGCAGAGTGGTGCAGAAAGGGTGTAGGGACTCCAATCACCCTTCTGTGTGGGACTTATTGGATGTAGTAGGAGATGTTGGGGCCTCCAGGCAGTGGTGCACCAAAAGGCGTATTTGCATAGTGGTGGTTTAAGGGGGCGTGGGCTCTGGTCCCACTTTAAAAAATAAAATAATAATTATATATATATATATATATATGGGGAGGGAGCTGCAGGAGCTGCATGGCTTCCCTTCCCTGGGCAAATTACGGCCCGAGGACCCCATCCCCGGGGCCCGGTCTTTTTTCCTTATTTTCTTTTTTCCCCGGGCTGGTTTAGGCCCTAAAGACCCCATCCACCAAGGCAGAGGCTTTTAATTTACCTTTTAAAATGAAAGCCTTCCGGGCTGATTTTGGTCCCGAGAACCCCATCCCCATCCCCTTTTATTTATTTATTTTCTTTTAAATTGTTTTAAATAGGAGAGGAGCTGTGTGGTCCCCCCTCCCTGGGCCATTTTCAGCCTGGGGTCCCAATCCCCTGGAACCTGGCCTCTAATGTGGGTACCCTGGTCCCACCCAAGACAATGATTAACAACTGTTGGGGACCGAGTGGGGGAAGCCCCAAGGCCCACACGGTACCTGCCAGCTCCCCGTATCCTGTGGGAGCCGGCATTGCTTTCACACACAGGGAGCTGCAAAAAACGCAGCTCCCTGTATGTGAAAGGAATTTTGCTCTGTTTCCAGCAAGCAACAACCTATTTAAATGCTCTTGGCTCTGGAAGCCAATAGCCATAGCAAACAGCTATGTCCCAGGGGTAGACACCTCAAGACATTGCAGGAGCCTGCCCTGGTGGGGGTTGTCAGTCCCCGGGGACATCTTTCACTCCAGGAGAGGGCCACGTGGTTATCCTTCTTGCTTGAATTTTGTCCTGGGGTGGGTGGTTTCCGTGCTGTGTGTGGGGGGGGGGGGGTGTGACATATGGCCCCCTGCATTCAGTTTGGCAAAAGCCCATGGGAGGTGGCGGTCCTCGTGACTGGGGGTTGGAAGTGCTGGTAGCCAATCAGATCTCAGCACGAGATCGCGAGTGTTCGCAAATCATCCACGTCCCTATGTATACTACTAGAAATTACTTTAAATAACTCCACAACGACTGAACAGATTTACAACAAATCACAAATAAATGGCACTTCCATGAACCAAACTCTAACATTTTGCCAAATTTGGTCGAATTCTGTTCAACAGTTCAGGCTGTATCTTTGTTTAGACTTCCTATGGAAATTAACATGGAGAAAACACATTTTGGACCCCCCCCTTTTTTCTCAGCCCCTAATTGATGGATCACTCCAATACTTTCAAGACAGCAGCTAAATTGAGCAGCAAACGCGTTTTAAAAATTTTGGGAGGAATCATCAAATGGCACCAAAGTAATTGGCAAAATAAAAAACACTTTTCCTATGGAACCTAAATTCCGACTTTAATAAATATATATACATTTTGTGTGCTGTTTTTAAAAGAAAATTCGGGACCAAGTCAAAATGTTTCAATGTCAGAATCATGAGTTCATATTGCGACAGTACCTTGTGTCGCCTTTTCCATCTATGCGGAACGGCAGCGGCTGCTGCTTCAGATTTCCTTCCCCTCCCAGCTGTTCTCATTTCTTTCATAAATGCAGAATGTGTTTCTTGTTTCTTACTTGACACCCAGCGGAACAGGCTTATCTGACTCATTCACTCCCTGATAGGAGTGCCATTGTAAAACCATGATAATGTATTATATATGCTAATATGTTCGCATACTCAATCGAAGAAGGCGGAGGCTGCATTTACATTACCATGTCAGAGAATGAGCAGTTCAACTTGGATCAAACCACAGCAGCCGCGGGTTGGCTGAGTGGTACCTGCTCTTGCCGCAGGCGTTCTGCCCAGGGTGACTGCAGTCATTTTGCTAGAGAAAAATCCACGTAAAGTGTTTGAGTGCCTGAAAGCCCCCATCTGACACTACAAACGTACATTGGTACCACGTTCATTAATGACTCCAACACCGGGATAAAAAAATCTCACATGAATCCCTTATCCGTTTTGTGGTTGATCTTGCAATAACTAACCTCCTAGCAACCAGTTAGAAGTAATTAAGAGAGCGAGGGAGGCATTTACAGTGAGATCTGTGTATGACATGAATCTAAAAGCTTCCATTCTTTGGAAATGCAATCAATGAGTACCAATTTCAATTTGGCGAGACTAGTTCTACATAAAACGTTGTGTACGAAGAGCTTTGCAGAAAGGTGTATTTTACTAAAATATTACATTTAATTCATCAGATTAAGTGCAACCATTACAAAATATCATATTAACCCAAATTCCCACAAAGACCAGTGCTAACCTTGAGAAATTAAAATCGAATAGTTTAATGTTAAAGAGAAAACACCCGTCATGGGCATCGCCACAGCCATACAGCCATCAATACCCAGCATTACGCTCCAGCAGATAAATCGAATAATAACCAACGACGCCAGTTACAGTCAGGGTTGTACATTCCATAGCCTTACCATAAAATATTCAAATATCAGCAAGAGTCATGTAAAGGTGCAACAACCAACATCATATACCTGAAACAGAGCTCCAAAGACAACAAATGCGTCAAGAATGAAACCATCACCAATATATTCAAAAATAGTACTTTATTACCAATTAGCACCATATTAGGCTTCAAAACCGCAAAATAGTACAATCACCTAGGGGTTTATTATCAAGGGCCATATCTCCGCTTTAGCAGGACTTTTTCCAGCTAATGCAGCAACATTTTTATCGCCCTATTAGCAAGCAGTCGCTAACAGCATTTAGCGACAGCTTATAGGCGATAGCTACAGGTTTGGGGCCCGCTTTGCATGTTAACGATGTTTATCGCTAATGACATGCAAAGTGGGCGTACCGAAACTGTTAGCAACTGAAAACAGTCGCTAACACAGCTATCGCCTATTGGCAAGGCAGGCGAAGCGACAAAAAAAATCGCGCTAAGCGCGATTATCGCTAAAACCTAACGCCTGCTTAGACCACTTCTTAACCTGTATATCCAATGGGAGGTGGATATTCAGTTTAAGTCCCCATTAGCGGTGATGCCTGAATATCGCTGGATTCCCAGCGATATTCACGCATTTCGCCGCTATCCCCGGATATTTTATCGCTTTGGAGATAAACGTTGCTAATAGCGCGATATCTCTGTGATGATATCCGGCAATAGCCGGCGATAAAAAAAAATCTTCTAAGCACATTTAGCGATAATTATCGCTATTTGTTGCCAATATGTCCCCAAATTCGCACCAAAAATGCTAAATTACAATTACCACAATCACAGCTACTGAACGCCCAAGCCTCGCAGTGAAACCACGCACCCCAGCTGCCATCAAATGCTAATGTCAAACAGCCAAAGGTCAACTACATATATAGTAATATATTGAACCAAACTACAAACATCTCACATGAGGCTACCATATAAATCATCAAAATCCTGCAACCGATTGTGACCAGCAGTTGCCATCAAATAACAACACCGATTTTACAGCGCCTACACACATTTTTTCTTTAATGAGATTTGATCTCACTGCACAGAATTACATCTTTGGACTGCGTGCAGATCTTTAGAATGGTGGTCAGTGAACATTCAAACTAGCGGGTGCAAGTTTGTGAACTAAACAGCACCGGGTTAGACAGAAGTGAACAATCCGATCTACTTCTTCCTGCGATAGTTAGGGGAGATGTTTCTTATGGGACCAAATAGAACATTAATATTCATGTATTGTCCCATGAAGTTGATCAAAAAGTCATACGTTTTAAAACAGTTTTTTAATAGCGATCATAAAATATTGGATTAGTGACTTGTCTACTGAAGGAGCTTGACGTTATCTGCGGTGTTTGGGGTGGGCTAATCCCCACAAGAAAGTACTGCCAAGAATTTGGGTCAAAAATACACTGACGATTTGGCTAAAATACCAAGGGGCAGATTTACAATTACTGGTGCATCCCTGCATATCGGCAGGGATGCGCCAGTAATTGTGTGCCGCAGCTCCGCCACCCTTGATGCGCCGCATTTACAATGTGGCGCACCATGGGGGAAAAAAACGGCACAGATGCGTCACGCATCTGTGCCGTAAAAGCGGCGCATTGCTGGAGTTGCGTCGCAAGGGCGACGCAGCTCCAGCAATGATTAGGGGCGCCCTATGTGCACAATGCTGCGTCAATCCTTACGCCTGCTTCAAGCAGGCGCAGGGTTTTGATGCAGCATGGGCCCAAAAGTGACTGAGTGAAATCTTGTAGATTTCACTCAGCCACTTTTGGGAGGCGTTCCTGCACCGGAACGCCTCCCCCTGCGATGGTACGCCTCTTCTGGCGCAGGGCTTTACAACATGACGCATCTGGGAGATGTGTCACGTTGGAAATACCCCGCACCATGGCACATCTTTTGCGCCGCCGTTGCATCACAAAAGTGACGGAACTGTGCCGTAAAAGCGGCTCAAGGGGCTTGTAAATCTGCCCCCAAAGGTTTTACGGGCAATATATATAACCTATACATGCATTTTCTAAGATGGCTTTCTCTGGGTCTCACCACCTTCAAACCATCTTCCACCCCTTTTCCTTCCGCGTGTTTTCATTTTCCCATCCTAATACTTCCAGGAGAATCTCATTCATGGTCAATGACACACACCTGCTGGGAAGAGCCAGGATGGGAAAATGAAAAGGTACATGCCACGCCTAAGGCTGCACAGCAAACTATTAGGTTAGACATGGCTTTGATGTTTAGACAGAAAAGCCACCACTCAGATTACAGAGACTTTGTAGGTTCTGACAGCAGAGATGTTTCCCTCGTCATATTAATCCTTCAGCCTCAATCCACCATCACCATCTATCTACTGTGAGCGCGTAGTCACATAAAAAAACCTTCTGACGAGTAGAGCAGCAAGTAAGTCCCACTGGCACAAATAAAATACATTGTAATATGTGATTTGATGATTGAGACTTAAAGTGATAGCTGGTCTTTTTTTTTCTTTTTGTTCTTATCAAATTTTAAGGATACATGATTTAAAAATATTTTTAAGCTTTTGTTAAATTCTCATATTAGAACAGCGTCAGGGAATATGAAATTGATGTCTACCCCTTAAATATATGCTCCAAGCTCAAATCCAATTATGCATGCAAAGGAGTATGAAGATGTTGTTTACTTTTTAATTGATTCTTATCTTTTAATATTAATTTGTATGTATTATGAGAATATTTTTATGTGTGATCATGCTATTGATCGAAATAAACCTCCTCCTATTACGGAGGCTTCTTGAGGCCTCTGATAGGTCTGCAAAGTCTCAGGTTTCAGCCCTTCAGACATGCCACTACTCACTGTACAGCAAACAGTCCAGTACTACAACGGTGAGATAAAGAGTGGCACAAGGTGACAGACAGTCCTGCACTGAACTAAACTATACTTCTTGGGATTTCAAGCTCATTTTTAAGGCAGTAATGTGGTTCTGTTCTGATTGCCATAATCGCGCAAATCACCAAAACTTTGTGAAACAAAGCAAGATTTCAAGTGCAGGCATGGCTGGTTCAGGTACGAGTGGGGAGGCGGGGCGGAGGCAGGGTGGGGGGAAGTTGACTTATGACGAATAGGAAAAACAAAATGTGTAAATAAATAAAACCACTTACCTTGCGCTCCCCGCATCCCCCAGTTGGTGATGCAGTGAGCTCAAGATAAGTGGTTTTATTTATTTTATTTTCCCTATTCCGTCATCTGTCGACTCCCCCCCCCAAACCACCCTACCGCTCTTACCTGAATAGGCCGCGCCTGTTCGTGTGGACAGTTTTATCTCTAGATCGTTTTCCAAGCTATCTGTCGTCTGAGTCAGGCAACAGTTATAGGATTAAGAGGGGGAAACTATCTGATATCAAGGAAACAAGAGCTATAGTAGGATTTTTGTGGCCCATGGGGGGCTATGGATCTCCGGTATTTTATATCTGCGTTTATGGACACCAGGCAGCATAATGGACCAGCACTTCAGGTTCTGCTAGTCTTGTTGGGGAATTTGTTGCCTTCTGTGTGGTTTTGGCTTCTGAGATCTTGACTGGTTACATGTAGGGGCTTACGGCAATAGAATTTGGGAGAGGATAAGGTCTGCCAGCTAGATTGCCGACTTTGGTGCTGGAAACCAAGGTTCGAGCCTCGGGGTCGCGTCTACATCTCGTGATTCTGGGCAAATCTCTTAATCTCCCCGTACCTGAATGTGTCCTTGTGTAACGTAACCAGTGCTCATGCAAAGTGCTCCAATACCTTCGGGTCGAGTTTGCGCTATATAACTCTGCATAAAAACATATATATATATATATATATATATATATATATATATATATATATATATATATATATATATATATATATATATATATATATATATATGCTACATGCAGTAACACATGACCTAAAGTAGAAGCTATAGGTTTCTGTCACTTTTTTCTTACTTTTATCCCAGTGACTAATTGACTCTTTGTTGTTGCAGGAGCAGGTTACCTGGTGTTTGTAAAGTGACCAGTCAATGGTAATGTTAACTTGAGCTGGTGCATAAGCTACCAGTTGCTGATACTCAATTCCATTCTGAGAGGTGGTCAGATTAGGACCTCATGTGCCTCGTTTTACTACCACACAAGTTGGAACAAATGCTACACCAATGTTCTGTCTCCCATTTTTGAGCAGTGTCTAACCCTTTTTCAGTAATTCAATTTATCACCTTGTGAGTGCTTTGTCTGATGTTTTGTCGGCTCTTTGTTTCACTATTTGACTGTATTGTATTTGATATATTCTCAGTGCTATGTCTGATGCTTGTCCATGTTGTGTCTGCGACTTTTTAGGTCTGACTTACAGGCAGTTTTAGCTGTCTGCTTTTTTTACGACCTCTTGTGGATAATACCAAAAACGTAGAGTAGGCTTGGAGCCTGCCCATTGTTTTCCATTGGTTGGCATTCTTGTCATTCTCATGTTCTTGCTTCTTATTCAGTGCCTTTCCTTCCTTTTCTTATGGTTGGCTTTCACCTGGTGCATAACTTCTTTGCCATTTTTTTCCTTGGAATGCTTGTATCCTTCCACTGCTCAAATTCAGAGAACTACTTTTTTCTTTCAGCACTCCATGATAGTTTATGTGTTTCATAGCTTTCTGCCTTGTTGTGCTGATTCCACCCCTCAAATACCCCAGCATGCTTCATTCTGCTCCCTCACCCCTCAAACCGTAGCTCGTCCATTACCCCCAACCATCCCTGAATTTGTTTTTATTTTTTTTAAATATATTTTCTCTTCTTCAATCCTTGAATGTGATGAACCTTTGTTTCCTCTCGGCTCACAGGCACTTCTCATTGCTACCCCCTATATTTATTTAACCCCAAAGTGCTCCTCCATTTTTGCACCCCTACCCCACTCATAGAAGTTTTTTAAAAGCAAAAGTTTCTTTACATTTATTTTTAGGATTTGTCAATTGCATTTTGCCTCTGCTTTATTGAAATATGCTTTTTCACTTTTAATGTAATTTTCTTTTAATTTAATTTTCTTTATTTACCGCTCCAAAGTTGGTGTCCACCATTTAGGACTGACAATTTGTTTTCTTTTAACCCCTTGCATGCTGGTGACGGCTCCCGTCCGTCATGGCACACAGTGCTCATGTGCTGATGACGGCCGGGAGCCGTCACGACCATGCCCGCGATCGGAATGTGCCTCACAGGAGCGGAATTCCGGCCGCGGGCAAGGGGTTAAATAACCACATCAAGGTGCAAGTATGCACATGAGCGACAATTTGTACATGCACATACACAATTTCAATTGACCAACAGGCAATCATGATGCATACGTGCACGTGTCATGCGAAATATATCAACAAGAATCATGCATATGTGAATTCAAGGCATTAGACGTTTTTCTTCTGCCCCCTCCTCCCCTCACCCCTCAATGCTGCACAGTTCTGCCAATGTTAAACCACAACAACAAATAGCTTTGGCAAAGCCAATAGGTTGAAAAGGCGAGTTGCATTGGCTTTTCCAATGATTAATCAGTGTAGCATTTCATGCTTTATGAGTGCAGTGTCTTGCACTTTCAATTATTATGTTTTACATTTTGTTACAGGTCTGATATTTTGTCGGTGCTCTTTCTGATTTTTCTCCTGACCGATACCTTAGTTTGGTGTCTGAAGATTAGAGACTACTGTGCCAGGTGTGAAGTACTTTTTTGAGTATTATTCCTAATGCTCTGGGAGTGCTGTCTGATGCTTTCTCGGTGAGATGTCTTAGGCTTGATAGTGATGTTCCCTCTGATTTCTCACTGCTCTGCTATAGGTGACACATTTTCTGTGCAGTGTCTGAGGCTATGACTTGTTGCTTTGTGAGAATTGTGTCTCATGATCTGTAATTGATTCTGGTGCGCTGTTAGTAGCCTATCTGATGCTTTGTCATGATGTGTGTGATGCTTTGCAATGGCTCAGCCTGATGCTGTGTCAGGGCTATGTCTGATGCTTTGCTGGAATTGTGTGAGTGGTGGGTGTCAGATGTTCTATCAGTGCTGTGTCCGATGCTTTGTGGGGATTGTTTTGTGAGTGTTGTCTGATGCCTCGTCAGGGCTGTGTCCAATGGTTTGTGTGTAGTATTGTTTGAGTGTTGCATCAGATTCTTTCCCATTGTTATCCCTGTCTCACTATTAGCGAAATGTCCACGGCTTTGTCCACGTTGTATCTGATGCTTTTGGATGGTCCTTGTCTGGTGCTTTAGCAGTGGTACATCTGATGCTTTTTATGTGCTAAGTCTAATGCTTCCACGGTGCTTTGGATGATGTTTTTTTACTGTTTTATTTGAAACATGTCTAATGATGTGAACTGAAACTTTGGGCCTTATTACGAGTGGTCCAGCCACCTTCAATCTGGCTGCAGTATTGTATGTTTGGCGGACGGACCACTATTTGACCGCTGCAACCACCAGGCATCCGCGTCCCCTGGTGGTGGCATGACGGTCAGGGCTCAGTATATGCTGGCAGAAAAGCTGCGGCCCCACCGCCGACCTTCCATAGCGGTCAGCACCACCATGTAAAAGCTGGCGGGGGTGAAACAAAGGTGACCCTACAGGGCACCCCTTGCCCCATGCAGGTAGATGCATGCAGGGGGACATGTTGTGCCCCCTTGTGGGCAAGCACCCCCACAGTTCCAGCACTGCATGGACTCTACACTCCTTGCTTTGCTGGAACGCGCTGTGGCAGTCCCACGGCTGGGCAGTATTAACCCCTCCCATGCTCGTGACGGAACCGTTCCGTCACGAGCCTCGGGTGGGCTGTGCAGGTGACGGAACGGTTCCGTCACGGCCCGCTCGCCGCGCCTGCGCGGTGTGAATTCCTCGCCTGCGCTGACGTTCTAAAGATTGGGCGGGGCCGTGACGGACCGTTCCGTCACAAGCACAGCTCACCCGCGGGCCTTGATGGAGCGGTTCCGTCACGAGCACAGGAGCACCGCGCTGCCCCGCCTCCCCCTTAGCGCTGCGGCGGAATAGCTGCCGCAGCGAAGGGGTTAAAGGCTCATTGAGCCTTCGGGGATCACCACACTGCTCGCCTGCCAGACAACAATTTGTATCTTAATCTGACAGGTGGACAGCATTCGGGTTTGGCAATGCGGGAGCGGGGTGTTGGTGAACTCCCCCTCTACCGCATTGCCAAACTTGTAATGAGGCCCTATGTCAGTATGGACTGTGTCAGGCCTGATGAACCTTCTTTTATTGAAAGTGTTGACCCTGTTGGTCATTACTTCTCTACCATTGCTGGGTTATTTGTTTTTTTAGTTGTGGTTGTTGTTGAGAGTGCTTTGCGCAGTCCTTATGGCTGCTGAGTAAGGTATAGCGTTTTCTTTGTGCTGGCGAGTCTTTCATAACATAGCGTTAAGATATTGCTAACTCTTGCATCTTTTCACACCTTGTGGGTCAGGTTAAGTTTGATGTAACCATTTTGGACCTGATCCACAAAGGGCCTCTGCGCTCGTAGCAAAGGCTCCCCAGTTGAGGCAAAGGCCAACAACTCATGACGACGGCCCCACAGTCGTGATTGGGGGCCACAGTCGTGGCGGGACCTCCACATTGCAGTTTCTCATTGCGAAGTCCCGCCATGAGTGTGGGCCCTCCAACCACGACTGCGGGCCCTCTGCCAGGAGTGCGGAGGCCCTTTGTTAATCGGTCCCATAGTATTTGGGGTAGTTGTCATCTGTTTTTAGATATTTACTGGGGACGAACAGTAAAGGCAAGTTCTATGGACAAAGCTACCTAAGAACACACACTGCGATTGAAGAGTGAATTAAGCAATGTTAGAAGTATTATTTTTGGCTAAAAATAATTGATTTATTGGTAGCTATCATGTTAAAAAATTGGGTAAGGTGGAAATAGAACACCCACTGCCAATTGCTCGTGTGGCATTACAGTCCATAGTTTTTCCAGCAATCCACCACTCTAGATTGGAGCACCTGCAACCCCCCATGGTGCTACCAGATTCAAGCTGAACTTTGCTGATGAGGCCGAGGTAGGCTGGAACTGGTTTGGGGTGCACTCTCGTCTGGAGGTGGCCTGCCTTGGCACCTCGAGTTGGACTGTTCTTGTTGCAGAAGGACCAAGATTGTTTTCCCCATGGCTGATGTTTATATAGAAAGGTACAGTTGGCAAAAACACTTTGGGCTGGAATGTGGCGCAGGGCTCGCCAATGACTGAGATTAATTTAAGCATCCCTTCTAAAACCTTTGGAGCGAATGGGGGGAGAGTGTTGGGTCGAGGATGGGGAAAGCATTGCACCAGAGAAAGAGCAATGTAAGAGGCATGGGGAGAAGGACACATGGAAAGAAGAACAGAGCACAGCATCGTGGGAGAGTAGAACATGGAACACAGAGATGGGTGGGAAGCACATGAGGGTGAAAAGCACACAAAAATGATGACAGAAATACAGGGAGCAGGGGAGAAGCACACAAGGGCGAGAACAACACAAAGCATGAAGGGGGCATTGAAGACATACACAAGAAAGAAAACAGAGCATGAGCGACATATGGGGGAGCTATGGGAGAAAGAGGGGGCAGATGAAAAACACATGCACTCGCTTTAAGTGGTTAACCAAAAAGAAAATAAAAGAGAAAAGTGGAAGGATAGAAGCTGTGCAGTCAGAAAGTTGGCAAAGACGCTATTCTCCATGGTAGAGACAAACACAAGAATGATAAAATGTGACATGGAAAGCCATCGAATAGGAAGCTATCAAATGAGAGTGACACTAAAGCCAACCAATGGAATGAATGGAGGGCTGCAGCGCCTGTTTTTTCTGGGTAAGTGTAATGGCTGGATTTTCTGTTTAGATGGGATCAGCCCCCAGGGGCCCCTGTGACCCAGCCAAAACGTACTCACCTTCCGTCCTCAGGACCACCTATCCAGGCACCTGGTACCTACCTGAGGATAGGGAACTCGCAATATACAAGCTCATATTATTAAGAACACCACTAAATCTATAGGGATACTAAGAATACTCACTGATTACTAGGGATATCCATACCCTACACCACACTTATTTACATCAGTTGGTCTCGCGGCCACCCTGACCCAGACCGTTCTACCCTAGGGCAGATCTGACACACAATCTGGTGCGTCTACACACGGGCCTGCAGAACCCAATGCTCCCTTTTCCAAACCGTTCGCGATCCTGCGAAACCTAAACACTAGTTCAACCACCTAGTGCTCTCATTAGCTCAAGCCACAATCCTGTGGGTATAAACACTGGTTTGACCCCCCCAGTGCTCTCATTAACGCCGCATGTCAAACGACGACCACATTCCTATGAACACCTATACATATATATATATATTGGGATATTATCTCAGCTGTCTACTCGGGATGAAACTACAATAATAACTTTGATTGTGGGTCCAGATTATTGTGTATTACCTGCTCTTGGCATCAAAGGTCCACTCACTCCCTATTTATGTGATCACCACTTACCTGATTGGGATTACTCATCCATTCATGCGCCTGGGATTACCTAGAAGCGCCGTTTACCTTTAGTGAACAAGAATAGGGACTACACACCAGTTAGTTATAAACTGGGGACATTTTATTATAGTAATATAAACATTAATACAAATCTAACAAAGGCTATAGGTAGAACACACCGCTTGAAAGAGAAGGATTACACATAACAGGAACACTCCGCTGAAAGGGAAAAGATTAGCAATGCAAAAGCCCAGGGAATAAAGATAAGATTAAGATGCAAGTGTAAAGTAAATTAATATAACAGGAACGCCTTCACCTTATTAGTGTGTAGTCTTGTTCTAGCTGTCATCTGGGTTCCTCTCTCGTCTGTGCCTTGGGTCATCTCATGCTCTCTCTCTCCTCTCCTGCACTCTTGGGTACACCTCTGCGCTGATCGCTCTGTCTCTGGACTCCTCTTCCCCACACAAACTGTCTCTTCACCTTGCGTCTTCAATCTTTTAATAGTTCCTGCCGCTCTGATCACCGTTCATTCCACTATCTTAGTCGCTCTTTCTCTGCGCCAATGTCCAATCCCATCTGCTCCCATAGGTTAATCCACGAGCTCTCCTCTATCTCTTCTAAAAGGCATTACTTCAGACTCCAGCTATTCACACTTCCTCCTGATAAACAACTGCTTCTGACTGCTTCCTTCAGTTCCAGCTCACTATTCAACTCAGCTCTTCTCCAGATTGAACCCTCTCTCTCTCTCTCTGCCAACTCCACTCCACTGCTCTCCTCTCTGCTGGACTCTCTCCTCGACTGACTCCTCGACTCCCCTCTGCTTGACTGACTGACTCCGCCTCTGCACTTCACAAATATAGAATGCTGTTTCCTCATGGAAAGTTCCATCCATCAGCCCTCCGCTTACCAGGCCTCTGCATCACCTCGCATCAAGGACACACACCAGCCGGCCGGCCTTTTGTTGTGTCTTCTACACAGAGAATAATACAGCCTACCGATAAGGGCTGGCCCAGACCGGTTCTCTCCAAGTGGAAAACAGCCTTAACTATAAACTTCGCCTTTGCCCTGAAAAGCCTCCCTGCTTCCATCAAGATGGAGTCTCTCTAGCTTTAGGCCTGAAAGGGGTGAAATGCTCCTTAGCTCTGTCAGAATACCTACATAAACCATACCAATATATCTAATATGTCAAAGCCAATAGGCAATAGACAGGTTAAAGTCAAGAATAAAGGCATATTAAGCAGCTATCCTCTTCTAGGTCTGGAAAAAGGGCTTAAAAGGGCCAACACAGGCTAAGAATGCCTATACTAGATGCGAGCAAGAATAATGATCTATTATCATTGCTAAATAAAGCCAAAAACCCTGCCATTACACTGCACCCTAGATCCTTATCTTGCGAGCATCTTATAAACAACAACAACCATCTAAACAAACATCAACATAATCTATCCAACATAGGCTAAAAAACACCTATCCTAGATGTGAGCAAGATTAAGATCTATATCACTGCTAAATATCCCTGCCATCCACCCTTAGATCCTTATCTTGCGAACATCTGACAAACAATAACATCTAAATAAACAAACATCAACACAATCTATCAACAAATCAAAACCTAAAAAACTCCCTAAAAACAATGACAACTCAAGAAAATTCCACCTGAAACTCAATTGTAGGGAATAGAAACCTAAAAACAAATCAAAGCACCCTTGACTTGAATGCTGAAAATATCTGAGATTGGATCTGATAACAACAGAAACTAACCAAAGCATCCTCAAACTAAATGTTCCTCAACTTCTAATGATAACTGGTGAAATCTAGTGATGTAGGGACTTATGTGTTGAATGAAAACAGCAAGGGGCCTAAATGGGCCTACTTCGGACAACTTAAGGCTAAATGTGTTTCAACTCCTAATGAGAAAACAAGAAAGGGCCTAAATGAGCTCTACCTACTATAGGCAAGTTAAGCTAATGATGAATCATGAAACTATTGGTGTAGGGGCTTGTTTGTGTGATGAAAATAACAATAGGCCTAAATGAGGCCTACCTGCTGACATTAGTCAATTTAAGGTGAAATCTGAGAAATAAACATGACAAACTGTTGCAAGGTCTGGATAAACATTAACACATAAGCATACTAAAAGACACACCACCCAGAACCATCTAAATTGTAAGGTAACCACCCTATGATCAAACAAGGTGAAAATGCAAGAACAGTAGAAAACTACAACCCCAGTCTACAAGATTACTAGTGTAACATCAAGCTTAAATCACACAGTGGAGCACATGTGTGCGCCATCATTCAAAAAAGTCCTTCATGTGGAAAAACTATAATAGGTGACATATTTTTTTTGTTTTTAAAGTGGGGCCTGCTTGTACAAGGGATTATGAATCAAGTCCTTTTACAATCCTGTAACAAATAAAACATGTTTGGGTTTCATTTCTTTTTAAAAGTGGGGCCTGCTTGTCCAAGGGATTATTCAATGTCCAAATTCTTTTATAATACTGTTACAAATAAAACATTTTTTTGTTCTTGTTCTTTAAAAGTGGGGCCTGCTTGTAGTGATGTCAAAATTGCAGGCCAAGGAATTAAATAACTTAGTCACAATAGGTGACACGTTTTTTTGCTTTAAAAGTGGGGCCTGATTGTCCAAGGTATTATTTAATGTCCAAATTCTTTTATAATACTGTTACAAATAAAACACATTTTTTTTCTTGTTCTTTAAAAGTGGGGCCTGCTTGTAGTGATGTCAAAATTGCAGGCCAGGGAATTAATAACTTTGCTTTAAAAGTGGGGCCTGATCGTCCAAGGGATTATTTAATGTCCAAATTCTTCAGTGTAGGCCACCACCCTGCATCCTGGACACTTCCTCCAATGCGGCCATCCATCACCCGGTCTGGTCTGGTCTTGTCTGGTTCCATCATCCAAAACAATAAACTAAAATAATAACATGAAAATAAAAAGCTAAAACAAATAAAGGGAGTGGGCAGACGCACGCACGCACCCCAACTGCAGCCATCCTAGAAACAAGAGAAGAAGTATCATTATTCTTGTAAAATAAAATTTTCCATTTAAAAAGCACCCCGGGTGCCTTTCATTATTGAAAAGAAAATATCCTAATTAATTAAAAACATTCAAAATTTAACTTTTAGTAACATTGAGTGGGGCCTAACATACCCTAATCCTAACTAAGCCAGTCTCACCCTTCTGGGCAAGAGCCATGCTACAATGTGAAAAAAAAATTTTGGAGTACCGCCCAAATGGTGACAGCATCAGCAGGGCACTGCAAGCCTCCCAATTTCCATGGTCAGAGTCTGAAGAGCCAGGCCACCCCGCCCTTAAATAAACAAGCCGTGCGCGGAAGAAAATTGAACTGTAGCCAATCATAACACACTGGGACGTGATCGAAACTTGCAGAATGAAGGGAAATTCATCTGCGCAGACCAGCTGGTCTGCCAAGGTCAAAAAACAAATTCCTTATGCCTGTTCTCATGGCCTGATTCTCAAACTAACGGAGGCTAATATTAATAAAAAAAACAATTCTGTTACAGTGTATTGCCAATTAAAAAAGATCCAATTTTTTTTTAAAAAAAGACGTTTGTCCAACTAATTCAACTAAAGGCAAGACATGGAAAATTTGAGCACTTATTTAAAAGGGGCAACTATCTTTTGCACACCAAATTATATACATTCTGCATTTGAGAAACGAATTAACATGGCCCATTTGTCAAAAAGAAATAATTTGTAAAACAACATAATAATGCAGATACATTTCAACATTATATTTAAGTTCACATTTTTTGATGACACATTTATAAAAGCATACATTTTAATTCACATTTGGGAAAATAATAATGTCACATTTTAAATTTTTTCATTCAAAAGCACATGGTTGCCTCACACTAATTAAAAGCACATGTTACCACGCACTGTCGGGCAATATTTATTATTCTAAACCTATTATTATTGCAACCATCACATTCCTGTCTAGATGGAAACCCCTCACAGAAATAATTAATGAAAACAGCTCGTAGCGTGCACTCTAACGGGCCATCTTTTTAACATTTCACTCATTTTAAAAGAACACAGCTTTCTCCGTAAGGTTGATTTATAACCACATCAATTCCAAGGTGAACCCACACAAATTCGTAGACGCATTTCAAAAGGAATGTGAAATGAACAGAACCCTCCTCAAAACACAAGATGTTACCTTTCCGTCAAAAAAACTGACAAAGCACGCAGGCTGACCAAGGAACCAAAAAAAAAGTCAAAATCAAACCATCAAAAATCCTTAAAATAATTCACTGACTTTTATAGTCAGGTCAGATAATCATGCATGTTGACAGCATGTAAAAAATAAAGGCTGCCATCTCAACTCAAGATATTAACCCTTTGGCAGCTCAAATAGAAACATTTCCCAACGTCCATTTATACATGGGAAAATCATTAGCACATTTCTTCACGTTTACAAAAGACACGTACATATTTTCAAAAACGTTATCCCCAAGCACCCGAGAAAGATCCAGCTCTCTCCTGCCAAACGTAATGATAACATGCCCTGTCCAAGCCATGACCACATGGCGCTATTCACAAGCCATATTTACAAGACAAGCCTTTCACAAACAACATTTCCAAGGCGCAATGCACAAGGAACACAATAAATCAACATGAGAACATGCACCTCACAAATCACAAAAATATGGCGCTATTCACAAGTCATATTTACAAGACAATCTTTTCACAAACAATGTATCCAAGGCGCAATGCACAAGGAACACAGCAGATCAACATGAGAACCTGCACCTCACAAGTCACAATAATATGGCGCTATTCTAAAGCCATATTTACAAGACAGTAAACAAACTCAAAAAATGACACGCTTTTCACAAGGAATATATTCAAAGCACCATTCACAAGCAACACAGCAGATCAACATGAGAACATGCACCTCATAAGGCACATTAAAATGGCGCTATTCTAAAGCCATATTTACAAGGAGCTATATTCAAAAAACTCCACAGATCATATTAAAATGAACACATTTCACATTGCACAGCATAAGCAGATGCAGCAAGCAATTTAATGGGCAATTTAAAAGCATTTTTTACACACATTTATACAATTGGACCATCACATAGATGTAACTGGCTTCCTCATGTAATGCCATCCTTCAATTCTGACAGTTTAAACACCAAGATGAAAACCATTCCTTCCACCCTGAATAAGCCAAATGCCATGATGTAATACAATCTCCTCACGCTGCAACTGTTCAAGCCAATAGGTCTAACAGGCTACATAAACTGCAACATTACGCCAGATGGAACTAGCGTTCAGGGCACTCCCTCAGAACACATGGGCAACTCTCTAAGCACATGGCCAGATCACACAGGCTTCGTAAACTGTCCGACTACGCCAAAATGTAATTGGCGTTCATGGCACTCACTAACAACACATGGGAACCTCTCTAAGCACATGGCCAGGCACACAGAGTTCGTAAACTGTCCGACTACGCCAAAATGTAATGGCTGGATTTTCTGTTTAGATGGGATCAGCCCCCAGGGGCCCCTGTGACCCAGCCAAAACGTACTCACCTTCCGTCCTCAGGACCACCTATCCAGGCACCTGGTACCTACCTGAGGATAGGGAACTCGCAATATACAAGCTCATATTATTAAGAACACCACTAAATCTATAGGGATACTAAGAATACTCACTGATTACTAGGGATATCCATACCCTACACCACACTTATTTACATCAGTTGGTCTCGCGGCCACCCTGACCCAGACCGTTCTACCCTAGGGCAGATATGACACACAATCTAGTGCGTCTACACACGGGCCTGCAGAACCCAATGCTCCCTTTTCCAAACCGTTCGCGATCCTGCGAAACCTAAACACTAGTTCAACCACCTAGTGCTCTCATTAGCTCAAGCCACAATCCTGTGGGTATAAACACTGGTTTGACCCCCCCAGTGCTCTCATTAACGCCGCATGTCAAACGACGACCACATTCCTATGAACACCTATACATATATATATATATTGGGATATTATCTCAGCTGTCTACTCGGGATGAAACTACAATAATAACTTTGATTGTGGGTCCAGATTATTGTGTATTACCTGCTCTTGGCATCAAAGGTCCACTCACTCCCTATTTATGTGATCACCACTTACCTGATTGGGATTACTCATCCATTCATGCGCCTGGGATTACCTAGAAGCGCCGTTTACCTTTAGTGAACAAGAATAGGGACTACACACCAGTTAGTTATAAACTGGGGACATTTTATTATAGTAATATAAACATTAATACAAATCTAACAAAGGCTATAGGTAGAACACACCGCTTGAAAGAGAAGGATTACACATAACAGGAACACTCCGCTGAAAGGGAAAAGATTAGCAATGCAAAAGCCCAGGGAATAAAGATAAGATTAAGATGCAAGTGTAAAGTAAATTAATATAACAGGAACGCCTTCACCTTATTAGTGTGTAGTCTTGTTCTAGCTGTCATCTGGGTTCCTCTCTCGTCTGTGCCTTGGGTCATCTCATGCTCTCTCTCTCCTCTCCTGCACTCTTGGGTACACCTCTGCGCTGATCGCTCTGTCTCTGGACTCCTCTTCCCCACACAAACTGTCTCTTCACCTTGCGTCTTCAATCTTTTAATAGTTCCTGCCGCTCTGATCACCGTTCATTCCACTATCTTAGTCGCTCTTTCTCTGCGCCAATGTCCAATCCCATCTGCTCCCATAGGTTAATCCACGAGCTCTCCTCTATCTCTTCTAAAAGGCATTACTTCAGACTCCAGCTATTCACACTTCCTCCTGATAAACAACTGCTTCTGACTGCTTCCTTCAGTTCCAGCTCACTATTCAACTCAGCTCTTCTCCAGATTGAACCCTCTCTCTCTCTCTCTCTGCCAACTCCACTCCACTGCTCTCCTCTCTGCTGGACTCTCTCCTCGACTGACTCCTCGACTCCCCTCTGCTTGACTGACTGACTCCGCCTCTGCACTTCACAAATATAGAATGCTGTTTCCTCATGGAAAGTTCCATCCATCAGCCCTCCGCTTACCAGGCCTCTGCATCACCTCGCATCAAGGACACACACCAGCCGGCCGGCCTTTTGTTGTGTCTTCTACACAGAGAATAATACAGCCTACCGATAAGGGCTGGCCCAGACCGGTTCTCTCCAAGTGGAAAACAGCCTTAACTATAAACTTCGCCTTTGCCCTGAAAAGCCTCCCTGCTTCCATCAAGATGGAGTCTCTCTAGCTTTAGGCCTGAAAGGGGTGAAATGCTCCTTAGCTCTGTCAGAATACCTACATAAACCATACCAATATATCTAATATGTCAAAGCCAATAGGCAATAGACAGGTTAAAGTCAAGAATAAAGGCATATTAAGCAGCTATCCTCTTCTAGGTCTGGAAAAAGGGCTTAAAAGGGCCAACACAGGCTAAGAATGCCTATACTAGATGCGAGCAAGAATAATGATCTATTATCACTGCTAAATAAAGCCAAAAACCCTGCCATTACAGTAAGTCAACCATAGGCATTTCACTACCAAACGGCTGGCACTGTCTCATAGGCTCGACCTCAAAAGCATCCAGGTCACAACCAAAATGGTATAAGGCGCTACAATGTTAGAAGGAAGCCAGAAAAAGGTGTTCATCTGGTAAGTAGGATGCCTCCAATATACTTAACAAGCATAAGCTAGTTTATCCTCCTGCCTGATGCCAATGAAACTTCCTATTATTTTTATGACTGCATATACGTTAGTTTGAGTAGCAGCAGCTTTTATTAAAAGATGAATAGTCAGTTATCTCCTGCATTAGAAGTGATCCATTCCCTTTCCTTTGCACCTCAGATGCGCCCATCCCTGTCCTGGAAAGTTTGATTTGTTGAGTCTTCTGGAGGGGGTGCTCTATGTGAAATTATAAGACTGAGCACGCTTGACACCAATGCTGCTGGTAGGGTGTCGAAAGTATATACTTAGATGAATGAAGCACTTGGAATAATTTACACTCTATCAGGTAGATTCATCAAGCCGAAATCGGCTCGCAAAGGGCCAGATTCTGAGAATCTGGCCCTTTGCGAGGGCTATTTTTGCATTTGGGATTCATCATCCCAAATGCAAAAATCTCAATTCTAGAAATCGCTAAATTGCGATTAATTGCATTTAAGGAATCTCAATTTGAGATTCCTTAAATGCAATTCATGAACCCTTTAGGCCCATAGGAATGAATGGGAAAGCCATTCCTTATTTGCGATTAGCAATTAGCGAATCGCAAATAAGGAAACAGTAGAAATCGCATAAAATATTGCGATGTCTACATGCATCCCGTTTTGCGAGTCTTTAATAGCGAATCCTTAAAATTCACTATTAAGGACTCGCAAAACATGACCATGATGAATCTGGGGGTTAGTCTCCTAAAAGTGTACATTCAACTGTATGCTATTGTTGATGTAACATATATTCTTAGCTCTATAATTCTTGTATTGATATTTAGGATCTTGTCATCCACAAAGGAACCTTTTGTGGAGAAGTCTAAAAGCTCTTCCAGAAGCCCAGTGTAGCAGCCAAAACAAACCTTATAATGTTCTTGAACCAAGTCAGAATTTAAGAGCAACAAAGAGCCAGGTGCGTGGTCATAGAAGGACCCATTAGGATTCAAATTATATTTCTTCTATATGGGTGACTCTCACAGCTGCTGACTTGAGGGAATCGACCAAGTACTCAATATGTAGCAAGTGAGGTCTCCTACTCACATTTTCCTCAGTCTCTGAAAGGACAGATGGATATCATTCATTTTCTGGGATTTTTTTAGCGCTGGGTCAGACATCATCACTTGTCAAAGGCAAATAACTTTAAGGGGAGTAATGAGGCCCCAGGATCTCTGCCCAGCCACTACCTCTGAAGTGCAAATGTCTCCCTTTTTCTTTTCTCTCTGTCTAGAGCAAAGTGGCAGATCCACAAACACTCCTAGGGGTAGTGTGTAGCTTCAAATTAGCAGCAATGTGTTCTTACAAAATTCTTAGATCAGTCTGAAGTTACTGACATAGCTCAGCGAGTTTAGTTCACATATCATAAACACCACATTCCATGTAGCCATGCTTTTAGGCCTCAACCACAAAGTACATCATGACACTGATAGATTATGTCTATTGGAGGAGTTGTGACCTAGCAGAGATGTGGCCTAGTGGTTGGAGCTGGCGACTTCGGATACTGGAAGCTCATATTTGAACCCCAGTCTTGAGGTTTAGGTCAATATTCTGCGGTTCTGGGCAAATCACTTAATCTACCCGTGCCTAAAACATATGAAAGGTGTCTGTGCAGTCGCCGCTTGATGTACATCATCGTGTAGGTTTTCTCCCACACTAACCCATGTAATGTACAGTCCTCCGCTGCTTCCTTGCTATATTTGTGCTGAATGCATTGCAATACTGTAGCTTTAACCGCAGTTAGCCAGAAGATTAGGCCACATATGGAGTTTAGACACAAGAATAGAGCACCGCCTACATTTTGGAGATTGGACATAGCTCACTGAATCCTATCTATGACAGACGAAGTGATTGTGTCCCATTTATTGTAAGTTGAGTTGGAGAAGAAGGGGCAACTGAAGTAGGTTTTAAGTAGGCCGGGTGAAATTTGTGTTACGTCACTGTAATCTGACGTATGATTGGTAATCTTGCATTACCCTTGGTATGTGACATTACCACTATGTATTAAGCCAAGTTGCGTAAAAGAGCGATGTTCACTGTAAACATTAAGGGCCAGATGTAGGTGAAATAGATTTACCGATTTTAAATTACCGAATTTTACCGATTCGGTAATTGAAAATCGGTAAATCTATGGTGTCGACATGTAGGTATTCCAGATGTGCTGGAATACCGAATCGGATTATTTCGGTATTTACCAATTCTGTAAATATCGAATCGGTAATGCCCATTCATTCCTATGGGCTTTGAAGCCCATAGGAATGTATGGGCATTACCTATTTGGTATTTACAGAATCGGTAAATACCGATTTTCACAAGGGTGCAGGGGGTGTCACTTTGACACCCTCTGGCACCCCCAAAACAGGCTCGGGTGCCATGTGGCAGGCATACATGCCCTAAGGGCAGGTCTGCCTGTCACATGGCATAGGTGTGCATGCACACATGTGCATGCACACCGGAATCGGTATTTTACCATCAAATTGGATTTGATGGTAAAATACCGATTTGGTAAGGCTTCTGGGACTCTGAAGAGTCCCACCTACATATGGGTAGCTCAGAATCGGTAAATTTACCGATTTTTATTTTACCGAATCAGTAGAATTACCGAATCGGTAATTTTCCCGATTCGGTAAAATAATGCCCCCTACATACCAATCAGCTATTTACCGATCGGTAACGGCCGAAAATACCGATTTTCGGCCGTTACCGACCGACCTACATCGGGCCCTTAGTGCGAGCACACGGAAATTACATTAACAACAGAATGTGAGTGGCTGATGGTCATGGCACTTGTGTTTTTTTTTGTGCTATTGTGCATCCAAAATGGACATAATGATGATTTTGTGCTAAAATATAGCACCAATATCAGTTTTGTATTTTGCACACTTATGCATAGTTTCGCACAATGTTCCCAAAATTACACTTAATTACGCAAAAGAAAATTATGCGAATTGTGCACATTTCACTCCTTTTCCCCCAGCAATCAGCTGACCTATATCCATGGTAATTGTTTTTTGGACAAACTTCGAAAGGTTTTATAAAAGATGATGAGCATGAATACAATCTGCCAAAGAGAAAGGAACTTGGATTTGATTGACGGCTCAAATTCACTCCTATTTAAGCATAACAACAACCCATTATCTCTTTAAAAGTACACTAGCTCATGTTATTTATCCATTGACAATAGCACATTTTAAATATAACAGGCAAGCTTCCCACCCATTTTATTTTTTGTTTTGTTGAAATAGTCACTTTGAATCTTTTCCAAGCTCAATTATCCTTTTCTCTGTGGGAGGCATACGTGTGATTTACAAAAAGTAAATATAAAATCCAAATGTTCTTTTCACATTTTTATGTGCGATAATATATACATATTTTCTCTGAAGATCAAACATACTTACCACATGCTTAACTATTTAAACAAAAAAAAATGTCTACAATTCCATTTTCAGGTTATCAAATAAGACCAGCGAGGAACACTTAAGTTTACCCGTCCTTGTGCTCTTTTGGCATCACAGAGCAGCCTAATTCGGACAGAAAGGAACATATATTGCCCTTTTTGATTTTTATTCGCCTGACACATTTAGCATGAAGCAGGGAGGTCCATGGGTGAAGAAAGCATATTCTTGAGTGTCACCAATGGTCTATAACCCATTGCATCATTCTAGAGCAGGCCGGGGCATAGGAGATTCTCTTCACCAATCGATGATTTATCCATTGAGGTATATTGAAGCATCTTTCAAGTATTCTATAGGATCTTTCTACCATCAAAAATGTCACTACTGGGTAGTACTGAGCCAAATGTTCCTTTACCCACAGGTAGTACCAAGCCTGATTTTGCTTTACTCTTTGCTCCTGGGAAGTGCTGGGCCAGATGCTGAATTAGACCTGAGAATTTCTGCACCAGGTGCTCTTTAAACCTGAAGAGTATCACACTGCTTTCTCCTTTACTTGTAGGCAGTACTGATCCAGATGTTCCTTTATTCTTAGGCACTGGTGTACCAAATACTCCTTTACTGTAGGCGAAGCCCACCAAATGCTGAAACCAATGCTTATTTACTCATAATTAATCATGAGCTGGATGCACCTTTATTCCTGGGACACGTCTGAATGAAATTCATTTTTACTGTTGGGAAAGCTGCACCTAGAATTTATTCATTTCTGGAAATTCCTACACAAGAGCTTCCATTACTCCTATACTCTTATTTACTCTTGGACAGCACTGGGCCATATGTTCCTTTCCTCCTGAGTTGTGCTGGACCAGATGTTCCTTTAACCTAGGGTTGCACTAGGCCAAATGGTAAACCCTATGTCCTATGTACTCCTTGGCAATGATGAGCCAGGTTTTCATGTACTCTTTGGGAGCGCGAGTCAATAAGTTGCCGGTCCCTTTAATCCTAGGTAGGGGTGGACTTTATGAATGATGTCCGAGGGCTGGTGCCATCAGATGCTAGAAATATTGGGTTAAGATGTTGATGGTGTTTCTTTGAGTCAGTCAATACCTGCTGTTGGTGTTTTGAATGTATAAACTGCAATAAATACATTTTAATGGTAAGTTCACGAAGTGTACGCATGCAGCCAGACATTTGCCCAGAAAGGAAGGCTGAAATAGCACATATTTCATCCCAGCTCCTGAGGTGTGTCACTTTGTGTTAAGCTGGGACTTTGATAAATGGCATCTGGTTCACTAAGGGCCTGTTGTCCAGTCCCAGGCTTTGTATGCACTGCAGCCTTTGTTATTTGGATTTTTAGACTTGAAGTGAAGATCCATGGTACTAGCTTGCATCTCTGTTTCTTAGCCATATGTAAGTCATTTTAAGATTTCCACAGAACTGGAGGGCACGGTGTAAAATCTGCTATGGGAGGGTAGGCCATCCCGCATCGCCACACACAAGCTCACACTGCGATGGTTCGATGAGGCATTAGACTTCCTGACATGAAAAGATACTACTGGGCCTCACAGCTCGCTACCATTAACCAATGCCCCTATTGGCGGCACGATGACCCGGCATTTCGGATTGATCGATGGCTCCTCCACGGGGTGGGTTTGAGGGAGCACTGTACACAAAATATCTGGAAAATGTCATGTCTGGCCTGACTACACACGCCGTGCAAATATGGAAGGCTGCTACCAGAAGCCTGGGGTGGGAGGGCAGGCTCACTCAGGCAACGTCACTCTGGCACTGTGATCAGTTAGGTCGGCTACCGAACTCCATAGGGTTTGATAAGTGGGATACCACTGGTATTTCCAGAATTGGGGTGCTTTGGAAGTCTGGGAATGTTGTACCATTCTCCCAATTACACCACGAGTTTGAAATGGCCCGCTCTGATCAGGCCTGCATTACTCTCGGCATTACTCTCCCTAAAGGAACAGACCTCCCGGAATCCTCTCCTCTCGAGGACAGGATTCTGCATGGCAAACTGCCTGAAAAGGCCATATCTCTCATTTATAAGAAACTTATCAATAATATGTCCGATCCCCTGTTAAAGCTAAGAGGTAAATGGGACCACGGTGTTGCAGGCCTGGATGATGAGGAGTGGCGAGCCGCACTGGCTTCGCCCCGGGAGATTGCCATTTCCTCCAGACTCCAACCGATTCAGCTAAAAATCCTCCATACGCCCTAGATAGTGGCTGTACACGAGGTTGCGGGCAGGAGGGTACCTTTATCCATACAGTCTGGGAATGTGAGACGATTCAGAAATTCTGGGAAGGGGTGGTAGCAAGGATGAGAGATGTTTTGGAGCAACAAATACTATGCAATATTTAACCCCTTCACTGCTGGCCCGTTTCCGCCCCTGTGCTGTAAACAAATGAACAGGGGCGGGCCATGACGAACCCCAGCCGTCATCAGCACACGAGCACTGTAGTGCATGACGGCTGGGGTTCGTCATCAGCATGCAAGGGGTTAATTGATTTTGTTAAACGTATGGGATCCCATTGATCTTACGGCCAAAGAGAGGATATGGGTCACATTGGGTTTCATGGTGGCAAAGCGAAATATTCCAAGACTGTGGAAGGCTCTGACATCACCAAGTATTGCGGAATGGGCTAAAGACATGGACTGGTGTATGGTGACGGAAATACCTATTTATGTCTCCAGGGGATGCCGAGGAAGTGGTCTCAAATTTGGGGCCTTAGAATACGTTCCGGGGGGAGATATGTGAGCCGCCTGGGGGTCAAGGAGCGGGGGTTGATGATGTTGGATAATGTGCCATTCCCAAATTCTTTTATGCTGCAATGTGATAAAGGAGTCTGTAATGTTTATTGCACCTTAAGCTGTTATATGCCTGTGGAATGTTGGATTCCTGCTGTTTAACATGCCAAATCTTTCAATAAAAGCTTATAAAAAAAAAAAAGATGTCCACGTTCTAGCCTCATTCCCCTTAGAGCTGGGGAGATGTGTGTTGAGACTTGTGGAACATGAGACCGCAGGCATAGAAGCCTGTGTGAACAGGTTGGCAGCTCAGTCACAATGTACTCAAGGGTGTTTAAGCAAACGAGAAAACACTTTAGGTCATGTTCAAAGGCCTTGGCCGAAACCACACTTCCCTCATGGTCCTGCTAATTTCAGTGGTAGCCTAGCAACAAATTTAGTATTTGATTTGTCCACACAATATCGACCTATATGTTAAGGTAAACATCCTTTACGACTAATGGGTTACAACGCATGCCATTACCCCGCCTTTTTTAACTCCGCAAAATCTTTTACAATGCAGAGATTTAAACTGCAAACCATTACAATGCGTTCCCCAAAGCAACACCCCGGTGGAGTTGGAATAGTTCATTGCATTGTAATGGGGGATGCGTTGTAATGGTTTGCGGTGTAAAGCCCTGCGTTGTAAAATATTTTGCAGAGTAAGAAATGCATGGTGATGGCATGAGTTGTAAATACATGTGGAATAAAGTGTCCTATTCACATGTTGAACGTTCTGAAACGCAGTCATACAATAAGCAGCCAAAATATGTCTTGCAAAGGGCCTGAAAGACCTCTTGCAGTGACACTTGAGAGATAGAGTCAAAGGTAGTCAGCAAGCCAGTCAGATAGATAAACAGACAGAATTGATATGGCAAGATCTCCTTTATTGGGATCAAGACTGGACCAGTCTTTCCAGCCCACCTGAAACCACAGAGGGGGTAACAACCAGAAGAAGCCAAACAAGAGGATTGACCAGACTCTCCAAGACAGCTAGGCAAGCAGCACTGGGGAGCAGTCAATTCTGATGGACATTCTCACCACACGCAATTGGCCAGCCTCGCTACACTAGTCCACAGCTTATAGCTTCACCTTGTATGATTTCGATCAAAAGCTTGTGATGCACACATCGTCCTAGTAAGAGTGTTTTCTGCACACGCCGGACCACCCTTTGATCCGAGATACACACTATCAAGGTCCAACATTTGGTATCTCTTGTACCTAATAGAGTATTCGAGACCACCAAGTGCTTTGGGGCTATGTCAAGTTGTTGCAGACCCTAGACCAAGCTGATAGGCGGCAGAGGCATAATGGACCCATAGGCACAAAAAATCTTGATAATGACTGCTCAGAGTTGAGATAGGGTCCCAAACCACCTTTCTATGATTGCAAGGGTCTATGGCTGAGGTCATCTTAAGAGAGTTGGAAAAACTCTGCCGTCCATGTAAAGCATGTAACACACAACTGCACATAACGCATTTCTTAGATAAAGCCCTGCGTCACCCTATAGGTCTAGCCGCCGCTGTAGAAAACTGATAAATACATTAATTTTTTACATAAACATTTTTATTTCAAGGTAGCTTTAGGCCATGTTTCACAAGGTTCCTTGTAATTTTGTACCTTCACATTGCAACATTAGAACCTGCACTGATTGCTGTGAATGCATACAGGATACCTCCTCCTCAAAAAGTGTAACTCAGAATTCGGGAAAGATCCGAGCAGGTGCCTTGTACATCTCCTCCCTTTACAAAGCTGTTGGAATGCTATAGGTGCCATGTTTAGCATCTGGCTTCCGACAGCGGTAGCATTTAGGAATGGATACACTGTGGCATTGACTTTAGACGTTGGCTTTGGTGATGTGGTAAAGTTAGTGCTTTAAGTGGTATGAAAAAACTGTGGAGTCTCTCAAAGAGGCGTGAACGATGTAATTAGGGTGTGGCTTAAAAAGTAAGCTAAAAATCTCTGCTTAGCATAGTGTGCCACCCGACTGGTAATGTGCTGCTTCTGTCATTGCATCCAGATATATAATACAACAAGTCAAATTACTCCTACAAGTGTACATTCGATATGTAGTGCCCGGTTTAGACATGGATAAAATCCTTCAAATTCTGGAGGAAGTGCTAAAGACAGCAGAGACTCCACCTGCTAAACTGGTGGATTCTCTCTCTTTGCCAGAATCTGGAGATTTTTTGTTCCCCAAATCCAAATCAGGCACGGTAATTATTTTATAACTTGTACCTCCAATTCAACATTGTACTTTCTTGTGTGTAACAGCCTGTATTATGTATGATACGCTATTTATATTGTGCATATCTACTCCAAGGACAGTCCTGGTGCAGTACTCAGCAGCGGCCCGTGCAGGTAAGAATGGAGAGGGCGGGAAGGGGGGGGGGGGATTTCGAAAGACGACCACGAGGGAAAATGAAATATTACATTTTTCCTCCTCCTCGTCTGTCAAAATCCCCCACACCCAGCCCCATTGCCCCACCGCTCTTGCCTGCATGGGCCGCTGCTGATAGGAGGAGCCGAAAGTCAGAGAGGAACAAGTTAGGCCTGCATTAAGAACCAAGGGGCATATTAGCAAGAACCTCATTAAAATTATTGCCGGCAGGAAACTGTCACCAAAACAGCGATAATGGGCTTGCTAATATGCGTTACAGAATGCCAATAAAAGCCCAGGTTAGATGTGCAGGACATCTAAACTAGGCTTTTATTGGAATTCTATAACGCATATTAGCAAGCCCATTATCGCCATTTTAGCGGCAGTTTTCTGCCGCTAAAACTGCGATAATTGCAACGAGGTTTTCGCTAATATGCCCCCCAGGTCTTCAGTTATTTTTTAGATAGCCCTGCGTCACTTATGGATCGTAATTCCAAGGGGAGCTGGTTCCAGGCAGATGCACCCCACAAAGTTAGCGATCTGCCTCCTGCTCTCTGTCTCTGGATCCTAGGGATGCATGCCAGATATTTATCAGTGGATCTTAGCATTCTTGGAGGAATGTAAACGCTGAGTCTGTTACTGAGCTAAGCAGGGCCTTTACAATTGAGGGCTGCATGTCCCAGCACCATAGCCTTGAATGTCACTCTCTCCCTGATTATTCCTGTTCGGTACCAATCTTTGCATTGGTTCCTCTGAATAAGCTTTGACTGCACAGCCGCAGCTAGCATGGAAGAGACAATCAAACTAAAGTATTCATGGCCCACCATTACAGGTAAGAGGTGTGGCGCAGCGGCAAGGGTGACTGACGCTGGACGCTGGGGTTCACAGTTCGATCACCGGCGGCAGGGGTCTGCCCAGCACCATGTGACTCTGGGCAATAGCTCGCTTAACCTTCCCGACGGCCCAAAGCGCCGGGATGCCTACGGGTAGCTGTGCGCTTTACAAATACTGGATTTTACATTTAGTGGTAGTATTGAGAACATGCAATGTCCCATTTAACACTGCTGGAGGACGCCAACAGGATCTCGGGGGGCGTGGCCATAATAACAACTGACCACGAAAACTAGTTAAAACGGGATTCATTAAATGTAAATCGATCATATGTGGAACAGTGACATGATCCAGCCTTTCTGGCCTTACACTAAACACTGCTGTGGAAGGGTGTATTATACTATGTTTAACACAATCCATCACACAACTTTTTAGGGTTTTGTCAGTGCCTATTTTGAGACGATGGTTGCAGGTGGGAGTCATTGGCACTCGTTTTTGGGGACCTGGCACTTTTTGTTTCACATCAGACATTAACCAAGAGCAAGAGAGAGAAAAAACACAAAAGGGGGAAGGAGTAAAATAAAAATGGCAAAAACATAAAGAAGAGACAAAGCGTGAGACTGAACGTGTGAGATAAAGGAGAAGGGTGTCTGGCAGTGAATGGAAGAGCCATGAGGTGGATTGAAGACTACCATCATTCGTATTTGGCACGCTGACATTTTATAGCACCAGCCTTGGGCTTCTGAGTGGAGCTATGGGCACCTGCGCAAATTCTTTTACAAATTAAGCAGTGGGGTTGGCCCTTGGCAGCTGAACCAAATCCACCAATGGAGAGTCAAGGAAATAACATGTGTCTTAACTACCGATTCCAGTGTTAATTTCCAGAATCCTGCACTTTTATGAAGAACTTGTATTCTCACCTTTGACCCTGCTCGAGACCCACCTTAAGCAACAGGACCTGGAGGAAAGGCCTTGGCCTGTGCAGTGCTGGACCAGCACCTAGGGGCAGATTTACAAGCCCCTTGCGCCACTTTTCCGTCATTTTTAACATGTTAAAAATGACGGAAAAGTGGCGCGAGGAGCTTGTACATCTGCCCCCTAGAGTTTGTGGGTTTCTTGGTGATTGCTCGCATATTTCTGCCTTTCTCTGATACAGTTGGGAGTGGGGGAAGGTGGGATGAAGATTTGAAAGGAAGGTGGTAGAACTCGATGTAAGCTGGTGCCACGACTTCCATTTTCTGTTTAAACACAATATTGAGCAATAAATAATTCATACCCCAGAGAAACCTTTGATTAAAAGAGCTGGGAGTCGACTCCGAGCGCTGTGTCCGAAGGGAAAGAATAATTTCTGTCTGTTTATCTTGTGGATTTTTTGTTCAGGCCTTTAACTCTTGCCTCAGAGCCATGCGCTCAGAGTTATTTGACCGCCTGCTGGGCTGTGATTGGCTGCCGTCTCCCGTCTGCATTTAACTGTGACTGATGAAAGCTGCCCAAATCAAGCATATTAGGCGGGAGGGATGATGGCGGCGGTGGGGTCCTGTAAAAATGCTCAGTGCTGCTGGAGGGGAGGGGTGAACAGGGGCAGCATGGGAGGAGTGCTGGAGGAGGAGGTTTGAAGGAGCGGTTGTGGGGGATGTGGGCAGGTGCAGTCATGGGGAGAAGGGGTAGGGAATGAAAGAGGCTGCTGGGCTATTAGATAATGAAGTGTGAGGGGGTCTGATCTTTAGGGATGGGTGGAGGCTGCTGAGCTGGAAGGAATGTTCCAAGGGGGAGAGGAAAGGATGGTATTAATTTCTTAATTGCACGGGGAAAGGTTGCAGGGGTGGACAGATCCTGCACAGATAGGGAAAGGCTGGTGGGATCCTTCAAGAGTGAGGGGGTTCTGGCCTGCACAGATGAGTGGGGGCTGCTGAGTTGCAAGGTGGACAGAGAAGAGGATTTATTCATGGTGAGAGGCTGTGATCAAAGGGGAAGGCTTCATTGCACGGGGAAAGGCTGCAAGAGTGGACAGGTCCTGCACAGATAGAGAAAGGCTGGTGGAATCCTTCACAAGTGAGGTGGTTGGTTCTGGTTCGCACAGATGGATGGGGTCTGCTGAGTTGGAAGGAATGTGCAAAGGTGGGGAGAGGCGAGGATGTGTTCGTGGTGAGAGGCTGTGATCAAAGGGAAAGGCTTCATTGCACGGGAAAGGCTGCAAGATAGGACAGATCCTGCACAGATCGGGAAAGGCTGGTGGAATCATTCAGAAGTGAGGGGGTTCTGGCCTGCACAGATGGATGGAAGCTGCTGAGCTGGAAGGACTGTGCCATGGTGGGGAGAGGAGAGGATGTGTTCATGGTGAAAGGATGTAATCAAGGGGAAAGGCTGCAAGATAGGACAGATCCTGCACAGATCTGGAAAGACTGGTGGGATCCTTCAGGAGTGAGGGGTTCAGGTCTGCACAGATGAGTGGGGGCTGCTGAGCTGGAAGGAGTGTGCAAAGGTGGACAGAGAAGAGGATGTATCCATGGTGAAAGGCTGAAATCAAAGGGAAAGGCTTCTTTGCTCAGGGAAACGCTGCAGGGTTGGACGAATCCTGCACAAATAGGGAAAGACTGGTGGGATCCTTCAGGAGTGAGGGGTTCAGGTCTGCACAGATGAGTGGGGGCTGCTGAGCTGGAAGGAATGTGTCAAGGTGGGAAGAGGAGGGTATTAATGGTTTTTTTGGCACGGGGAAAGGCTGCAGGGGTGGACAGATCCTGCACAGATAGGGAAAGTCTGGTGGAATAATTCGCGAGAGAGGGGGTTCTGGTCTGCACAGATGGGTGGGGGCTACTGAGCTAGAAGAAGTGTGCCAAAAAGGTAAAAGGGTGTATGATAGTGTAAGCCTTACGTTATTGGGAAGCGCTTCATTGACAGTGGAAAGGCTGCAGCAGTGGTCGTATGGACAGTGGTGAGGAGAAACTGGAAGGATGTCGAGAGGCTGCAATGATAGGCAAAAGGTGTGCAACAGGCATAGGCAGTGGATGAAGTGTGAGAATCTAGAAAGAAGTGGAGAGGTGCAAGGACATGAAGAGGTTGCAAGGACAGAGAATGGACTTGGGGATGGACATGCTGCAGGGATGGCGATGGAGGTGGGCGAGTCTACAAATTAAGAGGAGAGCCGAACCAGAGTTGAGCCAAGGGTCTTGCTTGGCTCTTAGAGCCCATGCACGAACCAAGGCCTGATTTTCCTCTCTATGTAAATCATTTAACAAACATCATGTAAAATATTTAAAAAGGCTCTTCAGAATACAAAAAAGTGCATTTCTTTAACATGTGGAAGCTTTGACATGAATACTTCACCCTGGAGCACTAGACTGAGGAACACATCTTAAAAATGCAAGTATTTAAACACAAACTTAAAGCCTTTCCTGCCCACCATCCACATGTTGGTGACAGTGCCTTTAGTGAACTAAGTAAGCATGGGCGAATTTTGCGAATCTGGCGTTCGTGAATTTTGTGAATTTGCGAACTAGCAATCCGCAAAATACGCGAATTCTCACGAATTTGCAGGTTTTTTTTTGTGTTCGCAAGGATTTCTGCCAGTTCGCGAGGGTTTTGTACCAGTTCGCAATTGCGAACTTACATGTCGGCTCGCAACGGTCGCGATTATGTTGTTTCTACGTCTGGTTCATCATCACAGGCTCCCAGCACCCTCTGTTTCACCCCTGCCACCCTCTGTTTCACCCATGCCACCCTCTGGTACATCAATGCCACCCTCTGGTTCATCATCACTGTAGATTATGGGGGGGGAAAAAGCAAGCACACCTGCCCTGCTTCAACTGACATTAATTAATTTGGGGTTGATTTATTAATGTGTTACTGTTTTAAAATTCCAGTCTGGCACCTGCTTCCTTATCTGTAATTTGCTTTCTGTTGCAGTGCAATTTTTTTTTCCAGGACCTTTGTGGCCTACTTGTAGCTATTCTATGATCCGGCTGTGAGGGTCAGAGCAGGGTCATACAAATGTTGCAACTAGCAACTGAACTCTGGAGGGGCCCCAGTCAGGAAGCACTACAGGGAATGGTTACTAATGATGAATTTGAAGTTTTGCACCTACTGAGTGCTTTCAGTTTAGCAAAACTCGTTTTTCTGCAGAACAGCATTACAGCAACTGTAATGCCCCAAACAAGCTTACTTGTGAAAGTTGATTTCTAATCCAAAAGTGATCCAAAGAAAGTCAAAAGGCCTCAAATCCAAAAAAGTGCAGGCAAATGTCAACCTGAGGAGTTATTCTCATAAAAATCATCATTTTCAGAAGGTCTATGCTGCTTGCTAGTGGATTTCTTGTGCAGAATTGCAATTTTTGTAATTTCGCGAGTGCGAGATTGTTGCTGCCTGCCGCACCTACATGTTCGCAATTGCGAACTTACACTGCACGCCGCAAAATTGTATCACCAAGAAGAAAAATCCGCTGCGTGCGAATTTGCGGATTTTCGGTAAATTCGCGAGCGTTCGCGGATTGCGAATTTACCTAATATCCACAAAATCCGCGAGCGGAACGGATTTTCCGCCCATGCTTAGAACTAAGAGGCAAGATTGTGTTTATGCAATGTGGTAAAAGCGCAACAAGCCTTAAATGCGATTTATGAAGCCACACAAGGGTACTTTGCAAGGCCCCTTAGTGGCTCCATAAACCTGAGGGCCTATTTATGAGCTGGTTAGCCTTGCATTTGCACCACACAACATGGTACATGCAGAGCGCACCTCCTAAATGCGATTTATGAAGCCACACCAAGCCACTTTGCTGGGCCCTGAGTAGCTCTATAAATTTAGACTAAACAATGCAGAGCAAATCGCAGCATTGCCTTACTCTGCAAAGGTGCATTCATTGCGTGTTTCATGGGTATTGCTGTGCATATCTCATGTTTTTTGACACAGTCCCAGATATACCAAAAAAGAAAGACCTGGGAATGTGCCAAGAGAGGTGTAATGAGGAGAATCATCTTTATTTCTCCTTGTTGCTTTCTCTTTCTATGTTTGCTGCATTTTGCAGCACACATGGATAGAGGAATATGCCTTATAGGATTGCTTTGTGGAGGATGTTGTCCCTTCCTACACAAAAACCGCCCTGCATCCAACACAGGCACCCTTGCACCATTATGAAAGGGTGCCTGCATTGGCACTAGGCTGCCAAAAGGGCACCAGGGCAGGGAAAAGGCAAAAATGCATCATATTGGCTTAAATTAGATGCATTCCTGCCCTTTCACTGGCATCTAGTGCAACTCGGCAAGGTGACTTGCTGTACTGTACTGCGTGACATTCTCATAAATCGGCCCCTGTATGTGGCCTAGATTTTCGAGCAGCAATATAATCTATTAAACAGACTCGTTTTTTGTATGGCTGGTATTCTGAATGTATTTGAAAGTGCTTTCAAGTGCATTTATGAAGAAAAGGGAGTTTTGGTGAAATAAAATATATGCTTAAGAGCACACAAATGAAGCAGTTTTTATATAGCGCATAAATTCGACCCAAAGGTATTAGATCACTTTACATGAGCACCAGATACATTACACAAGGTCACATTCATGTTTGTCTAGGCATGGGAGGATTAAAAAAGTTTCCCAGAATCATAGGATCAATGGCAAGAGTCCAACCTGGCTCCCCAGTTCCAAAGTCAGCATCTCTAGCCGTAAAGTCGCATCATATTAAATAGGTATGTGGCAGACAGGCCCGGACTGGCTGTTGCGGGCACTGGGCAATCCCCCAGTGGGCCACTTCGTTGGGGGCCGGTTTTGGGCCCTTGGGGGCCCTTTTTGTTACAGGGCCGTATGCTGCAAAAACGGCCCTTTAACAAAAACGGCCAAAAAACGGCCCTGGCCGAAACTGGCCCTGTCACAGAACCAGAGCGGGCCCCGGCACAGAGCGCGGTCGTGCCCCCCTCCCTTCGGGGAGGAGGGGGGGCCGACTGAGTACTTTGCCAGGGCCAGTACTGGTTCCCTGGTGGCAGAGGATGGCCTCTTGAAAAGCTCGGCTTGTTATGATTTTGAGAATCCAACAGGACCTCGAGCTGAACCAGGCTTCAGGCTCGAGCCTGGCTTTACCTTTCAGTGCCTCGCTGACCACTGGATAGCGAGACCAAGCGCGACATAGCTAATGTAATAGAAGCATCCAGAAAGCATTATAGGCCTCGAAACAGGTATGCTAAAGTGATTTATATATTACAATATAAAAATGGGATGAGGTTGCGGGAGCGGCAAGCAGTTGAAGAGGCTTCGCAGGGATGCTGCTGTGTCTGGAGAAGATGTAGGTTTGAGGAAACATTGCAGGGGTGGACGGAATCTGAGAGGATGACAAAATGCAGAAGTAATGGGGTGAGGCTGTGGAGGAGATAAGAACCTGAAGAATGTATGACGATACTACCCGTTAATGTTGATCCCGGTATCTTACAACGTGGGTTTTACAACGCAAGTCGTTTCAATGACTTGTGTTGGAGGGCTCTGGACTTAGAGATAGTTCGATTTACTAATCCAACACCAGTCTACGTACAGTAGGGAAGGTGTTGGATAGTAAATCATACTATTGCTTAGCTTACAGCATCCTCCAGCGCAAGTCATGGAAACGACTTGCGTTGCAAAACCTGCGTTGTAAACCTACTGCGGTGAAACTCCTGCGTAGTAAAGGTCGTCTCCCAACCTGAAGAGGTGTTAAAGGGTGCAGGGATAGGGAGATGCTGCAAGGATTGGGAGATGCTGTGGGTTTTGGGAAAGGTCGCAGGGTGGACAGAGGCCAAAGAGGTGGCAAAAGAGGGAAAGAATTGAGAGATTCTGCAGGAGAGAGGGGAGGATGCAGAAGTGGTCTGAGGCTGCATGGGTATGAAGAGCCTACATGGAAGAGCCTGTAAGAATGAAAAGTGAATGAATGCACAGTGACTGTGCTCATGCAGAGAGACAGTGATCAGGACATGGATACATGAATGGGTAGAGGCTCCATGGGTGGAAAGAGGCTGCATGGATGTGAGGCGTCTGTCAGGGTGGAGAGTAAATGAATGTAGAGAGACTTTGGTCATGGACAAAGGCTCCCTTGATGCAGCAATGGGTAAGGGATGTTGGTTTGGGGAGAGGCTTGGGCAGTGGAGAGAGACTGTGGTAAAAATGAGAAGCTACAATGACTGAGTGAAGGTTCAGTGATAGGACAAGACTAGATAGATGGGGAAATGCGGCATGGGTGGGGGGCACTGCAGGCATGATGGCCAGAGGCTGCAGTGCTAGGACAGGCTACAGCAGTAGAGAGAGGCGGCAGCAGCGGGTGGAGGCTGCTGTGTCTGGCACGAGCGCAGATAGGGTAAGGCTGTAGGAATGCAGGCGTAACAAGAGTCCTGAATAGATAAATGCAGGTCAGGAGATGTGACTCACAGATGGCTGGGCCGATGGAGGCTGAGCAGGTGGTCATAGAGGAATGGGCGGATGATAAGCAACAGGTGGAGACACTGGTTTAAATGGAGTAGGGTCTTGGAAAAGTGATTGTAAAATATAAGGACTAGGTAATCTTTAGATCCTGGGGGAGGTGTGGAGTTCTAGGGAGGTTCAATGTTGATTTGGCCTTTCATTTCTCTTTCCTGTAATGGGACACTAATGATTGCTAAGGTTAGTCAAAACTACCACAGTATCCAAAACTTTACACTAATAACTCTGGTCACACAGTAATGGCTTATCCAAGACCAGGGGTGTCCAACGCTGGTTCTGTAAAGCATGATTCATGATATTTCCAGGGGTAAACAACCTTTACAACGCGGTCAAAACACTGCAATACATTCACAACACAGCTTTTACATCGCAAGTCGTTACCACGACTTGCACTGGAGGGCGCTCTAGACTAGGGAATAGTAGATTTACTATTCCAACACCTTCCCTACTGTGCGTAGGCTGGAGTTGGAATAGTAAATTATACTATTCCTAAGTCCAGCACCCTACAGCGCAAGTCGTGGTAACGACTTGCGTTGTAAAAGCTGCGTTGTGATGGACTGCAATCCTTTTGATCGCTTGGTAACGTCATACATCCATTTCCAGGACATGTTCTCTATATAAATTATTCTCATTCAACCTCACTGTGTGTAACTTTATCTTATGTAGACAACCTGGCATCAACCAGATACTTGTAGACCAAACTCAACACTCCAGCTTCAGAAGGTGGTTAATGGGTTTGGGATCATACATGACACTAAATTCCCCAAATTATTCAAATTATGGCAGCATAATTTAGATTGGCTAAATCCAATATCACAAACCGGTTAATTCCTTGGTGCTCTTCTCTTTCATTGTTAAGAGCAGATCAGAAGAATAAAAGCAGAATCTGAACTTTGAAATCAAACACACTAAAAAGCAGTTAGTAGTAATTTTGCAAAATTATTAGATTTAGAGTTAAATGTAAGTCATGCAGAGATTCTGCCTTTCTTGAAATGGCTTACAGCGTCGAAAAAATTAACATGTTCTCATTCCCAGCACCTTTCTTCTAATCACGTTTTTTTTTTAGAAAAAGCAGGTCCTAAGAGGGAAAACGCAGATCCAGCTTTCCTTGCTTAAAGTGCATATGTAATTATGCTGCATGACCTGTGTTTCACCATTGTAACATTAGTAGTCAACTGTAAAATCGTATTACTGTTGAGCCGCTATGCCATTTCGTTGTTACGGGTGATTAGAGTCATCACAAGCGCCTGTCATAAGGAAATTAGAGAATGACTTTTGGATAGGAATGGCACGTTCCCATGTAATCCGTCCGTCCGTCCGTCCGTTCGTCCGTCCGTCCGTCTGTCTGTCTATCTCTACAACACCAACAAGACATGGACTAAGACATAGATCTCAACCAGCCATCCTCCGTTGGAGGAGCCAGAGAGACCCACAATTTTCAAATCTCCCTACGCACCAAAAGCATAGCATAAAAAAACTGTTTTGCGCTGTCCTTGGTTACAGTACAATACAGATCCAACCTTCCAAATATAACCAATACAGCTCTTACCTTAATCTGTAGGTTTGGAATACTGGACAAGCCGTTACTCACGGCCTCCCAGAATGTCTGAATCTTCTGGCAGTATATAGGGCCCGATTCACAGAACTAACTTAAGACAAAACCCTAAACTTACTACTTTTGGTATTCACAGAAGTTAGGATTTTGTCCTAAGTTTGTCTTAAGACAAACTTAAAACAGACTTAAGACAGACTTAAGACAAACTTAAGACAGACTTAAGACAGACTTAAGACAGACTTAAGACAGACTTAAGACAGACTTAAGTTAGGATTTTGTCTTAAGTCTGTCTTAAGTCTGTCTTAAGTTTGTCTTAAGACAAATTTAAGACAAAATCCTAACTTCTGTGAATACCAAAAGTAGTAAGTTTAGGATTTTATCTTAAGTTAGTTCTGTGAAAGAGCCCCATAGACATATGCAGATCGTAAGAGCCTTTACCTTGTTTCCGTTTCCCAGCAAATGAGGTTTGAATAACCCAGGGTTGGTATCGTTAGTAGAAGAGTGGGAATGAGGCAAATGAGGACAAAAAAAAAGACATGGACCAAGATTAAATTGTAATAATCGACATTTCCCAGACTCGTAGTCATGTGGCACTCAATGTTTTGAGCTCATAACCTGGGACTTGGACCTATGCTCAAGGGTAGTTTCTGCTAGACAAAGCAAAGATTACTCTACAATGAGTTAATAAATCAGCCTATGTGTAGATTAAATGACAGACTTGGACACACGTAACACACATTTGAAAGTAGGTATGTAAATTGCCTTATGTCACACACACTCTTCCTGGCATCATTATGCATCGACTTTGAGTCAATCAATGTATACAACTCTGGGCATGCACTTGAACCTCCCACATACTCTGCAACCACGCATACGTTCATTCCTGGCTGCCCATCAGAAAGGCAACAGCACTGTGAAATCAGACTAATGGTAAATTGATGCTCTAGAAGTGTCTAGTAACAATCAAAAGCACTACTGACCATTTAGTAATAAAAGCACACACCCCTATGGATGTGGTGTGTGTCAGGCCAAGAACCGATGCATCATTTCTGCCACTGATTGCAGGTGTTAGGCACCAGCACTCATTTTTGGCGACCAGGGCTTATTTTGTATCATCAGACTTTGACCCAAAGCAAACGAGAGAAAGGCAAAAAAGGAAGAGAGAATAGGAAGAGAAATATAGGACAACAGGAACAAAGGAAGAAACAAAGGATTGTACATGCTGAACTGAGATGAAGAAACAGGAAGAGTAAGTTGGTTGAAGGAAGAAGCATGATGAGGAATCAAAACTAGCCAGCTTTGGTATTTGGTAGCTCTAGCTTTAGGCAAACATGCCAAATGCTGGTGGAGGGATAACAAGACATAGACAGTCGGTAAGAATAGGGTAGGGTTAGCATATTCTGTGTAACTTTTCATAGGGGAAAGGTACATTTTTTTTAATGACAGGTCATTTTGGCCGGCATTAGGAGTCACAGTTAGAGAACCACTCCAGACCACTAACATTAGCAGTATCTCCGGGTACAGAATTACCAAGTCTGCAAACCATGGACCTGATAATTCCAGGTCTGGAAATACCGGTCCTAGACATTAGAGCAAGCTGTGGGGATGGCAGGTGTCTGCTGCACCAAGACCCTGCTCCTTGCAAATGTTGTACCCTCAACTGTTCTGTCTTCCCCTCCACCTACCTCATCTCCACATCGCAGCCCTAGAATATAGCACACCGCACAATTACTACCTGCTCCAAGGAGGTATTAAATATGTACAGATTTGAACCCATCATTTCCCACAAAGGAGGAAATGCCCTCAAATGTCATGCCATTGTTCCCAGACAGTGCTTAATTTGAGCCAGTGGTTTCCGGTACTCAGCACCAGCACTTGATCGTCAACACCGGCGCTTTTGAACACCAGTTAAGGACACAGTCATTTATGGTAGGCACAGGTAGATTTTGTGAGTTGCCCAGAGTCACAGGATGTTGATCCGACACTGAGACTCAAACCTGGTTTCCCAGCTTCGAAGTCGCCAGCTCTGTCCATTACAGCCATTATGTCAAATCCTCTCCCCACTCTCAGGGTTAGTTGGTTCTGTTTTAGGCAAGCTGCCTCCTTATGAGTGCTGTGACACTTATTTTTTTTACAAATTAACCACTGTTCCCAGATCCATATGTTGGTCCTTATTCCAGGGAAAATAATCTGTAGGTTCCTGCATTTAGGTGTGAGGAAACTGTATACTGCAATTAAAAATCAATCATTACCCCACACCTTAATCCAGGGACTTTGTAATGGAGCCTAAGAGTCCTGTGCACAATCTCCTGATGTGCTAGCATTAGTAACAACATTATCCAGTTCTTCAATACTCATTTGCTCTCTAGCTAGGTTTGTCCTGTGCAAGCACCACTACATATATGCATACGTTATTCTCAGCATGGGACTGGGACAGAAAATAGGCACAAGCACCAAAATAAAAGTGGCTGCAATGGTGAATTAGCTAGCAAAAAATGTGGCCCTTGTTTGGAAATGGGGGCAGTTTTTAACTTCTAAAGGTATGCTGCATGAGTGTTTTTCAAGGAATGAAAGTCTGCATGGATTTGAGCTTGCTGCGGGCAGTGCTTGTTTTAATATCAGTAAAATTCACAGTTCAGCCCCTTGGGCTCGGCCGCGATTCTGCGCCTGTGTGGCACTTCTGAAGAGTGGGCGGGTTCATGACGGCCCCCAGCCGTCACCAGCACACGAGCACCATGATGCATGACGGCTGGGGGCGGTCATCAGCATGGAAGGGGTTAATTCGTCCCACCAGACCAGAAACCTGGCCCACAAACAGCCGAAAACTGGCCCACACACTGACCTTTCAGATCAATCCATTGGGCGCAGTCTGATTACCCTATAGGCCATTCCAGCCCTGGTTACCCTCCCTGGAATTAGAGCTTCAATGGAAATAAATTAGAATTATTTTGCAATAATATAGGTATGCCCGTTTTTGCAAACAGATTTTGTTAACCGTGGAACACCTCCCCATGGGCATCACCCCTCAATGGATGATAGTGGTATTGGGTCTACATGTCCCTATTGAAGCATGGTACTATCAGGGTAACAAAAGGAACGCCCCCTATCCGAGTTTCACTGCTCACCGGATTGTTGAGAGTAGCACTGACACAGTCCCTTCCGAAAATGTCACATTTCAAGCATCTTGCAGGGCCATCAAGGAAATACCCCTTTCTCTATATCCCACTTCACAGGGGTGTTACAGAATCCTGTTCCATGGGAGCTGTAGGACAAGTAGCGCCGCCACCTCTTAAAGATCCCGTATTATATTTGGGGATCTGTAGCTGCCCATCAAAAAGTTCAAGTGATCTACCCGCTTCCACTGTCCTCTCCTTAGCTGGGCTAGCTGCTCAACCATTGAATAGGCCTATCTTGATCTGAGGGAGGGTTTATAGTGAAACAGGTCATCCACAAAGGTGGGAATCTTTGCCTTCTTGGCAAAAACCAAAAGCCATGAACACTACCACTTTTTAACTGCTCCATTAAAAAAAAATAACATCACTTTGTCTTCATGATGCTGGAGATGTAATAAAAGAATTGAAACATTGGAATTTGTAACACTTGACAGCATTGCGCCCTCGGTTATTCGTCTGGCTCTGAGGTTGCGTTCTCGTATTGATGATAGGGAGGAACCATTTGCCCCATGGGACCTCCCTTGGAGTGTCTACTGAGGAAACATCCTTTACAACGCAACTTTTACAACGCACTACCATTACGACACAACTTTTTCAACGCAAGTCATTACAACGAATTGCGCTGGAGGGCGCTCTAGGATAGGGAATAGTTTAATTACTATCCAACACCTTCCCTACTATCCACGGGGACTGGGGTTGGAATAGTAAATTAAACTATTCACTCTCCAGCGCCCCCCAATGCAAGTCGTTGTAAAGACTTGCGTTGTAAAAGTTGCGTCATAATGGCATGCGTTGTAAAAGCATGCGTTGTATTGACATACATCCGTCTACTGCCTATTTTTCAAGAGTTGGATGCCGTCGGACATTCCAATTGTTGGCAGCACCATAGAGGGAGATTCAAGGGCCAGACTGGGAACTCAAAGCAGCCCCGGCAATTTTGTCGGACAAGGCCCTGGGATGGGCTGGTGGGTGTGGGTGGCAAGTGTGAAGAACTGCTGCTTTTGTTTACTGAGGACCGATAATGCGGCACCACTGCAAAACCAGCCCCGGGTAACAAAACTGGCCCCCATTGCTGCAAAACCGCCCCACCCTTCGAGCCTCTCAGGGAAATGCCCAATGCCAGGTACGGCCAGTCCGGCCCTGGGGAGATTGTGAGACATCACAAGACACGTGTGCAATTGTTGATATTTTTGCATTGCAGTGGGGGATATTTTAGGATGAAAAGAAAAAAAAAGATAGAAGTACCCCAGAGAAGGGAAGTAAGGAACATTTCAAAAGGAAAAGGGCAGAGAGGTCAGGGATGCGTGGGTGTAGAACAGCCTCCTCCAGTGTAAGGGACCCCACAACTTTTCAGAGGGATCAAAAACCCTTCATGGGCCCATATATAGCCGTAGGGCAAAGAATATCGGTGAGATATGGGTGACTCAGGGATGCTCAACTCATTCCGTGGACTGGGGGGGTTGCAGTCCTGGCACGTGGGGGTTAGACCGGTGGGGCGGTTGGGTGGGGTGGGGGTGGATTTCGACACACGATGCGGAGAAAAAAAATATTTTTTTATTTAATTTTCCCTCATTTTCGTCTGTCGATTCCCTCCCCCACCTCAAGAGTCCCATTGCTCTTACCTGCACAGGCCACGGTTGGGGGGGTTGTATCATTATGCGGTACGCCACTACAGCCATGTAACCCCGTCTACTAAGTTATGGAAGAGGCTGTGTAGCTTTAAAATGCAGAGGATTTGTGTTTGTGGGGAGGGACACATTATATGCATTGATATACGGCAGCTTTGAGGGGTAATTCGGTAGTTTGTAGGCTAAAGGCTGAGAATGTCTTTTATGATTTTGTGAAGCGCTGCTCTGTTCTCATTTAAACCAAGCCCCATCAATCTTCCACGAGGGCCAGTGGGTCCTTAGCCATATTCCCCAGGGTCAGGGGAACAGGGAAAAGACAGGAAAGGACAAGGAAGAAAGTGAATTAAATGTAAGATGTAAAGTCCCATGGTTTTCTTCAGAGCACCTGGAGTACATTTCTTCACCGATATTAAATGATGGAGAAGAAAGCCCGACCAATCAGCTGAGAGCGCCCGAAGGCCTTCCCTTTCTCTCTCGAGAAGCAAATGCTGGTTGTTCTGCAGGATAATTTGAAAAAACATGAAGCAAAAACACAGTAAATCATGTGTTATGCAGCCCGTTGTGAGTGTTATTGTTCGAGGCTTCCGTGTTAAAGCTCCTTAGCGACCTTTTCAGGGCGCACTTTCCCTTAACCTATGTTAAGCATTCGAAATGGGAATCCAGCAGGATTTTGGGGGAGGGAGAGATGGAGAGAGACACAGAGAAAGGCAGCGAGAGGATTTCCTCCACACAGTGTGCCCCCAGAATGGTGGCAGACTCTGTGGGTCTCCTTTACAAGAGGCCTGTGCCACTGGAGTGTCACTGTGGCGCAGGCCTCTCAGTCATATCCATGAGGCAAAGGAGACGCAAAGCAACCCCATGTGGCTTTGCATGGCCTCATAAACAAGGAGCAAGGCAGCGCAAAGTGCTGCATTGCTTCACTCTGCGTCGAGGCGGCGCTCCAAGTGCGTTGCTGTGGATGTTCCCACTCAACACCCATGGATTTTGACTCGGCCCCAGATCTACAAAATCACGTAAACCTGGGTCAGTGCCAAAACTTTACGCCTCCATAGAGCAGGCGTAACAGTGAGAAATATTTTCATTTCTCCTCGTTTTTTCCTGTTTCTGCAAAACACATGGAAGGAGGAAAACAGCCTGGGTCCATGCAGGTTACAGCTGTGCGGTGGTGGAGCAGGGGGGAAATTACGTGAAGTAGTGTGGCTCACTGGTTAGAGGCGGCAGACCCGAGAGCAGAGGACGGCCCGGGACCAGGGTTCGATTCCCGGCGTGGCAGGTTTCTGGACCAGGGTCAGCGGACTCGATAATTCTCTCGCCTCGGTGCCCACTCTGATCAGCGATCACACTCGGCAACTCTGGGCATTAGCTTGCCTCATCTTCACTAACGGCCCCACCAGACCGCCGGGGATGCCTGGTCTCACCCTGGAGATACCCATTAAGGGACCATCTCTCAGGGAAGCCAGGAAGGGTTTCGCAGCGGTCGAAGCGCCTTGGGACCCTCCGGGTAAGTAGTGCGCTATATAAATGCCTATACATTTACATACATACATTTACATACATGCTGAGCTAAAATTAAATAAATAATTATTTTTTCCCTCTGCATCATCCCTCGGAGATCCCCCCCTCACGGCCGCACCGCTGTTACCTGCACCGACTGAGGCTCTAGGAAAATGCCTCCATATGATGGGGCAGATTTATGAAGGGCTTGCGCCACGTTTACGCCGCCGTTGCGTGACGCAACGGCGCGGAAACATGGCGCATCCCTGCGTCCTATTTACAACGTGACGCATCTAGGAGATGCGTCACGTTGTACAGCACTGCGCCATGAGGAGGCGTTCCTGCGCAGGGGGGGGCATTCCTGCGCAGGAACGCCTCCTGAAAGTGGCTGAGTGAAATCTATGAGATTTCACTCAGTCACTTTCAGGGCAATGCTGCGTCAAAACCCTGCGCCTGCTTGAAGCAGGCGTAAGGCTTGAGGCAGCATTGAAAGAATATGCCCCCCCAGAGCATTGCTGGAGCTGCGTCGCGCTTGCGACGCAACTCCAGCAATGCGCCACATTTCCGGCACAGATGCGTCCCGCATCTGTGCCGTTTTTGCCCCATGGTGCGCCGCATCATAAATGCGGCGCACCATGGGTGGCGTAGCTGTGGCGCACTGTGGCGCATGTTAACTGGCGCATCCCTCGGGATGCGCCAGTTAACATAAATCTGCCCCATTGTTTTTGGGCAGTAAGGTGTCCGCTCCTGCACAAAAACAGTAATCCCTACAACTCAGACACCCTTGTACCATGGTGGAAGGGTGCCTGCATTGGCGCAAGGCAGCCAAAATGGCACCAGCACAGTGGCAAAGGACAGGAGTGTGACATATCATAAATTCGATACCTTCCTGTTCTTTCCTTTTGATGTAGGACATAGCGGCAAAGTGACTTACTGTGCAGCCTCGCGACAAAAACTTGTGAATGAGGCCCTTGGAGTCTTGCAGATAAAACCTTTCAGTAATGTTTGTCTGCAGCAGAAGTCTGGCTGTAAGGTGTATGTCGGTCATGAGGAATGAATTGCATCGCTTCCACGTTTACTCTTCCCTTCATCCTTGTGATTCTGATAATATTAAGCATATTTGTATTTAAAAGCAGGGCTCTGATCGTGAAAGTGCACTGCATCCCACACAAAAAAAACACCAATATGACTGGCTCTTTCAGCAGCTTCAAATCGATCAAATGACTGCTAGCTGAGTAGTAAACAGTGCAGTAAACACTAACATACTTTTGGCCTTTATGGTACCACTTTACCGCAGATGCTATATTACAAGAAAAAGAAATCAGCAATCAAGACCTCGACATAACCTGAACTTCAAATGCTAAGTCTAGGAAAGTGTATGTGTATTTGAAAAGACTAAGGGGCACATGCACCATTGCAAATTGCATTCGCAAATGGTGAGATTCGCAAAAATCGGCCGTTTGCGAATGCAATTTGAATTTTTGGGATGCATGAAAGGTGAAGGCCCACGCAATTTGAGAATTTGCAAATATTTGTGAATTCTCAAATTGCGATTGTATTTAAGGAATCGCTTTTTGCGATTTCTTTAATGCAATGCATGACATTTTACAAAAATTGCGAATTCGCACTTAGGGGGAGCAAATTACCATGAGGTTGAACCTCATGGTAATTTGCAAAAGCTTTGAAAAATGCACTTTTGTGCATTTTTCAGTTTCATGTTGTGCACACACATGCCCTTAGGGCATGTGTGTGCACAATATATGTGCACAGATTGATTTCAGGGGTGCAACAGGGTGTCCTTTGGACACCCCTGCACCCTTGAAATCCCATTCTCAATTTGCGATTCGCTAATTGCTAATCGCAAATTGAGAATGTCTTCCCATCCATTCCTATGGGCATCTAGGCCCATAGGAATGAATGGGGAGGTATTCCTTCATTGCGATTCGCAATTTGCGAGTCACAATTAAGAAATAATAAGAAATCGCAATTTATTTAGCAATTTTTTCATGCATAGCCATTTGCGATTCCTTATTAGCGATTCCTTATTTTTCGCTAATAAGGAATCGCAAATGGCAATGTTGATGCATGTGGGCCTAAGAGCCAGATGTACAAAATTCTTAATTTGCAACTCCTAAATAGCAATTCCGTAGAAATTGCTATTTGCAAGCCACAAATTGATATGTACGCTCTCTGCGAGTTCCTAATAGCAATTTCTATGAATTCTTATTCGATACTAGGAAAACACCTTTTAAGAAATAGCTAAATTAAGATTTCCTAATAGGAAATTACAGTTGAGAGCCCAAATGCAGCTAGAATCAGTTTGATGATGTCAGAACCCAGGTGGAGGATAACTGCAGGGTGTGTCCACCAGCCAGCGTCCTAACACAGCTTCTGGAAGCAGGGAGTTACTCTGAAACACTACTGATAGCACAGGAGAGCATCAGCACACTACGCTATGCCTGCAGAGGATGGGAAGGAAAAGGGGAGCAGTGGGAGGAGTAAAATTAAGTTCTCAGAGAAGGAGCTGGAGGTGCAAACAGAGGAGAGTATGGAGAACTTGGACCAGCTATTTGGGAAGGTCTCCTTCTCAGTCCCTGAGGCCCAGAAGACCACTATTTGGAAGGGGCTACTTGAGAAGGTCAACTCCCTGGGGGTGACACAGAGGACCATCCCCCAGATACTGAAGCGGTGGTATGACCTGGGCTCCCGAACCAAGGAGAATCTGGAAGCCGGATGGCAGAAGGACTTGGGACTGGAGGAGGACCATCAAAACACCCCCCAGTAACTGCCATGGAGACACTAGTTGAGGGGATCCTTGAACCAGAGAGTGCCACGGAGCTGGGGAAATTGACACCTCCATCCTAGCAGGCAACAGACATGGTAAGCCATCTCCCTTTATGTACCATCCAGACCATGATGTTAGGCAATCCACACCATGCACATCACAGCATGAAATACTCCATTGAGGTGCTTGACCCACCCAGGCAATGCATCATGGACATTGTAGTGCACTTCATTAGCATACTGTAGTGTTGATGACCACGCCAAACATATGTGCACATCATTAACATCTCCTACACACACGCAGCAGAGTCACAACATTATAGTGCCAAAACATTAACCATTTAATGACAATAACTATGTACATATATGTTACACAGATCACAACCCGGACGTCTATGCACCTGTAGTAGCTGAAGGGGCTACTGGGAGTGACATTGTCCCTGAACACCACAATCACCTCTGCCCCGCACATCAACACCAACAGGCAGGAGAGCCACCACCTCCCCACTGCCCACTTTTGATGACAGCAAAGGCAACCAGTCAAATGTGAGGGACCCCACCACAGCAGAGTCCAGGTCAGTGAGAAGGCACACTGAGACCATGCCAGAATTGGCTGATACACCGTCCATCTATGGTGGACTGTCACCATAGGACACAGTGCCAGCAAAGTAGGAACATTGGCGTTGTTAGTAGGGAGCTGCAATGCTTGGCAAAGAGAGTTGAGAAGGGGCAGGAGCAATGGCAATCAGCTATGGAGCATGAGCACTGGTCAGTACATTTCCCACATTGACACCTTCAGCAAGCCCGTCAACTGCCTGTCAAATGCTACAGCAAGCCTAGCCAGCCCTACAGTCAATATTCAGACTGACATGTCCCACTGCTGCCACAACGTTGCTTGTGGGCAGGTGCAGGGCACAACTTCCCTGGAAAACATTGAAAAGCACAACCTGTGCCTCCCCATCATCCCCCCCACTACCTGAGAGCGAAGAGAGATCCGGCATCAGTGGCATGTCTAGACAGGATCCTTGCACAACGAACCGTACGAGCCACCATCCATATGGGTCTGACACAGCATCTTTCCCATTACCCAGTGCAGTGGAAAAACAACCCAACCCAATGGAATGAAAACAGGGACCCCCTCAAGACTCAGCATTATGATTTGCCTTTGTTTGTTTGGCCCTGTTACATTTATGTTTCTTCAGATTTAATTTCCATGATGTCATGTTATCCCCTATGTCAGAAATAGGTGTTTGCTATCTCTGTGCGTTGTGCATGTCCTTCAGCCGCACTGGTTCCCTCCTGCTGCCCCTCTAGTGGTTGTAGGTCATCATTTGAGTCATCGTCAGTGTCAGGCTCAGTGTTGATGGCACAGTTTACCATGATTTTGCAGCATGTGTCTGGCCTATAGAGATGTGTCCCACTGGTCTTGTGGATGATGAGGAAGTTGTACTTTAGGATGCCAAATGTCCGCTCAGTGAGTGAGCGTGTTGTCTTGTTTGCCCTGTTGTATCATCTCTTACTCGGTGTTCTTGGGGTCAAGTTTGGTGGGAGGAGCCAAGGGCTGTAAGGTATATGAACTGTCACCTTAAGTGCATGAGAGGGGAAACATTTAGGTCATATCACACGTACACTCCTGGTCAGTGCATTCATTGAGTTTGAGAATCTATTGCCTAGCAGGAACCCATCTCCAAATTCCCCCTGTGCCAGTCAGTTATGTATTCCACTGTGGCAGAACACGAAGGAGTCGTGGGTGCTACCTGGGTTTCTGGTCTCAAGGTCAGCGATGACACCGGAACCGTCACACACCACCTGCGCATTCAGAAAGTGTGTGCTCCTCCTGTTTCTGTAGATGTATTCTGCAGTTGAAGGGGGGCACATGGCAATATGTGTGCATTTGACACAGCCAAGGACGTTGGTGAACTGTGCTACCCTGTAGAAATAAAATTTTGTGCGCTGCAATGATTGGGGGTAATGGGGAAATCTATGTATTGGTTTGCCTTTCCAACCATTACGTCAAGGAACTTTTGGAAAAACTAGGAAAAGGCACCTTGTGAGTCTCCTTCTGCCACAGCTATGACTTTCTGGTAACCTCCTAAAGCTAGGCAGTGTAGGTAACACAAAACCTGCACATGGGGAGGTATAGCTTCGATCCTAAGTGTTGGGGTAGCTGGGATCACAATTCAACTATCAAATCAAATATGACCTGACTACTCAGTCTTTGCCTGTCTATGATCTCCTCTATCTAATTAAACAAGGTGACCCTCACCCTAAATATTTATTTATTTTATTTATTTATTTATTTATGACATTTATAGAGCGCACTGTTACCCATGGGTGTCCTGGCGCTATCCTCTCCTGTCTCCACCTCCTCCTGTCCCTCATAGCCAGAATCCTCATCTTCTTCACCAGATTGTACAATGCCGCCATTGTGAAAGAGCCAGATGCATTTTGGGAATGTTTTCATAGTTTGCACATGGTTACCACCTGTATTGAGTCAGTGGTAATTGCATTTCTTAAAAAGGCCAGTTTGCGACTAGTCATAATTAGGAAATCCTTTGTACATTTGGTAGCGATTCACAAATACGAAACGCTATTTGGGATTTCCTATTTTGCCTATTTCCGGAATGCAATTTCTACAGGGTAGAAATTGCATTTTGCGACCGCGTTTTTGGCATTCATACATACTGAATGCAATTTTTGTATTTATTAACTGCTCAAAATAGCAATTCGGTCGGTCAAGAAATGTAAAATCATTTCGTACATCTGGCCCTAAATACATACATGCTATATCAATTTGATTGTATGATGTACTGAATGCAATATTTTTGTCGGTTGATGTTATCTTAATAAATTGTTTCATACTATACTACAAAATTATAGTTTTCGAATATCGTGAATCAGAACATGAGCAGCTGTTGCTGAGGGTGATTGTGGTTATCGGGCTATATATTTATTGTGAAATGTGTCTTTACATTAGATTTAATAACAGATTTGCATTGCAGGAAAGCAAATTACCTGAATTTCACACACCCCTTGAACGGTGATGGCATGACCATGTATTTCAAGGAATAAAATACTTTCTGCTCTACATTAACAGAACATTTCAAGCCACTTCAGAGTTCCATGACTTTACAAAATAATTCATCCTTTGGCCTTGTTTCTCAATATGGTCACAGATCTCCCCCCTCTCTCTCCACACATACACACACACACGCATTAGTGGACAGTTAGCATGGTACACCATGGAGGAGTGCTTGGTTGGAAGAGTGTTGAACCACAATTGTAAATGTGTTCTCCGTCTTAACCCCTTTGCCGCGGCCGCGATTTCGCGGCAGTGCGGCACTTCCGCAAAACGGGAGGGCCGCGTCGGCCGTTGGACGTTCACAGCACCAGAGAGGTAGTGCTCGCAACGGCCGACGGCAGCAGGGAAGGGGTTAAAAAAAGAACATTCGCTGAAACAGCTATCACATGTGCAGTGTGTCTGAATGAGATTCGACAGCATGATGCAGCTGATGTGCCTAAAGTGTGGTTTGAGACAGATACAAAACATAACCTAGAGAAAGAAATACCCTATCTGCTACAGAATAATCTGCAGAAATATAATATTTCCTGTGATCAGTCACAAACAACATATTCACCCTCGAGAGTATAATCACATAGCACCGACATGCATATGCAAATTTTCAACGTGGAACACCCACAGAAAATGTTATGCAGATTACATTTTGTCTGTTGGAAACAACGAGCAGCCATTCTGATTTATTTTAGGTAGATGCATTATAAGTAGTGGAAAATGAGGGATTCCTTAGGGGTCTGGTTGTGTACCTCCAGCATTGGAAAGAAATTGTTATAACATTCAAAATTATGTCTGTGGGTTACTTTGCTTTGCAAGTCAGTTACAGGTCTTTACGTTATCTTCTGGATTTTCTGAGACTACTCAAGAAAGCTCCTCTGTTTTTTTTTAATTCATTTTTATTGTCTTAAACTAAGAGCGTGTGAAATATGTCTAATTTCCTTTCACGGAATTGTGCAAAATGTGGGGGAAATCATTTAAAATCGCATGAAATAGAAATCTACTTTTCCGGATATGCTCGTTACTGCATTTACTTAAACTCCTTAAACTCACAGAGCCTTCATGGTAATTGATTTCTATGTCCTATGAATGATTTATTTGAACTTTAATTCATTTTTATCTTTCTATATTGCACTTTAATATTTTAATAAACCTACATGGTTTTCTAAATGTACTAATCTTGAACTCTCTTTTAGAGTAAGTTATTATTATTGACTGTATTTTCAAATGCTGTCTTGAATCTTATCTTCAGGGACCAATTGCCTCATTCATTTTTTAGGGCAACAGCATCACTGAGCCTGCAGTGGGTGTTATGACTATTATGCAGATTATCTAGGGGATAACGCCCACAATGCAAAAGCAAATTACATAAATATTACACACCCCTGTTTTAGAAGCAACGCAGCTGTAAACATGGGTTTCCATCCAGAAAAGCAAAGTTCTGCGGAAGACACAACAATCACAAAAGTACTGTGTCCTATTGGGACTCATCAGTGAAATGCAACTGACCTGCTTCGATGTGGTTGAGAAAGATACTTAGGCCTTTTTGTCAAGTGGAGGGAGAATAAGGCTATTAGGCGCTCGCGACACAATACACACGTTCTATAGTATTAAATATTAGTGTGGTGGTATGAGAGAAGGGATCTCATTCCTACATCCCTAACAGAAAGGTAAGTAGATTTACAGCAAGTCTCTTAGCACACGCAATCACACACACACACACACACACACACACACACACACACACACACTATATATATATATATATATATATATATATATATATATATATATATATATATATATAAATATAAAATTGCGTATGCTAAGAGACTTGCTGTAAAGATATATAGGCCAGCCAAGGAAAAACCAAACTACTCTGAAATAAAAAGTAGAAATGAAGCATTTCGAGTGATCATTCACTGAGAAAATGTTCACCCCTGAGAGTATAACCACATAGCACCACATGAATATGCAAATATTCGCTGAGGACCCCCACATGAAATATTATGCAGATTAGAATTTTTTGTGTGTTGGAAATGGCAAACATCTTTTTTGATTTATTTTAGGTAGAAATGCTATAAGTGGAGGGAAACTAGGGGATTCCTTGGGGGCTTAGGCCTCTACCTACAAATTAGACTGAAATGTATTAAAGAAATTGCAACAATTTTTGTGTTATGTTTGTAAATGCCAGTGCTTTGGAAGATATGTAAATTCTCTGCTACTTCTGCAATTCATCAATGCAGGAATTGTGTTTTTCTTCTACACTATTTTTTTGTCTCTTATATGGGTGGTCCTCTTGTGCTGTGTTTGATGTAGCCAAATGTTTTTACTTTTTTCACCCATACAGTGAATGCAAGAAACCTATCGGTGTTAGAACATGCTAAGATTGTGAACAGCAGGCCGCAGGACAGATCGGGCACCCTCTGTATTACTGTTATTAGACCGTACTAAAATTCCAAACAGGAAATGATAAATTGCTACCAATAACAAAATGCAATTTGTGATTTCTTATCTGGAGTGTTCTAAAATAGATTCTGTAAAGGTGGTTGCAATTCATGCATCAACTTCTATTGCATGCGTGAGTATTTTGCAAACTGACCTATGTAGCGGGTCGTAATTCGACCTCCCTTGTTAATATGAATGAAACAGGTCACAAAATGCTGCCCACTATGATTGGCTAGAGTCAAAGGCATGACTTCTTCATTTTTAAATAAAACAAGACTTATTTAAAAAAATGCAGCCTCGTTCCCTTAAAGAAGAACCGGGTCAATTCATTAAACAAATTAAAATTGAACACAACTTTTTAAGAGGTAAACGGTGGTTCCTTGGACCACTTCCTACTCCTAAAAACATTTTTGTTAACAGTCAAAAAAGAGAAGGGGTCCCTTCAGGACCCTGTCCCGTTTACAAACAGCTTACCACCTCCTTTAAAGAAGTGGTAAAATCTTAACATTTTGAAACCATATTTTGGTCACAAAACATTAATACAAGCTTCAAGGTAACAGTATCCGGAAGGCAGTAGTGTAATGAAACTTGAGACGGTCCCCCTGCAAAGTACATGAACAGGTATCCCCTCCAGACTCAATCAGGAGCTCTCAGGCCACTGTACTGTGTAAAGGGGGCCCCTTGCAGCTTTCCCCTACCCCCTGCACTGCAGGGGCTATGTTACGCCACTGCAGGAAAGGACACCCCTTCCAAATACCGATTTGCTATACATTTTCAAATCCAAATTGTGATTCAGTAATTTATTTTTTGTGATATAAAAATGACATTTTGTGGCTGGGAAGTCTACAATTTTATTATTCTTATCCTTTGCAAATGTAAAATTGCTTTGTACTTGGCCTGTGTGCACACATAGGGACCTGTATTTTCATGATCACAATGTATTTTATGTGTTGCCAATTGTTCAGTACTCATTAGTGTTCTAATGAGCAAATGCCTATTTTGTGCACCTCATACTAAACAAAAATATTGTTCACCAAAGTGCAACATCTTACAAGTTGACTAATTAAAAAGTTGCATTTTGACAAAAAAAATCTATTATTTTTCTATTTATTGCCCAAATTAACTATATGCCATATGTTTTTCTGGGAAGCTTCTGGGAAGCTTCTATAAATGTTTGGTGCTTTTTAAGATGCTGATCAGTTGACTCTTTAAACAAAACAGCAATACTCAAAGCTCCATAATATTGCTGGTCTGGCAGGTATAAATCCTCTTCTCGGATCGATTTTCTTCTCATCTCACGTCAAATAAAGTTCCTTAGGCAAACAATGCTCCATAATGGTTTCTCGGACCACGCAATGATAAATTTGGAATTTGCATTAGTTGATAAGGTTAGACCTTCAAAACATTGGATGTTTAACAAAAAATACTTGAGTGACGATACATGGGTGGCAGGTATTAAAAATGAGATCTCGGAGTTCATCATTCGTAATATGGGAACTGCTCCTCTTAACTGTGTGTGGGACTCTCTTAAGGCCTATATTCGGGGGTTAGTGATTGGGAGAGATGCTGCAGACTCTTTAGCAGCCAAAAATAAGAATAAATCTCTGCAGCAAAAAATTCAGGCCTTGACTGTTCTTAGGCAACAAAATTCAGCTAGTATTATTCAGGAACAATTAAACAAGGCAAAAAGAGAACTTTGTCAACATTTCTATACCCTTAGTGAAGAGATATTTTTTAAGAGTTCGCAAAAGATATACGAGGAGAGTAATTTTACCGGCAAATTCCTGGCGTGGCAGGCCAGAGAGCAAGCCGCTTCTAATCTGTGAAGTAGTGTAGCTCACTGGTTAGAGGCGGCAGACCCGAGAGCAGAGGACGGCCCGGGACCAGGGTTCGATTCCCGACGCGGCAGGTTTCTGGACCAGGGTCAGCGGACTCGATAATTCTCTCGCCTCGGTGCCCACTCTGATCAGCGATCACACTCGGCAACTCTGGGCATTAGCTTTCCTCATCTTCACTAACGGCCCCACCAGACCGCCGGGGATGCCTGGTCTCACCCTGGAGATACCGATTAAGGGACCATCTCTCAGGGAAGCCAGGAAGGGTTTCACAGTGGTCGAAGCGCGGAGATATTCCCCCGGGAGTGATTCTAGCGCTATATAAACACGCAAATTAAATTAAATTAAATTAAATCGTATTCATTCCTTATAGTCTCCGGGTACTCTAATAGATACATCTGTTCCTGTAGAAATCGGAGAGATAATGGTTGCACACTATAGGAAGATCTATAATACTCAATCCACTATAGATCGGCAAAAGCTATTAAATTATCTGGCTAAAATTTCCCTGCCTGTTCTTTCTCCTTTAGAACAATTTACTATGGTTAATTCATTTACAAGAGAAGAAGTAGAGCGGGTTGTGCAAGATCCACCAATAGGTAAGGCATGTGGGACTGATGGGCTTCCAACAGAATTTTTAAAGATTTTTTTCAGCTCCTTTGCTGAGCTCTTGTACAGTTAGTAAACTTTATGTTGGATGGTGGCTCAGTCCCTGATTCATTCCTGGAAGGAACCGTAGTTAGTTTTCTAAAAAAGGGCAAGCCGCCTAATGATCCAAATTCATATAGACCTATTACGTTATCGAACACGGATTATAAAATCATCACTAAATTATTATCTATTCGTTTCAATTCCTTTTCTTCAGATTTGATTCATAGAGATCAAAACAGCTTTATTGCCGGCCGACAATTAATATCTAACACTCACTTTTTAATTGAGGCTTTAGATTATTTTGAAACACGACGGGTACCTGCGTTAGTTTTACTGTTTGACGCTGGCGGTTTGGGAAACACTTTTTATTATTTTAGATCACTTTAGGATTCCAGTAGCTATTATAAATTTGATTCAGAATCTTTACTCAAAGGCCCAAGCCAATATTATTATTAATGTAGAGTCTGTGGGCCTGGTGCCGGTTAAACGCGGTACCAGACAAGGATGCCCGCTCTCTCCCGTTTTATTTGCATTTTTTATTGAACCCTTAGCAACTGCAATTAGGAAATCTGCTTATATTCTTCCCCATATTACTTCGATGCCTAAAATTAAATTATACGCAGACGATATAATTTTGTTAATTAAACCTGAATTGCAATGTCAAACTTGTGCTCTGCAAATATTTGAAGAGTTTGAAGCTTTTGGCGGATATTGTATCAATAAAAAGAAGACTGAAATCCTGGTTTGTGGTGGTTCCGATCCTGAACTCCATCCTGATCTAAGACTTTGTATTAATAATAAACCGAAAAGATATTTAGGGGTTCTTTTCTCTTCTTCTGTCTCAGACCTTTACAGGCTAAATTTTGTGCCCCTTCTTCATAGAGTACGTTCAATGTTGGAAAGATGGAACCCTCTTCCATTATCTATTTTAGGACGGGTAGCACTAATTAAAATGTCAGTTCTTCCTTTTTTAAATTTTCTGTTCGCAACCATTTCCTGCTTTTTACCCGGATCGTTTTTCGCTAAAACAGAATCTTTGTTCTCATCTTTTATTTGGGCCAAAAAGACCCCACGAATAGCTTTAAATATATTATATGAGGATAAGAAGCAAGGAGGGCTTGCTCTTCCAAATCTGAAAGATTATTATAATGCGTATTTAGCCCAATTCCTAGCGAGATTTAAAGACAGTAACCATAAACTCTTTATCAACTTTTTTTTAAATTTAATTAGCCGAGAGACCCAGATTCCCTCTCCTCTTCAAATATTTAAATCACCCAAACTGGTTCGTAACAAGGTCTTAAACTGGTTTTTTAAGAAGCGTTCTGCAATGCTTAAAAGATATTCCCTCCCTTTTCTTAATCTAACTTCCTCTTTATATAGCGCATTTTCTTTTTTAGGGACGGATATAAGTTTGGAAATAGTAGAAAATTGGCATAGGACAGGGTTTGCAATGTTAAAAAACTTCATGAAAGACGGGGCCTGGATTACCCTTTCAGATATGGCTCTTCTGGTCCAAGGCAACTTTTTAATGTTGGGCTCATATAAACTGATTTACAGTGTATTGCGTCAACTGGATCCTACACTTCTTTCTCCTCCTGTCCAGCTATTTAGTGAACTGTTTATTTCTATACATGAGAAGAAACCAGGGGAGTGGAAACGCTCTTTAACACAGAATAAGGCCCCGGATCTTTATCTTAAAGCAGTTCATAAATGGCAAGGGCAGGAAAATTTAGCATTAACTTCTACTGTGTGGCAGAAAATTAATAGACTGAACTTCTCTGTACTAAGAGGCGCTAATTGGCGCAGAATGCTGTTTTTTAGTAAGTGGCTCCTGTATTATACCCCAGCGATTGTATCTAAAATGTATTCCAATAGCTCATCTAATTGCTTCCGGTTTTTGAATTATAATCCTGCCAATTGGTCTCATCTTATTGCTTTCTGTCCCAAAATAGCATCCTTTTGGGAGGATATCTTTGCATTTCTTCAAAATCAACAGAAAATTATGATTTCACAGAATGTTAAGTTGATTTTGTTTGGCTTTGATTTAGAGCTGATGTTAAATGGGCAAATAGTCAAACTATTGTATATAGCTATGGCTGTGGCTAGATCATTATTACTTCAGAACTGGCGTTCACACTATTGCCCTACGGTACAAGAATGGCGCCATAAAATGGAGAGAGTTAGAAAATGTGAACAAAGTTATGCTCAAAGAATTGGGGTGGTTCGGAAATTTGAGAAAATCTGGGAATCGTATTTTGTTTAACGAATATTGGGAATGTTATGGAATGTATTTTTATTTATATTTTCTTTCGAATTTGTCTGGTTCCGAACTCATTCGGCATATGTTAGTATATTTCTGTGTTGTGGTGCATCCAAGACATCAATAAAAAAAAAAGTAAAAAAAATATATATATATATTTTTGAGAAATATTCAGTTTTTATGAAGCGAGGATGAAAAGACAACTTTAATGAGAAGTAAATTAAAATTACGACTTTATTATGAATCTTCAGCTATGGTTTCTTATGGTGATTTGGAGTTTCTTAAATACACTTACTCCAAAGTGAAACTGTCTTTCCTACTATTATTGCCTGACTTTGGCAAAGCAAACACTTTAGTCTTGCGCATAGGCAATTTCTATATAGACAGTGTTGTAGGCAGTTTCTGACCTAAAATGCATATTTTAATGTTAGCAGAAAAGTGCGATTTGTCTGCCTATTTATCTGCCTTTATTTCTTTTCCAATTTGCATAATTTCTCTCTGTCTGTTCAACCTTCCGTCCATTAGTCCACCTATGCCTTCATCAGTCTTTCCATTTGCTCAACCTTATTCCTGTGCTAAATTTAAAAGCTGACTGCTTGAGGTCCTGCGTTGAGCAAGTGTGGGCCAAGTCTTCTGTCAAATTCTTCTAGGGCAACTGATATTGCTAGAAATTGTTGCATGGCCCAAGTCAACACACTGATGGGAGGCCCTTGATAGAAGGTTTGATTGAAGAATGACCTGCTTAAAGATTTAACCAAAATGTCCTAAAGGGATAAAAAAGCACAAGGCAGATCCAGCATTGGGTGCCGTCTAGTGACTTTAAACATGTTAGCTCCCATGTCACTAATAAATACGACAGCTTTGACGTAAAATCTAGGAATAATGTGGAAAAATTAGATTGGTTCACCAAAAACAACAGTGCCTAAAGAATAAAGACCCTTCGGCTCCTGCTCTCCCTCTTCTGACAGGCAGAGGTATTCCTGGCTCTTGAATTAACGCTAGCTTTTTGTAATGGTGTTAACGCAAAACCTCCATTGTACAAATGTGTTGCAGGCTCAATGAATCACAAAGTACAAAAAGCGCAATGAAAAAACAATGACCAGGGTACAAATCAAAAATACAACTTTAATTAAGTCTTTATACCAAATGAATTGAAAGCCCTATTCAAGAGCTTGCAAAAGCCTCACAACTCCTATAAGACATCTGTCCCCCTGAGAATAAAGTAAAGTGAAACCTTTTAAGGAACACACATCCCATCTGATAAAACAAATACATCCTTGATAGCGGAGCAACAGTGAATGCCACCTAAGAGAATTCTCATTGAATGGAAGGAGCAAAGATGTCATGATTGATAGTGCATGAGATGTGCATTCAAGAGATAAGTTTTCACTTCTTTGCTATGATCTATGATGGTGTTATCCTAATATATGTGCACACAATGAAAAATGCCTACAGGATTTCCTTTATCTGTAGGTTGGAGGCCTGTTTCACAGATTGGAGTTAGAATTTCCATTGGTGTGAGGTGATAACATCGCCTAATTCTTTTACCAAGTGAAATGTAAATGCAAGATTGGAATTGATGGTCAGGACAAGTTATTTTTTTAATTCTTATAAGTAGTGATCTAAACGTTTTCAAGTTCCCCCTTGCTTGCCTGTCTCTATGTTGATCTTGCTGCTCTAATTCTCATAACTGATTCTCAGCCATGAAATAATTTTAATAAGACTACAATCTTCATCATATATATATGAGGGTGAGGACCATGCACCAGAGACAAAGTCAAAGAAAGCTTAAAGTATATCCAAAATGTCCTTTATTCTATAAGTTTTTTTTTTTAATTCAACCACAGCCAACGCGTTTCGTTCCATTGGCACTTCGTCAGGGCTCAAGAAGTCTCAAAAGGGCTTAAACAGTCCTGTGCCCATAGAATCAAAATCGTAAGGCACCTCTGTAGCGGCGAATAGATAGAATCATGCAGCAAATCCCAGCATAAACAGAAAATATCAAATGACGTAAAATATCAGCTTGTATTCCTCCATCCAATACAGTACAAATGTATTCCAATACATTTCCAAGGAGCGTTCTTCTTCCGAAAAGGACGGTAGGTAGCTACACTGGCTCCCTGTTCTCCCAATATCATTCTAGGGTGACTATTCCCCTCACGATTAAACCTCTGGATTTGTATGGAGGGCAAGAGGCTGCAATACAGGTATAGTCACTCGCAAGTATAGGTTGGGGTGATCTGAGTGAACCTCCAGTCTTGGATGGAGGAATACGAGCTGATATTTTACGCATTTGATATTTTCCATTCATGCGGGGATTTGCTGCATGATTCTATCTATTCACCGCTACGAGGGCCTTACGATTTTGATTCTATGGGCACATGACTGTTTAATCCCTATTGAGACTTCTTGAGCCCTGACAAAGTTCCAATGGAACGAAACGCGTTGGCTGTGGTTGAATTAAAAAAAAAAATACCTTATAGAATAAAGGACATTTTGCATAAACTTGAAGCTTTCTTTGACTTCATTTCTGGTGCACCGTCCTCACCCTCACGATTTTGTCTGCTTCTCAATGGAGTGAAAGTGTGGCAAGCTCCGGACGGGCGTGCACAGACAAAGGACTTCCCTTTACTTTGAAATAGAAGTGCTGAACCTTGGTCTGCCGTATTGATCCCTTGTAACTACATTATATATATATATATATATATATATATATATATATATATATATATATATATATATATATATATATATATATATATATATATATATATATATATATATGTATATATATATATATATATATAGTTCAGTTTCTGCTTGAAATGGTTTTGACCACAGAAAATCACGGACCACCACGCAGCTCGTCGAGTGTCACAGAAGAAGTTTATTATCCATTTTTAGGTTAAGTCAGGCACGACGCGTTTCGGGCAGGAACTGCCCTTGATCACATCATATATATATATATATATATCCGGCTCAAACTTCCCTTTTCTTACAGTTCAGGAAAAGAATAGCACTCACGGGGATTCTTTGGCTCAGCAGCAGTTTTACTCGACAAACACGTTTCGGATTTACATCCTTCGTCAGTGTCGTGATCTCTAAACAGTGCACTGGTAGCCATTTTTTTATTATTAAAAGACACCAAGTCACGTGAATACATATATTTCACATGTTTTTAAAGAATTTAAAAAAACACTTGATTTCATATGATACAATTCATATAATGATTACGCCGTGGATCGGCAATGCAGCCTTATGTCTCAAAAGGCTGCTTACTGTCCTTAGTTTTTTTAATTTTTAAAAAAAAAATATGAATTTTTTTTAATTCTTTAAAAACATGTGAAATATATGTATTCATTTTGATATGTGGAACCGATTTGATGACAAATATAATGAATTGACATTCAGTATTAACTGTTTTAAGATGGCGCCTGTTTATCTGTAGGATGCTAGTAGTCCGTTCTTTACCAATTACTTCACGTGACTTCACCCGACCGCAAAGTGCCCCACCAATGGCGATTGGAGGAGCGAGATATATATATATTCCATGGCTTCAGTCAGCGAACATTGCTACTCGGCTGCACGTTGGGACAATGTAGTGCAAGCGAGTAAACGGACGACCGACCAGCAAGTGTGGAACAATGCCTGCTGGGTAACGTAGTTCTACTAAAGGGAACTTTGGTGCAATCCGTGCCATGTTTTGCGGACACCCTCAACACTACTTCAGTGGTTGAGTCAGAGACAGAAGCTAATGGCACCAGTGGAACTATGTCGACACAAAGCATCAGAAGAAGGTAGTAACCGAAACGCGTCATGCAAATGTGTTGAATAAATGGATTTCAAACGTACCTTTGTGCCGCCTCTTCTACTTCCCAGGAAGGAGAATGCTTCGGAAATACAATGCGTGAAACCCATTACACGCGGGGCTGGCACCTCTCAGCGAGTGTCTGAAGGAAGAGTGATAATGGGAGTGACCTGGACCGCCGAACAAATCAGAGGCCGCATGGCGACGCTGTCAAGGACAGTTCATACCACATGGAGGGGTCTCCTTACTTCATCGAGGTCCCCGAGCCTGCGAGCCGATGGTACTGTGAGGCATGAGAGCGAGGGAAATGAACTCTGTTTCCGAGAACAAGTGCCATGGCTTCAGTCAGCGAACATTGCTACTCGGCTGCACGTTGGGACAATGTAGTGCAAGCGAGTAAACGGACCACCGACCAGCAAGTGTGGAACAATGCCTGCTGGGTAACGTAGTTCTACTAAAGGGAACTTTGGTGCAATCCGTGCCATGTTTTGCGGACACCCTCAACACTACTTCAGTGGTTGAGTCAGAGACAGAAGCTAATGGCACCAGTGGAACTATGTCGACACAAAGCATCAGAAGAAGGTAGTAACCGAAACGCGTCATGCAAATGTGTTGAATAAATGGATTTCAAACGTACCTTTGTGCCGCCTCTTCTACTTCCCAGGAAGGAGAATGCTTCGGAAATACAATGCGTGAAACCCATTACACGCGGGGCTGGCACCTCTCAGCGAGTGTCTGAAGGAAGAGTGATAATGGGAGTGACCCGGACCGCCGCACAAATCAGAGGCCGCATGACGACGCTGTCAAGGACAGTTCATACCACATGGAGGGTCTCCTTACTTCATCGAGGTCCCCGAGCCTGCGAGCCGATGGTACTGTGAGGCATGAGAGCGAGGGAAATGAACTCTGTTTCCGAGAACAAGTGCCATGGCTTCAGTCAGCGAACATTGCTACTCGGCTGCACGTTGGGACAATGTAGTGCAAGCGAGTAAACGGACCACCGACCAGCAAGTGTGGAACAATGCCTGCTGGGTAACGTAGTTCTACTAAAGGGAACATTGGTGCAATCCGTGCCATGTTTTGCGGACACCCTCAACACTACTTCAGTGGTTGAGTCAGAGACAGAAGCTAATGGCACCAGTGGAACTATGTCGACACAAAGCATCAGAAGAAGGTAGTAACTGAAACGCGTCATGCAAATGTGTTGAATAAATGGATTTCAAACGTACCTTTGTGCCGCCTCTTCTACTTCCCAGGAAGGAGAATGCTTCGGAAATACAATGCGTGAAACCCATTACACGCGGGGCTGGCACCTCTCAGCGAGTGTCTGAAGGAAGGGTGATAATGGGAGTGACCCGGACCGCCGCACAAATCAGAGGCCGCATGACGACGCTGTCAAGGACAGTTCATACCACATGGAGGGGTCTCCTTACTTCATCGAGGTCCCCGAGCCTGCGAGCTGATGGTACTGTGAGGCATGAGAGCGAGGGAAATGAACTCTGTTTCCGAGAACAAGTGCCATGGCTTCAGTCAGCGAACATTGCTACTCGGCTGCACGTTGGGACAATGTAGTGCAAGCGAGTAAACGGACCACCGACCAGCAAGTGTGGAACAATGCCTGCTGGGTAACGTAGTTCTACTAAAGGGAACTTTGGTGCAATCCGTGCCATGTTTTGCGGACACCCTCAACACTACTTCAGTGGTTGAGTCAGAGACAGAAGCTAATGGCACCAGTGGAACTATGTCGACACAAAGCATCAGAAGAATGTGGTAACCGAAACGCGTCATGCAAATGTGTTGAATAAATGGATTTCAAACGTACCTTTGTGCCGCCTCTTCTGCTTCCCAGGAAGGAGAATGCTTCGGAAATACAATGCGTGAAACCCATTACACGCGGGGCTGGCACCTCTCAGCGAGTGTCTGAGGGAAGGGTGATAATGGGAGTGACCCGGACCGCCGCACAAATCAGAGGCCGCATGACGACGCTGTCAAGGACAGTTCATACCACATGGAGGGGTCTCCTTACTTCATCGAGGTCCCCGAGCCTGCGAGCCGATGGTACTGTGAGGCATGAGAGCGAGGGAAATGAACTCTGTTTCCGAGAACAAGTGCCATGGCTTCAGTCAGCGAACATTGCTACTCGGCTGCACGTTGGGACAATGTAGTGCAAGCGAGTAAACGGACCACCGACCAGCAAGTGTGGAACAATGCCTGCTGGGTAACGTAGTTCTACTAAAGGGAACTTTGGTGCAATCCGTGCCATGTTTTGCGGACACCCTCAACACTACTTCAGTGGTTGAGTCAGAGACAGAAGCTAATGGCACCAGTGGAACTATGTCGACACAAAGCATCAGAAGAAGGTATTAACCGAAACGCGTCATGCAAATGTGTTGAATAAATGGATTTCAAACGTACCTTTGTGTCGCCTCTTCTACTTCCCAGGAAGGAGAATGCTTCGGAAATACAATGCGTGAAACCCATTACACGCGGGGCTGGCACCTCTCAGCGAGTGTCTGAGGGAAGGGTGATAATGGGAGTGACCCGGACCGCCGCACAAATCAGAGGCCGCATGACGACGCTGTCAAGGACAGTTCATACCACATGGAGGGGTCTCCTTACTTCATCGAGGTCCCCGAGCCTGCGAGCCGATGGTACTGTGAGGCATGAGAGCGAGGGAAATGAACTCTGTTTCCGAGAACAAGTGCCATGGCTTCAGTCAGCGAACATTGCTACTCGGCTGCACGTTGGGACAATGTAGTGCAAGCGAGTAAACGGACCACCGACCAGCAAGTGTGGAACAATGCCTGCTGGGTAACGTAGTTCTACTAAAGGGAACTTTGGTGCAATCCGTGCCATGTTTTGCGGACACCCTCAACACTACTTCAGTGGTTGAGTCAGAGACAGAAGCTAATGGCACCAGTGGAACTATGTCGACACAAAGCATCAGAAGAAGGTAGTAACCGAAACGTGTCATGCAAATGTGTTGAATAAATGGATTTCAAACGTACCTTTGTGCCGCCTCTTCTACTTCCCAGGAAGGAGAATGCTTCGGAAATATATATATATATATATATATATATATATATATATATATATATATTATATGCATCCATTGCATCCATGACCTGTCCTCACCAAAATTGCCAAAACCGTTCCCATGAACCTATGGATGCACAAATTTCCCAACATGTTTGAAATTTGACACAGATATGTATGTATGTGGTAGGAGGGCATGAATCAACATGCCTTTGGAGGTGTACGTTTTACTTAAACCTAGGGGAGTTCCAAAGTATCCATGCTGACATGGTGAATGTTTCTCCTTACATTTAAGGATTGTCGTTAACATATTCCTAACACTTAAGATCCATTAGACTCCGCAGTGCTGTAGAAGTAATGTGTGTTCAAAAGAGAGTTAAGTAGTGTCAGAGAAGTTTCCAAGGAAATGTCGGGCAAGTTTGGCCTATGACCACAAACTAGAACCTTTTGATTATTCCCCAGTAGCGGTCAGTGGTAGGAGTGCTGCCGGGCGGTGATGTGGGGAAGGGGCAGGGTTGGGTGTAGTAAACTACGGAATACGGACAAATACAGGTAAGTAAACATAAAAATAAATAAAAATAATTTCGTTGTGTGCACTGCATCGCCAAATGCAATGCAGTGCGTGCAGCGAAATTCTTTCATTTATTTTTATGTTTACTTACCTGTATTTGTCTGTGTTCCATCGTTTACTACCCCCACCCTGCCCCTCCCCACGTCACCGTTCGGCAGCACTCCTTCCACCGACTGCTACTGGTATTCTCAAAGGTTCAGAAATGATCCTCCTACTGGTATCAGATCCCACCTCTTACACTCAAATGGATATGGCATAAATTGTGCAAGAATAGCAGTGCACACATCATCACAGAATTCACAACATGTATGGAGAAGGTAGTGATACCTTAGCATAACCCTATGCTTGCTAAATGTTTTTATTTTATGCATTATATAGTCCTCTATTTAAGATAGTTAAGAAAATGGGCATTAGTAACCAATGTACACAAATACTACACAGTTATGCATGTAATGTTTGCCCTGAAGACATCACAAATTAGTCACCCGTGCCCCTATGTGAATAAGGAAAATGTAACTTACGGAAATGTGCAACTATCTTGCTGGAAAGGAAAATAATAACCAAAATCTGAACTTTATTACATTTTTACTAGTCTTGTAATGTACTAAAACCGTCTGAAATGTAGTTTAAACTGGGGGAATCTTGAATAATTTCCAGCATTTCATGGTATTCTTGTCCCGCAAAATGCCCAGACTTACGCTCTTATGTCACATTGTGCAAACACAACATGTTCAGGTAAAAATCAAATTGTGAGAGCACTAGAACAGTAAAAAAAGAACAGAATCAAGTAGCTGTTGTTCAAATGTTTGCCTTTTTTAGTGCGAAATGCACCATTGCATCTAACATGAACACGAGGATGCATTTCACCCTATAATAAATATCAAACTGCTTGACTGGCAATTTGCATAATTTTCATAATTGTTTGGTCATTTTGTGTAATTTCTGCAAAGACAATAACTAAAATTTCACCCAGATTTATAATTTAGTCTCTAACAGCCTGATTCATGAAAGACCCGTTTTGCGAGTCTTTAATAGCGATTCATAATGAATCGCTTTTACAGGCTCGCAAAACGGGATTCATGTAGGAATTGCCAAAAAAAATGCCATTCCTACATATTCCTTATTTGCGATTAGCAAATTGCTAATCGCAAATAAGGAATAACTCCCCATTCATTCCTATGGGCTAAAAGGCCCATAGGAATGAATGGGGAGTATTCCTTATTTGCGATTAGCAATTAGCTAATCGCAAATAAGATAGCGATTTAAAGGGTGCCAGGGGTGTCCAAAGGACACCCTGTGGCACCCCTTAAATGAAAATTTGAACAGGTGTTGCGCACACACATGTCCAAAGGACATGTGTGTGTGCAACATGCAACTTAGAAAAATGCTTTTAAAAGCATTTTTTTAAGTTTTCGCTATTTACCACGAGGTTTGACCTCACGATAAATAGCGGGCCGAAATTGCGAATTCGCAATTTTAAAATGGATGATGAATTGCATTTAAGGAATCTCAAATAGAGATTCCTTAAATGTAATTCCTCGCAAAATTGCGAAATCGCTATTAGCGATTTTTGCATTTGGGATGATGAATCCCAAATGCAAAAATCGCACTCGCAAAGGGCCAGATTCTCAGATTCTGGCCCTTTGCGAGCGCAAATGAGCTTGATGAATCAGGCTGTAAAGGTTTTCCTTAAAGCACTTCAATACAACGCAACCCGAAATGTGATGAAATCTTTTTTTGTGTTGGACTTGACCAGGAGCCTCATTTATGGAATTTTGACATAGGGAGGCACCTTGCTATGCCAAAGTGAAAGGGCATGAATGCACCGTATTTAAGCAATTCTGTGCATTCCTGTCCTTTCTGCCTTTGCTGGTGGCCTTTTGGCAGCCTAGCGCCAAAGTAGGCACTCTTGCACCATTATAGGCAGGATTGTTTTAATGCAGGATGGGGAACCTTCCTGCACAAAAACAATCCTACGAGGCGTTTTTTGCTGTGCTGCCCTAGGCCAAAGTGAAAGGGCATGAATTCACCGTATTTAAGAAATACTGTGCATTCCTGTCCTTTCTGCCTTCGCTGGGGGCGTTTTGGCAGCTTAGCGCCAATGTAGGCACTCTTGTACCATTATAGTCAGGATAGTTTTAACCCCTCCCCTCCTGGTGACGGAACCACTCTGTCATCAGCCGCGGTCGCGCTTTGCTGATGACGGAGCGGTTCCGTCACGGCCCGCTCGGAACGCCTGCGTGGCGCGGATTCCGCACCTGCGCTGAACATTCTATTGAGCGGGCGGGGCCGTGACGGAACCGCTCCGTCATGAGCACAGTGCAACCGCGGCTGGTGACGGAGCGGTTCCGTCACCAGCATGCGCCCACCGCTCTTCCGTCCCGCCCTCGTAGCACTGCGGCGGAATAGCCGCCGCAGTGAAGGGGTTAATGCAGGAAGGGGAACCTTTCCACACAAAAACAATCCTAGAAAGCATTTACCTCTTTCCATGTGTGCCGCAGAATGTAGCCCACATGGAAAGAGAAAAATACTAGGAGAAAGAAGCGTATTTCTTCTCTTTGCGCCTCACCTCTTTAGAACTATGATTTGCTGCTTCCCCGGGTTTACATCACTTTGTAAATCTGGGAAAGCGTCAAATTCCATGGCTGTTGCATGAGAAAACCCTCTGCAATGCCCATGATTTGCACTATGTCTTCTTACTCATGATTTACGAGGCCACTCAAAACCAGGCAGGGTGGCTTTTCGTGGCTTAATAAATCTTTATGAGAGCCCTACGTCATGCATGTACCATTTTAGGAGGTGCAAAAGTGATTCAGAGCTCTCATAAATAAGTCCCCAAGTTTGTGCTATGTCTTATTTTTTAGAGGTTTTTTCTTATATCGTTTTCAGAAAACTCAAAGCAGTCTTTTACAAACGTGCCTATAACCACAGCTTTAACTCCATCAAATTCAAATAGATGTGGGGTTAGCACTCTTGTTCTACCTTTTAAGCATTTGGACTTACAGAGCTGTAAACAAATTGCAAACTAATTGAAATTCAGCATTCAGCACTTGAATAAACATGTTCTACTGAAAGGTCAACGGGAAATTATTTGTGAATTCTGTCCCATATTTCAAAGGATGACATAAAAATGATAAACTTCGTTGTTGTGTGAATGTTTTTTGGGTGTTTTAAAAAAAAAAATATTGTTAACATCGTTATTGGGTTTTAATTTAGAATGTCACTTTATTCAAAATTTAGGGACACCTCTTGCTTTTAAAATATGCTTACAAATTAAACCAATTTACTTTGGTATTTGGCCTACTAAATTTTACTAGAATTTTTTTTAGCTTGACCAAATTCTAACTCAGGTGCAGAAATGCCACCACATTTAGAACAATAATGTTGCTTTTCAAAGACACAATCGGCATTAACTGCGTCAGAAAGACCGTGTGGAACAAAATTTCATAATACCATATTGGTTCATGTTGGTAAACATTTTTGGTTTACAAATGCTGGATCTGGCTTCCACTAACAATGAAGTTTTTTCATATCTCCACATACTAGAACTTCACAATGCTAAAAAAAACTGCTAAAAGTAGGTTTTCTCAGCTACTTCAAAAACCTACAATTTACTGTTGTGTGGTCGAAATGTGATGAAAGACACTTCAAGCAAATAATAGCTGACTGGGTCTGACACAAAGTAGTCAAGGGCTGATGACAGCTACCAGAACTCCCACACTCTGTCTATCTCTGTATGTTGATGGAACGCGCTCTGGCGGTCAGCGACAGCTGTGTGCTGGTAACCCTAAAAATGAATGGATGAATGAAAGCTGTAGTAGAGTTCACCATCAGCTCCTCATCACGGTGAACCACGGCGTATCCTACGACCGGACAGGTGGTTCTACATGAAACTTGTGTGTGGTAGGTTCCACCGTCACTTGCCTACCATAGTGACCCAGGGCTTAATTTATGACCCTGGGAGGTGGGTCTCCCAGTGGCTTCATAACTGGCTCCCATATCTCTTTCCTTCCATATTTCTCCACATATTTGCTGTTCTCCTTTTCTCTTTCTGATTATGTTAATTATTCCTCCCTTCCTTCCTAATGTTGCTTCTCATCCCCTTCTTCATTCTTTTCCTTACCCATTGAGTGAAGGGCTGCCTCCATGAATCTGCACCACCTTTCAATTTTTTTTACAATGGCCCCTTTTTTTGCACCACCCTCTGCATTGGCAGTGGAGGATGCATGATCCCACCACGTAACCGGTCCATACCAAGTTGCTGAGAGAAGTTGGCCTAATGGCTAGGACGGTTGACCTTGAAGCTGGGTAACCGGGTTTGAGTCTTGGCAAGGACGCGCAACATCCTGTGATTCTAGGCAAGTCACTTAATCTCCCCTTGCCTAACACAAATTAATGTGGCTCATGTAACACAACTGGTGCTCGTGTAAAGCGCTCTGATACCCTTGGGTCAAGTTTGCGCTATATAAAACTCTGAAAAAATAAAAAAAGGCAAAGTTCAGGGATGGCTGGTGGAGTACTTCTGGGTTTCAGGGTGCTAACGTGAGGACTAGAATCATGAAAGAGGAAAATTAAATGCATAGAATTGAAGATTACAGATGTCAGACCCCGTTCGGGGTAACAGGGGATGCAGGGCAGACAGGGGCTACTGCATCTCAGCCTTGGTGGTTGAGTGTGGTTTCCACTGGTGTCCTAGGGTCCGTTGTAATGTGACCCTGCAACTGGTCCAGTTATAATACTTTCTGCATTTAATTCTCGGGGTGTCAAGGGTAAGTAGTCACATGCTTTTCAGGGAGGTACTGTGTGTGGCAAGGTCTCAGAATTCAACAGTCAAACAAACAAAAAGAGATTATTAGAATATTCAGCCCCGTGCTTACCTTTTAAGAAAAGTGTTCTTTTAATCTCATAGCAAAAATCAATACTACAACATACAAGCTTGTTGTAGGTTGCACTAATAATGAGGTTCTACTCTTCTCTCCTCTCACCAATAACTGTTTTCCTGCCCTCTGAGGTCAAGGATACTACTGTTACTATCCCATATGTTGGCATGTAGGCTCAGGTGGAGGTTGCTCTGAGTTCTTCGGCGTTTTCAATAGGCTACTCCATTAATCAATCAATCATCAATCATAGCATTTGTATAGCGCGCTACTCACCCGGGAGGGTCTCAAGGCGCTGGGGGAGGGGGGTCCGTTTACTGCTCGAAGAGCCAGGTCTTGAGCTGCTTCCTGAAGGCGAGATGGTCCTGGGTTCGTCGAAGGTGGGTGGGGAGGGAGTTCCATGACTGGCTGCCAGGTAGGAGAAGGATCTTCCTCCGGCGGTGGCTCTGCGGATGCGTGGAACGGTGGCGAGGGCGAGGTTGGTTGATCGTAGCAGGCGGGTGGGCGTGTAGAAGGTCAGTCGGTTGTTGAGGTACTTGGGGCCCAGGTCGTGGAGGGCTTTGTGTGCGTGGGTGATGAGTCTTAACGTGATCCTCTTGCTGACGGGGAGCCAGTGTAGGTCTCTCAGGTGGCCGGAGATGGGACTGTGTCGGGGGATGTCCAGGAAGTGTCGTGCGGAGGTGTTCTGGATGCGTTGGAGCCTTTTCTGGAGTTTGGCTGTGGTTGCGGCGTAGAGGGTGTTTCCGTAGTCCAGTCAGCTGGTGACGAGTGCTTGGGTGACTGTTTTCCTGGTTTTGGTGGGGATCCATCGGAAGGCTTGCGGAGCATTCGTAGGGTGTTGAAGCATGATGATGAGACGGCGTTGACTTGTCTGGTCATCGAGCGGGAGGTGTCCAGGATGAAGCCCAGGTTGCGTGCGTGGTCCGTTGGCTTGGGAGTGGTGCCCAGGGCAGGGGGCCACCAGGAGTCGTCCCAGGCGGAGGGTGATGATCCCAGGATGAGGACTTCCGTCTTGTCTGAGTTAAGTTTCAGGCGGCTGTTCTTCATCCAGTCGGCGACTTCTTTCATCCCTTCATGTAGGCTGGTTCTGGCGGTGGCGGGGTCGTTGGTGAGGGAGAGGATCAGCTGGGTGTCGTCGGCGTAGGAGATGATGTTGAGGTTGTGTTGCCGTGTGATGGCTGCGAGTGGGATAATGTAGATATTGAAGAGGGTGGGGCTGAGTGATGATCCTTGTGCTACGCCGCAGATGACTTCGGTGGCCTCTGATCTTAACGGGGTAGGCGGACTCTCTGGGTTATTCTGGCGAGAAACGAGGTGATCCATTCCAGTGCCTTCTCTTGGATTCCGATGTTGCTGAGGCGCTGCACTAGGCTGCGGTGGCAGACAGTGTCAAATGCTGCGGAGAGGTCCAGGAAGATAAGGGCCGCCGTTTCCCCGTTGTCGAGTAGGGATCTGATGTCATCTGTGGCTGCGATGAGGGCGGTCTCGGTGCTGTGGTTGGCTCGGAAAACAAACTGTGAGTGGTCGAGGGATCCATTCGTCTCGAGGAAGGCGGCCAGCTGTTGGTTGACTGTCTTCTCGATGACCTTGGCCGGAAACGGGAGGAGCGAGATGGGGCGGAAGTTCTTGAGGTCGGTGGGGTCAGCTGTTAGTTTTTTCAGGAGGGCGCTGATTTCGCCGTGCTTCCAGCTCTCCGGGAAGGTGGCGGTGTTGAAGGAGGTGTTGATGATGTCCAGGAGTATGGGTGCGATGGTGTAGTTGGCCTTGTTGAAGACGTGGTGGGGGCAGGGGTCGGCCAGGGACCAGTGAGGATGTTCTCCAAAGAGTGAGAAAGTGTTAAACAGATCCTTAATAACGTGAACAGGAATTGAAATAAATAAATACCAAAAGACATAAGTCACAGGTTTGACTTATGTCTTTTGGTATTTATTTATTTCAATTCATGTTCACGTTATTATAGATCTGTTTAACACTTTCTCACTCTTTGGAGAACATCCTCACTGGTCTATTTGACCCTTGGTGATCTGGTTTTCCTTCCAGTCTCACAATACCTTTGTCCTCACTAGAAATCACTTGAGGAGCCATACAAATCAAATTGTTTCTCTCTGTTTGCAGCCTTGAGAAAGTTACTGTTGAGTAACGAAACACGTGTCGGCTGCCCATTGCATTTTCAATTTGGATACATGTATGGAAGAACAGCATTGTAAAAAACTGTGCAGACTGTATCATATAAATCTTATGGAATGGACTATGTTTGATTGAATAAGAAGGAAAAGAAAAAATCTAAAGATCAAGAAAATTATTTTTTCAACAATAAATCGCACTAATTACTCAGTTGTTTTGGATGTTCTCTTGGCAATCCCTTTTTCCAAAATATTGTATTGCAATTGTCACTAATGCATGATTCCATAACAAAGGTCATGTTATAGATAACTAGTTTCATGGTAGCACTTGCCCCCATGATTGACACAGGTTTCAAATGCCGAGGTATTATCATGTGGAGGCAAGTAATCAGGTCAAGGTAGACAGCTTGCTCTACAGTTGTTCCATACACATGATCCATCTTCCTTTACGCTGATTGGGCTCCTACAGAGATGCCGCAAACAGAACCGAAGCAGAAGGAGGTCAAGTCAGTTCATGGAGTTTACAACTCACTGCACTGATTTAAATTATGCGCCATTAACATGCATGTGCCTGCAGGATGAAACAGTCACTTTTGCTTGTTGGCCACTGGAAGAGGACCAGCGTCTTAGTTGTTTGCGATCCCCATCTCCCAACTTCCGCCAGTGGGAATTCTATTACAGAAACGCTCTCCATCTCCCACCGCCCCGCTTGGAGAGTGGAGAGCTGAGGTGAACCTTGTTAAAAGGAAGCAGGCAGTGACTCTATTACTGTAATTTACTGCACTGTTGACAATATGAGAAGAGAATTTGTTGCTGAATAATGACGGAGTTTCCCACTATCTTCTGGAGATGAGCCGGAGACAAACCTGTCTGTCTCTCTCCGACTGAGATTTGCTGATATTAGATGCCAGGCGGGTGGCCTTACCGAGGCATTAAGTAGGATCTGTGCGTCTGATCCCTCAGTAATGTAGTCATCAGGTGCACAGTGGGCCTGGATTCAAGCAGGATGACTCCTTCCCCTTTGTCTGAGGGGTTGGGGGCTCTTCCTTGCAGCATATTCAGGCCAAGTCCTTGCAGGAAGCGGCCAGCTTGGTTCCTGCTCGCGTGCCGCGTGTCAGTAGAGAGAAGGAAACATAATCCTCTCCGAAGGCTGACATATAGCCGCCATGTTTGTTCAGTCGTTCTAAGCCCCAACAAACTGCAGACTCCCAGACTCAGGACACTGCTCCCTAATCCTCTGGTATACCATGTAGCCAGGAGGCACAATCATGAATATTAGACCACTGATGCCTCACAAGGGATGTAGATTTAGCTCTAGGGAAATAGGGATATTTTCCAACAGGCCAGTCACGGTGAACGGGCTCTAGAATGAGTCTCATGGGGGCATATTATCAAGGGCTGGAGATAAAAATATCACTGCTTTTGCGTCCGTTTTCAGGCGAAAAGCGGCGATCATTTTATTGCATTATCTACAAGGACACGCTAGCGCGTGTTTCCAAGCCTTAGCGCCCGTTCTCTGCACGCCTCGCATTGCATCGTTAATGAGATGCAAAGTAGGCATGTCTGACAAAACTCCATGTAAAAAATTTCGCGAAGGCAGCTTTGCGATATTTACAATGAGCCCAAATCTAGTGTAGCGATAAACATTATTGCGCAATTGCGCCTCTAACGCTGAATTGTACCTTCTGCTAAAAAGCAGACTTGGGCATACTTACAATGGATGGTGGATTCTGGGGTTACGGCCACAGGGTCGTATCAACAAGATTTTCGCCGCTTTTAGTTGGACATCGCTGGTTTTCCAGCAATGTTTGCCCATTTCTACGCTATCGCTGGAAATCTTATCGCCAATGCGCTAAGCACTGTTGAAACAGTGCCCGATTGGCCATAAGTTCCATTGATAGCCGGCGATATAAAAAAATGCGCTAAGCGCGTGCAGCGATTATTATTGCTGCTGCTTGTCGATATGCCGCTTGGTCAGTGCGAGTGCCTGCTCTACTCTTACTGTCCCTTACGTGGTGGCATTTTATTTTGTCCCCAGTGTCACAGATCCCAGTTTATCTATGTTTTGCAAGATTAATGTAAGTCGAATTTCTTGTCTCTAGCCAAATATTTCACTTAATTTTTGCATTTTTTATTTTTTTTGTTTGTTTTTTAATCCTTCAACTTTGAATTTTGGGGGAGTAAAACACTTTTCATTATTGTTTGTCTTTACAAACCCAGCTTTCACTCAGCTATTTAAACAAGAGCTTAAGTTGAAGAGTCCTTAAAATAACCAACTCCCATCCTTCCCCACACAGACAGACGGCATAGCAACTGCAAAACTGTACCTTACCTTATCATGTTTCATAATTTGCACAAAAATATCAAAGAACCGAATTAACTACAGATTTAATGGAGAAGAACCCAAAACGCCCTCTGATATGACTGCAAGAGTGGGTTTATTTGCTCGACTTGTGGCATCGACCGTGTCACGTGCACGGCAAGTAGTGAGGTGCTGTCAGGAAAAATGTGCATACTGCCTGCAAAGCAGGATGCTGAGATGTTTAAGAAAAGATGACATGGCTCAAGAGGATGCGAGAGACCTTGTCAGACCTCTCATCACAGAGACTGCCATGTCACAGATATCAGCAACTCTCCTGTCCTTGATTCAGGAGAGGAGAAATTCTGGTCTGTACAAGACATTTCATAGGTAGTGGGGTTTTAGGTGCGGAGACAGGAGCAGAAAGTAAAGGGGAGTATAATAAGTGTAACAAAATGTCGTGATTTGCATATTCTTAGAAGACTAGATATAAGATTCTAGAGTATAAATTGCATTGCTTGGTGTTCGGGTTCCACTGTAGTACGTTTATAACTGCGGGACTGGACACACTGGGCCTCATTTATGGGCCCTTGCGTCAGTTTTATGCCGCCGGTGCGTCACTTTTTGTGACGCACCAGCAGCGTACATAAGGTGCCTTGTTGCACCATATTTACAAAGTGACGCATCTAGGTAGATGCGTCACTTTGTAAACCCCTGCGCCACATTATACCTGCGCCAGGTATAATTCATGCTAGGGGGGCGTATTGACGCAAGGAAGGGTCTTAGAAGTGACGCAGTGAAATATATGAGATTTCACTGCGCCACTTTTAGGACCCCGTTGCATCAAAATCTTGCGCCTGCCTCACAGCAGGCGTAAGACTGACGCAGGCCCTTTCACATGGGGCTTGCCCCATGTGAAAGGACACATTGCTGGAGTTGCGTCACTTTTGTAACACACTCCAGCAATGCGTCACTTTTGCGCTTACAGATACATCATAAATACTGACGTATCTGTAACTCCTTGCAACATGATGCGTCATACATTAAATATGACGCATCAGGTATGTCGCAAGGAGTGCGCACTGAGAAGTGACGCATCGCTGCTTTCACGCAGCGATGCGTCATTTCTCATAAATGAGGCCCACTGTTTCCTCTTGTGTGATGTTTCAAGGACTAAACATCTTTGCAAGATACAAGGACCTCGCAGATTTAAGACAACCCACACTACAATTTGGCGACGAGGATGGGATCTAGAGTATAACATGCATTGCTTGGTGTTCTGGTTCCACCGTAGTACGTTTACCGCTGCGGGCTGGACACACCTGTTTCCTATTATGTGATGATTCAAGGACTAAACATCTTTGCAAGATACAAGGACCTCGTGGATTTAAGACAACCCACACTACAATTTGGCGATGAGGATGGGATCTAGAGTATAACATGCATTGCTTGGTGTTCGGGTTCCACGGTAGTACGTTTACCGCTGCGGTACCGGACACATCCGTTTCCTGTTATGTGGTGTTTCATGGAATAAACATCTTTGCAAGATACAAGGACCTCATGGATTTAATACAAGCCACACTACACAAAACTCTATAGTCCCAGGAGGAAGCCAAATACAAATGTACGTTGATGCAGTGCATAATTTGAGCCAGTGGTTACAGATGGTGGGTAACATAGGCCATTTTATTTTAAACAGAGACTTCTCATGGGGTGATAAGTATGGGGAGGTCGCTCATGGTTGCGGAGCAAATATAAAATTGAAAGCAATGGTGTTTGTGCCTAGATTCTCTTGTCCACAGACACATAAGCCTTCTAATGTTATCTTTGGCTCTAACTCCACACTCTGCTCTAAAGCCAGGGCCACTGGAATTATGCGGCAGAGAAGAGCCCAATTAAGCGGCAAGATCGAGTAAATTCTGCAGCAAGCAAAGGTAAATTCTGAAGCATAATATGGCACATTATGGGATAGTATTACTTAATTATTTTGACATTTTTACACTTGTGAACACACTCTGGACATTGGCTACACCTCATTAGTATTAGTTCAACCCACCAAGATCGCAATAAGCAACAGAAATGTGGCCAGTCGATCTTTGCAAATGGCCTTCCAAAACGCTGCAACATGTGTGTTTCTGCGATTTTAGTAATTTTTAAAGTGTTTGAGGTGGAACTATTTTCATTCCTAAAATCTGCAGATTATGCAGTAGATGATGGATCCTGTGGCAAATGCAGCACATCTTTAATTAAGTGAAAAACGCTGTGGCCGCACAATCGCCTAATTCCAATGGCCATGTCTATAGCAGAAAGCACCAATGGACACAACAGTATTTGTCCATGGAACAGCAAAGACTGGGGTAAGGGCAACGATAAGGTAGAAAATGAATCGGGCCAGGAACTACCACTTCATAAAGGGTTTTTTATCACCCGCCTCGCCATTTCCTGAGTCAAAATTGAGCTCAATTGGGAAATACCAACCTTACACTGTGCATCATTTAATTTCACCCTAGATCGCCAAATCTCTCAATATGTTTCATTGCGTCCACCATTGTGGAAAAACATCTGATTATTGGTTAAAACATCACCAACCCTCCAGAGGTAGTCACGCTGCATTTTACCTAGGACTGTGTGAAATCTGTGCTATTTTCTCATTCTTCAGTGTTATGAAAATGTCATAATAATTTTACAAAGCTATTTTTTTTTTTTTGCGAAATGTAGTTGGTCGATACCTCGGGGCAGATTTACAATAACTGGCGCATCCCCAGGAATGCGGAAGTTACTGTGCGCCGCAGCTCCGCCACCCATGGTGCGCCGCATTTACAATGCGGCGCACCATGGGGCAAAAACGGCACAGATGCATAACGCATCTGTGCCGTAAAAGTTGTGCATTGCTGGAGTTGAAACGAAAGCGCAACGCAGCTCCAGCAATGCTCGGGAGGCCCTGTCTGTCCAATGCTGCATCAAGCCTTACGCCTGATTCAAGCAGGCGCAGGGTTTTGACGCAGCATTGGCCTAAAAGTGACTGAGTGAAATCTTGTAGATGTCACTCAGCCACTTTTAGGAGGCGTTCCTGCGCAGGAACGCCCCGCCTCCCCCCCGTGCAGCGGAACGCCTCCTTATGACGTAGGGCTTTACAACGTGACGCATCTCCCAGATGCGTCACTTTGTAAATACCCCGCCCCATGGCGCATCTTTTGCGCTGCCGCTGCGTCACAAAATTGTCGCAACGGCGGCGTAAAAGAGGCTCAAGGGGCTTGTAAATCTGCCCCCTCGTGTTTTTTCACATGAGGGTTTACCTCGCAGCAAAATGTGATGCATTTGTCGGTAGCAGACGACTTTGAGTCGAAAATGTCTCTCTCCAAGACTTTTTCTGTGTGTATAAGTCTTCCATGGGTGTCAGTCATGCAGAACTGCTCTATGCGAGCTTGAAAAAATTCTCGAATTTCTCGTAACATTGAAATTTGTGAATTTCGCTCTTTTTGCCACTGCAGCTTTAATTACGCTTGAGTCTTCTTTTCTCATGAATCATACATCTATATGTCACTGGAATAATTTGCATTGCTTCATATATCAACACTATTCGTTATCTTTTTGTATGTTATGTACTGCAGGCTAATGTCTGGATCCTCTTCCTAGTCTTGAAATATAATTTTAGCAAGAAAGTGACATTGTGAAAAGTAATGGGTCCGAGCATGTGTATTAATCCAGGTGGATTCAAACAGGTGTCGAAAAACATATACAGCCTCATATTGGGCCAAGGGGCGTAACACAAAAAGAAAAGGTCCCTCTGGCCTCTGCTGATTGGATTGACGTGCCCCAAGGCTCGCACAGCCCCAAAAGGATGGTCCCCCTGCGCCCCCGGGCTGCAGGTGCCTGCATTATGGTATTGGGAAGAAGAGGGATGCACCAGGTTCAGTGCTAGGTATTTTTGTAGAGGCTCCTAACCTGTAGGCCACTATACAATCAAAAAATGCACAAAACAACATGTGTAGAAAAATATATATTTTTGATTTATTTTTTTCTCATCATATTCTTACTTATGATCAACTTTTTCAAAAACAGTAGATTAGATATAAAACATGGATAGACATTAAATATCAGACATAATTAATCATCCATAAAATAATGGAAATACACAACATGATAATAAATATTCATACCACCGATTGACATATATTGTTGGCCAACAATTCAAACCTATGCCTTGAGAACTGTGTTTTTCCCCTTTGGTAACCAACAACGAAAATCTATATTTTGAGAATGGGCAAACAAATATCATAATTGTTTTCTTCCTTTTCTTCTTTGTATGTCTACTAGAACATAACAAATGAAGACATAGATAAATGTAGGGTTGTTTACAAAATATGTCAAATATGTCAATCGGTGGTATGAATATTTATTATCATGTTGTGTATTTCCAATATTTTATGGATGATTAATTTTGTCTGATATTTAATGTCTATCAAATTTTTATATCTAATCTACTGTTTTTGAAAAAAGTTGACAAAAAGTAAGAATATGAGAAAAATATATATTTTTCTACACATGTTGTTTTGTGCATTTTTGATTGTATAGTGGTCTACAGGTTACGAGCCTCTACAAAAATACCTAGCACTGAACCCGGTGCATCCCTCTTCTTCTCAATACTGTTGTTTTCCTTGATAGGGTAATATCCATTTGTCAGGGGCCCCATTTTTTCCAAAGTAGGTGCCTGCATTATGTCCTGTTCTTAGCCTGGTGGTAGTATCAGCACAAAGAAACCGATGAAAACCTATTTACTCATAGTATCAGTATGAGGTTGGTGCCTGAGTCCATCTAATTCACACTCGGATGAAGAACTTGTCTTTACAGCAAATTTTTAGCATGGTATAATTTCTTCCCAGGGGGTAGCCGGAAGAAATTGATCATGCGAAAACCTGAGACTGAGCTGAATTTGCATAAAATCGAAGGGGCAGACTTATAAACCCCTTACACATCCCTGTGCCGCCATTGCATAACTTTTTTTGACGCAACGGTGGTGCAAAGGAGATTGATCACGTTGTAAAGCCCTGCGTCACATTATACCTGCGCCAGGTATAATGTATGCAGTCTAGGCGTTCCCACGCTAAAAGCCATGTAGAACTGACGCAGTGAATTTACACCATGTCCTGCGTCACTTTACGCCCTCACTCCGTTCAAAATCCCCATGCTTGCTAAGACCAGGCGTAAGGAATGATGCATGGCTTTTTGAATGGGACTCACCTATATGTTGTGGCACTTTGCTGGAGTTGTGCCACTTTAATAAGCAACTCCAGCAATGCGTCACTTTTGTGCCAACAACTGCGTCAGTATTTCTGACGCATTTGTTAATCCTTGCGCCACAGGGCACTGCATTGCAAAATATAACGCATCCAAGGTGGCGCAAGGGCATTTGGCACTGGCGCAAATAAACTGACGCATCCATGCAGATGCTTCAGTTCCTTGTAAATATGCCCCGAAGTTGGCAGCAAGTGCACAACCAAGTTCAAACATCCACAGTATTTTCAGTTTCTGCAACACCCAGGGACAGTCCACAGGTGAACTTGGATTAAACCTTTCATTTGCCAGTGCAAGGACGCTTTTAATTCAATGGGTTGTTATAATTTCGAATGATTTTTTCAGTCCCAGCTTGCCGTCGCATTTGTTCAGGAAGTATAGCGACTAGAAGTTATCCCGAACACTAGTGGTGTATATTCAGACCCACTCAGATTTCGCTCCCCCTCTAAGCACATGGTGGACTAGAAGTTGGCCAACTTTTTCAATTGATGAGATAGGTATGGATTCTGGCTATCCCCATTACGTCACCACTGACATCACCATGGCAACCAAAGATGGCCCAGAGTCTGAGGGGCAGATTTACAAGAAACTGACGCATCTGTAGAGATGCACCAGTTTCCATGCGCCTGAGTAAAAAACCCTTGCGCCACCATAGCTGTGCGTATTTACAATACGGTGCACTGTGGCGCAAGGATTGACAGATGCGTCAGAAATTCTGACGCATCTGTTGGTGGAAAACTCATGCATTGCTGGAGTTGTGTTGCAAGCACGACACAACTTCAGCAATGCGTGTTGTGGCTTATTTCCAATACACTGCGTTACTCTTTACTCCTGCTTCAAGCAGGCGTAAGGTTTTGATGGAGTGGCGTCCTAAAAGTCACGCAGTAAAATCTTGTAGATTTCACAGCATCACTTTTACGAGGCTTTCCTGCGTGGCAACGCCTACCCTGCATACATTATACCTGACGCAGGTATAAGACAGAGCTTTACAATGTGACTCATCTCCCTAGATGCACCACGTAGTAAATTTGCCGCATGTTTACGCTGATGTTGCGTCAAAAAAGTGAAGCAAGAACAGTGTAAAAGTGATGCAAGGGGCTTGTAAATCTGCCCCTGAGAGTCTTAGCAGCATTTGAGTCAGAGGTGAGCTAAGCCAGGCCTGGGAGGGAGGGCTGCTTTCAGCCCCACCTGAGTAATGTCATGTTCTGCTGGGTTAAGAAGGCCAAGGACGCATCACCGCTCAGGCATATTTTAAAGACTTTGGCTTTTAAGAACTGCTTCCTGTTCCAGTCACTGCCCTCTGTGCCTCCGGGAGATAGGTGACTTGAATTTCAAAGTGTACTGTGGTTGGAAGCGTTTCAGGCAAAATATGTGTACGACCTGTTCCCTGACAGTATCTCTGAGTGAGCAGCACCTTGGAACCACGTGAGGGTACCTTCAAGGCCCTTTAAAGAACTAACATTGATAAAAAATGCATCTGAGTTGGAATGATCACAGAGGCCACAGTATATTTAAGCTCAGTTTTAATGACGAGTGTGGATGAAAACGAGCAGCCATTTGCTGTGGACAGAGAAGTGCACACAAATTATCATCGATTTTGGATCAAATTAAAGTTCCACCTTTATTTTTTTATTTTTTTGTAGAATTGCAGCTGCCAACTTCACTTTTAGACTGGAAAGTTTGAGGTGCCCTATGGGCTGTTTAGGGACTACCCTTGGGGTGCCTTATATGCATTAAAAAGAAAGGGTTTAGTCCTGGCCAGATGTTTAGTTTGCCAAAATGGCAGTTTAAAACTGGCATACAGGCTGCAATAGCAGGCCTGAGACATTGTAAAGGTAACTTAAGTAGATTTCACAATAAGTACTAATATAATTTAATTCAAAGTACCTGGCCGCATTTAGTGCCACTTTACTAGGGACTTACAATTAAATTAAATATGCCAATTGGGTGTAAGCCAATGTTACTAGGCTTACAGGAGAGAGCACAAGCACTTTTGCCCTGGTTAGCAGGGATAATGTGCACAGAGTTCTAAAAGCCTACAAAATCAGTTCAGAAAGTAGATGGGCTGAAGACAAAAAGTTTGGAGCAGGTCACTTACAACAGAGGGAGATATTTAAGGCCATGGAAGGACCATGGGGACGGAGAGAGTGCGTGGGGCCTCCCTCCTCAAGCCATCCAGCGGCCCAGAGAATCCCATCCCCCAGGGTGTGATGATAATGGTGTTCCTGGGACCCCATCCTACACTACTCTGTTATTCCCTGCCCCCCGGAGCACAGACAGGGAGAACCTCAACCCCCTGCCCATGCTCCTGCAGGCAGGGAGAAACAGTATTGCTCCTGCCCGGTGGGAGCAGAGAGAAAAGCTGTTCCTGCTGAGTGGAAGCAAAACCAATGTAGCCTGCTCCTGCCACATGCAGAATGGCCTAAATTCTTGCAATTGGTGTGGGCAACCCAGGGAGGACCAGAGCACCCACCGCATTTTTTGACTTGTTGCTGCTCAGTTGATGGGGTCCCGGGACCTCCTAATTACTCATCTGGGGCACCCATGACCCCCTACTCTTTATTAATATGATGTCCTGGGGGATAGAGTATCCAGGGCCCCTTAAAGATGCAGGGAGAAAGACCGCACACCTCCTTTCACTAATGTAATAAAAAGGGAATCCTCGTACCTGACCCAACCGGTAAAGGGGGTAATAAAATTGAAAGGTGTGACTTTCCGCCTTTTTTTGTGATGGGTCTTCGGTGTCCTTTGCTGATCCGCTGTCCTGTCAAAACCAAAAATCTGTTTTTTGCCCCCAAGGTGGTCCCTCTGGGTTTCAGGGGATCCCTACAGTGCATCCTATATGCTAGTTTTATCTTTTCGGGGGACAAGGACTGAGTACCCGAGTCCTAAGATGGCTGGCCCTACAGCTTTGTTGATGTGGCGGTAGCCAATCAGATCTTATCTTTAGATCTGTCGGCTTCGTGGATCCTCTTTGATATGATATATACATACATTGTGAACCTTAATTTCTCAAAACCTATTGAACGGGTGTATACCAACTCACAAAGATCACACTTTCCGAGTCAAGATCCAGCTTTCTGCCAAATTTGGTGCAATTTGATTCAGAAGGGTGACCCACTTGTGGGACACCCCCGCGCCGCACGGCCACCAGCTGCTGCGTGTGCCCCTTGCCTGCCCTGCTGCCTCGTTGAGCCTCGTTTGCCGGCTGCCGCCGCTGCGAGTGCTTTTGCCGCTTTTTTTCCTGGTTTTGTCAAGCATTTGTGCTTGTCTTGCCGATCTGTGTTTTTCTCTGTTTTGCCCGTTTTTTGTCGTTTATTTTTGCCTGTTTGTATTTTAAAGGGTGCGCTCTCCTTCCTTGTTGCCCGCCTACCGCGCCACCCCCCGCCCTCCCTTCCCGCCACCGCCGCTTGTCCCCGCCCCTTTTTCTTCTGTAACCCTCCCCGCTCCCGCCTCCCAGCTGCCCCGCCCACCCGCGCACTTGGCCTTAAATGGCGACCGTGCGACGCAGGTGAGTGTGACCCACTTGTGGGACACCCCCGCGCCGCACGGCCACCAGCTGCTGCGTGTGCCCCTTGCCTGCCCTGCTGCCTCGTTGAGCCTCGTTTGCCGGCTGCCGCCGCTGCGAGTGCTTTTGCCGCTTTTTTTTCCTGGTTTTGTCAAGCATTTGTGCTTGTCTTGCCGATCTGTGTTTTTCTCTGTTTTGCCCGTTTTTTGTCGTTTATTTTTGCCTGTTTGTATTTTAAAGGGTGCGCTCTCCTTCCTTGTTGCCCGCCTACCGCGCCACCCCCCGCCCTCCCTTCCCGCCACCGCCGCTTGTCCCCGCCCCTTTTTCTTCTGTAACCCTCCCCGCTCCCGCCTCCCAGCTGCCCCGCCCACCCGCGCACTTCGCCTTAAATGGCGACCGTGCGAACGCGCAGCGGTCACGCGCAGCGGGCGCGCCGATTGTGCGCCGAAGGCGCGCCAAAGGTAAGCCCGTCTGCGCCCGTCCGCGAACGGATCGCGACCAGCGCCAGGACCCCTGGCCCCCGAAGAGCCCGACCGACCCGCCTGACGTACTCCGCCGCCACCCTCATCGCACTCAACACCGGCCGACTCCCAGAATGCCATCAAGCCACACCACGACACACCCACGGACCTTTCAGCTGCCACGCCTGCAAGTTCTCCTGCATCCGGACCAGCCCCGCACCAGCACCCGACAAGTCGAACTCCAGCAGCACCCACCTCAAGTGCATCCTGCTCAACACCCGCTCCGTCCACAGACACGCCATCGAACTCTGGAACCTCCTAGACGCCACAGCCCCTGACGTTGCCTTCCTCACGGAGACCTGGATGAACGCCTCTTCAGCTCCCGACATCGCCATCGCCATCCCAGAGGGCTACAAGATCATCCGGAGGGACCGCAACGCCAACCAGATGGGAGGAGGCATCGCCATCATCCACAGGAACACCATCCGTCTCACGACCAGCACCGACAACACCCTGACCAGCGCCGAACACCTGCACTTCCAGATCCACACCAACCCGAACACCACCCTCAGAGGCACCCTGATCTACCGACCCCCTGGACCACGCACGCAATTCAGCGAGGACATCGCCGACTTCGTCAGCCCGCATGCCCTCCCCTCCGCCGACTACATCCTCCTGGGGGACCTGAACTTCCACCTGGAGAACAACAACGACCACAACACCAGCACCCTGCTCGACAACCTCGCCAACCTGGGACTCAAGCAACTGGTGTCCACCCCCACCCACCTCGCCGGACACACACTCGACGCCGTCTTCTCATCCAGCACAGACATCAACTTCAGCCACGCCACAGAGCTTCAATGGACGGACCACAGCTGCGTCCACTTCACCTTCAAGAGAACGACGACCCACCAACACCAGCAACACACCGCCCGCAGAAGCTGGAACAAGATCACAGCAGACCAGCTCGCCACCTCCCTGAGCCAACACCCTCCTGCCAGCTCAGCGAACCCCAGCCAGGCCGCCGACAACCTCACGAAGTGGATCACCACCTGCGCGGACGAGCTCGCCCCGCTGAGGACCCCGCCCAGCAGACCCGCCAGCAAGAAGGCCCCATGGTTCACCGACGAACTCAAGAGCTCCAAGAAGAACTGCCGAGCCCTCGAGAAAGTCTGGAAAAAGGACCCGACACCGGACAACAGGACCTCCTACAAACTGGCCACCCGGAAACACCACCAGCTGATCCGCGCCGCAAAGAGAACAGCATTCAAGGACCGATTGGACAACAACGCACACAACAGCAAGGAACTCTTCAACATCGTGAAAGAGCTTTCCAACCCCAGCGCAGGAAACAACGACATCACCCCATCACAAGACCTCTGCAACTCCCTCGCCTCATACTTCCACAACAAGATCACGGACATACACAGCAGTTTCAACAACCAACCAACGCACACCACGACCGACCTGCCTCCCCCCCCCACCACCACCCTCCACGCCTGGACCCCGATCAGCACAGAAGACACCATCCGCACGATGAACTCCATCCACTCCGGATCACCAACCGACCCCTGCCCTCACCACGTCTTCAACAAGGCCGACGCTGTCATCGCACCCCACCTGCGAGACATCATCAACACATCCTTCGACACCGCCATCTTCCCCGAAAGCTGGAAACACGCCGAACTCAGCGCTCTACTCAAAAAACCAACAGCGGACCCCACCGACCTCAAGAATTACCGCCCCATCTCGCTTCTACCGTTTCCAGCCAAAGTCATCGAGAAGACCGTCAACAAGCAGATGGCCGCCTTCCTCGAGACGAACGGATCCCTCGACCCCTCACAGTCCGGCTTCCGAGCCAAACACAGCACCGAGACCGCCCTCATCGCCGCCACCGATGACATCCGAGCCCTGATGGACAAGGGAGAAACAGCGGCCCTCATCCTCCTAGACCTCTCCGCGGCATTCGACACGGTCTGCCACCGCACCCTAACACGGCGCCTCAGCAACATCGGTATCCAGGACAAGGCGCTGGAATGGATCATCTCCTTCCTCGACGGAAGAACACAGCGAGTCCGCCTACCACCGTACAAGTCAGAGGCCTCCGAAGTCATCTGCGGCGTCCCCCAAGGATCATCACTGAGCCCCACCCTCTTCAACGTCTACATGAGCCCCCTCGCGGCCATCGTACGCAAACACCACCTCAGCATCATCTCCTACGCCGACGACACCCAGCTGATCCTCTCCCTGACCAACAACCCCGCCGCCGCCAGAGCCAACCTGCACGAAGGGATGAAAGAGGTAGCCGAGTGGATGACGACCAGCCGCCTGAAACTGAACTCGGACAAGACGGAGGTCCTCATCCTGGGCTCTTCACCCTCCGCCTGGGACGACTCCTGGTGGCCTCCCGCCCTGGGCACCGCGCCCAAACCGACAGACCATGCACGAAACCTGGGCTTCATCCTGGACTCCTCCCTCTCCATGACCAGGCAAGTCAACAGCGTCTCCTCGGCGTGCTTCAACATCCTACGCATGCTACGAAAGATCTTTTGGTGGATCCCCTCAGAGACCAGGAAGACCGTCACCCAGGCCCTCGTCACCAGCCGACTGGACTACGGCAACGCCCTCTACGCCGGGACCACCGCCAAGCTCCAGAAGAGACTCCAGCGGATCCAAAACGCCTCAGCCAGACTCATCCTCGACATCCCACGATCCAGCCACATCTCCGGTCATCTGAGAGACCTTCACTGGCTCCCCATCAACAAGAGAATCACCTTCCGCCTCCTCACCCACGCACACAAAGCCCTACACGACCAAGGCCCGAGCTACCTCAACAGCCGAGTCAACTTCTACGCTCCCAAACGCCACCTCCGATCAGCCAACCACGCCCTCGCCGCCGTCCCCCGCATCCGAAGAACGACTACAGGAGGAAGGTCCTTCTCCTACCTGGCCGCCAAGACCTGGAACTCCCTCCCGTCCGACCTGCGCCTGACCCAAGACCACCTCTCCTTCAGGAAGAAGCTGAAGACCTGGCTGTTCGAGCAGTAGCGGCACCCCCCCCCCCAGCGCCTTGAGACCCTACGGGTATGTAGCGCGCTTTATAAGTGTCACTGATTGATTGATTGAAGTGGTATTTGTACCTGCATTTGGTTATAATTATTAGTGGATTTGATTAATTTAGGGTTATTGTTATCCACAACTATTAGAAGAGGACAGTCGTTTTAAGATGACTATGTGATGAATTTGTATATATAATAGAAAGTATGTGATTTTAAAATGTGGATTTTTTTTATCTATTATGATGTAATATTGTATACAGTATATTTTCATTTCATATGTATATCAATCTATAATGAATCAAAAATCTTTACAAAATACAGTAGTCGGTGTTTAGAGAGTGTTAGTACGTACGAATAGGTAGGGTAATTTTCTCTATACTGATACAAAAATACACAGATACGAATGGTGTGAATAACTGAGTGTGTAATACAAAAGGGTTCCTTTTCTGGTTGTGTCACTACTTTACACTTGGGCCCAGAGTGTAAGCCTGACTGCTTGGTGCACTGCCAAGCTACCCAAGTGTGAGCACAGGTTATCAGACACATATGTCGTATTCATCCTATCCAGAGTGGTGGATTCTGATGGGCATCGAAGCGTCCCAGCCAGCCGGATACCGCTGGGTCTAACATTCTCCAGCTCTTTACCTACAAGTCACCAGTCAGACCAAATTTCTGGCATAGCCATTCATTAATTTAGCACTTCCAGTGCTTACTTTATGTGCTATGACCCTATGTCGTTCAAATACTCCCAGACAAGCAATAGATCCTTGCTGCTCAAGAGCCCAAAATATTAGAACTCTCACAAGGCCACTCTGCTGATGACTTCAGATCATTTCTCTTTTGAAAAACAGATAAAGACAGAACTTTTAGCTTGATAGTCAGACTAATTCATGTTCTGGTTTCTACTGTCAACACCAACACACCCAATGGGGTAAAAGTGTGATATAAAAATGAAAATCCAATTGAATTGAATCATATAAAAAAGAACAAAGTTCTTACTTAAAATGACCGGTGCCATTGCATTAAGATAGGGTTTTTTAAATTTACGGGGTGGAAATTGAAAACTGACATCAAAGTCTCTGTAGGAATTATGGTTTTTAAATTGCTAAATGTTGTGTGAAACCTGGATTAATCTGTCACACAATCAAGACCTCCGCAGGAGAGTATTTGATTTCAGGTTATGAAAAGTTTGCTTTTTCATATTTTTACCTTGTATATATGCCCATTAGTAAATGACTCACATATAATCAGTCTGGGGCCATGATTTTATCACACAGGAAGGTCTAACTGCCTGATTACCCAGGAGGCCCGATGCGGCCTCCTGCACAGAGATTCCGTCTCTGAATCGCTGTAGGGTTGCTAGCTGCATGCAGTGATCATTAGACAAAAACATACAATGAATATACAATTCTCAAGTCATCCAATACGGTTACAAAATAAGTTACAGAGTTAAAAGTTGTAAAAATGGAAATCACTACCTGAGGCTCTGCAAATCAAGGAGATCATTTTGAATTTCCCCAAAAAATATTCAAGCTGTCTCTACTTCAAAATCGTCTCTGTCCGGAACCTTAGGTCGAAAATATCCTGCAATAAGCATACCACTTTGATAGTGCCAAGAATCGAGTGTCGGCAGCGCTTAATTTGAGCCGGTGGTTTCTGGTGCCCAGCACCATCACTTAATTGTTGGCACTGGCACTTAACCGCATCGCTGCTGCGGTGATTTTTGCGCTGTGCGGCTGTTTTCCGTTTTCCGCGTTACATGACGAGCTCAGCTCGTCATCAGCACACGCCACCCGTGGCTGATGACGAGCTGAGCTCGTCATCAGCAGCGGAGGGGTTAATTGTTGAAATCTTCACTTATGACATGGTGGTGCTGTTCATATAATTCAGAGATGAGCAGAACAGCAATTGTTTATTAATTCAGTATGCATTAAAACAACTAATATCTGCTGCATATCCTATTTTTATAGCTTTGTAGCCTGTAATTGTCACACTTGTAGCAGTGTGTTGGTTAGTAGTTACTGTCTTTGGCAACACCGGCAGTGGCAATGTGTGGTGCAAGCTGCAGTGGCCTTCTGACTACAGCCCTGGCACTTATGTTTTTGACAAATTAAGCACTGAATGTAGGTGATTGAGTGCTCTATAACAGTCTAGGATTTGGTGGATGCAGGGTATCTGTCTTAAAACTGCAATTGTCCTGCTCCTGTAAATCTAAGGTTCACCACATTATTTAAAGATGGTGAATCTCACTAGTTTCCAACAGCAGAGCTTCAGCTGACTTTGCTCTCTGAAACGCTAAGCTGGTGTCTCAATGGTCACAGAGTGCCAAAACAGGGTTTCATTTCTAAAAAAAAAACTAAGTGCTAGGGCCCTCTTCAAGAGGCAACTGCAGGTTGCACCATCCATTGCCCCTGCCAGGGCTGCCAATGACAGTACCAAGACAATCATTATTCAACACACACCTACAAGTGTGACAATTCAGGTGGAAAAAAGGGATTGGGCTGCAGGTACTAGTCATTTTTAAAGTATATTGAATTAATTAACAGCTGTTGTTGTGCTTATCTCTAAATTAGGCAACAGTGCCACCATGTGCCAGTGTTGACAATTAAGTGCCAGTGAGGAGCACTGGAAACCACCGGCTCAAATTAAGCACTGAAAAACAAAGGGTCAGAAGGCCCACCCTATTTATTTTCCATGTTCGTGCCCATCCTGTAATCTATTACGGCCATGAACATAACCAGTTCAGAAATAGCCCTCAAATACTAGGAGAAAATCCCAGCACAATAGGGTCAGTTTTTATTTTATCAAAACAAGAGAGGGAACCTGCCCTCCGGTTCAAGCGAACGGCCTAAAATAGGTCCGAAAGACTACACATCACTCTGAACCCTACAAGGATATCTCATAGATACATTACAACATACATTTTATCAAAATAGTTTATTATAAATTATTGCGGTTCATTTTTTCTCATTTTCATTTAGCATTTCATAGTTATGGACAAACATGTTCAACAATAAAAATATATAAATATACAATAAAAGGTTGAGTAGGAGGATTATTTCTAGACATGGCCCATATTCCCACAGTTCATATCACCAACACACACACACAGTCATTCATAGTCATTCACACTTCGCTTCACACAGTTGCCACAGATGTATATGATGGATATGGGACAGATGGCATGGAGTCCCAAAGAAGATTTTTTTGTGGGTTCCAGGGGTGGAACAAACGCCGACGCGCGTTTCGGTGTATAGCCACAGGCGGGCTACACCTTCATCAGGGCGGAGGTGAAGTGGAGGGAGGCGAGGGCCACAGGTGGGATGATGTTCTCTGTAGGGGTAATATATTTAAAATAACATTCATTAGGAGAATATCCGGAAGGGGGTTCAGAGTTATAAAATTTCAAACAGTAGAATTACAAGAATTGGTACACACAAGCATAGCAAAAGACATCCAGGGGTTTCGATGATCAGTATGGCCAGAACACACATTACAACACAACATTTATTATAGAGGCTCACAGATTCAAAACGAAAGGTGACCAATTTAGAAAACATTGATACCTTAATGGGGGGATAGAATGCAGAGCAAGCGTGGCTCCCCTGCTCGCTAGGAAGTCTGATTCAACAAGAGGTAAGGCTAGAAAGTATAGAATAGATGCCTAGAGGTTAGAAGTTGGGTCCCATTAGGATTCTTACAACACACAACACAGGAAACATACTCATACCATAATAGATCTGAACCACTTCAAAGGGGAGAAAGTCCACAGGGTGGGGTTCAGGTTCAGAGTCCAAATTTAGGGAAAATGGGTGGGTAGTGCTGAAAACAAAAGGATAATGGATCAGTTTCAATTGAGGGGCGGACAAAACAAGGAAATGAATGTGTCCGCTATTGTCCATTAGATAGATAAATAGTTATCGGTAGGCACATCATCTCTTAGGGGACATTATGCGAAAAGACTTAGCAAAGAGCGCGGCCCGAAGGAATAGAGAGTGAGGCCGAATGCCGAGAGTCTAACGAAGATGGTTTAGATGGCGTTCGTATTGCGCTAAAGGGGAGGCGGGTGAGAGGGGGGGAGGATCGGGTAATTATGGGGAATGTTCCAAAACTTACCACTTCTATAGAGCAGTACTGGGCTCTGTGTGGGCTTTCTTAAACTGTCGACGTCACAGGAGTCAGCAACGGAGATACCGGGGAGGGTGGAGGTGAAGGGAGGGATGCCCGTTCCCCGCAGGGGCTCCGGATGCGGATCGATAATAGCGGGAGTAGCGTCTCCTAAACAAGAGAAAAGATTGAAAGACATACGGTTTAAGACAGGCTCTCACGGTACCTGGCATATAGTTAGCGGTACTACGATATAAGATCATGGTGACCAGGGGTAAGGGTAGAGGGAAGCCGTCTTACCTATTCACTAAGCAGGAACGCGTTTCTCCGGTAGCCGTGCAGACCGCACACTCGGGGCGGGACAGGAGATAGAGGTAGCTTTGGGGGATCTATTAATACGGCCGCCGGGGCTTTGACCCGGATGGAATATCGCGAGATTCCAGGAAGGTCACGAAGGGTAGATAGGCGCCATAGGACTGCAGGTACTAAGGAAAATAGATAATGGGGCGGCCATATAGGAACGTTAAAATAAACAAAATAATGGTTCCCCCTCAGATATTCACAGGGGATCCATTCCATACTTAATCAATGAGAAAAGATGGGAATATAGAATTTTTAACAAAAGTACCAGAAAGATACCAGTACAGGAAAATTAAACACAAGGAGCTGATAATGAGTCAAATAGGTTCGGTACATCTGGGGGGCCTCGATCGGCTCAAGTGGGAGGGAGGATTCAAGTCCTCGCAGTTGATACGAATTTGATCAGTGAGGGTTTGCAGTGGCTGGATATATAGCAACAGTTCTCAGAGCCCTTAAGTGGAACACATCAGGGGAGTCCAGAGGGCAAACTACATGTAAACATCAGGGCTCAATAGCAGAGAGTAGGGGCAGATGAAACCAGGAGTCTAAGGGGTCATTAGGATCGCGGACGGACTTGAGTCCGTCCGCGACCCCAGAGCATGAGGGAACGTCCGCATGGGCTGCGGCGTTCCCTCTGTGCAGATTAGGATGTGACCGCCAGGGTGGCGGTCACATCCTCTATTTTTAACATTGCTGCAGGTGGAGCTTCAAGCTGCACCCGCAGCAATGTTAAAAATGCATGCACAGCATTTGCGTGCACAAAGCGGCAGGCACTGCATTGTGCATTGTGCACGTAAATGCAGGGGGGTACCATAGGTACCCCCCATGTGCACCCCCCACTACACCTAGGGGGCCCGCAACGGGCCCCTGCAGTGCAGTTACACATGCTTTTCCACGGCGGAAAAGCCGCCGCGGAAAAGCATGTTCCCAAGCACATCCTAATCTGGCTGACGGTGTCTAAGAGACACCTTCACCATTTTAGTGCTTTTTCCGCCGCGGTTGTAAGCCAGCCGCGGCGGAAAAGCTGCGGACCTAAACCATGACCCACCAGCCATCCTAATGTGGTGGTGGGTCCTGGTGGGTCCGCAGAGGATTTTCCGCATCCGGAAGCCACCGCCGGCCCGGAGGATGCGGAAAATCCTCCATCCTAATGACCCCCTAAGTGAGGGCATTAGTCCATGGGCATTCCTCGTTAAGACCCTTAGTTACACTGTCAAGATAAAAAATCCAGAAAACTTCTCTCTTTTTTCCTTTGGGCAGTTGGGTTGATCCCGGGATCAGCTTGTATTTTCTCCAGGACCGACCACCGTAGGTCTTTTTCCAGATGGTTTTTGGAGACCCAATGTTCCACCAACGGGGCACCCCTTCTTCCAGTTCTAATATTGGACTTGTGTTCCCCAATGCAAAGTCGGATTTCCCTACCTGTCTCTCCAACATAGGGAAGATTGCAGGGGCAGAGAACAATGTACACCAAGTTAGAGGAACAACAGTTAGTCAGTTTGGTGAGATTGATAGTACGGGGGAGAATATCGATAGTGGGGCCTGTCATGGCATTGGGGGAGGCTTGGCATGAGCCGCATTGGTGGTTGCCAATCACTGGATTGGGTCCTGTTAAGGAGCTTCGGACGGAGGGTATTTTCTCAGGTAGTTTGCCTTTGACCAGATAGTTTTTGAGATTTCTATTCCTTTTAAACGCAAAAATAGGTTTGGGTAAAGGATTCTGTTGTTGGTTTAAATTGAGTAAGAAGCAGCTGGAATTGATGGCCTGCCGCAATTTATTGTTGAGGCTGGAGTGTTTGGTGATGCAGACAATGTTTTCCTTGGTGTTGTTCTCCTTGGGTTGGAACATGGATTCTCGATTATAGTAGCAAGCTCGTTTAAAGGACTCCTTAACCAGCCGGTAAGGGTATCCCCGTAGTATTAGTTTTTCCTCGAGAATATCTTCCTGGGTAAGGAAGTCTCGCATTTCCGTACAATTCCTCCTGATGCGGAGGAATTGGCTGAAGGGGATACTGTCCCTTTGACAGTGCGGGTGGTAGCTGCTATATTGGAGGAGGGTATTCAGGGCGGTGGGTTTCGTGTACAAGGAAACAAGGATTTCATTGTTGCAATGTTCCACCCAAATGACCAAAAATGCAATTTTGTCATTGCTGGAGTGACTTGTGAATCTAAGGTTGGGATCTGCTGCATTGAGCCAAGCTACATATTCCACCAGGGGGATTTGGTCCCCCTCCCAGATGAAGAAAACGTCATCAATAAAGCGAGACCAGGCTCGCACATTTTCATGGAAGGGGGCCATTTCATTATAAATATGGGTTCACTCAAATGCACCCATATATAGGCAGGCAATACTCGGGGCGCAGGCCGCATCCATGCTGACTCCACCAACCTGATGGAAAAACTCGTTGTTAAACTCAAAATAGTTCTCTGGTAAGACAATATCCAGGCATTGCATGATACATTTAGGATTCTCAATTTCAGGGTTGGAAGTGAGTACTTCCTGTAGGACTTCAATAGCTCCATCCTGGAGGATGTTGTAGTATAAGGACTCCACATCCAAGGTAACCAGGAGTTCTCTGTTAGGGTGGGATGGAGTTCCCTCAATCTTTGCTATAAAATGACCAGTATCTTTGATAAATGAGTCCAAAGAAGAAACCAACGGTTTGAGAAATTGGTCAATGTATTTAGAGAGTGGTTCAGTCGCGGATCCTATCGTGGATACAATAGGTCTCAGAGGGGGATCCAGTTGGTTCCTATGAGTTTTCGGGACCCCGTATATGAAGGGCATCCTGGTGAAGGTAGGGGTTAAGAATTCAGCCTCCTTCTCACAGATGGATCCCTCCTCAACACCTCTCTCCATCATTCGTAGGATGCGATTTTTTAAAGCCGGCTCAGGATTTCTTGTGATTTTTCGATAGTATTCAGAGGAGGCTAACAGGGTGTTCATTTTTTCAATGTAGCTGGGAGTATCTATATCACAATACCCCCACCCTTATCGCAGGGTTTGATGGTAAGGGTATTGTTGTTCTTCAGTGACTTCAATGTCTCTTCTTCTGTTTGGTTAAGTTAGCAGGTTCCATCGGAACAAATTTCAACACTTTATTGATTTTAAGGGTTACAGTTTTTTCAAAGATGTCAACCTCATTTCCAATCTCTTCCGGGTTGGGGGTGAATGTGGAAGGAGGTTTAAGACCAGATCTGTTCGTGGGAGTATCAGTGGGTGGTCGGGTCAAAAATAATTTTTTCAGTCTTATTTTTCTGAAAAATAAATACAAATCTCTCAGAAATTCAAATTTGTTGAAATTGGATGTGGGGACGAATGACAACCCCCTGGATAATAATCCAACAGTGTTGGGGTCAATTTCTGTGCTGGATAAGTTAAAGACTGGAATGTTCTTTACCTTGTCCAACACTGACATTGTCTGGTTTGGACATATATTTGTGGTTGACCCTGATGGTAATTCCCCCCCTGAGGGTTCCGAGTTCTTGGTCTGTTGTTCCCCCGGCGGTTCCCTAAAAAACGATTGGGTCGGGTGGATAGGTCAGCATTTTCCTGTCTGGCAAGTTGTTGGTGACCATAGTCAAAGTTAGGGTCATAGTGTGAATCCAGAGGGCTTTCGCCATCCGAATCGGTCGTGTCAGAAAATGTGGTCACCCGTCGGTTGCCCCATCTTGGGTTGGGATTCTGCTGATTGGAACCATCTTGTGAACTATAGAAGTTACTGGTAAGATATGGGTAGGCTTTCTCTTGGGAGAAAAAGCGAATGTCTTTACGGAATTTCTCAGTTTTTCTTTTTTAGTAAATATTCAGAAAAAGAGTCAAGATCAGCCTCAATCTCTTCCAGTTTTTTCTTTCCAAGTTCTACAGAGTTGTCAGATTTCAGTTTTTCCTCAAGAGCCTCAATTTCTTTATTGAGGATGGCTATGACATCCCGGGCGGTCTCAATGATGAGCATCATCCAGTCCCTGGAGCAACGGTTGGAAATAAGGGCCCATTTCTCCAGGAACTGTCTGATCTCAACAAAGAGACCGGGGATGTTGCAAACCCTTAGTCCAATAGGTATAGTTCCTGCTCTGAGGTAATCAAGTATGAACTTAGCGTGGAATTCCATTCGTTTAGATTTTCAGTTTTTATTTTACAACAGAAACATCACGCTTTGGGGCTTTGTTTATTTATTTAGAAAGGTTTTATATAGCGCTGGCTACACCCGTGGGTATCAGAGCGCTTCACATAAGTATGAAGAAAGTATGGTCAAAAAGTATCATAAGAAATGCACATCATAAAGTAAAATTACAGTAGAAAAGTGCGGTATTCGGATAAGATCAGTATAGGGAACATAATATACATAAGATTTGCGTTGATAGATAAGCGACGGAGGGAATTGAATGAAGGCAGAGAAATATACACATTTTTTACATAACAAGAGGATTAATTACATGGTTAGTGTATGTAAGGAGCAGGTTTGATGTGAGGGGAGGGGTGAAGGAGAGGAGGGAGGGTGTCCGGGGAGGGGGACAAAGTCAGATGGGGATGCGGGGGTGGTGGATAGGTGGGTGGGAGGGAGAGGGAGTGGCACGCAAGAAGAGAGAAGATTTAAGGACCCCAATATTTGATAAGGAGGTAGAGTTTGAGGTCTTTTTTTAAGCTGAAGTAAGATTATGTTTATGAAAAACATAAATAATACCAAGCAGGATGCCAAGACATTCTGGACCATCTATCTATAAATATTTGCTGGAAGTACCTCTACCATGTCGGCTGGGGAACTTTGAGTAAAAATGGCCCACTAGGGTTGCCAGTAACTTGTAATAAGGTGAGTTGGTTGCTCAACGCTGCGAGGATGACACCTCGGCCACACCAGCATCTGCCACACTACTAATGACGCCTATGTAATATAATATATCCGAAACCAAAGCTGAATTTACTGCCTGAGCCCAGGGAAGCCATGTGTTCAATGCAACAGTAAGCAAGTAACATTATGTAAGAACATTTTATATGTGATCCTTCACCACCCATTGCAGCTTGGGGCTGGGAAACCGCTTAGTCTGGCTCTGTTGATGGAGGAGTTAACCCTAGAGCTATTGGTTCTATGAATCTCCATTGTTCATGAGGCTGACTGGAGAGTACTGACCCTTTGGTGAGAGTGCTCCAGGCATCAGCCCACCAGATGTTGGCTCTTTGGCTGTTCTGTAGAAGAGGAACTGATGGTACGCGTCAGAGGAGGCAGTTACAGAAAATTGCTACTGAAGGCTAGGTCTCCATTATAAAAGGTCCTATGAACAGTGTGCAACATCTTAAAGTACATTGTTTGTTGGACTTGAAGGCAGAGCACAGGAGCCGGTACTAAGGCAGGGTTGGCCCTTCTGCTTGCGCCTCTGTTGAGAGACCTAAGAACGATGCATAAGAGATATTTTGCACCTCAAAATTTGAGCTTCCAGAGTAGTTGCCTACAATGCGATTCCTGATTATTCATCCTTATTTTTGTCACAAAATGTGTATTTGAATAGTCTTATCAACCTACTCTTGATTAAGATATGATTATAAGATTTCTATAAGATTTATATAGCGCTCAAATGCCCACGGGCGTCTAGATATGTCCATCTGTCCATCAAAAGGCTTGTAGGCATTCAACCACATCATTAAGATTTTCTTTATTTAAATTAATCATTGGATGTTCAACTTGAAGTAAACATCTCTTACCTTCTCATGCCCTGAGAGCCCCTAACTTATCCAGTCTTCTGAAATGGTTGAAACCCTTCCAACTGACTTTCTTGATTTTCCCTTAGGGACCCTTTCTCTATTTTCATTGAGAAGGAACATATGTACTTTTTTTTGTAGGAGTGTGTATGTTAGGGGCAGTCTGGGCACTGTGCAAAAACAAATGACATTAAATGGCCGATCAGTTAAAGCTGCATCTTGGTCAGGGTATCTCTTGTAGACTCTGCAATTGGCTCACAGTTATACGTTTTACAGAAAGCCTAACAAATATGCACAAGGTACTCACTCTTTAAACTGCCCATAGAAATCTAAGTCCTCAGTCTTTACTTTACTGATTAGATATATATGGATGGTAAATGGGAAACTGACCTATCACAATAGTACCATAGTAAATAAATATAGGAGACCAAGACACAGTTTTAAAAAATCGAACAACAATTTGGGTATGTCCCTGTAGGACAAGGGACTCCATTTTGGGGATAATGTTCTGCCTATGGGTGGCTCTTCTACTGCTTCTCTTTCTCACAGATAGTGGAGGTCCATGTTTATGCCTCATTAGTCAGGAGCTTTGGAGAACCAACGGGCATATTACCAACAACTAGCGATAATTATCGCTATGTTGGCTTAGCGGCAATATTTTTATCGCCGAGCTGCGGCGATTTTTATCGCTTAGGAACCTTGCTATTATCAAAGTTTATCTCCTAAGCGATAAAAATCGGCCAAAATGCATGTATATCGCTGAAAAGTCAGCGATATTCATGCATTACCGAGCTTATGCTCTTAGCCATGTTATCCACCTCCCATTGGATAACATGGCTAAGAACTGCTCAGGGCAGGTGTTAGCTTTTGGAGATATTCGCGCTTAGCGCGAATATCTCCAAAAGTTGGTAATAGGAGATAGCGATGTTAGCGACTGTTTCCAGTCGCTAACATCGTGGCACGCCCACTTTGCATGTCATTAGTGATAAATTTCTCTGACATGCAAAGTGGGGCCCAAGATCGTCGCTATCTCCTACTAGCTGTTGCTAACTGGTGTTAGCGACAGCTAGGTAATAGGGAGATAATTTTATCTCCGCTTTCTTGGCTTTTCAAGCCAAAAAAGTGGAGATAAACCCCCTTGATAATATGCCCCCAGGTTTTAAGAAAAAAAAGGATTGCAAGAGTACAAAAACCTTCCAGTGGTGCAGGAAAGCATGCTGAGAAGGCAGAGTCTCCACTCTTGGAGGCCAGCTCAACTGTGTTTACATATCGCTGCAGTTACTCTCTGCTCTCTGGTAAGGGTTTTATGTTCTAATTACGAGTTTGCCAAGCATGACTTCCTTAACAACGAGGTCGCAACCACGACCGCGTCTAAACCACAATTTTTTTTATCACGCATTCCTTTACCACGATTTTTCATGGTAAATGAATGTGTGTTAAAAAATGCTTTCCATCTAGTTTCCTGATCCCTCCACCCCTTAAAAACTAATTACCCCCACCCTTAAAATATAGACGATTACCCACACACACTTAACGTATTCCCCCACCCTTAAAATATTCACTATTTCCAACACACTTAAAACAATCTCGATCACCTTCACCCCCTTAAAACTAACCCCAAACCCCCAAACCCTTAAAACTTTCCCCAAGCCCCCAACCTGTTTACTAACCCCAAAACCCCGCCCTCTAAAACTAATTCCCCCACTTTTAAATTATACATCATTCCCCTTAAACCCTAATTACTAATTCACTCCACCCTATTTTCATACACGTTCACCCACACACCCCTTTATAAACGTACTCAACCCCTGAAAACTAATTTCCCATCCCTAAAAAAATGTTCACGTTCACCCCACCTACGTAAATCGATCTCCACACCTTATAAATTAATTCACCCACCTTTTAAATAAATGCGAACCCCAATACCACCTAAAATCTAAACCCCAACCACTAAACTCCCCCACCTCCTGAAACTTAACCCCTCTCACATGCGTGGTTAAGGCTGAGCCGTTGTTCAGACATGTCGTTCTTCCGCTTGCGTGACTCCGGAACTCGTTGCTCCGTAGTCGCTGTTCAGGATGTTTCTCCTGATAAGGGATCTCCAGATTGTTTGTCTTACCATTGGTAGCTCCTCTAGCCTCCTTGTGTTGCCTGATGGGTCTCCTCTCAAGCAGCTTTTCCACATGGACAGCAGAAGGCCTACAGGTGGAGCTTTAATCTTGACCCCAAGGTTGTGGGGACTGGGGACACGCGGCAGCTTCCTTCAGTGAAGGAAGCACCATCAGGTCCACACTGCTCTTGTTCAGATGCAGCATCTGTTTCTAATTTACGCAGTCGGGCGTTGCTCCACCGACATGCTAGTAGACCTGTTGAGTAGATTTGAAGCTAGAAATTCAGGCTGGTATAGGTTTGCATGTTATAGACCTCCGGTGGATGGGAGACACATATTGATCATTGCTCCTCCAAGGCCTCTTCCATAGCCAATGGCTTCCAAGCCTTCCAGTGGTGTAACAAAATATAAGGGTGCCATCCTGCAAAGTGATGGAGTGAGTGTAGGATTTGTAGAGTGCAAGATTTTCCCAAGGACATCTTTGTGCTACGAACGACTGGAAAAAGAGAATACATTGAAGTTGAGCTAACCAATGCCAAACTCCTGTAAGAAAATATAATTTAGGGATTAACAGAATCTTCCATCTGTTATAGCAAAAGAAACAGGTTGTCCAGACGTGGCAGAGGGATAACGGCAAAACCACTCGCCGAGACAAGGAGGCCAAAAACCCTCAAGTGAGCCAAATGGTTGTGTGGGGGTATGTATTGATGGAATTGTGATGTGATTCCAAATTAAAGCCTGTAAAAAGATCACTGGGTTGAGCAAATTTCCTACAAATTATTAAATTGTCCCACAGGGAGGCACTGGAACTTACTTTCCATGTGGTTCAGAAATATGGTCACATTACAGTGATAAAAAGCAGCTGAACTGCTATGTTCTGAACCTGTTGCAGATTTTCAGCAGCACTACTAAGAAGACCCAAACAACAGATGTTCTTGTAATCAGTTTTGAATAGGCCAGCTGCCCCCACTACCCACACCTGCAAATGCTTCTCAGAAGCCTCGTCTGATGAAATGAGATGAGACCACCACATATCATTGCTCTCTGAAGAAAAGTTCTTTATCAATCTGAATTCCAGGATTTTTAGTTTTGGTTACTGTGATTAAGGAAGCCCCATTTTACTAGCCAAAGATGAACACTTCTGTGTTATTGGCATTGGTCTTTAACAAGTTGCAGCACATCCTGGCCTGGATGGAAAAAAGGCATGACTGGAGAGCATGTTGAAGCTCCACTAGTGGTTGGTGATCCTACCATAGCATTGATGCCACAAGCCCTGGCACAAGAAAGGAAAATGGCCCATTTTGCTATTGTTCGGATAGTAAATTACAGCAATTATCAGGGTTCAGTGGGCCCCGGTGCACTGCACCTGCTGTACCAATGGTAGCTACGCCGCTGGTTGGAGCTTGATCCTACAATCTAAGTAAGAATATTTTGTAGGTGGGTAGTAGAGCACGTACTGTGCTCCCAGCATACTGTACAAACTGCATCAGATGCTGTTGATTGGTAGATTCCATACCATACCGTTCAGAGATGCTACCATCTGGAAAATGTATGGATTCCTGCAGACAGACAAAAAGATGATGGAAGTTCGGATGGGGAGGTCTAGGACCAACAAGCTCACATCCATGATTTTAACGCACACAGGGGCATATTATCAAGCCTGGGCGATAAAATTATCGCCCCTTTATCGGCAGGAAACTGCTGATAAGGTGTTGATAATGGGCTTGATAATATGCTCTATGGAATTCCAATCGAAACTCATGTCCTTCACATTTAACATGAGCTTCGATTGGAATTCCATAGAGCATATTATCAAGCCCATTATCGCCACTTTATCGGCAGCTTCCTGCCGATAAAGTGGCGATAATTTTATCGCCCAGGCTTGATAATATGCCCCACAGTTCCTTTCTACAAAGCACAATTGAGATTCTCACATGCACAGACAACGATTGAGGGGGGAATTAGTCAATTGGACAACTTCACACGAAAGAGATTGAGGGTATTATTGTGGGAATGAGGGCTTCTGGGGCAATGAGTCCTGATGAGTCATCTATTACTGTTATTGAAAGGGAGCCCTCTCTCTGGGACACATACCTTAGTCCCCTTTTTGCTTATTTTTATCAGCACAGAGTTATCCCCTCCTCTAGCTCCTCTAGCTCCTGAATAATCTTAATACTGATACACAAAAAGGGCTCTTGAAATCTCCACTGTAATTATCACCAAATAGCTTTGCTGGACACAGTAGGGAAAATATTTGCTAGGAGTATCCTGGAGCACCTCATTGAGTGGATAGAAGAAGAACAGATTCTCCCTATACAACAAGCAGGTTTCAGAACGAATCATTGTACGCTTGATAATATATTCATGTTGATGCTTATGGCGGAAAAGTACATTACAATTCGAGGCCTTAACCCCTTCCGCACTGTGCGAATTTTCACGCTGTGCTGGGGTTTTATTGTGTGGGCCGGATTCGGACGGCCCACGGCCGTCGTCAGCACACACCCACCGCGACGTTGGACGTCTGGGGGTCGTCCGAAGCACACAAGGTGTTAATGTAGACTTTCCACAGTGTTTGATAGGGAGGATCATCCAACATTAAGGAAAAAATTAAGAAGTTAGGCGTGGCTGAAATTCTTTTTTCATTAGTAATCGCTGTCCATTCCTCCGCATGATGTCAGCTGCTGTTAGGCTATTCTCTTCCATAATTCCAACCAAAAACGGTTTGAAACAAGTTGTCTGCTGGCTCCCTTACTCTTTTCATTGTATACCTCAGATCTCCCTGACAGTCCAGCAATCAACAATGGGGATGCTCCTAGGATAGATGGCTGCCCCTTTGCCCCTTCCTCTGCTTGGTGTACGCGGATGATAGTGCAATCCTGGATCTAAATCGCAAGGGCTTGAAAAACTAAACTGTCCTCATTACAGCAGTATGCCATCCTCCATTATCTGAAGATTGATGTCTCTAAAAGTAAGGTATTGATCCTAAGAAATTGAAATGTCAGGAATTTGAGTACCTATGTGTGGGTCTTAGGTCTGGAGAAGTTGGAGGTTGTAAATTCATATCTCTATTTTAGGAAAATAAATTGTTGCAGGTAGAATGAGGGAAAGGGCATATAAAACTTTATAAATAAGTAAATAAATAAATACATATTGATCTTTGCTCCTCCAAGGCCACCTTGAATGCCAATGGGTTGCAAGCCTTCCAGTGGTGTAATGAAGTATGAGGGGCACCCCCTGCATAGTATATGGAGGGAGCCCCCACATCATCGGACCCAGTCAAGAGCTCACAGGCCGGGGGTCCCCCACCAGTGCACAGTGCTGATGGAGGCCCCCTAGAGCTCGGGGACCCCTGCACTGCGGGGGTTGCAGGGGTTATCATTATGCCACTGGAGCCTTCTATAATGTGATGGATCTGAGACATTTTCTTCATTTACTATCAGTTTTTAAGGTGAAAGCTCCTCCAACATTATTATATGCCATTAAATTGATTCATGTGCCGAAGTGGGACTTCTTAGAGAAAATGGAAGGGCAAATTTCACATAAACTCTGCAACTTTAATTAGTATATTCTGGCTCCTGCCTTAAGGTTAGATTTGGTTTAATAGTCTGTTATTTGGAAGGCCTGGTCAGTGTGATCCAGTGGGGCTTCAGCTAAAGAGTAGTAAAGAGGATTCTATGAGGGGCTTTATGAACTATGAAATATTTGGCTCAGAACTAGGAAAATACACCTTTTTCCGGGACTTCGCCTAAGCACTAAATCAATTTGGATTACAGCACGAAGCACCTCAGAATCTCTCTCTGTCACACTCAACTTAAAAGCTTTTTAAAGGACATCCCTAGTTCTACTTGTCAACATTTGGACATAGCATATTGTATGTCAAAGAAAAAGTGAGAGGGGGTGGTTTCGTCCTATTTTCCCATGATAGCTCAGCAGTACCCGACTTGGAATCTGGATCATGATCTTCGTCATTTCTGCATATTATTCTGAATGAATTTGGTTCCACTAAATGTGCTAATAGTGAACTGGTCCAATTCGGGAGAAAAAGGGAAAGTGTGCAATTTGTCTAACATGGGTGCTCAGGAGCTCAACCATGTGCACTTCGTTTGTCCTGCACTGATCCTTCAGCGCCGTCACATTTTAAGGCCATAGGGGCATATTATCAAGGCGGGAAAAATGAGAATATTGCCGCTTTAGTGGCCGTTTTCGGCCGCAAAGCTGTCGCTAACAGCAGTTAGCGACAGCTTTTAGGCGATAGCTAGCGGTTTGGGGCACGCTTTGCATGTTAGCGATATTTATTGCTAATGACATGCAAAGTGGGCGTACCCAACCTGTAAGCGACTGAAAAGCAGCCGCTAACATCGCTATCGCCTATTATCAACGCAGGCCTAGCAGTGAAAAAATTTGCGCTAAGTGCGAATATCGCCAAAACCTAACACCTGCTCAGACCAATTCTTAGCCTGTATATCCAATGGGAGGTGGATATTCAGGTTAAGTCCCTATTAGCGATAATGCGTGAATATCGCTGTATTTCCAGCGATATTCACTCATTTCGCCGCTATCACCGGATATTTTTCCTCATTGGAGATAAACGTTGCTAATAGCACGTTATCGCTGCGATACAATCCGGCGATGCGCAGCAATAAAAAAATGATGCTAAGCTCATTTAGCGATAAAAATTGCTAGTTGTTGATAATATGCCCCAAAGTTTTTAAAGAATAATATTAAATCAGTTGCACGAGAATTTCAGTATCACCCGAAAAATTAAGTCATTTGCAGAAGAGGGTTTAATGTTTGATGAATCCATATTAATGTGATATGCCTGCTGCTGTTTCTTGTTGCTATATTTTGCTATATCCTGGTAATATGGGTATTCAGGATCTTAATAAAAATAATTGTATTTATATCAATGTGATCTATGCTTGCTGCTATATCTTGTTTTATGTGGACTTCTTTTGATTTCCAAGACACAAATAAAGAATTGAATTGAATTGACAAAGTGACATCAAACTCTAGGAGTAGGAGATTTTGCCCTTCGGATCCAACTATGTGAACCCCTAAAAATGAGCAATTGACAGTCAGAAAACGTTCATCAGTGAGGAGAAGGGGGTATAATACTGTGCTGTACTGTAATTGCATTTATATAGTGGTTACAACCCGTGACGCGGCTTCGAAGCGCTTTTTCGGACAGTAGCACGCTACTCCGGACCCCATAAAAAATGAGTGGTGAATTAGTATTGCGAAACTATTAAATTAATTTCAGTGGTGGATATGTTAGTCAGATTATTGGGATTGAGAAGGATAGTGGAGGGAAAGAAGGGGCGGAGTAATACCTCAAGAAGGGACTGCCCAGTGGACACATCTAATGCCATCATTGTTCCAGAAGCGGCCTAGCCCTGTGCTGTGGAGCACTGGGCCACTTGGACACATCATAAAGTAAATGAACAGTCAGAAAATTAGCAAAAAACACAGAATTGGGAAAGCAGTGCCAAACAGTCGTGGAAAGTCTAGAAAACCCAAATTAGATAGGGACACAGAGCAAACCCCATCTATTCACATTCATCACAAAATCACAGCTCTGAGTTGTTATCAACATGGCCACGGCAACATTGTTGATGACTGTAAGCTGAAAGCCTTAAGTGGCGCTTCACTGTTCACTGTTACCTATCATCAGACAAAGATGGCCGCCGCAGACACATGAAGGCCATTCTGTGGTGATTTGCGGCGAGCAAATGTATTTGTAGCTGCTGAACACTTCACAACCAGGCTCCCGGAACTCCACAATTTTTGTTTTGTCAGTTTTAAACCTTCACATTACTTTAACAGCGTTTTTTAGATTGATTTTTCTATTATTCAGTGCGTTGGTATTCAATTAGGCGCACTTTAAATGGAGAACATGTAAGGTGAACAAATCTATATTTCATTGTTAATGTTCTGGAGATATAAAAATATTACTGCTCTCTAATCTCTCTCTCTCCTAGTGTCCCTGGAGAATTTCCTCACCTTCACATCCTGGCAGCGTTTCCTGCCACATGTTCAACGCACCTTTTCGCGATCGTGTTTAGTTCAGTGACCGCCCTTGAGCCCTCCCATCCACTGGACACTGTTAGCTCTCCTTCTCCCCTGCCCATCCCTGCACCTCTGTCTCTTGGTCCGCTGCTGCTCGTTACTCCATTGCTTCTCTGTCCATTTTATTTGTTTATTTACATTTTGTTAAGGTAGGCCCCAACAGCTGCTATAGGCTAAATGAATCCTCCTTTCTTCAGAATAACCTGCCACGCCCTTTTTAGGTCTTGCTTGGCATTAGCAGCGCGCATGCGCCCAAAATGCCCTATTCCACCCTCCTGCTCCAAGACGGGCATCTGTTACTGTGGAACAATAAACAAAACATAAAAATAAAACATCTGCCATAATATCATCAGTTTATGCGTGCTTGCATGGAGAAGCTTGTGTGTGTTTACAGGGCCCGTATGCACAACAAAACAAAATGGTGCCCCAGCATCATTATATATATGTGTGAACACATGGACATCCATCCACCCCTAAACTGGCCGGACATTTCTTTCTGGTTTTGCCAGTGCTTTTCTGCATCTATGACAAGAAAATGTTTATGTTTTGGCTGATGCCGAATGCCATCAACAAAGCCAAAAGTTCAGCTAACACTTTAAAATAAGAGAGCTCTGTTTACTTTGCCAGTGCTTGCTCTGTAAAGAGGACCCAGGTGTCCACCCATGGCCTATGGCATGGGTGGTGAACGCTCATGGCTTGCCACTGTTTAGGCTTTGTGCCCATTCTCTCTACAAATGATAAGTGTCTAGGCAGTCCTTTGCTTTTTAGGTTGAGCCTGGGCAGCTCATGTGCTGCTCTGCGAGGTACGCTGTATTTGAGTATGGACTTGGAGCTCCACCCTCTCTCCGCCCATATTTTTCATTGGCTTGTGTCATTGCTCTTTGTAAATGCTGGTTTCTGATTTGTTAATAGGCTTGTTAGTCTCTCCTTGGTACCGCCTTGTCTTCCTTTGTAACCTCCCATGAGGAACAGCACTTTTACTTCTGTTGTTACATGGTATGTCTTATTTAGTCTGTAAGCTCTATTTTCTTTAACCCCTTCGACGCTCATGACGAGGTCAGCTCGTCATGAGGCACGGTTGAGCTATGCTGATGACGAGCTGAACTCGTCATGAACAATGGTAAATCTGGGAATGCAGCACCGGGGGAGAATACCTCTAGCAGCCAAGGTGTTAATGGGTTTCTCCTACTGCAAGCACGACACGCTTTCCTGCAACGTTCAGGGCGCCATACGCGCTTACACTTTCCAAGCAACCCAGGGCAATGGAGGCCACTTCTTTGAAATGAAATAGGTCTCGCATTTATAAAAGTTTGATCTATTGGCATTGTCAAAACAGATAAATAAAAGGCATTGTCATTTACAATACCAATAGCTTAAACTCTCGCAAATTCAACACCTATTGCAGTGCATTTGATTGTTCCTCTTGGGCTTAGGCCAGGCCTTCGCACAAAAGCGCAGGGCCTGGGCTAAGCCTGTGCTGTTTATGTAATGATTGGTCCAGAAAGTTCTAGTCCTCCAGCTTTTTATATATTTTATGTCAGAGCCACTTTTTGAGTGATTTGATGTTCAGGGCAACACCTTTGCAAGCATATCATAAAAATCAAAAGCTTGGGGGTGTGGTTTGAGCCCGAACTAACCTTCAGGACGCATGCTCAGAAAGTCGCTGGTGTCTGCTTTGGCCTGCTCAGGGCAGTGCGGAAGGTTCTTCCCCTCCTTCCTTTCCAGTCCAGGAAATTACTGATCCAGGGACTTATCCTATCCAGACTGGACTATAACAACGCCCTATTCTTGGCGGCTCCAGAGGCCACCATTAATATCCTGCAACGGGTGCAGAACGCAGCAGCAAGGATGCTCCTCGGGGCTACAAGAAGATCTTCAGCCAAACCAGCCTTGAGAGCTCTCCACTGGCTGCCAGTGCGCAAAAGAATTGTCTTCAAATCATTATGCATCGCCCACAAGACGCTCCAGGGCAAAGGCCCCCCGGCTCTTAGGAGCCTGATCCGCCCTTATATATCCCCCCGGGCCCTCCGGTCGGATTGGGAAAATGTTGCCTTAGTCCCAAGAGTGAGGAAGACTCGTACAGGGGGACGGCGGTTCATGGTAAATGCAGCAAAGAATTGGAACACTCTCCCTAGGCACATTCGGACTGAACCCTGCTACCTTAAATTCCGAAAGTCTCTTAAAACTTTTCTTTTTCCAAAGATCCTCTAGCAACGGCTCCTCCCCAAGTTTTTCTCTGTTTTCTGTTGAGTTAGCACTGGGAGGCTCCAGGGAAGCCATGCGCTTTACAAATCAAATTTAATTTCATTTCATTTCATAGGGAATCCTTGTAGATTCAGAGAGCCGCTAGTTACTTGTTTCTTATCCATGCTGTGTTTGGGTAGATTGAATCTGCCAGTTCTGGACTCCCCCGCTCTGTGCGCACAAGGTATTCAGTTGGCTTCTATGGGGGTGGCTGTTCCTGGAATTTCTGGATTTCTCCTTATTTCTTTGCAGAAAATCAGAGATCTAAGAAATAGAGCATTTTTACTGTATGAACGTTTTATTCGTGGAAACTGGCACATGTGAATGCCAGTAATTTAATTTGAAATATTTGACATCCTTTTAACACCATTAGGTACTCAGTGATGTCTTCTCCCATAATGAGCAGTGCTGGGAGTATAAATAAACACAGCCAGGCTCTGAAGCACTGCTCACTGATGGGAGAGTTCAGAGTAAATGTAGCAAAATGACAGATCGCGCAGGCAGCCATGTCATCACACTTGAATCAGTAGATTGTAGGCGGCAGCAGGCTCTTTGTGGCATTGTATGTGTTAGAAAGGAGGTCTTCAGCAGCCCTTAGTTTGTGTTGGTGGATGCCAATGGTGGGCTTAAGCCCTCAGTTTTGGGACACAGGCCTTATTTTTCATCATCAAAATTTGCCCAGAGAAAGGGAGAAAGAAGGAGAAACAGAAAAGTAGAAAAACAATGACACAGAGAGAAAGTATCGATAAAAAAGATTAATCGATAAAGACCCAAAAATTATAATGTGATGTAAGAAAGAGGCATGTATTGAAATGAAGACTGGGTCTTATGGGTGCAGAGCCGAGCATGGAAGGAGATGGGGGACTCTCAGCCTATGCCTACTTGGTGGCCCACTACACAGCGAATGTCTCATCACTCACTCTAACCCCTGATACGGGCTGACCACTCCTGTTGCACTCGTTCGGGTGACCAGTGCACGCTGAGGACCGCACTTATGGCGAGAGGACAACTCTGTGGCCACACATCAGAACAATGCCTTGACCAAGCCTCTCTTTTTTTGGGAGTAGAAGGCTTCTGAGACAACTACTCAACTTAAGGAGCCAGTCAACGACCAACACCTGCGCACCCTGGTATTTTTACACTCCTAGAGAATGTAAGACAACTGTACGAAACACCTTCCTGCCTTACCATCATATTGACCGTTGGTTCTGGTCCGGGCTACCCGCCGTGCATTGCTGTGACCAGCCACGGTCTTCATACATGTCTAAACAGAAGGTCACAAGGAAACTGCTATATTTCTAAGCTGTAGGCTGCATCGACAATGGGGGACGTGCCTCAAGTTGGCTCACCAGTATCCTCTTCTATCATGGAGCTGTTGGTCCGAGAATTGGCCAACAATAAAACTTCCATGGGCTCCATAAATGAAGCGGTGTCAAACCAGTGTTGGAGGTGCAATCCCTGTGATCTGACATCAATTCCTTCCACATAGGTTGGATTACAATGAGCACAGGCTCAGTGGGCTGGAGGGCTTGCCAGACTGGTTGTCAGAGATTTGGATCCTAAAATGCAAGAGAATGGATTTAGATAACAGAAGTAGGCAAGATAAGGTACGCATCATGAGGGTGGCGGAGAAACTAGATAAAACTAACATGAGTGATTTTCTCAGTTCCCTCCTCATACAAGGACACTCATGGCTCTACCATAGTTCCTGCGATTCACTGCAGGTGGGAGACTGGTCATTTGACATACGATGCAGCAGTGCAGCACAGGTTGGACACAATCATCAAAAATGGGTGGGGGGGTTCAGATATCTAAGGGAAAAGGATCGCAGAGAGATTCTTCTTGTTCACTTTGAGGTTCCGTGACGGTTCCGTGACGACTTGAACCCGTGTTTTCAAGTTTGTCGGAAATACATAAAATTAGTATCAGCGAACCGCAAATGATCCATTTAGTATATCCTAGTGTTTTCGCTACGCTACGAGCAAGAGCACTCCTTCCACTGACACATTTCTGATATACACACGGCATCCATCTTAGATCATGGCCGCCATTTTGTGTTTCCTTGCCCTCACATATGCAATAGCCTCTGATCATTTCATTTACTTCACTTTGATTAAGGACACGTAGCCGTAGCCGGAGATTCACCTCTTACATGACACGTGCACCTTAAACCAGATCACGCTGAAGCTGCATGACTCGACAAAGGCTGCCTCCTCTGCCCGAGGCCAGCCCACCTGAACTGGTTTTCCTGTCCATTGTACCTGATCATGATTAGGCGGCCGAAGCCGGTAGCCTTGCCCATTTACAACCCACAAACATCTCTTATCCCGCTTTTCTATCTTCCGCACCTGGCTCTGCTCCTTTCCTTCTGGGCCTTTATTAGGGGGAGGTAACGAACTTTACGATGAGGCGGTCCGGGTCTTGAATGCAATATTGACAAGGGATTGTGATGGACTGGTGGGAACCCCTCTTCGTGATGTTTGGTATCAGATATTATCGACAGTTCCTGTGTAACGCCAAATATTTATTGTTTAGAGACACAAAGGTTTGGGAATGTACCGACATGTGAAATATTTGCCTAGAGCACAATTTTTAGTATATAAGGAGCAACCCACTTTGTACAAATCGAACAGTCTCCTAGATTCTGCCCGTGTGTAGATTCTGTGACTTCTGTGTCCCTGCAGTAATAAACCTTTGGTCTTTGACGCCACCATCGAGAAGCCCGTGTTTCTGTTCATTTGTGCACCAAGGCAGGTGGGACTCCGGGGTCTTTGGGTGTTGTACCCTGACACCTCTGGACGGAACCAAAAAAAGTCCAGAACTCCAACTTCTGCAGTCCTGTTGGAAAAGGCAACTCCCCACTGGGCCAAACTCCTTTCTTATGACCATGCTCCAGTTCTGTTGGCCACCTAGGGATGGTTGGCACACCATGACCTGCCCCTTGGGTGAGGCTCCTGTTCAAATGGTGGGCCGTGAATTTGGAATCAAACTTCCATCTGAGGGCTGCGGAGACTGGAGGGCCCGGACTACTACTTTGCAGTTTATAACCTACCTTTTACATTAATATTGTATTCCTCTCCCTTTTCTTTTCACATGTCTGCTCCTGAAGTGCTACTTGGGATTCATTGCCTTCGTAGATTGATTTTTGCTGCTTGCTGTACCTGGATCTTGGGTGGGGGGTGTGGTCAACGGCAAGCCATTGCCCACTTTATTGGGAGCTATGACGTTTAAATAGACCACACCTGGCCAGGATGGATAGCCCACAGAAGGCGGGGAGGCCCGCATTCTTATACTAAAGTTAGGTACATTAGTTACCTTCACTGTGTTAGGGGACACACAGTTCATTTCACTCTTTGTTTTTAGACCCCACCGGGAACACACTTCCTCTTTCTGACCAATTTTTTCTTTACTTTCTTGCCCCAGCCCCCTTTTTTATTTTTGTTGACAGTCTCAGTGATCATCCTCTTTTGAGACACAAATCCTGACGTCCAGTTTGGTTCAAGAAATTCAGCTGACTGACACTGACGTGCGAAGCTCAAGAGGGAATGGGTATTCTCGGTAATACATGTTAATCAGCAAGGTGCTTCCGCCCCACTTCCCGCTACACCATTAGAACACAGGAAGGAGGGGAGTGGCTATCCTTCTACACAGGCGCTAGGGGTACGTACTCTTCGGACATGGTCAGACCCTTTGGATAGGCATGTCTTATCTAAACTAAAAAAGAACACAAGACTCTGATCATTGGCTCGATTTATGCATTAGTAGGGGACACGGATCATTGGCTCGATTTATGCATTAGTAGGGGACACATCTGATTTCAATTCAATTCAAAAGTAGCTTTATTCGATTTTAGCAAGGAAAATCATAAAAGCACATTTTAATACAGCATAATAAAAAGAATTTAACTAGACCTAGTATTAAAATAGACATAGACAATAAGAAACGACTTTTAAAAAAAATTTTCTTAAAAAAGGTATATCAGATTCAGAGGACAATCAATTCATAGATGCTCTGCACCTTACTGCAAATTTCAAAAAAACTAGCAGCTACAGTAATGGTATGTTCATCTTCGAGCATATAGAGCTTGAGTAAGGCTGGTCTGCACTGTCTTAGACCCCATTGTTTCAAAAGTGGTAGGAGATGCTTCTTTCTACCCCAGTCATAATATTTGCAGAATAAAAGGACGTGGATATTGGATTGCTTAGACGTATTGTCACAAGGACAGACCACCAGATTAGTGGACCAGTCATTTGTGGTGGGAAATGTTAATAGGCGGTAGAAGCACTCTGTCCTCATCCTTGTTAGCAGCATTCTCGTATAGGTTGGAATATGCGGAGAAAGATAGGAGGGAATGCCAACGTCATGGAGAAGGAGCTTGTGATGGGCAATCGATAGTTTGTTACCTTCAATATAAGAGCGCCTGTCTTCAAGTAAACCTAAACAGCGGGCCTTAAGGTCCTTTTTTAGAATGGTTGTGCATAAGGTCGGATTGGCATATAAATCAGCTAAATCCAAAGATGTTAGGAATTTCCGCACGTAAGCGAGCCAGGATATTTTTCTTGAGACACTTGAGGCCATGCAGTCCATGATCACATCTCGGTTTAGCACAGTTTTTTCCGAGGTCCATATTTTGTGCCATAAAAGAATTGGTGCGGTTTTTTTTTTTTTTTTTTTTTTTAAATTTTTAAAACCTTTATTGTAAAAAGCACACAGCTATTCAGCCCAACATCCCGGAGGCAAGGCAGCATAGTATAGAACGGTCAGAGTGCCTAGCGATTCATTTCAGGACAATGCAGGTTGTTTTATTGTTTTTTAAACAAAAACTTAAACAAAGCGCCCAAGGGCGCGAAAAAGGCAATGGAAATGAAGAAGACCACTAGTCGGTAGGAGGCGGAAGGAGCTGGAGAAGTTGTAGAAAGAACTGAGACAGAATGTAGCAAAAGCGGGGGGGGGGAAGGAAGAGCAGGAGAATCAGTACAAGAGTAACATAGCTGTCGTCAACGTCTATGGCGACAAGCGTTCATCTCGTGGCAACGGTGCAGGTGGTAAACACAAGTCCCCTCTATAGGCATTCCAGGCACCCCATACCTTGTTCCACGTCTGAGGCCGCCCCCTGGCAGTATACACAGTCTTTTCGCGCAACATACACCAGTCCATGTTGGCCTTCCATTGTACCACCAGGGGGGCCACATTAGAACCCCACCTCTGCGCTATGTCCCGTTTAGCGACCATATTGCCCAGTGTGGCCCATCGGGTCTGCGCCGTATCATAGTCATTAGGCTCCCAAACATTCAGGAGGCACCTACGCGCCTCCGCCGCCAACTCCACTCCAGTCACCTCCCGCATCACTCTATGAACCCTCTCCCAATAAGGGGCAATAACGGGGCACTCCCACAGTATATGAAGAAAGGTGGCAAGGGCTCCGCAGCCACGGCGGCAGAGGCCATCCGGCGAGAAGCCCATGTGCACCAGCCTGGGGCCGGTGACATACACTCGGTGAAGGATTTTAAACTGGACCAATCTCAGACGCGAGGAAATGGCTACCTCCTTAGGGGAGGACACAGCACTCTGCCAGTCCTCATCGTCCAGTTCCAGCCCATCGGCCACCCACTGTTCTCGCAAGCGCTGGAGGAGGTCCACCTGGACGTTGATTAGTTTCTTGTAGGACAGAGAGATGGCGCTATCAGGCATATGCCCGTCCAACACCCTGTCCTCCAAGGGGGAACTTTCGGGGATGTCACCCTCCTCCGGCCTGGCGGCAGTTATTGCGTGCTGCAGCTGGGCGTAGCGGAAAAACTCCGTAGCACTCAATTTATACTCCGCCTGCAGCTGTGGGAAAGTCTTGACCACCCCCCTGGAGAGCATGTCCCCAACCCTCGAGATGCCTATGAGATCCCACTTCTCGAAGCCCTTGGTGTGCCAAAGCTTGCCCAAAATGTCAGAATCAAAGAGAGGGGTAAATCTCGTCAGTCTGCCCTGCCAGCCCTGTATCTTAGTGACCGTCCACCACGTATGGACCGCCGCCTTGGTCGGGCCAGTGAGGTTACGATCAAAGGATCTAGAATATAGGGCGCGATAGTAATTGCCTCCATGCAAAAGCCAGCGGTCCATGGCATAACCGGGGTTGTCCACGGGACCGTAAAAACCATGATTGATGGCGGTAAGTTGAGAGGCCCAGTAATATCTCCGCACGTCCGGTAGCGCAATGCCCCCATCATACCATGGCATGGTGAGCTTCCGAACAGCGACACGGGGTCGTCCGTCCCAAAGAAGGGCACGCTGCAGACTCTCGACCTCCCTGAAGTAGCGAGCCGGGACAAGGTCCTGAGTATTCTGCAAGGCATACAGGAACCTGGGCAGGGACATCATTTTAAACAACGCCGCCCGGCCCAGCAACGAGAGAGGGAGCTTACGCCAACTCTCCACGTCCCGCCGCAAACGGTGGAGCGGGGGGAGCAAGTTGTGGTCATACCTTGCCTTAGGGTTATGTGAAATGTAAATCCCCAAGTACTTAAAGCCTTGTCCCGCCAGTTGGATATTACAGCCTCTGGGAAGGCGCGGCGTGTCGCCCTTGAGGATATAAAGGGAGGATTTGGCCCAGTTAATAATCAGGCCGGAGTAACGCCCAAACAGCCTGAGCACATCGCACGCCACGATAAGCGACTTGCAAGGGGAGGTGAGATACAGCAGGATGTCATCCGCGTACAGGGAGACCCTGTCCTCAAAGCCCGGGGACCAGGAGATCCCATGCAAGTCAGGGTGCGAGCGCAACATCGCCGCGAGGGGCTCCAGAGCCAGCGCAAACAGGAGCGGAGACAAGGGACAGCCCTGTCTGGTGCCTCGCTGAAGTGCGAAGGGAGCAGACATACGACCATTCACCGTAACAGCAGCCAGGGGGCTAGAATAAAGAAGTTGCACCCAGCCCAGGAAGCCCGGCCCAAAACCAAGTTTCGTCAAGACTGCCCACAAATAATTCCATTCCAAGGAATCAAAAGCCATTGTGGCATCAAGGGAGGCCAGCACCGCCGGTTCAGTGAGGGCGTGAACTCTGGCCATAACGCCATGCAAGCGTCTCAGGTTAAGGGCAGTATTGCGGCGGGGTATAAAACCGGACTGATCCGGGTGCACCAGGTCGCTAATAACCCCGACCAATCGGTTAGCCAACAGTTTGGCCAGGATCTTGGGTTCGGCGTTGAGGAGAGAAATAGGGCGGTAGGACCTACAAACATCTCGCGGCTTGCCATCCTTGTGAATAACCACAATAGTGGCCAGTCGCTGGTCCAGGGGGAAGACGCCATCCTCCCAGGCACGGAGGAACATGTCTTTCAAGTGAGGAGAGATCACGTCCGGCCGGATCTTATATAGTTCAACCGGTATACCATTGGGTCCGGTTGCTTTACCCGTACGCAAAGCGCGGATCGCCAAGGCGATCTCGTCCGCAGTGATGTCCCGGTCAATGTCCACCCTGTCCTCCTCAGAGAGGCAAGGAAGATCTATCGCCGAGAGGAATTCAGCCGAGTCGGCCTCGGAGCGGTCTGACCCGGAGGTGTAGACCCCCCGGAAATAGTCAGCAAAGGACTCGGCGATGGCGCTCGGATCAGTAACCACCACTCCGTCCTCGCACAGGATCTCCGGAACCACTCGGCTCGCCATCTCCCGCCTGTCCAGCCAGGCCAGCAATTTACCAGCCTTGTCCCCGACGTCATAAATGCGGCCTTGCTGCTCTTTCGCTAAGAGCAGGGCTGCATTCGTGGCAAGATCGTGATACTCCGATTGCTTCAGAGAGAGTTCATGCAGGAGGGCGGGTTCGGGCTCGGGCCCCAGACGGGACTCGAGGTCCAAGACCTCCTCCTCAACTTGCAGGAGATCAGCATCACGAGTTCTTTTGGCCGCCGCGATGAGAGCCAAGGCCTCACCCCGCAACACCGTTTTAAAGGCCTCCCAAAGGGTGACCGCAGAGCCCACTGAGCCAGTATTTTCTGTAAAGTATAAGGCGATGGCCTTGGCCAGCAGCGCTCGCATGTTGTGGTTGCGGAAATACCAGGGATTTACGGCTGCCGGGCGGCTGGACAAAAGGACACCGAAGTCAAAGGAGATCCACAACGGCGAGTGGTCGGAAATGCCCCTTGCCAAAAAACGCGCCTCAGAAATGGCAGGCGATTGCGCCGCAAGGGTGAGGACATAGTCCAAGCGGGACAGACTTCCATGGACACCGGAGAGGAACGAAAACTGGCGAAGCGCCGGATGTAAAAGTCGCCAACAGTCCACCAGACCCATAGAGTCAAGGAAAGTCGGCAGCCACGTTTGGGAACCCGGGAGGTCTCTCGGTGGCTGACGATCCAGGGTACCAGAGCAGACTGAATTGAAGTCCCCCCCCAGGATCAGCAGGCCTGAGGGCAGAGACAAAATGGCGCCACCAAGGTCCCGGAAGGTGCTAGACTGGAGACCAGGGGGAACATAAACCGACAACAGGGCCAGGGACCGCCCCTCCCACCTCCCTGCCACAGCTGCGTAACGCCCCCTATCATCTAGCAGGGTGACGTCTATCTCAAGCGGAAGGGACGCACGTACAAGGACGCCCGCCCCCCGGGAGCCCGAAGAGAACCCAGAGTGGGCGACCATTTTATAACCCTTGCGATTCAGGGCCCTGCAAGAGTTGCCCACTAAGTGCGTTTCCTGCAGTAAAACCACATCAGGCATGTTCCTTTTTATCAGCTGAAGCACCACCCCTCTCTTGACCCTGTCACCTAATCCATTGACATTCCAGCTAAGCACTTTAAGTTTCCTACCCCCCATCCCCATGCAACCCGCCCCACCCGACTCCGTTCGACCCGATCATACATTGTTCAACAAAACACACAGTCCATTGCCTTAAAGAAGAAAAAGAAATAGAACAAACAAGGAACAAACCCCGCGAAATTGCACCCCCCACCCTGCACCCCTGCATGTGACTAAAAAGCCCCCCCAACCAGCAGTGTGCCTGTCGCCCCATAACTACTCTACAAAAAGACACCCAGGGGAGTAAGGACTCTCCGCGAACACCTCCCGCCACCCTCCATGTACTGACAGGAAAGATAATACGGCAACTAAGAGCGACATTGGATAGCCCCAGAGGCAAGCAAGAGAGTCATTTAGTCACCCATTACAGAACCAAGTCTCATGGGTCCGGGCCGCCAGCCGCGCCACCCTCGTGGTCCTCCTGTGCTTCTCGGCGCGGTGGTAGAGTGTCCAGCCAGTCACTGACGTTCTCGGCGAAGTCGAAGAACAGGGCACGGCCCTCGTATTCGATCCGGAGCTTAGCAGGGAACATCATAGAATACTTAAGGCCCAGGTCCCGTAGCCGGCGCTTCACCCCAGAATAGCTTTGGCGCTGTCGCTGCACTGTCCTGGTGAAATCCGTGTAGAAATGGACATCTGCGTTCTGAAATTTAAGAGGGCCATGGCGCCTGGAGGCCTGCAGGATGGCATCCCTGTCGCGAAAGTTAAGCAGCCGGGCCACGATGGGTCTAGGCGCCACGCCAGTCTTCGGCGGGCCACCCGGCACCCGGTGGGCACGCTCCACCGAGAAAAAGTTACTGAGGCCAGGCGGGGCAAGATGTGTTCTGATCAAATCCTCAACGAGGAGGTCCGTCGCCGCCTCCTCCGAACCCTCCGGTACGCCGACAATGCGGACGTTCTGCCGCCTGGCCCAGCTTTCGAAATCATCCAGCCGCTTCGCGAAGTGCTCCGCCGTCCTCTGCAGGTTCCGGACCTCCGTTTGCATATCCGAAACGTCTTCTGTGAGACTGGCCGTTTTAATGTCCAGATTCTTGACCCTGTCATTAGTCTTGCCCAGGTCGGCTCTGATGAGGGACAAATCAACGGCCATGCCATCCACCTTGTGCGTGAGGACTTCATGCTGTTGCTGCATGTCTGCCCGAAAACTAGTGATGGCTCCCAAAATGTCATTCAAGGTGGGCTCAGAGCCGTCCGGCGAGCCCGAGTGTGGGATGCCCTTGGCAGAGGGACCTGTAGCAGGCGGTGTTTTCAGCTGAGTGTAGCGCTCAATCCGATTCTGCTGTTGTTGTTGCGGTTTATTGCGCCCTCCTCTATTAGACGGCTTGTCGAGGTCCCCCTTGCCCGCCATGTTAGGTCTCAAAGAACAAAGGGCTATGCCAAGCAAGTCCAAGCCCAGAAACCCGGAATGGCGTCCGGGACGTCAGCGGGAGACAGTTCCAGGTGCGCTTCGCCGTCCAACTAGCACCGCTATCCAGCACACTACACCAGTGACGAAAGCAGGCTGGCACTCCGCAGTTCAGCAAGACGTATTAGCGGAGTCCGCAGAGACAATGGCACCGAGCTGGCACGGAGTCCCACTCGACGTAGCTCCGCGTAGGAGACACCGATTTGAGTTCTGAAAACGGTGCTCGCCTCAGGTAGCCACCAGCAACGAGTATCCACCCTCGTGGATCAGGATTACGGGCAGGATAGTTGCGGAGGATCGGAAGGTCCGCGGAGCTCCGAGCTTACGCGGCCATCTTGGTTGCCCGCGAAGCTCCTCCCCAATTGGTGCGGTTTTAATTGTGTCCGAGATATGTACACGGGCAAGCTCGTTGTGGCAGACTGTGGTGGAGGTTGATCGTGGCACAGCCAGCAGGTATTTTAAGAATGCATTCTCGCTGGTTTGTATCTCTCCACAATCCGCCAGACCCCAGATTCCAGCCCCATATGTTGCAGTTGAAATGCACTTAGCTACAAATATATCCAACAGGATCCCTACCGGTTTCCCACCTAGTTTTGTGGCAAATTTCTTTAGGGCTCCGATTTGTCTAATGAAAGCCAAGTTACGGGTATGAATAGCATTTTTCCATGACCCTTTGCTATTGAAGAGTATGCCCAAGTAAGTAAAAGTTTTTGTGAGAGAGATCTTGGATGCGTTAATGAACGTGTTGCATGAAGTCTTCTTCTTTTTACTACAACACATAGTAAATGTTTTACTTACGTTGATCTTTAGACCTCTCTCACCCATAAATGTTGAGAAGGCTGACAGTGCTTTTTGTAGCCCTAATTGTGTCCTTGACATGATAACGGCGTCGTCCGCATATAAGAGAATTGGGACTGCCAGGCCTTTTATTTTAGGGTAGTCAACGTTCAGTTTTGCGAGGCAGTCGGCGACGCTGTTTATATATAAATTAAAAAGAAAAGGGGCGAGGATGCAACCCTGTCTAACCCCCTTTTTGATGGGGAATTTGCTCGTGCAACTCCCATCCTTGCCGTAGCGAACCTTGGCCCCAGCTCCACGGTACAATTCTTTTATGAAAGCAAGTATATTGGGATCAACTCCCATGGCGGTAAGGGTAGACCACAGTATAGAGTGGTTAAGGCAGTCAAAAGCAGAGCTTAAGTCCACAAAGGTCATATATAAATTACACCCTTTTGCCGTCACATATTTATCGGTAATCAAAGCTAAGTTGAGGCATTGTTCCACTGTCCCAAGGCCAGAGACAAATCCATATTGAAATTTGGATAAGGTGTTATTTGCCTGGGCCCATATCTGCAGTTGATTCAGCAGGACTCTCCCCGCCACCTTCATCATGGAGTCCAGCAAAGAAATGGGTCTGTAACACTTTGGGTCCATTCTTTCCCCTTTTTTAAAGATTGGTATTATGATGGCTTCTTGCCAAGTTTCAGGGAATCCTGTGTGGGCATAGGAGTTAAGGACGTTTGTAACAATTGGTGCCCACAGTTTGATGTTGTCTTTAAATAAATCTGTTGGTATTCCGTCCGGCCCAGGGGCTTTAGCATTAGAACTTTCAAGAATGGCCAGTTCCACTTCTGCATAATTGAAAGAGATGGTGAGTGGAAATGACTCTGTATAATTTCTTTGTATCTCATTGCTCTCAGTTTGATGAATGTCAGGGTGGGGTGGCTCAATCTGTTCATCTAGTTTATACAATTCTGTAAAGTGATTTATCCAGACTTCCTCTTGGATGGCAATTTCTATGAGGTCAGTTGTCCTATCTATGAAAAAAGGGGCGTTGACCTCTCTCCAAAAGGCCGTGTTGTCTTTTAGGATACTTGCTTTTACCAAAGCTTCCCAGGCTGCAGATTTCAGTTCCTTTTTCCTGTTTTTAATTGCCTGTTTATAAGCTGCACGGGCTGATCTTATTTCCGTCTGATTTTTTGGGTGTTTGTTGAGAGTAGTCTTTAGGATATTGTGTGTACTTGAACATTCACGATCAAACCATCCAGGGCTTTTTGACCCATTACTTTTGTTGTGTTTTCTATACAAGTTTTTCCTAATTTGTGACGCAATTTGATCAAAAGCACTGATGATTTCCTGTGGATTGGGAGGGTATTCTAGACAAATCCGGAATAGATCAGGGTCAAAGTTGATCAAATTTTCGAGAAACTTGGATGTATCAATTTTTGCCCACTTTAAAGTATAACCGTTTCTCGACGAGAGTGATATGGAATGTGAATAGAGGTTTCCTGTAGTGCTCCCGGACTTGTTTCCACTAATGGGGGAATATATTTTCGCACTGATAGGGTAGTGGTCACTCATGACCAGCTCCTCTGTCCTTGTTTCTCGGGCATCGCCGTGGTGACTATTTGACAGAAGAATAAAGTCTATAGTCGTGAGCGAGCCCCTTCCATGGAATGTAGGTTGGAAGGCAGTTGGTGGAACTGTTAGGTCATTAAAAAAGCCCAAATCCCATTCGTGCAATAAGTTGTTTAGTTGGGAACCCATAGCTGAGTGTTCGAAATGGGTGGTGTGTTCGCCATTTGGGGCTCTTAGGTCGCAAACCCTGGTTCCACTATGTGGGCATAGGTGACAGTTGAAATCTCCTAGAATAACTAAACGTCTGTCTAGACGAGGCCCACCCATGCCCTTCTTGATAAGTTTGGATATAAAGTCTATGAATTTTGGTTGGTCGTCTCTCTGTGTACTATTATATAGGTTTACGATGAGAGAGCTAACAACCTCTTTCCCAGTCATTCTTAAGGCCTGTGAGTGGAGGCTAAAGGACTTTAAGGTAGGATCAAGTGAGGCAACCTCAATGGGTTCTAGAGATACATTGAGTCTATTTGTAACATATAGGCAAAGACCTCCTGAGGGTCTGCCTCTGGTAGACTGGGTAGCTGGGGTGAAATGTGTGCTATAGCCGTCCAGATTGGTAGGTGTCAGGTCCCAACATTCCTGTAGTGCTATGATATCAAATCTGTTTATAAAGTTCAGGAAAGTTGGGTCCTTCGCTTTGACTGAAAGACCGGCTATGTTCCAGGTTCGGATAGACAAGTGTTGATTAAAGTCGGTATGATTTGGGGGGCAATAGGGATGACTGTGATCAGTGGTTAAAGTGGATGGAGCCAAGGGACCATTTATTTGTACAGCAGTGGGCCCAGAAGGGGACATATTAGTGGGGCCAACAATAAGTTGTTCTATAACAGGTTCCCCATATTGACTTGGGGGTGACCCAATACTAGCAGGGGGCAAAGGAAATTTTGTCTTATTCTGAGGAGATGGATGGTTGCTTGATGGTCAATCGACCATTTCTAAAACTGAATAATAGTTGCTGGTTTGTACCCCCCTCCACCCCTCTGCGTAGGGTTGCTCTCTTCTTTGATTCCAAGGGTGAAAATCCCACTCCCTTCCTCTGTTGCGTGTATCAACCTGAGACCAACTCCAGCCTGGGGATTGGTTCCAGCTAAGAGGATAATCTTGATCGCGGGGGATCCTTGGAGGATAAAAGAAGGACAGACGATGGGTGTCTATAGATCCCTTTCTCTCCAGGGTTGACCAAGAGCAAATATTTTTAACAGTCTCTGGATCGTCAAAATTGATGATAATGCAGTCCCCCTGTATTCTTTTTCTAGTTTCCCCAATCCAAGGAACCCTGCGTGTCATGGAGAGCCTGCTATTACAGTGGGAGGGAAGGGGTCTGTTGACGTTGAGCCATTGCATGACTTTATTTTTTAAGGACCAGGTGGATTCACTCGTATTTTCGTCTAGTACTGGGACTCCCGTAAGGATCACGGTGTAGGGAGTTGCCTCTGGGGGGAGGTGGATAGGTCTCTTTGGCTTGGCTGGTTTATTCGTAGTGTCACTTGCTGGTTGTACATCTAAGGGCTTGGGAGGGGGGGGGCTTTGATTTAGTTTTGGAGGGCTCGGAGATTGTTATGGTTGGCTTTCCCTGAGCTTGCTTGGTGGTGTCTTTAGTGTTTGTTGGAATTACTTTAGTGCTAGTAGGCGTTTTGGGAGGTTTACCTGCCGGTAAAGCGGTGTTATGTGTTGGTGGTGGGGGTGCGGATTTCTGCACAGTGGTTTCCCTAGTATGATTGGGAATTGTGGAGACTGGGGGAGCTGTAACAATGCTAAGAGGTTTTTGTTGGCTGGTAAGGTTGATAAGTCTAGCAATTTGTTTCTCGATGTTATTTAAGGATCTTTCGATAGGTAATAATTGGGATTTTATGAGATCCTTAATTGTGACAACCATATGTGTGTTAAGCTCTGCATGATTTGTAGTTCCAGCGGCAGCGTGGTCCCTCTGAGCATCTTCCAAGGATGCAGCTATTACCGAGGGGTCATCCACATTAATATGTTGGGGGGTACTGACATTGTTTTTGCGTTTAGTGTGGGGGGATTTTTTTGACCTTGTGTGCTTTGGTGGACGTTTCTGATTAGTCGTAACAATTGGCCTTGTGCTATCCTGTTTAGGGATGGCTCCCTCCCTTATCCCCTTCTCGGTATTAGTGGCAGGGACAACTAGAAGTTGCGACTCTATTAGAGTTGGCGATGCCATTTGAGTCTGGCTAATCATCAGAGTCGGTGTTTTCTCCAGGTCTTCCTGCGAGGTTTCCCCCAAGGATAAGTGAGTGACGGATAAATCAACACTCATAGGAATGGTGTGTAAATCTGCACGGACTTCTTGCAGTAATGGGGCGTTATTGCCTTGTTGGATGGGTGTTTTGGCTAAGGCCAGAAGGCCCATGGAGGATCTTCGTGCTGCTGCTAAGTCCTGAGAGACACGTCTTTCCAATAAAACAATCCCCTGGTTTATTGCATCGTTTGCCTTCGTAATGAATTGGTCAATTGGACCAGTCACCTGGCCCACCCCTTGTGCCGTCTTACTCCGCATGACCCTTGTAGTCATGAGAGCTCTGTATTACACGTACACGAATAAAGGAAAAAGGGGATAGCAAGATACTATCAGGATGCGAGGGGAGATGTCAAAAGGGCTAGATGAAATAAAATAGGCCCAGGCCAGGCTCGCTCAGGCTTGAACGGGCTTAAACGGGCCCGCCCTTTGCCCGGGCTTCGCCCCAGGCTGCGACCCGCGCGCGTCCCGCGATGCGCGTTTGAGCCCTTGCTTAAATGCTGTAGTGTGACGAGGGGCGGGCACTGGGAGGGGGCGCGGCTCACGCGGGAAGAGGAAACAGCTGATGGACTTAGCGCTGTTCCTCGCAGTCCCGGGGCCGCGCCTCTCACCTCCTCTGCGGCCTCGCGGTGGCTTTCTCCTTTCACTTGTTGCGTGGGCAGTCTGGCAAAGAAGCTGCTACTCCTGTAGCAGAGGCAGGACACTGGAAGCGCTGGGAACAAAAACCTCAAAGGCGAGCGGCACCCGCGAAGCGGGGGCCGCGAGAGGTTATAGACGCCTTGCTGGGGGCGGGCACTGGGAGGGGGCGCGGCTCACGCGGGAAGAGGAAACAGCTGATGGACTTAGCGCTGTTCCTCGCAGTCCCCGGGCCGCGCCTCTCACCTCCTCTGCGGCCTCGCGGTGGCTTTCTCCTTTCACTTGTTGCGTGGGCAGTCTGGCAAAGAAGCTGCTACTCCTGTAGCAGAGGCAGGACACTGGAAGCGCTGGGAACAAAAACCTCAAAGGCGAGCGGCTCCCGCGAAGCGGGGGCCGCGAGAGGTTATAGACGCCTTGCTGGGGGCGGGCACTGGGAGGGGGCGCGGCTCACGCGGGAAGAGGAAACAGCTGATGGACTTAGCGCTGTTCCTCGCAGTCCCGGGGCCGCGCCTCTCACCTCCTCTGCGGCCTCGCGGTGGCTTTCTCCTTTCACTTGTTGCGTGGGCAGTCTGGCAAAGAAGCTGCTACTCCTGTAGCAGAGGCAGGACACTGGAAGCGCTGGGAACAAAAACCTCAAAGGCGAGCGGCACCCGCGAAGCGGGGGCCGCGAGAGGTTATAGACGCCTTGCTGGGGGCGGGCACTGGGAGGGGGCGCGGCTCACGCGGGAAGAGGAAACAGCTGATGGACTTAGCGCTGTTCCTCGCAGTCCCCGGGCCGCGCCTCTCACCTCCTCTGCGGCCTCGCGGTGGCTTTCTCCTTTCACTTGTTGCGTGGGCAGTCTGGCAAAGAAGCTGCTACTCCTGTAGCAGAGGCAGGACACTGGAAGCGCTGGGAACAAAAACCTCAAAGGCGAGCGGCTCCCGCGAAGCGGGGGCCGCGACAGGTTATAGACGCCTTGCTGGGGGCGGGCACTGGGAGGGGGCGCGGCTCACGCGGGAAGAGAAAACAGCTGATGGACTTAGCGCTGTTCCTCGCAGTCCCGGGGCCGCGCCTCTCACCTCCTCTGCGGCCTCGCGGTGGCTTTCTCCTTTCACTTGTTGCGTGGGCAGTCTGGCAAAGAAGCTGCTACTCCTGTAGCAGAGGCAGGACACTGGAAGCGCTGGGAACAAAAACCTCAAAGGCGAGCGGCACCCGCGAAGCGGGGGCCGCGAGAGGTTATAGACGCCTTGCTGGGGGCGGGCACTGGGAGGGGGCGCGGCTCACGCGGGAAGAGGAAACAGCTGATGGACTTAGCGCTGTTCCTCGCAGTCCCCGGGCCGCGCCTCTCACCTCCTCTGCGGCCTCGCGGTGGCTTTCTCCTTTCACTTGTTGCGTGGGCAGTCTGGCAAAGAAGCTGCTACTCCTGTAGCAGAGGCAGGACACTGGAAGCGCTGGGAACAAAAACCTCAAAGGCGAGCGGCACCCGCGAAGCGGGGGCCGCGAGAGGTTATAGACGCCTTGCTGGGGGCGGGCACTGGGAGGGGGCGCGGCTCACGCGGGAAGAGGAAACAGCTGATGGACTTAGCGCTGTTCCTCGCAGTCCCGGGGCCGCGCCTCTCACCTCCTCTGCGGCCTCGCGGTGGCTTTCTCCTTTCACTTGTTGCGTGGGCAGTCTGGCAAAGAAGCTGCTACTCCTGTAGCAGAGGCAGGACACTGGAAGCGCTGGGAACAAAAACCTCAAAGGCGAGCGGCACCCGCGAAGCGGGGGCCGCGAGAGGTTATAGACGCCTTGCTGGGGGCGGGCACTGGGAGGGGGCGCGGCTCACGCGGGAAGAGGAAACAGCTGATGGACTTAGCGCTGTTCCTCGCAGTCCCGGGGCCGCGCCTCTCACCTCCTCTGCGGCCTCGCGGTGGCTTTCTCCTTTCACTTGTTGCGTGGGCAGTCTGGCAAAGAAGCTGCTACTCCTGTAGCAGAGGCAGGACACTGGAAGCGCTGGGAACAAAAACCTCAAAGGCGAGCGGCCTTATCCAGACTACTGTATTCATTCGGTAAGACCACAATTGTGGTTGGGAATTTACCCCCGACCCATTCGTAGACAAAGCCGACAACCCTGATGCCCGTCAACCAGGTGAGGCACATCCCTTCCGATAATATCCATGACTATGTCCTGGTGGAACCTTGTCACTTAACCCACCCCTGAGACAGAGACTACACCTTCACATCATGCCTACATGGCTCCTGATCTTGCATTGACTTCTTCCTAATGATGGCAATGTTATCCTGTAACCGGGTAGAATAATCTATCATTCCGAACAGTACGTGTAATCATGACATGACAGCATTGGCTCTCAATCTTAGCCTTTTATAAACCCCAATGGCCTGTTGGCACATAAATGTAGTTCTCAATGTAGACCCAGTGGATAAACAAGGTCTTTGCAGCTACCTAAATTAATATATACAAAAAAACGCAGACACAGTCTCTTCAACCCAGATGCTATAGACTGCGGGCAAAGCTTGCTTGCTGGGTTCCATGATGAGAGTTTACGCGGCCTATAAGAGACGTGGCGAAAAGGATCGCCTCAGATTGACTGCTCTCAAAGCCCAACTTACAGGGGTGTACAACTCGACTTGAATCAATTCAACTCCTACTACCTTCTTTGTGATCGTCTCTAACACAAACACTGACTTAAATCCCCTATTTTCTTCACAGGCAGAAACAGCTCTCTTCGGGCTGAAACAGCGTCACCATGAAAGTGGTGGAAAGCGGATAGGCTGCTTTCGGACAGTTAAAACAAGCTTCGGCACAGAGCATCGTCCCTGCTGTAATGTCTACTAAGGTTTTTTTTACATACGGACCCTCAGACATACTATGGGAATTCACTGATTAATATAGGCAACAGTACTCCACAGATACTCCGCAGCCGACTGTAGTTTTTCTGCAGAGGTACGAGGAAGGGATATTCGTGACAAAGAAAAAGCTCATACAATTGATGCTATTCCAATGTTGAAGGCCCCTGGAGAGGACGGGTTTCCCATGGAAATGTATACAATCACTAAGCCTGTAACAGTACACCTATAATAGCACCTAATAGCAAGCTCTTCTGGGAAATTTCAAGCAGAACTACACCCTCACTAGAATTTTACAGGGCCAGGATTTAATTAATTACTAAGTCTGGCAAAGACCCTCTTTACTTCACCAACTATAGGCCCATCTCCCTTATAAACTTGGACATGAAGATATTAGCAGAAGTGTAAGCCGTGCAGCCTGTGATCTGCTTTCCTCTACTTATTCACCCACTACAGGTCAGGATTGTACCAGGTCGCACATCTGCAAATCACCTGTGAAAACTTGCCACATAATGTAGCAGGTCAGGCATGACAGAGACAACAGTATCCATATCTCCCTCAATGCCGAAAAGGCTTTCAACTATGTTGAATGGACGCATCTGTTTAAGATCATGGAACATCTGGGCCTGGGGCCGGCTTTCATGGATAAGGTCTGATGGTTGTATAGTTTTCCTACCAAGTCAATCTCTTGAAACAGCTTCTCCTCTCCTTTTTAGAGATAAATTGGGTGACAAGACAGGGCTGCCCTCTCTCTCCCTTACTGTTCCTGTTGGGGCTGGAGCTACTAGCTGTAGCTATACATGACACACCTGACATCCAGTAGATACATACTGTACTAGGGGAACAGAAAGCATTTTATTATGCTGATGAAATCCTAGTAACCCGATCCACTCCGCTTACTTCAGTACCATCCCTCATGCACACCATAGACTGTTTTTCACACTTCTCAGGTTATAAGATCAATTGGTCCAAATGTGAAGCCCTTCCATTGACACAAAATACCACTAAAGTTGCCTTAGAGGCCTCACTATTCACTTGGTGCATCAGATGCCTTAAATGCCTTGGCATACATATGAACACTGGACTCATTGATGTCGGAGATTATATATTGACAAAAGAGGCCCTGAATTCACAGCCTGGTTCAAATTACAATTGGTCTATGGGGTAGAGTACAGATTATAAAAAATGAATTTGACTCTTGCTTCATTAATCATTATGTCTTCGGTATGCTCCCCTTAAGGCTTCCTCTTTCCCATTTGCGAGAGATTTACTGTCTTTTTTTGGTCTTTTGTTTGGAGTGGCCTTGGCCACGACTTAAGGTGTGTGAATCACATTCCAAAACCATGATGGGGTGTATTAGGATTTAAGGGGAAGGGATAGACTGGGCGATATGGAGAGAGAAGAGTAAACTATTTATATAGAAACGATTTGCTGGATGGTGGTGACTTCCTCCACTTTGATTTACTAGCATCAAATATGGGCTGCCATTATCACAACGTAGCCAACTTTGAGACAGTCTAAGGCCGCAGTTAGGCAATCGGACCTTCACGTCAGAGACAGATCCAATCCTCCAGTGTATCAAAGTATGGAAATGTTTTAACCTCTTCGAGGCTCATGACGAGCTGAGCTCGTCATGAGCCACGGCGCTCCGGTGCTCATCACAAGCTCACCTCGTCATGAGCCGTGGAACGCTCACATGCGGGGATAATTCCCCCGCTGTGCTGAGCGTTCCACGGGAACGGGTGTGGCCGTGACTAGCTGAGCTCGTCATGAGCACAGGAGTGCCGTACCTCATGACGAGCTCAGCTCGTCATGAGCATGGGGGCGCTATGCGCACCCCCCTCCCCCTAGCACAGCAGGGGATTAACCCCCGCAGTGAAGGGGTTAAGGGAACTATGTCGGGTTTGCATCACACGTATTGACATACTTTTTCTGCAGACCACCGCATGTGCCATTCACAGCTTGTGGGAAAACCGGTTAGACCTTACTTTCCTTGATGACAAATGGTCTGATGTACTTCAATACCATGACAAATCACTGCAAGAGGCGGGTATTTATATTTAGTTATGTTAAGGTTCCCCATCAATGGCACTGATCACCAGCTAAACTTCATGGAGCATGCATGCAGCCATACTCAGGTGCTGGAAATGTTCCGCCTGTGTCATATCCTACACATCCTATAGGACTATACTACCCGCTCCCACCTCTGGAGCCAAATCTGTGATCTAGTTTGAGACATACAGGGAGTGGCATCTGCTCTAATGAGCTGCTTGGCTCCACTACACGCCACTGCAGGATTACTATTCATGCCTCACCACACAATCTGTTGGCTTTCCACCGTTCCAGCAGTGGCAAAATTCGAGGTACTGCACCACCGAAAAACCAAGAGACCACCCTCCTACCCCACATGGTTTATGGACATGCACACCATGGCCACATATCAAAGGTTAGTGTACAAACTAAATGACCAGATGTATGTATGTGTGTTCTTATATAGCGCTCGACTTACCCTAGGGCATCTCGGCGCTTGCCTTGGGAACCCGTCCTGGCTTTTCCCTGTGAGATAACCCGTACTGGGCATCCCCAAGGTGAAAGCCAGGCATCCCGCCGCTGGGGGGCCGTTGTGGAGATTAAGCAAGCTAATGCCCAGAGTTGCAGAGTGTGAACCCGTGGTTAGAGTGGGCACCGAAGCAAGAATTATCGAGTCCGTGGACAATTGGGCTCAAGACCCTGCCGCGTCGGGAATTGAACCCTGGTCCGACCTCTGCTTCAGGGTATGCCTCCTCTAACCAGTGAGCCACACTTCTCCACTCTGTACAAGTATTATGAGACATATCACATGTTTCTCTGCCCCTGCTCCTGAGGTGTAATAATTAGAGCAAGATGGCGTCACTCTTTAAAATTACCTAATGAGTACTAGTCTGGCCTACATAGGGGAAAACAGGCCATTGCTTGCTTCTTGTCCTCAGGTTAGTATTGGGGATGTAGGCAAGTGTATTCAGGCTCTGGGTCAAAGCCCATCTTTCCTATCCGAAAGGTCGCCCATCCCAGGAGTAATGGTGCCACTTTATTCCAATAACAGTGGCTCATAGGCAGGGCCACCAGAATTATGTGATTGTGCGGCCACTGCATTTTTTGAGTAATCATCGATTTTCTGTGTTTGCTACATAATCCACCATCTGCTGGATAATCTGATGGTTTTACCCAAACAAAAATGTTTTTAGCTCAAATGGGTAAAATGTTATTGAAAGCCAGCAACACATGTTACAGCACCAGGGCCGGACTGAGAACCAAAACCGGCCCTGGCAAAGTGCTCGGCCGGTCCCCTGGGGCTGCGACCGGGGTCTTTGTCGGGCCGGTTTTCGGCCAATTTTGTTACATGGCCACTTTTGCAGCCATGCTGCAAAAACGGTCCTGTAACAAAAACGGCCCACTGGGCCCAAAACCGGCCCCCACCCTTGCGGCGCACCGGGGGATTGCCCGGTACCCGCAACGGCCAGTCCGGGCCTGTACAGCACAGGGAAAGGTCCTTTCCAAAGCTTGACTAGTAACCTTTCTGGTTGACTATTGCTATATTTGAGTATTAAACTGGAATAAATGAGGTACAACCAATGCCCAGGCACTGTTAACAAGTTTAAAAATGACAGAATAATTGCATAATACTCTCATAAAGTGTGCAGCATTCCGCCACATAGTTTACCTTTTCTTTCCCATAATTTACTCAACCGTACCACATTATTAAGCCCTCTCCTGCTGCATAACTGCAGCGGCCCTGCTCACAGTGAACTTGTCGTTGACCCTTCTACGTGGTATGTCTTGGTGGCCGCCATGATCAGCCACCCTGGGTGGAACCGGGGGAGCGGGTAAAAAAGAGGGGTGTCCATAGGTTTAGGGGTCTGGTATGTTTCATCACATGGTCTACATTGACAATCTTCTTTATGCTAGACAGGTTGAACTGTATCATTTCTCCATCCCTCTTTTATCATAATCTCTTTCTTGGAATTGTGTCTGAGATTATTATTATTATTATTTGTTCCAGATCCCTGCTGCCCTTTGTAGGGCATTTTGTATTTTGTAAAAAGTTAATAAAGAATTGCAATGCAACCGGGACTAGACTGGGCATTCAAGGTTTTTGTCAACCTTGGCATTCGCCATTGCCACCAGCAGGTTCAGAAGAAAATCTTTTCGTCCCTGTTTTTTTTAAATTTCTTTTTTATTTTTTTTATTTTACTGATTAAGCACTTGTCCTTGGAATATGCCACTGTCATTGAAACGCTGTACCACCTTCAATGCATTGCACTTGTTCAGTTCTGCCTTCTGGATTTCTGTATCCATTGGTTTTACTTGGGTAGGACTTTTTCATTAACAATCTCCCTCCACCTGGCCTGCATAAACGGTGCATACTGAGGGGCTCCAGTGACAGTAGTAGGCCTGGGAGGAATATCATTTAACCCCTGAGTAATTGCTGTAATTTCGGCAATTCTGTGTTACTCATATACTCAGAATTACCGATAATAACACAACTACACCCACTATTGTACTTAAGATAAATAAGGGGAATACAACTCCTACAGCAAGAGCACATTTGGTGAGTGTGAGTGCTGCTCGCAGTCCTGTTTATGCTCTGTTGCATATTGCACTAGCGCTTAATACTGCTAGTAAGATGGAGGAAATCCTACCCAAAGGGCACATTTAGCAAGCGTGATCGGCTGCTCATAATTCATGTTCTGTTGAATTCAGCTCTATCTCTTAGCGCAAAATGCATCCTTGTGTCTATTTTGGATGAAAGCAGAATTACGCTTCTCACACAATTCCAGGTAACCTCACCAAACAACTGGTTATCTTCACTTTGAATAACTGCATTCTGTGCTCTGTCGGAGCGAACATTCACACACAGGCTAGTTCCTTTCATTATCAGTGTTTTTGTTTTAACTTTATATTTACTTTAGTGTGGTATTTGTGTTTAGAGCCTGATTTGATAGAAGGATGCTTCTGATGCACATTCCGTCTTTATCAGATCATATATCCTGCCAATGCTGTATTAAATTCCTTTTCAAGTGTATTGCTTTTCTAACTGCTGCTGATTCACAGCATTCCAGTTTTTGTCCATTTGAAACTGTTCTGTATTATTAACTTTTTTTAAACAATTTTTTTCTCCCTTTTATCTTTCTTCTTTCTTACTTTTTCATTATTTTCTTCTATCACTATTGCAATTTTTCTAATTCTTTTCTCTCTTTCCTTCTATCATTCCTTCTCTCTTTCTCCTTTTCTCTTCTCTTTCTTTATCTATCTATCTATCTTTCTTTTTTTCTTACTTTCTTTCTTCCTTACTTTTTTCTTCCCTTCTTTCTTTCCTTCTCTCTTTCCTTCTCTTGCTTCTTCTCTCATTCTTTCTTTTGCTTTCTTCTTTCCTCTTTTGTACTTTCTTTTGTTTTCTTTTATTCTATCTTTCTTTCCTTCCTTCCTTCTTTCATTCTGTCCGTCTCTTTCCTTCTTTCTCTTTTTCTTTTTCTTTCTATTTCTATTATCTTTCCTTCTCTCTTTTTTCCTTTTTTCTTTTATTCTCTTTTCTCTTTCTCTCCTTCTCTTTTTCTTTCTCTGTTAGTCTCTTACTTTCTTTCACTCTCTTTTTCTCAAAAGATAGAGGCTTGCAGCCAATGCCAGATTGATTGACTTTTTTTGTTGTGATTTTTTTTTTTACTTTATTTATTATTTTCGGAAAAAAGGGTGCAGTGATGCATCATGAGTTACATATTATAGCATATAAACGTGTAGAGGAGCAACATATAGCACGTAATATAAACCATATCTGTCATTCGGGAATTGATAATCTCCTGGATTTACTAACGATTTAATTATGACAATGTATAATACACAATGCGAGACAGGGAATATCACTGGCATTTGAAACCGAAAGAAATACTGGTATCCAGATTCAATCCCACGAATGCTTTGGCTAACCAGCTGGTGAAATCAGGGGAGCAGCAAAAAAAGGGACCGTAAGCAAAAGAAATCTTTTTACATCCATATATGATCCCTCAGCCCACCCCTTCAGGAACTATGTGGCTCTCAGACTGAGACTGCTGTTCCGCAGTTATATTTTCAATATAGGAGCGGTATGGACCCCAAATATCAACAGGGCGGGACGGCACGGGGACCTGCGTCGAGTATTCCACACTATTTACATTGCAAAAAGCCATGCTTCGAAGCCAGGATCGTAATCTCGGAGGTCGCTTAGCACAGCAAAATAACACAACCTCTCTCTTTGCTAGCAGGAATCCCAGTGCTGCGATCTTACGAACAGCACGTGGAAAGTTGGAAACATAGCCAAGCAGCGCTATTTCCAGGGTAGGGATCAAGTCAAGACCCAACATGTCGCCGAAGGTGTGGTGTACCTGAGCCCAATATTCATGTAGAAGAGGACAGGTCCAAGAAAGGTGGGCGAAGTCGGCGTGGGGAGCCTTGCATTTGGGGCAACGGTGGGGTCGACGAGGGTCTATCCTGTGTGATAGAGCTGGGGTGTGATAAAGGCTGCAGAGAAATTTGAAATGTATGAGTTTGTGTCTACTGTTGAGGGACACCTCCTTCGTAGCCCTGCAGCACTGTGCCCATTGGTCGTCTGATATGGGTTTTCTCAAATCCCCTTCCCAAGCAGTGCGCACCCCAGAGTCCAGAGAAGGAAGTGAGGCGCCACATAACTTATACAACTTGGAGACCAGGTGTGTACCCAGTTGGTGCTGAACAATGAATGTGAGCGGAGGAGTATCTTCAGGGGGTACTGGAAATGTGGGAAATTCAGCTCGCTTCATTGACCGAAGTCTAGTCAAAACGAAGGAATCCATGAATGAGCGGTCAGCCAAGCGTTGGTCCTCCGACATAGAAAAAGCATGTCCCTCGGGGAAGAGGTCCCCAATGGTGTGGATGTGAAATTTGAATAATGTGTGTTGGACCACAGTTTCCCCAGTAATTGGGAGCCAATGAGCATTGGGCAGAGGGAGGGCTGGAGAGTACAATTGGTCTAGGCAAATCAGTCTGCGCACTCTGTCCCAGGCCCAACAGGTGGATGAGACTGTCTGTATATCCTGCTGGTCCCGTGGGATACACCTGGGGAGAACAGTGGAAAGCAAGACAGGTAGGGCCAGGTCCGCCTCAGGTTTCAGATACAAAATGCGGGCATCCGGATGAAACCAAGAGTGTGCATATGAACATTGCGCAACTAAAAAATAAAGATAAAAATCAGGAACAGAAAAACCGCCCCTTTCGTATGGGAGGGTTAAGACACGCCAGGACACACGCGGATTTTTGTCACCCCAAACCAACCGCAACAGCAGGGAGCGCAATTGGAAGAAAAAAATCTTAGTGAGGGGGATCGGGATATTATGAAAAAGATATAGAAAGCGAGGAAGTACATACATTTTAATTATGGCGATCCTTCCAGCCATGGATAGAGGGAGGCGGATCCACCTCTCAATCTGATTCTCCAAAAAAATCCAGAGCGCTACCATAATTCAATCTGATGATGGACACTGTGTCCAAGTGAACATGAACCCCTAGATATCTGACGGAATTGTGACTCCATTCAAGGGGAAAAGCACAATTCCACTACGAGGTGCTCGGGTGAGCGGAAAAATTACTGATTTGTGCCAATTGATGCAGAGGCCAGAATATTTCTCAAAGTGAATTATTTCCAGAAAAAGAGGTTCCAGGTTATTGTGAGGCATTCTAACATATAAGATCATGTCATCAGCATACAGAGATACTAAAAGAGGGCCAGTGCGGAACTGGAGACCCCGGTGAAGGTGTTTCTCTTGAAATTGATGGGCCAAAAGGTCCATCGCCAGAATAAACAGCAACGGAGAAAGGGGACATCCTTGACGTGTGCCGCGTGACAAGGATAATTGCTCGGTAATGGTGCCGTTCAGGCGCAGCCTGGCCATAGGCACAGTGAATAACAATGCAACCGTTGAAACAAAAACCTCCGGCATCTCCATGCGGCTCATGATGGACAAAAAAAGGGCGACTCCAATGAGTCAAACACCTTCTCAGCGTCAAGAAGAATTGCGGCGGCCGAAGTGGAAGGTTCTATTCTATGCAATACTGAGAACAGGGTCCTCAAGTTTACGAAGGTGGAGCGATGCGGGACAAATCCCGACTGCGCAGGGGATATGATAGACTCCATCAGTAATGAGAGCTGGATGGCAATAACCTTGGCCAAAATCTTATAGTCGAGATTTATTAAGGAAAGCGGTCTGTTTGAGCTACATAAAGTGGGGTCTCTGCCTGGTTTTGGAAGAAGAATAATTACCTCTTCGCGGAAAGTGGGCGGCAGGCTGCCCGACTCCAATGCCTCCGCGTATACCTCCACTAGTCTCAGGACTAGTTCCTCCTTATAGGCTTTGTAGAAATCGGCGGAAAAGCCATCAAGGCCTGGCGCCGAGGAGCCCCTCAATACATCAATAGCTTCCACTATGCTATCCTGAGTGATGGGTGTGGCCAGGAATTCCTGCATGTACTTTTCAAGATAGACCATGGCAATCTCATTTAAATAGGGCCCTGGGTCCTCCCGCTCCTCGGATAACGTGGATGTGTACAGGTTCTTGTAATAGGATAGAAATGCGCCACAGATTCCCGGGGTGGAATGAAACACCTCCCCCTGCGGATCCACAATCTGCGTGATGTATGATGCATGAAGTGGTGGTCGGAGCATCTGTGCCAATAATTTACCAGGTCTATCACCTTCTCCGTACTGCCGCGCCGTGCACTGCCTGACCAAAAACCTCAGCTCTCTGTCTGCCTCCTCTCGAAATTCCATCATTAACTCTAAGCGTCTGGCTTCCCTGGCACCTGATGGGTTTTCTAAGAGCTCCCTATCTATTGCAGCACTATCCTGTTCAATGCGAGTCAAAGAGGAACAAAGGTCCCTTAAAGCACCCACATGTTTGGCTATGCATACACCACGAATAGTAGCCTTGAATCCCTCCCAGAGCATCGCCCAAGACCCCCCAGTCTCCGTGTTGAGATCAAAATAATCTTCAATGGCTTGTCGGACTTCCTCGGGGAAAACAGGGTCAGTCAAAGCGCTCCCGGGAAACCGCCACTGTCTCTCATACCCCCCTAGCCTGGGTATCTTTAATGTAAGGACAATTGGAGAGTGGTCTGACAGCGTACGTGGGAGAGTAAGAAGGTTCTCGACCCAACCCCGGGGGAAAGGAGCCAATAATCGATTCTGGTCCAGGTATTGTAAAATCCAGAATCGTGTGTATAGTCAGGGAGCTGCGGGCGAAGTCGTGCTTTAATGTCAATAAGAGAAAAGTGCGTGCATATATCGAGCAACACAGGGCAGGAACGGACTTTAATATCAGGGGAAGAGGAGGTGCTGTCTCTAGAGGGATTCATCAACAAATTAAAGTCCTCGCCAATAATCAACAAGCCAATATCGAGCGTGAGGAGCTTCACCTGTAGGTCTTGGAAAAAAGGAGTGTCCATATTGGGCCCATAGATCCCCACCAGTGTGATTTTATATCCCATAAGTGTACCCGTGACAATCAAATAGGACCCTCCTTATCAATAATGCTGCTGGATAACACAAAGGGCACACGCTTATGTATAATTATGGCAACCCCTCCTGAATATCTGCTATAATTAGAAAAGATCCGATGGGCCCCCCAGCTTTTCGCGACTTGAGCAGAATCTGAAGGAGCTAAATGCGTTTCTTGTAAAAATGCGATGTCGATTCTGTGGCGAGAGATATAATTAAAAACCTGTCTCCGCTTTCTAGTGTTATTCAGTCCCCGAACGTTCCAGGACATCAGGGATTGCCGGATGGCCCAGGCTGAAGGCCTACCTTGGCCATATGGTAAATGACATCAGAGACAAACTGGGTTGCGTGTTACTCCATTTCCACTCAATGACACAATAAACAATGTAACAATCAGAAATTCAAAAAAACAAAACAAACCCTGCCCCTACCCTCCACCCAACCTCTTATCAACCCCAAAGAGGCAGACCCAATGCGATCGTACAAGAAAGCTTAATGATAACCATGACATACACCAATTAAGCAGACGATGATCAATTGAAAAAAGCCCCAAAAGAGTAAGGTCACAAATGCATTCGCCATGGGGGGCAGCAACGCCGGGCAGGCACCCCGAGTGTCAAAGACAGAATATTTCACAAAAATATACATAATCCTGCAACACAAAGATCACAGCAAAAAGGATATGCCGTGATGAGTCCTCAATCAGTCCCTGGATCTGCGAAGAGATCTACGCTGTTTTGCGATCCACCATGTGTTGGGGACTGTGTCCCTGAAGCAGAAGCCGTGCTCGACCCCTGCTTCCTGTAGTTCTGGCAGAACTCCTGTGCCTCTGTGGGAGTGTCAAAGATGCGGAATCTACCGGCAACCTCCACCTTTAGTCATGCTGGGTACAGCGTGCCGTACTAAAGAGTTGCCTTGACGCCAGTAAATTTACGTCGTGCCTCCTGAACCATGAAGGTGAAATCAGGGAAAAGGGACAAGGTGCTGCCCTGCCACTGGATTTCACCCTTCTCGTGTGCAGCTCGAAGGGCAGCATCACGGTCACGGAAGTTCATGAGTCTAGCAATGATCGGGTGAGGTGGCAGTCCAGGGCGAGGCCGGAGACCGGGGGATCTATGGGCTCGCTCCACCACAAACCCTTGCGTGAACACCTCTCTGCCGAACAGGTCAATGAGTAGTTGTTCCATGAAAGTGTCCATTCATCCGGTGGACGTCGTCTCCGCCACACCGAGGATGCGGACGTTGTTGCAACAGCTAAGCGCCTCAAGATCCCCGTCTTGATGGCTACTTACTTGAAGATTTTTTCGGCACGCTCCAGCCTTTTCAATGACTTCGGCGTGTTGTCTTCAATGTCCGAAACCCTGGACTCCACCACGTCCAGTCGGCGGTCATGTGCCTGGACCTTAGACCCCATATCTGCCAATTTTTGTTCAAGACTGTTAAATCGACCGTCCAATGGCTTAAAGCCAGCCCTCATTTCGCTCATTATTGCAGTGATCAAGGAAGTCGTATCTTCCAGCTCGGTAGATTCCATAGCCCCTGTGGAGGAGCCCGGTGGGTGGAGTGTCAGATGTAAGGAGGGAGGCTTTATCAAAGCTGAGTTTGCGTTGGTTAGGATCTCTTTTCCCCATGATTAGAGCAAATAGGCAGTACGTAGCGTACAAGCAGCAGCGCAGAAGAATCAATGGCTCCAGGAAACAAGGGGGGGATTGACCACCAGCTATAGAGCACCGGCTATCCAACACGGGTGTGTGGCCAAGGCAAAGGTAAGAGCGCAATAGACAACGTCTTAACGTGGGGAGTCCCTCTAAAAAAGAAGTGAGGCTAACCAACTGGAAAATAGCTCCTCCAGTAAACATCCGGGAGGCGTCCATGTATCCACGACCCAATAACAGAGCTATAAGACAGCAGCAAGATGTCCGCAGTAGGTGTCAGCAGGCTTCCCACGGAGCAGCCCAGGGTAGATAATGAGGCCTCCCAATCTAGGGCACAACAGGAATGATATTGCCTCGATGTTCTATGGTTGGGAGACTCTCAAGCTAGGCCACGTTATGCTGTCCAGAAAGTACCAGGGCACTGCAGTCTACTATCCGCAAGGGGGCCGCTGCAGAGATATTCAATGCGGCTGGCGCAGGGGCGGCACGGTATTCGGGCGGGGCTGCCTCAAGGACAGTGGGGGGTGCCAACACCACAGCGCCTAACGCAGTCCCCATGCACCCCCGCGGCCCACAAACCGCCCCGCCCCAGCCCGACCGGCCAGTCCGCAACTCAAAGCCCCGGTCCGGGAACATGCGGGAGGCCCAAGGGCCGCGAACGCGTCCCCGGAGCCCGGAGCAGCGCGGCATAAACCAGCCAGGCGACGGGGGAGAGAGACGGGGCGAGTCGAGCACCGCAATCGCCCGCGGAGCAAAGCGGGGGCACGCCAAGCTCGGCACTAACCTCACGACCGGGCGCAAACAGGAATTACACTGGCGAGGGCAGGGAGGCCCTACATCCCCTCGGCCATACGCTCGCCTGGCGCCGTCCCCAGAGACTGCGAGGGTGCTGGAATGTGCCGGGTTGGGTCCAATTTAGGATGGAAGCGTGTTGCAGGCTCAATAATGCCGGATTACGTGTCCATCCGTGAAATCAGGAGCCTGGTCGGCGGAGCTTCACGCAGAGGCAGCCATCTTGGTTGCCTCCATGGCCACACACCCCATTGATTGACTTTTTTAGGTCTGGTTCAGCCAAGACCTGTTGATTTTACTAAAATTACGTGTATAACTTACATACTTATAGAGGGTTTAGCCAGACTTCATCCATTTGTCTGTGGCTGGTCTGATTCACATTTTTCTTCCAACCTTCCTGCATGCGAGAGGCAATGTATCAGCCCACTTCAGCCATTGGCTGACTTCACTATTTGTTACGATATGAGACCCTTTCATATAGAACACATCTAGAAACAAAGTAATTCTCTCCTGAGGTAGGGAGTGTGGTAATGTGTGTTTTTGTAGACCAATACAACTTTTTTTGCCTGTAGCAAATTATTATTTTTTTTGATTGATGAGAGCCCTGCATATTCCCAAGCAATAAAGTTTCGCAAAACAAGGACAAAAAAAAAATAATTGCAAGAAGGCTTGTCACTTTTTGTGATTATTGTAACTATACAAGACCGCCAGTTTCTCTTTTTGCCTGCCACAAGAATCGCCATGGGGTATTAAAAAGTAATCCTGTTGTAACCTGCACCACTTCTGCCAGAGAAAGCAACTGTCCTTTCCATAACTAATAGTGTTTTGTATTCTCATTGGGTGGATCTCCCGTCAATCTAAAATTGTGACTCTTTGTCTTAGTACTTCTGAGGTTCTTGCTTCATCTGTAGGATGTCTGCTCTTGGCTTCTGTTGTCCCTCCGTCTTTTTATTCTTCTGAGTGGTTGTTGATGGTTATCTATTAACTCATTTTTAGACGCAATGATGACTTGATTTGAGTATATTGGTGATATTTATAGCAATGGAAGGGTGGCATGCCACTAGCAGCAAAGGACCTTCGACTCAACGGCAACACGTGTGGCAGTGGCTTTTTTTTTAAAAAGTTTTGATCCCTTCTAATTAGGAATATGTTTTGCTTTTGTCAAACCTGCAATTTAAGCATAAAATAATTATGTGGCAACTGCGGCAAATCTATAATTATGCAGAAAACGCCAAAATCGCAGAATCACAAAATGTCAGTTGCCAGAGTTATAATTCCGGGACGATGTGCCATTTTATATGGGAATTCTGGGCCACCGGATAAAGCAGGCTCCTGCAGTCTCTGCGGGGCAGGGGGCCCCAAAAGGGAGGTGGGCCAACGAGTGTCTGTGGGGTACGGGATTCTAAGGGTCCCCTCGTCACATTCTACAGGGGGTGCCTTTGTGTCTGAGTTACTCCTCTGGTTCTTGTTGCTATCCAAACTCCCCCCAGACCCTAGTCTAATGCAGCTGCATTTCTCTCCGCCCTGATTTTGGGTTGTCTGCGCCGCATGTTTTTAAAACACATTCTCTCTTTCCTTGAATCTGCCAGGATTCTCCCGGCCAGCGCTGTCACGCGCAGCCTTCAATATAAACCCATATTCCGTGTCCCTTCGCCCCAGGGTGCCTGGCAACTTTTAATCCTCTGATTCTTAAATGTGTTTGGTGGCTGCTTTTAAGTCACCCAGCATCCACCCCACCCCCACCCCCTCCGCCGAATCCTCCCCCCCTCCCTGCTCGGTGCACGTCGCGCCACGTTTGTAAAATGAAATAAATATTGACGGGTACGGGATGTTATTCAATTTGTCCTGATCACTGGGCTGCAGTGAGTTCTGACAGGGCAGAGTGTAAAACATAAGCTCTCGATGTAATTTCCACTGTCAACATGATGTACAGCCAAATACATGCAGACACACCGCGCCAGCGAGGGGATGCTGGAGGGAGGGGGGGAGGGGGCAGGCGCGCGCTTCTTCCTGTCGAGAAACCTGCAGTGAGACGGTAACACCAGATGCCGACCGGGTACCAATGGCCAGGGACACCAACCACCTTGCGAATACCACTGGCGGGTGTGAAGTGCCATGTGTCTGTCTGCGACTGTCAGCATAAGTGCCTGCTTGAGTGTTTCGTTGTATGTGTGTGGCAGTTTGCGGGAGTAAGTGTCACTTAAAATATGTGTATCCCTACATTTGTGAGTGTCAATAGATATGAGAGGATGTGACCTCAAGGCCAGAGCTGCCTACTGTGCATCTAGGTTACCAGGTTCGATTCTCGGCGTCGGTTCAGCGTCCTGTGATTCAGGGCAAATCTCCCCGTGCCTGCACAAATAACATGTGTATTTGTATAGCGCACATTCACCCATAGGTCTCTTGGCGCTGAATAACAGATGTTTATTGTTATCCAACTCAGTGGTTACTCATTTTATCGACCTCAGATGGATGAAAGGCTGAGTGGATCCGCCGGAACTTGAACCTGTGACCTTGAGGTCAAACACAGGCCCCTGCAATGGATGCGTTAGCCCCCTGAGCCACCAGACAATTATGAAAGTGTCCTTGTATAACGTAACTGGTGCGCATGTAAAACGCTTTTATACCTAGAGGGTGAGTGAGCGCTATATAAATATGCAACACAAATAAAATAATAATAGGAGTGTCAGCTGGTGTGTGTACCACAGTGGACATGTTTCTGTTAGTGCGTATGTATATTTATTAATATATATGCGAGTGTCAGCAGATGTGTATGTTATTTCCAATATGGGTGCCAATGTATATGAATTTAATTGTGCATGCGTGCAGAACTCTGTCATTTTCTGTATATGTATTAATACATGTCTGAGAATCAGTTTGTGTCAATATAGTTGTGTATCAGCGTATATGCCTGTTACTGCTGTGTGTTTATATAGTAGACGGGCGTAGAGTGGAGTAACGTGGTGTGGCATGGAGTGAAGTGGTATAGAGTGGAGTAGAGAGGCATTGAGTGAAGTTGAGTAGAATGGGAAACATCACTTACAACGCAACTTTTACCACGCAGTGCCTTTACGACGCAACTTTTACAACGCAAACCATTACAACGCATTGTGCTGGGGGCGCTCTAGGATAGGGAATAGGTTTAATTTACTGTCCAACACCTTCCCTACTATCCACGGGGACTGGAGTTGGAATAGTAAATTAAACTATTCACTATCCAGCGCCCCAAAGCACTATGCATTGTAATGGTATGCGTTGTAAAAACCGTGATGTAAAAGCATGCGTTGTAATGTCATACATCCGAGTAGAATGGTATAAAGTTGAGCAGAGCAGAGTGCCATAGATTAGAGCAGCATGGAGTAGAGAGGTGTAGAGTGTTGTGGAGTGCAGTAGAGTGGAGTAGAGTGGAGTGGCGTGGCGTGGCGTAGAGTGAAGTGGCATAGAGTGGCATAGAGTGGAGCGCGCAAGGTGTGGTAATGCCCTTACATTGCAGACAAGACGTTTTAAATTAAATGACCATTATATATGCACAGACATTCAGTTTTATTAATGAAACCATACATCGCATCAAAAATAATGTGTGGAAATGGCATCACCAAGTGTATTGATTTGTATTGATCGTAATAAAATATTTGTTTCCACTACACTTCAGAATTACAAAAAAGTGCTTCTTTTTGCTTTCTTAATTCTGCTATATTCTGAGATATTTGCACAGTTCATTTACAGACATTTAGGTTTGTTGTGTGCCAGAAAAATGTCTTTCGTTTCATACTCCCAGGTGGTCAGATAAATCCTCTCACTTTGAAGTCAAAGAAAGATAAACATCAAGGGCCTCATTTCCCTACCGGCACAGTTGCGCCGCCGGAATGTCACTTTTTTAAAGTTCTGGTGGCGTAATGTGCCACTGGCGTATTTATAAGGCCATGTAAAGCCACGTTACGTGGCTTTTCATGGCCTTATAAAAATGTACCCCTTTCATACAGAAAACTGTGTGAAAGAGGCGTTCCATGGGTGTTGCTGGGAGAGTTCCAAGCAACATCCATGGCTTTTTGACACTGCCCCAGATTTACGAGAAATCGTAAGTCTGAGGCAGTGACAAAAACCAACACCTCCCCCTTCATGCACAAAATAATCATCCCTGCAACACAGGCACCCTTGCCCCATGGTGGAGAGGTGCCTGCATCGGCGAACAGTAGCACATTGTTCACCGGCGCTGGGGAAAAGTACAGAAATGCTCCATATCTAATACATAAGGTGCATTCCTGCACTTTTCTTTTGCCGTTGGACACCGCAGCAGCAAGGCTTGCCTGGCTGCCCAATAGCAAAGAACCCTTAAATGAGTCCCCACGCTCCCTCTGAAGACAGAGCCTGACATCTGTTTTTGAATGCACAGCAAATGTGAGATGATGAGATCAAAATGTAAAGGTCTGTTTGCAGGAAGTGAGTTCTTGTGGAAGAATCCAGTAAACATGCTGTGATCCACGGGAGGGACAAAGACATGCTGGACAACCTAAAACAAATAAAGCCAGCAAATAGAAAGCAAGTAAATGCATGAGCAGCCTGTGCAGGTAAGGGTGGTAGGGGTGAGTAGGGGGGATTTGACAGACCACAATGAGGAATAAATAAACAAATAATTGCTAATGACTCCCCCCCACCTGGCCCCACTGGTCATACTAGCGCGGGCCTCTCCTGAGTAAATGTGAGTTACAAGCCAGAAAGCTAATAATGGTAAGCAGTGGGCGGAATACATTCCCATGAAAGCTTTCAGAATGTCCCCAATACGTCTTTGAAAACCAGACAGTTGCGCTGCCTGGTAGGCTTCAACCTAAATAATGTCTCCACCTACCAACCCACCCGCCTCCTTCCACCCCACAAACAGTCTCCCATATGAAAGTTTTCTGCTTATTTGCTGCCCGTGCCCATTCGGTAAGACCAGAATTTTTTAGAACCCTTATAATTTCAGTGAGCTGATGCCTCTTGCAAGCACCCCAGTCAGAATATTGCTCTAACACCACTGAAATTTGGCTTTGCTCCCTGTAAGTGTGATGAGGTGGAACTGAGGTTGTGTTTTATGTTGGTAATCAGCCCAAGGACCCCACAAATTCCCTATTTGAGGGACACACTATCTTGAATAATATTCTTAGTTCCATTGGGAGCAAGCTGCGTGTTTTGGGTGCCAGGATAATTGTTAATTCAGAGTACACAGCATGATACCATGACTCCTGACTTATGGCTCGGAGTAAGAGAGGATACACAGGTGTCTGACTTATGGGACAGAGTAGAGTTTGAAACCTATGTGTTTGAGTTACTGTTCAGAATACAGTGTTATACCCAGGTGTCTGGCATGTACCTCAGAGGAGAACACGACACTCAGGGGTCTGGTGTATTGCTCTGATTAAAACAGGACACTAGCTGCCTGATTTACACCTCACAGTAGAGCAAGACACCCAGATGTGTGACTTATAGCTGAGAGTATAACGTGATGCTAGGCGTGTAGCTCATAACTCCCAGGAGTCTGACATATCAATCCATCATCAGGGGAATTGTAAGTGAGCTACTCACCCATGATGGGTCTTGAGGCACTGGTGGGTGGGGGGGTGGGGGGGGGGGGGGGTTGGGGGGGCGGGGTGCAGCTCCATTCCGTCGAAGAGCCAGGTCTTGAGTGTCTTCCTGAAGATGTTCAGGGAGGGGGCGCGTCTGATGCTGATCGGCAGCTCGTTCCAGGTCTTGGCTGCGATGTGGGAGCATCCATCAACATACAGCGTACAGTAGGGCACAATACCCAGGTGTCTAAATTCTAGCTTGAATTAGACCATAATGCCCATATGTCTGGCTTATAGGTCAGAGTAGAACTTTGCACATAGGTGTCCGAGTTATATATGTTAGCACAAGACGTTTCTCGGATGTCTGGCTCATAACTCTCTATATTTCCAAGTAATGAGGAGGTGGGTTGTTTCTGCCCCCTCCCAAAAAATGCATCACTTACCTCCCACACCCACACCCGCATCATCAAGTAATGAGGTGATCATTGTTTCTTCTTCAGGTTATAACCTGAATTGCCAAAAATCATGCGTGATTATACCCGCGTTAAGTTGATTTTACTAGTCTAGGGTAACCAGGCATCCGGATTTGCCCCGACAGTCACGTTTTTCTCCAGCTGTCCCTTCAGATTTCAGGAAATGAAGCTCCTCTCCCGGGGCCTCATTTATGAGGCTGTGCGTCACTTTTACGCCGCCGGTGCGTCACTTTTTGTGACGCACCAGTGGCGTAAAAAATGCGCCTTGTTGCGCCATATTTACAAAGTGAAGCATCTAGGTAGATGCGTCACTTTGTAAACCACTGCGCCACATTATACCTGCGCCAGGTATAATGTATGCCAGGGGGGGCGTATTGACGCAAGGAAGGGTCGTAGAAGTGACGCAGTGAAATGCATGAGATTTCACTGCGTCACTGCGTCACTTTTAGGACGCCGTTGCATCAAAATCTTGCGCCTGCCTCACAGAAGGCGTAAGGATGATGCAGGCCCTTTCACATGGGGCTTGCCCCATGTGAAAGGACGTATTGCTGGAGTTGCGTCACTTTTGTGACACACTCCAGCAATGCGTCACTTTTACGCTTACAGATACGTCAGAAATACTGACGTATCTGCAACTCCTTGCGACATGATGCGTCATACATTAAATATGACGCATCAGGAATGTCGCAAGGAGTGCGCATTGAGAAGTGATGCATCTCTGCTTTCACGATGCGTCATTTCTCATAAATGAGGCCCCCGGTTTTTAGAGCGGATTGGCTGAAAATTGTAGGAGATATCTTTTTATGTTTTGCAAAGCAGGGATAGTTAGCAGCTGTTACGATAAAGCAATTTAGTTAACAGGCATGCTACTGGCTTTAAAAATGGCATTTTATGTAGGTTCTAACTGCCTCTTCTGTAATTCTCTGCTAAAGAGCACTGTCATTCTGTGTGCTGGATTGAAGTAAAAGTGTAGTCTTTCTATTTTTGGGAAATGTCCTGGTTTTTGGCTTTACAATTCTGGTCACCCTACACTAGTCCTAATTTTCATGTAGGGATCTTTATGTGTTTCCATATGCCTTAGTATCTGTTTAAATGTGTGTATCTGTGCTGGCCTATGTGTGTGTTCCCTGTGTGTGTGTCTCTGTCTGTGTACATATTTCGGTGAGTGCGCATGCGCCCTTCTCTTCTTCTCTCTAGGCACAGTATCTTATTTGCCCAACTGAATGCGGTTTAATGTGCGCGTGAGCGTGCTCGCGCATTCCTCTTCCGTGCACCTCTCCACGGACTGTGGATGCTGCAAACTTCACGCCTGAACTGGTTCACTCGCGTTTAACATTTTTAATTATATACCATGTAGTTCAGTGACAGGAGCGAGGCGCGGATCATCATCTTCCACTCTGGCTTTCTGAAAAATGAATGCAAATGAAATGTACCTCACAGGGGGGTTGCCTCAACCAGGGCAACCGGCTTGGCTTCGCTACTGCTAAATGAATGTATTTCTGCATTTGGTCAGGCCTGGAACCCCCTCCGCAATGCTTTTCTCGTGAACAGTGCTTAATTTAAGCAGGTGGTTTCTGATGCTCAGGACCAGCACTTAATCATCAGCACCGGCTTCAGCACCAATTAAGGACGCATTCATTTTTGGTGGTCACAGGGAGATTAGGTGATTCTCCCAGAATCACATGATGTTGATCTGACTCCGAGACTCAAACCTGGTTCACCAGCTCCAAGGTCTGCAGCTCTGGTCATTACACCACATCCCCTACACATTTGTAGGGGCTGTTGGTTCTGGGTTAGGCAGCCCTAACAGGAGACAGGAGGCTTGTCAAGGCTGCCTTATAACGAGAGCCCTGGCAATTCATTTTTCTTTTACAAATTTACCACTGTTTGTAGACCAGGGTCTTTCCTGTGCAGTACCACCAGCCAGCCACCACCACCACCACCACCACCAGGGCGATTAGCCCGAAACACGTTAGGCCTGCTGGCAAGATGAATCCTGTCCAAGGTGCCACCTTCATTAAATGTGTATTTACCTACCTTGGAGTGTGATTCCTCTCGAGGGCAACTTCTCTTTTTATATATATATATATATATACATACATATATATATATATATATATATATATATATATATATATATATATATATATATATATATATATATATATATATATATATATATATATATATATATATATATATATATATATATATATATATATATATATTACCAACACACAGTTTCCATCTGTGAACTGCTCCGCAAATAAGGACACTCCAGCCCAGTTTCTCGGTCTCCGCTTTTAGATTTATTTCCTGCGCACACACAGTCAACAAGCAAACGCGTTTCGGCGTTGCCGCCTTCGTCATTGCAGCACTGACGAAGGCGGCAACGCCGAAACGCGTTTGCTTGTTGACTGTGTGTGCGCAGGAAATAAATCTAAAAGCGGAGACAGAGAAACTGGGCTGGAGTGTCCTTATTTGCGGAGCAGTTCACAGATGGAAACTGTGTGTTGGTAATATATTACGCGCCCCACCGCGCGTTAAGGAGGCACCCGGTGTAAAGCGGAGCGGCAGGAGGTGGATTGGAGTTACGGATATATATATATATATATATATATATATATATATATATATATATATATATATATATATATATATATATATATATATATATATATATCTCCAACAAGGCAACAATATTCGTAGTCACAAATGGATAGAACACACGAAAATCTTCAAGCTGAGTGCTTCATTGCGCAGACCCCCTCTGATAGACGCAATATGTCACATGTTAAAGTAAACATAATAGACGGACTTATGCAGCATTAGATGTAAAATTCATGGTGGCCATCTTATAATGTGTTATTTACATAAAAGTGAGTGTTAAATACAAAGTGCTCTATGCTTTGTTCATACTTAAAAGAACAATTAAATTTGCTATAGGATCTAGGGTGAGCCAAATTTACAGTGCATCTTTAGAACATTCATTAAATATATTCTTATATTTGTTTATGCACTCCTATCTATAATTACTAAACATATACAATGATGTACATCACCATCACCCTTGTGTCCTGCATAGTTGCGCCCTGAAGGGCAATCACACTGTCATGCCTTTTTATAAGAGAGGGTTTTCATACTTTAGGATATTTCATGATTTTGGGCAATAGATATCTTCACCTAATCCTACTCTCAAATATTTAGCCTTATCTCTCACCCAGGATAAGCTCTCCTACTGTATCAAAGATTAATTATTCCAAATGGGTCCACAGCTCCTCGTCATTATTTAGCCCTACCAGTGCTTTGGTTTGAAGGTCAATTATATATCTTGACTCCAAAGCCCGCAGTCTGTGTCCCCTATCCCCACCTCTCTCATGTTTTTCTACCTAATCTAAACAGCAGAATTTCAAGAGGTCCCTGTTGCTCTGATGGTATTTCTCGAAATGGCGAGCAACAGGGCAGGTAGCATCTTTGTTTGTAATGGTGCGCATATGTTCCAAGATGCGCTTTTTCATTTGGTGGATGGTGCTACCAATGTATCTCTTATGACAAGGGCATATTAGGCAGTAGACTGTGAAATCAGAATTGCAGTTCAAAAACTACTTTATTTTTCTGACAGGCCTAGGATCCTCTGGTCTTCCATTGAAAGTAGTGGTTTTGTTACTGTTTTTGCAGACCTTGCAGTTTTTACAAGGAAAGAAACCTGCAATATCCAATCTGTTTTTAATCAAGGGTGTCTGAGTGAAATGGCAGTGTATTAGATGGTCCCCCAAAGATGGACATCTCTTATATGTAATCATGGGGACCTACTGGAAGATGATGTTTAAGAACACTGTCTGTTTGCAGGATATGGCACTTTCTTTTTAAGATTTCTAAGATATTGGCAGACTTTTAATTATATTTAGTTATCATCCTCACTGGGGCATCTTGAGATTTGTATTCGGTCCTTTCGCCACCAGTAGATCTTTCCTATTGATTTTTCCACCTTAATTTCTGCCTGATGTAAATCCGCATTAGTGTACCCTCTTTCTTTAAACCATTGTAGCGCCTGCTCCTTGGCTGTTATGAAGCTAATTTCCGTAGTACAATTGTGCTTCAAGCGCAGGAGCTCCCCATAGGGAATACTTTTTATTAGGCTTTTAGGATGATGACTACCTGCATGTAAACAGCGTTTCCCACTGTTGGCCTCCTAAACAGACGTATTAACAAGGTTGAGTTCTCAATAAATACTTCCAGGTCTGAATAAGTGACTGAAGAGTCACTAATATTGCTTGTAAATCTTAGATTCAGATCATTGTTGTTCAGCATGGCAACATACTCCTCAGCCGAGGAGCGGCTGCCAAGCTAGACAACAAAAAGATCATCTATATATCGTGACCATAATATGCTCTTGTTCATCCACAGCTCATTATGTTCCCCCAGGCTACATGCTTCTCCAACCAGCCCATGAATAAATTCGCATAGCTGGGGGAGAAGTACGTACCCATTGCGGTTCCCCGTCGTTGTTGATAGAGCTGGCCTACAAATGTAAAAATGTTGTTATGTAAACAAAAAGTGATCATATAGAAAAGCATTTTGTTATGGCTTAAGAATTTCAATTGTCTCTTTTCTAAAAAACATTTTACAGCTTTGAGTCCGTCTTGATGTCGAATACTTGTGTAGAGACTTGTAAGTTCTAGAGTTATGAGGAGCATGCCATCTTCCCATCTAATCCCTTTGATTAACCTCAAGAAATCCTGAGTATCACGAATATATGATGCAAGGTCCTTGACTAAGGGGGTCAAGAAAGGAGTCAACGTATATTGCTGTATTTTCCAACAAACTGTTATTAGAGGCCACAATTGGTCTCCCAGGAGGGTTGTATAAGTCTTTGTGAACTTTAGGCAGATGGTAGAATGTTGGTAAAGTTGGTGATTCACAATGGAGAAACAAGTACTCAACTTGACCCAGCATGCCTTTGTCCCTTCAATCTTGCAAAAGTTGATGGTATTTATTTATACATACTGCAAATTCCTTTAGTTGAATTGGCGTATAGCATTCTAGATCTTCCAGTTGTCTCATGGCCTCTTTACAATATTGTTGTTTACTGAAGACGACCATGTTGCCTCCCTTGTCGGAGGGCTTCACCTCGATATCTGGATCCTCTTTCAAGGACTTGATTGCATCCCATTGTTTCCTTGGTATGTTATAGTATCGATTTCTGGAGTTGGTTTGTTTATACAGGTTTTTTAAATCCATTATACCCGCTTCATTGAATACATCAATTGTATCAAATGGTGTCTGGGGAATTGTTCTTGATTTCCTCTTTAGTTTGCTGTGTCCACTTATCTGTTTTATACCTGCCACCTCCAAGTGCTCCTCAATATTGATTTCTCTATCCTCTACAGATGTGGTTGTTTCCAAAGTCTGTAAGGTTATCAGGGTTTTATTTATTTATTTTGAGGGTTTTATATAGCGCGAACAAGACTCTTGCGAATATCAGAGCGCTTTACAAGTCAAATGTAAAAAACAAGATGTAGCAAACAAAGATATAGGTGAAACAGCTATACATAGCTTATACATGTACAAAACAGCTATCGTGAAAGACAGAATGACAGCTATTGAGCACAAAGACATAGATAGTTATAATATGCAGAAAAGCTAGTAAAAGGACAGACTTCACGTGAATTTAGCAATGAGGATCGCTTTCACTTCTTTTTTGAAGGAGGCAGAGGATGGGTTCATTCTTGTTTCAGTGGTCAAAGCGTTCAAGATCCTAGGAGCCATACCAGAGAATGAACGGATATAGGTTTTTTTGTTGGCAAATCATTGTGGTTTTAGAAGAAGTATCTTGGCCACCCTAGAGGCTCTGCTACCCGCAGAGAGCTCCAGTTTTTGAGCTAGGTAGTTCAGGGAATTGTGGTGTAGGGCCTTGAGCGTCATACAAGCGATTTTAAGATTAATTCTAGCTTCAAATGGTAGCGAGTTGAGGGTTCTCAAGTCAGAGGATATGTGAGAGTTTCTCTTTGAACCCATGATGAGTCTTGCAGCTGAGTTCATAGTGACTCTTAGCGGGGCTGTCGATGACCTTGGAAGGCCGCATAAGGTTTCGGCCCGATATTCCAGTCTAGGTATTACTAGGGCTTGAACTGCTTATTTGAAATCGAAGGCTGGCAGAAAGGGTTTCAGTTTTCGCAGAGTATTCAGTTGGCAGTTGGCTCCTTTTGTGGAAGCGCTGATATGCTTCTGCATCTTTAAGTTTTTGTCAAGCGTTATCCCTAGCTATTTCGCTGAGTCGACGATGAGAGGTTGTCCTTTGAGAGCTGTTAAGTGCTTCAGTCAATCAAGGATAGTGGGAGCGATTAAGAGGAATTCCGTTTTGAGGGAGTTTAGTTTCAAATGATTTTCGGCAAGCCATGTTTGGGTCTATTGTAGAGTGGAGTTGAGTGATTTGATGTCATCAAGTGAGTGGATCTTGATGTAGATTTGGGTGTCATCTGCATACATATGGAAGTGGATCTTGGCCAGGCTGAGAAGATTGGTAAGAGGTTCCATAAAAAGGTTGAAAAGGATCGGTGAGAGGGAGGAGCCTTGTGGAACTCCTAATGTGACCAGGCCCGGACTGGCCACAGCGGGCACCGGGCAATCCCCCAGTGCGCCGCAAGGGTGGGGGCTGGTTCTGAGCACCTGGGGGCCGATTTTGTTACAGGGCCGTTTTTGCAGCATACCGGCCCTAACAAAGCGCTCAGCGGCACCTCCAACCCCCCCCCTCCCCGAGTGGGTAGGGGGGGCCGGCCTTGCCAGGGCCGGTTTTGGTTCCCAGTCCGGCCCTGAATGTGACTGGCATGGGGTTGGACAGGGATTGGTTGACCTTGAATCTTTGGGATCTAATTTGAAGGAAGGAGGCGAACAAGTTAAATACAGTATCAGACATTCCCATTCTGTGTTTCAGGAGTTCAAGCAGGTTGTCGTGTTTGACAGTGTCAAAAGCTGACGATAGGTCGAGTAGGATAAGTAAGCAGGCTTCATTTTGGTCCAGGATTTGTAGAGCATCGTCAATTACATGTGTCATGGCTGATTCTGTACTGTAACCTGCTCGGAAGCCTGATTGAAATTGGTTAAGCAGATTGAATTTATCAATGTGACTGTTCAGCTGCATGTTAACACATTTTTCCAAGAGTTTGGCTATCATAGGTATGTTAGAAATCGGACAATAGTTATTTAAGTCTGAGGTGTCAGCTGTTGTTTTCTTTAGGATAGGCAACACCTGACATGTTTTCAGGATGTCTGGAATGATTCATTGAAGGAGGGACGTGTTTATGATCTTGGTCCAGAGAGGTAATAAAAGGGGAATTAAGTCTTTTAAGTAATTAGCTGGGAGCGGGTCTGTGAAATGATTAGAGGGTTTTAGAGAGATTAGCGTCTTAAATTTGGAGTCTTCACTGTAAGTGTTGAAGTGGGACCATGTTGCATTGTTTTTGAGTTTGCATTTTGGGAGGATGTTAGTTTGTGCACCAGCCAGGGGCACAGATGAGTTCTTATCCAAGTCTGAGATGGATAAGAGGTCCTTGAGTAGATCTGATTTTATGGATTCTGTTTTAGAAGCGAAGAAGGAGGCAAATTCTTCACAATTGGGTCGATTGATGGATGGCATTCGGGAGACTGGGTATGCTCTTGGTTTGGGTTTTGATAAGATCGAATAGCTTTTTGGGGCTGTTCTTGGCTTGGTCTAGTTGAGTCCTGAAGATGTCGGTTTTAGATTTTCAGATTTTTCTAAAATAGGAGTTTCTGGAGAGTCTTAGAAGCTTAAGGTGGTAAGCTGAGGGTGCGGCTCTCCAACGCCATTCAATTATCTGATAGAGCGTCTGTCTTCATTTAGCCTCCAATCATACCAAGGTTTTGAGTCCTTTGTGGAAGCTCTTTTCAGTTGAAGTGGGGCTATGTTATCAAGAAGGTTGTTCATGGAGTGAAAGTAGTGATTGGTCAGTCCCTGGACATCGTTTAGGTCTTCCGGGGGACATAGAGGGTTTGAGTTAGTTGATGCTATAGGGTTAGAGCCGACGTTTTTGAGGTTTCTTTTCCAGATCTTAGTTCTCAGGGGTTGTGTAGGGAAACGTTTAACCTCTTCCAAGACTTGGAAAGTGATAAAGTGATGGTCAGACCAGTCTCATGCGAGGATCGAGTCGAGCTGTGTGGAGTCCACATTAGAGATTACTAGGTCGAGAATTGCACCTTTGTCGTGTGTAGTGTCGTGTGTATATTTGGTTGAGATTAAGGTCGGCGAGGAAGGCTTTGAGGCTGTTTACCCCATGATCGTTTTGGTCATCCCAGTGGAGGTTGAAGTCCCCTAGGAATATTTGCTTATTTTGATGGCTGTTATTTGATGCTAGAATATCCATGAATTGTTCTATGAATGTGAGGTTATCTCCAGGAGGGTGGCAGAAAGTGTGAAAAGAACAGATTTGTTTGCTATTACTGGCAATGTTTAAGCAGAGGTATTCACAGGAAGAAAAAGAAGGGGCATTGGAGTTTGACACTGTTAGGCTGCTCTGATGTATGCAGGCTATCCCACCTGCTGGCCTGTCCGTTCTGGCCTGTTAGATGGTCAGACGGGTTAACTTCATTGTTAGTTTCGTCATTACGAGATTCCAATGGCCCGCGCCTGGGATGAATTAGGAAGATTTTTTGTAGTTTTAATTTCCTAATATATCTAAAAAGGTCTATTTAAACCTCTGCATAATCATAGCCGGAAGTTGGACAGAAAGTCGGGCCGAGTTGTATTACCTTAACTTGATCTTGTGTTAGAACTTTGTTGTAGAGATTCACCAGAGTTCTTTCTTCTATTTGGTTCAGCATTTGCCTCTCCTCCCCCTGCTGCGATTTATTTTTGGGGTGAGTGCCTCTTCTCCTGCTTTTCTTTCCCCTCCTTGTTTTGTGCCTTTTGCCCCCTTCGATTGTGTTTGCTGAGAAGGGTGTGTTCTTGGGGTCAGTCTTTAGCCTGTTTCCTTTATTAGCTGGTATTCTTGAAAATAAGGGGGCTCTGATTCCACCGGTCCTCCCCTCTGTTAACGGTTTGTTCACCTTCCAATAATTCTGCCTCAGATTCTGAGGTGTCTCTTCCTCCGCCTGCTGTTGCACCTGGCAAGTTTATTTATATTCTTGGCCCATCGAATTTTCGTGCAAAGGTTAGAATACGGCCTGTATTATAGTCTTGTTGGTCCCTTTGAAGTTTTGTCTGTTTTCGGCGCCTTATGACCATCTCGTAATCCTTTAGCCGTTTCATCATCACATTTCTGAATTCTTTGCTATTTTTCCCATCTTTTTCTTTGCTTATAAGATCTTCCAATCTCTTAATCTCAGGAACAAATTTTTCACGATCTCTCCATGCACATTTTATTTAAAATTTTAACCATTCCTTTCGCTGACTCCGTCGTGTACTCCGCCCATTCCTTTAAGAGGTGAGGGTTGGAATTTTCATTTGATGGGACTGTTAATATTCAAAGTCGCCTCAGAATATGGTCACAATCCACGTATTGCTGCATTGAGGTGGCTTCCCACCATTTTCGTAGCTCTCTCATGAGCTTTTTCCAGCGATTGAACCAAAATTACAAGATTAGAAGTGGAAGAACTTGTGGCCACCTAATTCATGGGTTGTGATCTCTTGCTTCCAGATCCTGGTTTTCAAATATCCATTGCCGCTTCTTCACTCTCACTAAGGCTTAACATGTTGACTATTTCCCAAACTCACACGTTGCACAAGAGGGGGTCTGCGCCAACAACTCGTTTTCTCAGTATATTGAGGCTCGGGATTATATATATGGCAGAAGTAAACGAGGCTCACTCACCGGCAAGTTGGTGCAGCGGGTCCGGAAAGGAATCCGCGTCATTCTGTCGTCACGGAAGCCAACCTCCTCGCGTCTTCTTATTAATCTGCTCATTTCTTTTTTCTTTCGCCGGTTGGTTCATGGTGATTTCTCTTCATTTCGAGCCTCCAGGCTGGCGGCCATATTAACTTTCACAACCGAACTTCACCGCCGTCGCTCCTTTTTCCCGGGTGCTTACTCCAGCGGTGGTGAGCCGCTTATCGATTTCTCCAACAAGGCAACAATATTCGTAGCCACAAACGGATAGCACACACGAAAATCTTCAAGCTGGGTGCTTTATTGTGGAGACCCCCTCTGAAAAAAAAAGTCCTCTACCACCCTGACTGTCTTTACTCCTTCTGTCCAACTCTAAATCAGGCCCTCTGAGATAAGGGAAGAGTAGTGCAGTATTTACAATTGTTCTTCTTTTGTGATTTATTTATACATAACAGGGTGGTAATGAAAAAAGCCACCCCAAGAGGCAGACCATGGGACAGAAGGTATTGAGTGGTGTCCTACTTTGCTCCTTGCTTTAATCACAAAGGATTGAAGAGATTTGCAATACAATGAATTCTACACAATTCGCTATGTACCAGGATTCGCAGAGGGTCCTACTCATATTTAGAGCTAGCTCCCACTTGGAGATCCTAACTGGCTGCAACCAGACTTACATAAATGCGTTGGTAGGAGAGGAGTCATAGAAAATTGCTAAATAAATCACTCATTTGCTGCTGTCAATTCTTTTTTGTTTAATAATTTAATTACATTGTTTTAAAGTTTTCAAAACAAGATATGCTCTGCACAGCACTGGGGCCTTCCTACTTTGAGAAATGCTCTAAGGCGGGATACCAGGGGCCTCATTTATGAGGCTGTGCGTCACTTTTACGCCGCCGGTGCGTCACTTTTTGTGACGCACCAGTGGCGTAAAAAATGCACCTTGTTGCGCCATATTTACAAAGTCCCCCACTGTGAAGGACTCACCGTTATCAAAAATCTGTTGATTGCCAGACCACAACCATCCAAAATTCCCACCGACTTCATTATGGACCTTCTACGAGTGGCCTTACAGAACAACTACTTCTTGTACAAAAGCACATACTATCTACAAATCAAGGGAGTCGCCATGGGCGCTTGCTTCGCTCCAAACTTCGCTATTCTATATGTACACGCCCTGGAGAAGTCTCTGTTCCTCAACCCAATCAACCCGTATCGACCCCAAATCCATTTGCGGCGTCGATACATCGATGACATTTTATTAATATGGAATGGCACGGCTGACTCCCTACAGCCCTTTATTGCGTGGTTGAACTCTTCACAAGAACATCTCAAATTCACGAGTGAGACCAAAACAAATGATTTACCCTTCCTTGATGTCACAATACATGCAGAAGATGGCAAACTTGGAACATCGCTCTTCCGTAAGCCCACTGAACGCAATACTTTGCTACACTACTCAAGTAACCATCCCAGAAGCTTACGTGATGGTCTACCATTTGGCCAATTCCTTCGGATCCGACGAAATTGCAAGTGGCGCAAGGATTACTTTAGGGAGGCGGACATTCTGGTCTTAAAACTGATTAACAGAGGCTACCCACGACGCCTGGTGAAACAAGCAAAGAAACGAGCATGGTATAACCACCGGGAGGATCTACTTAGGCCCAATCAAAACAAAAAAACTTTGAATAGGATCCCCTTTGTCTCAGTTTTCAGCCCGGATAGTAACAAAGTAGCCAAAATAATTAAAAAGAACTGGAGTGTTCTACGATCTGAGGAACAATTTACTACACCACCCCTGTTTTCATACCAGAGAGGAAACAACATCGCTAACCATCTGGTTCGTGCCATTACTTGGCCGACCCCCACCGCTGAGAAACATACCATCACAGCAGCATGGGGCATGCCCCCAGTCATCGGAAATTTCAAATGCCAATCCTGCAGCGTCTGTGAACTGACACTGAACACTAAGGAATTTACTTTCAATGGGCAGACACACCAGCTCACTCATCATTCTAATTGCAAAACCCAAAATGTTATTTACGCTATCCGCTGCCCATGTGACCTCATTTACATTGGGCAGACCACCCAAATGGTGAAACAACGGATCATCCAACACAAAAGCAGAATCAACTGCAAAGTACTCACAGCGCCATTGGTCTCTCACTTCCTTGAGCAATCACATACAGACACAGATCTCAAGTGGTTGGTAATTGACAAACCTACTTTACCCCTCAGAGGAGGTAACATGGCTGCTCTACTCAATAGAGCTGAATGCAAATGGATCGCCAGAGTCGATTCGGTGAACCATGGGCTTAATACCCTTGATGAATGGACCAGTACTATCTCCATCTAATCTCATTGCCCCTTAATCGTTCTCTGTCTCCATTTACCCTGTATTTATACTGCACAGTAGAGTATATATAATATGTATAGGACTTGTATAACTGATACAATTAACTAAGCGGGCTCATGTATTTTTTGACCAATTGTATAGACCATTCCCTGTAATTAACTGCCCGGTTTCAAACCTTACACCATTGAATGTAACCAGACTTTGTTTTTCCCGCGCCCTCATGGGTTCTACGCATGTATTATCAACTTCGTCCATATTTGATGTAATTACAATATGGTTCATATGCCCCTTCAGGGATGTACTGGAAAAGCATCACCTTGGTTTGCCTTCTCTTCAACCTCGTCCCTAATTGCTGGACAGGCCGATACAACGCCGACCGCATTTTTCAATCTTCCCCGGTCCCGACTGTCTTCTGCACTAGTTACTTCCTGTTTGTCCAGGTTGCCTCGGCAACGCGCTTCTGTCTTCCTGCCCCCCCCCCCCCCCAGCCCTCCCAGTCCACGCCCCCCGCTCTGTCCACGATCTATGGCCTCCTGACACCACCTAGACACTCCCAAAACTCCGCCTCCCGCTTCCGCACGGACTCCGCCCCCTCCTCGCATTTGCCGGGTTATTACTCTTGGCACCTAGACGCGACGGTCAGCTCCAGCATTCACTGCCGTGAGACGCCAGATGAGCCATTGCCTTCTGTTGCCCTGAATTTTCAGGTAAGAGCGTCTCTGACTCCCAGAGCGTGCGAGCTCCGACCGCGGTCTTTTCACGCCTTCCAGATCGCGACGGCGTGTATCTCACTGACCCAATTCTCTCCCTTTGCCCGTACAGACGCAGCCAACACCACGCGAGCAGTCCTACTTAGAACCGCGATCAGGTAACTCTTCGCATGTTGTATTTACCCTTGACCCAAGTTACTAGACGCCCTCGCGCCTCCTAGTAAACATTATTATTTTTTTCCCCCAGCACTCGATCAAAATTACTTCGAAGTGCCGCCAGCCACGCATTCCTGCCTGGCTACCTTGTGAGTGTTGAGTTGTATTGATTTTCACCCTCCACTGCCCGGCTAATTGATTCTAGACCGGCCACACCTGCACACTAGGCACCCCCAATTGTCACCCTCCTTCCCTCTCCGGCCACCACTACTACCACTTCATTAGCACAGTATACCTTCAGTGATACAGCCCTAATTAGCCACTGTTCACCTTCGCACCACCCGCTCCCACTGCCAGCAGCCTCCCTAAATTGCCCTTCTTTGCCTACAGCGCTGTACCCATCAACAACCCTGTCCTGATGAGGATCCCGACTAAAGGGGATCGAAACGCCGTCGACCACACAGCCTGAATCATATGACGCATCCCGCGCTTAAAGCTCCCACAAGGAATAATTGTTCTTCCAAGTGACTGTAACTTGTGTTGTGGAGTTTTATCTGATGTATATACTTTGTTTAATGCGTCGTCTATGCTGTTTTTAAAGCGCTTGCACACTCACCTCACTAAACTGTATATAGCACCTTGCACCAAGTGCCACCGGGTTGTTATAAGATCTGATCTTTACAGTGCTGTTCCTAACTGTAATTTCATATGAAAGAAAAATTTGTTTTCTTGGTGAATAATACCACTTTTTCCTGAATCATTTGACTCCTTGTTTCTGTTCTTTGTAATGCCCACGGCATACACAATTGAAACTGTCTCTACATGATACCAGTTGGGAATTGTTTTTGTCTACATGATACACCCATCCCAACGTGGTATATGGGTTTTCTCCTGTCATTCCTATAAATATTTACAAAGTGACGCATCTAGGTAGATGCGTCACTTTGTAAACCCCTGCGCCACATTATACGTGCGCCAGGTATAATGTATGCAAGGGGGGCGTATTGACGCAAGGAAGGGTCGTAGAAGTGACGCAGTGAAATCTATGAGATTTCACTGCGTCACTTTTAGGACACCATTGCGTCAAAATCTTGCGCCTGCCTCACAGCAGGCGTAAGACTGATGCAGGCCCTTTCACATGGGGCTTGCCCCATGTGAAAGGACGCATTGCCGGAGTTGCGTCACTTTTGTGACACACTCTAGCAATGCGTCACTTTTGTGCTTACAGATACATCAGAAATATTAACGTATCTGTTACTCCTTGCGACATGATGCGTCATACATTAAATATGACGCATCAGGAATGTCGCAAGGAATGCGCACTAAGAAGTGACGCATCACTGCTTTCACGCAGCGATGCGTCATTTCTCATAAATGAGGCCCCAGAGGTGTCCTAATGTGGCAGACCAGAGGGGTGTCCTCTGTCCATCTCTTGGAGATTTTCCCTACAGAAGACCAGGAAAGTCCCATCTCTACAGCACTTTGGGATTCGTTCTAACGAGAGACATTTGTGCCATGTTTACCTACACCAGGTATATTTCTGTGCAGTATCCAAGAGACATGTCCCCTGAACAGCATAAGAGTCTTCCTAAAGTGGGAGGCCATAGATGCTCTCTCTGTACAGGCCTAGGAGGCTTTACTTTCAGACAATGGGTCGCTGGGAGTGCAGTTTACTGTTCCGCTTTAGGGCTGGTACCATCAAGAACTTGCTATGCTTCCCTTTGGGCAACCAAGCTAATCTTGACTCTTTTTTTGTGTGCTTTTAATTCCATGTGTACAAAGCACTTTTTTGCTCCCCTTGGTTAAGAGGCACATTATTAATGACTTCAGGGTAGCATTTAGCATGCTCTTTAAACTCATTGATGTAGAGAAAATCGCCCATGTAGGTGTATTTTTGAGAACCGCCGTGCGAGCCCATATTTCCATGAATACTGAATAAGCTTCAACTAATAATCGTCTTCTTGTGTACTGCCATTGCTGCTAGGATATTGGATCTAACTATGTGGTTTTATTCTTTGTTTATATCACCTTCGCTGCGGGGGTTATTCCCCCGCTATGCTGGGGGGAGGGGGCGCGCACAGCGCCCGCATGCTCATGACGAGCTCAGCTCGTCATGAGCTACAGTGCTCCTGTGCTCATGACGAGCTCAGCTCGTCACAGGTGCATTGGCTCCGTGGAATGTTCAGCACAGCGGGGGAATTATCCCCGCGTGTGAGCGTTCCACGGGCCATGACGAGCTGAGCTCTTCATGAGCACCGGACGAGCTCAGCTCGTCATGAGCATGGAAGAGGTTAAGTATTATATATTTTTTACTGTATGTGTGTGTGTTTGCACTTTTTTCAGATACTCTTCATACCCGAATAAAGATTGAAACCTGAATTTTGAGTAGTGTAGAGATAGGGCATTTCTACAGCACTAGAGTTACTTGCTGAAGGAGAGCAGAGATTTGCCCTTTGCTCAACACCAGACACCCTTTCTGCAGGATAAAATAGATTTGCCATCTGTAGAGCACTAGAAGCTTCCTTCTGTTTGATGTGAAAGATCATTTCACTAAATAGATTGTGATACAAGTTCCTACTATAGAAACTGGCATGGCCCCAATGGATGTGTGATTTTCTTGAATTATTAAAACTCTGATCTTATATAAGGCCACTGCAGAACTATCAGTCAATGCAGGATGTACGTTGTTACAACGCATGCTTTTACCACGCATGCTGTAACAACGCAAGTTTTAAAACGCATTCCATTACAACGCATTACATTGGGGGGTGCTGGATAGTGAATAGTTTAATTTACTATTCCAACACCAGTCCCCGTGGACACTAGGGAAGGTGATGGATAGTGAATTAAAACTATTCCCTATCCTAGAGCGCCCCCCAGTGTAATGCGTTGTAATGGTTTTCGTTTTAAAGTCTGCGTTGTAATAGCAATGCGTGCTAAAAGTTGCGTTATAAAGGTTGTTCCCCGTCAAGGCAACCCTGTGTTATATAGAGCCTCTTCTTGCAGAAGACCAGAGATCACATCAATAGATAGAGACCCTATAAAGAACTAATGGGTTATTTTGGTTGGAGTCCAACTTTGTGCTTCTTCCTGGGTGAGGCCAGATTTGTGCCATTACACATCACTGTCCTGCTGGTGAGCTGATATGTGCAGCCCTGTAGAGTGGAATTCAGCTGCCTGGAAAATGACACAAATGTTCCCTTCTTCAGGACTAGTATACACTATTGTGTGAGACACTAGCATTCACTAATGTAGTGCAGCACCCCACATTTATCTCTGTATGCTGCATCCCTCTTGTAGAGCAATGGATACTTCTTTCTGTAGGCTGCCTGCTTCTGTACCGCACTAACCCCTAGATACATCATCGGCATGTTTTGCGAGTCTGTAATAGCGATTAATAAGGAATCGCTATTACAGACTCGCAAAACGGGATTCATGTAGGAATCGCAATATTTATTGCGATTCCTACAGCTTCCTTATTTGCGATTAGCTAATTGCCAATCGCAAATAAGGAATAACTCCCCATTCATTCCTATGTATATGTAAATGTATTGCAATTTATATAGCGCACGTATCACCCGAAGGCATCAAGGCGCTTGCCTTGGGAACCCGTCCTGGTATTCCCCTGTGAGATACCCCGGCAGGGTATCCACAAGGTGAAAGCCAGGCATCCCGCCGCGAGAGGCCATAGTGGAGATTAAGCAAGCCATTGCCCAGAGTCGCAGAGTGTGAACCCGTGAGTCGAGTAGGCATCGGAACGAGAATTATCGAGTCAGTGGAATTTTTTTAGCCCAAGACCCGCCAAGGCGGGGAATTGAACCCTGGTCCAGGACCGATCTCAGCTTCCAGGTCTGCCACCTCTAACCCCTGAGCCACACTTCTCCACTAAAGGCCTAAAGGCCCATAGGAATGAATGGGAAGACATATTAATGTAAGAATCGCTATTAGCGATTCGCATTTTGAGTTTGCGATTTCAAGGGTGCAGGGGTGTCCAAAGGATACCCTGTTGCACCCCTGAAATGATATTGGATGCTGGTGTTATGCACACACATGTCCCAAGGACATGTGTGTGTGTAACATACAATTTAGAAAAATGCACATAAGTGCATTTTCCTAGGTTTCCGCTATTTATCACAAGGTTTGACTTCGCTGTAAATAGCGGCCCAAAAATGCGATTTTGCAATTTTAAAATGTTTCATGAATTGCAGTTAAGGAATCTCAAATAGAGATTCCTTAAATGCAATTCCTCACATATTTACGATTTCTATAATAGTGATTTTTGCATTTGGGATGATGAATCCCAAATGCAAAAATTGCGCTTGCAAAGGGCCAGATTTTCATAATCTGGCCCTTTGCGAGCCGATTTTCCGTTGATGAATCTGGCCATACGAATCACTGTAGTCTTCATTCCTCCTCTATTGCACTAAGGGTTCACTTCTCTACACTGTGTGTCTCTTCTATATCACTGAGGGTTTCTTCATCCTCCAGGCTGCTTGCTTCTTGGACAGGCACCAAGGGATTGACCCTGTACTCTCTGTGCCTCCACTACAGCACTATGGGTTTTATTCTTAAGATAATATGCCTCTTGTACAATACAGTGGGCTTCTTCTTCCTCTAATCTGCTTGCTTTTTCTCCGGCACTAATGGCCTCTTCCTGGAGGCGACAGCACATTTGTACAACATTGGGGGCTACTTCATCCTCTAGGTGGTGTACCTTCTCTACAGCACTAAGGGTTTCTTTCTGTAAACTGTGTGCCTGAGTGCCTGAACAATACTGTGGACTGCTTCTCCTCGTAAGCTGCATGCCTCTTGTACAGCACTGGGGATGTCTTCTTCCTCTAGACTGCATACATCATTCTCAGCACTGTTGTGCTAATTTTCAAGCACCTTGCGGCACATTTGCTCCCCCTGAGCATCACTTTTGTGACACTTTGGAGGAGCAAATTCGAACATCATATTTACGAGGTGACACAAAACCACTTTGCATGGCTTTTCCATGGACTTGTAGATATGAAATACTATACATCAAAGAGGCATTCCATGGGTGTTGAGGTTGGTGTTCCCATGCAATACACAGATTTACAAGCACTTGTAAACCTGGGAATGCACCAAAAGCCTATGCCTCCCCAGGGGAGGCATAATGAGGAGAAATACCTTTATTTCTCCTAGTTTGGAGGAGTAAAACGCCTCCATTGATTTTTTTGTGCTGGAAGATGTCCCTTCCTGCACAAAAATAATAATTCCTACTACACAGACACCCTTGCACCATGGTGTAACGGAGATTGCATTGGCCTAAGGCAGCCAAAACTCCACAAGCGGAGTAGGAATGCGCGTATATGATAAATACAACACATTCCTGCCCTTTCCTTTTGACGCATGGCAGCAAAGCAAAGTGAGTTGATCTGCTGCCCTTTGTCAAAAACCCGTAAATTAGACCCTATGTGTTTCTTTCTATAGACCGTGAATTACTTCTTCTTCACTAGGGGGTTCTTCTTCCTTTAAGCTGCTTGCCTCTTGAGGAGCAGTAAGTTTCTTCCTGGTGGCTGCCTGCACATTTGAACAACATTGGGGGCTTCTTGTTCCTCTAGGCTTTGTACTCGCTCTACAGCACTTGGCATTTATAAGGGGTGGGAAATGAGTGTTGTGGTGAGTGTTCTGCCCCAACACTCATTGACTTTAACCACATCCGTGTGGTCCCGATTTACCGCCGGTGCTGAGCCCTAATGAAAACGGGCGAGGTCATGACAGAACGGTTCCGTCATGAGCACAGCTCCACCGATGCTCATGACGGAACCGTTCCGTCATGAGCATCGAAGGGGTTAACACTACCTCCTCTTTACTAGAGTGGAGCAAATAGGAGGCAGCACCAAAATTAAGACCAGGGAAAATCTGGACTTACCATTGAGAAACATTGTGCAGCACACATAGAAACAGCAAAACACCATGAATTATTTTTTATGGGTAGGGGTGTCCCTGACTGGGCATAAACAATGTGTTCCTTCCTGCACATAAGCAATCACTGCAGAAATTATGATTTGCAACTTCTATGTGTGCTACACAATGCAGCACACATAGAAGTTGCAAATCGCCATTTGTGATTGTTTATGTGCAGGAAGGGTCACCTTCCTGCACATAAACAATCATTCCCTCAATGCAGGCATCCTTGCACTATGGTGCAAAGGTGTCGGCATTGGCACTAGGCACTTTACTTTAGTACCAGCGCAGGGAGAAACACAGGGAAGTGCCGTACTTTTGTAAATTCGACACATCCCTGAATTTTTAGAGTGACGGAGTGCAGCGTCTGCAATTTTGGAGCTAAAACGTGCTCCGCCACTTAATTGTACAAATGCCCCACAGTTCTCTATGCTTCGCTCTGTAAAAGATAGAAAGATGGGCAACAATATTTATGGTTTGGATTTTGTCTGGTATTGGCATTGCTCGTGATATTGTCATACTTGAAACAGAACTGAGAACCAGTGAATCTGACAAGTTAAGAATAATTAACTAATTATTCACCTCCTGCAGTGCTGTTTTTAATTAGAAGTGCAGTTTGCAAAACATATACTTTCTGCCAAACAGGTTTCCAAATGTGCCAGCGACAACATATCCTTATAAGTGTGCCTGCTCTGGTTTCATTTACATAATAGTAGTAGTATGTGTTTTAGTGTTTACATTTCATTTTAGGATTTCAGCATAATGAAGCTTTAGTGCACAAGGCGGAATGCACTGCAGTGAATCTATCTTGAAATGGACCCGTAGCAGGAAGTAGTGGGTGGATTTTTCCAAAACAAATCTTACAGTCCATCAGAGATGCTTATATTGGCGAAGAAGATCTTCCATTGCAATGCATGGTTGGTGAGGCATTCTTCCTGTGCAATGGAGGATGCATGAATCCACTTTCTGTTCATTGATCTTACAATCTTGCAGAGGCAGCCAGGTTGGCAAAGATGTCACACATGAACCAGAGTCACTGGTACACTGATGATGGGGTTGGACTTTGGAGGTGCAACTGCCCTTCCATGACAACCTCCTCTCCATCCTTCGAACCCGAACCACAAGGGACAATTTGAGAATTCTGAGAGACTTTGTTAATAACCATGCATCCCCTGCTTTCTGGCAGGGCAGGTCCTTCAATGTGCCAGGTTTAGATATTGGACTGCCTCTCAAGTGTCACAAATTGTATTTATTTACTTATTCATTCATTTGTTTGAGGGGATTGTGCAGTGCCATGATACCTCCTTCCAGACCGTCCCTCTCAGAAGGGACCCAAAATGTGAAGTGCTCAGCTCCCAGCTGCCCCTGAACCTTGCAACTTTAAATATGAAGCCATACTTTCTTAAACGTTGCACAATGTGACATGTAATTAATAGGCCTGGGCAGTGAACTCCACTCAGTTCGCAAAGTTTTGGAGTTCCGAAAAAACTCACGTAGCGGAGTCTTTCCTCACTTGCTCTCACAAACGTTAATTTTGAAAGCGCGAGTGTGGAAAATCCAATGCTAGACCACCTCCCAGTGAGATTTCTCAATGCGGACAATAGTGGATGGTTGTGACTGCTCGCGTTGGGAATCCATCCGTTTGCATTGAGAAAGATGCAGCTCGAGTGGAACATCTACTCCAGCAGCAGACAGAAGCAGCGCCTTCTTGCTCTGTGCATGGTGCCATTCACGCTGATTTTCCAGCGTGGGGGAAATATCCAGTGCTAAATATCAGCGTGAACGACGCAACCTAACGTACTTCGCCGCTTGCGGAACCCTGCGTAGCACGGTGGAGTTTTGGGGTCACTTCTCAGAGTTCTGTGAACTCCGCCCAGACCTAGTAAGTACAAGAAGAGAACTTTAAATATATGAACACATGAATAAGTAAATTAATAAATACATAAATAAATAAGTAGTCAGATTATACACCAACTAGAAGTAACAGCAGTTGGACTGGGCAAGCATGAAATTACAACTGGATAAAGTATTGTGATAGATTAGATAATTTCTACTCCAAAAATATCTCCAGTAATAATTTCTACAGAATAATTTGAATGCAGTAACTTTGATCAATGCTAGCATGTTGGCTGTATTTCAATTTTAAATGTTTCTCAAATTCATTTTTTAATCAGACGCGATTATCTGTAAAATATTATACTTTATTACCAGCTATTTGGGAACAGCTAGTGGACACAGACCCATGAATATGTGGTCAGCTATCTTTATCAATGTCGAAACCCTTGTGATGTCAATTGTTACCAACGTAAATTGTTAAAGGTTGAAATTATTGTATACGCATGTTTACTAGTCAAAATTAGCAAACACAAGGAGATGATAGACGGAGCGATGAAACTTTTCAGACACTCACCCAGTCACGGATCTGGGTTGAATCCATCATTGTTCTTTAGCTCACTTCGCCAGTTCAGATCTAGCCATATGAAAATCAGTCTTGACCTTGTGCGTCATGGGAACAGTCCAGCCGGAACTGCCAAGCCAGGTCTTCCCGGGACCCGAAACAAGCATCCTGGGACCGGTTTCGGTGTAACACCCCTCATCAGCCAGTCTATTTCAGGAATATTCAGTAGAAAATATCACTGAATCTGAGAACTAGACCTGGGTTTATGAGGACAATTATTTATAGCCATAATATACCATTTTTAAAGAGGAGGGCAAAACAATACCATTGTCAGAAATAAAGGGTAGAGCGCCGATGAGAAAGGAGAGAACAAAATATTGATGTGGAAAAAGAAACATGAGGACAAAGTTAATGGTGATCTAAAAACAGGCAAAATAGACGCAGAGAGCACAGCATGCAGTAGTGGGTGATGCAAAACAAATACATGAGATTGTGGCTGTTGATTATATTGAGGGAGAAAATTAAAACAATTGACGCGCTAATAGACCAAGCAATCAAAATATTCAAGACTCTCAAACAAGGTGAAAATTATGAAGGTGCAGAAGAATAGAACTTAGAAACACTTCCCTAATATGGGGCACTGGTTTGCAGTTGTGTGTTTCAGGAGCAAAACAATGGGTGTGCACATCAGCACAAGTCAAACAAATAGCAAATAGTTTCCAAAAGATCCTCTCTAACATCAGTCTTTGTTTTCTTCTGAACCCCCTGGCTATCAATTCCCCAATCAGACCCAATAATTTTTTTTTACACTCATCATGTATAATGAAGAGAGGTGGAAGATTCAGGATATAAGGAAAATAGTTTGATCATTTATTTATATTTCGAAACATTGTTTCATATTCAAACGATACGATATAATAGTTTTAATCCGTAGAAACATCCCACCGACCAGAAGGGCCGGTCAGGACATCCCTTTCTCTCTGCCACTCAGATCCATCTGACCAATGCCCTCTGATGTCACACTTCATTACAGAGGGACAGAATGGCTTAACATCATTCACTATAGCACTCAAGACACTTCAGTAGTCTAGAACGAATTACGCATCTCGTCCCTATCTTTCTCTTAGATCGGCACGCTGACCACTAACCAATCATCAAAGAACTTCCAATTTGTGTAGGTCAGACATTTGAGAATGATTGAACTGATGCAAGGATTACCAACCCTACAGGAACGTTCCATTAAAACGGATGCAAAGGCACTAGTTCTTGGGATCCTATGACCTCTAACTAGACTAATCTTACAATCTCTTCATAAAGGAATAGAGTTCAAAAACCAGGCTTTATGAATCAAAATTCCAGCTTAACTGAGTGAAGGGCTCTCTTTGTTCTGCCCCTTCTTCCAGGTAAATGGAACCTTCCAACATCAAGATCTCTTCCAGGATAGTACAATTAAATTGTTCAGCATTCTAATTCGATGTATTTTTCTCTTCTAGGCTAATTTACGTATTAACTATTGAAAATCAAATGTAAAGATTAACTTGATCTCAACATTTTATTAATCAGATCAAACAGATTACAAATATAATGCTGCTTATCTAGTAAAATCTCCCATAAAAAGTAGTAGCCCTTGTGCAGCTGATAGTGTGCAATAGACATGTGCTTCAACATATAGATGAACTTTTTATAGGCCTATAGTATTTGCCCAAATCTTGAGGAATATGTGGCTGTAAATGATCAGAGATGACCAATGATGCTGTCTATCCAAGTACCTTGTGGTAGTAATAGTCTCCTTCTTGGGTCTAGTGAAGGCGCGTTGTCATAGTAACAGATTCGAGGTCAGATCCATAAGATTGTCAACGCTCTGTATCTGGAGTGACAGAGGTCAAGGCGTACATGGCCCTTTACATCCTCATTGCACTGTGATGGAAGAGGCCATGTACATGTTGATCACTGTTGAAACTCACAGTCACCAAGAGCAGACATAGTTCATTTTCAACTTTCAATAACAAAGCACACACTAAGATAAATTAAGAATTTGTCTGAAGTTCAGAAAGGAGTTATGATTATTGGCCATTTATAGTGTAATGGATTGGTGTTTCTGTGGCACTTTCCACAACTTTTGTGAGTATTAAAGCAGTTTTCTTGGTGATCCACTTCCATTATTTATGAAGCACTTATTCTGTCTAGTATTGTCGTGAAGTGCTTCTGTTTGCAGATATGTCCTAGATGCCCTTCAGAGTTGATGGTTGAAAAAATGTTTTTTGTAGTTTGATCAACTTGGGGCAGGTTGGATGAGGTGTGTAAGGATTGAGTATATTGCACCCTGTTGCAGTTTGGAATATTGAGTGCAGTAGTTTTGTGATAACTTAATATTTCATCCAAAATATTTTGGATACAAATATTGAAGGATAAGTGCATATAAAGAAGTATAAATGTACTTAATGCAGCGTTGTGATTGGTCTGAGCACCGTGGTTCGGCACTCGGCCAGGGAAGGGGGGTCTGGGCATGTTCTCCACGCAGGCTCTAATGCAGCGTACATGGAGAACATGCAAAGTGTGCATGACTGTTTGGCCGGCCCCAGAGGGCATAGATTTACACGTTGGGTGTAGATTTTCTCCTTTTCACTCCAGTTGGCATTATTTGTGTGAACAACCACAATCTATGACACTTCGGTCCCACATCACAGCCCCAGTCAATCAATCAATAAACTTTTATGCGATTTTCTGGTACATCGTATACACTGCCATCTGCCAGACAGACGCCTGCTAGAGCTCTTCTGTGGTGCTGTCTTAGGACGATAATACGAATATGTATAAGGATCATAAACATAACACGTCCATCGCAGAGTTTATGTGTGTAATTACTCCTGGTTATGTGTGGTGGATATTAGATGTGTGTGCCTGCCATAAATGATGTCAGCTCGCTGCACTCACGTTTCCCCCTGGGTGCAGTTGAACTTTTGCCTTCTCTCTTCTCATCATCTAATCGTTTTGTCTTGAGAAACATTGCAAGACGCGTGCTGAGTTTTTCTGTGTTAAGTCGTTGTCAGGGGAATGGGCTCTTCTGAAACACAGGTGATTGGTTTCTGTCTCGTCTTTTCACGTTTCATTTGTCTGTTTTTAGTCCTTACTCACTCTGTAGGTATTGCTGAGGAGATTGCTAAGTTACACTATATTTCTGTCCAAGTGCAGCACGTTATCCGGCTCTATACTTTTCGGGCGAAAAGCGACGATAATATTATCGCATTGTCAACAAGGACACACTAGCGCGTGTTTCCTTGCCTTAGCGCCCGGTGTCAGAGCGCCTCCCATCGCATCATTAATGAGATGCAAAGGAGGCGTGCCTGACAAAACTCCATGGGAAAATATTGCTAACCCAGCTTCGCCATATCATCATCGAGGGGTAGCGATATTTCAAATCGCATTAACTATGTCTTAACGCAGGAATTTAACCTCTGTTAAATTCCTGACTAAGGCATACCTAACATGGGGGCGGATTGTGGGGCTAAGGCCAAAGGGCCTTGTCATCAAGTTATTGCCGTTTTCCATGGAACATCGCTGGAAACCAGCGATGTTCCATGGAAAAAACCCTATCGCTGGAATATTTATTGCCATAGCGCTAAGCGTTGATAATACAGCACTAGCTTGGCGATATATTCCAGTGATAGCTGGCGATAATTTAAAGCGCGCTCAGCAATGATTATTGCTGGGGCTTGATAATATGCCCCTAAATTTCTTGAACAAGATACTCCTCTCAGGGCTTGACTGTTGCACAATTAAACCCTGCCTATCATGTAGAATTTAGCCTTCACACACCAAATGCATACCTTTTCGTATATGTGCCACTTTTCCTCGGAAACATTTCATGTTTTTGAGAACAGCTGTTTCAAGGGGGGGACTGTGATGCTGAAACTAAGGGCCCGATCACGACTTTTGGTGCAGCAGTGCAGCACTGCCACACTTCGTATCTGCCAAAGACGGAGTCAGGGCCGCCCAGTTTCCTCATGTCTGATGGGTTGTTTTTTGGCAGTCCCACGGCAGTGCCTCAGAAAATGTTGTGCCCCCCTGCATTCATTCACATGGTGTGATGCACCATGGGGCCTAACCCCCCTTTGTTTCCTCTCCACCTCAGTATTCATGGTGGTGGACCTGCCATGAAAACTGTGGCAGAGAGGATACTCGTATTATGCTTTGCTGGGACCGCGGCGGCCCGCCCATCATATTGCGACCTCAAGACCGCCACACCACTGCCAGAGAATGGTGGTTCCCCGGCGGCATCGGCAGTCCCAGGGCGGTCTGACCACCCAACTTGTAATAGGGTGGTTGGACCACTGGTGCGGCAGTGGCTGGCCCCCGGCCACTGTACCACCATGAATCTAGCAGTCCTTAGACCTCCAGACTCGTAGTTTGGACCTCAGCCTTGATTTGTTGACATAGTCTGCCTCCATGTTGTGACAGGCTCCCATTTTTTTCTATGGGAGTATTCCTTTTCCTCCACCCTCTTTTTTTCCATTATTAAAATGAGTGTCCGATACCCCTGTATCTTTCCTTGTTATTTTTTCCTCCACCTCACCTACCCCATCTTTTGTTCTCTTGTGAGGTGCAGGCAGAACAATCTGGCAGAGGGAGCAGAAAATAGGAGACTGTATACCACCTCCCAGAGGACACTGGTTTGTTCAAAAGCAGAGACAGGAATAATGATGTCCAGCAGGTGGCGCTACATGGCCCATGGCTGCATCCTATGGCATCTGGGGGCGGCTGCTTTTTTCCTCTTCACCGTAAACTCACATCTTTTTTCTCATACGGCTTTCTTCTTCTGCTTTGTCTGTTTCTTTTTATTTTCACCTCTTTCCCACCGACTCCTATTTTTAGGTCTGGCATTAGCCAAGTCCTTCTTTTAAAAAAACAAGTGGTAAATGATGCATAAAAAACGTATTTTCATGCTATGTTACGTGTGAATAAAAATATTTAAACCACAAAAAAACAAGTGCTAGATGTCTCATTTACAGGGGCTTTCAATCAGCCCTCTTCATCCATTGGTTAGCTGTACTGTCATTCATGTTTTTCTTCTGCCCGCCACAGGATACAGTGTGGGGCATAGGGTCAGGCCACTTCAGCCATTTGCTTATCTGACTGTGAGTGACAGCCTTCTGATCTACATAATGTGCACATCCGTACTATAATTAGTCCCCTTTGGTGTCAAAGACTACTGGTGCACTGTGTGCTTTTACAGAAAAAAACAGCTACATTTTGGCTTTCAGACTAGCTTGTTCTCAAACAATGCTTGTCTTCTTGCAAAACACACTGACAAACAAAATAAGCATTGGCAAAGTCAAAAGGTCAGCAACCAAAGCCAGGCCACTTGTCCAACACTTGTGTTTTTTAGTGTCAATTGTAAAAGAAACCCAATGAATGGAAAATGTGAACTCTATGTTGGATCAAATTAGAGAAAATGGTAGCTCTGCTGGGAGTTTAAAGGGAGACTTGTATGTGTGGTCACATCTATCCCCGTCTTACCCGAATCAGGAGTGAGAGGCATTTTTCTTCCCAGCATGGTTTGAATAGGCTGCGGCGACCTGTCAAAGCTCGAAGTCTAAACAACCAAAGCAGTGAAAAGAGAAATGCATTTCCCACTGAAACGAAAACACACGAAGTGCATTTTAATTAACTCCCTCACACATAATCGGAATGCCCTCCATTCATGTCTCAAGAGCTCAAAATGGAGGAGGTGACGACAGAAATCCTGGCAGGCTGCCAAAAGTAATGTCCCCAATTCCACTCAATAACTGGTATACATGAAGCTCTTTTTCTCACTCTCAGTACCCCTGTGGAAGAGCTGAGAGAGGGGAGGATTTGGAGTCTGTACTAGGTTGAACAGAATACAGTACAGTGTAGTTGGTGATCTGTGTTGTTTGAATGCAGTTTCTATACCTCAAAGAGGGGTGTTTAATAAAATGCTGGCATTAGTATTGTTTTTTCTAAAGACTCCCTAGTTAAGAGGTCTGTCTTAGGGAAAAACAAAAGTGTAGTAGAGTCCGCCATCAAGTGACAGATCTGCTGTCATAGTCTTTAAGGTCTTGTCTAAGAAAAAGCATGCACTGTCTCCTGTCAGATCTTTTTCTATCTTACATTGGACTTGAGGCCGCTCATTAATTACCATTGGTTGGCTTTCTTGTCACTCTCATTTGCTTGTTTCTTATTTGTCAGGTTCCTGAGGCTTCCTTTCCCTTATTGTGGTTGTCCCTTCCCTGAATAAATTATCTGAATTACTTGTATTCTTCCAATGCACATTTCTTTACTGCTTCATTTTTTAAGCACTCTTCAAGCGTGCATGTGTTTTAACCTGACTCCCTCGTTTACTTTTTCCCCCTATGTGTTCCTCACCCGGTTCTAACACTCACCTTCTCTTTTGTTTTCTGTGACTTGCCACAGCCTCTAAGCCTTACCCACTGTTGTTCATATACTTGCCACATTTTCAACCATTGTCTGTCTGCCTGCCTTCAGCTCTGACCTCTGTTGTCCTGCTTGCCCCAGCCCATCCTGCTGACTGCCCTTTGCCCATGCCCCTCCTGCCAACGCCATTGTCTGTGTTCTTGCCCACAGCCCCTCCATCTGTGTTCCATCCCACCCACTCTCCATTGTCCACCTGCTCTCCCCAGACCCTCTCAACCACTCTTCATTGTATGTGTGCTCCCCCATCCACTCTCGACAACGCTCTCCCCCACCCGTCTTTCTCTCCCATCCTATCTCTATCCATGTTGTCTCAGAGGAGCACATGACTACTAAAAAGCAGTAAAATAAAAAAATGTATCAATGCTGGCCATGTCTTTTTAGATTTTACCTGCATCGCACTTTCTCTTGTTATTAAAAAAAATAGCTTGAAACAGGCTTAGAGCCTGCCCAACCTTTACCATTGGTTGGCTCCAACATCACTCTTCTTTCCATGCTTCTTATTGGTCATACCCTCCTGCTAGGCTAGGCTTTGTCCTGGTGCTTTGTGTGTGTCCATGCCTTGGAGCATGGACCAAGTACAGCTTCCTGTCTGCGACCAGTATCCTTCCACTGGCTGCAGGCACCCTATGTTTTGCTTTTTTACATGCACTTTATGAAAGTGCAAATGTCTGCAGTTCCTCTACCTCACTCCCCCTTTCCTCCTTTTGTTGCTGCTCCCTCCCTCGTGTTGCTTTCCTCTGCCATCCTCCAGCTGTTCATTGTTCACACTGGCCATCCCTCTTACCACTGTCTGTGGTTTGTTCAGCACCCCCCACCTTCCTCTGCTCTCCATACCTCTTAAGGGGAAAAAAAGCACTATGAAGCAGTCATTGCTGGGCCCATCAAAGCCCTTTTTTTCCTTTAAGCCATGTTGCACAGCAGCTTATGTAAAAAAAAATTGACATATCCAATAGATCTTGCATAGGCAAAAACTGTTGACTTTGCCAAGGTTTGTTGTATTAGTTTTTGCCATGCTGTACAGCAGGAGCGGTGCTGTACAAGATGAGTACAAAACATTGCCAAAGTCAACAGCTTTCGTGGGTTAGAACAGTTGTCTTTGCCAGTGCTTTTTTTTAACCCGAATTAGCTCCAGCCATGATGGAAGGAGTATTATTAGGTTAAATGATCTTTTGATGGGACCCTTTTTGAGGAGACACCATTGACCCCTATGTACTCAGATCTTTCAGTCAGCAGGAAGAGGTGGCAGCAGCAGGTAATAGGAGTTCCCACTAAAATACATTAAGAAAATGAGAACATTTAACCTCTGCCTACACAGGGAAGTTAATTTTAGCTCCAATGAACTGACGTCATCATGGAATATGATGTTTAATCCTATTTTGGCCGAGTTCCCAATGCCCTCCAAGGCAGGGAGTGATCACTAGCCGTATTGCTATCCAAAGTGTCTGCCCTGCGTTGCACCCTCTCTTTTACCCTACTGGTGCAGTCTCTTCCATTCACTTCTGCAGCTACAGTCTCTGTTTCCCTCTCAAGAGCTTCTGTGTATGCAGTGTCTCGGACGCCCTCTCTATTTCTAGCTTTTATGTCCTTTTTCTCTTATTCTCTCTGTCATGAGTTCTTATCTCATTCTCTATATCTCCCTTTTTCGCAATCTCGTTTTCACCGTCTCTAAACATTGTGGCCCTCCCTGTCTCTGCTTTACTCACAGTCTCACTACCACCCTCCTTGCTAATGTTGTCCTTCTCACCCTTGTAACGGTGTAAAAAATTGTAAATTGATACTTGTATAGCGCACTACTCACCCGCAAGGGTCTCAAGGCGCTTGTACGAATACCGCTGTGAAACCCATCCTGGCTTTCCCTGTGAGGCGTCCACTCCTGGGGACCCCCAAGGTGGAGACCAGGCATCCTTAGCGCTGTGGGGGCCGTTGTGGAGATTAAGCAAGCTATTGCCCAGAGTTGCAGAGTGGGACTCCATGAGTGGAATAGGCACCAAGGCGAGAATGATCAGGTCCGTGGAATTTTGAGCCCAAGACCCGCCAAGGCGGGGAATTGAACCCTGGTCCCGGGCTAGACCTCTGCATCAGGGTCTGCCGCTCTAACCATTGAGCCACACTTCTCCACTCACCGGTTGTTTTTCTTTCCTATCTCTCGCAGCTGGTCCTCTTTTCCTCTCTCCTTTTCTCGTTCTTCCTTCTTGTTTCTCTTTCTGTTTATCTCTCTCTATATATATCCGTCCATATCTCTGCATTTATTGCACGCTCTGACTCTGCTTTTGTGGAAGACTCCTCCTCCACTCCTGTTTTTTCTCTCTCGCTCTCTCTCTTCTTCTCTCTCCTTGCTTTCTCTCTCTCTCACTCTTTCTCTCTCCTTCTCTCTCCTTGCTTTCTCTCTCTTTCTCTTGTTTCCATCCCGCACCCTGACGCTGCCCCGTCTCACCACTTATGGAGTTTCTACCTATAGACTGAGCCTAGTCACATGTCACCAGGGCACAAGGCCTAAAAAAAGAAGTGGAGGGACGCTGGCGTCAGGATAGTAAGTGACGTCACAAAAGGTGGCCTGCACCATCAGACTCATTGCTTCCCCTCGTTCACCCCTTAGATGCGAATGCATCAGAGAAGCCAGAGAGTGAGCAGCGTTCTGAATGAGCTCCGATCCCGCCCCAGAGAGGCCAAAGAGTGAATGTGTGGCTCCATTTGCTTCAGTTATCGAGCTCCCGGAAAAATAAGTGGGAGGACGCCGTCCACCCGCGAGGTAACCCGACTCGAGCCTTGCATGTCACCCACTTCTTACAGACACCCCAGTCACCCACTTTCTACAGACACAATTTCCCTCCATTGCCCTTACCAGCGCTCCATCTCTGTCCAACCCTCACAGGAAGTAGAGCGGTTCATTGTGGTTTGGAAGGGGGTGTTCGATTCAAAGGCAATTTCTTCAATTACATTGCAAAGTAGAAAAGCTTCGCCTATTACACGCATGCATATTACTAAGATGGAAGAAGATTTGATATGGTTGAGCTTTTGTCACTGTTAATAACGTCCCTTGTCTTCCTTTCAGGTTCCCTGGAATGCTGACCCAGACCCCTGTCTTTCAAAGTGATGGAGCCCTTGGCGAGACATGACTGGCAGCTGTGATTGACAAGGACCTCCCTCCTTAGCTGGGAACGGATGAGTGCCTGACAACGAATGGAGTAGCAGAGTCTTGCTGATGGCGCTGTTATGAGAAGCAACCGATGCTTCATAAATTCACTGTAAATAGATATGGCATCTGAACACGACATTTTTGATGAAATTGTCCCCTACCTTTAGCAGGTCCTTTAGTTGGTCTCATTTTCAATGTACCTAAGTTGTCAAGTAAGTTTGAGATGGTTCTTGGACCTTAATAATTTCCCCAATACCTGGAATGGCATTTCACACATGAACTTAAAGGTCACTAGGAAGGGAAGCCTGCTTGAAATTACACCCCAAAAAGAGAAGGTGTGCATGCTTTGGGAGTCAAGGGGAGGAACTTTCCTTTAGGAATAGATCCTACAAATTCTTTCTAGGCCTACTGGTATAGCTGGGACATGAAGAATTTCAAGTTAATGGTTTCTAGGGGTTCCATGTTTACAATCCTGGAAGATGAGGCCTCAGAAAGACTTTAGAAGCACCTTTGTGATAGGCTGCAAGCAAGGCACACACATACACATGCGCGTATAGAATTCCTCATGAGAGGAACCCTCATTTCCATTGGGTAAAAGTCCAGGCTCTAGCGTAAGTGTCTCAACGTACTTTCTGCCATCCCTCTTCAAGAGAGCTTGGCACCCGGGATCCCTGAGCTAAGAGGAGGGTGTTCTCTGTAATCACAAGACACCGTGTTCCGTATGGGGATGTTGTGGTCACGACAGAGAAGAAATTCAGGATACGAGAAGAGGAATTTCTCTGCCTAGAGGGAGTTTTAGACTCCTCACCCTTTTTTACTGGAGAAAGTTAAATAAAGCAGAAGGTTGGAAGAAAGAGGGAAAATGGTTGTGAGCCAGTGGAGGTCAGAGCTAGTTGGTATGGGGAAATTAGATCTTATGTCCAGTCACTTTTTGCAACCCAAAGGATATGAGTGGTATATGGAAGGATCTACAAAGTAATATTAATCCCTCCAAGATAGACCCTGAACAGTTTTGCTTCACTTACCATCAAACGTGACAAGCTGAGAATCCCAACTTCTGACCGGAAAATAATAAACGAGGATTCCGCTAGACAACTCTTGATGGTAATACTGTTTTTAATAAAATCACATTACTGGTTTGAGCAGCTTCCTTAGTTACTTTGAATGGATATATACTCTCCAGGCATCGACCTTTGCGTTAAATGTTCTTCCCTGATTGGTGGTATTTTTGGTGACTTGGAAGTTATTCGAAACGTGATTGGATGATTGGATCATTGTCATGAATGAGCTCTTAGGTCACCATGGATCTTTGGGAGCAATCCTTCTACCTACAGTGAGATACAACGGGTCACAATATTCGTCTTTGGGGTAATGGACAAACAAGGTCCTTACATTCCATCGTCAACTAAATTGGAGTTTCACTGCTGAATCAAGGGCGAATCAAAGAGATGGGCCTCCCCTGAGCACAGTGAAAACACGAGGGACATTTTTTGTGGAACTGGCAAGACCAATTTAGACAGAACGACGACTCTTTTGTCAAGTTTGATCCTGTTTGACCGTTTGCACATGAATGGATTCCACATTGACCCTCACACTTTGATGCCTGGGTCCATTATGCAACATCTCGTAAGCGCATCACTCCAGTGCTTGGCAATGATGGCATTCCAGGGCTATGTGTTCACCATGCTTCTGCTGGTCTGCGCCCTGAAGCATTCTGGGACACTCTCTATGGACACGGACCAATCCTTGGAGTCTAGAATGGCATCTACTGGTGGCGGACGCGTAAAACGGGGCTGGGTGTGGAACCAGTTTTTTGTGGTCGAAGAGTACACTGGCACGGAGCCACTCTATGTGGGAAAGGTGAGCACTTTTGTTTTGTTCCATCCTCTGCTCTGTTGGACTCTCATGTCCCAGATTGCACCATTCTTTAGTCACCAGTTGATGTAAATGTTTGTAGCTTTTATAAACCAGAATTCTCCATATCGCTGTAAATTGTATGTATGAAAAAGTGTTCCCAAGGAGTGTTGTGCAGGTAACAGTTATTAGACTGACCTGATGTTATCAGTGTTTGAATGGGTATCACAGAATCTTGCATTATTTATTAGTACGTTGGAAATTCTCATAAAATCTTCTATTAATGGTGTTCTGTGGGCACTGGCATGGTTTTCAGTTAGTAATATGGTATGGATCATTGTCACCACTTGTATTTGTTCATTATGGGAATATTGGTAAAATGTTTACATTAACAGAGTGGTCTGAATTTCAATAATGTATTTCATGTGGTGTGCCCTTTGGTGACGTTCAAAGTTTACTGTGCTCAGAAAACATATAGCATTACATGCAGCTTAACATAGGGTGTGCCAAATTAGCGTAGTTTGCTTTCGTGTAATTGAGTGACATATTGTGAAAATTATCTCAAAGTATGAATAATCATGTGAAATGAAAAATTCATCATGTAGTGCAATATTTTGTCGTGAAATGCGTTCTTCCTTACATTTCACGATAAAAAAAATTTGCAGAAAAAACATTTGCAGCAAACAACAGCTGCTTCAGTTCTGGGTGTATACACTGTTCCACTGCACCTGCACTATAATTTTGAAGCAAACGCCAGCAAATTAACACGGTGTGTCATAATGGCATAATTTGGCGAATTTTGTGTAACAAAAGTTACGCGAAATTCCCGAAATTATGCAAATTATGCCAGCAGTCTACGTTTTCCCCGGCCTAAATAGCATCAAGTCAAAAGTTTGCCTTTATCAGCATTGTGTGGGTCTTTGTAACTTTTCAAAGCAATTGTGTGGATTGGGTTTTGTTTACATGTCGTTAGGGATGTACCATGAACAGCATATTTAAAGTATTGTAGTAACCGCGGTAGAGTGGATATTCTATATGGCCGAGATACCCGCCACCCCCTCTCAACACACTCCCCAAGGATGGGAAACCGGAAACAGTTCTGAACTTTTGGAAGACGGGAGGGAGTGACCCTCCCGGCCGTATTTATTAAAAATATGAAACAAAATTAAAACATTAAAATAACAGTTTCATATTATGTACAATTTCATTACCACAATGCGATGTTTGGCTAACCTTAACATATTCTCTAATACAAAGGTTCTCCTAGCCGAACTAACATCCTACAAAACATTAACTTGAAATTTTGAAATTGTACATCCTAACGTTTAAGGGCCAACGGCAAGGTCGTAACCGGTGTCAAGATCCCTAAACCAGAAATATCCCCCTCACTTGTGAGGGGCGACCGCACAGAGGTGTACCTCAAGTGCAACTACCAATTTCCCTTGACTTGACGGGGGCCCCAATAAACTCGGCGCCACTTAAAGGTCGTCCGAGGACTCGTGTGAGGTATCTAGAAGGTAGCGTAGACCCCCTCCCAAACCCCACACAACTTACCACATCTGCCGTCGCAGATATCCTGGCCCCGGGAAATTCCCCAGGAGGGGGCTGTAGCCCCTCCTACCCAGGAAGGGGCCTTGACCGCCTTTCCTTTCCTTTCGGCGTCCCATCCTTAGAAGGGACCGCCTACCCGTTGAGGGGCCAATGGCCACCTCCCTCGAGCGCTCCCATCCGTAATGGGTGACGCCCACTCATAGGGATCTACCAATTAGTGCTCACCGATCATGACCTTACCGCCCGACCAAAAATAAATACGACAATTTAACTAAAAATCACTCAATTACAAAACAACCATAACCATTACATGTATGATTACTGATCAATACTAGAGCAGAATTACTTTATTTGAAAACATACTGTAGCTGACCATTCTTTATTGCATACTCAAAATAACACGACAATCACCACAACCTGCAAGAAATAGAATTACCACATCAAAACTTTATCCAAAACAACTGGCTGTCCTCAGGGGCTGGTGGGTGGGTCAAAATTGGCTCTTCGTTCCGTCTCGAGCTCACGTGCAGCGAGGGGGTGCAGCTTCAGAGCACAGGAACAAGAGGATGCGTTCTTGGCTTGTTGCTCCTTTTATCCGTCTTCAGGGCGGGCGTAAACCCGCCCCTGCCTGCCCCTAAGGGCGTGGCCGGCCGCGTCAGTGTCTAGGCCAGCCCACTCTAGGGCGGGAAAAAACGCGCCCCGGCTACGCCGCTTTGGGCATACCAGCCGAGGCTCGCCTCCCGCCCAAAAATGGCTTCCCGGGGGGATCGTGGTACTCAACCATACGTTCGGGGGGACCGAATGGTCGCCCCTTTCCATATGGCCGAGATACCCGCCACCCCCTCTCAACACACTCCCCAAGGATGGGAAACCGGAAACAGTTCTGAACTTTTGGAAGACGGGAGGGAGTGACCCTCCCGGCCGTATTTATTAAAAATATGAAACAAAATTAAAACATTAAAATAACAGTTTCATATTATGTACAATTTCATTACCACAATGCGATGTTTGGCTAACCTTAACATATTCTCTAATACAAAGGTTCTCCTAGCCGAACTAACATCCTACAAAACATTAACTTGAAATTTTGAAATTGTACATCCTAACGTTTAAGGGCCAACGGCAAGGTCGTAACCGGTGTCAAGATCCCTAAACCAGAAATATCCCCCTCACTTGTGAGGGGCGACCGCACAGAGGTGTACCTCAAGTGCAACTACCAATTTCCCTTGACTTGACGGGGGCCCCAATAAACTCGGCGCCACTTAAAGGTCGTCCGAGGACTCGTGTGAGGTATCTAGAAGGTAGCGTAGACCCCCTCCCAAACCCCACACAACTTACCACATCTGCCGTCGCAGATATCCTGGCCCCGGGAAATTCCCCAGGAGGGGGCTGTAGCCCCTCCTACCCAGGAAGGGGCCTTGACCGCCTTTCCTTTCCTTTCGGCGTCCCATCCTTAGAAGGGACCGCCTACCCGTTGAGGGGCCAATGGCCACCTCCCTCGAGCGCTCCCATCCGTAATGGGTGACGCCCACTCATAGGGATCTACCAATTAGTGCTCACCGATCATGACCTTACCGCCACAGGCCGGATAGTTGACCGGCTATCCGGACCCCCCACACTCTCCTACCTAAAGGTCATGTCTTAAAGTCCCCAGCCAAGCTATCAGGTCTCCTATGAGTAACTCGTTCCCCACCCGGGACAAATGAACACCATCACCCAAATACATACTGTCCCCTTTCATACAACCATGCGAAATAGAATGCAGTGTACTTGAACGGAACAATCGACTCACTTTATTATTAATCTTCCTTACTGAATGATTCAGAGCAGAAACTGAAAGAGCCCCCCGCCACACTTTTCGCGGGATCATATGGGACCATGCGATTGTGCACCCTGGAACTCTTCTCGCTAACCAACTTACAGTGGAAAGCATTGCCTCAAGAAGTAGTCGTCTACCAGTGGACACCAAATCGTTGCCCCCAAGATGTACTATGACTATAGCCGGCGGTGACCTCGTCCGCCCTAACAAACCCTCAAAAAATGATTGAAACTGGTCAATACAGAGCCCGCCCTTTCCGTAGAAGGACACACTGTACCCGTATTCCCCAGCCACGTGAATCATGTCACCTGCTTTGAATACGTCCGCGGCCCGCCTCACGTATGAGTGGCCCACGACCCACACCTCCTTTTTCACAGCCGGTGATGTCTGACCGCTGACCCGGTGTTGGGTCGACTGCACAGTCCGCCCCGCCTCATAGGCTTGCGCAACTGAAAACCAAACAAAAACAAGAAGCGTGAGTACATCATTACAGCTTCACAACATGTGCAATCGCACATACCTTTTATAACAGTTCGAGGACCAACGCCCCACACGTTTGACTTGTTCGACATTCAGACCCCTGGCTGTAGCCTCTGTAGCAGCCCCTATCCGAAAGGAATGGGTCCCAAACTCGCCGGGGTTCAAGCCCGCAGCGGAAATTGACATCGCAAGCACCCGCTGAAACTGAAACCTCGTCAGTGGGGTGGTGTCAGCGTGTCTCAACAAGGTCCCCCCCCATGATGCCACCCTTTGCGCTAAATATTCCTCTACGCAACTTACCGGGCACATGGAGGACCCGGGAATCCTTTGTATGATTATGCAGTCCCCCATCGCACCCTGGTCGGTCTTGGACTTGACAAACGAGATGGACATTGTCTCCCCCCTGACCTGAACGTGCTCTCGGCACAGTCCCCCCGTCACATCCCTCTTGTTCCTCGCCACCAATTCGCTTACCCGCATAGCCCCATGGAATGCCAGCGCAAAAGCGGCTCGGAATAACACTGATTCATACTGGGATGAACATGTTGAAGGGGGTACAGATAATAACAGGGCCAGCCTATCCAGACCTATCGGGCGCCTTTCATCTACTTTGCGACCCTCAAGGCGTTGCCACCCACGTAGCGCTTTTTGTACAACGAAAGACGCTGTCGGGTCCTGGATCCCGTAAGCCCTTGCCACAAAGGAAATGGCTGCCCGATGCCTCTGGGCCGTAGCCACAGATTTGCCTGCCTGATGTAAAGACAGCAGGAAATTTACTACCCACTCCTCCTGGCCCCAAAGCTCCCCACCAGCAGTCCCCAAAAAGGCCAAATAGGAACGGAACGCCCCTTCATATGCCTTCCTTGTCCTGGGTGCTAAACTCTCTCCCACGAAGTTTCGTAGTTCGGGGCACCGAGAGACCAGAGAGCTTCGGGAAAGGGTGCCGCCTCCGGGTCCGCTGTGGGCAGAAAACCCCAGAAGGCCTGCATACGGAAACGAGAAAGCGCATCAGCCGCTTGGTTCATCACCCCCGGCACATGTCTCGCCTTAACTAGGACATTCAATTGCAACAATTTCTTTGAGCAGCCTCAGGATCCACTTGCATCGTGCCGCCTGGCTATTGATACACTCAACCACGGTCATGTTATCCGACCAGAATACCACAGAGTGATCTCTAAACCCCTCCGGCCAAGTTTTTAGTGCCACCAGGATGGGGAACAGTTCAAGAAAAGCAATGTTACTCGTCAGCCCACCCTCATGCCACCATGACGGCCATTTTCGAGCTGACCATTGTGTGCCAAATATGGCGCCAAAACCAATGCTTCCTGCCGAATCTGTCCACAGGCCCAGCTCCTCCGAGGACACCGCCGGTTTGTTCCAGACCACTCGACCATTGAAATCCGCCAGAAATGCCAACCAAATGCGCATTTCCTGGCGAACCTCGGCCGAGAGCCTCGTGCGATGGTGACCCTCCTTCAGGCCGACCATGGCCTGAGCGATCGAGCGAGAAAAGGGGCGGGCCATCGGTATTACTCTCAGGGCAAAGTTCAGCTGTCCCACCAATTGTTGTAATTGCTGCAACTTAACCTTAGACTGACTAATACACGTCTCCAAGGATGCCCTGAACTTGAGCACTTTTTCTCTTGGTAAACGAAAACAACCTTCATCCGAGTCGAGCTCGATCCCCAGAAACTCCAGGCAAGTCGAAGGACCCACCGTCTTACCGGGGGCCAATGGCACGCCAAAATGATTCATTAAGATACAAAATTCATTCAAGGCCTGACCACATTCCGGATCCCCGGCTGCCCCTAGAAACAAAAAATCATCGAGATAATGCATAACCTGATGAAACCCCGTCTTCCTTGTGAAGACCCATTGCAGGAAACAACTGAACTGCTCAAAATAGGCACAAGATATAGAGCACCCCATTGGCATACATCTATCCATGTAATAGTGTCCCTGAAACATGAAACCAAGAAGACGCTGATCGTCTGGATGTACCGGGAGCAACCGGAACGCTGACTCGATATCAGATTTCGCCATCAGCGCACCGGGCCCTAGGCGATTCAATATGGATACGGCCTCATCGAAAGATGCATACCGTACTGAACACACTGCCGGGTCTATCGCATCGTTTACGGAAAGACCCCGTGGGGCCGACAAATTATGTATCAGCCGAAACTCACCCGGGTCCTTCTTGGGGACCACCCCTAGAGGGGAACAAACAAAGTTAGCGACCGGTGGGACGTTAAACGGACCGGCGACTCGACCTCGAGCCACCTCTTTCCCAATCTTCTCCTGTACCACGGTCGTGTGTTGCAAGACTGATATTTGGTTTTTACATTTCGCTAAACCCTGAAACTCCCCCACTGGGATGCGGAAACCATACGAAAACCCGTTTCGCAACACCCCAGCGGAAGCGTGATCCGGGTATTCGCTGAGCCAAGGAATCATTGCCATGGTATCAATCGGAGTAGGTAAAGGCGCCCCTCGGACTATTTCAGATCTGTTTGGCGCCTCCTCTACCCCCGTTATCACCCATTTTGGCTCTGCACATGGACTCAGGATGGGACGCTTGCCCACACCCACTACATTCGTGTCTAAATTTGCATGACCCCTGGGGCCTCGTACATTTGCCTCTGTTAAAATTCCAACAACTCCCCTTTTTACCTGTGGTGCCGTTCGGCCTGGAGTGGACTTCGTTATTCGCGCTTGATCGAAAGGGGGTCCCAGCATATTGGCGGGAGGACTCCCCCACACTACTCCCTACCAATGGCAAATTCAACATACCAGTATCCGCCATTTTCGACCATGACACAGAATCGTAACAATCCCAAGTTAAGTTTTTATCATGTTCTTTCGCTTTTCTGAAAATATTATCGTAACAGAACCACTGATTGCCCCCATGTGACACAGAATACCCCATGATCCGTGACTGATAAATCGGCAATTCAGACAGCAATTCGGGCCTACGTTCGCCCAGAATGGACGTAAAAATCCCCCACGCCTTGCCCCAATTGCCAATGTTTTCATTTACCTTGAAGGCGGCCATCTTTGCGCGCCAAACACCCGGATGCATGAGCTCCTTTTGGCTCTTAACATATTCCATCTCATAATGATCGGTAAGCAACGAGAAGATGTTTACATACTCATCTGCCCATATCTTCTCCTTAATAGCTAGAGGGACATGTTGACCCAACTTTTCCCTTCGTGACGGGGCAGACTCATCCCTCGCAATCGGCAATGGCCGCTTACCTGAACCGGAAGCTGTATCTGCGGCTGAGCCTATCCCAGGTGGCTTTCCTCCTGCCGCGGCCGGCGTGATAACTGGCGATGCTGCCTTCGCCGCCTCCCTTGTTTCATGCAGTTGCCTCATTAAAACCCGTGCGTCATCAGCCGTGGCGCCCTCGTTATTTTTACCCAACCACGCTGCTAATTGTGCTGCCAGCTCGGGCGGCATATCCTCCCCGGACACGGGGGTGACCACCACGGGAATCGGATTCCCCTCCGCCGGCACCGGAGTTGGCTCTTGGAGAGGGGCACAGGGAACCGGGATGTCCCCTCCAGCTGCTCCCCTTCTGGGCCTCTTGCCTTTTCCTCCCGGAGCGGCTCCAGCCAACGGACGTTTCAGCCCCTCTTCGCCATCTTTTTCCGCCATCCGCTTCTTTAGGTCGGTCACCTCCTTCATAAGAACACGCAGCATCTGGTCGGTAGTCATTCGCTTCCCGACTTTCTTAGGCATTCTCCAACAGAGTATCTGTAAGACAAACAAGAAAGATTACCACACTCAAAATTGGCTCTTCGTTCCGTCTCGAGCTCACGTGCAGCGAGGGGGTGCAGCTTCAGAGCACAGGAACAAGAGGATGCGTTCTTGGCTTGTTGCTCCTTTTATCCGTCTTCAGGGCGGGCGTAAACCCGCCCCTGCCTGCCCCTAAGGGCGTGGCCGGCCGCGTCAGTGTCTAGGCCAGCCCACTCTAGGGCGGGAAAAAACGCGCCCCGGCTACGCCGCTTTGGGCATACCAGCCGAGGCTCGCCTCCCGCCCAAAAATGGCTTCCCGGGGGGATCGTGGTACTCAACCATACGTTCGGGGGGACCGAATGGTCGCCCCTTTCCATATATTTCCCATGGTCTTTGTTTGTGGCATTAATGGGGTTTCGTGGTGGTATTATTTAAATTCCTCATTAACAGCCTGGTGTGAATGTTGTTAAACTTTCATATTAATAATCTGTTGTGGGCCATTTAGTTTCCCAAAGAATGGTCTGGGATTAGCATTGTCATAGTTTTGAATTTACAATTCTGTGGAGAGATTCATTTTATAAATGTCTATGTCAATATATTCACAATTCAAGTGCGCTTATTTTACACATTTATATCCTTTTTTACTCACCCAGTTCCCATTCATGGTTTCAAAGTGTTCAAAGTGTGTGAATTAAATACATTTTACTATTGGATAAATGAAACCTACATAGTGGGCATATGTTTTCTTAGGAGCAAGTTTTCTTTTGTAAATAACGCAAAACATGTTTGAATGAACTTTGAGTTTCACCATTAAATAAAATGTGGGCACCTGAATTTGAAATTACTTTAAAACTCTCTGGCTGCCATTTTACCCCAAGTGTAGGGTCAGCAGAGGATTCCCCACCCATAATTCCAAAGGCATGTTTAATCTACCTCAAGAAAACATAAAAAATAAAAACAGGAATTAATGAAAATGTTTGCAGTTAAAAAATAGTTCAGTGTTTAAAGCCTTTAAACTTTTTGCTCCAGAGCATCTGCTTTTTTTGTTAGTGATTTCTGATAGATCCTACAGTGTGTTTGGAATGGCATGCTGAAGGGTAGAGAAAACTGGTGAATATTGCCTCTGAAAGAGGGGGCATTGGAGGTCAGATGCCACTCTGACTTAACTTGCGGCTTGTGGACTCTCTTTCCCAATGGCCAGACGCTTCTGGAAGTGTCAGTATCTTAATAACCTTACAGTCCTGTGAGATCAAAGGTTCCCATTCTGCTTTGTCCATTTATTCCCATGCTGGATTATGGGGCACATTAGGTTGTATGACGTTTCAACGCATGCTTTTACAACGCATGCCATTACGATGCAACTTTTACAACGCAAGTCGTTACAACGACTTGTGTTGGGGGGCGCTGGATAGTGAATAGCTTAATTTACTATTCCAACTCCAGTCACCGTGGATAGTAGGGAAGGTGTTGGATAGTAATTAAACTATTCCCTATCCTAGAGCGCCCTCTAGCGCAATTCGTTGTAATGACTTGCATTGTAAAAGTTGCGTCGTAATGGTAGTGCGTTGTAAAAGTTGCGTGGTAAAGGATGTTTCCCATGGACAGCCCTTCAGACCCTTGTCTGTCCACAAGGATCTTCTTATCTCCACAGGGTGGCGGTAATCATGATCCTGAATGGAAGCGGTGCCTGCTCAGGCACCGCCGTCAGAATCACGATGGCCATTTTCCACAGCCTTTTCATGGCGGTTTTACCGTCATGAAAAGCTGTCAGAAAGGGACTTTGGGGGCCCCAAGCAAGGCTGTCATCCCCGTTGGGCACTGCTAAGTGGCCAGGGGACACTTGTGGTGCTCCCCAAACATTTGAAAAATGCCTTTTTGTGCTGCCCTTTGTGCTTCAGCCCTTTGCCGAGGCGTATCGTAAGCTGCTGTAAAAAAAGGCAGTTCCGACTGCCTACAAGGCGGTCTGATCAAAATATGGTGAGTGAGACTGGCGACTCCTTGTCGGACAGTATCAATCCAACTTCGATGGCGGTCGGACGCTCGTCCGACCTTCATCTTATTGAGTGCCTATCTTCTGTCAAGCAAACTTCAAGCTTTCTTTGTGTTCTTTTGTGAGACACACTACTTGTGTGATATATAATTAACCACTGCTTTAGATGTTTAACTGTCACTTGTCACATTTAACTGCAAATACAAAGGACTAATATAACCCATTGTATTAACAAACATTGTAGTTGAACTTTGTTATCAAAGTTTACCTTTTACAGTTCAGTAGGCAGAAGGGGAGCAAAGGAGGGATGCAGACATGGTTATCTCTTCTGCAGCATATCTCACAATGCTCAAAATAGCCCAATGAAGCTGCAGTGGTTTGACCTTCATCATCCATCCATCGAAAATCATCTCATTAATATTATCTGCACTTCTTCAGAAGTGCACAAACCTTTTTGCCTACTTTTCCTTATTGCAGCCTGCTCACCGGATCATAGCCAGGGCCGACTACCTTACTTTTTTGAGGCTCTTATTCTGATTTATGTTGCCAGCATTCCAGTGACTACAGCTAAACTTACGAAATCCATCATGACTGACTTGATTTGATGCTCTCCAGCTCTGCCCTGACACCTGCTTGTTTGTGCCAAGCCTGCGCCTCCTTAACCCGAAGCCACAACATGCGCAACATGAAGGCATTGTCAGAATCCATCTATTGGTACATTCAGACTCTTATGGTGTGCATGTCTGGACTGGCCAGATTCTGCAACTTTTACCTCCTGATAGTTTTTTTTCTTCAGGCATGTGTTAAATGGACATTTAGGTTCAGATGTACGACCGCTTTTTGCAGTTGCAAATGGGAAATCGGCCCATTTGCAACCACAAAAATGGGTGTTAGTATGTACAAATGCTATTTTGCGAGTCAGTGGCTCCTAATAGCGAGTCAGAATGGTATGTACCGTTGTTTTACAACAGCTTTCGCTGTTGCAAAACACTCGCAATTTACAGCCTACTTCATGTAGGTGGTAAGCCACTCGCAAACGAGAAGGAATCCCAAGAAAACCCCTTCCCCTTTGTGAATGGCAGCAAAAATATTTTTGGAAGCAGGCAGTGGTCGCACAGACCACTCCCTTCACTTAAAAAATTAAACAGAAAAGTTTCATTTTTCTTTTTTCAATGCATCCATTTTCCTTTAAGAAAAACAGGCTACATAAAAAAAACTGCTTTATTTCAAAATAATCACAGACATGGTGGTCTGCTGACCCCAGCAGGACACCATCCCTGTGAGTGCTAGCCATTCCCAATGGGGTCACAAACTGCGACCTACCTCATGAATATTAATGAGTCAGGTCATTTTCGACCTCATTGGGAATCGTTAACAGTGTCTGAGACACTGTTGTGCATTCCATTTTGCAAGTCACAAATTGCATGTCACTAAATTTCGCAATTTGCGACTCGCAAAATAGAAGGGTTGTACATCTGGCACTTATAGTTTGCCTATTTATTGCTATTTTTTCTCAGTTGCATCTTAGTAGACCCTGTTAAATTGCAAATGTTGATGCAAAAAGTGTTCCCACCTTATGTATATGTTTCCAAAGACGCATTGCAAGTGTCACGTTTGATTCCACTTACCGAGTCATTAGAACTGCACCATGCTATTCCCTTACTTACTAAATTAGCAGGTACATGCATCAATATCGGCATTTGCGATTCCTTAATTGCAATTTTTAAGGAATCGCAATTAAGGAATTGCAAATGCCTATGCATTAAGAAATCGCTAAATAAATTGCGATTTTTTAAAATTCCTTAATTGCGATTAGCATTTTGCGAATCGCAATTAAGGAATCCCTTCTCATTCATTCCTATGGGCCTAGAGGCCCATAGGAATGAATGGGAAGACAACCTCAATTTGCGATTCGCAATTAGCTAATCGCAAATTGAGATTGCGATTTCAAGGGTGCAGGGGTGTCCAAAGGACACCCTGTTGCACCCCTGAAATCAAACAATGCACATATGTTGTGCATTGGGCATGTGTGTGCATGTGTGTGCACAACATGAAAGTTAAAAAAATGCACAAATTGGCATATTTCTAACATTTCGCAAAATTACCATGAGGTCCAACCTCATGGTAATTTTTTCTCTCTAATTGCGATATCGCAATTTTTTTCAGTTTCATGCATTGCTTTTAAGGAATCGCAAAATTGCGATTCCTTAAAAGCAATCGCACTTTAATAAATCGCAAAAATAGTGATTTCTTCACTTTTAGGATGATGCATCCCAATAGTGATTTGGGAATCGCAAACGGCCGAATATTGCGATCCGCACCGTTTGCGATTCCTAAATCGCTTGATGCATGTGCATGATAGACCTTTCAAACTGAGGGCTGGTAGGTAACCCTGGGCAGTGAACTCTGCTCTGTTCGCGGAGTTTGCTGAGTTTTTTGCACTCCGCCGAGCACACAGAGTTCCCAAAAACTAGCTTGCGCTCATCAGCATCAAGTTGGCGAACGAGGAGGAAAATACACCTCCCAGGAAGATTTTTCCTTGCTCGCGCTCGCCAAAGTCTAGTTGGTGAGCATGAGCGAGGAAAATCAACGTCCTGGTGAGATTTCTCAATACGGGTGGTCGCATTTATCACGGAGAGTGTTCACCGCAGGCTGTGACCACTCGCATTGAGAAACCATTCGTTCGCATTGAGAAAGCTGACGCTCGAGTAAAAAATATATTTGAGCAGCAGAAAGGAAGCTGCATCATCTTGCGCTGCACATGGTGGTATTCGCGATGACAAACACCCAACTCTCATAATCACCGTGAACGGCATGACCCTAAGGCACTTCGCCGCTCCCGGAACTCAGCATAGCGCAGCAGAATTTTTTTATGCAGAACTCCACCCATGCTTACTGGTAGGTAGGATGACACCCTGTTCTCTCTTTTTTTTTTTTTATTGAACGAGGCCATAGGAAATCATTGGTACAAAATTGAAAAAAAGACATTATTCACATCAAATTTTTAACAGTCAGACAATTTTCAGACAATTTACAAGAGATAAAACTGGAGTAAAAAGAGAGGATTAAAAGGGAAGAGACCATTATAAAAACGTACAAAGTCCTTTTGCAAAAACCGCAATTTTAAGTATACAATACCACTGCAAAAAAGTGCAAAAACTGCAATAAAGTGCAACTCCTTGTGCAAAAACCACAATTTTAAGTAAACAATACCACTGCAAAAAAAGTGCAAAAACTGGAATAAAGTGCAACTACCCGGTTCTCATAGACTTCTCAACTGCAACTCAAGGTAGCTGCCACTGAAATATTTTAATATCTGAATATTTATGAAAGTCTCTTCCTCGCTGTTCCTATCTTGCCTCCTTTACATTATCAAAACTAAGCTTTATATATATTTAACTCAGCAGCGCTCTGCTGCATCAACAGTCCAACTTACAGAAGCCTTCAGCCACTTTGAGGCACTGTAAATTTAACGAACTGCAAAACTCTTAGCAGACCTTAGCAAACTGTGTCTGACTATTGAACAGAGTGGGTGCCGGGCACTATTGCCAAGAGGCACCCTATGGCATGAGGAACCCCTAGTAAGAGGGCCAGGAGGCCAGCCCTGCACGCAGGTGCTTCATGGACACCTACATCAAACTATGAAAACTTGGATAAACCAATAACAGAAAAATCATGCAAACCCCATCAGTTCGGCTATGTTTCCACCCAAGTGTCGTACCAGGGTTCCTACTGTGGACCCAACTGACAAAAGTGTGAAATAAACAATGCATCCTACAGTAAGTGTAATACTTAAACATTGCATCATAAGTTCACAGAAACAAATCCAATGCAGGCACAGTAGCTCCAAGTGGGAATGCAGGAACTTCAGTTTCTGCCTCTACTAAGAAATGACTCTACTATCATTAAATATAAACCACATTACACAAGGCCAGTAGTATCTGACTGATCCTCGGAAAAGGGACTATCTTCTCTTCTTTGGGTGCCAAAGTCTCAAGAGATGTCTCATCTGAAAGCTGAGTCTTGGCTTCCCAGCACCCACGTGGTCCTTTCTGTCAAATATCTTTTCTCAATAAACTTCTTCTGACTCTGGCTTTGGAGCAGACATCTTTCTGCTGAACCTCGCATCGAAGGTCTAAGATCTTCAATGTCACCTGGAAACTGGCATATGTTCATGAGGTACCATCATCCATCTCAGAGCTCTCTCCGGTCTTCTATTGCCCACATAGATCATAGATTACTATAAATGCCAACAAGGATTATTATATTTTCATTAAGCATTCTATTTTGGCTTGTAAACTCACTCTTCAGGCTGCAAAAGCATACCTAATTTATGTCATGTGTCTTAAGGTTATCAAGTGGTAGAGGCACATAAAGAACGCTCTGTTGGTTGAAAAAATCCTGGAAGGATATTAACAATACTCCCAAAAAAGTCAATTAATGCAAAGATGCAAATGACGTAGTTGCACGAATAACACAAACAAGAAAGACCTTAATCTTTTAGGTCAGCTGAAATGACAACGCTGACATTTTCCATCCGCAGAGATTGGTATTCTGGGATGAGAAAATGTATTGCATTATTCTGAGATTTGATCTATATGATGGGGCCCTACTTTGGAAATTGATGTTTCCTAAAAGATGGCTGCAGGTCAATCCTAGACTCCTGCCATTTCTCCAGATATCCATTCCCCCATGCTTGGCGGATTTTTGTGTACTTGTCAGTGTCATCTTATCCGTAGAGGGGACTCTGTAAACACCTTCAGAAGGGAGTGTCTATGATCTCCTGGGGTCTGACAGGTCGACAGCAGCTGGGTTAGTATACACATGGATTATACCACAATGGCGTAGTGCCACTGCAAAACATTCCTGGTGGTCAAGAAACACGTTCAGTACCTCAACATCAGTTTTGCCCTGCTGTTCCTGGCCCACCTCAGTGTTATGGTGGGCAGAGAAGCTCCCTTTTTTTGCCAAGGCAAGGAGGGTAGGTAAATGGCTGGAGAGGCACGACCATCTGATGCCCCTGGAACAAGAAGGGGAGCTCTCTAGCAAATGTTGGACACAACGATCAAGACGATGTCTGTGTCGACACTCCAGAGTGACCGCCCCACAAGGGAGAGGTGTGAGTGGAGAGGGATAAGGTGGCCGCAGCGGTACCAAGGGGCCTTCTGCAGCCCACTAGAAACAGCGGTTTGGGAAAGTCAGACAAAGGGCTGATTGGCTCGAGGAAAGATGTTGAAGACCTACACCGCCCAATGGTCACCCAAATGATGGTGAATGAGGTTGCTTGAAATACTGGGGGGAACCAGACTTGGTCCTGAGGGGGTGGGCGACGGAGCCCGGTGGGTGACACAGAGCTCCAACTGGAGGCTGAGCCAGCAGGGCTGACCATGTTGGTCTCTTATTTGGACATGATGGTAAGAAATACACAACATTGGTGGTGGGAGTGACAGGTGCCTGGAGCATTGGGAGTTTGTGTCACTATATACTTGCAGAACGAGTTGACAGAAGGGTGGATGGGGGTAGCTGAGGAGAGCTGTGTCAGCAAAAGTTGGACAATGGGCAAAGTGGCTGTGGGGACAGGATAACACCACTCAGAACACTTTACAGACTTTGACTTAGATTGGTTCCCAATCTGAGTCAACTTTAGGATTATCGGAGTGGGGCTAAGATACCTGGCACATCATTTACCGAACCTGATCATGCTTCAGGGAAATCATTTAAGGGGCACCCGCTGCAACTTCCTAGGGCGGGGCCGGTATCAAATTCTGGCACTTGTGGTCTATTCTGCAGAGGACTGGGAGGCTCGGATCCTGATGCACAGATAAACAACGTTCCAGGTCACAAAAACATGGACTGACCCGGCTGGGAGTTGGGCAGTGGTGGTGGGCATCTGGAATGGGAAACACCTTATAGTGGCCTCCTGGTACCTCCCGCCCAGTCTTCAGGGGCCCGGACTAGGAGGAATGGGGGAATGGATCGCTGAATGCCCAGATGCATTGATACTGGTGAGACGTGACCTTAATCTGATGCTACATGGGGAGAAGGACGGCATGATACAGACGGGGTAGCCTAGAGATGATTCACTGCTTCGCTCTTTTTTGGAGGTCTAGAGAATGGTGGACTTTTGGCAGGCCTTACACCCAGGGGTCTGGCATTTTTCACACATAGCCAGCACATCTGGCTCGCTGGCACAGCTAGGCTATGTGTTGGTTCCTGGGTCCCAACAATACAGATATAGGAACACAATCTCTTTGACAAGGGGTGTTTTGGACCACTCTCCGATGATTATGAAGCTCTGGTCACCAGGGACCTGCTCTGCCTCAGCTGGCCCTTGGACCCCTGGGAGCTGACAGATTGCGCCACTCGAAGCCATGTCCTAAGTGTATCCACCCTATACTTTCAGGAAAACGAGGGATCAGTGACATCAGGGGCTCTTCTCTGGTAGGCTTATAAGATGGTAATGGAAGGCCACTTAATAGCACATGTGGTGGGGAAAAAGATAGACAGACTCCGTACGATGGTGTATATGGTAAGGGAACTGACAGAGAGAGAGGCTGGCAATGTGAAAGCACCGCGCCAGGGTAGGCTTCGAGCCTGACACACCTCAGGGAGGAATATAGGCATCAGGTTTACAAGGAGGATAAGACACTTTACAGAGCGTCGTAGAGCAGACTATGTGAGACACATAATAAGGTCGGAAAGATGCTAACTTGGCTGCCCAGGAAAAAGAAAGACCAGAGTTGGATCCTGTTCGTCCTTCCACAGCAGGGAGAGCAGGTGAAGTCAGCCACAGACATCGCCCAGATCTTTTCACTATACCGAAGGGACTTGTATACCTCATTCCTCTCCCATGCGGTAGGGTTTGGACATGTACAAATTTGTGCATGATAACCTAGTGCCACAACTAGGTTGAGAGCCCAGAAACTTGCTAGAGGCCGACAATAAGGAGAAAGAAATTGAAGAGGCCCTAGCCTAAATCAATAGCGGGAAAGTCCTAGAGGCTAATGGCTCCCTCCCAAAAACAATGAATGTGTCAAGAGCAAGGAAATCAAAACCCTGTATGATATATACCAAGAGGGTCAAGTTCGAGGATATCTGCCTTGGAATCTTAGGTAGGAAATTGTAATCCACAAACCAGTGAATCCTCCAGAGGAGTATGCTCATGCAGGCTTATGTCCCTCTTAAACATGGAAGATAAAATACCCACAAAAGTACTGGCAAACCACCTACTTCCACTAATAGATGAGATAGTGGCTCCAGACCAATCTGGGTTCAAGCCATTTTGACCCACAGGAAACAATCTCTGATGGCTTTTTGGTTGCCTGCCTCGACGAACGCATGTGGAGAAACCTGCTATCCAGACGTTGCTGGTCTCGGAAAACCCTGAAAGCTTTTAACCATCTTCTTTCCTCTTTAGTTTGTCATTGAGAGAGTTGTTTAGGGTATATCAGGGTACACTGAGTGGGATAGGGAGTGCTGCAAATTGTGTTGATGAGGTGAATTTGGAGGAATGTTGAGTGTGAGTATGTGAAAGCCTATTGACATAGGTGAGTGTCTTTATGAGTGATGGGATGTCGATGGCAGTTACCCTACTTTGCAATATGAGAGTGAATTATGTGGAGGACACGGTTTATGTTGTTGGGATTAGTATGCCGTGTTTATGGTCTGTGGACAAGCGGTGAGTGCTTTGCAGTATATTTGAGTGTGTCTGAGAGTAGAGTGTGTGGGTGTACTGGAAGGAGTGAAATGTTTTTGATGTGTTTGGTGGGATGAGAGAGGAGCACAATTCTGGGCATGCCTAAGAGTACAGAATATGGTCTCTTATGCTTTGTGTGCCTTAAAGGTTGTATGCAGTACTGAATGCTTGGGTGCACCTTAGTGGGTTGTGTGTGATACCATATGCTTGGATGCACCTGAATGTGCTGTGTATCTTCTGATTTGCGACAGCTTATCACAATCTCAATGCACACGAATATTCTCAGTGGCTTCATTCGTGGGGCCAAAAGTACGACCATTACAATTTGCGAGTTGCAAATTGTGTCTTTTTGCCACACAAAATTTGCGACTTGCAAAATGTAATTTACAAAAGTGTCTCAGACACTGTTTGCAATTCCTAATGGGGTCGCAAATTGCCTGCCACATTAATATTCAAGAGGCAGATGTAATTTGCGACCCCATTGGGAATGGCTAGCACTCCGAGGGATGGTGGCCTGCTGGGGTCAGCAAACCACCATGTCTGTGGCTGCTTTTTAAATGAAGCAGTTTTAAAAAAATGCAGCCTGTTCTCCTTAAAGGAAAAAGTGATGCATTTAAAAAAGAAAAAGGACACGTTTCTGTTTAATTTTTTAAGAAGAGTCGGCAGTGATCCGTGGGACCACTGCCCGCTTCTAAAAAATATTTTTGCATACATTCACAAAGAATTTGAACTTGAAGTAGGTGGTAAACTGCAAGTGTTTTTTAACCGCAATTGTGGTTGCAAAACAATCGTATATTGAAGTGCGACTCGCTATTACGAAGGGACACCCTTGGCACACCCCTTCCTAATAGCGAGTTGCAAATTTTATTGTGCGAGTCGGGAATAGGTTACCGATTCGCAAAATAGGGTTTGTACAAGGGGCAGACCTATTTTGCAGTCGCAAACTGGCTGATTGCCCATTTGCGTCCGCAAAAATAGGTTGTACATCTGGCCCAGGATGTGTCATCTGCACTTAAAAAGACGCACTAAGAAAAGTGCGTATGGGCGTGTGACATTGAATGCAGACTGTGCAGATACATTTGAGTGCACTGATGGCCAGTATGTAGCATGCAAGAGAGTGTCAGAGTATCCTGCACTGGGTACATTAGGTCTATTACAATCTAGTGACCAGATGTAGCCCCTACCAGGTGGAGGACATCTGTCAGGGTGGTAAATATCTTAAAGTCTGCCAGCTATATAGATAAAGGGGAATAAACTGGATTGGAGGAGTAGTTGATGAAAAGAGACAGCCAGCACATTAACTGGACTTGATGATCAGATCATGGAATATTTGGTAAAGGAAAGCGAAAGCAAACATAAAAGGCAGTGCATGGAAAGAAACACTGGAAAATGCACCTGCATAGTCAGAACAGAACGCCTGGGAGGCTCCAGTTTAGATCCTAGATTGGCAAAGTGCAATCCTGATGGTAATGCACTTTTGCCAATAAATCAAGGTGATGTCTGAAGTCTGGTGGGGTGACATTCCATCCACTGCAGGTGTCAGCCAGGCCAGGAGTTAAGTGGTGTGAAGGTTTAAGGCATTGTCTAATGAATAATCAGCATTGATTTTCCTTCATTAAAAAGATTATCTCCTGTAATAGTCATTAACGCCTTTGAACATCATGCCCCCCCCCGCCCATTACACTGTCTGCAACATTTGCACAGAGCTGTTGTGTCTTTTCTTTATCCTCCCCTTTGAGAAACTACATTTATTAAGCTCGAACTGTCTATTACACGTCCCCGCTCCAGCTCTTTAATTATTTGTGTCACTTTTTCTTGTAATTGTGCTACGTTGTCAATGTTCTTTTTACTTTGAGATGATACGCTTGAACACAGTAATTATGAACGTGGCATCATTGACACAGAATAAGGCGCTATTAGCAGTTTTCTCTCTCTCTCTCTCTCTGCTCCGGTCAGAGAGAAATACTCGGGTGACAGAGAGCAACATTTGTGACAGAGAGCAGCACGGAGTACAGGAGACGTACACAAGGCTGACAGTTCAGAAACACATGGAATCTCATGGAAAAAAAGTAGTGCTTGAAAAGCAGGAAGTGGAAGCAGAGATGCCAGCCAATCAAAGCAATGCTAAAGAGGAAGTGCTGCAGGGGAGGGACAACCACAAGAATAATAAGCTGCAAATCAGAGTGACAGGAAAGCCAATCATTTGTAAGGGGAAACGGCCACTACAACGTGGCCGTTTCCACGCACACCATAACCACGCATGCATTACAACGCCAGCGTGGTTACAACGAGAAGCCTTTACCGCGCATACCTTTACTACGAAATACATAACTAAAGGCATGTGTGCTAAAGTTAAAAAAAAGGGGGGGCTTGGGGGGTCTCGCCCCCCACAAAATAAAAACCATGGGTTTAAAAAGAAAGAAACGCACCTGTTTCAGAAAAAAAAAGAAAAAGATGTGAAGGCGATCAACGTCATAAGAGGAAACAAAAACACTTCCGCTTCCTCTTAATGACGTCAATGTCATCACTGGAAAACAAGGAGAGGAGAGGTAAGGAGGAATGAGCGGGTGGTGTAGCGGAGAGTTACATTTAAAAAAATAAATTTTTAGGGTGAAAATCCTTTAACATGAAAATACCATTTATATGCATACTTTTACAACATAAATCGTTGTAAAAGTATGCGTGTAAAAAGTATTTTTGTGGTAAAGGATATGCGTGGTGATTGCATTTGCGTTGTAACGCATGCGTGGTAAAGGCATGCGTTACAACTGAATGCGTTGTAAAATCATGCAATGGTTGTAAGCAAGTGGCGGGCACCGAGCCCCCCTATGTTGTTGGTAAGCCACAGTATGCCTCACAACAGAGAGCACATGCGCTGTCTCGGAGGATTGAATTACACAGGAGAGGGGGAGACAAGGCGGGGAGGTGTGCAGTCCAATGCAAGAAATTGAAAGGCGAGGAAAGACAAAGCAGCAGGATGAGGAGAGATGATAAAGAAATGGGACACGAGCAATGAGAGAGGGTATGCAAATTGGGGTAAAGGGCAAAAAGTTGAGGAGTGAGTTGGAAACTAGGAGCAGTTCAGGAAATTGGGATGGGAGTGACGGTAAGCACATGTCACGCAGAGGTGAAAGAACAGTTTTTTTAAGAGAGATGATGATAGTACTGATTGGAGTGGCCAGGGTCGTAGCTTGGTCAGTAAGTATGAGCAGACGGCTTTAGGTTTTCCCAATAATCACACTGACATATAACATTATAATACATAATAGGACATGCAAGGTGCATGAGAGGGGCCTCATCGGCAGTGGAAAGGGAGAGGAATGCGGATTGGTAGGAGTACTAAGTGAGAAAAAACACAATATTTTGTCAAATAACTAACATTTTCAAGGACTTTCAAAACCCGGAGAGAAAGAGTGTTTTGTGCGTTTTTGTAGGTGTGAATGTAAACATTCCTGGTGAAATCCATTAGACAGCTCTACATACCCGTCTGAAAGCACATGTACCCAACTATTTATCAGAACATACATTTATTGGGGGGGTGTAACACCCAAAAACACCCCCATCCCCCAAAGCGACGGACCTGGGAGTGGCAAGGAAAGTAGAAGGCATGCAGAAAAAGCCAGTGAAGAGATATACAGGTGAGTAGAGTGTGGGATTTGAATCAAAGATCAGGGCAAAATATGGACTTTGCGACAAGATAGGTACTGGTAAGGAGGAGAAAGAGGAAAGCAGATAAGAGTGCCCAGACAACGAGCCAAAGACGAAAGAAGCTTAATAAATGTGATGAGACATGAATATCAATCCGGGGAAAGATATTAAGTGGTGAGGAAAGAGACATGAAAAATAGAGGCGAAGACAAAAAGGGTTTGGCGAACCCGCCAGACAATACAAATGTCGAGCGAGAGCAAAGAAGACAAAGAGTGTCAGAGAAATGAGAGAAAGAGAAAAGGAAGGGAAGAGTGGGGCATGAAATATGAAGATCAAAAAATTAATAGTCTGCAGTAAGTGAGAGGAAGAGAAAAGGAGAGGGTGGAGAATTTCAGATCACAGATTGAAATGAGGAGTTGAGTAAAGAGACGAGGGCATGGGGCGGGATGGGACGTGACAGTGCTTCAGAGAGGCAGAAGATCATGGAGTGGGCCGGGATTGAGATAGAGGAGTGACTGGAGAGACTGAATGATGAGCAATGCAATCAGAGACAGAGCTGGAGAGCTGAAATTGCTGAATCAGCTGCTCTGGGCATCTGGCAGGCAAGGGAAGACACCACCAGCTGAGACCTTTACAAAGCACAACAACCCCTTTTATGTTTCCCAAGAAGTGATTTTTCTGTTATTTATGAAACGTGTAGTTTCTAAGGCCAATTCTCTAATCCTTCTAAGCCCAGAACAATTGGGCTATAAGGAAGTCTAACCACTAGGATCCTGAGTTAATATGTTCATATTTGTGTTTTAGTCAGATTTGAGCTAGAATTGCAACCAAGGGATTGTGCCCCTCATGCCTATATATACATATTTGTATATCTCGTCCCCATGTGCTGTAATTTGACAAATTTGGGATCCATTGTCTACAACAAAGTTAAGTTTATATGAAACCAGAGAGCAACCAGAACTTAGCAAAGTTTGGAATGAAGGGTCACCAAGAATCTGGATGTGGTGTCAAGATTATAAGCGAGCAAGACGTAGATGATGGCCAAGTAGCTTGGCGAATTTAGGAAATTTCTCATTTCTTAGAGAAGAACACGGTTTGCCCGCCCTGTCTGAGATCATTTGCAGTTTCACTTTACCCATCACTCTCTTGCAGTTGTCTGTCATTGTATTTCCCTGCTCTTACCAAAGAGGCAGCGAAGAAACAAAATAGCCACTTATGGGCCATGTCATGTCCTTTTTTACCTGCTTAAAAGTCCTCCCTCTCACTTTCAGCAGCAGGAAAATAAGACCGAGCGTGGCCGTGCTGGAAAAGCTGGCTGTGGCTCCACACCGTGCAAGGCAGAGGGAAATATACAAGAGCGGCAAAGAGCTCATAATGAGCCCCATTGTGCGATTTTTAAAGTTGCAAAGCAAGAACAGTTTTCAAAAAGTTGTGATGGCAAGAACAGCATCTTTGCTCACTTCTCGTGATCCTTGTAGTGGCAAAGTTTTATGTCCTGCAGTGAATCTGATATTGGAGGGAGCTAAAAAGTACACCAAGGTCAATGAATTTCCAACCAGTTTGATGCCATGAACCAAGGACTGCAGTCTGGCAGCTGGCACTGTGCTGTGACCTTAGCTATATGGGAAAGGTCAGGGCTACCAGAATCTGTCAATAAGCAACTAAGGGTTGGCTCTAATCAGTATGGCTGAGCCGTCATAGTAAATAACAAAAGGGGATTGCCAGTACTGATAACACAGAAGTAATATGATTTCAGACACAGTACTTGAGAAAACATTCAAGACTGGGGGCTAGTCAATAGCTTTTATTCTTAGTTATGATTTTATCATCAAGGAAAACTTTTTTACATATTCAAAAAGCAAACATATAAAACATATTTGACAAAAAGTCAAAGAGGGAGTCATTCATCGTATCAAACATATCACAACCATACAACATGCAACCATTCATGGGGAGAAGGGGATACACTAGATAAGAGAGCTACAAAAGTTACCAAAAAATGCGTTATTTACAATATAATACCAAACATAAGACAAGAAAAGCCAATGTCTGCAAGACACTTAAACTATATTTTCATTTGTTGTTTAGTCAAATATAACGTACATTCCTATGGTCAAGTGTCAAAATTACTTTATAAATCATTAGAAAAGGATAATGTACACAAGTTAGTGATAAGCAACAATAATCATGACATTAACGCTTATCACTAGTGGTATTATATTGTAAATAACGCATTTTTTGGTAACTTTTGTAGCTCTCTTATCTAGTGTATCCCCTTCTCCCCATGAATGGTTGCATGTTGTATGGTTGTGATATGTTTGATACGATGAATGACTCCCTCTTTGACTTTTTGTCAAATATGTTTTATATGTTTGCTTTTTGAATATGTAAAAAAGTTTTCCTTGATGATAAAATCATAACTAAGAATAAAAGCTATTGACTAGCCCCCAGTCTTGAATGTTTTCTCAAGTACTGTGTCTGAATTCATATTACTTCTGTGTTATCAGTACTGGCAATCCCCTTTTGTTATTTACCAGAATCTGTCAGTCCGAGAAACCATGGAATACCACAGACCACAAAGAGCCTGGCAATGTGGGGAAACACAGCTCAGCATGAACATAGCCATGATCTGTCCGATGGGGCAGCATATAGTGGGATTTGTGGTGGCGATGTAGTGAACCATCAACACCATGGCAATATAGACCAAACCTGGTGAGGCAAGAAACCAAAACTGGGAGGGGGTCTCTCAATGGGGCGTGGCCAATGTAACTAAGGGCAGGACTTAAAAACACGTAAGCTAAAAATCTGTGCTTAGCATAGTGTGCCGCCCAACTTGTATTTTGCTGTTTCTGTCATTGTATCCAGATGAGTGATACAACAAGTAACATCATACCTACAAGAAGTCAGGACTATTGGCTTTATCAATGTTTTTTTTTTTAAGATAAATAAGCAGCAACTATGGCTTGTATATTATATTGAGAAAGCTTCCACTTAAAGCCCTGGTGACACCACCATAATGTTGCTGCTCCTGAGTTTCAAAAAGAGAAGGGAAATCCAGAGAGAAAATTACTCTCTTCAAAGGATTTCTCTTCTCCTACAACGCTCACCTGGCATGACGTCATGCCCTAACTTCTCCACTAGTGAGTAGTGAGCAAAGTGAGCACACGCACATAACGTGCCTGCTGTCACTGCAGTCCGGAAAAAAACGGACCGCCTGTGCCAGGACACAAAATGGAGACCTCCAATTACAAAACTGCCGGTGCTCAGACCCGGTGAGACCCGGCCCACTTAAAGCCCTGATCCTCGTTTTACTCTCCTGCTGGATTACTGGCACAGTAGCACATTGTGTTGCTGGGAAAAGCAAAATGGAACGTACCACTGTCACGCCACTCAAGCGTGCCAGCACGTGACTCCTTGTCCTACTATGTACTAGTAGCAATTACAGTGTAGCTGAGGGAGGTAGAAACTCCTTATTTGTCTCTTATCCACACATGTTAGAGAAGTCTTAGAAAGCGACGTGTTCCAAGGGCACACCTTGAAAGCTATTGAAATAAAAGAACCATATGCAAAGCTCAAGTGTCATAATCCCCCTTAGGTTGCTTTTCAAAAACCCAAACAATAAATTCAGCTAACTTAACAGTCAGAGTTAAAGAAAAGCTATTAGGTAGGAGTGATTATACGAGCATTTGACATGTTCTTGAAGTGTAGCTCTGATTTTGTGCTATTGTATTGAGTATGCAAATGGAGTAGTATGAAAAATTGTCAATTTTCATAATATTGCAATATTATATGTCGAGGTGTGTGGTTCGGTGCAGGATAGCACGAGGCCTTTGCACATGCCTCAAAATTTGCATCACTTGGTCCAGTGTCCTGTGATGTGATTTTTCTCTTGCTAGTTGGGGGGAAAAAATGTGAAATTCACTAGTGGTATATTAGGGGGTGTTGAACTTCATATCCACAGACAGTCATTTTAGGTTGTTTGTAGTGTGATGAATGAGTTGACTAGCATTGTTCTAAAGATTTTAAGTTGACTTTGTAGGCATCTTGAGAAAAAAAACACAATCTTGTGTGTTTAGAGTACTTTCTAAAAGACGAGGGGGCATATTTACATGTTCTGACACATCTCTGTAAATCAGCAGAGATGCGCCAGAACAGATGTGTCATGCAATCCTCTCCGTCCGCCATCACAGAAGCGCCTCATTTACAATGCGGTGCACCATGGTGCAAGGAAGGGAATATGCATGACGCATCTTTTGGCGTATGAGCGGTGCACTGCTGGAGTCGGGTTAGAAGCGTGACGCAACTCCTGCAATGCACAGGGGTCACCCATACTCAACGTGGTACGTCACTCCTTACACCTGCTTCAGGCAGGCGTAAGGATTTGACGCAGCAGCGTCGTAAAACTAACTCAGCGAAATCTTGTAGATTTCACTGCGTCAGTTTTACGGGGCTTTCCTGCGAGGGAACGCCCACCCTGCGACAGAACGCCCACATGAAACCTGACGCAGGTTTCATGTGGCGCAGGGCTTTACAACGTGACGCATCTGCCTAGATGCGTCACGTTGTAAATAAGTTGCAACGTGGCGCATTGTTTATGCCGCCTCTGCATCACAAAAGTGACGCAACGGCGGCATAAAAGTGTCGCAAGGGGCTTGTAAATCTGCCCCGAGATGCCTGAACAATGAAGTCTGTTGTGTAGTGTTTGCATCACTGAACAGCCATTGTTTGGTCGGCCATTTCATTTGGCTGTGCATTTATGAGAGTGAATTGAGTTGAACTCCTCTCTTCCCTTATACTCTGTTCCCTTTTCCACCCAGCTTGGTGGAGGGAACAGTGAAGGTCTAAAAGCTGAACTAGTTAAAGCTGTTACGCAGATGCAGTTACAGATAAATGAGTTAGAGGGTGGTACGCGACCCCCCGCCCATCCAATCCGTGAAAGCGACAAGAGGGGAGCTGATGAATGTAAGACTCCCATGGATGATTGATGGGTTGGTCAACTGAAAAGTCCCGTACCATCTGCTCATCAGTAACCAAATCATTTGTCCATTATTTAGACAATTAAAGTATCATACTCTGTGCAAACCACGCTGCTTTCGTTGATTGAGTGCTAAAAGGAGGACTCTGACTTTGAACTTAAATCCAACGTAAACTTTCGTTTGATATACATTGGTATACATTGTTATTTATTTTTCAAAAACATAAGATGCACACTTCTAAAAGAAGGTTAACGTTTTGGATAAAGTTAATTATAGGTTTTGGGCCATATGTATCAAGCCTTTTTTGATTCGCAAAGGCTGAAATTCGCCGAATTTCGGCCTTTGCGAATAGCAAAAGGCTAATTAGCATGAATTGAAATCGCATCTTAAGGAATCGTAAATACTTGCGATTCCTTAATTTGCCATAGCATTTAAGGAATCGCAATTTTGCGATTCCTTAAATGCTATGTATGAAGCATTTTCCTGTTGCGAATTCAGCTTAAGGAATCGCAATTTACCACCAACTTCCAGTTGGTGGTAAATTGCGATTTCTGTTCAAAATACACTAATTTGCATTTTTGATTGTGGCATGTGACGCTCATACATGCCCATAGGGCATGTACGTGCGCCATATGCACACACATGTGATTTACAGGGGTGCATCAGGGTGTCCTTGAGACACCCCTGCACCCTTGGAATAATTCTCAAATTGCGATTAGCAAATTGCAAATTCGCAATTTGAGAATTATTTGGAAATCATTCCTATGGGCCTCCTGGCCGATAGGGATGCATTGGAAATTATTCCTTAACTGCGAATTCGCAAAATGCGAATTCACAATTAAGGAAGATTAAGGAATCGCTAATTAAAAGCGATTTTCTTCATACATACCATTTTACGATTCCTAAATAGCGATTCCTTAAAAATCGCTATTTAGGAATCGCAAAACGGAACTATGATACATATGGCCCTCTGTGATGCTGATTAGACACAACAGCAATCAGTTTGGTGCATGCTTTCTTTAACATTGCTGCAAAGAGAGAGTTTCGGTGTATCTCCTATTTGACTACTCTCACATGTTACCCAAGGGGTATCTGTCTACCCTACAGAATATTATTTTCTGAAACTGAGTGAATAGGTTTAGATTATGCTTAAGTATTGCATTTATGTGTAATTCAATATAATATATCTGTAATGCTTCCGTAAGCAACCTGCCATCAGCCAGCAACCACTCTTCATCACTGAGTAACATTCAACCCAAATTACCAGTTTATTAACTAACTAGTTCCAAAAAGGAAACTGTTGCATATGTGTTGCAAAGAGAAGAGTGGGTCTTGAGCAGGAAGTGATAAGCCACATAGCATAGCCATGTTTATCACCCTATCCCACTGAAAAAAATTACCATTATGTGCATGCATGTCACAGTGAGTATTGGTGTAAAAAGGGGCAAGTGATTCTGTTCCTGAAAATACACCTATTAACCTCGAAGCAAGAGATTACAGGAATCCAAAACCAGTGAATCCTATTTTATGTACATGTTGAATTGAAGCAATCAAGTAAAGCAATATTAATATTATCAATATGCTGTATTTGGGAAGATCTTTTATATAATGTTTTACATTCCCCTAAATATTGCTATAGGTGCGCCCAGAAAATAGTAAACATTTAAGATGGCAGCTACTTTATCAAAAGAGTATTTGGACTTTTTAGTCCTCTTTCTGCTACTCGTTCCCATTTTCCATGGAGTACACATGAAGGCTGGGCAAAATTACAAATAGGGGTCATTTACCTCGTCTACATGGGTGGTGCAAAATGTGCCATGCCAACATCCCTGCTGCCATTTTGTATTTAAAATAAACAAACAATCATGTAATTTCCTTCATGTGGATCAGTGTTCAGAATTCCGAGCTGTCCTGGACTTCCCAATGAGTGTTCATTTGAAGCTTCAAGCCCAGACAAGCCTCCAGGCTGCTCGGTGCAGTCTCTTGAAAGTGTCTCTCTGTCACTGAATCTAAATCCATTACAAGAATGGGGAAGGCTCTGGTGGGCCAAGGGAGAGGACCCCAGAATCTTGTGTGCTTGCCAGCTGTGCTGCATAGTGCCCACGATGGGTTGCGCAGGCCTTGGGAGGACAGCCCAACTTGGCTGGGTGAAGGAGCTGTGATTCGGCTCGGGTCAGAGCTCTAGGCCCTGAGGTGGAAGCCCCTGTCCTGGGCTCCATTCTACTGCCTGCAGTGCAGCAAAGTGCCTTTGAAGAGTTCTTGCAGGCCTGGGAAGTGCTCCACTGCTTTGTCCAGCGGCAAAGTCGAAGTCCGCTGTGTCGTAAAGTTCCCACAACGGGGTCATGCAGGCCAAGGAAGGCCTTGCCTGCCTGCCTCAATTAAGAGGATCTGACAGGGCCCTGGGCGAAAGCTTTGGCAGGTCCGGGGGAGAAAACCTTAGGCTCTGGGTACCCCTACTCGGCCCACCACACCGCAAAGTGCCTGGGATGGGGTCTTGCAGGTCTCCATTGCCTGAATGGGTTAAGAAGCTTTGTGTGGGCCCTTGTCAAGAGTCTGGCTATGAGACCCTCTGCCTTGGGCTCCCTTGTCCAGGCCACCATATCCCAAAGTGCCTGTCATGTGATTCTGCTGGCCTTTTGAAGTCTCCCTTACTTGTCCTAGCTATGATGCTCTGACTGGGCCCCAGGTCAGAGTTCTAGCTGGCCTGGGGATGGAAGCCTTCAGTGCTGGGCTCCATTCTGTAGACCACATGTCCCAAAGTGCCCAGGATAGGATCTTGCAGGCCCGGGAATGTCTCTCTTAGTTTTTCAAGTTAAGAAGCTCTGACTATGCCCGGGGTCAAAGCTGTAGCTGGCAGGAGGTTGGAAGCCCCTTGTTCTTAGCTCCTTTCTATGGCCCACCATGTCACGGGGACCCCAGGATGGGGTCCTCCAGGTCAGGGCATTGCTCCCCTGCTTTGCTGGGAGACAAAGCTCTGACCAGGCATGGGCCAGAGCTCTGTGAGGCCTCCCCACAGCCGCTGGGCTCGAGACTGCAGCCCAGGGAGCCCATGGCCCCTCAACGGGTGAGTGGAAGCTGATTCATAACACGTCATTCAAGCCAAGACTTCTAGGCACTCTTATTCCAGCCATCTAGTTGCACTTACCATAGAATAAGTGGCAGGCCCACATGGCCAGACTGCCCTGGAGTTTGACTTTTCAGACCCACTCAGGGCTCCAGGAGCTCAGATACATTTCTTGAATGTTCCCCTTCTGTCACTTGGTGTGCACAGATTACAAGAGTGGTATGTAGCCTAACTTCGGTTTAGTAGGGGCAAAGTATGCTGCAAGGGCCCGTGCTGTTCTGTCCCAGGCCCCTTGCCCTGAACCGGGGTCCTTAGTTGCTTTCCAGCTCTGTCTGGTGGTTCTTTCCTCTCAACTTGCCTTCACAGGGAGCCGGCAGGGATGTGAAGCTAACATCCCCATTCAGGCAGTCTGCTCTGAGACAGTTTTGCCAGAAGTGTGCCTTAAATGATTGGTCCAACTTTCTCCATTTAGGGATAGACTGCCAGCCTCTGCTGTTGTTTCAAGCAAAAAGCTTCCACTCTGCCTGGACTGTCCGAATCAAGAGTCAGCCTTTTGCGGAGGCTAAGCTGCAGAGCAAATGCCAAGTAGCTGGTAGCTGATGCCCTCCCACCCTGATGGTCTGACCCCGTGAATGTGATCATATTGCACTTGTCAATGATACTGATTGTTATCTGGACCCTGGGCAACTGTCTGTTGCCTTTCACCACCCAGTGCACTTCTACAGCAGCTCAGAACTGCAGCTCTGCTATGTGTCCCAGCCACCCAGGACCACTCTGTCTCACACAGGCTCAGTCTCGGGCCACTTCTTCCTTTCTGTGTCTCAGAGCAGGCTGTGCCCATCAGTTCCCATGTGACTGTCCTGCCCCCCTGCATTGCCAGTAGACAAGAGAAGTATGAAGGTTGGTTCAGGGAGGGCTTGTGGTTTGTCCTCCCTCTAGCAGGTGCAGCTACCAGGTTGATCCTCCTGCCAGTGGCATATGCTGGTCTTAAAGGTAAATACACATCACTGGTACAGTGGAGCTCCAAATGGCTTACTAAATCTATTATTATTCCTTTGATCACTTCATCTGTTGTAAAATGGTGGTAATTCCAGAGCTCATACATGCCAAGGAGCACTGACTTCCTGGGATGCATGCATTTATCAAACCAAGAATAATCTGGGCGCAGTTGGCCACTTTGGTGACTCTATATAACCTATGGTTTATGGCACATCCCTGTGATGTGCACAATACATCAGGAGGTCTACCCTATCTACCTATGATGGTACTTATGTGCCTAACATGGTGACCATGGGTAATGGGGAATCAAAGTTTGATGCCAGAGAGAGTCTGAGAAACAGGTAATACACCAAGGAAGGCAGCAGGTGCACAAACTCATGGAGGTATTGAAGAAAAATAACAAAACAGGACTCTTTCAAGGCCTGGTCCTTCCCTTGTGGGTCAGCCGACAGAACTGTCTGTGGCAACTGAGAGCTAGGGCAAATACTGGACACTTAGAGGGCTCCTCCACCCCAGGAGGACTCAGCGAATATAAGAGAATTTGGTGTGGGTGACTCTGGCCCCTCGGGAAGGGGCACAATGCCAGAAACAGACCCATGTTCACCCTGCACACACCTGGGTGGGGGTGCACGCTGGCTGAGTTGAGATCCCATCTGCTCTGATTGGGAGGTGGAGCCTGAGCATGTGTGACAGAACTAAAAGATTGTGAACTATGCCTGGGCTGCGCGTAACCAGAGGACACTCTGGTGTAGGTCAGCAAATCGGTCATCCAACCTGGATACAGGGGCAAAAGTCTAATTGAACTTTCTAGTGGCTGGTTCCCTCTGAATTTTCAATATATAGAAAGCTGGTACTCAGAAGCCCCAGTTTTATCTGGTAAAGCAAATAATTAGAGGTCATGGTGCCGAAACAATCTCACCCGATTCTAAAACTATATAAAAGAAGCCAAGCTCACTGACACTGTGGGATGTACAGAATATCTGGGATTAAGGCATCCGATGACAACTCTCATCAGACCCCAGAAAATGTTTTGATTTATATAGACAGTCAAGTGAAGTGATTTATTTTGTCTGGGAGGCCAAGCCCTTAGGCGGTGGTGCCAGAGAGAAGGCAGAGCCTCCTAGCCTGCCCAGGGCTGGGATTAGGTCATATGTGCTGATAAACATGTTACAAACTAGCAGTTTTGCAGTAAAATGATTTGGAGATTTTTTAAAAGATGTAGTGTTTGTCAACACATTTCTCATGTTCTCTACCAGTGCCTTCTTTTTTTTGCTCCTAAGCGCAAAGACTCTAAAATACTGCTTATTATATTATGTGAGGAAATCTGCCATAGTGGATTTTTGGAAATCTATATTTTTTTAAAGAAATGTGTCTGCTTGATTAATGGATACATTCAAAATGAATTCATTTGATAACAACTTGAAATACGTTATTTCATTCTTAAACCCAGTTACATTGGTCATTCTTAGAAATCCTCTATTGTGTCACAGAAAAATAAATACCAAAGCTTGAGGTAGACAAATTGTAGTGTTTTGTACTTCACTTCACATCACAATAGGCATGCTTATGCACAATGAATCACGTGGGATAATCTTGCTTTGGATGTCACAAGCTATGATTGTTTCTGGTGTGATAACAAAGCACACCCACCTGTCAAACCGTATCTCATCTTTAAGTTTGTTTTCCAGGTTTACTGCAGTTTGTAAAACGTTCAGACATCAAAGAGACTTTCTGTTTAATAATAAAGACAGTAAATTATGTGTTTCTTAAAAGCAGGGCCTGTCTCTTTGTGTGCTTTCTACAAGCAAGGCATTCAAGTGTGAATGTGATGAAGAAGTGAGCCTGTAGCCTAGGTGTTTAAAGAATTTGAACAATACTTTGCCCAACAACATGGCATCCATTGCTGGCACACTCTGTAAGTTAGCACTCTAGCATTTGTTTAGAGTCCTGTTGGCTGAGATGAGTGCATTCCCCTGCTGTTGTCCATTTTCTACTTGTTCGGTGGTAGGGCATGTGGACTGCTGTAGTCTTTCCTGTACCGGTTCTATATGGAGGGGAAACTTGCACTGCTCTTGATGTAACATCTATGTGTATTTGAGAAGTCTGTACTACTGCTGCCTGCTTTTGCGCATGCATGATCTGTGGCAACGCCATCGTGTCATGCACCCTAGTGGAAGAAAGGCAATGGACATCTTGGCAGCTGCTTGAGTGGTGAAATACAGCAATATTCAGGGTGGGGCGGGCTCCTCAGGCCTCTGGTGCCACTGCACCTGTTGCACCAACTGAAGCTATGCAACTGTTCATGGTCATAAGTGAATTATATGTTTGTCTACGTATAAGGAAGGTTGACTTGCTGCTGCCCTCCCTGTTCCCTGTCTAAGGCAAGATTGCCCTGTTGCCGTAATTCTGCGAACGTTCTGTGCATGAGTGAAGCTTGCGCTGCTGTGCTTATGTGGTACATGTTGGATGTGTCGTACTATCATTAGGTACAACAAAGGAGTGCCGCTTTCATGGTCACTCTATGATACTGGCTTGTAAATGTACATATGTATTTACACACAAACACACGCACACACACATGTGAAAATATTTTATGTTATATAATGGGACAGTTTAAAAGGTAGGAAGATTAGAGGTATTAACTTGTTAAGTCGTGAAATTACATTTTCTGAACTTTTTGTATGATCAATCGATTTTTAGACATTTTTCGGGCCATTTTGCTACAATTGCGACATTCTCGCACCATTTTCTCTGATATACCTTTCTCACAGCCACAACCTGTAACACTCATGTCAATCAATCAAATCAATCAGGGATTTATAAAGTGCTACTACTCATCCGTGAGGGTCTCAAGGCGCTGAGTGGCTCACACTTGCTTGGCATACCATGAAAACACTACAATAATTCACTGGTGGGCTTTCAGACCATAGGGCGTTCTTGCAAATTTATATGAAGAATATGCACTATTTAATTCCATTTTTAAAAAAAATCCTACTTGGGCCCTGTAAGGTTTTTGACATAGGCTACAAAAGTTGGTGAGGGAATTTCTAATGTTATGTAATCTTTATTTGTATAGCGCACGTACACCAGATTGGTTTCTTGGCGCTGTTCTGACTATGGTGTTACTAGTATGCCTGTTTAAATAGCCAAGTCTTTAGGAGCTTGCGGAAACTCATGATGTCTGTGCAGGATCTGAACTCAAAAGGCAGGGAGTTCCAGAGTTTGGGGCCCGGGGTGGCGAACCTTGTCCCTCCAGCGAGTTTTAGCCTGAAGGATGGTACGGTTAGAAGATGCATATGCGCAGATCGCAGGTTGCGGGTAGGAGTATATCTGCTGATCAGATTATTGACGAATTTAGGGCTTTTGTTATTCAGGGCTTTAAAGATGATGCATCCTACCTTAAAGGCGCATCTTTGGTTTACTGGAAGCCAATGTCGTTTCTTCAGAAGGGGGGTTGATAAGTTGGCGCCTGTTTTGGGGAGAAAATGTGGCCTGACTGCTACTTCGGTCGACCTCGGAGCTGGGGAACCGTGTTCGAGTCTCTGCAGGGATGCTCAATATTCTGTGATTCTGGGCAAATCAACTAATCTCACCGTGCCTAGCAAAAACAATGAATGTGTATGTCTGTAACTCAACTGGTGCTGGTGTAAAGCACTCTAATACCCCCAGGTCTAGTTTGGGTCATATAAAACTCCCAAATAAATAAACAAATAAATAAATAAATAAATCTGTGTTCTGTCCCAAGGAACATGGAACTGCCTAGTTTAGTTCCTTGAAGCTGTTTCCTCCTTGTCATATTGTAACATGGCGCCTCCAGAAAGACAAGGCGCATCCTTCATTTCTCTTGGATATTTCCAGTTGCCCACGGCCCTCCTCTGCGAGTTTGGTGTGGGTGACTCTGGCCCCTCTGGAAGGGGCACAATGCCATAAACAGACCCATGTTCACCCTGCACACACCTGGGTGGGGGTGCACGCTGGCTGAGTTGAGATCCCATCTGCTCTGATGGGCAGGTGGAGCATGAGCATGTGTGACAGAACTCGAAAGATTGTGAACTATGCCTGGGCTGGGGGTAACCAGAGGACACTCTGGTGTAGGTCAGCAGCAGTCCTTGTTTGCAAATCGGTCATCCAACCTGGATACAGGGGCAAACGTCTAATTGAACTTTCTAGTGGCTGGTTCCCCCTGAATATTCAATATATAGAAAGCTGGTACTCAGAAGCCCCAGTTTTATCTGGTAAAGCAAATAATTAGAGGTCATGGTGCCGAAATAATCTCACCCTATTCTCAAACTATAAAGGAAGCCAAGCTCACTGACACTGTGGGATGTACAGAATATCTGGGATTAAGGCATCCGATGACAACTCTCATCAGACCCCATAAAATGTTTTGATTTATATAGACAGTCAAGTGAAGTGATTTATTTTGTCTGGGAGGCCAAGCCCTTAGGCGGTGGTGCCGGAGAGAAGGCAGAGCCTCCTAGCCTGCCCAGGGCTGGGATTAGGTCATATGTGCTGATGAACATGTTACAAACAAGCAGTTTTGCAGTAAAATGATTTGGAGATTTTTTTAAAGATGTAGTGATTGTCAACACATTTCTCATGTTCTCTACCGGTGCCTTCTTTTTTTACTCCTAAGCACAAAGACTCCAAAATACTGTTTATTATATTATGTGAGGAAATCTGCCATAGCGGATTTTTGGAAATCTATATTTTTTGTAAAGAAATGTTCCCGCTTGATTAATGGATACATTCAAAGTGAATTCATTTATAACGACTTGAAATACGTTATGTCATTCTTAAACCCAGCTACATTGGTCTTTTTTAGAAATCCTCTGACTATTGTGTCACAGAAAAATAAATACCAAAGCTTGAGGTAGACAAATTGTAGTGTTTTGTACTTCACTTCACATCACAATAGGCATGCTTATGCACAATGAATCATGTGGGATATTCTTGCTTTGGATGTCACAAGCTATGATTGTTTCTGGTGTGATAACATCGCACACCCACCTGTCAAACCGTATCTCATCTTTAAGTTTGTTTTCCAGGTTTACTGCAGTTTGTAAAACGTTCAGACATCAAAGAGACTTTCTGTTTGATAATAAAGACAGTAAATTATGTGCTTCTTAAAAGCAGAGCCTGTCTCGTTGTGTGCTTTCTACAAGCAAGGCATTTAAGCGTGAATGTGATGAAGAAGTGAGCCTGTAGCCTAGGTGTTGAAAGAATTTGAACACTATTTTGCCCAACAACATGGCATCCATTGCTGGCACACACAGTAAGTTAGCACTCTAGCATTTGTTTAGAGTCCTGTTGGCTGAGATGAGTGCATTCCCCTGCTGTTGTCCATTTTCTACTTGTTCGGTGGTAGGGCACGTGGACTGTTGTAGTCTTTCCTGTACCGTTTCTATATGGAGGGGAGACTTGCACTGCTCTTGATGTAACATCTATGTGTATGTGAGAAGTCTGGGCTACTGCTGCCTGCTTTTGTGCATGCACGATCTGTGGCAACGCCATTGTGTCATGCACCCTAGTAGAAGAAAGGCAATGGGCATCTTGGCAGCTGCTTGAGTGGTGAAATACAGCAATAATCAGGGTTTAGCAGGCTCCTCAGGCTTCAGGTGCCACTGCACCTGTTGCACCAACTGAAGCTATGCAACTGTTCATGGTTATAAGTGAATTATATGTTTGTCTTCGTATAAGGAAGGTTGACTTGCTGCTGCCCTCCCTGTTCCCTGTCTAAGGCAAGATTGCACTGTTGCCGCAATTCTGCAAATGTTCTGTGCATGAGTGAAGCTTGCGCTGCTGTGCTCGCGTGGGACTTGTTGGATGTGTCGTACTATCATTAGGTACAACAAAGGTGTGCCGCTTTCATGGTCACTCTATGATACTGGCTTGTAAATGTACATATGTATTTACACATAAACATACGCACACACACGTGCAAATATTTTATTTTATATAATGGGACAGTGTAAAAGGTAAGAAGATTAGAGGTATTAACTTGTTAAGTCGTGAAATTACATTTTCTGCACTTTTTGTATGATCAATCGATTTTTAGAAATTTTTGGGGCGAATTTGCTACAATTGCAACATTCTTTTTTTTTTAAGTTTGAAGTTTATTAAAATAAAAAGAAGCAAAGACAGAAAATGAAGAAACAATCAAAAGTTATGAGAAACATTAAACCATTCTTACAAATCAGCGAAATTAGTTGATGCTATCTTATGCATAAAAAATATAAAGTAAACAATGAATGTTAGGAACATAGGGGAATGAGGGAACATCTTAAATTATAAATTTATATAAATAATATGATAAAACAGTAGATGTAATGAAGAACATTATAATCATATAAGAAAATGCATTCATGGTGGTTTACAAACTTCGACATTACGTAGCGGAGAAGAGGGAGGAGGTCTGGCAACTTTGGATAAATATTCAGTAAGGGGGAGCCATAAAAGATCACGTTTGATTGCTAAGGAAATGGGAGAAACAAAATTAGTGTCTAGACGGTGATTAAAGCAAACTGCGTTCCACCAAGCAGCAAAAGAAACATCTTTCGCTTGTTTCCAGTGTGATGTAATATGGTGAAAAGCAATGGCTATAAAGAGGTCAAATAGTTTATGTTTGTGGTGTGCCTCGTCAAAAGCAGGAGAGAGGGAACCTAAGAAAATGTGTATGATGGAAAAAGAAAATGTAAAGTTGAAAATCTTTTGCAATTGAGACCAAACTAATTGCCAGAAACGTAAAATGTGGGGACAGTCGAATAACATGTGTTTCAGATCAGCCAAAGGGCATGGGCAGGACCAGCAGGTGGAGGGAGTGTCTGGGGAGAATGATGACAGAGTTAATGGAGTGAATAGCGTACGATTATAAATAAAAAATAGGGTTTGTGTAGTGTTTGCAGCTCTGAATGTACTGTGAATCTTAGACCAAATTTTTTCCTATAAGATGAGGGACCAAGATTGAGACAAGTCTTTTTCCCAAGCCAACTCAACTTTAGATTTTGTACGGTCAGTAAAGGACTGCAAAGATTTATAAATAAATGAAGCAGAAAGAGATTGGTCAATGGCATTAGAGATCGAAAGATGTATGGCTGGGATAGAGTTGGTGATCGGGAGCGAAGAAAGATATTGGGTAAGGGATGGAAGCAGTGACAAATACTGTTTATGAGAAGAGGGAGGTAACGAGAATTGCGTTTGGAGATCATGAAAAGGAAGAGGTTGATTGTCTGAAAGAAGTTGTGAGATCCATTTTAGACCGAGAGAGTGCCAGGTTTTCCAGTATAAGGATCGGTTACGAATTTTGAGGAGTTTATTATGCCAGATAGGTTGGGTGTGAGTGGAGGAAGCAGAGGGGTATGTGGACAATAAATATGGACGAAGAAGAGAGCAAGAATGAGAAATGATAGGGGAACGGAGGGATGATACCTTAGAGGAGAAGGATAAAACTTCTTCAAATTCATAAGGAAGAAGTAAAGAAGATTCTAATGTGAGCCATAAGGGGGGAATGTGCGGAAGTTCAGAAGAGATCCACCTCATGGCTTGTTTTAAGGAAAATGCGTTGTGATATGATTTAAAGTTAGGGAATTTGACGCCGCCAAGGGATTTATCTTTTTTCAAAGAAGAGAGAGCTATCCGAGATTTTTTGCCTTTCCATAGAAATTTTAATTGAAGAGAGTCTATCGACTTAAAATAATGATCTGGGATACGGATGGGAATCATGGAAATAGAATAGAGAACTAAGGGTGCTAGCATCATTTTGATGGAGTCCAATCGGCCCCACCAGGAAAGGAAGAGAGGGTTCCAACGGGTTATCGATGTAGTAATTTTAGTAGAGAGAGATTCGAAATTAAATTTAAGAGTGTCTGGAATACGGGGAGCAAACCAAATACCCAGGTACTTAATCTTAGTGGGTTGCCAGGAAAAGCCAGAGGAGTCAAAGAGATGTTTTTGACATAAAGGGTTTAAGGGTAAGATTTCGCATTTGTCGGTGTTGAGGCAATAACCTGAAACATTTGAAAAAGAAGAAACTTGGCGGAGGAAGGAAGGGAGAGTTGTTTGAGGGTTTGAACAATAAAATAAGATATCGTCAGCGTAGACCGATAATTTAACTTGTTTTTGAGGACCATAGTGAAAACCAGTAATAGTATCATCGAGTCTGATTTTAGTTAAAAAGGGCTCTAAGGCTATAAAAAATAAAAGAGGGGATAGAGGGCATCCTTGATGGACTCCTCTTTGAAGGGGAAAATAATCTGAAGTCATACCATTTGCAAAGATTGAAGCGTGGGGGCTAGAATAAAGTAAAGATATAAGAGAAATGAATTTAGGGGGAAAACCAAACCAACGAAGTGCCTGAAACATAAAATCCCACCCTATCCTATCGAAAGCTTTTTCAGCATCTAGGGAAATAGCAGCGAGGGGAATAGAAAGGGAGGGAGCTTTACTCAAAATATTAAAGAAGACCCGAGAGTTATCTGATGATAGGCGACCTTTAACGAATCCAGATTGCTCGGGCCAATAAGTTCTGGTAGTAAAGGATCTAATCTAAGAGCTATAATTTTGGCGAAAATTTTATAATCAGTGTTTACTAGAGAAATAGGGCGATAATTTTTACAAAAAGTATGGTCTTTATCAGGTTTAGGTATTAAACATATTAATGCTTCTTGGAAAGTACCATGAGAAGATCCGGAAGTCGCAAAGGATTGAAATAACAGATGTAACTTTGGCAGAAGAAGGGAGGAAAAGTGATTGTAGAACTCAATGGTAAAACCATCGGGCCCCGGTGCTTTACCTCGACGAAGGATGGAGATTGCATGTGAGATTTCCGAAAGGGTAATATCCAAATCCAATGAGTGGAAGTCAAGATGAGATGATTCTGGAGATGGGATGTCTTGAAAGTACGTAAGAAGATCAGTAGGGTCGGGATTAGATTCGGGAGTGTAGAGTGTTTGGTAGAAGGAGACAAATTGAGCTAATATGTCCTTGTCTTTAAAGAAAGATACGCCAGCTGGGCCTTGTAGGGATTCAATTTTTGTTCTTTCTTTTCGTATCTTGAGATAATTGGCTAGGAGTTTGCCCATCTTGTTCTGTCCACCGTAATAGCGGGAATTGCATTTTAGAAGAGAATTTGAGGCAGCATTGGTGGTATATTTATTAAAATCAAATTTGGCAGAAATAAGTTCACGAAGAGAAGATTCAGAGTTTGAATTATAGTAAGTATATTCTAACTTCTTAATTTTATCTAAAAGTTGAGTTGATTTAGAGATTGATTGCTTTTTCTTTTGAGAAACGAAATTAATGATGAATCCCCGTGCAGCCGCTTTAAACGAGTCCCATATCATGACAAAGGAAGATTCTGGAAGATGGTTAAGTGTAAAAAATTCAGTAGTAAAGTTTGTAAATTGGGTGCAAAAATTGGAGTCAAGGAGTAAAGAGTTATTAAATCTCCAGCGCCCTGAGTGAGGGGAGTAGGGAATAAGGTCAATATCCACAAAAACGGGAGTGTGGTCTGAAACTAAAATGGAGCCTATGTCTGAGTGAATGGCAAGTTGTGCCAATGGTTTGCTGAGGAAGAGGTAGTCAATACGGGATTGGGAGTGATGAGTGGGGGAATAGAAAGTATATTCTCTGAGGTCCGGGTTACAAAGCCTCCAAATGTCAACTAGAGCATTGTTCTGTATAGATGTGACAAATTGGGAATGCATTTTGGAAGGAACAAATTTAACTTTTGAATTTCTATCTATAAAGGGATCAAATACTTGGTTGCAGTCACCACCAAGAATAACGTATTGGTCATTGAGGGTAACAAGTTTATCAGAAATAGCAGGCCAAAACAATTTATCAACACCTGTAGGAGCATAAATATTGAAAATAACTATAGGTATTTTATCTACTAGAAGATTAACGAGAACCCAACGGCCATTAACATCGCATTCTTGAGATAAAATTGAAACATTTAACTTTTTATGACATAATATAATTGTACCATTTTTCTTACCTAAAGCAGGAGAATAAAAAACGTGACCCACCCAACATCGCTTAAGTTTGTTAGCCTCCAAGTCTGTAAGGTGGGATTCTTGGAGGAGGGCTACATCGGCTTTAAGTCTGGTCAAATGTGTTAAAACTCTTTGACGTTTAATGGGGTTGTTTAACCCCTTAACATTCCAGGTGACTACTCGGAATGTAAAATATCAGGAGAATGATATAAAAGAGAAGATGTAGTATAAAATAAGTTGAGATGAGCTGAGAGAAGTAGTAAGAATGCAAAAATGAAACTGTGAGAGAAATAGAGAGAGAGAAAAAGTTGAGAGTAAGAGAAGTGAAAGGTCGAGAAAAGAGTAGAGAAAGAAAATAGTAAGAAGAGCAATAGAAAAATAGTTAGCATAGAGAAAATAGAAAAAGGTGAGAGGAAAAGAGAGAACATACCAACAAATACAGAAGAGGAAGAGGGGTGACGACGCCAAAAGAGGACGACATCGACAACTGAAACTCACGCGACTGAACACTCGAGGAACCAGCATAGGAGCAACTGAGGCGAGCGAAAATACACCAGGATGAGGAACATGAGGAGGGGATCTGTAGGAAGACAAAAATTGAAAAAGGGGGAGTTAAGGAGACATATGGGAACCAAATATGTAAATACACAATAATAGACGCAATAAATGAGGACTAGGCGGAACCATTAGGATGAAGGAAACAAAAACTAGATACGTTAGGATACGAAAGAGATAAATACTGTCGTCAAACAGGGAAGACACATGAAAAATCAAACAGGTCTTGCAGTGTCCATGTTTTCGGCTTCATGATAACGGAGAAACTCTTCAAGGGCGTGTGGTTCTTCAAAAGTCGTGGTCTTTTCTTTGTAGGTCACCTTGAAGAGGCACGGATGAAATAAGCCAAACCTGGCACCAAGATCCCGAAGTCGTGGACGTAAGTCAAGGAACTGCTTCCGACGATCAGCTGTTATTTTAGCTACATCTTGAGAAAGATATAAACGGTGACCCTCCCACATAACTTGTTTTTTCGCTTTTGCTGCAGAAAGTACTTGAAGGAGGTCAGTATATTGCAAGAACAACATGATGACTCCGCGGGGTTTGGTGGAAACTTTCGGACCAAGTCTATGTGCGCGTTGAATGTTGAGTGAAGAGGAAGGAGGAAGATCTAGAATTTTCTGTAAGAAGGTTTGGAAGAATTCGGTTGGATTTGACCCTTCTGTGTGTTCCGGAAGATTATAAAGGCGAAGGTTATTTCTACGATTTCTATTTTCCAACTCTTCTGTCTGCCTTCTTAAGAGAGAAACATCCTTCTCTAGCATCGAAATTTTTGCGCAGGAAGTCTGAAGAGATTCCGTAGATTGTTCCACCAGCAGAACCCTTGATTCAAGTGTAGACCATTTGTCATGGAGAAATTGCAAAGTTTTGGTGGTTTCGGCCATGAAGGGTTTGAGTGCACGAAGTTCTTCAAGGATAAGATCCATGGACGCTGAGTGCGACGAGGAACCTGGAGAGGGAGGGTCTTTTTTCAGACGTTTCGTAGAGCCAGGTTGCAGAAGCTTACTAGAAGTATTAGTTTTAGGGATTGCCCCATGTGTAACCTCTGGTTTATGAGGAGCTTGATCATCCATGGTCAGCGTCGTGGAATCAGAGTCTGAAGATTGACGAGAAATGACCTTGGGAGCAGTAAGCTTGAGGTTGCGCAATTTCCCATATAAGGCAAGGGAAGAGTACAGCAGTGCTACTACAGAATCCAAGAAAGATAGATTATGTGAAGAGCGCTGTTTTAGAAGTGGAACTTTGAAGGAATAAACAAAGGTTGCGTGGAGTAAGGAGTAAAAGTTAATTAGGTAAAGCACTTGACCTCTTTTTGTATAAAATCCTCCTCAAAAGAAGTAAAATAGAGTAGAATGCGCCAGAAGCATGGATGCAGTGAAGAAAAGGCGCTAACCACATTGAGAGATCATTGGGTTGAGGAGGTAAGTTATTGAAAACAGCGTGGTGCCTCAAAAACACAGAGGACGAAAAAATTGCAGCTGTATAGGCATGTTGCAAGGGTATGTGGCTGATTGAGGCGGAGGATATGCTTAATAGTTCGTAAAATGAAAGAACGAGGTACACATGAGTGGGAAACCGCTATGGAAGGTAATCGCGGTAAAAGAAAATGGCGGCCGCCAGAATAGCGGACCGCGTCACTCGTAAAAAGAGCGCATTCCGGTGGAATTGAGAGACAGGGAATACAGCGTCCTGCTCACCTCACATTCCAATTGTCGATTATGCGCAGTGGACCGGAGAAGCCCCGGTGTATGATGAAATAATCGCCGGCGCTCGAGCTTCGTCAGCGGAGCCTCGCCGTCAAGCCGCCATCTTGTGCGGCGCTCAAGCCACGCCCCCCAATTGCAACATTCTCGCACCCTTTTTCTCTGATGTACCTTTCTCACAGCCACACCTGTAACACTCATGTCAATCAATCAAATCAATTCTCGGGTGGCCTTTCAGACCATAGGGCGTTTTTGCACATTTATATGAAGAATGTGCACTATTTAATTCAATTTTTTTTAAAAATCCTACTTGGGCCCTGTAAGGTTTTTGACATAGGCTACAAAAGTTGGTGAGGGAATTTTTAATTTTATGTTAAACTATATTTGTATAGCGCACGTACACCAGGTTGTTTTCTTGGCGCTGTTCTGAAGATGTTAGACTATGGTGTTACTAGTATGCCTGTTTAAATAGCCAAGTCTGTAGGAGCTTGCGGAAACTCATGATGTCTGTGCAGGATCTGATCTCAAAAGGCAGGGAGTTCCAGAGTTTGGGGCCCAGGGTGGCGAACCTTGTCCCTCCAGCGAGTTTTAGCCTGAAGGATGGTATGGTTAGAAGATGCATATGCGCAGATCGCAGGTTGTGGGTAGGAGTATATCTGTTGATCAGATTATTGATGAATTTAGGGCTTTTGTTATTCAGGGCTTTAAAGATGATGCATCCTACCTTAAAGGCGCATCTTTGGTTTATTGGAAGTCAATGTTGTATCTTCAGAAGGGGGGGGTGATATGTTGGCGCCTGTTTTGGGGAGAAAATGTGGCCTAACTGCTACTGCGGTCGACCTCGGAGCTGGGGAACCGCGTTCGAGTCTCTGCAGGGATGCTCAACATTCTGTGATTCTGGGCAAATCAACTAATCTCACTGTGCCTAACAAAAACAATGAATGTGTATGCCTGTAACTCAACTGGTGCTGGTGTAAAGCACTCTGATACCCCCGGGTATAGTCTGGGCCATATAAAACTCCCAAATAAATAAATAAATAAATAAATAAATAAATAAATAAATCTGTGTTCTGTCCGAAGGAACATGGAACTGCCTAGTTTAGTTCCTTGAAGCTGTTTTCTCCTTGTCATATTGTAACATGGTGCCTCTAGAAAGACAAGGCGCATCCTTCATTTCTCTTGGATATTTCCAGTTGCCCACGGCCTCCCCTGTGAGTTTGGTGTGGGTGACTCTGGCCCCTCTGGAAGGGGCACAATGCCAGAAACAGACCCATGTTCACCCTGCACACACCTGGGTGGGGTGCACGCTGGCTGAGTTGAGATCCCACCTGCTCTGATGGGGAGGTGGAGCATGAGCATGTGTGACAGAACTCAAAAGATTGTGAACTATGCCTGGGCTGGGGGTAACCAGAGGACACTCCGGTGTAGGTCAGCAGCAGTCCTTGTTTGCAAATCGGTCATCCAACCTGGATACAGGGGCAAAAGTCTAATTGAACTTTCTAGTGGCTGGTTCCCTCTGAATTTTCAATATATAGAAAGCTGGTACTCAGAAGCCCCAGTTTTATCTGGTAAAGCAAATAATTAGAGGTCATGGTGCCGAAACAATCTCACCCTATTCTCAAACTATAAAAGAAGCCAAGCTCACTGACACTGTGGGATGTACAGAATATCTGGGATTAAGGCATCCGATGACAACTCTCATCAGACCCCAGAAAATGTTTTGATTTATATAGACAGTCAAGTGAAGTAATTTATTTTGTCTGGGAGGCCAAGCCCTTAGGCGGTGGTGCCAGAGAGAAGGCAGAGCCTCCTAGCCTGCCCAGGGCTGGGATTAGGTCATATGTGCTGATGAACATGTTACAAACTAGCAGTTTTGCAGTAAATTGATTTGGAGATTTTTTTTAAGATGTAGTGTTTGTCAACACATTTCTCATGGTCTCTACCAGTGCCTTCTTTTTTTACTCCTAAGCACAAAGACTCCAAAATACTGTTTATTATATTATGTGAGGAAATCTGCCATAGCGGTTTTTTGGAAATCTTTTTTTTTTTAAAGAAATGTGCCCGCTTGATTAATGGATACATTCAAAATGAATTCATTTTATAACAACTTGAAATAAGTTATTTCATTTTTAAACCCAGTTACATCGGTCATTCTTAGAAATCCTCTTATTGTGTCACAGAAAAAAAAATACCAAAGCTTGAGGTAGACAAATTGTAGTGTTTTGTACTTCACTTCACATCACAATACACATGCTTATGCACAATGAATAATGTTGGATATTCTTGCTTTGGATGCAACAAGCTATGATTGTTTCTGGTGTGATAACATAGCACACCCACCTGTCAAACCGTATCTCATCTTTAAGTTTGTTTTCCAGGTTTACTGCAGTTTGTAAAACGTTCAGACATCAAAGAGACTTTCTGTTTGATAATAAAGGCAGTAAATTATGTGCTTCTTAAAAGCAGAGCCTGTCTCTTTGCGTGCTTTCTACAAGCAAGGCATTCAAGCGTGAATGTGATGAAGAAGTGAGCCTGTAACCTAGGTGTTTGAAGAATTTGAACAATATGTTGCCCAACAACATGGCATCCATTGCTGGCACACACTGTAAGTTAGCACTCTAGCATTTGTTTAGAGTCCTGTTGGCTGAGATGAGTGCATTCCCCTGCTGTTGTCCATTTTCTAGTTGTTCGGTGGTAGGACACGTGGACTGCTGTAGTCTTTCCTGTACCAGTTCAATATGGAAGGGAAGCTTGCACTGCTCTTGATGTAACATCTATGTGTATGTGAGAAGTCTGTACTACTGCTGCCTGCTTTTGTGCATGCATGATCTGTGGCACCGCCATCGTGTCATGCACCCTAGTGGAAGAAAGGCAATGGGCATCTTGGCAGCTGCTTGAGTGGTGAAATACAGCAATAATCAGGGTTTAGCAGGCTCCTCAGGCTTCAGGTGCCACTGCACCTGTTGCACCAACTGAAGCTATGCAACTGTTCATGGTTATAAGTGAATTATATGTTTGTCTTCGTATAAGGAAGGTTGACTTGCTGCTGCCCTCCCTGTTCCCTGTCTATGGCAAGATTGCACTGTTGCCGCTATTCTGGGAATGTTCTGTGCATGAGTGAAGCTTGCGCTGCTGTGCTCTTGTGGGACATGTTGGATGTGTCGTACTATCATTAGGTACAACAAAGGTGGTCACTCTGTGATACTGGCTTGTAAATGTACATATGTATTTACACACAAACACATGCACACACACGTGCAAGTATTTTATTTTATATAATGGGACAGTTTAAAAGGTAGAAAGATTAGCGGTATTAACTTGTTTACTCATGAAATTATATTTTCTGAACTTTTTGTATGATCAATCGATTTTTAGATATGTTTTGGGCGATTTTGCTACAATTGCGACATTCTTGCACCATTTTCTCTGATGTTCCTTTCTCACAGCCACACCTGTAACACTCATGTCAATCAATCAGCCGGGCTACGGGGGACTACTGAATAGGATCAAAGCGGAGCATTCTGCATACACAAATAGTGACAGGAGTGACTCCCCCCTGTGCCCCGAGTCTATGGACCTTCATAAGTAGCGAGGATTTTTTCGCTCCCCAGAAGGTTGCCTGTAACCCACAGGCGCGCCTTCCACCACCTTTTTTCCACACACCTTAGCGCATGTGTAGGAGAATAAAACACGTGGCCTTTCCTTTTGCCACTCACTCAACCTGGTCCTGAAGAAGTCCCGCCCAGACTCTACAGGGACTGAAACATGTAGACCGTTATCAAGTCAACTAAGAAATCATAATTTTTTTTGCTTATTAGTTGCAGTACATAGTTTTTAATTGACACCCTGGGCCGCCACAACTAAATTACCAGGCAAGGATTCCCAGAGGTGCATTTTAACATTCACCTTCATCCACTTCACACTATTGCACTACACCCGCTCCGCTGTAGTCAGGCGTTGAAGCACAACCAGGCGGCATTCGGCTGCCTAGTTGGACCCCGATGATGAAGCATGACACCAACCATGTTGGTGTGTGAGGGGTTTTTAAACAAAGACTGCTTGTGCCCAGCTGACACAGCTACATTTACAGGTGACATGGGATACTAACAGGATTCCATCACTCCAACACAGTGGGCCAGTCCTCGTTGTTTACTTGATTATACCTCAGGGGTAGGGACTCGCCCCTCAAAACCCTTGCTCTCCATTTTGTTTATTCTAATCAATCAAATCAATCAGGGATTTATAAAGATCTACTACTCATCCGTGAGGGTCTCAAGGCGCTGAGTGGCTCACACTTGCTTGGCATACCATGAAAACACTACAATATTTCACGGGTGGCCTTTCAGACCATAGGGCGTTTTTGCAAATTTATATGAATAATATGCACTATTTAATTCCATTTTTTTTAAAAAATCCTACTTAGGCCCTGTAAGGTTTTTGACATAGACTACAAAAGTTGGTGAGGGAATTTCTAATGGTTTGTTAAACTTTATTTGTATAGCGCACGTACACCAGGTTGGTTTCTTGGCGCTGTTCTGAAGATGTTAGACTATGGTGTTACTAGTATGCCTGTTTAAATAGCCACGTCTTTAGGAGCTTGCGGAAACTCATGATGTCTGTGTAGGATCTGAACTCAAAAGGCAGGGAGTTCCAGAGTTTGGGGTCCTGGGTGGCGAACCTTGTCCCTCCAGCGAGTTTTAGCCTGAAGGATGGTATGGTTAGAAGATGCTTATGCGCAGATCGCAGGTTGCGGGTAGGAGTATATCTGCTGATCAGATTATTGAAGAATTTAGGGCTTTTGTTATTCAGGGCTTTAAAAATTATGCATCCTACCTTAAAGGCGCATCTTTGGTTTATTGGAAGCCAATGTCGTTTCTTCAGAAGGGGGGGTGATATGTTGGCGCCTGTTTTGGGGAGAAAATGTGGCCTAACTGCTACTGCGGTCGACCTCGGAGCTGGGGACCCGCGTTCGAGTCTCTGCAGGGATGCTCAACATTCTGTGATTCTGGGCAAATCAATGAATCTTACCGTGCCTAACAAAAAAAAATGAATGTGTATGTCTGTAACTCAACTGGTGCTGGTGTAAAGCACTCTGATACCCTGAGTCTAGTTTGGGCCATATAAAACTCCCAAATAAATAAATAAATAAATCTGTGTTCTGTCCCAAGGAACATGGAACTGCCTAGTTTAGTTCCTTGAAGCTGTTTCCTCCTTGTCATATTGTAAAATGGCGCCTCCAGTCAGACGAGGCGCATCCTTCATTTCTCTTGGATATTTCCAGTTGCCCACGGCCCTCCCCTGCCTCTCGGAGTAAGTAACACGTGTAAAACATCACTTCGGCTGGCAGCATGCCACCGAGGGAGCTCCCTCACGCACTTGTAAGTGCAGCTTTTAAATGTCTGGAAGACAAGCAACTTCAAAGGATGCGCGAGGAGCCACCCGGCAGCACAGCTCGCAGACGGATTCACGGGCAAAGGAAGGAGAGGCAGAGAAGAGGGGGAGGGGGGGCTTAGAGAAGGGGAGAAAGCAGGAGTGCAGCAAGAGCGAGGTGGAGAAGGGGAGAAAAGACGAGCAAGCCAGAGAACCAGTGGCCTCATTTATGAGGCTGTGCGTCACTTTTACGCCACCGGTGCGTCACTTTTTGTGACGCACCAGTGGCGTAAAAAATGCGCCTTGTTGCGCCAAATTTATAAAGTGACGCATCTAGGAAGATGCGTCACTTTGTAAACCCCTGCGCCACATTATACCTGCGCCAGCTATAATGTATGCAAGGGGGGCGTATTGACGCAAGGAAGGGTCGTAAAAGTGACGCAGTGAAATCTATGAGATTTCACTGGTCACTTTTAGGACGACGTTGCGTCAAAATCTTGCGCCTACCTCACAGCAGGCGTAAGTCTGACGCAGGCCCTTTTTACATGGGGCTTGCCCCATGTGAAATAACGCATTGCTGGAGTTGCGTCAATTTTGTGACACACTCCAGCAATGCGTCACTTTTGCACTTACAGATATGTCAGAAATACTGACGTATCTGTAACTCCTTGCGACATGATGCGTCATACATTAAATATGATGCATCAGGAATGTCGCAAGGAGTGCGCACTAAGAAGTGACGCATTGCTGCTTTCACGCAGCGATGCGTCATTTCTCATAAATTAGGCCCCAGGAACGAAAGTGGGATTCGGGACAAAGCGATGGAAAGAAAGCTGAGCTGGCAGTGTATGAGAAACAAGAAAGTGAAGGGCCAAATAATGGAGTGGAAGAAAAGAAGAAATAGGATAGATTGGAAAGGATTTAGAGGAAAACTGGTGGAAAAACCTAGGAAACAGATCAGGGAAAGGACGGGGTTATCAATTGCCCTTACAACATGTCCTGATCGGTCTTTTTCTTTCACAACACAGTCTTCAGGAAAGCCACACAACCACCTCACCGACGTTACACAATTTGTAAATGTTCCCATTGATGTCTGTCCCAGTAGTTTGCAAAGTTTTTTTGACATCTTTACACATTTTTGCAACGTTCTTGATTTTATTTCCCAAACTTTGCAATGATTGTACATTTTCCCTGGCTTGCTTTCACATGGAAGCTTTTTTTGTGCCTTGTGAGGTTATTTCCATTACAAATAGAGAGAGAGTTTTCTCTCAAATGCAACCCAGTCAAGCTGGAAAGTGTATGCAGTGTTTTTCTACTTAAGTGGACCTTTTGTTCAGCTTTTCCAAGGACGGTGACAAATGTCTGCTGACTTTTCCTCTTTTACCGATCATTTCTATGCACACTTGTCTTGTACAGGAGAAAAACCTGAATCATTTTCTGCAAATTATATTTTATGCTGTACCATTTTTGTGTGTTAAATAGAAATATATGCGACATACATTGTCATCAAGGTCATGTATGAATTTCTAGTGGATAGTTTAAATAGCACACTTTGCAACCTTCACAAAATTGCACCTTTTACATAAATAGATCATACAGGTTGGGAAAGTAAATTGAACAATTCTCGTTTAGACTTGGGTTAATTGGCTTCAACATCCTTTACACTGGCCATGACCAGATTTAACTAAAAGTCAGTTTCCACTGGGAGATCTTCACTGACAAATATTGGAGCCATTTTGCACAGAGGCTTCTCACAATGCGCAATGTACGCGCAAGATTTACTGCATATGTGAAGCTTATAAAATACATCAAAACAACGTAAGTGAGTTATTAGTACTGAAATTCCATAAAAAAAGCATCTGTGGGCGGATGGATAAGCCAGGAAGCAGATTCAAAAGGCAAGGCATGGACTGTGCTAAAAGGGAAGGTATCACAGTATTTGCTGACAGCTCCTCTGATCTTTGTTTTGGTTAATCATATAATGGGAACAACACAACCAGAGGAATTGATCTGCTGTCGACGGTCTCATATTGTCAGGTAGGTGTAAACTGAGAGATAGTGCTGCTTTTTGACACCTGAGCCCGCGTGATGGCTCTGCTGTCTGAGTCCTGACCTCGTGACCTCTGTTTTACATGAGGCATAGCTCTGCTGTCTGATGCCTGAGGCATAGCTCTGCTGTCTGAGGTCTGACCTTGTGACCTCTGACACGAGGCATAGCTCTGCTGTCTGACCTCATGACCCCTGTTTGGCATGAAGCATAGCTCTGCTGTCTGAGGCCTGACCTCGTGACCTCTGTTTCACATGAGGCATAGCTCTGCTGTCTGATGCCTGAGGCATAGCTCTGCTGTCTGAGGTCTGACCTTGTGACCTCTGACATAAGGCATAGCTCTGCTGTCTGAGACCTGGCCTTGTGGCATCTGTTTGACGTGAGGCATAATTTTGCTGTCTGATGCCTGAACCTGTACATTTTAGGGGCATATTCGCAAAGAGTTATCAGCACTTTATTGCAACCAAAGTCGCAATAACATTATCACCCCATTCACTAGCTGGTGCTAACAGCCCATAGCACCAGTTTACCTGCAATAGCAGCCGCAAAAAACATCGCCACAAATGACTCCCGCCACTATCGCTAATGAGATGCAGAGTAGGCGCTCCTGTACCAAAAGTAGCAACAACACCACTCTGCAACATTCTCAACGACCAGCCACATCAGGGAAAAGACCACAAAACATGCGATAAGGCGTGTTAGCAGCAGGAAACCATAATTTCATTGGCCAATCAGACCAAGTCAGGTTCAAATATGGACCCCTGCCCGGCGAGCCTTTTTCAAATGGCCCTCCCTGGAGTGGGAAAGCAGACCCTAGAACTACTCAATGAATCCTTAGAGCTAGGCTACTTATCAGCTATGTTGAAGGAAGCAAGGGTCACCCCCCTTTTGAAAAAGCTAGGGGCTGATGCTTCAGCCTTAAAAAACTATAGGCCCATCTCACAGCTCCCTTTTCTTGCCGAAATATTAGAACAACATGTCCTGAAATGCCTTGCAAAATATCTAGATGACCATCATCTGCTCTATCCCCGACAAGCCGATTTTAGGACACATCATAGCACTGAGCTGGTGATGGTGTTGGTGCTCGACGAGCTTAAAGTCCTAGCCGATAAGAAACATCTGAGTGCTCTGATTTTATTAGACCTGTCAGCAGCATTTGACACGGTCAGCTACGACATCTTCCTGAGCCGTCAGTCGAATCTGGGCATAAAGGGGCAAGCACTTCAGTGGTTAAGATCTTTCCTGACCAACCGCACCCAAGGAGTTCAAATGGGTGACCAGATGTCGACCTTGGGCTCCCTCACCTGTGGAGTCCCACAGGGCTCTGCCTTGTCTCCACTCCTATTTAACATCTATTTGCAGCCCTTGGTAGAGGCACTTACAGGCAGGGAGTGCCAGGTTTATAACTACGCTGACAACACCCAACTCTTGGTCCATCTTGAACATACCAGCCAGGTACAAGAATCGGTGAGAAACCTGCTTAGGTCTACGATTAACTGGATGGCAGCTAACTCATTAAAAATGAATCCAGAAAAAACTGAGGTGCTCATTGTGCCAGTCCAAAATAGCCCTTGGTGTGAAGTGTTCTGGCCCTCAGAACTAGGGGTGGCGCCGACTCCAGTACCAGTAGTAAAGAGCTTGGGCTTGAAGATCGATTCCGACCTATCAATGTCTAGCCAGGTATCAGCAGTGGTGGGTAACTGCATGGGCCTACTTAGGCAACTGCGGAAACTTGTTCCACTCCTTTCCACTTTGGCCCTACAAACAATTGTATCAGCTACTGTTATCTCCCGGCTAGACTACGGGAATGCCCTTTACTTAGGCATCTTGCAGAGGCTTTTGAGGCGGCTGCCGGTGGTGCAAAATGACGCAGCTAGATTAATCTTCAGCCTCCCTAGGCGTTCGAGGGCCACCTCCTTACTGCATAAATTGCACTGGCTGCCTATCAAACAGCGGGTGCACTTTAAGAGCTTGTGCATAGCCCATAAAGCCCTCTATGGAGATGCGCCAAAATATATAAAGGACAGAGTCCAAAAGTACGTGCCAGGACGGGCTCTGCGCTCTACAGAGGCATGTAAACTAGCCTCCCCTAGATACAATCTCAAGACCAAAGGAGGCAGAGCGTTCTGGGTTTTCCTGCTTCGGATCTGGAACGACCTACCTGAGGCCTTGCATAGGGAATCAGACCTGCTCCCCTTTAGAAAGTTGTTAAAAACCCACCTGTTCAGAGAAACACTGATATCTGCTTAATCCTCCGTCGAGCAGTCATGCATGGCCCCGTTCCTTCTTTGAGCCCTTAGAGACGAGTGGTAATTTGCGCTATATAAAAATAAAATAACATAACAAAACATAACAGGAAACTAAAACCTGCTCTGACCTGGTGCAAAGTCGAACAACAGGCTGCAACACAAAAGGGAGCCCAGCCCAAACCCAAACCTGAAGAAGAACAGATGCCATGGAGCCACTGAATATGTGGGCTGGACACCCAGGAGGGCCACAACACCCACCACCACCAGGACCAAGACCCCCCTCCACTCCCGGGCCCCACCTTGGGCACACCCCACCTCACCCGGATCAAGACACTGCACATCAACGGCACCTAAACATGAGCAAAAGCACCCTCCTGATATTGCACAATTGCAACATTCAACATACATGTGAGTACTGAAATCCTGATTAATTCACACACCATTGAATGACCAATCAAAATTTCACATTCTAATTCGTCTCCAAACAACTATTTTGAAGAGTCATGGCGGGGCATCCCCGGACAATCTGTGACATACAGCCTGCAGGACAAAATCAAAGATAAGAAGGTGTGACAGGCACTTGTCAAAGGACAGAGAGAGGGAGAGAGAGAGAGAATGAAAGAGAGAGAAAGATAGAGACTGAACAAGGAGCGCAAGGCCACTTGGGCCCTTGGCTCATGCAAACATGCCAACAGCTGCGTGTGTCTCAAAATTTGTGCACCCCAAATAACAGGCCTGGCATCAAAGTCAGTGCGAAGGCCACATCACATTTCAGAAATGCGAGCAATAGTCAGACTAAAATTAGGTATAAAAGCTCCTTTGTTCCAACAAACAAGGCGGAAGGCGAACCGATCCTCTGACCTTGGTCCTGAATGCAGCTGGCACACCCTGCATGGGATACCATACCAGCCTCCGACGACTCCCACACCACGAACTGCGTTAATGAAAAACCAACGTGCCCACACTCCACGCACACTTGTCCCTGCACAACCTACACCTGCAAGGGATGCCCTTGACACATTGGTTGAAAACAACCCATACGCCCAAACGTTGCACACACATATGACTTATTTGCCTGAGCTGTAGCATTTCGTCCACAGAACTGCCGCCGGTCTGAGGAGTTCCGGTGCTACGAGACCAACAAACGATGTGGCAGGCATTCCCGGGAACATGCACAACCCCTGTCACGTGGAATAGTACTTTGTACGAATGCTACATTTGTTGTGATCCCTGCCAATGGCAGAGTTGCGAATCAGTTTCTATCTGAGTTTACATCTTGCCTACGTCACCTGCGTCCAGCCCTGGTTCCACTGTTGATCATGCGCATTTGAGTGGCCCATGGAGGTCTGCTTATCCAATACCACAATAGCTGAATTGGATTATGACCTGACAGTGCGCCCCCGTGTTGAACAGGAGTGTCACCGGGATAGCCGTACATGGGATGCACTGATCTTTGGAGTATATGCTGGCAGTTGTGCACGGGAGATTGCACAACTCTTCGTGTACAGTGACCACATTGAGGCGCTCCCTACTGGGCTGGGTTGCAGATTGGGGAAACGGCATGGACGGAGCACATCTGCCCTGACCAGTTAATGGATTGGGTTGACCTGGTGTTCCTTGAAGCCGACAATGACATACTATTGGAACACATTGCCCATGAAGCTGCGCTGGCATTTATGGACGAGTAACTACGTTACTGCAGTCACATTGGATTGTCACCCACAGCTCAGATCCCAACACCTTGTTGCATTTTGGGGGATGCTCACATATCCCACCACAACAGTTGACATGTCTGCCTTTGTCTGGACTCAGAATGCATGTGCATGGAACTACGCGTGTGCACACACACCTGTGCAAGGTGATGCAGTTCCATGGTTGGAGTGGCACAGCGTCGTTTGGCAACATTCCCAATTCGGACATACTGCTGGGGGGAGAGTACACACATGGCAATGTAGCACGACATGTGACCTTGTCAGACCCTTTCACCTGATCACTGTCAGCAGTGCAGACAGTCGGCACAGTCCGGTGGCAGAGCACTATGCAGATCCCATAGGCTGTGAGTCGTGTCCCCTCACAGGGGCAAGGGCAGATGCCAAACATCACATGACTCATCCAACAAGGCAAGGTGGGTTAAGACCGTTGCCATCCGTAATGATTTAGTGAAAATTTTTGACTCCCCAATTCTTGCACCTCAACATGTTCCCATGCTGCGTGTAAGTGTCTTAAGCATGTCCCTGCATGTTGTGGCTGTTGACTTGTCCATTCTGACACGTACATGCCAATAAAGGCTACGCGACTTTACTACTGTCCAACTGTGATGAGTGTTGATTAGATTTACAAATCGTGTGCCACAATGAGCATCGTCCCTACACAGGGAGGGACTGACTGATGCATGTACAATGGGGGTGGGTCCCTTTTGACTGCTCCACCTCTGTGAGCCAAACATTGTGTTTGGGATAGTTGCTGGCAGGCCTGTGCACTTACGTGTCGTCAGCAATGTACATATGGTGCCCAATCTCTTACTGTGTGGCGCAATGCTATAAAGCAAACCAAAATGTGTCCACACAGATGTGTGTGAGTAGGTATGCAAAGTGAAGTTCTGGTGTTACATGTAATGTAGGACAACACTTCTGGCCTTGTAGCGATTTGGTAATTCCTACACACAGCCCTATTCAATTCATGGACTTGTGACTACATTGGGGAGCTGCGAGATTGTCGTTATTGTGCAATGATGTCACAGCTAGTACTCAACTCCACAGTAATTCAACTGGCCATTTGGCTCAGGGTTAAACATGTGCATTGATGTCATTTACCAGGGTGTACCTTCTTGTGCAATCATTGTCCCTACATCCATCCATACTTTCATACTTGAGTGAACATAGTCATGACACATCTGTGTGATTTTGAATGTTTTATTCACATTCTGGTGAATGCCGTAACTGGAGCTGTATATGGCCATGCCAAGCCCACATTACATGGTAGCCCAGTGGTGGGCCAACCAGAGTCCTTTGGGCATTGAAAAGTGGTTTGGGAGAGGGAGAGTGCAGTCCGCAGCAGGATTGCTGTGTAATTGTTAACCATTGAAGATATGGTAGTCCATGTCGGGTCCAGGTGAATGTCGCAGAGTATTTCGGGGGTCAGTGGAAGGTGTTGTCCCAGGGCATGATACATAGGGCAGGATCAGGCAGGGACAGGTCATATGGCAGTGATGGATGCCACTACCTCCTTCCTCACACAATAATTACCATCCACATCTTAGTCCTCTGATACTTCTGTGTCTGGTGTGTCCGATGTGTGTGGCAGGGTAATGGCTGCATCACTGTGTGCCACTGACACATCAGGGGTCGGAGATGTGTGTTGAAGTTCCCGCTGCAGTTTTCTGGGACCGGCTCAGTGACAGCAATAGCAGGATGACAAAACTGCAAGGCATGGAAGATCCCAGCTACATCTCGCTGGTGTTCAGCCATGGCAGCCATACTTCTGGCCTGCATCTGCTCCATGGTCTCAATTGTCCTGCGCATCTGTGCCAACTCTGTGCTGTCATAGTTGGTGCCTGTCTGACTAGACAGTTCTTGTATCTGAGTGATGGCCCCAGCGATGTCAGCCAAGGATTGTCGTGGAGCATGGTGCGGACAGTGGGTGTCCGTTAGGGACTGTAAGTGGTCCCTGATGGGACTCAGACACCCACGTATGGCATCGAGCAAAAGCTTGAAACCCACCCGCAGCTCATCAGCCAACTCCACCTGGCAAGCCAACACACAACAGTGAAATTCCATGTGTTGTTCGTGGGGGTCCTGGGAGACCACCCTGTTGTTGTGTGTTTCCTGCTGTGTGCTGTGTGCATGTGGTGGGGTCACCTCAAGGCAGCTGGGCTGCCCTGCTCCTTAGGGAGGGGTGCAGACGCTGTCCATTAGCGGTTGGAGGGTGTCTGAACATATGTGCAGGTTGTCCTCTTCATCATCACTGATGGGTTTTGTGGTCTGCTCTGCATTAAGTGTTGTTTGTCCCTCTGCAATGTTAAGATGAGATGCAGGTTAACAGTGTTTCCCATGTATGTTGCCGCTTTGCAGATATTTTGGTGGTGCTGGCTATTTGATGGCAGACAGTGAGTTTTTCGACTACATGACAGTTGCACTGGAGGCTCCCTTGCACTATGGTGCAAGTGTGCCTGCGTTGGTGCTAGGCAGCTAATTTTAGCACCAGCTCTTGGGAAAACACAGGGGTGCACCGTGTTGTTGTAAATTCGGCGCATCCCTGTGTTTTGGAAATGTCAGAGTGCGGCGCAGCCAAATTTGGCGCAGTTCAGCGCTCCGACATTTCATTGTAAATATGCCCTAAGGTTCCTGGCTGTAAATAGTATTTTTTGTACTACTTCCCATCCTTCATTTTATGGTGAAGGAGAGCTTCACTACTGTGGTATCAGAAATATAAAAAAGTGGCATGAGCTTCTGCTAAGACCATGAAAGTCCCTAAGATTTGCAAAGCCACCTTGGGTGGCAGATGTTTTGTGCATGCCACGGCTCTCATGTGAAACCAAATGCCACTGTATTTAAGGTCAAATCAAACCTTATGAATTTTAGATAGCTTTTAAAATCCTTGCTTTTTTCCTCTTTCTCCAAAAGTTTGACCTGACTATGCTTTTTTGTTGATACCAGCACCAAGATGTCTTTCGGGCATTTGTTGCGCTTTATACATTTAAATCAAATCAAATCAGAGGGAGACCTGGATCATTGACAGAAGATCGGAACCAAAAATATTGAGAACCAAAATATTGAGAAAGTAATTGCAAGTAGATGAGTATAGATTTACTGTTCTTAACTCCACATCTATGTAGCTTGAAGATACATATTTAGTCATGGTACATATATGTGAAGTTATATATAGTAAAACTTTGCTTACCTATAGAAACTTACCTTCATGGTATTTTTGTCCTCAGTATTCTTGACATGATATTTCGTCCCACAATATTTTTGGTTCCAATATTCTTTGCAAGCACAGGGATATCCACTATTGTTCAATCAATCAGGTGTTTGTTAAGCGCGGCTACTCACCCGTGGGGGTCTCAAGGTGCTGGGGGTGTGAGGGTGCAGGTTCTGGTCCATCAAGGAGGGGGTCCATTGAAGAGCCAGGTCTTGAGGTCACTTACGAAGATGGGAAGCAATGTTGTCTGTCTGAGGTGGAAGGGAACGGCGTTCCAGGCCTTGGCTGCAAGGAAGGGGAAGGAGCGGCCTCCCAATACGGTTTTTCTGGTGTGTGGGACCACGGCATAGGAGGACTGGGCTGATCGTAAGGTCCTTTTGGCTGCGTGGAATTTGAGTTGGCTGTTCAGGTATGCTGGTCCGGTGTTGTAGAGGGCCTTGTGTGTGTGTGTGAGCATCTTGAAGGAGATTCTTGCCTCGATGGGGAGCCAGTGGAGAGTGTGCAGGAGCTGGGAGATGTGGCAGTGTTTTGGCAGGTTGAGGACCAGTCTTGTGGCGGCGTTCTGTAGCTTACGGGTGAGGTTTTTGTTTATTCTGGCGTAGAGTGCATTGCTGTAGTTGAGTCTGCTGGTGATTTGGGCGTGAATGACGGTCTTTCTGTGTTCAAAGGGGATCCATTTGAAGGTCTTACATCAGAGGCAGAGGGTGTGGAAGCAGGAGGACGAGACAGAGTTGATCTGGTTGTCCATTTTGAGCTCGGAGTCCAGGATGATTCCCAGGTTGTGTGCGTGGTCTGTGGGGGTGGGTGGGTTTCGGAGGGGGGGGGGCACCAGTTGTCGTTCCAGGCATCAGGGTTTGGACCCATGATGAGTACTTCCGTCTTGTTGGTGTTAAGTTGTAGGCAGCTGTTTTTCATCCATTTGGTGACGGCTTCCATACCTTCTTGAAAGTTGTGTCTGTCTGTGTTGTGTACGTTGGATAGGGAGAGGATGAGTTGGGTGTCATCGGCGTATGACACAATGTTGAGTCTGTAGGTTTTGATGATGGGGTGAGCAGAGCCATGTAGAAGTCGAAAAGTGTCGGGCTGAGGGAGGGCCCCTAAGGGACTCCTCAAGAGGCTGGTGTAGGGTCCGAGAGGAACGGTGGAGTCTGACCCACTGCATTCTGTAAGAGAGGAAGGAGCGGATCCAGTTGAGGGCCTTGTCCTGGATCCCTGCATCGTGAAGTCTGCATATTAGGGTGCGGTGGGAGACTGTGTTGAATGCCGCTGAGAGGTCGAGGGGGATGAGGGCTACTGTTTCTCCTTTGTCCAATAGGGTGCAGATGTCTTATGTTGCGTCGAGGAGGGCAATTTCCCTACTGTGGGCTTTCCTGAAGCCGGATTGGTTATACAGAGTACCTTTGCTTGAAAATCATTTTTTTTCTAGGGGGTTCCTCAACACCTTTCCCAAGAGAGCTCTTAAAGGAAAGATTATAAGTATAGGTAGGTGAGCAAAGTCTTGTTTGGGTGAAATGTCTGACTGTGGTCTAGCTGAAGCACAACTCCTTTTCCACCATCCCAACCCCTTCCTTCTTCGGTCTGATAAAAAATAAATAGTTATTTTAGATCTAAATGATGGCGACTGGAAAACATACACAAAGACATTCACAAAGACATTCATAAAATCTTAAAGGATGCTTGAATTTCGCCCACTGAATGTTCAGATTAAAGTTAGAACATGCACATGAAAGTATGTTTACAATCTCCAGTTAGGCTTCCCTTTGTAGATTTGTCCTTTGTAAATGTGTAAACTGAGAAAAATGTGTATTAGAGCCTGGTGGCCTATCTGTTTTCTTAATCCATTTAAATACCTTCATTATGGTTCCCAGATTCTTCTTATGTCAGGCTAAGTCAGAGGTATTAATATTTACCTACTCTGTTCTTCGTTTCTTTCACTTCTATGGAGAACCTCCTCACAGACACATTTTAATCCATTCATTTAGCTTCCTTCTACGGTGTGGTTTTGACCCTTCGATAATAAATCCTATGAATTTGTATCTAGAAAGACTTGTTTTAGCTTCAGGCTGATTTAACATGCGGTGTGTGTATTTTGAAGGTCAGCTCTTTGGAACACAATGCACTCATTTCACTCTTCAAAGGCACAGTTCATTGGTGGTGAGCTGGAGAGAGAAAGATACACAGTCCAGGGGATAAACTGCAGACGGAATGACAGATAATATGTAGACTTAAATTCTGGCTAGCCAACAGCCAAATTGAAGGATCCTAAGCGAATAATTTTTCTTCTCTTTATGTTATTTCCTTTGCCCGTCACATTTAGGGGCTGCTTGAAGTAAATCAGATCAGAAGGTGAGTTAAAAAACTCATTGGTATGTGGTTTAGGAGACTACAATGTCCTTATATTTCTTCAGTGTACATGGGAACATGAGCTGTTTTTGGCTTCTTCACAGCAAATCCAAGATGCTCATGAGGCCAGATTTAGATTCTTGAATCTATTTGCATTTTAAGGTATTCATTTAAATATTTGAAATAGTCTGCAAAAAATTGAAAAAAAAAATGCACAAAAAGCATACAGGGTCTGATTTACAAAGGTAAACTCAGGCTTAACCACTTGGCTGCTAAGGGATTGCAGCTCCTCTTATGAGATTTCCATTGAAATCAATGGAAACTCCATGACGAGTTACCCTTGTCATTAGCGCTGAAGAGGTTAAAGTCTAAGAAGCAGATTTACAAGGCACTTGCGCCACGTTTACGCCGCCGTTGCGTGACGCAACGGCGTCGTAAACGTGGTGCATCCCTGTGACCCATTTACAAAGTGACGCATCTAGGCAGATGCGTCACGTTGTAAAGCCCTGCGCCACATGGGGGCGTTCCGGCGTAGGGTGGGCATTCCGGGGCAGGTGCGCCGCGCAAAAGTGCCTGCGTGAAATCTACAAGATTTCACACTGGCACTTGTGCAACGCTGCTTCGTCAATTCCTTATGCCTGCTTGAAGCAGGCATAAGGACTGACGCAGCACTTTAGGTATAGGGCACAACCAAGCATTGCTGGAGTCGTGTCGCACTTGCGACATGACTCCAGCGATGCGCCACCCTTACGTCATGAGATGAGTCACGCATCTGCCTACCCTTGCGTCACAGAGTCACGGCTCATCCGCCGTGACGCAAGGGTAGTTTTGCGTGACGCATATTTTCTGGCGCATCCCTGCTGATTTGCAGAGATGCGCCAGAACTCATAAATATGCCCCTAAGTTTTCCCCAGAAGTCTTGGCCTTTTACAGGATGCATGACCCAATCTTACTCTCTCCTACATTTGTAGTGACGATGAAGAGAATCAGACTGGTTTATCTCACCTCACGCTCTCCAATGACCCTGCATTTTGAGTAGATTAGAAGCAGATAATTGCAGCGACTGCAGGCTCATCTCTAGATAGTTCACCTTCCAGGGATGTCAGAGGTTCACTGTAGCTAGGCCATAGATTCCTTTGAAGTGAAAGCCATATGTTGAGCAGCGGTCCACCCTTTGCTCCGATTGTATTAGAGACTGAAACTTCCACAGTGCATAGTTGTAAATAGAGAAGTTGCCTCCTCTATTGAGCTCTGTAGGAGGAAAATGAATCTCCATTGACTGACACAGCTGGAGATGCCCCATTTTTGCAGTATGGCTGCGTGTAACCTTTAAGATGGTCTAATTGTGCTGAAACCAGATCTGAACAGTTCTGTATGAGGTCTCCAACATATAGTATAGAATGACAGGAGTGTGAAATTGCAAAGTCAGTGTACTCAAAACTTTGGATTTTTTTCCAATTAGTTTATGCACTTAACAAACTACGAAATGCCCACAGTTTAAAAAAATCAAATTCAACAACTACTTGTGGCTGTGAAAGCCATGACCGCTGCTCGGAGGTGCCAGCGGGTGGACTTCCACGCTCAGAGGCAGCACCTTGTCAGAACTCCAGTTTTGTAACTTTTTCTGCTCCTCCGTTCCCTCTAGCATTATCCCATCCCATGTGACAACATTACCCCCTCTTTCTGCCCCACCAAACTCCCTGTGGGCAGATCCCCTGCCTCTGCCATCCCTGCACGCGCACTGCCTTGAATGGCGGTCAAGTCCCTTGTTCAAACACCGTCCCACGCCGTATACTCTCCTGTCCTCATCATACCTTTACCTCCACTGCTGTATTCTAGTCAAAGGATGCCCCCCTTCAGGATGCTTAGGCTAGAAAACAGGTGAGGTGTGCTGGCCGTGCTCATGAAATCTTAACTTCTAAGAAGTCCCCACACACCTCATACGTTTGAGCAGTTTCCTTGACTCAAAGATGGAGCAGAGTTTTATTCAAGAAATAAGTAGGGGGCCTATTATCAACAACTAGCGATATTTATCGCTAAATAAGCTTAGCGAAAAAATTTTTATCGCCGCACATCGCCGGATTTTATCGCCGAGATAACATGCTATTGGCAACGTTTATCTCCAAAGCGATAAAATATCCGGCGATAGTGGCGAAATGCATGAATATCGCTAGAAATTCAGCTATATTCAGGCATTATTGCTAATAGGGACTTAACCTGAATATCCACCTCCCATTGGATATACAGGCTAAGAAGTGGTCTGAGCAGGCGTTAGGATTTGGCGATATTCGCGCTTTGCGTGAATATTTTAAATGCTGCGCCTGCGTTGATAATAGGCGAAAGCAATGTCAGCGACTGCTTTCAGTCGCTAACAGGTTGGGTACGCCCACTTTGCATGTCATTAGCGATAAATTTGCTGACGTGCAAAGCGGGCCCCAAACCGCTCGCTATCACCTAAAAGCTGTCGCTAACTGATGTTAGCGACAGCTTGCTAATAGAATTGATCCAGCGCTCCTATCAAAATTCTGCATAAATGATGTCACTATCTACCACCATGCTTACCAATCAATACCAGGCCCATAAAAATAACAGAGCACCTGAATCATGAGGCGAATGAATCTAAAATGTTGTTTTAACTATCTGCAATAAACAAGACCAGCTTGTCATTTAGTAAGTTTGTTCAAACATATTCATGAAAAACTTAGGCTTTGGAACTTTATTAAACAAGTATTAGGAAAAGTCATAAAAAGAAGTTTATTCAGCATTTATAAAGAGAGATTGTTCCAAGAAATATTATTCATTAATAGGAATAAGTGAAAATGAGCATTTCCAAACCCTAACAAATTCTCTGTCTCTACCCTCTTCGCCTGAAAACAAAGTCTTTAAAAAAATCTCCTTTCCTTACGTGTATTCATCGGACAGCAGAACACATCCCTCTGGAATCATGAAGCGTAGGCAAAAGTCTGCTCCTTGAGCCAATTCTTATACCCTAAAACTAAGGCTAAACTAACTATTTTCACATTCCAACAGCTGAATTCTGGCTCCCCATTGGCTGAACCACCTCACGCCACAGTAAATTGTGACATCTTCCACCTCAGGTCCAGGCTTTTACACAAAGCGATTGTTCATGCACAGAGTCCTGGCAGCACTTCCTTAGGCTGCTACATTTTGTAGCAAAGATTGTTCATGTAGTGCACAAAAATGCCACGACTCACATTCCTGTCCTTGAGCCTGTCCATTCTGAGCTTCTCGTGGCACATTAGCAAACTTCTCCACAGAGTCGCCTTTTGCAGTTCTTTTCAAAAACTTTTCACAATAAAAGTTTATAGGCTTCTCATCTTTTTCAAAATACGTTTTTCTCTCCTGGCTTTTCATCAGCAGGCCTCTTTCAGAAAGCGTCAATTTTCTGCGCCACTTTAGCTTGCGTCACTGCGCCACTTTTAGCTTGCGTCACTGCGCTACTTTTAGCTTGCGTCACTTTTTCAGAAAACTATTATTTAAACAAACACAAAACATCAATTAATTAAAGAATTGACATTTGTCCTGTTACCCACCCCCTTTGCTAAATGTTAACCCATTAACTATGTTACCTAGCAAAAGCACATTTACGCAGCATATATTACCTTTGATGTACCAATCCGATCTGGAACTGCATTTGTCACAGAAAATACAAGACGGAAGCACATTTAAAAAGCACATGCTATTATTTTTGACAGCAGCAGTTAGTATATGACAAAGACAATTGACAATAATTATTGTATTATTTCTTTTGCATTTTGCACAAATAAGCATAATGTTAGTCCCGTGTGTTCATGTTGCACAGTTTATTCTAGGTTGATTTAATAACATGCAGCAAACACATTAGTTTTATTAAAACATTATGGAAGACTGACTTCACAAGCCTGAACAAAATATTGTTCATTAACCCGCTCCATCAAGGGCGATGAAATTATCACCGCTTTGCGGCCAAAAACGTCCGCAAAAGCGGCGATAATTTCATTTTGCCTGCCTTGGTAATATGCCCCCTAGGTTTTTAAATTGGCTCTTGAATAATAACCAAAACACAGAACACATTTGATCTTAATTTACCTAAGAGATTTTAAGCTATATAAGCTTTTATCTAATAAAGTGTGCTGCTAAAGTGGACTTGCTACAGAGAGGGTTGTGTGTAACGTATCAACATTGAGCCTCTTCTGCCCAGTACACACCCTACCATACCACAAATCCTCACCCAAACTCTGTATTATTGGTGTCTACAATACATAGAGCAAGCCATTGAAATTCCAATATAGAATGTTCAATAAGTAAGAAACTAGTTAATGGTTAACAGGGAAAAGACACTGCAAGTGGCTGAAAGACACAATTTGCCCACTTCGTGCTAGGCACAACATCATGTTGAGCTTATTGCATAATGAGGCCAGATTTCAGGGCAACAGATATTATTGAAGGCTACATACAACATCAATAAAAGACTCCGTATAGTGCCAGCAACTGTTGGAAAATGCAACAGGTCTTACCTAGCTGGTAGTGGGGCAGGGAGATTGGCAAAAGGGCAAGGACAAAGGCCGCACCTTGCACCCGAAGCCCTCTGGAATTGGCTGGATTAAATAGTGAGTGGTCTCAGTGCATGAGAAGGAGGTGCAACATGACTGAAGGCCACAACCTTAGCCCAAAGATCATTGTGCATAGCGATTAGACCTTCAGTTCCTGTATTAGTACCAAGAGTTAATCTGTGTATCTGTTTGTGTAGTCCGTTGGGACTTCTTTACGCAGGTGAAAGTTTGTTTTGCCAGGACTTTATTGTCTCGCCTCGTTGTGGATCATAACTTTCCCTTGGAGTCTTTGTGTGAGATAGATATATTTAGGGGCACCTCAAAATATTTTGCCTTCCTCCTCCCCTTTTTGCTAACCTCATTTCTGTTGGCTTTTGAACTCAGGCCACTTTACCAGTGCTAACCAGTGTTAAAGTGCATGTTCTCTGCTTAAAAAACATAGTAACTTTGACATACCCACAATTGGCATATTTAATGTACTTATAGGTTTTTAGTAAAGTGCACTATATGTGCCCAGGGCCTGTAAATTAAATGCTACTAGTGGGCCTGAAGCACTTGTTATGCCACCCACTTACGAAGTCTATTAAACATATCTTAGGCCTACCATTGCAGAGCCTATGTGTGAAGTTTTAAATGTCAACCTGGCAAGTTAACCCTTAGGCTGACACGTATGCAAAAGGGATCACTCTCCTTGCTGGTAGGAGCACAGGTTCAAGTCACAAACGATGTCATCAACTGGGTTAGGATAAGTATACCTACAAAATTATATCTCTTTGATCCAAAATTCTTGATTCAAAGATTGAATATTTTAATTTCCATTCAAAGCATTGTACATTATGTGGAATCAATCCAAAGTGATCAAATTAATTATACCATGGTATGTTGTAATATCCAATGCATTTCGGGTCAAGACATGACCCTTCATCAGGGGTTACTGTATGGACTCAAGTTAAACTTCGATGATCAATCTCCTGTGAAGGAAGTCAATCCAAGTTAACCCTCTTGCCAGGCATAAACCTTACCTGAGATAGACTGGACAGTCCCAAAGGCAGGGTGCAGTGTACCTAATAAGTTGGACATATACTTTTCTGCTTTACATGCCCAGGTAGTGAAAAACTCTTACATTTGTTTCCACTATGGCAAGGCCCATCTCTCCCATAGGATAACATTAGGATTACCTTATTACATTTTAAATTTATAATTTCCAATTGGGAAAAGTTAGATGTTAGATCTGAAAGCCTTAGGGTGGTCTTCCCCCATTTCTTGCCTGCCTCCCTCCATTTATCTGAACTCGATGTTGCTGGTTTTAGGACTATGAACCCTACCATTGCTAACTAGTGCTAAAGCGTTTGCACTCTCTCCTCTAAACATGGAAACATTGCTTTATTTCCAATTGGCATATTTGATTTACATATACGTCCTTTGTACCATGCACAACATCTGCTTAGTGCCTGTAAGGTAAATGTTACTAGTGGGCTGAAGCACTTATTTTGCTACCCACCACATAGCCCTCTAACCATGACTCAGATCTGCTGACGCAGAGCCTGTTTGAGCATTTCTAAGCTGCCATATCGACCTGCTAAAGTAACCCTCTTGCCAGGCCTAACCCTTCCATCTTCCTATATGTAAATCACCCCTAACTCAGGCCCTGGCAACCCGCAGGGCATGTACATTTTGTTTTTTACATGTACTGGTAGTGAAAATCACAACTGTGAGAACTATCCCTCCCATAGGCCAGCATTGGCTTTCCATTATTACCTTGTTTTAAGCGTAAATCCCGATAGGGTAGAAACAGACATTTAAAATGTAGTGTCACTGAGCTTGCAAGCTAAAATCACAACTTATGGTGAGGTTGAATTTTAGATTCCAGTTTAACAACTGCCATCTTTTAGAAAGTGTACATTTATGCACTTGGCTTTTTGGTACCAGCTGTCTGTCTCTGGAATACACCTCTGGGGTGGGTGGCAGCTAGATTCTGCCATTCTGCTAGATCACCACACACCAAGGAAGAGTAGGTGTGCCTGTGTGGCCATCTGCATGTAGATGGCCCATCCCGAGGAGGATATACACTTACACATGAATGGACAGTGTCCTGTCCACATCCAAAGGATTGATTACCCCCTGTAGTGTTTCTGGAGCCAGGTCAGTGAGGAGGAACCTCTGTGCACTTCAAAATTTCTTTATAGTCTCCCTCACTTCAAAGGCACCACTGAGTATAAGTATTGGACCTCTGGCACTAACAAAGTAGTACACTTCTGGACCTGTGACGACTCCACCATGAAGGAGATCCACTGTGCTGCCAAAAGGCCTGCTATGCTGATAGACCGCTGCTTTGCTGAACTCTGCCTTGCTGTCCTCTTGACATGCTGAGCCACCTTGCTGCCTGCTGTTCTACTGACTGGGTGAGAGGGACGGGACTGTATCACCTGAACCCATAGTGATTCCAAGGGCTTGCTGGCTTGCCTCCTGCTCCCAATTCTCATGGATATCAAAGACTTTCACCCCCTGCATCTGTGTCTGGACTGTGCTCATTGGACGTTTGTCTTGCCAAGTGGTGCCATCCCATTCAGACCGCGCAGATCAGAAGCTCCTATGTCAGACAGAGAAGCAGCCTTACTAGCCACTACCTACTACCCTACCATCTCAGTTTCACCTAAATCTAAAATCCAAGTAATCACGAGCTACCGGAAAGACCTACCCACCCTCAAACGACCGAGATTACCAGTCCTCACCGCTATACCTAGAGAGGCTAAAGACAAAACCACCAGCAATCAGGAGAAAATCACCAACTGCCTCCTAATCAACTGCAGATCGGCCTCACTACATGCAACGGTCTTAGCCGAAGCTATCCTCACACACAACATTGACGTTGCGTTCCTCACGGAGACCTGGCTAAACAAGGCATCTCCTCCCTGCCTAGACATTCTGGTACCACCTGGTTTCTCCCTCATCTCCAAAGACAGGATAGATCAACGAGGAGGTGGGGTTGCTATCATCCACAAGGACAGCTGGAGCATCACAGAAACCTCCTCCTTCGAGTACAACTCATTCGAATGTCTATCCGCTGTCATCAAAACCAAAGACAACGACTCTCTACTGTGTCATCTACTCTATCACCCCCCAGGCAGAAACAACGAGTTTGGAGATCAACTATCCAACCTGATTTCACAAGACGCTCTCGGTGATTCCAACAACATAATTCTTGGTGACCTGAATCTCCGATGGAACGAAATCCATAACCCTCTAATCAGATCGCTATCCAGCCTCCTCGCCGACAACAACCTTACTCAACATTGCACTGAGGAGACGCACTACAAAGGAGCCACACTGGACGCCATCATCGCGCAAAAGAACTCAATCACGGTCAACCACATACTACCTGTTGACTGGTCAGATCATCATATGATCCTATTTCACATCAATCACCCCATCATCCCGCTTAAACCACCCCAAGACCCCCCCAAATGGTCAAGAAACCTCTCCCAAGTACCCCAAGACATTCTAGAAGGTCAACTAAGTTCACTTCTTCCAGACAACTCTTTGCACCTCTTGACCAATGATCTCATCGACCACTACAACTCTGAGCTAGTCTCCATTCTCGATAATCTAGCTCCACTAAAGCTCAAAAGAAGCCGTGCCACCCCTTCTAGAACCTGGTTCAATGCGGACCTCAACGCAGAAAGAAGATCCTTGAGAGCCAAAGAAAGAAAGTGGAGAAACAACCCAACAGCCATCCTTCGCTTACAACTAAAAACAGCATGCAGGAAATACAACAACCACATCAAAAACAAGAAATCCAGCTTCTTCCGAGAGGCACTAGCCAATTCCAAAAACAGACCTAAGGAGCTCTACAACATAATCAGACGTCAAACATCCAAGCCTCTGCCCTCACCCCTGCAGGAGTCCAAAGAACTATGCGATAACTTCGCCACCTTCTTCAACGATAAAGTCTTAAAAATCGAATTATCTCTAGACATCAACAACTCACACCTCCCGAAGAACAACGCGGCCATCCCACAGGCCCTACCACCCGGCTCCTCCCCCCTCCGTTGGCTAAGCTTTCATCACGTGCAGGAAACTGAGATAATCTCGTTGATCTCGACCTCCAAACCATCAGCTCACATCTCAGACCCCATTCCTCCCTCACTAATCAAAAAAATGAAGCTCACCTTAGCACCTATCTGGGGCAAAATCATAAACAGCTCCCTACAAAGCGGAGTGGTCCCCGACTGTCTAAAAATGGGACAAGTCACCCCTTTGCTGAAAAAACCCGGTCTTGACTCTACTGACTTGAACAATTTCAGACCGATATCTAACCTCCCTCTACTCGCCAAAACACTGGAACGATGCGTTCTCCTGCAATTGACTCATCATCTGGATAACATCAATCTCCTAGACCCCCTCCAATCCGGCTTCAGACAAGGCCACAGCACAGAAACCGCGATGCTGAACATCATAGACGACATTCACGGTTCCCTTGACGCTGACAAATGCTGCCTCCTCATACTCCTTGATTTATCCGCAGCTTTCGACACGGTGGACCATAAGCTCCTCATCAAGACTCTGCAAGTAAGAGCTGGCCTCTGCGAAGTAGTTCTCGAGTGGTTTTCCTTCTTTCTACACAACCGCTCGCAAATAATAAAAATGAAGAACTTCACCTCCGAATCCCAGCAAGTCAACAAGGGTGTCCCCCAAGGATCAGTACTTTCTCCCCAGCTCTTCAACATCTATATGGAACCGCTCGCCAAACTACTCAGGAATGCCAATATCCACTTCCACCTCTACGCGGATGACACACAGATCTACCTGGAAAACTCTTCACTTAACGACATCCACAGACTAAATGCCGTCTTAAATGATGTTCAAGATTGGCTGACAAAGAATCACCTGAAACTCAATCCCGACAAGACCGAAACTCTTCTCATCTCAAACAAAGAAGACAACCCTCAAATCATCGAGTGGCTGAAGTCGATCGATGCTCTTAAAGGTTCTCTCACGCTAGCTGATTCCGTAAAATCTCTGGGCTTCACCTTAGACCCCAAACTAACCTTGACAAACCACATTAAGAACTCAGCAAAAAGCGCATTCTTTAACCTCAGACTTCTGAACAAAATCAAACCTTTCATTCCCAACAAGGACCTTAAACTAGCCACGCAATCTCTAGTTCTATCTAGACTGGACTATGGGAACTCAATCCTAACAGGCATCCCCAAATCACACCTGGCTCCTTTAAAAACAACATTGCATGCGGCAGCAAGAATGATCACAGGATGCAAAAAATCCGACCACATCTCCCCTGCACTCAAAGAACTTGAATGGCTCCCGGTGGATATGCGTAGCACCTTCAGAACGGCCTGCCTAACCCACAAGGCCCTCCACACCGGAAAACCAGAATACCTGGCAAACAAACTCACAAAAGCTGGCCAAAGTAGAATCTTGAGAAGCTCTAACTCCCTGCTGCTCATCCTACCAAAAACCAGAAAGAAGAAAACTGCGGACTGCTCCTTCACAGGAAATGCCCCCAAAATATGGAACTCTATCCCCCCGCATATCAGAACCATACCGTCCTATGCGGAATTCAAGAGCAAACTCAAATCCTTGTTCCTCATCCGTTCCCTAGGTCCTGGGTAACTAGGATCAACATCCATCCCCAGAACTATGTGATAACTCTGTATCCTATTACCAAGAAGTCCTACTGTACAAACTTCTCCTCCCCCCTAATTGTCATTTGATGATCACCTTTATTTGTTATGTGTCTTTTTGTCCACCTTTTCACTCCTTTTACTGTAAAGCGCTCTGCTACCTTCGGGTCTTGTTAGCGCTATAGAAAACTTCTAAATAATAAACATCCGCATCGTATTTGGCATATCTCTGCCTCAGTCTGGGTAGAAAACTGCACACTCTCGTTGTTGTGTGTTGTGGACTAATCGCTGCGCCACAGCTACATGGGAGATCCTTACTGATCTCGTCCACAGCGTGATCTAAACAGCCTTGTAACAATTACATCCTCCTGATCAAGGTACTTTTGTTCAGCGGATCCAAGGAGGTTCCTGCTGTCGGGCCACACTCCCTCGCGTTCGGCCCGAACCCTAGACTTTGTCTTGGTCTACTGCAACCAAATAAATAATTGAAATGCTTGTCGCTTCAAGGTGCTCTTCTGACTTTTTGAATTCACACAAATTCATACTTCAACATTTACTGAAAAGATTCTTATCATCTTTGGTCTTGTGTTATTTATATAAAATCATAGTTCATTATTCTAATGCAGTGTGGAGTCTTTTGTGGTGCTTCATTGTTTTATGATATGAGCCTTTGCACAATTACCTTACGGATTGCCTTTTAAGTTAAGCTTCACTGCTCAGTGCCAAGCTACAGAGGATGGGTTTAGGAAAATTTGTGTTGTGTTGTGACCTACCCTGACTAGGATCATGGTCCCTACTTGGACACTGGTGTATAACTCTGCCTACTAGTGACCCGGCTTCTAACAATAGATATCGAACAATAGATATTTCAAGTTTAGTGTCTCTGGATTCACAATTTGAAATAAGTTTTAGAAAGTCTGCAATTTCTTTAACCATTTTGTGCCTCTGCCAGTTTCTAAATAAACATCGGTGGTGGGTGACAGATGGGCTTTTTGCATTCCCTCTGGACAGCCACACACAAAGAGAGCTTAGGTTTGGCCAATGGACAATTCACATCCAATTGGGCCACCACCAGGCCATTGGGCCAACCTGGGCATGATGGGAGGGAGGGGCTGACACTTGCACCTGAATAGGGCTGTACTTGTCTCCACATAAAGAGCTGTATACCCCCCTGTAATGAGAGTGGACCCAAGGCAGGAAGGATAGGGACCTTGTGCAATTCAAAGGCCTCTCTTTGAAGTCTCCCCCACTTCCAAGGCATAACTGGGTATAAGTATTGGACCCCTAACACCACCACTTCAATACACTTCTGGACCTGTGGAGACTCCATCAGGAAGAAGGATTGCTCCGCTGTTAGAAGGACAGCCACTCTGCAGGACTGCTACTCTGCTGGACTCATGCAATGCTCTGCTGACCTGCTGCCTTCTTGCCTGGGAGAGAGAAGGACTGGACTGCATCTCTTTAACCAGAACCAAAGTGATTCAAAGGGATATAAAAAAAATCCAACTACCCTGCTACAGCACCTGGACTATGCCATCCGTGAGTCTTGCCCTGACAAGTGGTGTCAATCCAGTCCTGGGCCCTTGAAAGAGGATATAAAGAGCAGTTCCTGTAGAACACTGCATCGCTTGGCTGCACCCGCATCTTTGTTGACACAACCAGGATTAAGATACCTTTGTTCAGTGAACGAAACTGGGTCCCTGTATCTGGCTGGTGCTCTAATGCAGTTGGCCTGAACTCTTGACTTTGTCCCTGTCCAGTGCGACCAAATAAACCACATAAGCCCTTCTAAGCTCTATTTTATAGTTTATTCTTTAAAAATTAATATCTCAAGTTTTACTTAATGGATTTTGTTGTTTTGGCCTTATTTTGTTCATTAAATTAAGCTCTATTTATCTAACCTGGTGTGGACTATTTCTATGTGGTGTTTTCACTGTTCTGATGTATTAGGTGTTGCGCAAATACTTTACACATTACCTCTTAAGTTAAGCCTGACTGCTGTGTGCCAAGCTACCAAAGAGTAAGCATAGGTTAATTTAGGGAATGTATGTGACTTACCTTGACTAGAATTGTGGTCGATACTTGGACAGTGTGCATACCCCTACCAACTAGAGAGCCAGGGGCATATTATCAACAAATAGCGATATTTTTCGCTAAGTATGGTTAGCAGCAATTTTTTTATCGCCGCGCATCACGGGATTTTATCGCTGAGATAACGTGCTATTAGCAACATTTATCTCAAAAGCGATAAAATTCCCGGCGATAGCAGCAAAATCCATTAATATCGCTGAGAATACAGCGATATTCACGCATTATCGCTAACAGGGTCTTAGCCATTATATCCACCTCCCATTGGATATAATGGCTAAGAACTGGTCTGAGCAGGTGTTAGTTTTTGGAGATATTCGCGCTTAGCGTGAATATTTCCATCGCTACGCCTTTGTTGCTAATAGGCGATAGCGATGTAAGCGACTGCTTTCAGTTGCTAACAGGTTGGGTACGCCAACTTTGCATGTCATTAGCGATAAGCTGACAAACAAGGCTGGCCCCAAACCGCTCGCTATCGCCTACAAGCTGTCGCTAACTGCTGTTAGCACCAGCTTGCTAATAGGGCGACAGTATTATCGCCGCTTAGCGGCCAAAAACGGCTGCTAAAGCGGTGAAAATTGCCTATCGCCCCCTTGATAATATGCCCCCCAATTTCTAAGAATGCCCCTTCTCAGTCATATTCTGTCACCACTCACAAGAGGGACTATCATTTGATATTTTGAAGGGAAAGGAACAGGTTACTTTTATCATTAAGAAGCAGACCTAAAGGATCCACAGTAGTTGTGGCTCACCAAAGCTTGAATTCACAATTTGTGAAACAAATCCCAAAATACTGAGCAGAGAGCAGATCACAGCACTACTACCCCTGCCTATGCCGTAGTATGGGACCCAGGGCAAAACTCAAATTACGACAATTTTGTGAAATGCTTATTTCTTAAAGTTCCTGAATTAACGTCATTATGTCACGTCACATAATTATTCCACCATTTACAGCAAAATTATCGTGCAGGTATATGATAACAAAGCGATAAACTAGATGAAGAGCAGATGTTGTTTGTGACACTTTTTTTATACAATTTTATTTAGCATGAAATGCCACCTTGCGGCAAAGATTTACATGGAAGCATTTCATGCGACTTTATTGTACAAAATGGTGGATTTACATTTCATGTAAATAACCAAAATGTCACATAATTTTCCCCACATTTCTGAAAAAACTATTTTGCACAGACCTTCCTACTATTTGTATCCACCTCTAAACAGGTACCTCTACCACTATCAATACTCTCACACTTTTTTGACATTTTTTGCGACCCCTACCTATAGCTTTGTTTATTCACACTTGTCCATACCCTGGTACCTTTGCTGCACCTACACCATTGTACCGCTGCACCTACTTAACCCTTAGTACCTCTCGCTTCTCCATTACACCTCATTGTTTTTCGCCTTATATTTCGTTCCACCATTTTCATTTCCCTTGTGTTCCACTGTTCTATTGTTATATATAGTCCAAGTTCCTCATATATTTTGAGATAAAGAATTCCCATCATTTAAGAAAGTCATTGAAAGTTTTTGAAAATTGTCAAGCGGATGTTCTTCATTATGGCTTTTCCCAGAAATGAGATCGAATACCCGTTGCACAGAGTTCAAAATCAAGAAATATCGGGAAATTAAAGAGGCTTTTAGGCACTCAGCTCAAATGTCTTGATTAAGTCTGTATGAACAGTATATATTTTAAACACACTAGCCACAACAGTGTCCTCCAACAGGCACTGTTCCTGAAATCCAGTGTATAATGTTTCTATTTAATTACCACAGCGCTTTTACCGGCGAGTGTTTTCTTTAACAATCAAAAAACAATGAATTACCCACTCCAAGAGCTCCACAAATATTTTATTAAATATTTTGTAGCAATTATGGGCCAGATGTATCAAAGGGTTTTGCCCATTCTGTGTCTATGGGAAAATGTGTTGATGCATATGGCCCTATGTGTTTTAATACTACATAAAAATAGTCTTCAATACCTAGAAAATAGATTTCTCCCATCTAGCCCCAAGGATACGGGGCAGGATGGGGATAGGGCATTTAATAAATTTTGCTTCGGCGTATGCCCGTTGCAATGAATTAATTATTTTTCAAATGTTTTCCTTGTACTAAGGCATAACATTAGCAATCAGTATTTAACACGCCAAGGGCCAGATGTATGACCCTTTTTAGCAATCTCAAAAGGGAAGTCGGGTTTTTTGCGTAAGCTAAAATGGGTTGTGTTATGTACAAACCCTATTTTGTGAGTTGGCAACCTATTACCGACTTTCGAAATAGGATTTGCGAGTCGCCATTAGGAAGGGGCCTGCCATGGATGTCCCTTCATAAAAGCAAGTTGCACTGGTAAGTACAATTGTTTTGCGACTGAAAATGCAGTTGCAAAACAATTGCAGTTACCACCTACATCAAGTAGGTGATAAGCCAGCCGCAAAGGGGTCCGAAGGGGACCCCTTCTCCTTTGTGAATGGATGCAAAAATAGTTTTGAAGACCAGGTGGTGGTCGTACGGACCACTGCCTGCCCTTAAAAAATTAAAAGAAAACTTTTTCTTCTTTTCTTTTAAATGCTTACTGTTTTCCTTCAAGTGAAACGGACTGCATTTGAAAAACAAAGTTGCTATATTTAAAAAGCAAACCCAGACATGGTCGTCTTCTGTCCCCAGCATGCCACCATACCTGTGATATGAGCAAATTGTGACTTATCTCATTAACATTAATGAGGTAAGTCTTTAGCGACCCCATTAGGAATCTGAAACAGTGTCTGAGACACTGTTGTACATTCCATTTTGCGAGTCGCAAATTGCGAGTCACAAAACATAGCAATTTGCAACTCGCAAAATGGAATGGTTGTACATATGGCACCAAGGGGCATATTACCAAGCAATAGCGATAATTATCGCTATTGCTTGGTTAGAGACAAAAATTTACCGCTGAGCTGCGGCGATTTTTATTGCAGATAAACCTTGGTATTACCAAGGTTTAGCGCAAATGTGATAAAAATCGGCAGCAATGCATGAATATCGCTGAAAAGTCAGCGATATTCATGCATTACCGAGCTAATGCTCTTTTAGCCATGTTATCCACCTCCCATTGGATAACATGGCTAAGAACTGCTCAGGGCAGGTGTTAGCTTTTGGAGATAGCGATGTTAGCGACTGTTTCCAGTCGCTAACATCTTGGCACGCCCACTTTGCATGTCATTAGTGATAGATATCACTGACATGCAAAGTGGGGCCCAAGATGGTCGTTATCTCCTACTAGCTGTCACTAACTGGTGTTAGCGACAGCTAGGTAATAGGGAGATAATTTTATCTCCGCTTTCTTGGCTTTTAAAGCCAAAAAGCGGTGATAAACCCCCTTGATAATATGCCCCCAAATTTCTAATTCTTTGAGGTTTTTCTAGTAGTTTGCTTCTAATAAAGTTTCGGACGTTTGACCTGCTGAAATTAGTCATAGGAAAACAGCAGGGTGCGATAATTATTGCAGGGCTCCGAACTGTGATCCTTGCATAAACTCTTGTTTGCACAGGGATCAGAATTAAACCCTCAGCTTGTAATCAGAGTCCTTGGCCCTCATTAGGAATCTCCCAGTTATTTATGATTTGTGCTGTACTCCTGTTATCGTACATATCACAATCAGGAGTTTGGCGCCTAAATGCTCTATTCCCAACTTTTTTCCTGATAAACTTCGATTTACCATCCACCCAAAAATGTGTCCTTTTTAAAATACCTGATAATTAGCGAAAAATGTGTGTTATGGTGCATTAAGCTCCAAAATCTGCATGTTAGTTATTGGGGACAAACTCGTATATCTGAGTAATTTATTGGACCCAATAATTTCTGACCGAGGTAAGTTGGATGTTATTGGGTCTGCCCAAATACCAGGCCACTTGTAATGAGGGTGCTAGTATTTTATCCTGGAGATAAGCAACAGCAATGCTAAGACAGGTTAATATTCTGTTTTCTTCAAAAATAGAAAAGTGAATCACCAACAACAACCATACATCATTATAAAACCACACTCAGGGCCCTACTGGCCCCACTGGGCATCGGGCGTTTTTCCTGGGAGGCTTCAAGGGCCGGGGCTGGTTTTGCAATGGTGGATCCTAGTTTTGTTACTGGAGGCTGGGGGAGGGGGGTCTGACAAAATTGCAAGGGCTGCTTTGAGGACCCAGTCCGGCCCTGACCGCAAACATCCGTGGCCATTCTACAACACAAGTAATGCTAAAGGTGAACCAGAAATCAACCAAATGCCCTGGATTATTGAGGTTCCGTGATTCTGAACCCGTTCAATAAAGGTCATCGTATCAAGACGATTTTGGTATCAGCGGACCGTAAATGACGAGTGCGGTATGTACGAGTGTTTTTGTCATGTTTGATTGATGAATTCACTGTGTATTCAGGGATTTCGTTCGAACCTTCGGGTTCCATTTTGTGTACGGCAGCCATTTTGTGGTTGCCCTCACATAGGCCGATAACTACGGTCGAGCGAGTCTTTGGGACACGTATACCTTTAGCTGACTTCTGTGTGACCTGAATGAACTGACTCCCTTGCCCGAAGCTGACCTTGTTGAGTCAGTTCCTTGTTAGGCAGCTAGTCAGATAGAGATCAAAGAGCAGGACATTGCTGAGTTTATGGTACACGCACACACCCTTCTATCTTGCGTCTCATCTGTTTCTGTTCCTTCTTTTATGGCCTATTTATGGTTTGGGTTGAGGTCCTTTTATTATGGGTTTCGTGACTTCGTCCAGCCTGTCCGAGCAAGAATGTTGGATTTTGCTTTGTCATTTATGGTGGGCTGGACAACTGAAAGTGGGCTTGTCGTTATGTGATATCTTTTGAAATATCACTGTGTGATTGGACAGTTCGTAAGTAATTGATGCTAGTCAGCAATGTGATTTTTAGCATAAAAGACGATGTCTTGCTCTACTAAATTGTGCAGTCTCTGACGAACCACCCGTGTTGTGCTTCGTAGACCTCTCTTCCTGGTTGCAGCCAATAAACTTGGTCTTTGACGTCACTGAGAAGTATCCCGTGTCTCTGGTTGCCAAGACAGGAGAACTCAAAGACTTTGGGCGTGCCCCTGGCGCCGCTGGGTTCTAAAACCCGGTTCTTCAGTATCCTGATGCTAGACATATCTGAATAACTACAATTTCAGAATTAGGACTTTTCAAAAGCTGTTTTGATTCATTTAACATTCCTAGACATAAATAGCCCACTAATTGACACATACATGACTAGCTATGTTCACCTCTCCATACATTACCTGTTAGCGTGAGGTATGCAAGTAACAATCATAAAGGTGAAAACACTGATCGCTACAGGAGCGGCCTTAGGCATGTGCAAGCTGTGCACCTGCACAGGGCCACCAAACCCCAGGGGCCACAACGCCAATATATATCATTAATATAATAATCCTTTGAGGATGGATACATATTTGCGTGGCGGCCCCTGGCAGGGATTTGGTGGCCTCGGGCTCTGTTCCACTTCCAAACACCCTGACCCCCCACCCCCTCTTCACTGGCCTCCACGCTCCGCACCATCCGAACCCCGTCTTCCGGGGCCCCCTACCTACGCTCCCTGCCCAGGGCCGCCATGAGCCTAGAGCCGCCCCTGATCGCTATGTAAAGATACTGAGGGCCTCATTTAATAGGCTGTGCATCACTTTTACGCCACCGGTGCATCACTTTTTGTGACGCACCAGTGGCGTAAAAAATGCACCTTGTTGCGCCATATTTACAAAGTGACGCATCTAGGTAGATGTGTCACTTTGTAAACTCCTGCGCCACATTATACCTGCGCCAGGTATAATGTATGCAAGGGGGGCGTATTGACGTAAGGAAGGGTCGTAGGAGTGACGCAGTGAAATCTATGAGATTTCACTGCGTCACTTTTAGGACGTCGTTGCGTCAAAATCTTGCGACTGCCTCACAGCAGTCGTAAGACTGAGGAAGGCCCTTTCACATTGGGCTTGCCCCATGTGAAAGGATGCTTTGCTGGAGTTGCGTCACTTTTGTGACACACACCAACAATGCGTCACTTTTGCGCTTACAGATACGTCAGAAATACTGACGTATCTGTAACTCCTTGAGACATGATGCGTCATACATTAAATATGACGCATCAGGAATGTCGCAAGGAGTGCGCACTGAGAAGTGACGCATTGCTGCTTTCACACAGCGATGCGTCATTTCTCATAAATGAGGCCCTGAATTTGTTCCCTGAAGGTGGAAACTGGCTGTCACTTACACAAATGAGTACCCCTATAGAACCTGCATTTAAAAGCAATTGAAAGAAAATGGCAGCGCTAGGCTTGCCATGTTTTCTAAAAATGGTCAAAGAAAAGTGACACATCTTACCTTTAGTAACGAAGCAAAGGGAGATAGTGTAAGTTTTCTCTACATCTTAATATGTATCTCCGACTATTCAAGGGCACACTACATATTACCAGGTAAAATTATGTGATACTGCACCGGGTATTATGATAATGCGGGTAAATGTGTTCCATGGCGCACATTACTGAATACTTATGATTTTAAAATATAGCATTACTTATCCAAATCGGGTTTTCCTCATCCATCTTTCCATGTTTTGCTACTTTTGCAATATATTTCACATTCACTTTTCACCCGGTTCTTTCTGGCAAACTGTGAACAGAAAAAGTTAGCCAATGTCTGGATTTCCTGCACAACTAGTAATCCCAATTCGGGCTCATGGTTTTACAGAAATTAAAATTACAATGTTATTTAAAGTGAGCCCTAAACTACTGATTGATTTCAGCCACAATATTTTAAGTTGCCTTCTTTAGAATTATACGTGGTTCCCAAGGGCGGGTAGAACTCGCAGGGTTTCAATCCACAGAATTCCTCGGAGTTCCATAAAAACTTTACGAGGTACTGCAGTGTTCCGCGAATGGGTGGAATTCGGCATTTTGCACTGCTTGTGAGAATTTTTAGCTCCCGGAGCTTGTTCAGTGCTGTAACATCAGTGTGAATGGCATCACAAAGTGCCAGAAGACGCTGCCTTTTTCTGCCTTTCAAGCAGGGCCGGACTGGGAACCAGAACCGGCCCTGGCAAAGTGCTCGGCCGGCCCCCCTCCCCCCCTCCAGGAGGAGAGGGGAGGGGGGAGAGGTGCGACCGCGCTCTATGACAGGGCCGGTTTCGGCCGTTTTTGTTACAGGGCCGTTTTTGCAGCATAACGGCCCTGTAACAAAAACGGCCCCAGGGGCCCAAAACCGGCCCCCAACCATGCGGCCCACCGGGGAATTGCCCGGTGCCCTCAACGGCCAGTCCGGGCCTGCTCTCAAGCAGATTTTCTACTCGAGCAACAGCTTTCTCAACTCGAACAGTCACAACCAGCTATACGGTCCACATGGAGAAATCTCACAGGAGACGTTCTAGCACCCGAAAATCACACTAGGGGATGCAAATTCTCACTCGGGGTCAGCAACTTAACGTTGGCGAGCTGCGCACGAGAATAAAGTCCGCCAGGCGGTGGTTGGCAGAGTTTTGCAGGAACTCTGCATTCCAACCAGAACGCAGAGTTGGGAAAATTTCGAGAACTCTGTCGGTGAAGCAGAATTATTCGCCGACCCCTAACAATCCCTCAACTAGAAAAACGGCCAATACAGAAAGAACATATTTGTATCCACACGGGCTTCAATGAGTTCTGTGTGAGAAAATTTAGGATCTAAAAATAAATCACAGTAAACAGAATGCCTACCTTCTGTATCATATGGATTCAATGTGTGCTTACTCCCAATGATATTGATACACAGTGTTTATTAAGGCATTACTCTGTATCCAATCAATATCTGAAATCTGACAGTAAATTAATTGTGGGTGATTTCATAGGGAACCCATAATGTCTACTTATTGAGGCTTTAATTAAACCATAAAAATGGTGTGGAGTAATGATTTTTATATTATTTTAATAGCGAGAATTGCAACATAAAAATGTTGTTAATTAATCATGACAGGTCTAAAACTATTTTTATTAGTGTTGATTACAGCTTGACATATTTAACATGCCTAAAGGAAATTCACTTGATGAATACATGCCTGCAAACTCTTTTCACATTAGGTTTATGGTTATAGGGTGGGGGGGAGTACCAATGTTCACTCATGCGTAATGTAAAGAGTATAGGCCCACATGCATCAAGCGTTTTTGCATTCGCAAACGGCACGAATCGCAAAAATCGGATGTTTGCGAATGCAAAAACCTTTTTTGGGATGCATCATTTTTTTTTCATTTATCGCAATTTAAGAAATTGCAATTTTTTGCGATTTCTCAAATTGCGATAGCATTTAAGAAATCGCAATTTTTGCGATTTCTTAAATGCTATGCATGATTTTATTTAATTTGCGAATTCGCAATTAGGAAGGGGAAAATTACCATGAAGTAAACCTTCATGGTAATTTGCGCAAAGTTTCAAAAATGCAAAAAAATGCATTTTTGAAACTTGTATGTTACACACACACATGCCCTGGGACATGTGTGTGAGTAAAATGTACTTATGTGACATTCCAGGGGTGCCGGGGGGTCCTTTGGTCCCCCTGCCTCACCCTTGAAATTGCATTCTTATTTTGCGATTCCTTAATTGCGAATTCGCAAAATGAGAATGCCTTCCCATTGATTCCTATGGGCCTCTAGGCCCTTAGGAATCAATGTAAAGCGATTCCTTATTTGCGATTCGCAATTAACCCTTTAATTGCTGCTGACGGCCAACGGTCGTCACGAGCGCTACCTCCCCAGTGCTGCGCACGACCGTTGGCCGTCGGGTCAGCATTCGTTTTCCGAACGTTCAGCACTGGGCGCAGAACGTTCGACGCTGGGAACGGGTTAAGGAATCGCAAATAAGGAAAATTAAGAAATCGCAAAAACTTTTGCAAATTTTTAATGCATAGGAATTTGCGATTCCTAAATTGCGAATCCTTGATTTTCGCAATTTAGGAATCGCAAATTCCAACAATGATGCATGTGGGCCATAGAAGTTAAAATCTTATCCATAGATTGTATTTGTAAATTGAATGGTCAAAACAAAAATCTCAGCTGGGTTAATTTCAAAGATCTGACATGCTATGGCACAGGGGACATAAGAACATGTCAAGGGTCCTCAGGAAATCTATTGCAAATGCTCATATATGAAAGAGTAGGTATATTGTATACATTTCATTAGTTACTAAGGGTTGCTTGCCGTCTGCACTGCGGCCATTGTGCCTAGTTCCCATGTCAACAGAAGGTCTATTCAAGATGGCACCAGCTGCAAAAGTTACAGTAATCTAATGTTTCAATATTTTCAAGGAGAATGCAGTGCAGCTAGCCTGGATTGTTTTTGCTCCTCATCCTAACTTACTCACTGTAACCATCGCAATTTCTTTCACAATAATAAGAAGTCGTATACGTGCTTGCGCTCAAGTAGTTCGGGTCCGATCTATATTTCAGAAGAATTCACACAAGCACTCCCATAATACCATTGTGCCCTAGCGGTGCAAAAAGTGGGCTCCAAGCACTCCCATCATACTTTGCTTCATATGGACACTTTCTATAATAATGTCCCAATGACAGCTAAAATACACAGAGGGATGAACAACGGGGGAGTTACCTACCAGAATTGATTACTATCAAAGGATCGCCTACCTTGTGCACTAACCACTAACTAAGAAGGACTTCAGGAGCACTGAATGCAAAGGCACAGATCTACAATAATGGTGAATAACAAGGAAGTTGACTACCTTTATATTAAACACCAGGGACTTTCCTTAAAGGAAGACTGAAAATCAGGGCACAGACTTGGACAAGGAGTGACTTCCAGAAGGTTGATAGACCTGGAGCTTTAAATGCAAATTTGTCTGAACATCAGGTGGTTTGACTACCAGAAAGGATGAAGATCAGGCCTTGGATTACTAGGGGAACAACAACCAGAGAGTTTGTTTACCATGTATGGCCACATACCAAGAGGACTACATTTCTTGAAGTTCAAATAAGAGGGTTGGGACTACAAGCATGTGGGGTTATTAGTGGGACAGATCACAAGGATATCGTGTCTTTCGAATACCAACAAGGGCTGCTCACTACCAGTGGAGACAATTTATGGGGAGAGTTGCCTATGGGTACGGCTCATTACCACAAGGAGTGTCAAAAGCTGTCGGCATTTGGAAAATCAATGGGACTTTCTACTTGAAAATAGACTATCACAAGGGTGAGAATTTAAATTACTGTGGAAAACGAAATGGAGAATGATAGGGAGAGATTTAAATAAAACTGACTGCAAAATGTTGAACCAGCAGCATAGGTGAAAGGCAGGGCATGCCTCTTAAAGTGAGAGTGACAACAGGGCTAAATAGGTAGAAGTGTTGTTGGCTCTCTACATGAGAGTACTGTCAAAGATGAATACTGGGGTGTAGTGACAGCTGACATTGCAACCAGGACAGATGACTACCAGAGCTGAAGTTTTACAGCTGAGGTGACAGTCAGGAAAGGCTAGTAGAGAGACTGACTACCAATGTAGGTGGAACCCAGAGGGTTGACAAGCAGGAGATCAAGTAATAATCCCAAGGCATTCCAAAGCTTTAGTCTTAAAAATAATACCAAAGAAGGTTAACACAGGGGCAAATGGCAAATGCTATGGGAGTGTGACAACACAGGATTCGGTTACCAGGCAGAACCAAATTCTAGGCGTGGACTAACTAACTAGTCAGCACTACAGGCATAATAAATTCCTTAATTGAGGACCCTCTAAATGACACTCTTCATTAAAACCAAATGATTTTTTTAATTGTGTTGTAACCTTGATATCCCTGCCGTGTCATGCTAAAATGGTTGGGTTTCACTGGTTCCCGTATCCTCAATTCTAAAGTTAATATGAGCACTCATGGAGCGGTCGTTGAGATGTTGTGGTTTTGTATGGCGAGAGATAGCGATAGAGAAGTTTGGATAGGAAAAGATGAAGGGACCATGCAATAGGATGACCAATAACTTGTTTTTTACATAGTGCTGCATACTTACGACTGTGGAAAGATTAATGGGAAGGGAGGTTATGAAATGAAATACCAGCATTTGTAAAGCGCACAGCTACCTCCCGGAGAGGTGCCCGGCGCTGGTGGCCATCGGAAAGATTAAGCTAGCTATTGCCCAGAGTCACAAGGTGCTGGGCTAACCTGCTGCTGGCACCGGTGATCGATCCGAGAGCCTCTGACTTTTGGAGTCAGCCCATGAGTTATGGCTGGAAGTGGAGTGATTAGGGCTGTTGGAATGGGTGGTTTTGATAGGGAGGTGTGCTTGTTGTGGGATGGACAGATGGAGTGATGGGGAAACAAAGAGATGGGAAGGATGGGTTGTTGCATGAGGAGATATGGTTTGGATGGGGAGGGTGTGATGGAAGGGATGGATAGAGAGATTTTGTATGGGGGAGGGTGAGATGTAAGGGATGATGGGGAGCTTTGCTGTCGGAGGGAGAGACGATATGATGGAAGGGATGGACCGACAGAAGTGATATAGGAGGCAGTTTAGGTGTGGAGAGAGGCAACATAGAGAGCTAACAAGAAAGGCTGGAAATGCTTGCTTGGCGACAAAGGCATGAGATAGATAGGAGACGAGAGCAGTGGACCATAAGGCCTGGATGGGGAGGACCCGAGCGAGAGAAAGGAGTGATGGATAGCATTGGGAGATAGCTTATAGAGAGATAGCACAGTAAGGGAGGGAAGGAAGGCTTGTAGAGGGAATAATGAGATGGTTGGACAGGGAGGTTTGCTTCTGAAGGGAGGTGGAAAGGGGTGGTGGGGAGTTTATGTGTAGGAGAAGAGGGTGGATGGGGAGGTTGGCATGGGAAAAAGAGAGGGGAAGATATGTGGAGAGATGAAAAGTTAGCATTGGGATTGATGGGTGATTTGCATATGGAAGGAGAAATTGAATGGGTGGAGGCAAGGTTTACCTGGGGGAGGAGGAAGGAATGAGGCATGCAAGGTTTGCATGACAGACAGGTATACTTCAAGTTGTGTGTGGGGAGGGAGGGAAGGATTGCCAAGTGGGAGGTTTGCATTGGGAGGGAGGCAGCAATGGAGAGATGGGAGAGGTGGATGGGGAGACGCTCAGAGCGAGGGCGGTGGAGGGGGGTGTGTGCGATTGGACGGATGGATGGGTTGTATCTACATTACAATCAGACCTTGGTTCTCCTCTGGCAGCCCATGAATTAGGAGTTGTCTGGCGGAAGCCGGCGGATCGCGAGCAGGGAATAGAGCGCTCTCTTTCTAATTGTTCGCTTAAAAAATGAATTCATTTGAAAGATCAGGAGATGGTGATTAGCGCAAAACCCAACACTCTGCAAGGAGTAATTAGCAAAATAAAAAAGCCTGTACTGTGCAAGCTGGAAAAATCAACATACATCACCTCCTAATTAGATAAAGTCTTCTGAAAAGCAAGCAGAACAGAGGTTGTTTTTTGGGATTATAATGCACAGGATAGTGTCAGAAGCACAGGCGGAATTCGCAGTACAGGGACAGTATGAGGACACCATGTATCCTGCTACTTCTTATATTAATTACACAGGCAGGCGCTGCACCGCAGGGACTGTATGAGGGCATTGAATATCCTGCAACGTCTTCTGTTAAGTACACAGACAGAGACTGAATGTATGACGTTACAACGCAAACATTTACAACGCGTGCCTTTACAACGCAGTTTTTACATTGCAACATCCATTACAACGCATGATTTTACATTGCATGTCATCGCAACGCATTTTTAGAAACTACATGTACAATGCATTCCATTACAACACATACCATTATAACGCATATTACTTTTAGGGCAACAGTAGGGTAAGTGTTGGATGGTGTATGGGTAAAAATTACTATTTCCCATTACTTACCTTATATTGCGTTCTAATGACGTGCGTTGTAATGACAAGCGTTGTAGTAACATGCAATGCGATGTAAAGGAGGTTGCGTTGTAATGACTGCATTGTAAAGGTTGTTTTCCACAGACACCACACTACAGGGACAGTATGAAGGCATTGTGTATCCTGCTGTGTCTTGTATTACGCACACACATGGACACTGCACCAGAAAGACTATATGAGGGATTTGTGTATTCTGCTACTTCTTGAATTAAGTACACAGGTGGGCCCTTCACCACAGGGACAGCATGAGGGCACGTTGTACCCTTTTGTGACATCTGAAGGACACAGGGTGGTACAACAGCACCGGGACTGCATGAGGGCACTGTGTTTGATGCCCAGACGGGCATAAGATACACTGGTGGATAGTGAGGCACCAAAACTGTATGAGGGCACTGTGTACCCTTCACAGTCTGTTATAGGGAACACAAGTGAGTGCTGCACACAGTGGCTCTCTGAGCATACTGCGTATCCTGTCGTTGGAAGCACAGGTCTGCACTGCAGTGTGCAGGCAGCATGAAGGCCTTGTTTATCCAACACTGACACTTATAGGAGGCAGAGGTGGGTCCTGCTGCACAAATACTGTTTGAGGGAGCTGTGTGTCATGGAGACTTATATAGGGGATACACAGTGGAGGCTTGCAGAGGGAGTGCTGCAGGGCAGTGGGGCGGGGGAAGGCAGGGTGGTGGGTAGTGGACTCAGACATACGACAGGCAGGTGTAAAGTAAGTAAATAAATACATAAAACTATTTACCTTGCGCTCGCTGCATCGCCAGGTGGAATTTCTTTTTCTGTTCAAGGCACAAAACTATGAACTTCCCTACCTGCAAAGATTAGAGCCACAGAGAATGACCTCCAGTTCATATGGATGGTTAAAACCTGATCCTTTCACATGTGATTCAACAAGGAATCCACATGATCTCACTTTATCACTACACACAGATACCCTTCATGCCCCTTCAAGATCAAGGAAGATCGAAATCAGCAAATTCTTAGTACAAAGAATCCTAGTTTCAGTATGAAACATGTCCTTCTTGAAGCATACCACAGATGCATCTGTCTTGAACAAATACATGAGTGAATAAAATAAATCAAATCCCAGGGACTGTTCACTCCTTAAAAATCTTTCCAAGCCTAAAGGACCTGTTATCTGGAGCTACAACGTTATATATACCAAGCATTGGCAAAGCCAATCGGTCTCATCTTCATAGAGCAAGTGCTAAGCTATTGTCTTTGTCAATATTTTTCAACTATTGTTTAACCCCTTTGACGCTGCGTGAATTCTCCCGCTGTGCGGGAGAATTAATGAGTGGGCGTGTTTCGGACGGCCAGAGGCAGTCCTGAGCACCGAAGAGGTTAAGAATCCAAATGTAAACAAATATTTCAAAATACTGGAGGAAAAACAAAAATATCTTATAGGATCTCAAAACTATACATTGAATTCACTGTTTTTCATGTACTTTTCACTCAGGAAATTATGATGTTAAAAAAAACAATGAGGAAGTTTCAGAATGTAAAGGAAAATGCTTGCCAAGGCCTTACTTACTTTCCACAGGATTATGCCTTTTGCTCCTCAGTGGGGGCAGGAAGCAGATTTATTGGCCTCCAGGAGAAGTGTCATGCTATGGACACCTTCTGCGCCAGGCACCAGTTCAGTTACTGCAGAAGGTGGCTTTTCTCTCAATACTATAAAAGCCTCTGTTTGCCAAAGCTTGTGCTTTCAAGCATAAAGTGGAATAAAAATCAAACACACTTTGATGTCTGCCTTCAAGCATAGCATACCCCTGCAAAAATATTCATGTTTCTGTGCTTTTATAGACAAGTTGGGAGGAACAGGAAGCAACAGAGCATTGTGTGGGTAGAGGTGTTTGAAGTGGTCAAGCAGCACACTGAGGGAGAGAGATAGAAAACACATGCTCTCTCATGGAGTGATGAATGAAAATGAAAAATGCAGTTCCCTAATTGTAAGCATAAAATGATACAAGTCAGACAATCAAAAAGACCACAAAGAGTCTATGCTCTAGGGGAGGGACAAACACAATAAGAGGAAATGCAAGCCATTGAATAACAAATGCTTCAAACTGTTTCCTCACAGCACAGGCCTAAATCAATAGTCAGCAGCCATAAATGTACAACAAATAACTAACAACCAGTAATTTGGGTTTACAGAGTAGGGTGCTACAAGTCATGTGCTTTAGTGCCTCATCGTGGGTAGTAAGCATTGAATAAATGTAATTACAATACAATAAAATACAATATAATTGTGGGTCCTGAATAGACTGGTATCAAAAGCACAGAGAACACTATGGTACAGGGGCTGTATGAGTTAGAATGTGTCCAGCACAGACTGCTATCAAGAGCACAGCAAGAAGCATCTGTGTATGTGCAGAATGACAGCATGGTGTATCCTGCACAAGCTGGTATACAGGAGACAGGTGTGTACTGCTGAACAGGGGCGGTATAAGAGCATTCCATAAGCCGCACAGACTGATACAGGGAGCATTAGCAATTTCTGCAATGTGGGACAGTGTGGGGTCATCATGTAACCTGCAAGGCCTGGTATAGGAGCTTCAGTCAGGTACTGAATCACAGTGGCTGTTTTGGGAAAGTGTGTGCCTTGCAAAGACTAGCATTGAGAACAGAAACTGGTAATGCAGTACATGGGTAGAAAGAGGGCATTGTGGGGGAGATCTTAAAAAAAATTGCGCAACGCAGTGCAGCCCCCAGAGGCTGTGCCGCGTTGGGGACAGGGAGGGAGCAGAAGAGCACCATATCTTCAGAGATATAGCTCTCTCCTCCCCTTTCCCTTGCACCAGTGCTGATTTCAGCTGCTGTGCGCCATGGACACACCTTAGCGCCGCAGCACAAGGGTTTGTGCATGAGTGTAGCATAGGTTTTGTACAGGGTACCCTTCCTGTACAAAATACAAAGCTTTTTATACTTTCCATATATGCTGCACAGTGTAGCACGCATGGAAAATCGGAAAAGCATGGAGAAATGAAAGCAAAAATATGGTTTTGAGTCAAAAGGAATGGGTGGTTGCATGGGAACGCCCATGTAACGCCCCCTCGGCGCAATGTCACGCAAAGCAGTGCTTCGTGCTGCTTTGCGCTACTTAAAGAGTGCCTCCCAGCACAAAACAAGTTTTGCTCTGGAAAGAAAATAGCAACAAAAAAATCGCTGGTTAGTGTCACTTTTGTGATGCTAAACCAGCGCAAAGGTTTTGAAAATCTGCCCCTGTGTATCCTGCACAGGCTGGTTCGGATAGCACAAGCCTGTTCAGGACAGTGAACCAGCATCAAGTTCACTGCGCTGACTGGTGTATGGGTCATTAGTGGGTACTTCTGCCCGCGGCCTGCACGCCATTTCTGTGTCTACTGCCCAAACTGGTAAACGGGACACATGTGAATGCTGCATCACAGGGTTGCATGTGGGTATTGTGTTACTAGCACAAATTGGTTTAGAAAGTACAAGAGGGTGCTGCAGAAGTGGCTCTGTATGAGGGCAGTGTCTAATTGACATAGACTGATATTGAGTGAACACTTTGGGACCGATTCACAGAACTAACTTGAGGCAAAATCCTAAACTTACTACTTTTGGTATTCACAGAAGTTAGGATTTTGTCTTAAGACAAACTTAAGACAGACTTAAGACAGACTTAAGTTAGGATTTTGTCTTAAATCTGTCTTAAGTCTGTTTTAAGACAAAATGCTAACTTCTGTGAATACCAAAAGTAGTAAGTTTAGGATTTTGTCTTAAGTTAGTTCTGTGAATCGGGCCCTTTGGCACTACAGCATAAGGGCTGCAGGAGGGCCATTTGTATCCCACCCAGATAGTTAGCAGCCATACAGGTAAGTCGAACATCACAAGGGCTCCGCGTGTGCATCCTTTATCTTGGCTAGAGTGAGGGACAGTTGGCCCTGTAGCCCAAGAGCTGTGTGAGGGTACTGTGTATACTGCACAGGCTGGTATAATGGACACCAGGGGCACTGCATGAGGGGACTATGTATCCACCACATCTGGAACATCCGTGGGTGCTGCTACTCAGAGAGCCTCATTGGACGCCCCATGTATCCTGCACCATTGGTTGAAAAGTAAAAGGCAGATATTGATTTACATCTTCTGTAAAAGGGCAGCAATACATCCTCCTCAAACGTTTGTGGGAAGCACAGGAGAGCGCTGCCCCCTGTAAAACTGATGTAAGCAGAAAAGGAAGGCACAGAACCTTGGCATGGTGTGAGGGCATTGTGTACCCTTCACATACCGGTAAGCGGGGCACAAACAAATACTGCATCAAAGGGTCCGTATGAGAGCCCTGCTCTGCATGTCTGGTTGACTGACAGAATATTGAGGACAAAAATATTGTGTGGCCAAAGTATCAAGCAAAAATATTGAGAACAAAAATGTAGAGAAGATAAGTATAGATTTACTATTATTAGCTCTGCATCTACTTACCTTGAAGATGTATATATTAGCACGGAGCATGAATCTGGAGTTCTGCGTGGTACAACTTTGCATACTCATACAAACACACCTTCACCATACTCATATCCTAGATGTTCTCACCACAATATTTGGCCGCATTACATTTTAACTTAGCAATTTTAGACAATCATGGTATGTTCTGGTATCATGAGCACAGGCAACCACTTCACCACCCATGCACTGACTTGTATAAGATGCACACAGGAATACTACATTACAGGTGCTAGCCAAGCGTTGATTCAACAAGGCTAGTATTACGAGTTTCGATGGGGGTGGGGCACTGGAAAACAATAAAGGCAGTATCACTTGCACAGGATGGAATAGCTGGTTGAAGCACACACTGCAGGTACAATTTGTACATGCGGGTAATGTGTATGCTACACGTACTGGTTGAATTGGAGTAGGTGGATAATGCGTCATAGAGGATGCCGGAGTGCACTTTTCATCTTATACATATCTGTCTCGGATCATAGACATGGTCCATAGTTTCTAAAGTGTATGAGGGCATTGTGTAATGTGGTTTCTGTGCAAACCACAACACAAAAAAACACCTAATACTCAGAAGAACTTCCATCATGAACTTCCTTCACGCAGCTGGGGACCTCGTCAAAGGTCTTTGGAAATTTGATAGGATTACTCCTAAACTCAGAGACCAACACTGGCACCATCCCTCCTCCTCCTCTCTCCTCCTCAGTACCTGCACTTTATTCCCAAAGCAGTAAACACGGACAACCATCTTATCCATTCCCTAAGATCCAGACTGCTAGAGGACTACACAAACACGTCTCACCTGCATCATTCAAGTATGGTGGAGGCACCTCATCATATCTGGCACCTTGGACTCTACGACCACCAGTGGCCTACACAAGCACGCAGCATCCGCGTCACTGAAGTCCCAGTGAGGCACCGCATCTTATCTGGCCCCCGAGATCCCGACCTCCAGAGGATTATGCAAACCACGCAGCACAAGCATTGCTCAAGTCTAGGGGAGGAACCGCATCTTAACTGGTGTCCATTGTCCAGATCTTCAGAGGACTACATAAAACAAGCCGCATCACTCAAGTCAGGAGAGGCACTTCTTTTTATATGGCATTTGAGATCCCGAAAATAATGAAATAAGGAACCAAGTACCAGGCCTTCTCATTTTATGTAACAAGGGAATGGTAATCTAGCCCCATTGAAATCCACTAAGTGCCTTCTACCAGCCGCGGCCCATGCAAGTAAGAGTGGGGGCGGGTGAGTCCGGGATGGGGGGATTCGGCAGACGACCACGAGGGAAAATTAAATAAATAATAATTTTTCCCTCGTCATCATCTGTCAAAATCCCCCCAACCTGCCCCACCGCTCTTACCTGCACGGGTTGCAGCGGCTTCGCGCCTCCAGTTTAGAAAGAAACTCAAGACTAAACTCAGTATACATCCCCTTATCTTCTCATGCCCTTGCAATGGGATAGCACTGACGCATTCTCTAACTGCACTGTAACTGCTGCCTAGGGCTGTGGTTCTGTAAATTACGAATTCGTTCGTGCTCATCCTCCATTTTGTAGATGCCGCCATTTTGTGTTGCCCTCACTCAGGCAGCACGGCGAGCGCGATGTTTTTGTCGTTTCTGCATTTACGTGTCAGGTTACTTCCTTGCCTATGTTTACTAACAAGTGTCAGGGTCTGGCCGAATACACTAATTCCTGTCTGAGCTGATTAATTCCCGTCTGGACTATTTGTTGGTTCACACCATTCTTTCCTTTAAGTTATCTTATCTGTTGTCCTTCGATACACGTCTTGTGCATTCTCCTGTTTCACGACTGTCCTTCTAAAACCTACAGCTGTGTTTTCTCTACTCGTAAACTGAATTGTGTGGATTCGTTTGTAATTTGCTTAAGGGGTCTAATGATAAACATGAACTGGGAACTTGAGTTGCTTGGGACTTAAAGCATTGTTTGTAACGTTTGCCTATGTCTCATGTTCTTGTGTAATTGCATTTTACATTGTATTATATCGTATATAAACCTGTGCGCCACAGAGTTAAGTGGCAGTCTCTTTTGAACCTCGTTATATCAACGACTTCTAAGACCACTGTACTAGCTGCAGCTAATAAATACAATCTTCTACGCCAGACAAAGAGTCCGTGTCTCTGTATTTGACAAGGCAGGTGAATCCCGGGGATTTCAGGCGTACCCTGCGCCGCCGAGCCTTAAGACTACGGTTCTCCGGGGCTACCCTCTAATACTTACCATGGACATACCGCTGGACCCCACCATTTGACTCCCTAAACTCCTCGGATCTGTATCCTCTCAACTGTGGAGTGCTACATGGCTTTGAAGCTAGATGTGCTCTGTATAAAACCAGGTTAATGCATGGTTTGGTATTGCATACTGGCAGGTCATGCAACACATTGGTTGTATGAGGAACTCATGCGTCTGCGGGGCAGGTATCCGGGACATTAGTGGCCACTGTAAGTACAGTTGTTGGATGTGGGATCCTTGTATCATGCAGTTAATGTTACCTGAAAAGGCAGTATCCACAGCATCAGTGAATTTCAGAGGACAGGACCTGTAGGTATGAATAGCATACCCACACAGATGCTGGCACAAGGGTGGCTCTAGGGCTGGAGTTGTATGCTTATATAATATAAAGTGTACAGGCTGGTATTAAAGGACAGAGTTGGGTGCCAATGAACAAGGGTGGAATGATGGCATGAGTATCCTGTACATGGTGGTACCAGGGGCACAAGCGAATACTGCATCACTGGGGATGTGCGCCTGCCTTTTGTATACTGCACTTGGAGATTTTAGAGGCACCGATAGGTACTGCGTTGTTTGGGCTATATGTATTTTGTATGAAAGTGGTGATTCTATTGCACAAACATGGCCAAAAGACAGCAGACTGCTGGACGGGTGAGTGACATACATGCCTTGCGGGTCTTGCACACAGTGGTACTAATGCACAGGCAGGTACCACGTCACTGGGGCTGTGTAACCTGCACAGGCTAGTAGCAGGGTCATAGACAGGTACCCCATCACTCAGGCTGTATGCATGTTTGTGTATCCTGCACAGGCTGATAACAGGGGCACAGGAGGGTACCAAAGACCTGGAGCTGCTTGAATACCTTGTGTATAGTGCATAGGCTGGTAACAAGGGCACAAGTGTGCATCACTGGGAAACTGCTGTGGGTGCACAGAGAAAAGCCCAGATCCGTGTGCACTGCAGCTGAACCTGCTCTGCATCCTTTTTTTGTGGATTTGCCACTCACCCCTGTGAACTCCAGTTCCTGAAAGTGCTGATGCCCTTTCTCTACTACTTCTCATTTGATTCTCCAGAATGATTTACTTCAAGGTAACTGAAATTGTCACCAAATTTGCATGACTTCATTACAAGTTGCTTCATAGATTTGCATAGAATACATTTCCTGGTATTTGCATTTGAATGGGCCTTTTCATATAGCTTTATGTGCACGTAGAGCCTCCCTGGCTGGTGCCCAAGTCTTGCATGCAGTGTTTACTGATTTTCTTGTTCGAGGTGAGACGGTCTACTATTTTGTAAAATGTTATTTCTGTAAACCCAAGGGATTTCTTTTGTTTTTAGGGTTTATGGCCTGCTAGAGAGATTGGAACATTTGTAGAGATTTAGAGATATAAAAAAAAAATTCTCTTGAAAAGTAAAAAAAACAATACTTTAGAAAACAGATTAAAAATATACATCAATTAAGGTGACCACCATACTCCAGGTAACTATGGACACTGTCACTGTTGCAGTGGCGTAGCTAGGCACTTTGCTGCCCGTGGTGGTCTATGCCTTTGGTGCTGCTCGTGGGCCGCCATGGGATGGGGAGAGGTGTGGGGTGCTGGGGATGATTCCTGCGTTTTCCGCCCCCTCAGCAAACTCATGTAAGAGCGGGGTTGGCAAGGCCGCCGCCCCCAAAACTTGTGACACCCACCGCCCTTTGCTACGCCACTGCACTGTTGGAAAAGTTGCTGGAAACTGTTGGCTAGTAGTCAAGCCACATTGCTGGATCCTAATTCTGAAATGGTGTCTGAAGATAGTGCTGATACGACTGGCGGGGAGTGACTTGTGGTCCTCTGATTTTTACCAGGTCATGATAATGATGTGCATTCAGTCTATACGCCTTCTTACCTTGCGTCTTACTGTCCACTTCTTTATTGTTGTGAATGTAATTGAAACTGCAAAAATAAAGTTTATAAAAAAAATATATATATATATGGACACTGTTTCCAGTTCTGAACTGTTCATCTCAAATCATTGATTTATGGTGTAGTAGTCTAATTAGTTCATTGGAGGCGAACCAAGACTACAACGCCCATAATGCATTAGGATATTACACAAAGGTCCAGGGCAGGAAGTCTTTTCCCTTAATTACCCCATCTGGTCACCCTTTCTTCAAATTGTGCATACAAGGAGATGATCAGCTCTGAAGACATGTACCTGGCTGTTAATGAGCACCTCTGATTTGTCAAGATTTATGTAAAGCAAAGGCAGAAAGTGCACCTTACCCAAGAATCAGATCACTTTCAGATTGACAGACTCACAGGCCAATCATCCTAAATAACTGAGTGGAGGTGACGCCCCCGATAAGGTCGTTTCAAGATACAGCTTTTATCTCCCTAAACACATTTAACCTGGGAAGGCCATGGGACATGGAGGTAAAGCTGATTTCCACTGGCCCCTTTAAAAAAGTAAAGTTTTCATTAGCACAGAACCATAACTTACCTTTAACTGAGGTTTTTTTTACGTCAGGGTTGTGTGTGTTTTTTGCACGTTTGTGGATTATTCATCCAAAGAAACCAACAAATGATACTTTAATTAGCAAAAATGTATTTAATCGGGGGGTTTTGAAAGAACCACCAATGCAGCACCCATCAACATAATGAAACATTTCTCAACTCCTAGCACAGCAAACCACTCGGCATGTTCCAACTCTGAAAACGGTCTATTGCATTGATTGGCTTTGGTTCGCATTGTCTCTGCTGAGAAATGTTAAATGTTAACATCCATGAGTCTCATTGGATCAGAGTTAAGTAATATGCACACCAATTATTGTTGGTTGGACGTTAAAATGCACTTGTCTCAACCATTCCATCCCCTTGCAGAACAGGCAGCAACTCTTTTGAACTTTGAGGCCTTTTACTGAACATCTATGCAAGGCTGCCTTACGGCATGCATTGGTAGGGTGGGGCGTCACACGCTAAGGCCCTGTTAAGAATTTGACCAGAATCAGGCACTTCAAACCAGTTCTTCTGAAAGAGTCTGTACCGCATGCCCTACACCAAGAACATCTGTGTGCAGTATGAAATCTAAGTCCCCTGAAGGAAGGGTAGGGCGGATGCTCAGTTACTCACCCAGGACATTTAAAAGTGCAAAATGGGACTTAAAGACTAGCTGAATGGAAGTGGTTAACCTGTGCCTGGAGTCATTCAATTGTTTCCAAGCTTACACCTGGCATTGAGTTACAGACCACCCTAATACGTTTGATTTTTGATCTTATCCTAGATGGAAGGGAGTAACTATGGAATGCCCCTGCCCTGAGTGTAGAGCAGAAGCTGGATTTTGATCATCTATGCTGAAGACTAGGGCATTGCATTTTTTGGGCCATATTCTGACTGACCTTTCATCCTGATGTAGTCTCCTGTATGGACATATAAGCCCAAGCTGTGCAAAAGTTGCTGGATGGTGCCTACGAGGGAGCTAGGGGGCATATTATCAAGAACCTAGTTAAAATTATCGCCGTTTTAGAGGAAGGAAGCTGCCACTAAAAAGGGCGATAATGGGCTTGCTAACAAGCGGTATAGAATTCCAATAGAAGCCCAGGTTAGATGTCCTGCACATCTAACCAGGCCTTCTATTGGAATTCTACAACGCATATTAGCAAGTCCATTATCGCCGTTTTCGCAGCAGTTTCCTGCCGCTAAAATGGCGATAATTTTAACGAGGTTCTTGCTAATATGCCCCCTAGTTTCTAAAGGAAATATTTGGAAAATGATCCCATATTCTCTTTAATACCAATAGAGAGCCTCCAGAGGTGGCTTGGTGTGGTCAAATCCGTCTATGAACAAGCTCAATTTACTAGCTGATGTTAACCTCTTTGCAACCTGGCGATATTTTTAGGAATGCCTGTATATATAAAGTTGCTTTAATCCAGATGTGGCACAATCAGAGCATATAATAATTATATTGGTTTGGAGACATGAAAATACTTTTAATGGGATAGAAAGCTGGAATGTAGTTCCCTTGACAATTGTGTTGATTTACGGGACAAACTTGAGATGTGACTCCAAATGATTTTGTATTTGTTGTCAGGCCCTGGGAAAGTAGGCCAGTCCAATGTGAGTGACTCTGGACCAACCCTTCCTACAATTAAAACTTCAGTTTTTGACCCTGTCAGGTAGATGAAACATCCTTCATTCGGACAAGCTACATAAACCCGATTACATATGCCCCTATTACTAATGGTACCCTGGGGATAGGTTCAGCTATTTTCTGAGTGCACTAAATAGTGCCAATTATGAGTTTCCCTGCGATTATCAGTAAAAACGGGCATTTTTATTAGGTGCTACAGGAAAATCCACATAACTGGGTTTTTGGCGGTCGTTTTCAGAACTGTACATTTGAAGTCAAATGCAGGCACACGGGAACTACATACTAAGGGCCTCATTAGGATGGCGGATGGACCTGCGTCCGTCCGCCACCCCCGAGGTGGAGGGACCATCCCCAGGGGCAGCAGCGGTCCCTCCGTGCAAATTAGGATGTGACAGCCACCCTGGCAGTCACATCCCGTATCTGTAACCTTGCGGCGGGTGCTGCTTGAAGCAGCGCCCGCCGCAAGGTTAAAATTGCATGCTTTGCATATGCATGCACAAAGCGGCAAGCACCGCGCGGTGTATATGCGCATGCATATGTAGGGGTGTACCATAGGTACCCCCCATGTGCACCCCCACCCCACAATACCCTGGGGGCCCGCAAATGTCCCCCAGAAGCATTGGTCCACATGCTTTTCCACGGCGGAAAATCAGCCGCAGAAAAGCATGTTTCCTCACCCTTCGTAATTTGGCTGGCTGTGTCTTGCAGACACCGCCACCAAATTGCGGACAACATCCCGCGGATCAGTGGCGGACAGACTTGCCATCCGCTGCTGATCCCGCCGCCATCCTAATGTGGCTGGTGGTGTTTTGGAGGTCCGCAGCGGTGAATCCGCATCCTCCGGGCCGCCGGCGAAAGTGCTGAATGTCAGCTGGTATGTGACAATAATATGTGAAAAATGTTATTAAATAAGTATTACGATTATTCAACATGCCAATGTGCTAGTTTTGCACTTTTTAAAATAGAGACTGCCATTTTCACCAATAGCAATTCATCATTTCCGCCATTCCCACGACATCCATTTTGTAAGTGTAAGCATTACATTAGCTGTTTCAGTGTGTGATCCTTGGCACAGCCTTTGTGAGGGGAAGCAACGTGTTTGTGCCCATATCATTTGAGTAAATATGCTGCTGAGTAGAGGTTTTTGACTGAGATAAACATGGTATCTTTAATGGCTGATGACCACTACTTTGTAGAGGATGACACATTCATTATGTTTTGCTAAGTCAGCTTATTCAGCAAAACATGTTGGAACAAATTTAATTTATTTCCATTTAAAAAATGTACTTTGTGTCAAAATCCTTTTTCTCTATTTCCATTTGGAAAAGCAGCGCAAATTAGTTTGCTCAACTTTTTAAATTAAGTGCCTTAATTTTGTGTTAAAAAACGACTGTGTGGTCCTAGAAAAAAAAATCAAAACAATATGAGTTACGTTATAAAACATATTTGGTTTGTGCTTGCTGGCAACGTGTTGTGTTTGTTCAAGGATGAAATGCGGGGCTATTTTACCCGGTTCTTTACGCAGTTAGTTGGGGATGCGGTTCTGCAAAAATAATTGCTCAAATTTAGTTTCAATAGACTTACTACAAAATTAGTTTTACTTCCATGAAACACCACTAAAGGCTTCAAAAATGAATAGATCGGCATAGTACATCCATACACAAGGAACATTAGCACTATCTAGGACGTTAATGTTATCTGACATACAGTTTTTTAAATGTTTTTTAATGGTTTCAAATTAATCTGCACCGATCTAAAAAAAATCCTCACTTAATATGGACTGGGATAAAAATATTTTGCTCCATTATGCAAGCAACAGAAACATTGTGCAAAAAAAAATAATCCTATTTGTTTGCACCATGTATTTCTGGCCCTAATTGGAACATCACATGTGGCATCTGCAATGAGAATAACAGTTCCATCAAAAACTATCGCATATAAGTGTGAACCCACCATGCTGTATTTCACACCTCCAATACTATAGTAGTATGGAAAAATGGAGAGGGAACCAGGGCATTCTGAAAGTAATCTTGTGCCCTGTAACTTTATCATATGTTCATACAAAGTATTCAGCCAGGCCTGGTATGTATATATCAAGCATTCCACCAATCACTTTCTTGTTTACTTCATTATATTTATGCATGTGACATGTATTGCGCAAACCAAGGTACACACTCTTCCTTGCAAATATGTGCACAGGGCCGGACTGGGAACCAAAACCGGCCCCGGCAAAGTGCTCGGCCGCCCCCCGGGGGAGGTCAGAGCTCTTTGCCGGGGCCGATTTTCGGCCGATATTGTTGCAGGGCCGATTTTGCAGATATGCTGCATGAACGGCCTTGTAACAAAAACGGCCCCCAGGGGCCCAAAACCGGCCCCCACCCTTGCGGCGCACTGGGGGATTGTCCGGTGCCCAAAACGACCAGTCCGGGCCTGTATGTGCATCTGACCTATATTGCAGACACTTGGCCCGATTACGAATTTAGAGGTGCAGCGTAGGGTTCGCCCCGCCGCTGCACTGCAAAAGCCGTTGTCGGGTCGCCTGCTAGATTATGGTTTCCTCCTGTCTGTCAGGCTGTTTTTTGGCGTTCCCACGGAGGTGCCTCTAAAAACGGTCCTACAATAAGAATGCCCAAACAGTTCCAGCACGAGAGGGTCTGAAAAGTCCATGCTGTGCAGGAACTGGTGTGCATGCACACAGGGGATACATGCTGTGTCCCCCAGAGTGCATCCACAGGGCGCAGAGGCTGCAGAGAGAGGGCCCTGTAAGGCCACCTTTGTTTTCTCTCTGCCAGGGTTTTTTTAATGGAAGAGGAACCACCATGAAAACCCTGGCCGATAGGAAACTCCTAATATGCTTGGCAGGACTGTGGTGGTCCCGTCAAGCATATAGATGCCTCTACACTGGAGCAACACCACCAGGGACAGGCAGTTTCCTGGTGGCTGTGGTGGAGCTGTGGCATTCCGACCACCTGACTCCTAATAGAGCGGTCGGGAGACCGCCACTGCCATTGCCCCGCAAGTCTGGCGGTCGGTGGACCACCAGACTCGTGAACAGGGCATTAGCAAATATGTTTCTTTAACCACACCGCTGCTGTGTGCGGCGTTTTTTAAAATACTGCGTTACAAGACGAGCTCAGCTCGTCATCAGCATACGAGCGTCGTAGCTGATGACGAGCTGAGCTCGTCATCAGCATCGAAGGGGTTAACCTCTTCCCCACTCTTTGCTTGATATCCTCATTAAAAATGTAAAAACTGCTAAAAAATTGGGAAATTATTTGGGATTCTGCAATGTGTATTACTTTCCACATCAAGAACTTCATCAATGATGATTAGAATGGACCCGGAAAACTGCAAAATAGTCTGTTTTTGCTAGAGTACTCTTATAAGATAGTTATGTAGTTGTGGGAGCCTTAATTCTAAAGCTGATTACAGTAATGCCTTGCATGGTGGATTATCGGATGTACAGGTGAAACATGTACAGCCTTTACAAAATGCGGTAGGAAGTTTTATCTTTTGCCTTCTTACAAATGACCCTGTCGTTCATGTTCAGAAATCATTACATTGGCTATCTGTGAAAGAAAGGATTGATCTCAAGATTTTGACAGTGATCTATACATGTCTTTCCTAGACCTTGGCGAAATTTAAATTATTCCTGTGTTAAGCTTGTTAGATGAAATTCCCATAATCGCGCCATTGCACGTTTGCATAATTATGCGCTATTCCCAGTAAACATTTATTGAAAACACACTAATCACTGTACAAATCTACGGCAACCGCATAAGACCACCAGAACACAAGCCACTGATATTCGCTGTGCTTTCAGTTTTCTTTGCCTTTATTTAGTGCAAAATGCATCCTCTTGTCAAAAATTGATGCAAGGATACACTTTGTGCTAAAACATAGCACAATTTTCCATAATTATGCACAATTTTGCCAAGATGATACATATTCATGCAAAAGCTATTTACTTGAATTTTTCACACCCCTAGTCTTCTTCTTGTGACAAATCTTTGTGCTGAGCTCTTATTCGTACACTGCCTTCAACCAAAATGCAAAGGAATGATTGACTGGTGATTACCTGTGCTGTGTCTTAGAATGCACTTCCTCTTATAAATTTACTTTCCTTTTGGGCCCACTTCGTTGCCCTTTTGGCAATTTGGTACAATTCAATTTGTTACATCAGCAGCATAAATAAAACAAACAAACATATAAATAAATAAATAAATGAATACATTAATAAATAAATAAATAAATAAATAAATAAATAAATAAATAAATAAATAAATAAAACACATGGAAATCTTCGGGCCCGATTCACAGAACTAACCTAGGACAAAATCCTAAACTTACTACTTTTGCTATTCACAGAAGTTAGGATTTTGTCTTAAGTTTGTCTTAAGACAGATTTAAGACAAAATCCTAACTTAAGTCTGTCTTAAGACAAATTTAAGACAAAATCCTAACTTCTGTGAATACCAAAAGTAGTAAGTTTAGGATTTTGTCTTAAGTTAGTTCTGTGAATCGGGCCCTATGAGATTATAATTGGGCAATAAGGAAAATGTATGAAAGTAGGGCGTGGGTGAAGGACAGGAGTGTACAGTGGAGAGGGTAAGGGCGATGAGACTTACAGGAAAAGTCAGGGCAGTCAGGTGGTGACGGACAGGTGGGATAAAAATTGGGTAGGGTCGGAGAGGAGATTCTTGACCTGAATTGTGATGCAGTCAGTTACGTTTTGAGGAGGACTTACTTGAAGGAATCGGTTTACTGCTTCTACATCCTTAAAAAGCATTTCCAGCCTGTAATGAAGTTCTGCAATCCCTCGTTGTGAATGAGCATGCCGTCACTAACTGCCTAATCCTGTTAAACTAAAGAGAAAATGTGATCTGGTGGTGAGGTTTCTGGCAGTGGAAAATGGAGTTCTTTCTGCTAATCCCAGACTCATCACTTGGACAGCCTAAATGAGCCTGGATAAACTAATTAATCTCCAATACAAAAGGGGCCGTATTACACAAAGTGGCCTGGAGACGTAAAATAGTGTGCACCCCCTTTCTGCATCTGGGGCACTTTGGCATTACAGAAGTGGCTGCAGATGTTATTGCAAACCTTCTCTTCTACACATCTGATTTTTGCAGTTTTATAAAGCGCAAACTCAACCCGAAGGTATTGAAACACGTTACATGAGCACGAGCCACATTACACAAGGAAACATTCATTTTTTGGTAGGCATGAGGATTTAAAGAAATTTGCCCAGAATCACAGGATGTTGAGTTGACGCCAAGACTGAAACCTGGTTCTCCAGCTCCAAAGTTGGCAGTTCTGGCCGTTAGGCCACAACCTCTCCTAGAACTACCTGTGCACCAGTGAAATCCCAAAGGGAGAGTCCCTCATTGAATTGGAGCATGGCCGCTTACAAATGAGGAAATCATTTCCCTCCGTGCCGGCGCCGTATTACAGAAGCAACTGTAGAGGCAAAGGAGCTGGCAAGAGGAGCTCTGACTGTGTGATGCAATAAGGCTGAGGGAGACTCTTCAAGGAGTTTTATGGAGTCCCATGAACTCCACCCTCCAGAATTCACCCTGTAGGCAGATGCAGCCATTCACTGCACCCAGGGCTGGACTGGGACCGAAAACCGGCTGTGGCAAAGTGCTCGGCCGGCTCCCTGCCTCCACTCCCCCCCCCCGGGGGAGGGGCCATTGGGGTGCGACCGAGCTCTTTGTCGGGGCCGGTTTTCGGCCGATTCTGTTACAGGGCCGTTTTGCAGCTATGCTGCAAAACGGTCCTGTAACAAAAACAGCCCCCAGGAGCCCAAAACAGGCCCCACCTTTGCGTCACACCGGGGTATTGCCCAGTGCCCGCAACGGCCAGTCCAGCCCTGAGTGCACCCACCTGCAGGGTGATCATTGCTCCCTTTTTAGTAGCATTTCTGGGTTACTCCCTGTGCTCCCTGCACAGTAAAGGGTATACTAGTTGCATCAAAAAGCTGTTCCGCCTTTCACTAAAGTGTCGCAAGTCTGCAGTCTCACTGAGGGCAGTGCCTCAACAGTAAAAAGTTGCATGGTCCCAGGTTGCACTCAGTACACTGATTTAAAGTGGGTGCAGGTCAGACAGGTACTGTGTGCCCTCTATATGCCACATGCCCCGTGGCCATATAACGAAAAGTGCTCCAGAGGCGTAAAAAGGACCCTTAGGTATTACAGAAGGGGGTAAAAGACTCTCAAGCAGCCCCTCCTGTAACACAGAATGCAATAGTACTAAATATGCACCAAAGCAATTGCAGGGGAGTCTTCTCTCATTTCCATGGGGGCATGGCCGAATGCAAATGAGGCACACTTTGCCTCTGCACCCACATTATACCACATATGAAGCTGCAGAGGCAAAGGATCTATCAGTAGATACACTGATAGTGCATACATTGAGAGGGCACAGAATCTGTACAGCTCTCTAATGGCTCCTCCCGGAAGAGGTCCTATCGAGCCCCTCAAAATCCCTTAGCAGGCATGTACAGTCATTCAGTGCACCCGTCTGAAAGCGGAACTCTGTTCCCCTTAAAAATGCGGTCAAGTTTCACCAGCATGGCGCATTTAAAACGCAAGTTTAAGGGAACAAAGCAAAAAATTACTGAGAACACATTTAAAACGCAAGTTAAGAGAACAAAGCAAAAAATTACTGAGAACACATTTAAAACGCAAGTTTAAGGGAACAAAGCAAAACATTAATGAGGACACATTTGAAATGCAAGTTAAGAGAACAAAGCAAACCATTCCTGAGAACACATTTAAAACGCAAGTTAAGAGAACAAAGCAAAACATTCCTGAGAACACATTTGAAACGCAAGTTAAGAGAACAAAGCAAAACATTCCTGAGAACACATTTAAAACGCAAGTTAAGAGAACAAAGCAAAAAATTACTGAGAACACATTTGAAACGCAAGTTAAGAGAACAAAGCAAAAAATTACTGAGAACACATTTGAAACGCAAGTTAAGAGAACAAAGCAAAACATTCCTGAGAACACATTTAAAACGCAAGTTTAAGAGAACAAAGCAAAACATTACTGATAACACATTTAAAATGCCTGCCTTAGGGAATGGTGGGTGGGGAAAACAAATTACGGGCCGCTGGTGGCCCGGGTGCTATGCCTGCGGGGAGCAAAAGAACAAGATATTGTTCTGCTCCCCGCACCCTCTTTTAAGGGCAGGCACGGGCCAGGCCGGTCAAAACCAGTCCTAGCCCAAACATTAGGCGCCATTGTGAACCGGAAACACTAAAGTGCTTCCGGTTCACCTCCCCCTGTACCCCGCCTATGCGCCCCTCACGAGAGGTGGGAGTGCTCCCACCCCCACCACCTTGTTCCGGGGATCGGCAAGACCGCAAAATGGCAGCGCGCGCTATTCTAGCGCTCGTGTTGCCCCAAATGCGGGCAAGTTTCACCAGCATGGTGAAAGTTGGACCGGCTACTTCAACCTGTTGATCCATCTTTCACTAGTCTGCTTGTACCAAGGCAACCAGAGTTTGCGGCTGCACTGCGGGGAGTGTGCTTGCTGTAATAAGATGCACTGCCCCAGCCTGCACCTGGCTCACCCATTTAAATGTGCACCTAGGTGCAAACAGGGAGATTGTGTCCTGTGCATAACTGGACCTTACTTGTGTGTTCTTGTTAAATTGAGGTTGATTCACAAAATGTGTTGCTATAAAAAACAGTACATTTGTGTTGTCATTTACACTGCTCTCAGCATAGTATACACAGCATAAGAATTACATTATGTCACCTACTGGGGTCAGACTTATGCTGTTGACTATACGTGAATTAGTGCCAGCAGCGACAGACCGCCACCACAGTGCGTGCCAGCTGAGCTCAGCCGCTCGTGAATAATGAACAACTGGGCAAATCCTGTGGCTGGCGCTGTGCACATATGTGCAGCTACACTAGCACAGCATGTCACAGGAAATATTAATTACAAATGGAACCAAAACTCTTAATTTTATGGAAGACAACGTGTCACCAGTACAGCATTTATGGATTTAAAACACTTCCTTTTAAAGTGAATGTTTGCATAATCCTATTTCTTTTGATAATGCAGTTCAATATTAGTGAGATACCACCAGCTACATAGATTTTAAAAATTGCAAAATTGATCATTGATCTTGATTGATCATTGATTATGAATAATCATTGCAACACACTTACAGGCAATTGGATACAGGCAAGACTAATCACACAGGCACTGATGATGATCCCAGTCGACCATAAAACACATTCTGGTTTACAGCAGAAATCTCAAGTCTAAGGTGTGAAGGTACCAGAACCAGGAGGTGCTGAGAAGCCATACTAATGGCGAGATGGAGCTATACAAATCCCTATGAAGGTAACATAATAGGTTTGAACAGCCCCTGGTATGCTTGCCTTTCACAGTGGTCGGAGGTTCCAACTGAGGTCTCAACTAATGTTTAATAACTAAAAATATAAGTGCTGGGACCAGAGGTTTTCTGGGAAGCCCAGTGCCAGAGCTGCTGAATGATGGAGTTGTTGAATAAGGAAACTGCCAAGCCTTGATTCCACCTCAAGACTCTTTTTTCAACCATCCTACATGTCCTGTTTCTTCATATTACGTATGCAGCTTCTTTTTCATCTTGTTTCCTTTGGCACTGTTTTGCTATCCTCCTGCTCCTCCTTTGTTTCCCTTTTTTTTGCCTATCTCTCTTGCTCTGGGTAAAAGTCTAATGATGAACAATATGTCCAGATCCCGATAAAGGAGTGCCACACCACCATGCGACTCCAGCACAAATAAAACCCAGTGGGGACTAGTCAAAAGCGTCAGTTGTTAGAATGTTTACTAGTACTACAAGAATACTGTTCATCTACTACAGAATGTTTGCACTCGCCTTATTCTGGAAGTGTCCATCTCCTCCCCTCCTACCTTTTCTGAATGAGATCACCATATCAACGAAAAGAGAGGTGATGGATTAAATCCAGATCAGTTGACTAAGGGTGAGTGTTTGATTTGCTCAAACGCTCCTCCATCATCCCCTTTTGTATCGCTTTGTTAACCATATCAACAGCAGAGATCTCCAAAAATGTATGTCTGTGTTTTAGTAGTAAATGTGAGTGGGAAAAGGAAGATTGGCTGGAAAATGGAGAATACAAAAGGGAGGTTTTAAGCAAGGAATAAGGTGAGGATTAGGGAAGGTTAAGGAAGTCTTTAGTGAGGAACATGCACCCCCCCACCCACAAAAGTTTATGCCCATTATTATTCACAAACTGCACTTCAATAGTTACTATGAGCAAAAAGGTCCCAAAACTGCCCTAAGATGAATCCAAGTCAGACCTGGAGTAAGTCCAGTACCACACGTGGCCAACCTCTGGTACTGCAACGCTCACCCATTGAAAATGGAGGCAGGGACATACAATAGAACCCCACAGGAAATACTGTAAGAACAAATCAATGTATTTCGGCTTTTAAGAATATATAAGAAATTAATTTAATGTTAAAAATGATATATAACTAGTACGTAAATATTATTTCATTTTACAATATTTCATAACCTATTTACATTTCAAAATAAATATAATTGTTTTAAATACATTAATTTAAATAGATTCTATCTATAACTTATGGTAACTGTTAATATATAATAAATATATAAAAACATTGTACTGTAGGTTTTTGTAAGTTAATATTTTAAAAATATTTGTATAATGTAATCAATTTAAATTAATTGCAAATTTAATTTAAAAATGTATTTAACAGTGTTGTAGCATTTTTTGTATGTTGGTCTACATTTAAATGTATTAAAATAAATTATGTTATGATATAACATAAAAATATTTGTAGTATATTTACATTGTCCCTATACTTTACCATAAGAAATATCCACCCACCTATCTCTGTCTATATGTGAAACATTACTAGCATTCACTTTGCACTTGTATATTAAGCTCAACCCCTAGAATTTAGGGAGTAGAGAAATGTTAAGTGTACACTTTGTAGTTAATTTGCACTCACAAATGGTGGATAGCCAAAAGTAGTAATTGCGTGAGAGTAAGTTTAAACATGTGGATGTACTCAAGTGTAAATATACCTTTGTTAATAGGGTCCTCGGAGTTTGAGAATCCCTGAAATAGCAGTTCTATAAACCCATTTGATAATGCAGCAATCTGTTAAATCCTAAAGCTCCCAAAGTAGATGGTGTAGGGGCCTTCAAAGGTGAAAAAGTTTTAATTTGCAACCTTTGCAATGGTTAGTAGAAAATATTCCAACTTTGCAAAAGTTACAATTTTTTGTCTGCTTCCCCACATTTAGGTGAAACCTTTTCAAAACAACAAAATGGGTCTATATAAGGCTTGTTTCAGAGAACATAAAATGATGAAGATCTGCAAAAAGCAAGATTCAGCAGACATTTCCCAGCTTGATTGAGTTTGATTATAGAGAAAATGTTCTTGAATATGGGAAAATGTTCTTTCAAAGCACGTAAAAACATTACCATCCAATGCCATGGCAAGCATGGAGTCTTTGCAAACTTTGTGAACAGTGAAAATCTAGAACTCTGCAAAATGAACTGGTCATCGCCTAGAATAAAACGGATCAGTTATTTGAATGCCAAATTAAAGCTAATACAATAACATTAAACTATTATTAAAAGAAGTAAACCTCTGATAGCTCACGTGCTGGTCTGAAACCACTCGTTTGGATGAAAGTTTTCTTGAGGTGTCACTGGAAGCAACTTTGCGCCCCTATTCTGAAACACTATCCTGTGCTACAATAATGGTCTCTAATAATGTTGTGCATATTAACTTCATGCTTTCCTTGCAAATGTGCTTGCAATTCTTGACACATTTATGGATATTACATGGGCAATGCAAGTTCACAACTGTTGAGGTAGCCATTAGAAAAAAGATAAGCAAGCTATATATCCACACTCCATACACTTGTTTTTCTACTTTCAAACACTGGCAATGACAGAGAGAGACACATTCATTTTCAGAGTTCTCACAAGACAAATGTCATCAGAGAAAATTAGGCGATCAGCATAAGGGTAAACCATGCGAATCATAGACAGATGTATGATGGTACAACGCGTACTGTCACAACGCGTGCTGTTACACCGCGTCCCTTACAACGCAAGCCGTTACCACGACTTGCGCTGGGGGCGCGGATTTCGAATAGTATAATTTACTATTCTAACACCAGTCCCTGTGGACACTAGGGAAGGTGTTGGAATAGTAAATTTACTATTTTTAATCTTCTAGCGCCCTCCAGCGCAAGTCGTGGTAACGACTTGCATTGTAACGGACGCGTCGTAACAGCACCGCGGGGAAACATCCGCGTTGTAACGGATGTTTCCCTCATAGACAACCCAGTAATTGGTGGCTGATTGAGATACACTTGTGTTGTAAAAGTTATACACACATCTAATGTCCTACTTTTATTGAAGTGCACACAGCCACTCTTTCCCCATCTGCTCTACTAATTATGTAGGACTTCTTTATTTATGATCAAATAGTAGGTGCCCTCAAGAAAGATGTTACATATAAATACTACAGATAATGTCTCTAAGTCTGATCTCTAAAACTGACTTCATGTTCAGTCTTAATAACCACGCCACATCGGTTAGTAATGGAAATCAGAAGATAACACATTTTTTTCTGCAACACATTGGAGAAAAAAGTTTAGTTCTCCCCATTCTGATTCCAGACAAGGCAGTGGTAGGGAAAATGTGATTTGTGTGTGGGGTTAAACCTGTTGGATACTAGACTGATGTGGAGAGCATGGTCCTTCTGCATCCACTTAGTGTTGTTCCTAGAAGATACCAACGAGCCATGACAGTGTTTCAGGTTTGCAGGCCTATTTGGGTTGACTCTGTATGTGTTGTTACCTTTTCCCAACCAAGAAGACTACCTTTCTGCAAAGAGAGTTTTCAGAAGAGAAGGTGCTTGTCAAGATTTATTTTATGGGAAAAACCCTATTTCTGACTGCTAGAATCCTCCAAGAACCCTTCATATTGCCTTCTCTGTCTCCACAAGAGTTCAGGAATCAAAGGAGCTAGTCTAAATCTACATTCCCAATCCAAGATGGATGGTGCTTTAGATTTCTGTGATTAATGCAAAAAGAAGAATTGATGGATGGCATGCTGAACATTGTCAAACATTCACCCCCAATACAGCTATCTGGACCTAAATCCATTGTCAGTTTGCTCACCATGTCATTCCTGGTTGGACTCAGCCATATGGAAAGCAGTCTTGACCCTGCTCCCCATGGGAATAGTCCAGCTTGAACTCCCAGACTAGGTCCTTCATAAACTAGAAACAAGCCTCCAGGGACTGGGTATCACTCTTCATCAGCCAGGCTAGCCTTACTCCAGTGGCATGATGAGCACGGGACCCACGTCTGAGCACATCGTCCCACTGGAGGTGACAAATGCAAAAATGCAAAAAGAACAATTAATGGACATTCGAGCTGGACTGTTCCCATGGGAAGAAATCAAGACTAAATTGTATATGGTTAAGTCAAAACTGTGGTGGCGTGGTGAACAAAAAAACTATGGATTTCGATCCTTACAGGGGGTGAGTGTTTGATATTGATAGGCATTCAGTCCATCAATTGTTTTTTTTGCAGAATATTTTTGTGATGACAAAATAGCTCTTTTATTTCCTGTTTCTCCAGTATGTAAGACTGCTGAGGTCACAGAGAAGGCAACAGCAATGGGTGTAGGCACACTGAAAGAGCCAATGTTCTCTCCATTTGGTGATGGACAATTTTGGAAGCTCTGACAATTTTAATGTCCAATCTCTTCAGATGATACAGAAGCCTGCAATGCTGGAGGTCTGTCTTTAGAAAAGTTCAATTGTATATGGACTATATGCAGTTCTAGTCAAATACTCACTGGACCTCCATGTACCTTAGATTATTTTATATATGGCTATGATTATTTGTGCTGGGTAACGTCTGTGTGCCTGTGATTATTTGTGCCAGGTACCTTTGTCCTTTTGGAGCCTCTTGGCTTGACTTTATATTATATCTGTGTTGTTTTTCTCAATTCAATTGATGGTTTAATTGTTCGTACTTCTCCATCACTTTCCCACAATCACTGATGAAGGCACTCTCCTCCCAATCTTCAGTTTGAAATAGCCATGATCTTGGGGTGACTACTCTACATGTCATCCTACTCTTGCCATCACGACCTTTCTGTGGTTTGGTCTTTTCCTCCAGAGATGCGGGGGGATAGCGGGTCCTATTTCAAACCAGTTGCGGCATCGCCTTGCAGTGGTCATATGATGTGCTGCTGACAGACTGAAAATACGTCTTCAACAGGCTCATCTGGCACATATGTGCATGAAAAGTTTGTGAACAAATACATTCTAATTTCTGTGAATGGAGAGCAGTCCCATATGATCTGAACTGTAGACTTTGCTCCAATGGGTTCTTCTCTCGTTAGTTTTATCTATGGTGGAAGAGGTGTGGCGCAGCGGCCAGGGCGACTGATGCTTGACGCTGGGTATCACGGTTCGATCCCCGGCTCCAGCGGCAGGGGTCTGCCCAGCACCGTGTGACTCTGGGCAATAGCTCGCTTAATCTTCCCGACGGCCCCCAGTGCCTGGACACCTTCGGGTGATTGTTTGCGTTTTACAAACACTGCACATTTTTACTCTTGCAGATACCCCCCACCTGGTCCAGAAGGCAGAAAGTTTTTTCTGTGCAATATCGCTGCAAAGGGTGCAAATTGTTTACTTTGCACAGGCTAATTTCTCTCATCAGTTTGAAGCTAAGCTCTGTCATGGTAGATCGTCAGTGAATCGTAGATTACTGTTAGCCAAATCGTTTTCTGGCTTTTAGACAGACATGCTATTTCTCACAGAACCCTGACTCTCCTTTTTTGGGTACTTTTTTGGATAAACTAGTTCTAAAGGACCGTACTGGAAGAACACGAGGATGTGCGGTCAATCATTCCATGTAACTCACTTCTACTCAACCGTTCATACCCGGACTTATTGAGATATTGAACTTATAGCTTGTTCATGCAAAATTGCCAACATTGTTCTACATTTACTTTTTCTACATCAACCCCCTCACTCGGCTAGCACCAAGATGGACACCTTACTTAGGGAATTAGGGGGCATATTACCAACAACTAGCGATAATTATCGCTATGTTGGTTTAGCGGCGATATTTTTATCGCCTAGCTGCTGCAATTTTTATCACTTAGGAACCTTGCTATTATCAAGGTTTATCTCCTAAGCGATAAAAATCGACCGAAATGCATGAATATCGCTGAAAAGTCAGCGATATTCATGCATTACCGAGCTAATGCTCTTAGCCATGTTATCCACCTACCATTGGATAACATGGCTAAGAACTGTTCAGGGGCAGGTGTTAGCTTTTGGAGATATTCTCACTTAGCGCGAATATCTCCAAAAGTTGGTAATTGGAGATAGCGATGTTAGCGACTGTTTCCTGTCACTAACATCTTAGCACGCCCACTTTGCATGTCATTAGTGATAAATATCACTGACATGCAAAGCGGGGCCCAATATGGCCGCTATCTCCTACTAGCTGTCGCTAACTGGTGTTAGCGACAGCTAGGTAATAGGGAGATAATTGTATCTCCGCTTTCTTGGCTTTTAAAGCCAAAAAAGCGGAGATAAACCCCCTTGATAATATGCCCCTATGGTTCTTCACCTATAGAAAGGAAAATGTGATTGTATTTATCAATTTAAATGTTTGGCCAGAAGATAATGCTGGACCAGTTGCCCATTTACAAATGTATATCTTGCATACCCACATAGCAGATAATCGCCTCACCTGCAACTTTGCCTCATCTGACATAATTATCATTGATAAGGCTATTTGTATTAATTCAGACAGCAACCTGGCTATACCATTCCATCTGGCAGTCCCCTAAAAAATGAGGTTCCTCATTCACCCTCAATGAGTAGATTTGATGCAAATGAATGTAGCTGAATTTATTGCGTGACTCTCACGATTCAGCACCAATTTTACGACAGGCCGCCGTTGACTATAGGTGTGCTGTTGTGCAATTCAGTACTGTCCGAATTGGCACGCTTAATCACACCGTGCTAGTCTGTCACAGAAAACAAACCTTTAATGACAAGTATTAATCCACTTACTTAGCAAAATTAGAACTGAAAGACTGTCAAGCAGAGGGACCATGGAGATGTTCTTATTCATGGGCTGCCAAGGATGCCTACATTACTCTGCCAGCCTCACACACAAAGAAAAATATTGCAGCCAAACAGGTTTATTTTTCTAAGAGGATTGGCAATGCCCCACATCTCACAAAAAAACATATACAGACTAATTAGCGAGTTAAAATACTCAGGACAAGCAGAGAGGCTTTGCGAACACCTCGCATCCTTTTGTATGGACACAATTTGTAAATTTCGTTCAGTGAACTTGAACAGAAGGCAGTCCTTCCTTTTTTAACTTCTTTACTCTTCCTGGAGCTTCATCCACATATCTAGCTTGTTTCATGCCTGTCACTGACAACCAACTATTGGAAATCTTCAAAGTCAGTAGACAATCTAGAACACCCTTTGATGTTCTGCCAGACAAATTGAAGAAGCAGACAGGGACCCACATAGTAAAAGAGACACCGGCTTTATTTAATTCTTCACTAGCTAGAGGCTTTTTTGTCCAAGACTTTATTTCACCCTGAGTAAATCATTATTATAAAGATGTGCATTTTCTGTGGATGACCCCAACAACTTCTGCCCCATCTTCCTCCTTCCATACCTTGATGAAATTGTACAGAAACTGACTTTTAACCAGTTTCAGATGATGTGGAGGACAATACATTCCTGAACTTCTTCAAGGCTAGATTTCAGCTGGAAATGAGCACCAAACTTTGGGAGCTATCAGTGACGGAATATTTGAGGAGACAGGAAATGGGTTGTTTTTGAGTGCTGGTTTTATTATATCTCTTGATGCCTTTTATACCATGTACCACACAACTATTATCCTAAAGCTGGTAGAAGCAGGAGTGACCAGAAGTATCCTGGTTTGGATTAAGTCTTGTTGAGGCAGCCAAAACATTTTCCTCAGAGTTGCAGCCAGCCAATCACATAATTCTCCACCACGGTACCATTGCCCCGGTGCCAAAATCACTGACAGGAGAAAAAGCTCCCTCTATCAATCAGAATGACCTATTATTTTGTAAAACATTTTGGTACTATGGGATCCCACAGCTGTTGTGATATAACTCAATTTTCCTAAGGGTAACCCATACCGGAGGTCCCTTTAAATGTTTTTTTTCCAGAAAAGGCTAGGAGGATGTACACTAAATCACAAAATGCATGCTTTCTGAGTAAAGTTCTAACTTTTTGCAACATTTGTCTCCTTTTTGTATATCATGCACTCAGCTGCCCTGCGTTTAGTATTATTTGTCGGCTAAAACTGAATTACGGAGGGAAACAGCAGTCCTAGGGTGATGCTTGACGTGGGTCTATTTTTTGTTGCTATTTTGGCTCACCAGTCCCATGAGATGATACAAGAGCTATATCGCAGCCAGATATTCACCCTGAGCCCGGCTTGAGGCTTTCCGATCTCTTCTATAGGCACAGTGGTATATAAACACGGCAGACTCAGAGATCTGACCTAACTACCTATATGGAGGTTTACAGGAAACCCATTGAGGTACATGTGCTGTGTTGTGCTGTATCCTGAACTGGTTGAGAATATATTGCATTTCTATAGTTAAGCGTGGGCTGCTATAGCATTATTAGCATTAAATATTTATATATGCAATTGCGGATCTATAAAAGGTAGAATGGGCTTCAGATTCTTCATCTGAAGCCCATTTACGATCAAATATTCATGTTCTTGATACATTAGACACCTGGGTGGTAAAGGACAAATTATTGTTTAAGTGCACTACTAGATTGCTACCTGCTTGCGCTGAGCTCAGGGGGGGGGGGGGGACGTCACTGTCATCCAGATTGAAAAATTACACTAATGGAAAGTTTCTTTCCTTTCAAGAAGCTCAGTCTAGAGAGGATTGTTACAGGGATATCAGAGCTTAATTTGGAAAAGAATGAGTGCTGGTGCCCACTGCAGGGCTTTGGCAGGGCTATTAAAAATCAGAATACCAAGGTTGTGTAGGCAAATCACCTGTAGCCTTGTTAATCCAAATTTACACAAGCTGAGGGTAGGGGCTGTCAATAATTGTAGATAAGACGTGTCAGTGAAGAGAACCAAGGAGCACCTCCCTCTTTACTCCTAACCAAGGAATATATTCCTATAAACACTTTAAATCATAGAGGTTCAACACTTTTGCAATATAGTCATACAGCAAAGTTCCAAGTGGTGAGCACACGAAGAGAGATCCAGATAAAGTGCTGGTCCCCAGAAATGGGTGCTGGTGAGCCTCACCAGCAACCACCTGCTCAAATTAAGCACTGGATACTATGTGTGTTACTTTTTTCCAGCAGATACTATTGCATTTATGTTTTTGCGTCTGCCCGCACATGTGCATGCACCACATGATAGATAAAGTGGACCAATGGTTGAGGATAGCATAGCTCTTTGAAGTTCACAGGACTTTGGTTGAAGGTTGGAAGCATATGTGTTACTCATCCTAAAATATTTCCATCGCTGCATGTGAGGCCTGGGACTTTATTACCAAGAACAGTCATTTTGGCTTCAATATCTGAGTTGTTGATTGAGGTCTTGTTGGTTTTGCTGACTGAGGCTGGAGCTTCAAGGCATAAAAGGACTCCAAAGAAAGTTGGATAAAATATCAAATCTTAGCATTTTTTTCAAATTAGGAAATTAAAATACATTTCTTACAAGTTGTAGGTGTTCACGCAGAGGTTACATTCCGAAATCCTACCTTAAAGAAGGTGCTCGTGGCGAAAGCTTTATAAACCAAGGTAAATTAAAAATACTGGGGTATATTATCAAGGGGGTTTATCTCTGCTTTTTTGGCTTTAAAAGCCAAGAAAGCGGAGATAAAGTTATCTCCCTATTACCTAGCTGTCGCTAACACCAGTTAGCGACTGCTAGTAGGGAATAGCGACCATCTTGGGCCCCACTTTGCATGTCAGAGAAATGTATCACTAATGACATGCAAAGTGGGCGTGCCAAGATGTTAGCAACTGGAAACAGTCGCTAACATCGCTATCTCCTATTACCAACTTTTGGAGATATTTGCGCTAAGCGCGAATATCTCCAAAAGCTAACACCTGCCCTGAGCAGTTCTTAGCCATGTTATCCAATGGGAGGTGGATAACATGGCTAAGAGCATTAGCTCGGTAATGCATGAATATTGCTGACTTTACAGCGATATTCATGCATTGCGGCCGATTTTTATCGCATTTGCGATAAACCTTGGTAATACCAAGGTTTATCTGCGATAAAAATCGCCGCAGGTCGGCGATACATTTTTGTCTCTAACCAAACAATAGAGATAATTATCGCTATTGCTTGGTAATATGCCCCACTGTGCTGTACTCACAGTGCTAGTGAGCAAAAAAATAAAGAAAGTTATATGAAACAAATGTCTTAATGTGATAAATTAGTCTTTCGTAAAGCCTGTAAAGGACACCCGCGAACTGTAGCCCACTAAGGTGTTACTACTCTGAGCTTCGCATGGACTGCTGAATATGTATAGGCTCTATGTAGCATCTCAGCAGTACATCTGCATGTAAACCACCAGGAGTAACACTTATGTGGCATAGCTGCTCTTAAACCACACCCAGAGCAATACCTCACTGGCATATCTGCATGGAAAACTTACAAGTAGCTACGAATACGACACTTTACAACTCACGCGTTACAACGCGTGTCATTTTTCAACAATTTTTTTACATCGCAAAATCCATTACAACGCATGTCGTTACAATGCATGTCATCACAATGCATAATCCATTACAAAGCAATTACTATTCTAACTCCACTGGGGCGTTGCTTTGGGGAATGCATTGTAATGGATTATGCGATGTAATGACATGCATTGTAAAGGATTTCGCGTTGTAAAACATTGGTTATAATGACACGCATTGTAAGGCATGCATTGTAAACGAAGTTTCCCAGGAGCAACACCTCTGTGGCATAGTGGTACTTAAAAACTACTATGTAAATGTGTAGCTAGCACACCTGTGTAGTCCAATTCGACGTATCTTTATGAGGTTAGATCTAGTATTGGGAGCTTCCCAGTATAAGTGGTTGTGCCCACAACCATTAATTTATACTGCTCTGTAGAGGCCTAGTGCACACTAGGTCTGCCTGGGAGCTCACTCTGTGTCCCTAGGGTTTCAAATTTTTAGCTAGTTAATCAATAGTAAGAAAGTCATACAACATTAAATAATACACAAAGTTTTTCTAGGTATAACTTGCTTTAGTGATACTCTATTCATATATATGCAATCAAAACGTTAACAATGTCATAACCAAACATGACAATTTGCAGTTTTCATAAAGTGAACCAAAAAAGACCTGTAGCATACTGTGTACTTAAGCAAATAAACTATGACATATCCCAATGCATTTCGGGTCTGCTGCGACCCTTCTTCAGGGGAAAAAAAAACAATTTACAAATAACTCATCCAATTATGTTACTGTTTGATCACATAATTCATCCAATTATGTTACTATTTGAACACATCACATCAGTTCCGTTTTCAGAGCACTGTGGAAAAATAATGAGATTTTCAATGTATTTACATGGTATGTACAAGATCAAAAGATAGAGTTAACATGATAGTCCATAAGTGCAAGTCCAAGCCATATAATGACCAGTAAAAGTACATGGCTGAATGCCCAGCATGATGATTCAGAAGTTTCTACGAACCCCACCCAGTGTGCAGGGAAGCACGATTAAGAAAGAGTGAAAATACTTATGAGAACCGTTAAAACCCAAGAGTAAATCAGGCATACAAGAAAGACCTCTACCTGATATAGAACATGTGGTGTTTATCTGCGTATCATATAACCGTCCTGGAGTAGCGTGATTAGTCTCTGAAGGGAATGTGGAAAATAGATTCGCGTTACAATTAAATGTAAACATATCAACATCGGACCTATAAGGGAGGTGCATGCGTACATGGCTTACCCTAAATCAGGAGTATGTGCGTCAATGAGGAAGAAGGTGTAAGATCCGGTTTTTACTGACGCTAAAAAAGTAAGGGGTGCACATTAGCTATCAATGTCTGTTCAGTGACCGGTAAATATTAACTAGAATGTCCCTAAAAAAAGAGGCATTCCTTACCTCGCCAAACACGCGTGTTGTCGCCAATGTTCCAATGCGCCTGACGGGCAGACCGTATGTCGCGATTATCGATGCAGCTGTAAGGTGATAGGTGTGCATAAGCTGCCGGTTTTAAAATTGCACGTGGACCCCATAAAATATTCCCATGCGATTCTTACCTCGCCGCGCTAGCGTATCTCGACCTCTGGCCTCGCGATTACTTCCGGTAACAACATCCGGTATGTGAGCGTGTTGTTTAAATAGCAGGACGTGCGCGGTATTAGATTTAAACTATGTGCCTGTGTAGCAACATCTTGTAATGTTTGATATAAACATGCCGCCTCGTGTATGAACGTGGATTTGTATTTAAAAACTGTACCAGTTCGTTACGTAGTCGACGCGAGTGTCCTATACTGTTATGTGAATTGAAGAAATGAAAGCGTGTGATGAAACAGAAAGAGAAGAAATCCCGGATGAGTGTGTTAATAAGGACTACATGTTAATTCTTTACAAAGAGTAAAAAAACAAACATAAACTCTGTTAGTCAGAGTATATCAAGCGAAGATCATCTTACAATATACTGATGAATACAATATAGGTGTACAGGAATTCACATGAGGGTAAATAATCACACCGGCTGACCATCTATAAAAAACATGCCATTTCATACTGATCGTTAAGCCCACCCGGGGTCAATGTACCCAATTTTTTTATCCAAAAGGTTTCCCTCTGGGATAGTGCTGTGTGGTGATCCTTACCACTGTGTTTCTCTACTATTTCCAACACAGTAAATCTCAGTTGTGGTATGGTATGGGGTGCTTGAGACCAATGTGTGGCTAAACTGGATGTGGTGGATCTGTTACGTATAGTGCTCTTATGTTCAATTATGCGAGTCTTGATTTTGCGAGAGGTTCTGCCAACATAAGTTAATCCACATGGGCAAAGTATCGCATAAATCACCCCTGTGGTGTTGCAATCAGCGCTGTGTTTAAGCTGTATATCTTTACCAGTTTGTGGGTGGGCAAAAACCTTGCTAACTATTGCATTGTTACATTGGCCACAATTATGACATCTCCGCATGCCTCTGTAGGTAATTGTTTGATTGTGCCGTGGATGCTTTAGTATTTCTCTGAGGTTTTTGGAACGAGTATGTGCCATGATGGGGAAGTTTTTGAAAATGTTAGCAAAATCTGGTTCACTGGCGATCATTTCCCAGCGTTTCTTGATGATCTGTTTAATCCTTTGTGATTGCGTGGAGTGACTCTTATGCAAGAACAGGTTACACGATATAGCGAAAGGGGATATCCCGCAAGCATACTGGAAGCTTCAGTACAGAAGGTCTCGAGAATGGATAGAACAAAACTATTGAAGAAAACAGATAAATCAGCCAATGAACGAATAGTATTCGTAATGAAACACTCCACGCAATCACAAAGGATTAAACAGATCATCAAGAAACGCTGGGAAATGATCGCCAGTGAACCAGATTTTGCTAACATTTTCAAAAACTTCCCCATCATGGCACATACTTGTTCCAAAAACCTCAGAGAAATACTAAAGCATCCACGGCACAATCAAACAATTACCTACAGAGGCATGCGGAGATGTCATAATTGTGGCCAATGTAACAATGCAATAGTTAGCAAGGTTTTTGCCCACCCACAAACTGGTAAAGATATACAGCTTAAACACAGCGCTGATTGCAACACCACAGGGGTGATTTATGCGATACTTTGCCCGTGTGGATTAACTTATGTTGGCAGAACCTCTCGCAAAATCAAGACTCGCATAATTGAACATAAGAGCACTATACGTAACAGATCCACCACATCCAGTTTAGCCACACATTGGTCTCAAGCACCCCATACCATACCACAACTGAGATTTACTGTGTTGGAAATAGTAGAGAAACACAGTGGTAAGGATCACCACACAGCACTATCCCAGAGGGAAACCTTTTGGATAAAAAAATTGGGTACATTGACCCCGGGTGGGCTTAACGATCAGTATGAAATGGCATGTTTTTTATAGATGGTCAGCCGGTGTGATTATTTACCCTCATGTGAATTCCTGTACACCTATATTGTATTCATCAGTATATTGTAAGATGATCTTCGCTTGATATACTCTGACTAACAGAGTTTATGTTTGTTTTTTTACTCTTTGTAAAGAATTAACATGTAGTCCTTATTAACACACTCATCCGGGATTTCTTCTCTTTCTGTTTCATCACACGCTTTCATTTCTTCAATTCACATAACAGTATAGGACACTCGCGTCGACTACGTAACGAACTGGTACAGTTTTTAAATACAAATCCACGTTCATACACGAGGCGGCATGTTTATATCAAACATTACAAGATGTTGCTACGCAGGCACATAGTTTAAATCTAATACCGCGCACGTCCTGCTATTTAAACAACACGCTCACATACCGGATGTTGTTACCGGAAGTAATCGCGAGGCCAGAGGTCGAGATACGCTAGCGCGGCGAGGTAAGAATCGCATGGGAATATTTTATGGGGTCCACGTGCAATTTTAAAACCGGCAGCTTATGCACACCTATCACCTTACAGCTGCATCGATAATCGCGACATACGGTCTGCCCGTCAGGCGCATTGGAACATTGGCGACAACACGCGTGTTTGGCGAGGTAAGGAATGCCTCTTTTTTTAGGGACATTCTAGTTAATATTTACCGGTCACTGAACAGACATTGATAGCTAATGTGCACCCCTTACTTTTTTAGCGTCAGTAAAAACCGGATCTTACACCTTCTTCCTCATTGACGCACATACTCCTGATTTAGGGTAAGCCATGTACGCATGCACCTCCCTTATAGGTCCGATGTTGATATGTTTACATTTAATTGTAACGCGAATCTATTTTCCACATTCCCTTCAGAGACTAATCACGCTACTCCAGGACGGTTATATGATACGCAGATAAACACCACATGTTCTATATCAGGTAGAGGTCTTTCTTGTATGCCTGATTTACTCTTGGGTTTTAACGGTTCTCATAAGTATTTTCACTCTTTCTTAATCGTGCTTCCCTGCACACTGGGTGGGGTTCGTAGAAACTTCTGAATCATCATGCTGGGCATTCAGCCATGTATCATTTCTTACTTTTACTGGTCATTATATGGCTTGGACTTGCACTTATGGACTATCATGTTAACTCTATCTTTTGATCTTGTACATACCATGTAAATACATTGAAAATCTCATTATTTTTCCACAGTGCTCTGAAAACGGAACTGATGTGATGTGTTCAAATAGTAACATAATTGGATGAATTATGTGATCAAACAGTAACATAATTGGATGAGTTATTTGTAAATTGTTTTTTTTCCCCTGAAGAAGGGTCGCAGCAGACCCGAAATGCATTGGGATATGTCATAGTTTATTTGCTTAAGTACACAGTATGCTACAGGTCTTTTTTGGTTCACTTTATGAAAACTGCAAATTGTCATGTTTGGTTATGACATTGTTAACGTTTTGATTGCATATATATGAATAGAGTATCACTAAAGCAAGTTATACCTAGAAAAACTTTGTGTATTATTTAATGTTGTATGACTTTCTTACTATTGATTAACTAGCTAAAAATTTGAAACCCTAGGGACACAGAGTGAGCTCCCAGGCAGACCTAGTGTGCACTAGGCCTTTACAGAGCAGTACTTAAAAACTAGGAATTGGCAGAACTTGCAGAGTTTATCTCCATGGAATTCCGTAGAGTTACATGAAAACTCAGTGGGATTCCACAGTTACTCAAATGGGTGGAATTAGGCACATCGTGCTGATTCTCAGCACCGGGAACTCTTTCTGCTGTAAAATCAGCGTGAACTGCACCATATGGCGTGCCCAAGAGCGCTGCTTCTTGAGTTTATTTTGCTGCCACTCAAGTCGATTTTGTACTCTGGTGGCAGCTTTCACACCGCAAACGGTTGCATCTGTCCACGACCACCCGTAACCGTCAGCATTGAGTAAATCTCACCAGATGGGCCCCAAGCAAGGGAAAATCAAGCTAGCGAACTCCAAATCGTGCTCATCAACTTACCATTGGCGAGCTGCGCACAGAATCAATAAGGGGATAAACTTAATGAAAAAACTTAATTATAATATACATTAAATGATAACAAGAATAGTTCCAAGAACACAATTTAATACAGTAATATTGTCAGGAAAGAACAACCAGATCATATTTGCATAAATCAAACTATAGCCTTAAGCATATTTTTTAAGGTTGTGTATTAAAGTGAAATAGTAAACACTTTGTGCCAGTGAAAATATATAAACGGCACAAGTGACACCAGTGAATAAATATAAAGAAAAAATGCTAGAGTGTATTGGACCAGAATTCAAATTGAAGTTATGCATCAGTGCATTTCGACCTTAATGACTTGAGGCCAACATCAGGACATAGATAACACACCATTGAGTGAACGCTGCCTGGAGTATTGATGGGTATGTATACAGGTTCGAGCCGGGTATGGAAATCCAAACATCTAAGCGTCATCAGTTCACGTCCACAAGGGTGCGAAAATCCATTGTAGGATAGTGTCACAGAAACACAACCCATGTATTGGGCAGTTTGGAAACAACCCCAGAAGGGGAAACAACCTTTACAACTCAGTCATTACATTGCACTACCTTTACATAGCAGACATTACATCACAACATCTTTTACATTGCATGTCACTACAACACATGTCATTACAATGCATGTCACTACAATGCAGGCATTACACTGCAAGTCATTACAACGCATACCATTACAACGCATAGTACCCTTACACTATCCGACACTTACCCTACTGTTGCAGTCACTGGAGTTAGAATAGTAATTATTACCCCTATACTATCCAAACAAACCTTAAATGCAATGTAATTGCAAGCATTGTAATGATATGCGTTGTAAAGATATAATGCAATGTAATGGAATCCGCTGTAAAGGTAGTGTCTGGAAATGCGATGTAATGGCATGCTATGTAAATAAATGTGTTGTAAAGGATGTTGCGTTGTAAATGTTTGCATTGTATTGTCATACATTCCCCCGGAAAGGGGTCTTGATGGAAAAGTCTAAGGTGAGGGTCCTAATGAGGTAACCTGAGTTAACTAATCCGGAGGAATGTCAAGATTCTCCCACTTCAGCTGGCTGGAAGATGTCTTAGCACTGCAGCGGGGGAAGGAATACCAGGGTGAAATTAATCTAAATCAAGGCACCACTGCTCAGTATGCCGGCACGCTGTGAATTAATCTGGAATGGGGTGCCCTGTAAGGTACTTTGATCTTCGTCTGGATTGCTGAATATGTATAGGCTTTTGAGAAGGGGAACAGCGTTTACAACGCAACTTTTACAATGCAGTACCTTTACAACGCAACCATTACAACGCAAGTCATTACACCGACTTGCGCTGGGGGGCGCTCTAGGATAGGAAATAGTTTTAATTTACTATCCAACACCTTCCCTACTATCCACGGGGACTGGAGTTGGAATAATAAATTAAACTATTCACTATCCAGCGCCCCCAACGGAAGTTGTTGTAACGACTTGCGTTGTAAAAGTTGCGTCGTAAAGGCATGCGTTGGAAAAGCATGCATTGTAACAACGTACATCCTTTTCAGAACATCTCAGCGGTACATCTGCATGTAAGCCACCATGAACAATACTTCTGTGGCATAGCTGCACGTAAACCATACCCAGAGTAATATCTCACTAGCATATCTGCATGGAAACCCTACAAGGACCAATACCTCTGTGGCTTAGCTGCACTTAAAACTAGGCATGAGAGAACTTGTGGAGTTTATCTCTGCAGACTTCTGCAGAGTTACAAGAAAACTCTACAGATTTAGGCATTTTTAGCACAGGGAGCTCTTTCACACTGAATAATCAGTGTGAACTGCACCATGTGGCACACCAGAGGGTGCTGCTTCAAAAGTTGATTTTGCTGCCACTCAAGTAGATTTGCCACTCCAGTGGCAGCTTTCTCATCGCGAACGGTCGCAACTGTCCATGACTGCCAGTGAATTGCAGCATTTGGGAATTTCGCCAGATGACCCTTAAGTGACGGAACATTGTGCTAGTGGACTCCAAATCACACTCACCACCTTGTAGTTGGTGAGCAGCACATAGAATAAAACTCTGCCATGCGGCGGTTGGCGGAATCTGGCCAGAATGCAGAGTTACGTGCATAATGAGTGGCCAGAAATTTGCCAGCTCTGCCACAGGACAAGAATTTATCGCCCATTCCTACTTAAAACATACCCAGAACGATACCTCAGCGGCGTATCTGCTTGGAAACCCTACCAGGAACAGCACCTCTGTGGCATAGCTGCACCAATTAAGCCCTATCCTGAGCAACATCTCTGCTTCCATTAATCCATACCCAAAGCAACACCTCACTGGTATAGCTGCACTTAAACCCTGAGATGAGCAAACACTCACTTGCATAGCTACAATTATACCTTTCACAAGATAATCTCACTGTGATAGCTGCACTTATACGGGGTATCGCACAGTAACGCACTAACTTAGCTGTATGGTAATCCTACACAGAGCAACACCTCTGTGATATAGCTACCCTTGAACCCTGCCCGAGCAATCGCTATCCTGCTTATCTGCAATTAAACTCTACCATGAACAACACCTCACTGCCATAGCGGCACTTATACCGGACATCGCACAATACCTCACTGACATAGCTGCATCGTAACCCTACCAAGAGCAACACCTCACTGGCACAGGTGAAAATAAACCTCACCTCAAGTAATACCTCAGTGGCGTATCTGTATGTAAACACTACCTTTAGCTGCATAATTGCACTTAAACCCTACCCTGAGCTACACTTCTGTTAAAAAGCTGCACATCACACCATACCTTGAACATCATCTCAGGGGCACAGCTTCCCTAAACCCTACCCCGGAAACACCTCATCGGCATAGCTGCCCTTAAGCCTCACTCCTGAGCAACTATGTGCACAGTCTGCTGAGCTGTCCTACTTCACTATGTTGGTAAAGTTTAGAAAAAACATAGCAGCTAAAAAATTAGGCTTGGTGGCAAAGATGGTGCAAGAACTTTGGTGCAGAAGAATATTTTTTTTGGTTGCAAAAACTGTTTTGTAATTTTGCTTGCTTGCAATATTAAGCGAAGGTCCCAAGCTGGCGCTTTATAAAATTACAGTGATTGCCTGCTTCACAAAAGTTCACTTGTGAGATTATCATTCAACACATCTCTAACCACAGGTCACTTATGAGAAGAAGATCCCTCTTTAGGTGTGTGATAATATCCTTAGGAATTAGCCTGACGTGGGTACCGACCAGTGGTGTTGGCCAGCCCCAGATGCAAGCAGTGTCTGGATCCTCCACTGTTGCCCACTCCCTTGCTTTCCATCTCTCAGGCTCTTTAAAATCTACCAACATATTTGGTCCATTTATCAGAGGTGAGGAAATCTGTGCTGACTCACAACAAGACCAATGTTCTACTAAATTTTTACTCCCTGACTAGTCAAGAGTTCAGAATCTGGTTGTGGGGAGTTAGGTTTGGCGAGGGGTCACCAATAACTAAAGGTAATAACATTGCACCTTCTTTCCTTCATGGCTCCCTTCCATCCGGGGCCTAAGTGTTAGAGATGTAAGGTCACATGGAAAATGAAATGGTACCAGAGCTTCATTGCCAGAATGTTGCCCAGGCTTGGTGTCCAACACATCATCTACAAAAATTGCACTTCACTGATCTTAGTACCAACAAATTCTACAACCAATGGACGATATTTTTGTACACAATAGGACAGATATTTCGATATTTGATATTGTGACATACAACCATAGTGTGCCCATTGGCTTGAATGCAGGATTTGTGACTTCACTGGAAACTAGAGCTTTTGCCAAACTCCATTTTATACTGAATTCCAGCGGCATTCATCCATAAAGGAACTGTAAGATGCATAGGTATGGTGAAAATGTTGTTGAGAGAATGTCTCTCGCTGAGCTGCGCTGGTGTTGTGAGGATGGTGTGACTAAGATAACCTATCAGAGCTGTTCACAGTCTCACGAGGATAGGGTGAGTCAGTGAAGTGGTCCACTCAAACCCCTATACAACATCTGTATTGCTGGGATTAGGCCACAAAATGACGAAGTGTGCTTTCACGGGGTCTTCTCTAAAGGCCAATATGCTTCCGTTATTACTTTTGAAAATTATAGGTACTTCCTATCTATTATTCACAGCTGGAAAAGCTCTTAAAAGTGCATTAGCGGAATTTTTTTCAGTGAATCTCAATAGATTTGTAGTGACGGAGCCATCTTTTTTTCCGAGAGATTTAATGTCAAATTTCCATAAAGCCCAATGCAATGTGATTTCAAAATGTGTTCAACGTTTCTTTGCCTGTTATTTTTTTTTTGCTATTCAGTGTAAAATGTTAGATGGTGTTTTTCATGGGAAATAACTTCACCATAGGAGGTCTTTGATTTGTGCCAATCGACTTCTGACCAGTGTTTGAAAACTTGACAAAACAGTTGGTTTGCAAAATTTGGCCAAGATTTGAAACAATGTTGTAGTCGTCGGGAAAAAGACTTCTCTACTGATGTTAGGTCGTATTGTTACAACTGGAATTATGCGGCAACAAAGAATCAAATTGTGTGGCTATTTTCATTAAGTGCTATATCAAGAAAAGGCAACTTACTTTCATTTTAACATACAATAATACTACTTGTAAAACAGTTCACCTCATTTGTACCAGTTGAATACTAAACCAAAGCAATCAGCAGGCAAAAGGTGACCTGTTCCCCTTAACAAGTGGTCTGAAACAGAGAAGCACTACATATAGTATAAAGTTTGATCCATTTGAGTTAGAAACTTTTTTTGTTGAAATCTCAAAATTATGCATCAGTGACAGATTGTGTGGAAAGTGTGGTAAATCTACAATAATGAAGAAAATGCAGGAGCCACAGAATCGCTTATTCCCAGTGCCCATGGTTATCACTTTAATTAACCCCTTCTATGCTGATGACGGCCCCCAGCCGTCATGCATCACGGTGCTGGTGTGCTGATGACGCCTGGGGGCCGTCATGAACCCGCTCACTTAATAAAAGCGCCGCACAGGCGCAGAATCGCGGCCGCGCCCAAGGGGTTAACATTCACAAGCAGTTGCTCGCTCTCAATTGAATTATTACATGGGTGTCATTGTGGATTCTTTGTAGAGTGCACATAACTCTGCCATGTGAGCAAAAAAAACCTTTAAAAACATGCCACCTTTTCCACTGAACAAAGAGAGCAATGTACGAGGGGTGAGCAGAATGTTTCATTCTGCCTGCGGAATTGGCAGAATTTCATGACTCCACGTTACTCTTGTAATACGGGGTTCCGGACAAATTCTGCCAATCGCTGCGTGGTGGAATTTATCCCATGAGGCTTCAGAAATATGAGTGCGAGTACGTTTTGGTGTCCCCTAGACCAATTTTCTAACATGGGTGGTCGCGGGCAATTATGAGCAGTTGCGATTAGAGGGCTGCCTCTCAAGTAAATTTTCTACTAAAGCGACAGAAAAATAAGCTTGAACTGTAGGATGCTCTTGCACACGGCATGGTGCAGTTGGCACCGATTTGTCAGTGCTACTTGTGCTATTGTTTCTAAATTGCAGAGTGAACAACGTGATATGCATATTTTCTGCCATTGGCAGCACTCCGAAAAATCGTACACGGTTTTATGTAACTCTGCGTAATTCCGTAGAGTGAAACTCCGCGAGTTCCTCCCACCCATACAATGTACACACTCTGAAAAAAAACATACCCTTCTAGTCAGTCCATCAACTTCTGTTACAACATCTGAGGAACCCCCAACCGTTAAGTTTCTATTTTTACCATATCTGTGCCCCAACTCTAGCATTCTTGTAGCTGTGGTTATTGTTTTTGAAACTGTCTACTTTGCTGTTCCCTAACTTTTACAGAAAGTGCCTCTCAACTTGCATGAGCATCTCTCATGCTTGACAAACAATCCCAAATTGTGGACAGGCTTGGCTCTGATGAGTCCTCACTGAGTTTTATGCCCCATGGTCCAGTTAATACAAGAGTGATGGAGCAGGCCAGGGACAGGTTTTCTGAACTGAGGCAAAAGCCTGGCATTGGCTTCCCAAGTCTAAACTTGCACCTTCATTGGTCACACGTCAAGGCCATAAATCTTCCTTCTTAAAGAAACACAGCATATACTGTAAGACATTTAGATGGTGTGACTGGCAAGTGTCCAACCCCTCTTTTCCTTACTGTTTTTGGATTTTTTTTAATGTTATTTCATATCTGAGAAGATAATCATATTTCAGATCTTCAGAATGTGGATTCTCCGCCTGGGGGCTATGATGTGAATCTAACAACTCACCTGGCTTCTTGGCGCTCTAGAATGGATACCTGTATAGTGTAGAGACTTCAGTCATGAACAGCAAGACCATTGTTTAATCAGGGGCATATCACATTCAACAATAAGGCGAGTTTGATAGATGTATTTTGTGGATGGTCATGAACTGAGTGACTGACTATTCAAGAAATAGATGTTATTAACATTTTTGCTGTTTTGTGATTAATTTTTGCATTAGGTGTCAGGAGTTACATAAAATATTTTTTTCCCATATCTAGTTTTCAGCATTCTGTTTGTTTAATGGTTACCATGGTGAAGCAGACTCTTACAATTGCATTTAGTGATATTTTAACTTGATTTTTAGGGCCGTGTTTGGAGATTGGTCTAGTAAAGGGTGCACAATGTCTCTTGATAAACCACAGAGTTCACAATGTAATCAGTAAACACATTTTGCGATTTGGTGCACACAATGTGTGCACTAGGTATGCTTAGGTTAGGAAAAACAGAGGAAATCTGTCACTCTTTCTTACTGGTCTTTTTCCTATGTTGAAAACATTTGTCTACACATGCTAGGATTCCTGCAAATATTGTTTGTAGCGATTGTAGCTTTTTGCATCTGTCGCATCCTATCACGGAGACACCCATCTCTGAAGGGGTCTTGGTGACCTTAGTCAATTGTCTTGCTATTGTCAATACTTAATTTGTAAAAGAAAGAGTAATGGTGCCTCAAGTTCGGCTCAGGGGCCCTCGTCCGGTGCAATTAATCATCAGCTATGTGGTACATATCAAGGCTGTGTTGTCTTGAGCCATCCCAGGGCTCTTTAATGGACTACCAGAGACTCCCTGTCCTTTTTTTCCACTCTCACATAATCCTACATTCTCCCAATGGGTTTCACCGTCTTTCTCTTCTTCATCTTTCCAGTCTGTTTACTTTCCCACTCTTGCACTTGGTAAATGTTTAATACAGAAAAATAAGTACGGGACCCCATGAATAAATATGTGCTGGTGTGCCCCTCTGGAAACACCAGCTCAAATCAAGCACTAGCTATTTTCCTCCAGTATCCCTAGATTTTGGGGACAGTCCATGCTATGTTATAGACCGTACCCTGCTGCTGCATTCTCTGACATCTGTCATTCTGTGCTCAACACAATGATTGTAGTAATGACCCCCTTACTTCCTTGGTGCTATGTCCTCTTAACAAGGGTGTGACTGGGAGCCTGCATTGCACCTCCCGGTGCTGACCCTTCTGGATATGCAGTCTCCTCTCAGGTAAATCAGGGCCCATCAAACAACACTCACTGGTTGCCTGTTTTATCTTGGTCATAGGATGAAATTCGGAGACTTAAAGTGCACTAATGCAATTAAATTTTTGTTTTTAAATTAATGTAAATCTGTGTTTAACCTTTTGAGATATTATGGATGTGTATTATATTTTATGTACTTTTATGGTCTATTTTTAATCAGACTGAATAAAGATTTTGAATTGAATTGACACTCACCGGTCACGCAGCAGCAATATGTCACCAAATAAAAGGCATAAATAAAAGTCACCATAAACAGAATGAGCATTGCAAGTGTCACTTCAAATCTTAGTCAACGCTAATTAGAGAAGCATTGCACTGAAATCTAAGCCTCGTCTCCTCCACGCTTTCCAGTCCCACAAATGATCGAAAACAATGTCAAATAGAATGCATTTTGCGTGGGGCGTAATGCGCGTATGTGACCCGGAAGGGAATCCTGGGTCCAGGAGGTAGAAACTGCTATTTTTGTTTGCATGTATGCCTATGGTATTTCTGCAGCAAGAACTAAGCTATTTGTATGCTTGAGACAAAATCACATTTCTCATGAAGAATCGACAGCTGTAAATCGTCACTGTAGTTCAATGTATCTCTAGCATCACTGCATCTTTTGCTGGGGATGAGTGTAATGGAAAATGATGTGGGTGTGGAACTGTGGGAAAATCATAATACTGCACTTCGTCAAATTGCGATATTATGGATTATTGAATCTAATATCCCTCTGATGAAAGTCTGCTGCAAAAAAGTCAATGTGCCAGTTTTCTTTTCAGCAAAATAACCTAACAATAATGTGCAACTTATTTGTCGGGGAAAATGTATAAGCTCTCAACTTTCTCATACAAACCCAAGTCTATGGATTTTTATTACATTTATGAAACTTTTTCTTGAGTTTCCATAAATATTGTCAAGTGAAGTCAAATAATTGGTTGCCTTCTTTTAATATTATTCCCCAAAAAGGGCTGTCTTGAATTCAAAACGTTGATTAAAATGTTGTGTTCCTTGGGGCCACTAGGTCTGTTATGTGCATTCCAGGAGGGGTAATGCAGGTGGAGATTTCACATACTCACTGATGGTGCTGAACTCTCAAGTTTCCTAATTCCATGCCTGACCATAACATCCAGTCTAAGGGCCTGATTATGATGAGTTTGGTTGGGTGGGAGCGGGCCGCCACGCCACCGCCCCGCTCCCACATCCCAAACCTCACCACAAACTGCCCGCTGGTTTCCGAGGTCCCTCTTGGTCTGCAGGCGGTCCTTTGATGTCCCCACAGTAGTACCTGTTAACCTTTTCGCTAAGGCCGCGATTTTACCGCTGTGTGGTAAACAAAAGAACAGGGCGGGGCCGTGACGAACCCCAGCCGTCATCATAACACGCCCACTGCGGGGCGTGACGGCTGGTGTTCGTCACCAGCATGGAAGGGGTTAAAGAGACACCTCAATGGGAGCGCCAAAGCCCGTTCATTCACGACATGGACTGTGCAGTCCATCTCTTGCAGGACAGGGGGTGCATGCAGACAGGGGCACACCATGTGCCCCCCCCCCTCCCCAAATGCATCCCTAGGACCTGAGACTACAGGGGGCTCTGTAGGGCTCTCTTTCTTTCCTCACAGCCTCACTTTTCATGTTGGCCTTACTGCCATGAGAACTGTGGCCGTGAGGAGAATCCAAATATGCTTGGCAGTGCCACAGCAGCCTCACCAAACATATTGGACCTCTGACCGCCACATCACCACCAGGGATCATGGATCCCTGATGGTTGCGGCTGTGCTATGTTGGTCCAACCACTGTAGTTGTAATACAGTGGTCGGACCGCCAGTGTGGTGGTCACCGAGTTTGGCGATCCATCGCTTAGGCCCTTAGTTTGTTCCTTGCATTGCAGTACTTGTAGTGTTACATTTATGATGGAATGGATAGGGACACATATCCCAGAATGCAAGGGAAAGAAAACTGCACTGAATGAGCAACACAAACACATAATCTGATAACTCAAAAGCTCTGCGGTTGCTGACCACTGGAGGCCTAGCAGCTATTGAGAGATGTCCATTTGGTTCTGGTTGCATCAATGAGCTTGGTATTAATGAATAATGGCTCACACTGGTCCTCTTTCCTAGAATTTCTCTTCTTTTTTAACATCTGACTCTTGCGGTCAATATATGGTACAAATTTTGCATGAAAAGCGTAACACAAAACTTTAAAAATTCCGTGAATGACTCTAGCGTATTTTAGATTTCGCCCTTGCCTTGTTTCTATTGTCCTCTCTTACCCGAGCTGTTACTTTTATTTCTATTTTGTTACCGCTACCTGCCTCCTTTTCCATTCTTACCTGTTTTGCTCCTTCTCTCCATTGCGATCAGCAGAATAAGACTGGCTTCCCACAATGCAAAGTCACCCAGATACATTCAATGCTACAAAATTTGGAAAGACCTGTCCATAACTAAGTTCATGAAATGTTCTCTCCATCTTGTGCCCTTATTTCCTCTCCATTGGTACTTCTTTTGCCTGTCTCTAATTTCCCCTTTAATGTTTGAAGCAAACTTAGATCTGCATCAGGAGGATTCAATAGAACCATAAATAACCGGTCAACTGAAATATTCAGCAGGAAGTGCATCTGGCACGACTGGACTTTAAATTACAAAATTGTCGCAAGCAACCTTCCTATAATTGTCCCTTCCCAAAAGAGAAAAGTATTCACTCTGCGTAGATTGGTCACAAACAGTGCAACTTGAAACTAGGCATAAGCAAATGTTTATTACTTATGTGTAATCTTGCGTAATATTTGAATTATTTTGTAATCTTTTAAAACTTTTTTGAATCACTTTTTTCTGCGAGAGACCGGCTCGAGTAGAAAATGGCTTGCTGGAACTCAGAAAACTATGTGTATCGTAGCCGCACAATAATTTCAGGTTGACCAAATCTCCCAGGAGTATTTTGCCTGAATTTTGTATGAAGTATGCCTTGTATTCAATTTTCTTGCAAAATACCAGTGCAATGGATTTAATATAACACACAGAATTTAACATGATTTATGTGAAAATTAGATATAAAATATTTTTTACATTTCACCCACTCTCAGTTAAAAGAAGCTAAAAGCAGGGGATTAGCATCTATCGAGGTAGCGTATTCTCCATACCAGAGTTCAATGTCGGAGAATTCTTCATCCCAGAGTACAATGGAGAAGGATTCTCTCACCGGAGTAAAATATTGCAGGATTCTCCATCCCAGAGTAGAGTGTAGCAGGAGTCTCTACCCTGGAGTAAAATGTAGCAGGATTCATTAACCAGGAGCACAATGTAGCAGATTCTCCATCCCAGAGTACAATATAGCAGGATTCATTACCCCGGAGTGCAATGTAGCAGGATTCTCTACCCTGGGGTACAATGTAGCAGGATTCATTACCCCAGAGTAAAATGTATCAGGTTCCTCTACCCTGAAGTACAATGTAGCAGGATTAATTACCCCAGAATACAATGTAGCAGGTTTCTATACCCCAGAGTACAACTAAGCAGGGTTATCTACCCTGGAGTACAATGTAGCAGGTTTATCTACCCTGGAGTACAATGTATAGAAATGAATGGGAAAGTATTCCCTAATTGCGATTCGCAATTTGTTAATTGCAATTAAGTAATACTAAGAAATCGCTAAAAACTTGCGATTTTGTACATACATCCCTATTTGCGATTCTCAAATAGCGATTTCTAAAAAATCGCTATTTGAGAATCTCAAATCAGGTTGTTGATACATATGGCCCTAAGTGCTTCCTGTCTATTCCAAGATATTAGAGGGTAACAGGAGTGGTCAATATTTATTAATGGTTGGCTCTAGTTGTGGAACAGTTTATCACTGGAGTTAGAGCAGGTACACAGCTTAATGACTTTTAGAAAATGAAGAAACTATTCATTTGAGGGAGCACATTTGAGCCCTGAGTGTGTATGATGTGAGGCATCATTCCAAGCATGTAGCCGGTAATTCACCTCTGCCACCTCCTGAAATTAAAGATAACAGGGGTGATGGTACCCCTGTGATGGAAGTGGGAGTGTGGAAAAGCCAGAGATTATGAGTGGGATTTTAAGGGTGCAGCACACAGAATCTGTGGTGTTCTCTCAGATCTTGTAATCACATTGTGACTCTTAATGGATGTGTGGCATCTTGGTGCTGTAGCTTTTAGATTGGAATGTTATATACATCAGTGCCAGTATAGAATGTTATTGTTAGAAAGTGTGCAGTTGAAGCTGGCTGACTGCATTGGAAAGAGTGCCTGTTAGATGGAATTCTTTCATCTTAATAAATACTACTTATTCAAGTTATCAAGAGTAGTACTTCTTTACAGGAGCCCTTAGTTTTGGGGCTGTGCATGAATGGCACTTTTTTGTGCTATACATAATCTAATGGAATTTAAGGCATGCAACCAGTTAGTCTTTCAGTGCCAATTGTGCTCTCTGGCAAGGACTTGAACCTCTGCTCCAAGAAAGGATGGTCCTCGAAGAAGCATTTGGGTGTCAAATGTCACTGGTATCTTTAGTGGACTTTAAAATCCACAACACAGGGTTAGAGTAGAGGTCATGCCCCTGTGTCAAAGATTGGGTGGTGCATGTGTGGCTGTCAGCATCCGTGGTACCCATAAATGCCTGTATATGAATTGCTGCATCACTTTCCGCACATCTACATGGTCGTGTTTTCTGTTGACTTATTACCCTTTCTATCCAGCTCATGCTGACACTTAAACAGTAATTCTGCCTGGTCTGTCCTAGGGGTGTTTGATGTTGTGAATTCTTATGAATCACAACTCTGTGTAATGCTCTTAGCAGGTCAACGGGCTTTATGTGCAGTTTTTATTAAAGAGACTTTGGGACTGCTGCAGCAGCCTGCCATGACAGGAGGAAATATTTTGGCCACTGTAATCAGCTGCTCAGAAAATCATGATTGATCCACTCAGCAGATGTGCCTGTTCCCTGCACTGAGTCCTCTCACCCCACTTCTGCCTGACATTCCCTTACCACATTCCGGCCAAACTATAACCAGTTACCCGGCTAGCAACTCATGTCTCTGCCAAAACCATGTGTGTAAAAAACAAGGACCCCCTGATATGGATAAAGTTCCTGGGTCAGGGTAATTAGTGTGTGTAAAGTAACGCACCCAGGCAAACAATGTGACTACTGGCACAAGTTAAATGGCAAACAAACCAAAATGAATGATATACAACTGAATTAGCATATAAAGTACAGTTTAATAAATTTCATACATAAAACGTCATGAGTAAAGTCATTGACTTATTGATAAGATCTGATAAAACATTATTACATTATCACATATGCATTCATTTTGTAAAAATAGTGATATAGGTAAGGGATGGTTTCCTGTCTATGCGTTTCGACACGTTGAAGGTGTCTTCCTCAGGACTTTACCATCATGATGCTACGTATTCTAGGGTAGTAAATCGGCGACCTGGTTATTGTGGATAGTCCTGTTCAGATTACCGGCTCTCTGTTAAGGACTAACCAGGAATGCTTGGGGGTTACGTAGTTACCTAGACGCTTGCTGAGATTGGTTATTTGTAGGTTAACGACTTTCTGCAATGCATCAAAGCGATTAGCGATTGTTGTCAAGCAAGGTGACTTACGTGTTGGAGCTGACCGGGATGGCGAACTAGCGTTTATCCATGTGCGTCAAGGTAAAGCCGTGCCGAAATTTCGTTGTTTGTAAATGATAGCGGTAGTACTCATGACGTATTATGTATGAAATTTATTAAACTGTACTTTATATGCTAATTCAGTTGTATATCATTAATTTAGGTTTGTTTGCCATTTAACTTGTGCCAGTAGTCACATTGCTTGCCTGGGTACGTTACTTTACACACTCTGCCCAAACCATAACCAGCAGATCTTTACCTCACCAGCAGTGTTGATTACTATCTAGAGCTCAGGAGTCTGTAATTTATCATGGACAATACTTTTTTCCTCCAGGATGTCCTTGACAGATTGCCGCTGCTATATGCCTCTAGTTCATGTTTGCTATTCTTACCAGTTTCATCGGCTGTCTGGTATACATGTTTTAGATCATATAACTCTTTTCCTTGGTTTTATTCCACCTCGTCTTATTAAAAGACCTCAAACTTTGTCCTGTTCAAGCGCGACCAGATGTCCCAGGTTGATGCTATATCTATTTAGGCACTATAAGGCGGTAATCTCTAAAAATGTATATTTCCGATTCCCCGCGTTGAATTTGTGGTGTATTTTAAGGATAAAAATAGTTTGTATGTTTATAAATTGGTGTGGACTTGTTATTGTGTGTTGTGTCCTACTTATTTAATGTATTGGTTTATTTAAATTCTTTACATGCCTGTCTGCTGAGTTAAGCCTGCCTGCTCGTAGCCATCAACTAAAGGTTGAAAATTGGACAATATGTTGAGACCCTTTCCGTACCTTTATATTGCATCCGTGGCCTTATTGTTAGTGGTAGGTATATACTTAACCCCTACCAATAACCCATCCTCCAACAATGATCAGATGTAATTAAAAGCAAAAGGTTTATAATACATTACTATCGACCTGTAAGTAAAACCCCCAATAAAAATTATGCAACAAGAAACATATCTTTGATGCATCCAGAAGCTGTCGCTAAAGATAAGCACACTCGCTCGTTCTTTGTAAAATTTCCAGCAATACAAAGATGCCTTAAAAATTTATAATTAGGGCAGACAACTTGGGACATGTAAGTACTATGTACATAGAGTTACAGGTGGAGATATTATCACATGTGTAAAAAAGACAAATTGAACCAAGCCCCCTTAGGGAATAAAAGCTGATGAAAAATATTTAGCCTTAGAAATGTCGGAAGACATTGATGCTGATTAGGCATATCCAGTTGGAGATAAGGCTCCATCCCTATAACAGATTTAACCAGGACATAGCCATGATATGACCTCTTAGCTAAAGCAGAATTCTCCTGTTTGCTACCACCCTCTGGAAAACAGCCTGCTTGTCCCGAACCCCATCGATTTTCACTATAATCACAGAATCAGAGAACAGACCAGGATGGCCCAGTTCAAAGAAAACCTTCTTAATGTATTGGAGCCAATGAATCTGGTCTGTTTTTTTGAATCACAGGCAGTCTTGTAAAATAAGCTGGGTTAAGTGAAGATCCTACAGATACCAAACAGAACCCTGCAGTAAGAGTAGACAAAGACGAATAAAGTCAAATATAAAAGCCAAACCCAGTTTGACATGGATGATTTCTGTGGATATTCCTAATCCCAAAGCCAAAACATTCCACCTAAACATGCTTTCAATTCCTTGAAGGGAATCTATTGAAGCATGCCCTCCCAGATCTAGCAGCCAAAAGTGGCCATCGGTATACATTTGGCTTTATATTTATCTAATATAGGTTTTCAGGCCTTGTGCCCAATATTTTGGGCAAAACCATATAGTCCAGAGATGGCCCTTGTTAAGGTTCTCCCGTTCTTCTTTATTAGTGGTGTCCAAACTACGACCTGCTTTCAATAACAGCCCCAAATATGAAAAGTTCTCCACCCTTGATAAAACCTGGCAATCTGCAAATATGCTGCACGATTTTGTGTTCTTACGTCCTGCCACCAAAAACAAAGATTATTTTTATCAGTAGAAAGATCCAAGCCTTTCCAAAATATGATTAAAAAAATGTAAAAGGCATTGCAAGCTCCTGGTTGTACGGGTGATTAAAATAGCATCGCCGGCATAAAGAAGAACCGGTATCTGTCTTCTGTTGACACTAGGAACATCAGTGCCAATATTGTTAAAGCACCCTCCTCCTGGTTTATGTATAAAATAAATAAAAATGGGGCCAGAACACACCCCTAGTGAACACCCCTTTTACGATTAGAAGGCCCAGTAAACTCACACCTGGGTCCATGCCTGACCACCCCCGTAAGGCCAATATGACGATCTCTCATAAATGCTACAAGTACCTGATACCTGATGGAGAAGTGTGGCTCAATGGTTAAAGCAGCAGACCCTGATGCAGAGGTCTAGCCCGGGACCAGGGTTCAATTCCGCGGGTCTTGGGCTCAAAATTCCACGGACCTGATAATTCTCGCCTCGGTGCCTATTCCAATCATGGAGTCCCACTCTGCTACTCTGGGCAATAGCTTTCTTAATCTACACAACGGCCGCCACAACGCTAAGGATGCCTGGCCTTCACCCTGGGGGTGCCCAGGAGAGGAAGCCTCACAGGGAAAGCAAAGATGGGTTCCACAGTGGTATTTGTACAAGCGCCTTGAGACCCTTGCGGGTGAGTAGTGCGCTATACAAGTATCAATTTACATTTACATTTAGATACACTCTCATGGACCCCAGCTCAGCTGAGAGCTTCTCTCTATAAACATTGTTGGATGCTGAGGTCCATGAATGCCATACGAATACCACTCGCTTTGGCCCGTGTATACTTCGAGATCAGAAAGTGTAGAATTTAAGTTGTGTTCCACTGTACCCGTGCTGGGCTTGAACCCAAACTGCACATGAGAAAGAATTGATCTCCCATCTGCCCACATGGTAAGTTTATCTAGAATTACCTACCCTATCATTTTACCACTACATCTGTTAGCGAGATAGGCCTGTAACAGGCAGGGTGAATAGCACTCGTAGTACGGCTGCGTTGTTAGTTCGTATACCTTTACTACGCAATTCGGAACAATGAATTGCATTAGGGGGCGCTGGGTGTTGGAATAGTATAATTTACTATTCCAACTCCAGTCTGTGCCGATACTAGGGAAGGTGTTGCATTTTAAATCCAACACTTTCTCCCCCCTAACGCAAGTCGTTGTTTCGACTTGCGTAGTAAAGGCATCCGTTATAACGACTGCGTTGTAATCGCATGCGAAGTAAACGCTGTTCACTGGCAGGATCAGCTATAGCTCCTTTTTTATGAGCATGGACCATAACAGAACGCTTCCACACTTCAGGGAGTGAGCCGCTGAAGGCTGCATTAATACGTAAAGTAATAACTGGGAACCACAAATCCACTTACTATTTCATTGGCCCCAGGGACCTTACCAAGAGGCAGTGAGGGAATAGCATGTCTTACCTCCTCCCACTGTACCGTAAACATGTCAGCTATGGGGATAGAGCTAAAACAGGATTAACACATCTTGCAGTCATACAAGGCTAGAAAGTGGTTCATCCATGCCTGAGCGGGGACAGCAAGAGCCTGGTCTGACATCTGATCATCTTTAAAGAAAGAATGATTCAACACACCCCAAAAACTAGTATCCTTCAGTTATCAGGCCATCACCAATTGCTGCACAGCTCATTCTCTATCGCGAGCTTTCAGTTGGCAAGAGCTGCTTCAATAGCTGATCTGGACATTTTAACTGCACACCTATCACGCGATACACTTTTTAATGTCAACGGCAACTCCTTCTTAGTCCTGACACAGTGAGTATCAAACCATCTACACTGTTTAGGGGGTCCCACTACACCTTGTTTGGTCAGGGCACAATTATTATATTATTGTATGACATCAATGTGCGCAAAGGCACCAAGATCTGTATATCTATGGCATCCCCATCAATACACGACCGAAAATCATCCTGGCATGTCTGAACCATAAGAGCATTGAATTCCTCAGGAATAATCTTCCCCCATTTAATCATAGAACCTTGATCCTTAGAGGTGGTTAGTGTCTTATACAGTTCAATGGTACCCAATTGCTTTTGCTTCCAGGACAATGTGGCAATTGAGGAGTTATGATCCTTCTAGAAATTTCAATCCAGCGCAAAGCTCAGAAGTCAAGGGGAAAAAACACATGGAAACAAAAATGTAAGCTATGATAGAACCTGTACCGGGCCCTTAAATGCAGATATGGGGGCCTACTCCAAAGCACTTTTGGGGATCAAATTCACAAGATTAAAATTAGCAATCAGATCATTTAATTAATCCCCCTGAGTGGTATGCTTCACATGGACTTGATCCTCGAAAAAGTCATCTGACTCTTTAGAGTGGTAAAGGTAGCACTCCTTACAGAAAAAAACACATCATTCCTTTTGCATGGTGTGAAGTGGCACCAGAATCTGTACTAATAACAGTTACATGAAACAAACAAGTCAACTTCGCAGAAATTGTATTTTGTAAAACAGCCTTACTATAATAACCCACCTATAATTAATAAACACACATCCCCGTTTACCTGCATGGGGAAATGGCCTTGCACTCCAAAACACTGGACTTTTTAAATAATGAATCGGAGCAGAGTTGAATCCACAGGGACCATCTGCCTTGAACATTTGCAACATTAAACGCTCATCACCGGCAGGCTTACTTGGAAGCACATTGTTTGATACAGTGGAAACAAACAACACCATGGAAAAGATCACACTGCCATCTATTATATAATGATAGAAAAACATCGAATGAGAGAGAAAAACATCCACCTAGTGCACATTTTTAAAGTCACACTTATTTATCTGTAACGGCAACCAGACCAGAGGCCCAGTAAATTTGTTTTGTAACCTACTTTGCTAACTTAAACACACACAAATACACATTATTTTTAATTACGAAACCTGTTATTAAATTAGTTTAATGCCAAACAGCAAAAGGGCACCCTGGGAACAAAAACAAGTATAATTACTAATTTAGCATACAGTACCAGTGCTTAATTTGAGGCAGTGGATTCCGGTGCTTGGTATCAGCACTAATTGTCAACACCATTGCTTGTGACAGTCTACCACAAATGGTGCTGTCGGGCTAATTAAGAGATGACCACAACAACAGTTCATTATTAATTCAATATACATCCAAAGTGACTATTACCTGCTGCCCAATCCATTCTTTTATCTTTGGGAGCCTGAAATAGTCAGAATTGTCAAACTTGTAGGAGTGTGATGATTGGTAGTTGTTTTGATAGCATCATTGGCCGCTTGGCAGGTGAAATATGTGGTGCAAGCTGCAGTGGCCTCCTGACGAGAGCCCTGGCACTTATTGTTTTACAAATTAAGCACTTACACACTACTATATGTTTATTCAACTAAATACAAATGACATGGATTTCAAATGGAGCATAACCCTTTGAGGAAGCAGACAGACATTCCTGTAATCCTTGGTATGGCGTTTCCCCTAACGTTTAGCCTTTAACCCTCCTGTTTTACTGACTTCATTTTTGCTGACTTTAGGAATCTGTGCACCTTACCACTGCTATAGAGTGTGTGTACTCTCTCCCTAAACCAAGGTAGGATTTGTTTATACCCAATTAGCATATTTAATTTACGAGTAAGTCTTTAGTAAAGTGGCACTGCCTTTGCCATGAGCCCGTGGGTTACTTGCTATTAGTGGGCCTGCAGCACTGATTGTCCTCCCATTCAAGTAACACCTTAATCATGTCCCTTTTAGTATGTGTAAGCCACCCCTATGGAAGGCCCTGGTAGCCTAAAGGGCAGGGCACAGTGTTTGTAAAAAGTGGGGCATCTATTTTTTTTGTTTTACATGTCCTAGTACTGAAAAACTCTTAAATTAGTTTTTTACTGCTTCAAGGCCTACCTCTTCCATATGTTAATTTTGGAGTTATTTTATTGCATCTAATAAGTGATTATTTTCAATTGGGAGCAGGTGACCAGGTCATGTTTGGTGTCTTTGGAACTGTAATGAAATATCCTCTCTAATGGTGAAGTTGGATTTTATATTACAATTTGGAAAATGCCCCTTTTAAAAAGTTATCTGAGCTTGTCTCTGAATCACATGACTGGGTGAAGTTGGCAGTTAGGCTTTTTGTGTTTCTCCTACACTGCTGCACACAATAGAGAGCTTAGGTGTGCCTGACCGAGCCATCACTGGCAGGCTGGAATGGCGGAGCTGGGCACAGCCCTGCTTACACTTGAATAGGCTGTGTCCTACCTTCATATAAAGAGCTGCATACCCCCTGTACTTAGTCTAGAGCCAGGGATGCCTGAGAAGGACTTCAAAGAAAATTTCTAGAAGCTTTTTCCACCTTCTAGGGAAAGGGCAGCAAGTATAAATATTGACCCTCAGACACCACCTCTTCAGTACACTTTAGTACCTGAGGATACACTTCTAGGACGAAAGACTGCTACTGAAATAAGTGGCACTCTGCTGAACTGCAGTTCTGAAGGCTCCTACCCTGTGGTGCTGACCCACTGCCTGCGGCCCTCTTGCCCAGGTGAGCAGGACTGAACCTGCATCTGTTGAACTCAAGAGGCCAGAGTGACTCTAAGGGCTAGTAGACTGGCCTCCTGACTTGAGTCTCAGAGACAGAAGGCTCCAACAACCTCGTCCCCAGCAACTGGTCTTTACCATCTGTGAGTCTACCTTGCCAAGTGGTACCTCCCCAGCCCTGGGCATGAGGCCTTAGGTGTTCTACCAGCCTCTGTGGATCCAATGGCACGGGACACATATTCCCTGCTGTGTGGTGCCTAAGCAGAACTGATGCATCATCACCGATGAATTGCTCTTCCCCGTCGCAAATACCTGCATCACATTGCAGCCTGCTACCTCATGAGAACTGCTGACGGGTGATGTATTCCCTTGTTAATAGCAGCCTTGAAGACGACACCGGAATCCTCAACGCAGCCTTGCAGCTCCTCAGAGCCGATGTATTTTCCCTGATTGCACAATGCATCCTCGAGGCCAGACTTTGCATTGCAAGTTCTCGATGAGATGCTTGAGCACGACACAGACTCTCACAATGCAGCCTTGCCGCATCTCGGAACAGACGCATTGCTTCAGCATCTCAATGTATCTACGACAGGAACCTACCACTGCTTCGCCAACCAGGATTTAAGGTACTATGTTTAGTGAGCTAAACTGGAGCCCTGTAGCTGGCCTGTGTCCCATCGCAGTTGACCTAAACTTGTTATTTTGGCCTGGTCCGGCGCGACTAGATATTTACAGTTGGCGCTTTATGATTTTTGGTGCTATTTTCAATAAATCTTTAAAACGGCATATATCCGGTTCCACTTATTGGATCTTGTTGTTTTAGTCTTGTTTTATTTATTAAAAAATAATTCTATTTTTCTAAGCTAGTATGGGATGCTTTTTGTGTGGTGGTTTTTACTTTGCTATTGTTTGAAGTGTTGCACAAATACTTTACACATTGCCCCTGAACTAAACCTGACTGCTCTGTGCCAAGCTACCAGAGGGTAGAGCACAGGTGAATTTAAGGTCAGCTTGTGCCTCGCCCTGGCAAGGATTGGGGTTGCTGCTTGGCCAAGTCTCACACCCCATTCAACCAAGAAATCAATGTCTCCCACTTGTTCTTCTATGTAGACCTTTGCTTGATAGCATTTATTGCCTGTTGACAAAATCTGAGATATTGTCGCAAGGAAGTATTTGTATGCCATGAAACAGCTGAATTTGATTTCTGCATTGAATACCTGGTTAACACTTTTGTTCAGTCATTGTAGAATTTGACATATTGGAAAAGTATGTTTGTTGTGTGCCTCGCATGGGTTAATGTCAGCCATACATTGTTGTTTTTTTATTTCTCAGCTATTAGAAATTTTTATTGAAAAGAATGTTTTCATAAATATATTGCCATGGCGACCCCATCTCATTGTTCTACTCATCTTCAGAATCCTACACAAGTCCACTTGACTCTATTCTTGTGGCTATCAAATTAAAGAATGTCTTTGTTCCAGTTTTTCTCTAGCGTACTGTGTATATAAAGAGTATTGCGGAAGAAAGAAGTGGCATTGACTGAAGTGAACTGGTTGCTTCAAACTGAACTTTCTCAATGGTAACAACTACACATATTTAGTACCAGTATTGTAATTGGTACTTTTCAAATGGTTTGATTTCAAAGGGTTCGAAAAAAGTAATTTTGAATATAGATTTTTAGTGGAGTGGTGTGGCTCACTGGTTAGAGGCGGCAGACCTGGAAGCAGAGGACAGCCTGGGACCAGGGTTCAATTCCTGACGTGGCAGGGTCGTGGACCAGGGTCAGCAGACTCGATAATTCTCGCTTCGGTGCCTACTCTAACCAGGGATCACACTCAGCAACTCTGGGCATTAGCTTGCCTCATCTCCACAACGGCCCCCCACATACGCGGGGGATGCCTGGTTTCACCCTGAGATACCCAGTAGGGACCATCTCACAGGGAAAGCCAGGACGGGTTCCCCAGCGGTCTACAGCGCAGAGATACCCCATGTGGGGTGATTCATGCGCTTTACAAGACATCATTACATTACATTTTACTACAAGCACATGAATCCCAGTAGGTATTATTTTAGCTTCAGGGGGTTGTTTCATAGACAGTTTTTGGGCAAAGACGATCTTACTATTAGAATACATGTCATCTCACACATCCATAGAATGGTATTTATGTCACGAAAAGCAGAATGCAGAAAGTACCCTTCTAACATCTCTACTGATCTTTTACAATCGTCCACTCCTCTGCCTGGCAACACATCTTTGTTTTAGGAAAAGCAGCCACACGAGGGGTATAAAATGGGTGGTAATCCTCTCATATTTGCCTTGTTAATATGTCGGTGACATGGGGTACATAATAATTTTGTCAGATAGGTTTCGCGACTATCTAACTGAACAAATTTATAAAACTGCACTTTCGTCACGTTTACAAAACTTTGCCTCTGGGTGAAATTTCTCCCAAAAACGTTTTTGTAAAATTTATATTTCCCATGGTTTGGGTTTGCTAACCTGCTTGTGTTGGGATTTCACACATTTCACAACATTGCCAAAGGCCAATTCTGCAAGATTTGTAAACATTGGTAAGTTCACTTATGTAGTGCATACAGTGGAACAGGTCACCACATATATTTATACAATTTACTTTGTGATGTGTGGTGTTTGGGCTAGGTGTATAGTTTGGAGGATTTTTTTCCAGTTTTATAAAGCGTGAACTCGACCCGAAGGTATTGAAGTCTTTACATGAGCACCAGTTACATTATACAAGGACACATTCATTTTTTGTCGGCAGAGGGAGATTAAGTGATTTGCCCAGTTGAGCTTACACAAAACCCCAACCTGGAGTACCAAAGTTGGCTGCTCTGGCAACATGACATCACCCCTCATCTATAGTATTTCTTAGCTACAGGTTTACTAAGCTCTTTTTTGCCACCAAAGTTTTGTTTAGTTTAAGATGTAGAAAAACACAACTGTCTCTCTAAGGTTTCCTGGCACTAACACCATGGAAAAGTCAGATGACAGAGCACAGTATTAACCGCATGTGCGCTAGCGCAATTCCGCTCCTGTGCTGAGTTTTTTAAAACCGCACTTTACGTGACGAGCTGGGCTCGTCATCAGCGTGCGAGGAGGCTACGCCATGACGAACCCAGCTCGTCATCAGCGTGGAAGGGGTTAACAGAAGAGCAGGGTTTCAAGATACTTCAAAAAAAGAAAGGTTATTGGAAATCAGCTCTAACTCAGGAAAGGTTTTCCCAGAGAGTGGGATCTTGGGCTGAGAAGGATCTACCACCAAAGAGAAGCATTAAGTGAGGAGATGGACTTGTTGGCAGAAGGAACGGAATATCCTATGAGAAGAACATCTTTTCTGATGTTTGGATATAACCTGAGGCACTGCACATTAAATATCACGATTATCTATATGTGGGATTTTTAAAAACTGAAGAACTGTTGGGCTGGGAGCCTACTCAAGCTTTGCGAGATTCCTAATTTGCAAGCCATTTTTTCTCCATTACAAGAACATTTGGACAATGTATGACCTCATTATGAGATTCCTGTCATCTCAATGGGGCCAATAACTGTTGTTAAAGATTTCCACCAGGCTCATAGAGAACTTTAAAGTCCACAGAATGTGACAATGGAGCTGTCCTATTTGTTTTGAAGAATTAGGCAGCTGAAAGTAGCTAACATATGAGGGTGAAATTGAGAGAGAGAATTGTGCTTTAGCAGCAACATTAGACACTGTGGGCACGATTCACAAAGAGCCTCCACCCTTGTGCGAGGGTCCCACCACGAGTGGAGGGTCTCCGACCACAACTGCAGGCCTTCAGCAAGAGTGCGGAAGCCCTTTGTGAACAGAGTGCTGAGTTACCAATCCCTCCATAATTTCTCCTTTTTCAGCAAGGGCGGCACCTCCTTTATGCGGAGGAGCAACGCCCCACTGCTGGATAAGCAGACATATGTAAAATAAAACGACAATAAAGCAGTTATTAAACTGTTTTATCATCATGTTATTTCACTCCCATAGCAGAGTCGTGAGGGCGGGCCATCGGGAGCAGGAGGAGTGGTGGGCTCAGTGCACTGCCAGTGCACATGTTGGTTTGGCCGGACGCAAAAGAGACACAATTGATGGACGGAATGCAGAACAAATCAAAAGATTCACCCCAAGTCAAAAGATCTGGGTTAAATCCATCAGTCTTTTGCTCACTATGCCCACCTCAGTTTAGACCATGGCCGGCCAAACCGACATGTGCACTTGGATATCTCCAGGCTATTGCTTGGAGATGTCGGCAGGCTCAGGAGCACAGGCTCCCAGGCCCTGTTGGAGCGTGGAACCAGCCTGCTCCACCCAATCCCTAAGCTCATGTTGGTAAATACCAGCATGAAGGTAGCGACTGGATTGGTGCAGGGTAGTCTAGGAGCCTGTGTGAGCATCAGAGCTGAAGAGGCAACAAGGCGGCGGACATCAGGGTGCAGGTACGTTTTTTTGTTTTTTTTTAAATCCCCGCACTGCCCTACCGATCTCCCCTGCTTGTGTCCGCTACTGTCTTTCAGTATAGGCTCGAGGCTCAGCTCAGCCTCCATTAATTCAAAACCATCTAGCTTTATTGAACCAGCCAGGCTCGAAAAGTTTGAAGAATATTCTCTGCAAGGTTACATTTTACAAAAGCTGTTATTTGCACAACAGCAAATGTTTGCACATTTTTGTGAGTGCAAGTTTAACTTTTGCTGATTTTATCGATGCACATTGGCAGTGAGTAAGGAAGGAACAGAAACACACTCAGACATAAACAGTATTTTTACCTGTTTCTTGATTGTGAGGTAGGCAATAATTTGCTCCAATTGTGTCACTTTAATATGCAAAAATTCTTCCAGTACAAACTGAAGATATCTCCTTTGGACAGATTTTTATATGGCAATATTGGAAACAGCCACAGCCCGTGCAGGTAGGAGTGGTGGTGCCGGGTGGGGGGGATATTGACAGACGAAGACAAGGGGAAATTAAATAATAATAATAAATGAATAATTTTCCCTCGTCGTTGTCCGTTGAAATCCAGCCCACCAGACCTCCCCACTCTTACCTGCATGGGCCCCGGCTGAATGGAGAAAATGTGTGGATTCAACTTGTGGTGCAACCAAATCCGCACATTATTCCTCAAGAAGACATTCAACACTCGGAAGAAAAAGTTAAAATCACTGCATAAATAAACTGTTACATATAGTACCAGTTTTTACCATTGCCCATTTTTCTCTCACTTCTCAGAATTGTGGACCCTACCGCTTTTTTTAACGTCAGCCGCGGCCCATGCTGGTAAGAAGGGTGGATCCTGGATGATTGGGGCAATCAATGATTTATATCATTTTTCCCTTGTCATCTTCTGTTGAAATCCAAAACTCCCCCCCCCCCCAACCCGCCCCACTGCTAGTACATGCAGGGTCATGGCTGTTTAAAGTATATTGTATGCAGAACCATTTCATAAGGTTCATATGAGGATATGTGAGTAAAACTTTAAACAAAGTTGAGTTACAGGCTTTATCACATTTGGCCCTGGGAAAAATTCCTTTAGATCGTTCTAATCTTTTTATTTTTTATTTTTATTTTTTATATTTTTATTGAACTTTTATGTCAGCAAACAGACAAGGCAGAAAGCAAGGACATATAGGCAATCATGATACATTTTCCGCTTTTACCCACATTTTTACACTTAGATATCATTTGTGATCAACAATTCATAATTCTAGAAATCATCATACATTAAAAAAATAACACATCATAACCATTTTACAATTGGAGACCACAATTTCAAACCTTGCATTTTCTTTCTAACACCCTTTGTTTTATACACTGACATCTCAAGGTGATAAATAGACAATAATCTGGATTGCCAGTTAATAAAGGTTGGTAGTTCAGCATCCAACCCTTGAGAAGTAATAAATAGGCTGAAAATGGACATACAAATAAACAAGAACCCTTCTTCGGGTCTCGACCTAGGGCTAGCCAAGTTTTCTTGCCAACCAAAAATCACCAGTTCAGCCGATAAATGTGTTCGAATACCTAAGTTTATCAGAAAATACTCTACTTCCTTGATAAACTGCGAAAGTTTGAGGCATAAAAAAAACATATGCGCTGCATCCGCAGCATATAGCCCACATCGAATACACTGGTTACCCCTTGTAGATTAATTTCCACTTAGCAAATTTTCTTGGTGTATAGTATAAGTCAAAAATGTACATAAAGTGTTGGCTTTTTAAAGGGCAGCTATATGATACTTCTATGGCTAACCCAATAATTTTCTCTAAATTAATTCGTTCTATCTCCAGTTTGTTTTGCCATTTTGCCTCACAAATCGCAAGATCATCTTCGCATCTTTCAGAAAACATCTGATATAAAGGGCCTATTTTTTATCTTAATTGAATAGCTTCAATAACACCTATCTTTTTCAATAAATTCGTCTTTTAAGTTATTTTTTCGTTCGAAAAAACTACGAATTTGGAGATATTTAAAGAAATCCATTCAGGGTAAATTATATTCTTGCTGTAACAACTCAAAAGACACTATCTGGTTCCCTGAAAACAAATCTCCAATCTAACTAATTCCAACATTATGCCACCTATCCATAACCTGGTCTCTAAATATTCCTGGAAGTAAAAGGCAGTGCTTAAATGTAGTATAAAAATTCAAATTAGACCCTATATCAAATTTCCTTCTAGTTTTTTTCCATATATCATAAGCGGTCATAACAACTTTAAATTGTGTTCTCTTATAGTAGCTGGGTTCAATTACTCAATTTAAACATTGTCTTGCTTCTGGGCCCAATAACATCTCATAAATGGAAGGCACTGCGAATTCATCTGTTGGGTCATCTTGCAGAATTAAAACCCCCATGTGCTGTAATATGGCTACCGAATGATATACACGGAAGTTAGATACTCCCCAGCCTCCCCACGATCTAGGTAGCATACACCACTTGAGAGCTCTTCTTTACCGAAAATAGCTCCATAAGAATCTTGAGCACATTCTCTCAATACGGGAAAAGAAGGAGGCTAAGATAAGAAGGGGAATAACCCGGAATAAATACAAAAATTTAGGGAGAATAAGCATTTTTAACACATTAGTACGCCCATAGAGAGAAAGATGAAGATTATTAAGCCTTTCCAGTGACTTGCTTGCTGAACCAATCCTTGGGTCCAGATTCAGAGGGATAATATCCTCAATTTTAGATGATATTTTAATACTGAGAGATAAGTTACTTCAGTTTCAAAGTTAAGGTCAGCTGGTCGACCAGCCTCTGAGTGAATCAGTTGAGTTTTACAGATATTTAATTTATAACCCGAAAGACTGCCAAATGTATTTGCTGTGTCGGTGATCCCAGGAAGAGCATTACTAATGTCGGAAGTAACCACAGTGATGTATGCAAACACTTTATATACCACATTGTTAATCTCAACCGGTTTTATTGCAGGATTTTTCTCCAAAGTGTTAATAAAGGGCTCGATATAAAGAGCAAATAGCAAGGGGGAGTAGTGACAACTTTGCCTCATCTGCCTTGCTATTACAATATTCCCGACAGCCTGCCCATAATACGAATAACAGCCAATGGCTTACTGTATACACTCACTTGGGGGATCATTCCAGTAGCTACGACACTCTTCTGGGTTCCTGACTGGGTACTTCTCCCTCCCGCCGCCGCTATCCCTAAACAGTGGCCGCCGAGCATAGCGGAGGAGTGGAACCACAATACCCAGACTCCCCAGCGGCACTGACATCAGCCGCCAACGACGCTTACGCGCCCGGAGGCACTTTAAATCACAGCGCAGACCCCGCGTCGCGGGAGCACCGGGCGAAGCGCGGGCAAAGGGCAGGCCATCTGTAGCCGTCCGGGGCAGGAGGAGGCAGGGCAGGGCCACCCCCTTGACATCACCCAATGGGTAAGCGCAAGAAAACCTTATTAACTGATGAGGGGGGAAAGAAGGCAAAGTTACCTAGACACTCAGAGTCTATCATTTCTTATCTGTCATCTGCGGTGGGTGTGCTGTCTAAGGAAATTGCAAATGCCGAACTTGAACTGGGCTTATCTGCCACCCGACCACCCACGTCCCCACAAACTTCTGTCGCCAAACATGCCCCTGTTATCCCTCTCGAACTGAAGGTGGTTATATCTAATGTGAACTTGCCGTCTACACAAACTGTTTGTTCTCCACACGGGCACTTCCCGGCCCTGAACCTGACATTGAGTCTACAAACTATTGGCAGTGCTGTTACACGGAACTCTGAGAGGATGGAGGATCCTTAGGGTATCCCAATCAATTGCTCATCCTGGGCCAGATGCCAATCTTGGAGACCAGTTAGAGACATTGTTTCTTGCTCGAATTGATCCTTTGCTAGTGGGGATCGCTAAGGACATTGTTGACAGATTGAACACTTGCCTTTCTGGTTTATTGAAGAAATGTTCATTAATTGATAAACTGGTTAAAGATCTTACCCCAGACTCTCATTCAGCTACAGGGGTCGCCCCGCTCGATACTGGTAGAGGCTTGGTGGTTACAACCCCAGAGCCTACTTTGTGTAGCTCCGGGCCGCTTGTAGCCATGGAGGGGGTAGGAAATCCTCACAGTGCTAACATAGGTGCAGGCTCAGGGTGCCCTAAGGTAGGACATCCTGGGAGTGTTAGTCACTCATCCAACCCATCCAATCCAGTCCCGAGCAAGAGGGTTAGGGGAAGCAAAATGAATCTTGATTTACCCCCGGCGGCAGCGCCACTAGTGGCTATTTTCGTTGGCGTATCCCCATTAGAAGAGGGAACAACGGAATCAGCAGCTGACTTAATAATTAAGGCAAAGTCATGGTGTGCAGAAGTCAGCAGTGGTGGGACTCGAGTAGCTGACAGGATCATATTTGCCAACGGGGTGGGTTGGATCGGGAAACGACCCAAGTTATTACAGGGGGATTGTGTTGTAGTCAATTTCCACAGCCCTGATATGGCCGATAGATTATTCTGGGACGGCTCTGACAGTAGGGGAGGAGATCAGATGAGACCAATCCCCCTGGGGTTCTTTTACCCACCACCAGTGACTCACACTGGGCTTAACTACCCAGTGCGAGCAAGAAGGAGCCTTAATAGCGAAGTTGGTGGGACAGGGCGAGCGGCTTACACACATTCCAACTTAAGGCGGGATCTTAGTAACCAGACATCTTCAATCACACAACCTATGTACAAATGTAAGGAGACTGATGGGCTAGCCTTGAGAAATCATTTTTCTACCCTTTCTGATATTGAGGAAATAGATTTACAGCCAGCTACTCCGCTGTGTGGCAGTGATAGCACCATCTTCCCTGTTGATCGTGGGCTTTGTAAACTGATTAGTTGGAACATAGCTGGCTCCAGAGCAAAGAGGACTGACGCTGCTTGGATCGGGTATATTAGCAGCCACGACATCACAGCTTGCCAAGAAACTTGGGATACCTCTCCAAACTTCTGGTTGGATGGCTTCACTACCTTTGCAATCCCAGCTGTCCCGAGCTCAGCCTGAAGAGCAAAGGACGGTTTATTCCTTTTATTTTCACTTAATCTCAAGGGCACCTTCAAGATGATCCCAAGTGGATCACCAAACCTACTAATTGTAGAGTGGGTAGTCTAACATAGTTGTAAATTTGTCTTATTAAATTTTTATAATTCCTGGGATAGGGACAAGGGAAACAATCACATAGGTGCTCTGTATCAATCCCTTACTATGCTCAGTCAAAATAAAAATTACACTAACTTCGAATTCATTTTATTAGGTGATTTTAACGTTCACCCATGTAGTGATCTGTGTTTTTTAGGAGAACAGGCGGGCCTGCTGGGTATAGGGACCCCTCATTTTGAGCACACTAAGTCGGGAGAGGCCCTTGAGGAGTTGCTTGCCAATCATAACCTGTATGAAGCCTGCATCTCTGAGGTAGGGACAAGAACTGTCACGTATAAAGGATCTGACCACGGCACCATATTGGATTATATCTTCTTGACCCCGGGTATCTTACATAAGGTTGCATTTTATAACGCTATAGTCTCAACCTATAGTGACCATAACCCGGTCTTGCTTAAGTTACTCTGTGAAGACCATATGGAATCTAAACCCCGCCCTGACATCCCGGGGCCTGCCTTACGCCTCATAGACCAAGGGAGAAGGCTTAAATGGGCCAATGTAGTGCCGGGTAACTTTATCGATGACTTACTCCCTACCATTGAGGGGAATATAACAATTTGTCAGGACCATTGTGCAACAGCTCAAGAGATCATGGGGGCTTTCAAATGTATTTGTGTTCAAATCTCGGGAGCCTTGAGGGCCAAACCATCCCAGATGGTGAATAAGAAACATAGATGTTTTGACACAAAGTGCTCCAAAGCCCATAAGGTGTTAATGGCAGCCCTAAAAACTTCCCAGAGAGAGAGGTTAGCAGTGGCCTCCTTAAGAAAGGAATATAAGGCCACAATCAACGGGAGGAAAAAGGATATAAAGAATAAGGTTTGGGAAAAATTAATGTCTACTGATGTACTTCGTGACAGCTCTCAGTTTTGGGCCATAGTTAACCAACCTCTCTTCTCAGATGTGGACAACACAGTCTTGGATTGTGTTGTTCCAGACGAAAAGTGGATTAGTCACTTTAGAGAGGTGTATGGTGACAACGAGCTTGGAGCCCCCAAGAAGTCGTGGATGGCCTTGGAGTGCGATCCCCTACCCTTTAACTTAGCCGAGGTGGAGAGAGCTATCTTGGAGACCTCCAAGAAGAAAGCCCCAGGGCCGGACTGGGTTCCGACTGACTTTTATAGGTACTCCCCAAACTTCTGGGCAGGGGTTTTAACTCACGTTTTCACAGCTGCAAACGGAAATGTCTTCCCTGTTAGTTGGTCCACCTCAATCATCGTGCCTATTTTTAAAAAGGGCAAACGCGACGATCCAGGATGCTATAGGCCCATTTCCCTCCTAGACTCTGCAATTAAGATCTTAGGCAGAGTCTTGTTATTGAAACTTAGAGGTAAGATCGAGGTGTGTGGAGGCCTATCAAACATCCAGTACGGTTTTAGGGCAAAAAGAGGTACCTTGGACCAGTGTTCCAACCTTCACCTGTTAATATCCAAGTATACGGTTGCCACGGAGGGGTCCTTGTTTCTGGCTTTCATGGACCTCTCCTCGGCATTCGACTTGGTGAACAGGTCAAAATTATGGAAAATCTTACTGGGGTCTGGGATTGACAAACCACTTGTGAATTTCATGGCATCCCTGTTTGCCACAGTGCGGGTTACCAAGAAGGGCAGGCGCACCGCCCATTTTAAATCGGAGTGAGGAGTCCGCCAGGGCTGTATCCTGGCCCCCCTCCTCTTTACCATCTACATAAATGGTTTGGGTAAACATCTTGAGGTACTGGAGGGGGACGCTCCGCGTGTAGGAGAAGTCAACATCCCGGCTCTCCTATACGCGGACGACGCAGTCCTGATAGCACGTACTGGGCTGGGTATTCAGCGTTTACTGGTATCATTTGGTGCCTTCATGGACCATTTGGATTTAAAAATCAACGCGAAGAAATCCCATAGGATGGTGGTGGGCCGAAATAGAAATAAGGGTAATCCTATATCCTTTTTCTGCAAGGGTGAGGCAGTGTCTAGGGTGACAGTTTTCCCCTATCTCGGGGTTAGCTTTGATGACAAGGGCTCGTGGGGACCTCAAATTAAGATCAAGAGCCTATCACTGGCGAGAGTCTCCTCAGCCCTCATAGAGTTTGCAAACAGGTTAGGGGCCAGGCCCATGGAGGCACTTTTAAAAATGTATAACTCCAAGTGTATATCTATAGTTATGTATGGGTCTTCACTATGGGGGTACATCTCTCAGGACGCAATACAAACAGTGGAAAATAAGTTCCTGTGACGCCTTCTCTCTGTACCCCAGTCCACCCCTACTTTTTCTATTCATGGGGAGGTGGGCCTAGATTACGTTACTTAAAAAACCAAATTCAGATTTAATTTAATTCATTATTTCCTAGGTAGCTACCTATCCTGGAGCAAACCAGAAGAGGGCCCTCCTTGTAAATGTGATGAATTCTCCCACCAGGACACTATGCATTTTACCATGTTTTGCAGTTTATACTCGGATGCTAGGAAAAAATATCTGGTTCCAATTTTAAGAAAAGCCGGCTTTGTTCAAGTTAGGCCGGCTCTAGTTTACTTACAGTCCTTGGGCAGTACTACCATCATATTTGGTGTAGTCAGCTTTCTGGTGGCGGCTCATAGAGTGAAAACAAACTTGGTGGCATTGAGGGGTCTTGCCTAGCTCTTTGAGCCGCACCTCAATCATTTTTCTGCATTGCCCTTGTGTCCTAGTGTTGTATATAACGCCCTTGCTTGGTCCTTGTAAATCCATGCAACTTGTAAATTTGTAAATTTGTATATAAATGTTTTAAATGTCTTTTATGATTTTTAACAAATCGAATAAAGTGTACTTGACTGACTGACTACTGTATAAGGTCTGTTTAGCTCTAAAAAATTCCAAGGGGAACCCCTTCCTTGCTAGGACTGACCATAAAAATCTCCACGAGACCCTGTTGAATGCTTTCTCAGCATCCAACAGGGCCACGCCTACCGGAGAATTAGTACCCTGCGACCAGTCTAGCATGGATATGATCCTTTTGATCTGATCTGTGGTATCTCTATGCTGAATAAAACCATGTTGTTTCAACCAAACCAAGCCGGGCATTAAATCATTCAATCTATTTGCAAGCACCTTTGAGTATATCTTACTGTCAGAGTTTAGAAGCAAAATGGGTCTATAAGACCCCATTTCGGTATCTTTCTTCCCTTTCTTCTTAAAGACAACAATCGTTGCCTGAGACCAAGACTCAGGAGCATAGCCACAAAAAGCTTGTTGGCAAATTTCTAATAATTCATTTTTTAGCACATGCTTGAATGTTCGGTAAAATTCGAACGGGATACTATCGGGACCCATAGCCTTTCCCTGGGCTAATCCTAATAAGGCCACCTCGATTTCCTCCCAGACCAGCGGTGCTGATAATATCATTTTTTGCGCATCCTGCAAACCATTCGGTACCAAATCCTTTAAATATTCACCCTCATCTACTAATCCAGATTCTGACCCAGGGCAGCTATACAAAGATTGATAAAATACTTTGAAGGCTTCTAGTACGCCCTCCTTAGTTTTTTTTGCAGGAGACCATTTAAATCAATGATTTTACCATTATCATTAAACACCGCTTTATCTCTTAATCTTTTAGCCAGCATCCTACCTGTTTGTTCTCTAAATTCATAAACCTCTTCCTTATGCAGAGCAGCCTGTTCCGCTATTTGATCAGCAATTTTGGCATACGCACCCGCCCTTTTTATAGTTAGATCTCTTTGGGCTATCGTAGAATCTACACCCAACCTCACTGTCTCAGCAAGTTTATGCTCCGCCACTATGACCGCGTCAAAATCCTTCTTATGTTTAGCCCAGACCATTTTACGTTTGGAACTAGCTAAACTAAGAGTTTCACCTCTAACGACAGATTTAAAAGTGTCCCAAACTACTGTCTGGTCTGCTGACCCTTTATTAAATTTAAAAAATTCCTGAATTATCTTCTTCATGTGTTGACAGTACTCTTCGTCAAGTAACAGTTTTCTCTCAAAGGACCATATTTGACTCCTTTCCATCATCTCATAATCCAAAACCAGTTCTAATATTACAGGATTATGATCCGAAACCAATTTCGGCTGACTCTCAACATTAACTTTCCCTAACAGTGCGGATGCTGCAAAAAAATAATCTAATCTAAAGAATTTGGAGTGTGGAGCAGAAAAAAAAGTAAACCCAGGATCGTCGAAATAGAGTGAGATTCACACATCATATAATCCATGCTCTAAAATTAACCCCCTTAGTGAGGAGTACACCATCTTCTTTTTACCTATGTATATATTAGAGCTTCTCATATCCAACCCGGCATCCATATGTATATTAAGATCACCGCACATTATCAGTGGTTGTACCCATAGTGCTAATTCTGTATTCAGGTAATTAAAAAGTTCTGCATCATCCAGGTTAGGGCCATACACATTACAGAGTGTGAATCTACACTGATTGATCTTAAGTTCAGTGATAGCCTAGCGGCCCCATTTATCTGCTAAAGATTTTATGCAAACACCCAGACCTTGCTTCATCAGTATTGCAACCCTTCTCTTAACACCAGTTTGCTTAGAACATACTCCTAGCTCGCACCCCAAGTCTTTCAAGTACCCCCTGTTAGCCCAAGCAACGTGCTTTTCTTGTAGGCATAATGAATCAATATTTAGCAACTGCACAATTCTGGCCAAAATCTGCCTTTTCCTAAAATCATTGAGGCCACAGATATTCAGAGAACACATTTTTACTTTCTTATGCATTTTCTCCCCCAAAAAAACACTACCTCATAAAGCATCAGAGGCATAATCAAAACATGACCACTCAGGCCTTCATCTCTGTGCATCACTTTTCTATTTTTTCTTAGCATCATCTGGACACAAATGACCATTTTGCCTTGCGACTTGTCTGCAGCTGACTTATCAACCCCCACCACCAAAACATTAAACCCCCACACCCAACCCTCTTATCCCCCCCCCTCACACCCAACCTACCCTACCCACCATATGAGGCCCAAGGACCATCAGTCCCTGCTAGTGATAGAGTGCCGTACCCCCCCACCCCGAATTTCAAGAAAAGAAGAGAGAAAAGTGATCTACTCGTTAAAGCAGACAAACACATTTGAACCACTCTTTAACCAACCCATTCCTACAAAGGACCCAAAAATTATTTTGCCTCATTTTCGGAAAAAAATATTTTGTTTGCCCCTTTGCGATCACCTTCAATTTTGCAGGGTTCTGTAAAAAAACTGTCGCCCCCCCTTATTTTGAAAACCGGGTATCAACTGGCGCAGATGCCATCTTTTAGAAACAGTAGCCTGACAGAAGTCTGGTCTAACAAAAAAATTGCAACCTTTAGCCAATGCTTTTTTATCCGGTCTTCCTAGTGAGTATATTGCTTCCCTTGCCAAAAAATTGTTGAAGCATACTAAAATTGCTCTTGGGCGTTCTTCTTCTCCATGTCTGGGTTTCCTGATCGTGAACAGAAATCGATGAGCTCTCTGGATTTCTTTTGACCAGTCCCAGATTGTCATTTCGGGAAACGCTTCGGACAATAACTCCCTAACAAACTTCCGCATATCGGACCACTCCTAGATCGTTTTAATCTTACATAATTTTCTGTTCTGCGTGTTAGGTGCAATTCCCCAAATTACGCTTTTACACCTCGTCAGGTAATTACGTGCAATTCAAGGCAAACAATTAGCGTAAACGCCTGGGGCCTCATTTATGAGCCCATGCGCCACTTTTACGCCGCCGATGCGTCACTTTTTGTGACGCACCAGTGGCGTAAAAAATACTCCTTGTTGCGTCATATTTACAAAGTGACGCATCTAGGTAGATGCGTCACTTTGTAAACCCCTGCGCCACATTATACCTGCGCCAGGTATAATGTATGCAAGGGGGGCGTATTGACGCAAGGAAGGGTCGTAGAAGTGACGCAGTGAAATCTATGAGATTTCACTGCGTCACTTTTAGGACACCGTTGCGTCAAAATCCTGCGCCTGCCTCACAGCAGGCGTAAGACTGAAGCAGGCCATTTCACATGGGGCTTTCCCCATGTGAAAGGACGCATTGCTGGAGTTGCGTCACTTTTGTGACACACTCCAGCAATGCGTCACTTTTGCGCTTACAGATACGTCAGAAATACTGACGTATCTGTAACTCCTTGCGACATGATGCGTCACACATTAAATATGACGCATCAGGAAGGTCGCAAGGAGTGTGCACTGAGAAGTGACGCATCGCTGCTTTCACGCAGCGATGCGTCATTTCTCATAAATGAGGCCCATGGAATCTCCTCAAATGATTACAACAGAAGTGTCTCCTGGATGGTGCTGTTGCTTTTTCTGAGCTTTTTTAGTCCAACATGCATATGAGGACACATTTTGTGCTACACTACAGCACCAAATGCCACTTTTGCGTAATTACGGGTAATTTCGTATAATTTTTCTGAAAACTTCCCTAATTGCACAAAAGCAGATTCCGTGAACTTCAGACACCTGTTAGTAACATTAAGGTTTGCTTTCAGAATCCATAACTCTAAATTCAAATTTGACTGTTGATGTGCAATGTTAAATATGTTCAGCGTCTTTTCTCGCTGTAACTCAATTACTCGACTGCCCTAGAATGTCACTTAGAAGCAGGGTCTCTAGGCAACACCCTAGCGGACATACTATTTTTAACTGATGTATTTATTAAATTAACCCTTTCACCCCATATTTCATCACCCCACTCAGACTTTTTCTTACTCACGACCAACCTCCAGGGGAAGTTGCTACGTCTTTAAAAGCTCTGCATTCTTTTTACGTGATTCTAGTTAATTTTCATCTCCCCTGGGTAGCTCAGCTGCCTCTGCTGGGCCTTGTCGAATTCTAAAGGTAACCTAGCAACAGCCTCATTTCCAAAATGAACCCGGGAACCCAAAACTGACCCACTTTGCATCCTCTTTCTGCATCAGTCACCACATCGCCTGCCTTCAGGGGGACACGAGCGCTGTGCTCTGAGGGGAATGGCTGGTGGGAACAGAAGGAGCTGTGGTACCACACAGGCGGCTCGCCAACATCGCCGGGACCTCACCCACAGGGGGCGCTGCTGCATCTTTGAGCACATCAAATCTGAAGATGTGAATCACGGCTATGGCTGCAGGCATCTCAGAGCATCTTCTAGCATCCTTCACCCCACACAGGCAGCACCCCTGCACCTCTGTGAGCACATCCCCCAAAGGCAGCTGCTTTCCACTTCTGATGCACTTCATCACCCACAACCAATCCTTTCAAACCATCCGTCAGCCTCTAGACCTGCTCATTCCAGCCAGGTGGGCCAAGTGCCGTAACACCAAGTCTAGTCCATGGTACAGTGACAAGCTTGCCAGCATGCTTACAATCCGCAAGAGGTTGGAACGCCAACCTCGGATTCAAGCAACTGGTCAAGACCCCCACCCATTTTGCCGGCCACATGCTCGACCCTGTCTTCTCCTCCAGCAACCACATCTCCTCCAGCCACACCATCGAGCTCCACTGGACCGACCCTAGCTGTGTACACTTCAACTTCAGGAAAACAACGACCCACCAACGCCCTCAACAAACCCCCCGAAGATGCTGGAGCAAGATCGCCACCTACCAACTCACCACCTCCTTGCGCCTAAACCCTCCCACCAACACCACGGACCCCAACGAAGGAGACCGCAACCTCACACAGTGAATGAACGACTGCGCCAACACCCTTGCTCCACTGAAAAACCCTCCCAGCAACCTCAACAGAAAGAAAGCCGCGTGGTTCACCAACAATCTCAAGGACTCCAAGAAATCCTGCCATGACCTCGAGAAAGCCTGGCGCCACAACCAGTCAAGGGATAACATGACAGCCCTCAAGAACTACGCCACCCGCAAACACCACCAGCTGATCCGCACCACCAAAAGGTCATCCTTCAGAGAACGACTGGACAACATACACCCACAACAGCAAGGAACTCTTCAATGTCGTGAAAGAGCTCTCCAACCCCAACGCCAGTGACAATGACATCACGCCTTCTCAAGACCTCTGCAACTCTCTGGCCACCTTTTTTCACCGTAAGATCGTCGACATACACATCAGCTTCGGCACTCAGAACACGTACCCCACCACCGAACCTACATCCCCCACAACCACCATGTGCGCCTGGACTCAGGTCAGCACAGAAGATACCACCCACACGATGAACACCATCCACTTGGGCTCCCCAGCCAATCCCTGCCACACTATATCTTCAACAAAGCCGACTCCATCATCGCACCCATACCTCAGGACATCATCAACAACTCCTTCATATCCGCCACCTTCCCGGAGAGCTGGAAGCACACAGAGATCAGAGCCCTCCTAACGAAACCCACCGCAGACCCCTCAGACCTTAAGAACTTCCGCCCCACCTCGCTCCTCCCCTTCCCTGCAAAAGTCATCGAGAAAACCGTCAACAAACAGCTGACAGCCTTCCTGGAGACGAACGGCTCCCTCGACCCATCGCACTTTGGATTCCGAGCAAACCACAGCACCAAGACCAAGCCCTTGCCACTGTACCTCGCATCAACAAAACCACCATGGGAGGTAGATCCTTCTCCTACCTGGCAGCTAAAACCTGGAACTCACTTCCAACTCACCTTCGCCTTACTCAGAACCACCTAGCATTCAGAAAGCAACTTAAAACGTGGATATTTGACAAGTAATTCCCCACCCTTCTTCAAGCGCCTTGAGACCCTCTGGGTATGTAGCGCGCTATATAAATTTACTGACTTGACTGACTTGACTCATCGGGCCACCGACGACATCCGGACCCTGCTGGATGACGAAAATACCGCCGCCCTCATCCTGCTCGACCTTTCGGCTGCGTTCAACACGGTCTGCCACCGCACCCTGACAACCCGCCTCCGCCACGCCAGGATCCAAGGAAAGGCCCTGGAATGGATCACCTCCTTCTTCTCCGATAGAACCCAAAGAGTCCGTCTCCCGCCCTTCCTCGCAGAAGCCACCAAGATCATATGCGGCGTACCTCAAGGCTCCTCGCTCAGCCCCACCATCTTTAACGTCTACATGAGCCCCCTCGCAGCCATCGCACGCAAGCATAACCTCAACATCATCTCCTACGCCGACGATACCCAACTGATCCTCTCCCTCACCAACGACCCCACCTCCACCAGAGCCAGCTTACAGGACGGAATGAAAGACAACGCAGACTGGATGAAGCTCAGCCGCTTGAAACTGAACTCAGACAAGACGGAAGTCTTCATCCTCGGCCCATCCATCTCTGCCTGGGAGGACTCCTGGTGGCCGCCTGCTCTGGGCCCCCCACCCAAGCCCACGGACCACGCACGCAACCTGGGCTTCATCCTTGACTCCTCCCTCACGATGGCCAGGCAAGTTAAGGCCGTTACCTCCTCCTGCTTCAACATACTCCGCATGCTCCGTAAGATCCTCTGCTGGATCCCTACTGGATCCAGGAAAACGGTCACCCAGGCCCTCGTCACCAGCCGTCTGGACTACGGGAACACCCTCTACGCTGGGACCACCACCAAACTACAGAAAAGACACCAGCGCATTCAGAACGCCTCAGCACAACTCGTCTTGGACATCCCCCGACACAACCACATCTCCGTCCACCTGAGGGACCTGCACTGACTCCCCATCAGCAAAAGGCTCATGTTCAGACTCCTCACCCACGCACACAAGGTTCTCCATGACTTGGGCCCCGAATACCTCAACAACCGCCTCACGTTCTACACGCCAACCCGCCAGCTCCGTTTCGCCAGCCTCGCCCTCGCCACCGTCCCACGGATCCGCAGAACCACCACCAGAGGAAGATCCTTCACCTACCTGGCGGCCAAGACCTGGAACACCTTCCCCACCCACCTACGACTCACCCAGGACCATCTCTCCTTCAGGAAGCAACTCAAGACCTGGCTTTTCGAGCAGTAGCAGCCCCCCCCCAGCACCTTGAGACCCTAGCGGGTGAGTAGCGCGCTTTACAAATACTCATGATTGATTGATTGATTGAGTGATGTGACTATGATTTGATCACCAAGGGGCACTATCAGGCAGCTATCAAGGACTCCCAGAGAGCCATCCAGTCAGAGCGGGCAGCCAATTACGCAGGCGAGATCAAGGGCAGTAGAGACCCCACTAAATGTATTTTTGGTATACTTAAGGATCTTAAGCAGGCAGGGCAACCCTCAGCACCATGCATGACATCAGAAGAGCAATGTGAGGCTCTTTCCACCTTTTTTGTGGAAAGGTGGAGATTATCTTAAATTCTTTCTCGCCACTTTCCCCACCTTTGAGCCCAGCAGTCAGTCCCTGTACCACCTACACTCTTGCGTCCTTTCCATCAATCTCTCAGGACGCGCTGTGTGTGCTATGCAGCAAGGTGAAATCACGTTCTCCTGCTGACCTCCTTAAACCGGAGCATTTTATGAACTCCTTACCCATGCTCCCTTCTCCTTTGTGCTAGGTGATTAACTTGTCCCTGTCCAGAGCAGTTGTCCCCAGGACATGGAAAGAAGCAAGGGTGACTCCCCTGTTAAAAAAGCCTTCCCCGGACACAATCAAATTGGAGAACTTTTGTGCCATATCTCTCCTGCCTTGGATATCTAAGATTGCTGAGTCCCATGTCAATTCCATCCTGACAGACTACCTGGAAGACAATAACATCTTGGACATTTCTCAGAATGGATTTCGCCCTGGCCACAGCACGGATTCAGCCCTCCTAGAAGTGACTGAACATCTGAGGGCCGCACTGGATGAGGGACGTACGTCGGCACTGATTTTATTAGACCTCAGTTTGATACGGTCTCCCACCAGATTCTGCTGCAACAGCTGGAGGAGGCGGGGATTTCAGGTTCAGCCCTCGACTGGTTTGTCTCCTTCCTCTCTGAGAGTACCTTTCAGGTGTCGGCTCCCCCTTTCTCCTTTTGGATCCATACTATTCAACAAGGGGTGCCACAGGGCTCAGAATTGAGCCCTACGCTGTTCAATCTGTACGTTCAACCCTTAGCAATGGTGGCTAGGAGCAGAGACGTGACAGTGGTATCGTATGCCTACGATACTCAGTTGGTAGTGGCACTTTCTGGCAACTCAGCGCAGGATGCCTGCATGTTTCGGAGTAATCGTATAGCCATCTCAGAGTGGATGTCTGCCAACTGTCTGCTGCTCAACGCAAGCAAGACTGAAATCCTCTTGGTTGGATGGGATAGTGAGCTGTGGAGTGAGCATTGGTGGCCTACTACCTTGGGCTGTGTCCCCACCCCCAAATGGATAGTAAAGAATCTGGGTGTTTAAGTTGATTTCGCTCTCAGCTTTCAGGCACAAACCAAAAAAGTGGCAGGGGCCTGTATGGGTATTCTGGTAGGTTATTTTGGCCCAAGTACTTGGCAGGTCATAATCATCATCATCCAGGCTGCCATCCTGTCGAGATTTGATTATGCCAACTCGCTCTACTTGGGGACCAACAAGTCAGAGATCCTAAGATTACAGAGAGTCCAGAATGCGGTGGTAAGAATCATCCTAGGCTTCCCGAGGACTTGCTCTACCTCTGCCGCCATCCACCAACTACATTGATTGCTGGTGGCCAGACGTGTGGAATTCAAATCTCGTTGCATCGCTTTTAAGATCCTGAAGTCCTCTTACCCGCCCATTCTGGCCACCCTGCTTTCACCCTACACTCCTCCCCGCCAACTTCATTTGATGGGCCAACACTTGGCAGTGGTTCCTAGGGTAACGAGAGCACAGGCTGGGCGACGTGCATTTTGCACACTGGCAGACAAACTTTGGAACTCTCTCCCACTGTCCATTCACAGCCTAAACAATTATTTGGCATTTCGTAAGGCAACTAAGACTCATCTTTTCCCTTCACTTTAGGTTCCTATACCTATTCTGGTGGTCTTCTCCTTCTGACAGTTATTAGCACCCGAACGCCCCTTTGCTGGGGCAGCTGTGTGCTCTATAAGCTACATAACATAACTAAGTATGGGCGGAAAATTCGTTTCGCTCGTGGAATTTGCGGATTTTCCGCAATTTCGCGATCCGCAAATTGCGGAAAAATCCGCGAGCGGGACGAATTTTGTTAAGGAAGCACTTACAGGGTTACAGCAGGTGCCCAAGTTGAAGTTAATTTCTTTGTAACCATTTACAAAATGGTTGCAAAGAAATTAACTTCAACTTGGGCCCCTGCTGTAACCTTGAAAGTGCTTCCTGAGTGGCGCCTCGTTGCCTACTTGCAACTAATCTCTGACCCTGCTCTGACCCTCGAAGCAGGGTCAGAGAATAGTTACAAATAGACAACGAGGCTCCTCTCACAAAAATTAAACCTCAACAGGAAGCAATTACAGATATAGATAAAGCAGGTGCCCGAGTTGAAGCTCAAATTCAGTAACTCCTTATCAGCCCAAATAAATTGGGCGCTTTGTCGAGGCTGGGCAGGTGTGCTTTCTCCCAATATCTACCATCGAAAATTAGCTATGATGCTTGATGGAGGCTTTTGCATCCCTGAATTTCACGGGCGCAATCCCCGTGACCAGGAGCTTCTTTCTCCTCATCTGCTGCTCTGATCTGTGTCTGACCTTTTATACACACAAGAGGCATGTGAACTCGCATAGAAGCCCCCCCCGTTTGCCCCCCCACACAGACTAGCGGTGTGCACCGTCTTCCCGCCCTTTACACACTGTGATGGACAGCTCACTCGAGGGACCCCGGCGATGGCAAAGTTACACACACATGGTCACTGGAGGCAACTCTTCTGGCCCTTTACGCAGCTGTAGTGTAGGAAAAGCACTATAGATTTACCCAACGAGGTAGCACTTACTGATTAGCCAGTAGAAAGTACTCCAGTTAAGTATGGTGCAAATCGCAAAAAAATCCGCAATTTTGCAGGGAAATCCGCGAATTCGCTGATTTTTTTTTAAATTTCTCGCGAATTCGCGGACCGCAGATCCGCAAAATTCGCCAATACTTTAAACATGACATATCATACACTTTGTGACATTTCTTACTACTAGCACCTATACATTCTCCTGTGATGCACAGACCAGGGTCTTCACTATGAATCGTTCAGTGTTTTCTTGTTTGATACACACCACCCCACACAATTTAGAGATTTCTCTGGTACCACAATGCACTGATGAAGCCTAAGGATTTCTGTAGTGTTGTGTGATCATGCGCAGTAGGACACTTATGATCCCTGCTGGACTCCTTACAAAGTTATGCAATCGGTTGAGAGGTATCTGGGTGTGCCTGGGTGTGGTCAATAAAGTTTATGACCTAGCGCATTCAGTTAACAGTAGCGTGCCGAAGAACAAAGACGTGTATTACAGAGCTCTGTGTGTGGTGTGGACATTTGCATGCTCCAGAGCTGGGGTGGATGTGACAATTTCCACCCACATTTGATTCCAGCTGAGCGCAGGGGAAAATTATGTGAACATAAGGGCCAGTAATCGGGAACTGAATGCGATTATGAACTGATAATTCTGGGTGGCTATAGGAGCCAAAATGCTTTCAAACTGTTTTGCCCTGCAAATTCCTCCAGGCAATATGTAGGGAAACCCTAAGGACTGTGTCAGTTTCATACAACTCAGTATCCGAAATCCAACACAAACACCGTTTGAGGCTAACTTTTAATTTTCGCATGGCACTAGGCATCAAGACCTAGGTATTTCAGGTGTCCTGCCATCTATGAGTGCTAAATAGTGATGCTGGCACATATATCAATCACTCCTATGGCACATTGTGAACCAGTTTCAACATTTTACTCTATTTGGTGTTCATCTTCCTGATGAAGACTTTCTACATCCCTTCCTTACATACCGTACATCTCATTTTAGCCTCATAAAGAGTCAGCCCTCCTAAACAACTGCCTTCACCTCTGGTTTACATAAAAAAAATAATAATAGGTGTTGAAGGGATAACGTTTTTTAGGGGCCTGCCTCCAGCACTTCCAAATGGAGGTGTTACCAAATCCCAAGCCTGCCTAGTTTTTTTGATTCCACCTCATACTTCTTTCTTCCCCCTGCTTCAACTTCCTGTCTCTTTATCTCAGCTTTAGTTCTCTTTCATTCATGGTTACTCCAGTTTCCACTTTTTTCCTGTATTTCTCTTTCCTTCCTTTTACGTCTACCTCGCTCTTCCTCTGTGTTAAATTCCAGAGCTGAAAGGTTAGTCTCATTCAGCATTATGAGTGCCAGTGGCCACCACCGCCAGTGCAAATGAAGCATTGCCTAGCACCCTCTGTCCCCCACTCCCTTGCCAGCCCTTCTGCACTGCTCATTGGAATCACCTGGAGGCAGATCTTCCACATTACTCTTTTTGTTCCCGACAGCCAGCTCACCTACACAATTCCATGCATCTCACCTAGAGACCTAGCTCTAACACCACTCAATGCAACTCTTCTGAAGCCAACACTACAACATCACTGCTCTGACCCCTATAGCATTTCTAAAGTCGTTCTGCTCTATATGTAAGTAGTAGGATGGAAACCTGGAGCTTGGTGGGATGTAAATGTAAATGTACAGGAATTTATATAGCGCAAATCACCGAGCAGTTTCTAAGCGCTTGCTTAGGGAACCCGTCCTGGTATTGCCCTGTGAGATAACCCCGGCAGGGTATCCGCAAGGTGAAAGCCAGGCATCCTGCCGCGAGGGGCCATTGTGGAGATTAAGCAAGCTATTGCCCAGAGTCGCAGAGTGTGAACCCGTGAATCGAGTGCGCACCGGAGCGAGAATTGTCGAGTCCATGGACATTTTAGGACTCAAGACCCCGCCGAGCCGGGAATTGAACCCTGGTCCCAGGCTGACCTCTGCTTCCAGGTCTGCCTCCTCTAACCAGTGAGCCATACTTCTCCATAATCTTTTAATATGGCCATACATACCCTAAACCATGTTGCTGCCCAAAATAACTACATTTATTACATTTATTATATGACTTTCTCATACATTAAAGGCATAGTCATAGTAAAGTTAGGGAAGGTCACTCTAGGAGGCTTGTCTGCCCAAGAGAAAACCAGTTATGTATTAAATATAATATGCCCCAACTAATGCTCCGACATTTCATCTGGGCACTGATGAGTGCAGGCTAACATCCATTTTTAAGTACTACTCCAAGCGGAATGCATGCACGAATTTCCACCTCTATTTGTATGAGAGTGAATGTGTTAACCAATTTCCACCTCTGTTTTGAAAGTGAATATATTGCCCAATCTCTGGCTCTAAAATAATCAATACATTATCCAGTCTCTGCTTCTGTCCCTTAGAGAATTAATGCATTATCCAACCAGCTCCTCTGTTTCTTTGAGTGAATATATTAGCCAACCTCCACCTATCCAATCTACGTCTCTGTCTCTTAAGAGAGTGAGTAGGTTATAGAAAGTCCTGCTTTCTTGAACAGAGGGAGCACTTTATCCACAATTTCTGCCTTTGTCTCTAAGTGAATGAAAATGTTACCCTGTCTCCTAATCTGCCTCTAAGAGTGAATACATTATAACATTTCTACATCTGTGCCTAACAGAGCGAATGCCTTCTGCTACTGTGCCTAGACGAGAGTGGATCTATTTTCCATCCATCTAAAAGAGAGGCTAAGGGAAAAAAAAAACCTTAGCATTTGTTATTAACAGTGTGAAACGCTTATCCAGCCTCTGTTCCTAAAAGAATGAATGCATTGTGTGACCTCTGCCTTTGTCTTTAACAAAATAGATGCATAACTAACTGTTACTTCTGTCTCTTGAAGAGTGAATACATTACATAGCCTTTGTCTCCAACAGAGTGAACGCATTATCTAATCTTTACTTTTGCACCTAACAGAGTGAACAACTATTTTCATATTCACCTCCATATGCTAAAGAGTGAATGCATTATCTAATCTTTGGTTCTGTATCTAACAGAGTGAAAGCATCATCTAATCTTTGCTTTTGTATCTAAAAGAGTGGACGCATTATCTAATCTTTACATTTGTATCTAACATATTGAACACCTTATCTAATCTTTAACTCTGTATCTAGCAGAGTGAACCCAATTCCTAATCTTTACTGTGGTATATAACAGGGTGAACACATTATCTAATCTTTGCTTTTGTATCTAACAGAGTGAACACATAATCTAATCTTTTTGTACCTCTATCTAACAGAGTGAATGCATTAGCTAATCTTTACCTTTGTATCAAACAGGGTAAATACATTATCTAATATTTGCTCCTGTATCTAACAGAGTGAGTGCATTATCTAATATTTACCTCTGTATCTAACAGAGTGAACACATTATCCAACATCTGGCTCTTTCTCTAGAGAATGAATTATCCAATCTCTGTCTCTCTATCACTCAGTGCGTGTATCATACAGTCTCCCTCTTGTCTATCGCCATCTGTTATATTGAATGAATTTTCCAATCTCTTTCTACACCTCTGAGTTCATGCATTATCAAGTCTTCATCTCTGTCTATATCTTTCTCTAAGAGTGAGTGAATTATTCAATCTCCACCTCTCTATCTCTGAGTGCATGAATTATATAGTCTCCATCATTGTCTACATCTGTAAGATTGAATGGATTATCGAATCTCTACCCCCTTTACCTCTGAGTGCATGCAAATTAATTTTACAAAATGTCTGCATCTCTAACTGAGCTGACTCATTATCTGCTCTCTGGCTCTAACAAAGTGAATGCATTGCCCTACCTCTTCATTTTACTCCAACAAAGCACATATACATGTCAAACTTCTCTCTCGTCTCCAAATAACTGGACATACCATCACGTTCCATTCTCTGTATTTAACAGTGAGTGCAGCATTCAATCTCTACCTCAAGACAACTGGGATTGATCATGGAAACCCAACGCCATCTCTAGAAGACTGGTAATTATCATATAAATCCAATCCCCATCTCTAGAAGACTGGGATTCAATATAAATACTCTACCCCATCTCACTGAATTCATTTTGCAAGCTTTTTTCCTTCTTTCCCACTGGATTCATCATTATACCCAACCCCCCCCCCCCAATCAATTCAAAATCCATCTTCCATTTCTGTGTCTGATATAATGGCTTCGTGTGTAAAGTAACGCACCCAGGCAAACAGTCTAACTACTGGCACAGATTAAATGGCAAAAAAAAACACAATTAATAATGGTATACAACTGATTTAGCATATAAAGTACATTTTAATTTCATACATAAAACGCCATGAATAAAATCATTGACTCATTAATAGGACTTGATAAAACATTTTTGCATTATCACATATGCATTAATTGGTAAAAGCTGTGATGTAAGTAAAGGATTGTTTCCTGTCTACGCGTTTCGACACGTTGACCGTGTCTTCCTCAGGACTTTACCATCATGATGCTGTCTTAAAAAGCTTTGATGACTACTAAGTATATAATTCTTATAGGTTCTCCTATATTTTCTCCTATATGGAACCATGCGAGTTCTTTGCCGAATTAGGTAGAGGTGGATGACCGTCTATTTGGCTTCAAATAGCATAATAATACAGCCACCTGGTTGTTTGTGTGGTCCTACTCAGATTACCGGCTCTCTGTTCAGGACAGACCAGGGGTGCTTCGGAGTTGCGTATTTACCCGGACGCTTGCTGCTAGGGATTTTTTGTAGGATAACGGCTGTCCGAAATACGTCTAAATCAATTAGCAATTGTTGATAAGCGCGGTGACGTAATGGTTCGAGCTAGATGAGGTCGATGAAATAACGCGTATCTATGAGTGACCAGTCAAGCGCCGTACCGGAATTATGATGTTTATCGACTGATGGCGGTTTGCGGTCACGGACTTGCGGCTTATCTAGAACAGGCGGAGGAACGGCGTGCCGGATGAATACGTACTGGTGTCTTGGAATTCAGCGATACAATGGCTTCTCCATATAATCAAACCCTTTCCAAAGTTGTATTTTCTAGAAAGAAAGACGTGTGCTGGTAATTTTGTTATGCACAGTGCTTCAATGTACATTTTCTAGGATTGGGATTCTAACCTCCTCACCCTGTAAGGATTAATCTTTCCCTTCCCATTGAGTTCTTGTACTTACAAAATCTCTCCTTCAAGTGCTATCTCTTTTATCAGTTTACTGACATGCTTGTGACCTTTTCCATGGGGTCTCAGGTATTTGAAACATTGACCTTCACTGCCATCAGAGGCTTTATGAATTAGTATTTTTCTGTGCCTCAAATCATTCTCCAACTCGCATCATATAAATATCTCTCTGTCAAGTGCAATTGTTAAGCTAATCCATGTATCACCCAAAGGTCTAGCTAACCAAGGAGCTATGCCAATGTAAAAACACCTACAGCACAAGGTTACTTTCATAATATGTACTATGTACATATGTATATATTGGAAGTGTGTTATTCACACGTCATGCCAAGAGATACTGAAATTGAGGACCCACTGTGCTGACTTGATGATTTCAGATATGCTAATGAATTGACATTATCTGGATAATAATACAACAAAATAGTGGTGACCTCGCTACAGATTACACAATCTTAATACAGTCTGCTTCCAATTCTATTGGCCAGTAAAAGGGTTATCCTTCTTAACCTATGAATCTATGTGAAAGTGAGTTAAGGGCAAGATGGTGGCACGTATGAGTATGTGATGAGATTAAATTGAAGTACCCACTCAGCTTTGCACTGGTAACGTAAATGGTCAGATCACTTTCATCAAGTTCACAGGTAGTGTACCATCATTTCAGTGGAGAGCCAACACCCCCCCTCCTCCATTGACAATACATCACCATGATACAGCAGATATCTCCTAGGAACTATGATTTAGTGAATTAACTTCACAGTTCTTTTTCCATCCCCTCTTTCTATCTTTCTTCTTCGACTCATATTTTCCTCAAAGTTCTAGTTTTCTTTTTTTGTTTCTCCTCTCTCCGGCCCTGCCTCTTTTCTAAAGTCTTTTTTTCTTTCTCTTCCTTACTTGCTGTCCAGGTCTGTGTCCTTTCTCACCTCCTTTCTCGTTTCATCTATTTAATCCATTTGGTCTCAAGTTCCAACCCCTTTGTCTTTAGCATTAACCTCCGCTAATCTTCTCTGATATTGCCCCTAATCTTTGACTTTTACTTTATTCTATGGGTTTTCTTTCACATTATAGAATACCGTTACCAAAAATATTTTCAAGCACAAATATCGTGTCCTAGTTTAAAACAATTGTGGGTAGATTTTAAATTACTAATTGCAGTGTGGGCCATATTTTTAGAAACTATACTCAAAATACAAAATTTCTCTTAGACAGTAATTTAGGTATGATATTCTGTTTCCATATATATATATATATATATATATATATATATATATATATATATATATATATATATATATATATATATATATATATATATATATATATATATATATATATATATATATATATATACTACAGCCTGCCAAAATGTACACTTACAATATAGAGCCTGATTCAAAATGGTTACTACCACTTTTGGGTAGAGTGTTAGTTTTTAGTACGTTTGCTACTTTTCTGTATTTCTAAACTTTTGTAGTAACTTTCCCTTTTGTTGTAATTTACACTTGTGTGGAAAGTTCGGCACTACACATGGTCAACCACTGGTGCTGCAACGCCCTCTCATAGAAAATAATGACATTTTGGACTTAGGATAAAGACCCATAAGAATAATGTTACATTAAATGAAACGATTTAAAATGTTTAAAAATATAAATTAGTATACATTTATGTAACAACTAGCTTACCTGTCGCGCTTTGCTGCGATCTCAGAAGAAAGGAAATTTAAGGAAACTTGTTATGATAAAATCCAATTAACATTTTAAAGTGTTGTTTTAATTCTGTTTATTTATTGGAGTGCTTGTGGATACACAGTATTTTCCGTCTTGTACTTACACGAATAAATCAGAAGGTTTTCCGACGCGTGAGCTGACCACATACAGTTGTCCATTTGAGAAGCACGGATTCTCCAAATATAGTCCGCACACTTGCAGCGATTGTCCTTGTGCTTTGTTGATGGTCATTGCAAAAGCGAGTCGCACCGTTAACAGTAAACGTTCAGTATTGGAAAGATTATGAGGGCCCTGGGTTGCCGGAGGGACGATATTTAACACATTTTTCTTTTCTTTTTTTTTGCCAGAAACGTTCGCGGGAGTGTACGCAACAACTTTTAACAATTTTTTAAATTATTATTATTATTATTATTTTTTATTTTTATTTTTGCCAGAAACCTTCGCGGGAGTGTACTCAACAACTTCCCAATGTTTCATGGCGATCGGAGGAATGGTGTAGTAATGCATAAAGGACAAACAGACATACTTTAGTTTTTATATATGTATAGAAATACATATAAATAGTACATATAGTAGTATATATAATATTTTCATATATAAAAAATTATACATAAATAATAAATATATACTATTTTTTATGTTTTAACATATTTTTTAACTATTTTAAATAATACAATTTAGCATGACTTCCCATGGGGTTTTATTTTAAGTCTGCATTTCCATTATTTCTATGGGATGGTGTTGCAATACTGGTGGTTGGCCATTCGTTGTACCGGTCTTAGTATAAGTTACTACAAAAGTAAAAGTTACTAAACAAGTGGAAGTTACTACACAAGTCTAGTTTGTGAATACTGAAAGGAAGTGAAATTACTAAAATGTTAATTGACTCAAAATGTGAAGTTTGTGAACCAGGTCCAAAGACGGCCAAAATACACATAAAAACATGTCACCTACATAAATCATTCCAGTTTTGAAATCCAAAATCTTGACAGACTCACTTCACCCTTGCTGTAGAAAGGGATAATTCTTAAATTCTAACTGTAGATATGTTTGTGGACAAGATAATGTACAGGCCAATTCTATGTTTAGAAGATATGAATGTGTAGTCCACCTTTTATAAGTCTATTTTTTTAGTCTATCTAATTAATGGTTCTATATTGTAGCCTGTGCTTTCTTCTTTCTTTAAAAAAAAATATTTTTATTCATATTGTGATAATTGAACAGACATGAAATTGTGGCACACATAATCACTTATTACCTAGTGTGCAATATTGCCAGACAGGGTTGTACGGCATCAAGAAATCAGTAGGGGCTCCTGGAGGGAGTGGTGCGAGGCGGTGGGGTGGGGTGGGGCGGGGGAAGGGCAAGATGGGGGGTAGTAAACTTCGGCATATGGCCAAAACGGAGGTAAGTAAATAAATAAATAAATAGAACGAATTACATTGCGCTCGCTGCATCGCCATTTGGCGTTACCACACGTGCAATGTAATTTGTTTTTTTTGTTTATTTCTTTATTCACCTCTGTTCGGCCGTATGCCGGAGTTTACTACCACCACCCTGCCCCTCCCCTGCCCCACCTCACCGCCCCAAAACACTCTCTCCAGGAGCTGCTACTGCAGGAAATTAACGAGCACAGAAGACACTTGTCAGAATAAATAAAAGAATTGTAGACACATTTTTTTGTGGCTGGCTGCACAGCATTTTATACACCTTTTTGCAGCTGGCTGCGCAGTATATGTCCTTGGCTAGCGACTAATGTTATGTGTGCTGTGTAACCTGGTCCATGGAAGGCCTCTGGATCCTAGCCCGCTCAGGGTTTAGGCAATGGCCGTCATACACCAGACAAGATGGCAATCATATGTGTTAGTTTCTATATGGGTGGGGTTGTTTGCTATGCTGCCACATAGCTCCTAGGTGGCCCCATAAATCTTTAGCCCAGCCTTGATTGGTGCAGCATAGCACATGGTTCTATTTCATTGCACATTGTGGCATCCCTCAGCCAGTCTTGACCTATCAAGGGTGGGGGACCTTTCATCCACGCTTTATCTAGCTTGCTTTTCACCAATAAAAGCAGTGCAGTTAATCTCCTAACTGAGTGTGGTATTGGGGATACATATCCCCCATTCCTGGTGCTACCTTAATCCAGTATGTGTTGATCGGGGACACCACAGGCCAGGTGTGGAAAACATGCTGGGCCATTTGAGCATCTAAGACAATGTGATGAGTGAAATGTGTGCATCCTATGTAGAAATTTAGGAATGCAGTATTTACTGTTTACTATTTAATGTTTGAAGTGTAAATTGTAGCCTGTGTTTTCGAGCCCTACATTCTCATTTTTTCAACCTTTTCCTGTATAAAATGTTGCCGCCCATCTACAGTCTCCCGTTGTTTATTTCCTCCTTTGGTTCTTTGCATTTATTGTCTCTCATTGTCACTCTCTTGCTGTCTCTCTGTCTCCATTGATAGCTTTTATTGTCCCTTTCTCTCTTTCCTGTTTTGTTTACGGCTTTTTCATTAATTGTCACTCTCTCTGTCTCTCTTTATCTCTCTATGTCTCTCTATCCTTAGTTCGCTTTTATTGGCCCTTTCTGTCTTCCCTATTTTGTGTCTGGCCTGATCATTTATTTTCTCTCTCTCTGTCTTTGTCTGTCTGTCTGTCTCACTCTCTCTCTCTCTGTTTCTCTACCTATTGTTCCCTTTTATCGGCCCTTTCTCTTTTCCTTCCCCACCTTCTCCCTCTCTGTTATTTTGGTCTCTTTCCCTTTCTTCCCTTTGCAGTCTCTTTCTTCCTTGCAACCTCTCTCTTTCTAGTGCTTGGCTTTTATTTCTCCTACCCTCTCCTCGAAAACGTTCTCTGTGTCTTTACTTCTCTCTCTAACCCTCCTCCTCTCAGAACTCTCATTCCCCCTCCCCTCTCTCTCTCTTCTGAGCACCCCCCCCCTCCATGCCCATCTCCTTGCTTCCCCTCCTAATAGAAATTCAGGGTCAGTTCTTGTTAGAAAGCTGAGTACGTGTGGAGATCTATTTTAGATATATGACGGATTAAAGGGAGAAAAACAGATTTAATTAAGTTGCTAATATTTAAGGGAAATTGATGAACTCCCGTTCTGTGAGATGAAGCAAGTGAGACTTATTGAATTTTCATTAAGCAGCCAGTTGGGCAACAGGAGACTTCGGCTTTTTAAAACTGTAATTTGTTTTATTTGTGTGTCAGTCTGTTCTTTCAAGTCCCTAACAACGGAAATGTGCAGCCATTAACATTTGGTTTGTGTTTAATTAGTATGCAGCAATTAATGTCCGTCTTTCTTAATCCCAGAACTGCATCATTCGAAGTGGCACAAGCAATTACCCAAACAGTTGTTATTCGTGCGGCGTGTTGTACCTATCCATCTCCCCCCAATTCCCAAACCCCCCCTCGCCCCCCGCCCCGGCTCTTTGTAGAAGGTATGTTGTCTGTCATCGCTTCCTACAGAAGGAAAGGAGAAGGCGTCCCTTACTCTCCATGGTCAGTGGCTGTCACTCATCACTGCACTGAAACCTCGCGGCACGGGCCCTCACTCGTTCGGGCACTGACGCGGGCACCACTCTCCTCTGGCTACATTTTTTTTTTATAGTGTGAACTCGTCCCGAAGGTATTGGAGCGCTTTACATGAGCACCAGTTAACCCCTTCGCTGCGGCGGCAATTCTTCCGCAGCGCTAGGGGGGGGGGGGGCCGAGCGGCGCTCGCTTGCTCGCGACGGAGCCGCTCCGTCACGAGCCGTGGTTGCGCTGTGCTCATGACGGAGCGGTTCCGTCATGGCCCCGCCCGCTCAATAGAACGCGCTGCGCAGGCGCGAAATCAGCGCCGCGCAGGCGCGGCGGCAGGGCCATGATGGAACCGCTCCGTCATGAGCACAGCGAAACCGCGGATCATGAAGGAGCGGCTCCGTCATGAGCATGGAACCGGCTATGTGACACAAGGACACATTCATTATTTAGTTTTTTTGGTAGGCACGGGGTCATGTGCGGAGGATGGCCAGGGGCCGTCCGAACGGCGCACACGTGGTTTTTGTCAGAACCCGGCACAATGTGGAGTTGACTCCGAGGCTCGAACCTCGGTTTCCCAGCTCCAAAGTCGGCAGACTAGCTGTGAGACCACATCCCCATCAATGCCTCGCCCTGCCCCAGCACTGGCATCCCAGGCGTGTGTCTTTTCTGACAATGGTCACTCAATGCTTCCTCATGACCCAGTTGGGCACTTCTCACCTCTGGTTAGGGTGAACAACTGTTTCACGGACTGCCCATTATTTGTGCCTCTGTCCGTTGTCTGTGAGGATTTTTTGCACAAACACCTTTTGTCGGTAATTTTGGGCTGTGCTATTCCCTTGCGGCAATCAATGGTCTGAGCAAGCTCGCACTTTTCCTTGAACTCTAAAGACTGCAGCAGCCCCTCCCGACCACGCTCACTCTGTGGACAGGCCCATTGTCATTCTGACTGTGGATGATTATCACATAAAGAACAGTGGCGGCTCGTATAGTGCGTGCTGCGGGGCGGTGAGGCGGGGTGAAGGGAGGGGCAGAGTGGGGGTAGTAAACTCGGACATATGACAGAACGGAGGAAAGTAATTATTACATTCCTCCGTTCCGTCATATGTCAGAGTTTACTACTCCCCCACCCCACCGCTGCACAGAAACGCCCTATGCGAGCTGCCACTGATAAAGAATGACATTGGGACAAAGGCCTAGAGTAGCACCCACTATATCTGCTTAAGTGGGGGGCGACACAGGTCAGATACAAGTGTTTCTTGGCCCCTTCTGACTTTGATCTATAGCTCTCAGGTCAGCATAAGACAGAGCAAATAAAACACAGCAGAATAATCACCATGATGCAGATGTCCTTAGGGGGGCTAAAGGGTGCCAGAGAAGACAAAAGCAGCCACAGAAAGGCAAGTGCACCATTTTCTCAACCTAATATAAACTTTTTTTGATGTGTACTTATGATTGTTGTCTATTTACTTACTTTTGTGCGACCTTCTCTGAGGTGTCGGTAAAACGTACCTTTTGTCCCAATTTTTTCCTGAACTTTGACCTTCTGTCCTGAATTTTTGTCCTGAATTTTGACCCTTTGTCCTGAATTTTTGCACTCACTGCCCTGAATTTGCACCTATGCAAGTTGGTCACCCTACATCTGGCTCCTTGCCTCGCCCTGCTCAGACAGTGACAGCTCTCTCTGGTCCAGGCCAGTCACTTCTCTGACCGTGGAGTGTCTCACCTCTGGTTCATTGCCTCGTCCTGCCTCAGTACTGGCGCCTCTCTTCTCTGCCACAGGCCAGTCACTTCTCAGACACCTGGACTTCACACCTCTGGCTCATTGCCTCATCCTGCTCCAACAGTGGTTCCTCTCTCTCTGCCTCAGGTCAGTCACTTCTCTGACCACAGAATGTCTCACCTCTGGCTCAATGCCTCGTCCTGCTCCGACAATGGTGCCTCCCTCCTCTGACCCAGGCCAGTCACTTCTCTGACACCAGGACTTGACACCTCTGGCTGAATGCCTCGTCCTGCTCCAACAGTGACACCGCTCTCCTCTACCCCAGGCCAGACCCTTCTCTGACCATAGAATCTCTCACCTCTGCCTCACTGCCTCATCCTGCTCTGACAGTGGCCCCTCTCTCCTCTGCCTCAGGCCTGTCACTTCTCTGACACCAGGACTTTACACCTCTGCCTCACTGCCTTGTCCTGCCTCAGCACTGGCATCTCTCATCTCCGCCCCAGGGTTGTCCCTTCTCTGAAAATGGAATGTGTCACTCAATGCCTCGTTATGACCCGGATGGGCACCTCTCACCGCTGGCTCATTGCCTCGTCATGCTCTGACAGAGGCCCCTCTCTCCTCTGCCTCAGGTCACTTCTCTGACCACAGAATGTTTCACCTCTGGCTCATTGCCTCGTCCTGCCTCAGCACTGGTACCTTTCTCCTCTGCCCCAGGCCAGTCACTTCTCTGAGGGTATAGTACCAGGTATTGCCGAGTCCCCTGCCCCGAGTTTGTATCCCTTCTCCATCATGGGCCTCTGTGTACCACAAACCACCACCCCCTCCAACCCGAGGCATAGATACAAAAATCAGTACAATTGTCTTGGGTTAGGGTCGTAAATCCCCGGACGAATTTTATTAAATGATAAACAACATATTCAAGACATTTTTTTTATTTTTCAAATACGCAGAAAAACTTGTCCATTATTACCGAAAATTCATACATCAACAAATTTTCATGAACAATATTTACAATTACTTGGGATGGCTAACCTTAACATATTGTCTAATGCATAGCCATTCCTGACCTGAAACTAAAGTATGTACATTATTATTTTCTGAGTATCCCTAATTGAGCCTACAGGCAAGGTAATGACTGGTCCAACTACGTGCTAGGTCCACCTCTCCTACCGAGTGACCTTGTGCAGGAGGCCCATTGCCCAGAAGATCACCTCCCTCGGGCACCCCCCTGACCTCAAATACTACCTCCATGGGGCTGTGCTGTTATGCCAACTTAGCATCCATGCGCCTTAGCAAGGATTGGCCCAAAAGGCCTGCCGGAAGCGGAACTTCTCAACCCCCTCGCACCCTCCAGCCTACCAGCCATAAACACCCCCTGGAGTTCTAAGAGAGACCACTGTTACCCCCCAGGCATCCCTAATAACAATGGTGATGCCTACTAAGGACCATAAAATGCCCCACCAATCATGACCTTACTGCAGACCAAGGATACCATCACAAAAATATGCCGCCGCCGCCCTGCAATAGAAAATTCTTTGTTATGTAAAACAGTACCAAGTGCGATAAAACATTCACAACCTGAAAGAGAAATATTGAGACAACCCTTAATGGAACACTCATTAAATCTGCTGCCTCAGGGGGTGGTGGGTGGGCACTTGAAATTAACCTGTTGCGCAGACAGATCTGCTGTCCACTACGGAGCGGTGAGGAAAAAAAACGTCCCGCCGCTCCATTGCACCCTAAAGGGTCCGTGATCAGGGGCCGAGAACTGGCAGAGTCCAGATTGGACCCGCCTCCCGGACCCCGGAAGCACTTGAAGTGCTTTTGGGGCAAGCCCTCTCTTAGCCAATCAGGTGCAAAGGCTGGGATTGGTGGAGGTCTCGTCACCAGGGCCATCACCAGCCATGCCCATCTATGGTGTAGGGGACCGGCACAATCGCCATAGATGTGGCGTGCCCAAGCCTGTTGGCACCTTCCCAGAATCTCTCACCTCAATCAATCAATCAATCACGGCATTTGTATAGCGCGCTTCTCACCCGGGAGGGTCTCAAGGCGCTGGGGGAGGGGGGTAAGTTACTGCTCGAACATCCAGGTCTTGAGCTGCTTCCTGAAGGAGAGATGGTCCTGGGTTCGCCGAAGGTGGGTGGGGAGGGAGTTCCAAGTCTTGGCTGCCAGGTAGGAGAAGGATCTACCTCCGGCGGTGGCTCTGCGGATGCGTGGTACGGAGGCGAGGGCGTGGCTGGTCGATCGTAGCTGGCGGGTGGGCGTGTTGAAGGTCATGCGGTCATTGAGGTACTTGGGGCCCAGGTCGTGGAGGGCCTTGTGTGCGTGGGTGAGGAGTCTGAACATTATTCTCTTGCTGACGGGGAGCCAGTGCAGGTCTCTCAGGTGTCCGGTGATGTGGCTGTGTCGGGGGATGTTCAGGATGAGTCGTGAGGAGGCGTTCTGGATGCGTTGGAGTCTTTTTTGAAGTTTGGCTGTGGTTCCGGCGTAGAGGGTGTTCCCGTAGTGCAGTCGTCTGGTGAAGAGTGCCTGGGTAACGGTCTTCTTGGTTTCAGTGGGGATCCATCTGAAGATCTTGCGGAGCATGCGCAGGGTGTTGAAGCACGATGACGAGACTGCATTGACTTGTCTGGTCATCGACAGGGAGGAGTCCAGGATGAAGCCCAGGTTTCGTGCGTGGTCCGTAGGCTTGGGAGCGGTGCCCAGGGCCGGGGGCCACCAGGAGTCGTCCCAGGCGGAGGGTGATGATCCCAGGATGAGGACTTCTGTCTTGTCTGAGTTCAGTTTGGCTCACCTCTGGCTCACTGCCTCATCCTGCCCTGACAGCGGCCTCGCCCGCCTCTGCCCCAGGCCAGTTACTTCTCTGACACCCGGACTTCGCACCTGTGGCTCACTGCCTTGTCCTGCCCCAACACTGGCATCTCTCATCTCTGTCCCAGGCATTTCCCTTCTCTGACAATGGAATGTGTCACTGAATGCTTCGTTATGACCCAGATGGGCACCTCTCACCACTGGCTCATTGCCTCATCCTGCTCTGGCAGTGACAGCTCTCTCTTCCTCTGGTCACTTCTCTGACCACAGAATGTCTCACCTCTGGCTCATTGCCTTGTTCTGCCTCAGCACTGGCGCCTCTCTCCTCTGCCCCAGGCCAGTCACTCCTCTGACACCTGGACTTCCCACTTCTGGCTCAATGCCTCGTCATGCCCGCCGTGGGCACCTCTCACGTCTGGTTAAATAGATTGCCCTGCTCTCTCACCCTGATGCTTTTCTTCTCTGGCCTCCGGCCACTTCTTGCTCTTTGACTCAGGCATTGCTTGCCTGGCCTCCAACCGGAGCTTCCTCTGATACTGTAATTGCATTTTACAGTGCTTAGCCTCCCTGACGAGGCACCGAATTGCTTTTTGCCATGCAGCACGCTGCTCAGAACCAGGGTCGGTGTGAGAGCTGTTGGCACCCTGTGCAACAAAATGTTTTGGTGCCCCCTTTATGACCACCTCCTCGGATTGCCTCACTACCACTGAGCAAAAGTGCCCCAAATCTCCCTAGAACTCCTCTCTCTCATGTACATTTCATTTGTTTGAAAGCACTGGTAAAGGCTGGCTTTACTGATAAGAATGTGTGTCAACCCAAACAAACCCTTTTTAGCAACACATGCATAGATAATAATGGACAGGGGCAAAAACATATCCTCCGAAAATATTTTATGCACTTTGCATGCAGCTCTTTGATGACAGTTCTTAACAGCCTTTGTTCTACCGGTATATTAAACCTCTGCGCTACTTTATGATGAGTCAAAACTACCACTAGACAAAACCGCCATCTCTCTCTCTGGCAGGAACATTAACCACAAGAGTTATCTTGACATTGTTATTGCTGCCTGAAAGCTCGAGGCTGGAGGAACTCTGCTACAGGTGTTTTTAAATCATGGTATTGCTAAACACAGCACGCGCTCCCCCTGCGAGGTCAGCACCCCTTCCCCAGGTCAGCACCCAGTGCGACCTCACCAGTCACAGTGCCCTGAAGCCCCTGCGCGAAACCCAAGGTTAGTAGTAAATCCATTTATAATTAGTTACAGTTAGTTACTGAAATTAATCTTGTGCCTTAAGCAAATCATTCCAGTTTTTGTATGGTGGACAAAATGAATAGTGATTGGTTGTGGTCATTAGTGTATGTGAACTCACGCACATGGTTGGTGGGATTAATAGATGAGCTAGAGGAGATTAGGTTTTGGAAGGTTACATGGATATGACTTTCAGAGAAAGGAGGAGAGATTTTAATTTTGTAAATGAGTTGTGGCTAATTTCCAGAAAGAAAATGACAGAGAATAATACAAACATACATGTGTCAGAGTAGGCCATGTTCAGATACAGGGAGCACTTCACAGGATAGAAGGGAATAGGAGGGCCATTTGAAAGAAAAAAAGAAAGAAAGAAGCAGAGGCAAGAATCAGAAAGTTTTAATGTAAGGTTAGTTTTTCATGGTGGAGTTTAGGGACGTACAGAATATTTGTCAGATAGTATGACGTTTGAGGATGCAAGAATGTAGAACAGGGATCTCCTTCCTTTCCTGCAATAAGAGCTTCTTACATTGAGTTTAAATCATGCTGTGCTACTAATATTATTAATGTTGTACAGACATTAGTGGGCACCCCATGCAAGACTGCCACAATAGCTTCAAATTTAGTAGGATGAGCTGCACACAGTAGAGCTACTTATAGGTAGTAAGAGAGTTACCAATAGCTCACTAGCTACTCGTCGGAGATGCCTGATGTAGAAAGAAACAACATTGTTTACTTGTGAAGATTGTGCTATGTTCTGTAGTTTTTATATGCACCAGAATCAAACAAACTGGCCTCTCTGTGATGCAAAACTATACTGCTCCTGCCCAAACACTGAGCATTCCCTGCTCTGGGCACCTTCCTGCTCTGACAGGGAGCCTTTGTGCTCTGGGAATGCCCAGTATCATTCTGTGCTTTAGCTTCATGGATCCTTCTGCTTCGATGCTAGGCACTTGTGCTCTGGCTGCAGGTCACTTTCTGTTCTGACATGGGGGGCTCTCTGCTTTGGTTTCAATAACCTTTCTGCTCTGGCACGGAGTTCTCAATGCTCTAGGTGAGGCCTCTTCCTCATCTCACATGGTGCTTGATTTGAGCTGGTGTTTTTTGGTACTCAGCACCAGCACTTAATTGTCAGCATCAACACTTACGGTAGTCTACCTCATGGTGGCACTGTTCATCTAATTTACAGGTTATCACAGTTGTTTATTAATTCAGTTTACCTTTAAATGGCTAAAACTGCCACCCAAGCCATTTTATCGCTTTGGGTGCCTGAAATAGTCTGAATTGTCACACCTGTAGGGTGTGATGGTTAGTAGTTGTGTTGGTACTATCATTGGCAGTGCTGGTAAGGGCAATGGGTGGTCCAAATAGTAGGTGACCCCTGACTTATAAGCCCTGGGGCCCATCTTCTCTGTCCCTTACTGGTTACTTCTCTGACGCCGGCACCTGTCCTCACTGATCTCACTTGTTAGTGCTCTGACCAGGAGTGTCTGAAAGAGACTGAAATGACCTTATTACCCATGCCCTGCACTTTTGAAAGGCCCCACGCTCGGGCTCCAAAATGTATTAGATGTTGAAGTAATCCTGCCCTGTTTATTGATGATGAGGCTACTAACACAGCTGGCGCAAATATAAAGCACATATGCAGGACCTGCCTGTTCTCTCTTTTCCTCTATGACATTACTTAAATGTAGACACATGTGCTTGTGCTATGTGGGGTCTTCATTAAGTTATTGACCCAGGATTCTCAAAAGTTTTTTTGTCATGTCTGGATACTATGGCCTTTAATCATTACTGCTCTAACACTGGCACCTTGCTGCCCTTGACTTCATTCGTTACTGTTATGGCACTGTTGCCCCTCTACTATGGCCCTAGCCTTTTCCTGATCTGACACTGGTGTACCATTATGACATTGTCGTGTCTCTGCTAAGGCCCAAGCCTCTTCCTAATGACGCTGTCGCATCTCTGCTATGGCCCTAGCCTCTTCCTAATCTGACACTGGTACCTCTCTGCTAAGGCCCTAGCCTCTTCCTAATCTGACACTGGTGCCTCTCTGCTATGGCCCTAGCCTCTTCCTAATCTGACACTGGTGCCTCTTCTATGGCCCTAGCCTCTTCCTAATCTGACACTGGTGCCTCTTCTATGGCCCTAGCCTCTTCCTAATCTGACACTGGGGCCTCTTTGATCTCGCTGCAGGCCTGCCACTGGTGCCACTCTTCTCTGGTCAGATACTGGGACCTTTGTGCTCTGCCTTCAGACATTTTCTATGAGGGTCAGGAATTGAAGCAGCACTATCTTGCACACATAACAGATGCAAGGAATTACTTAGAGTGTGGTTGAGAAGGGTCTGTAAACCATGGAAAGATTTGGTAAAATAGGAGCAGCAGTGACCAGGCTGAAGGATGAATGGCAAATGATAAAACCATTTGGAAGTAAGCAATGTCCAGTAAACAAAAGAAGGCCATATTTGTTCATTATTGAAAAGGAATGAATTAGGTAAGAAACAAATTCACGCACGAGAATACCACACCTCAAACTTAACTTCATGCTGAATTCAAATACATTGTTATCTTTCGGTCTGTAGCTTTTTAATACTCATACTGTAACAGACCTTCCAATGATTAGAGTTTAAGGCAGAAAGAAGCCACAAGTGGGAGTGGTTCCTTTTTGGAACTATGGCCCTCACAAACCCTTGCAAGTGTCAGGCTTCATCATCTGGTCTGCTCCTTGTCGGGCCAGCGCTGCAGTGCCCGACGGGCACCCTCAAGGTGGCTCTTTATTTGAGATCTTTTTCCAAAGATGTAATGTAAAGTGCCAGTTTGGGGCCCTTTGTGTGGATTGAGGAAAGAGAGTGTGTGATGAATGGTGAGTTAAATAAGACTCGGTCGGCAAATCTCAAAATAATTTTAAAGAGCGAGTGTGCCTGTCTAGTTAAATTCGTGTTGTGTCACAAGTAGAAGCAATGATCTATGGTGGTTTAAAACAGGTTCATAAGGGACCCAAACTTGCACTTCACATCACGGCGTGAAGAAGCATGATACCCACAAGAGTGTGTGAGGGCCCTAGTTCCAAAAAGGAACCACTCCCACCTATGGCTCCATTCTGCCTGACCTGTTCCCCCTCCCCTAGGAACTGCATACTTCAAATTATCTATATTTACTGTGGAGCATGTATGCTGGACCTTTATGCGCTCTGGGTCCCCCCATTTTTGTGATTGAGTAGAGTGTAAAGCAGCCATATGTCAAGAATCAGAATGGCCCCAAGCGCATAGATCAGAGACTATTGTCTATGTTGCTCATGCACAGAGACTAAGCTTTGCTCACAGAGAAGAGATGGGTGCCACCGATGTCTGAGCACTATAACTCCAGAGACAATAATCATGGACTGCAGACAACACAAAAATAATTGTAGGACCACTGCCACAATATGCAATGCTGACTCCTTACTAACTTTGATTGAGAGCTATTAGAGCCATTTCAAGTGACACATGGCCTTGTTATAAGTTGGACGGAGTGGTATTTCTCAATTGGATACAACTCTGCCCAATTATAACTGGTACGGTGGTCCTACTCCACATTTCATGGGTACTGGAACACTGAACCTGATTTTATGAGCCAGAAAATTATATGAGGATCATGTTGTAAGTGCAGCCAGCAATGCCCCCAGCCCCGCACAAACTTCTCCCATGGAGCCCTCAGCCTTCACCAGCCCACAGTGTCTACTGTCCCCTGATGTTCTACCCACTCCCCTCCCTCCACCTCCTGGCCTCCACCAGCCTTCCCATTTTGATTTATCATCTGCTCAGAACAAGTGGTAAATAGAAGCGGATTTCCACCTAAAATCGGAACACTGCTTACAGATTTAAACTCGGTAATTTAGGATCTGCGTGCTATTTCCAATTAAGGGAAAAAGACTCATAAAAGGCGAATTTATGTGCAGGCCTACGGGCAGGAAACATTATTTAGAAACATTTCCAACCTCACGATGTCCCGCCCCCCCCATATAAATCCAGCCCCCTCGTAATTGGGGACTTACAGTAACACAGGTTAACATTACAACAGTAGAATTGATTCTATCCTGGTCCACATTTCCAGCACCCTAACATGGTCCACATTCCTAGCACCCTAACATGGTCCACATTTCCCGCACCGCAACAGGGGTCACATTTCCAACACCGCAACATGGTCCACATTCCCAGCACCACAACATGGTCCACATTTCCAACACCGCGACAAGGTCCACATTTCCAACACCACAACTTGGTCCACATTCCTAGCACCCTAGCTTGGTCCACGTTTCCAGCACCGCAACAGGGGTCACATTTCCAACATCGCAACATAGTCCACATTCCCAGCACCACAACATGGTCCACATTTCCAACACTGCGACAAGGTTCACATTTCCAACACCACAACATGGTCCACATTCCCAGCACCACAACATGGTCCACATTTCCAGCACACTAACATGGTCCACATTTCCAGCACCACGACATGATCCACATTTCCAGCACCACAATATCGTCCACATTTCCAGCACCACAATGTTTGCAACTACCCTATGTTTACCTTCATATTTCTTTATTTGACACCACACATCTCTCCAACTCCGGAAAATGTTGTCTACTAAAAACATTGCACATTCTGCAACCATTAAAGCTATCATGAAGTAACATAGCCTCCTGGCACAGTGTCTCTGGCCCCACAGAATGTTTTGACCTTACACTGCAACTTTAACTCCACACAGTATATCTGGACCAACAAAAACTCAGATTCATCACATCCTCTCCACATCACACAACATCCAAACAACCAAACAAAAAGTAGCCATCCAAGAACAATCTCTATACTCCCTTCTATGACCATCTCGCCGAAATGTTTCTGCCACAAACAGCCTAAATACTGTGCCAAACTCTAGAACCATGTAAAGCCTACCAGAGACCCACAACACTTACTACCTTGCACAATCTCTCAGAGCCCAGACAAAGTCTATGATCTTACACCGTAGCTTCACAACTTGACACAATGTAACTGATCCAATAACATGTCTGAATCCTCACACAACACCTTCACCAATCACACATAAGGCTTTCAGGCCCTAAACTTCTCCAACCAATCAAAATGGTACCTCCCATCCCCCACAAAGACTATATGATCCCATAAACCATATTGGTTCCTACTTCCATGGGTGCAACAGTGAAGGGATGAGTGGATTAACCCCCTCCAGAAATATTACTTTGAGGATGAATTGTAATCCCTTAATCCTGTGGGAGTGGGGAATATCAAAATTAATGCCAACCATTGCAGTTGTTAATATCTCATTTTATTGTTTTAATAGCAATAGATTACAAAAGCTTGAAGAAACGAGGACAGTTTCAAAAGAACTGCAGGGTATTTGCATTGATCATCAATCGCAATTACAGTCATAAAGAGTCTACAGAAGGCCGAATGGGCTACAACAAGCATTAACTCAAGCCATGATTAGAGGTCCTTGGGCCCCCGACTTTTGTGTGTTTTTTCTCACTACTTCTCCAATCGCAAATTGCTTGTTCCGCAAATACTCAGTAATCCATACCACTCTGCCATTCACCCAAGGATGGATGTCCTGCTAGACACCAATGGAGGGCAATAAAACATTCCCACATTTTAACCCCTTCGCTGCGGCGGCTATTCCGCCGCAGTGCTAAGGGAGGGGGGGGGGGCTCGCGGCGCGCCCATGCTGGTGACGGTTGCGCTGTGCTCATGACGGAGCGGTTCCATCACGGCCCCGCCCGCTCAATGGAACGCTCAGTGCAGGCGCGGAATCCGCACCGCGCAGGCGTTCCCAGCGAGCCGTGACGGACCCGCTCCATCATCAGCACAGCGCGACCGCGGCTGATGACGGAGTGGTTCCGTCACCAGCAGGGGAGGGGTTATGGAGAATGGCCCTGTGTATTCAAAAAGGAACTGATCTCAAATAATCCACTTTTTTTGGAAGGATAAGTAGGAACCTGAGTAAGGTAATCTTGGACTTGAGCCTTCGATGAGCAGCAGGGCTATGATGATGCATGTCACCTTGTGTGGGTGAGGGTTTACTTCCTTTTTAAACAATGCACTGGGAATACTACATGAAGTTACTTTCTAGTTCTTAGGAGAATATTATTTTCTCCCAACTCTCTTTGAATGAGTTATTTTAATTCCTATGAGTTTCGTGAAAAAAGTAGGCCGTACACAAGCATATGAATTATGCTGAATACTTGGGGTAGATTTACCACTTTTTCATGCAGAGCAGTAGCCACAAATGTTGTGCTACTTGAAAAGGGGAGAGGAGGAGAACACCAAATTCACTGAAATGTGGCACTCTACTCTCCTTTCCCTAGTGCAGAAAACAGCTGCTGTGCACCACTGAGACACCTTTGCGTCATGGTGCAAGGGTGTCTCTGTGAGTCTAGTGTAGGTTTGTACCGGAAGAGTACACTTCCAGTGCAAAATACTATGCACAGACTGACTTAAACCATTTTCACTCTTTGAATGTGTGCTGTACAGTGCAGCACACATACAAAGATGGAGAAGGAAGGAAAAATGAAATCATCTCCTCTTATTTGTGCCTACTTCAAAAAGGTGCAGTTTTTTACACTAAAGACTGTCTAGGTTATTTAGCAAATTGGGGTTAGCATCAGAAACCTTGGGTGTTTGCATGGTACACCCTCTTGGCGCTAAAGAGCTAAGTAATGCAAAGCAGTGCTATGCGCTGCTTTGCGTCACTTTCACATTATTTCCAGTGCTAAACAAGTTAAGTGCTGGAAAACAAATCAGAAAAAAAGTTTTAATGCCAATTTGTGTCATTTTTGTGATGTAAACATGGTGTAAAATCTTAGTAAATCTCCTCATTGGGTGTTATTCTGTGTTTGGAAGATGTGGGATCTCTGCAAAAAGTGGTGGCTGGCCTGTCCACGTTGTGGAGATTATATAGCCTTCTACACACTCTAAATAGGACATGGCAAATGTTACCTTTTTGGCAGATGCACCACAATCACCAAAGTCTAAATAATCATCTTAGTTGTTATCATGGCATGGAAAAGTAAGGAAAACATGATGATGAGCTATAGAGGGACGTAAACTCTCTTTGTCCCTCTTATTAATTTTCTTCTTAGGAAAGTGGCAATATTATTTTCACTAAGAACTAAAGTCTCACATGCAGTATTAGAGCAGGTGTAGCGCAGTACCCTGCATCAAAGGTTTCCCTAAATCTCTTTCTCAGTTAAAAAGTGTGCGTGCGTGTGTGTGTTGGGGGGGGGGGTGCGTGTGTGTGTGTGGTGAGATGTGTCAATCAGTGATGGGTTTATGCAGGTCCCAAGCAGGCTCTGCTGATCTTGGGGTTGTTGAATATGCTTGGGAATGTCTTCAAAAGCCGATGTTGTTAACAGATAGATAAGGTTGCATGAAGCTGTGAAGGGTGTTTAGATTTGTAAAATTGATACTTGTATAGCGCACTACTCACCCGCAAGGGTCTCAAGGCGCTTGTACGAATACCAATGTGGAACCCATCCTGGCTTTCCCTGTGAGGCGTCCACTCCTGGGCACCCCCAGGGTGAAGGCCAGGCATCCTTAGCATTGTGGGGGCCGTTGTGGAGATTAAGCAAGCTATTGCCCAGAGTTGCAGAGTGGGACTCCATGATTGGAATAGGCACCGAGGCGAGAATTATCAGGTCCGGGAAAATTGAGCTCCGAATTGAACCCTGGTCCGGGCCAGACCTCTGCTTTAGGGTCTGCCGCTCCAACCATTGAGCCAAACTTCTCCATTCAGAAAGATGAGTGGAATTGGGGATAGGCGTGTGTGAAGTTCAGAAGGTCACATTGAGCAGAATGAGGTTGTTTGCATTTGTAACTGTCTTTTGGAGTTTTGAGGGTTTGTATAGCTGTGTGGCATTGGTTTGGAGCTGGAGTGGTTAGCCTGGGGCATGTGTGGGATATGAGAGTTTATTGAGAGTCTCCCAGGTTGTGTATCGCTAGGATTGGTTGTGCAGAGTGTAAGTGTGGTAATATTAAGCAGGGAGGTTCAATACAACTGGGAGTAGTTATGTGAAGCTCGGGCGGCTGGGTGGTGCTGGGACAGATTTGCATGCGATATTGTGAATAATCGATGAGTATTGGGTGAAGTGGACGTAAACTGCATGTAACTGTGGATGTTCTCTTCAGATAAGAAAGAGCAGCAGCATTGCAACTGTGAATGTTGTGTTTAGATGGGGTTATTATGAGCAATGAGGGAGTTTGTGTGGCGTTGGGAAGCATTGTGTGGAGCTGTTGAACGTTGTTCAGTACGGCCGTTGGTGGTCCAGAAAGTGAATGGAACTGAGGGAGTTGCTTTTGGAGAGACTGTGTGGAATATTTACAACGAAATGTCGCTGCGCGGAGCTGCACCAAATTTGTCAATGACGTGCTCGACATTTCCCAAATGAAGAGATGCGCCCTAATTGCAACAATACGGCACACCCCTGTGTTTTCCCTAGCGCTGGTGCTAAAATTAGTTGCCTAACGCCATCGCAGGCACCTTTGCACCATGGTCTCCATCCCTGCAAATAAACAATCCATAATGGCGATGTGTTCGTTCTATGTGTGCTAGAATGCAGCACACAGAGAAGTAGCAAAAGTGTCATTATTTAATGATTATTTAGGTGCAGGTAGGCACACCTTCCTGCACATAAACAATTATTAATGACGAATGCAACACACATAGAAAAATCGAAAACGAGGGGAATGAAAGAATTTCTCCTCGATTTGCCATTTTAATGCCTGTTCTTGCATGGCTGTCTCAGATATGCACATCCTTGTAAATCTAGGGCAGCCTCAAAAAGCAGAGGGTGTTGTGGTGGAACCCATTGCACGCCCCTTTCATGCTCAGTGATGCGTGTAAAGGGGTTGTATTTACATTGCGGGGTTAAACCACAAAAAGTGGCTTAAGGACGCTTTTTAAATATGGAGAAGGGCATGGCGCCACTAGAACTTCTCTAAAAGTGATGCTCTGGTGGCGCTATCCCCTTGTAAATATACCCCTGTGTTGCTTGTCTGGTTGCCGCATGGAGCTTGGGGGCTGCATGGAGCTGGGAGCTTGTCTGCCAGTGAGGGTGATTGTGGGGTGCTCTGGAGTGTGTGTGTGTTGTTCGAGATGTTAACTCCTCAACATGACGGAGCCGCTCCGTCATGAGCCGCGGTTGCGCTGTGCTCATGACGGAGCGGTTCCGTCATGGCCCTGCCGCCGCGCCTGCGCTGCGCTGATTTCGCACCTGCGCGGCGCGGTGCGTTCTATTATGCGGGCGGGGCCATGATGGAACCGCTCCGTCATGAGCACAGCGCAACCGCGGCTCGTGACGGAGCGGCTCCGTCACGAGCATGCGGCCGCCGCTCTGCGCCCCCCCAGCGCTGCGGCGGAATTGCTGCCGCAGCGAAGGGGTTAAGAAGGCTGGTGGGACCTTGTATTGAGCTAGAAGCTGGTTGCATGAAGCAAGGGACCTGGTATTTCTCACATGGCAAATAGAACACAATCTGTGTGATACATTTCCAGGCCTGCTGTTTGCGATGCCCTCGGTGCACCACATTCCCAAAGAGTGTGTTTGTTTGCAAAAATTAATACAGCGTACACAAACAAGACGGGCCTCGGAGGGGGAGGGTTGGCGCCCCCCCCAGCGGTGTAAACTCCGCGCCGAGCAGCGCGATGTCTGGAGGTGAACCGCGGAAGGCGCGTGCGGAAGATTGAACAGGCCATAAACATATTCATCTTTCATTAGACGATTAATGGATGGCCGCCTTTTCGCCGAACCTTGCTGATTCTCAGCAGAATTGCCGAGCAGCAGCGGGAGGCGGCTGACGACACACTTCTCGGGGTCGGTTCTCTTATAGATGTTCACAATTAAGGGCCCCCACCCTCGGATGGGGAGACGTACTCTTCCTGTCCGGTTACCGCTAATAGATTTCTCATAAGTGGCTGGACTGTAAAAACCCCATAAGTCACTTTAATGCCGCCCATAAAATGATCTGGCTTTGGCTGGCCCGGAGCACTGGCAGGGACGAGGGAAGAGGCCTGGGGGGGAACCTCAGAAACAGAGAGGCATTGGGGGCTTTGTGTTAGGCACAGAAAAGGGCGGGAAAAGGAGAGTTCGAAGAGGAGACAGAGGGGATGTCGACGAGGGTGAGGGGGAAGAAGAAACAGAGTGGCGGAGAGGAAGGGGCAATGTGAAAATGGAGAGACCAGGGAGTGTAAGAACAAAGGGCCATATTATCAAGACGCGTTAGCGGCAGTTTCCGGCGATAATGTTATCGCCGGTCTTGATAATATGGCCCATCCAGAGAGTGGAATAAGAAAGTGGTGGAGAGGTAGAGATAAAGGGGCAGATTTACGTTTCCTGGCACATCCCTGCAAATCAGCAGGGATGCGCCAGGAAAGATGCCTGACGCAAGTTTACCCTTGCGCCACCACGGATGCGCCGCATTTACAATGCGGCGCATCATGGCGCATGGATGAACAGATGCGTGTTGCATCTGCCGGCGTAAGGTTGGCGCAGTGCTGAAGTTGTGTCGCGGGCGCGACGCAACTCCAGCACTGTTCCAACGGCATATCCACAACATGGCCCGTCACTCCTTACGCCTGCTTCAAGCAGACGCAGAGTTTTGACGCAACATGGGCGTAAAAGGGACTTGTAGATTTCACTGTGTCACTTTTACGTGGCATTCCGGTGATGGAACACCCACCCTGCGCCGAAACGCCCACATGAAACATGACGCAGGTTTCATGTGGCGCAGGGCTTTACAACATGACATTTCTCCCTAGATGCGTCACATTTTAAATAAGGTGCAACGTGGCGCATGGTTTAGGCTGCCGCTGCGTCACAAAAGTGATGCAACGGCAGTGTAAGAGTGTCGCAAGGGGCTTGTAAATCTGCCCCAAAATATGTGCTACGACCTAGCATTAGTGATTAGACACAAAGAGACATCAAGGGGAGGGGTGCAATGAACATGCAAGAATGGTACATGTAGGAACAGTCAGAGGAAGGGAGAAAGGACAAAGAGGGAGTGAGGAGAGAGTGTGGTAGAGAGGCAGGGTACTAGAAGTAGGACCAGACAGTTATAGAGAGAGAATAATAAAAAGGCAGCAGGAGAGAGTGTGAGAGAAAGATAGTGCACAGGTACTGGAAAAAAGTAGAAAGGTGGAAGAGAGAAGACAAAGAGACAGTGAAAAGAGAATGTTGTCGGTAGCATATCTGCTAGAATGGGCAAAGGTAGGAATATGCAACAGTGAATTTTTATTACCATCGGAACGCCTTTCAGTACTTTAAGGGTTAACTACCAGTGTGCTTTGCCTGGAGCCCAGCGTCTACTTCTTTTTTGTGTAGGTGAGCGACTGCTAGCGTGGTTTTTTTCAATGAGATAGTGAGAGTCAGATGCAAGGGTATGGGGAAAACATAGGGAGGGAATAGCCAGCCGCAGCCGGTAGTGGGAGTACCTGCCGGGCGGTGATGTGGGGAGGGGGAGGGGCAGGGTGGGGGGTAGTAATGTATGGATTACGGATCTTAACAGGTAAGTATACATATAAATAAATAAAATGAATTTCGTTGCGCGCACTGCATCGCATTCGGAGATGCAGTGCACGCAACAAAATGTGTTTTATTTATATGTTTACTTACCTGTTAAAGTCTGTAATCCATACATTACTACCCCCCACCCTGCCCCTCCCCCTCCCCACGTCCTGCCCGGCAGGTACTCCCACTACCGGCCCCGGCTTGGAATAGTGTTCTAAAGAGGAAGAGATAAGAGAGGTAAGAACAAATATGGATAGCGAATGAGTACAAAAAGACAGTGAATGGAGTAAACAATGGGAAAGCGTAGATTTGAGAGAGGACAAGTCAGTGAATCTCGGTTATAGTAGAGAAATAAGGGTAAAAGATAGTAAGTAATATGAGTCGGTGAGTCAGTAAGGTGGAGGAGAACCAGGGACCTGGGCAGTGGGAAATGGAGAAGGATGTGAAAGAGAGACCTGAAGTGAGAATGTTGTTACACATATTGGGGCAGATTTGCAGTGAAGTGGCTCAGTGCATTCCGCAAGCCATTTCTCTGTGCCGCACTGAGGGGCAGATTATCGAGGAACTGCGTTAAAATTATTGCCGCTTTACCAGCAGGAAACTGCCGCTAAAGCGGCGATAATGGGCTTGATAATATGCCCTTGACAATTCCAATAGAAGCCCATGTTCTGGTGTTAACATGGGCTTCTGTTGGAATTCTCTACGGCATATTATCAAGCCCATTATCGCCACTTTAGCGGCAGTTTTCTGCCGCTAAAGTGGCAATTATTTTAACGCCGTTCCTTGATAATATGCCCCTGAGTCAATTTCAAAGCACAGGGATGCAACATATTTACAACAATATGTTGCATGTCTGTGCTTCCCCCTGCGCAGTTGCACAAACGGCTGCCATGCGCATAGCGCAGGCACCCGTGCACCATGGTGCAAGGATGCCTGCGTCATGGGGAGATTGATTTGTGCAGCATGGGGCAACTTTCTGTACAAAAACAATCACTACAGGCATTTTATTCTTTCAATGCGTGCTGTAGAATGCAGCACATATTGAAAGAGGAAAAAACTAGGAGAAATTAAAACATTTCTCCTTGTTGCTCCTCGCTATGACACCCATAGGGTGGTGTAGCATTCAGACGCATTTCCACATTCACAATTCCTCGTAATTATGGAAATGTGTCTCGTTCCATGCGTGTTGCGTGGGAACACCCACAGAAACACCCATGGAACGCCCCTTTCACACAAAGTGCTGCGTGTGAAAGGGCCAAATTTACAAGGAGAGGAAAAGCCATGCAGGGTGGCTTTTCCTATCCTTGTAAATATGGAGCAGTAACATGCGCCACCATTACGTCACAAAAAGTGATGTACTGGTGGAACAGCGGGCTTGTAATTGTAAATCTGCCCTAAAGATTCTAGAGACAGGAAGATATGGGGTGACAAAGAGCGAGAGGGTTGATTGAGATTGCGAGGTATGGACAAATGTAGTGGGAAAATGTAGACCTATGTGACAGATCTCGAGGCTGGGGTTTGAACATTTGTGCTCCGAAACTCTGGAACTGTTACTCAGACAATCTTATCGCGGGATCCAACTACTTTCGCTTTCGAAAAGCATAGAAAGTGTCTCTTCAAGCAAGCTTTTAGCATTTAGTCTTGCCTCTCTATATTACCTACCAGGTAGCACCATCAAACCTTATGGTGTACGAGTGCTTTACAGGTAGTGATAAATTATGTCACAATAACATAACAATAACGTGAGGACTTAGGGACAGTAAGGTGAAACAGTGGGGGAATAGTAAACATAGCAGAAATGCATAAGATAGTGAGATGTGTCAAAGAAGTCAATGGAAAAAAATTACAACTTTGGTGTAAATGCTGGTGACTGGTGTACTGGGAGAAAGATGGTTGTAAAATATTATCACGAAAAATGCCTGTGTATAATTTTTACCATACCAGCGTAATTTATCGAATTTCGCTTGAAAATTTCCCACATTACGCTATTACACCACGTCATATAAGTATGTGTGATTTGAGATAAAAAAATTACCACAAAATGCGCTTACCGCAGATGTACCTAATTAATGGAACACACGCAGCTGTTGTCATGGTGCTTTAATTCAATGATCTTCGCACCAAAATTTGATGTGAGGACTTATTTCTCTCTAAAATAGACCATGAAATGACTGATTTGCCCTTCATGTAATTTGCAAATTACATGGATTTTTCACACCTTCAACAAAGGCAGCAAGGGGAAAGTGTGGTGGAGATGCAGGAATGTGAGAACCAGGAACACATATGTTTAGTGAGAGCGGGCAGTGATACAGTAAGGTGTGATGGAGTTACAAAAACAGCAGCAGTGAGATATGATTGGTGTGAGGAAGAGGGCAAAGAAACAGTCATGGGATGTGTGGTGGAGAGACAGACCCTTGAAATTGGGTGAGATTTCTGTAAGAGACAGCACAACAAGGCAGCAAGGAAAGAGTGTTTTGGAGAGACACCCAAGAAAAGGGAGCTAAACAGATGGATGCCTGACAGAGAGTGAACAATTGAAAGAGTGGTGAAGAGAGAGAAATGTGTGAGAGATATCAAAAGTAAGGGGATAGGAGATTTGAAGGCAGTCTGTCTTTAGCTTTGAGAAAGGGGTCACCGTATAAGGTCCTTGAAAAACCAATGAGATTAATCGCTTTTCATTGATGGCTATATACGATAAGAAGGGGTAACCATACGGACGACCAATCTCAACTAACAGTAACTGCCACTGTTGCTTAACTGACGACTGGAACTTTCTACAGTACTGTTCAGAAACGTTCAGATTTGTTCAAGTCACATTTACATCACCACCCAGGGCTTGCATCAAAGAACCTTTGCTTTCCCTCGCAAACTCACCTAAGGGGCTTTCTCTGCATTATTGTTTGTCCTGATGATGGTCTTTATGACTTCTGCAACATAGACCGAAACGTCGACCCTTCACATCGTCTCCTAAGGACATTTGTGTTCTCAAGAGCTTCTTTTTGCCAGCAGTTGGCTTCAGTTGCTCTTCCCTCAATGATTGGAGATTGTGTTTGTTATAAATTGATTTGTTGATTTTTCCATATATCTGTTCATGACATTTCTGTGGGTGATCAAATCACTTGTCTGTTCCCCTTCAATTGATTTTTGAAATATAAAATAATCTATATTTTCATATATACTAGGATTTCCGTGCGTTCTTTTCCCTTTGTTCAATTGAATGTCAAATCTTTATAGATGTCTTGCTTTCATTAATGGCGGCCTTATGGTTTCATTCTTAATATTTTGTCCCACATTTCCAGGGGAGTGCTGAAGAATGTGGCTTTATCAGTCAAATTTGAGCTTTAATAAAAATCAAAAGTATATTGTTGCAGCTGATGTTAGGCCTTGTCTACGCCCTGCATTTCCCATAATGCCTTTGCTTCAGGAGACCTTAACCCGTCCGACGTCACAGTGGGCGTGTGCGGAGGACTGCCGCGTTCAAGGTGTTAAATCTAAGTCAATTAAAAATAAAAAACAATCTGTCTTTCTTCTCCCACCCATTGGCTCCTTTCTGAGACACATAAGGAACTTTGGATGAGGAAAATCAATTTCTCTCCCTTCATGGTTTACTGGTATACTCCGACAAGAGGCTTCTTACCAGAAGTGTAGCGTGTGCCGTCTCCGGGCATGATGTATGGAGTGACACAGAATGGTGCTAGAATGATTGAATCCTCATCAAGATGTGACTGAGACACGAAATGGGTCAGATAGGAGGCTGCCAAAGGCCCGCTCCCTGTCTCTGACTTGCTTATTAATGGCCATCAATGGACTTATGTGTCTTGCCCTCAGTCTATAACTCTGGGACTTCAGGCTAATGAGAAGTCTCCATGAGAATGTTTTCACCTTAATTAGGAATGCAAAGGCTTCCCTTCTTGCTTCTAAAGCCTTATCCTGGCCTTATCCTCTGACAAACAAGACCACAGGCTTTGCAGAGGCCCAGAAACACTATGGGGTCCTACCCCTTTCGGCTCTTTTGTGGCCATTTTGTGTGCCAAGGTGACTGTAACATGAACCTGCTTTTTCTCCCACAATACTGTTATACATGTTGACTTATGCACCTGGGGCCGTATTACACAGAGTGCCATTGGGGCCCAACAGGCGTTTGTGCCCACTTTGTGCACCCCGGGGCACTTTGGTATTACAGAAAGGGCAGCAGATGCTTGTGCGACCCCTTTATTTGTAATTTAACAATATTTGTAAAGCGCATCAATCATCCCGGGGGACATCACAGCGCTAGGACGGAATAGAGTGTATTGAGATTGGTCATTGAAGGGGTTAGTCTCTAGGGAACAGATGAGTTCTCAATGTTTTCCTGAACAGTAGGTAGTCGTCTGTTAGGCGAAGATCAACAGGTAGGTTGTTCCAAAGGACCGCAGCTGATTTTGAAAAGGACTGGTCACCCATTCTGACCTTGGAAGTGTGTTTGACAGAAGCAATAGCTAGCTGGCATGATTTTAGATTATGTGAAGGGATGTGAAATTGTAATTTATCGTGCAGGATATGTGGCCCCTTTTTATGGAGGGTTTTATGCGCAAAGCAGAGGAGCTTGAAACTGGCTCTCTGGAAGCCAGTGTAGTTCCTCCAGGCAGAGGGAGGCTGAACTATATATTTTTTTATTACAAATCAGTTTAGCGGCAGCATTACGAACGACTTCTAGTCTGGCGAAGAGATAGTCAGCCATGCCTACATAAAGGGCGTTGCCATAATCAAGTCTGCTCATGAGCAGAGCCTGGGTGACCATTTGTCTGCATTTTTGTGAGATAAAATGAAGGAGTCGCCTTCTGTTATACTGCGCTGGCGCACATAAAGCTCCAGCGCTATCTTCAAGGGGCATACTGTCATTTGCATGGGGGGCACGTCCGATGTAAATGAGGGAATCTCTTTGCCTCTGCGCCATGCCGTATTAGAGATGCTGGTGCAGATGCAAAGAAGCTCTCAGGAGGCATAGAGAGTGTGCCACCTAAAAGGTGGTGCACTGTCAGCGCGCCCATAAGAGCAGCCCTCTGGAGGGGGAAACGGGGGTCTTATTAACCCCCCAAATATCCCCTTGCAGGCGGGTGCAGTCAGTGACTGCAAGGGGATCTCTAATCCCCCTTCAAAGAGCAGGCGGGTTGCCGCCTCCACTTAAAAACACAGAGCGGCTTCAAAGCAGCCACTCCATTTTTCACATGAATGTGCTGCCCCAGGGCAGCATGAGTTCACGGCTGGCCTGGGGGCAGTGCTTTCCTTATAATGCGCACATTTTCCTTCTTTGCCGTTGGCGCATCTTTTAAAAGGTGCGCCCAGCTCAATGAAGGAAAATGCGCCGCATGCATAATGTGGCCTCAGTGCTCAGAATACCAAATAACAAAATATTTATTGCACTGAGTATTCCTTACTGAATACATCTTCTCCTTGAAGTAACTACTCATAGAGATTATTTCCAGTTTTTACATTAATGCGGTGGGAGACCCCTGTGAACTGCCCTTACCCACTTCCCAAACTCTACCCCTCTCACTTTATTCTTTAGGTTTTTTCTGAAGAACTATTTTTGGCAGACCAGAGGAACTCACTTGAATGTGTTGCATCATAATAGCAGTGCATACGTGACCTGTGTCACAATCAACACAGTTTATTTCTTCACTATCCATCAGTCTTCACACGCTGTGTAAGAGCGACGGAATGATATAAGCACTTCTGTAAGACATTTGTTCTGCTCAACGAAGAAAGTGACTCCTTGTAATGTATGGCTGATTGCACTCATGGGCCAAGTAACTCATGACGTTGTCTTCATGTCGCTGTTAGGCTGTTGCAGATGAGGCTGACATGACCTGAGCATTCTTCTTGGGGGAACATTTCTTGATGTAAATTGATACTTGTATAGCGCACTACTCACCCGCAAGGGTCACTCTCAAGGCGCTTGTACGAATACCGCTGTGGAACCCGTCCTGGCTTTCCCTGTGAGGCGTCCACTCCTGGGCACCCCCAGGGTGAAGGCCAGGCATCCTTAGCGCTGTGGGGGCCGTTGTATAGATTAAGCAAGCTATTGCCCAGAGTTGCAGAGTGGGACTCCATGATTGGGATAGGCACCGAGGCGAGAATTATCAGGTCCGTGGAATTTTGAGCCCAAGACCCTGCCAAAGCGGGGAATTGAACCCTGGTCCTGGGCTAGACCTCTGCAAACCTTCAGGAATGTGCTTCATTCTATACCTATGTCCCCCGTCCTGGTGAAGGTATATCTTCCCACTGATTAGAATGTGCCACTAGCAAGGGTGTGTTTGATCCTTGCTTTCTTTATTGTCATATTTGAGGCAGTTGAATTTAGCCTGCAGTGTCTTTAATATTCCTTTTGCCTAATTTCTTATCAAATGTTGGGGAGGTGTGATTGGTCTTTCAGTGGGTGAATGCCCCCTGTCCTTTGAGATGTGTGCTCATTCCCACAATTGGCGGACGTTGTAGCCCACCCATTCAGTTATTGTTACTCCCACATTTGTTGAATGTTCCATTTGAGGAATTGAGTTTTCATCATGGATTTGGTGAATGCTTCCTCTACTCTGTGAAGCTATCTCTTGCTTCATTTGTGGGGTGCCCCATACCTCTTGCAGATGTTTTTGATCCTGCACATATTGAATATAACCCTGCGCGAAGTACTAGCTACGCTCGCGTAGTTTGCGAAGTTTGCGCTACTTTGCACTACAGTGCAAACATGTGTAGCATAGTGTATCGGTTATTTGTTACTTGCGCTGGGTCCTCAACGTCAAGTTGGCGACCGCGAGCGAGCAAAATCACATCCCGGTGATATTTTTTCCTCGTTCGCGATCAGCAACATCAAGTTGCCGATCGCGAGCGTGGAAAATAAACCTCTTGGCAAGATTCTCAACGCGGGGAGGTCAGGTTCTCATTGCGAATGGTCGGGTATGCTCATGACCGCTTACAATGAGAAACTACCAATCCGCATTGAGAAAGCTGCAGCTCGAATAGAAATCTACTCGAGCGGCAGAAAACGACCGCTTGCACTGTGTAAGATGCGGTTTGCACTGATTGCACAGTGCGGACAAGCATCCGGCACTGTGCTTTCAGTGCGAACAGCATTTTGCGCAGTGCACTACGCAGTTCGTGTAGCTACACGTAGCTACACGATTTGCGTAGTGCACTTCGCATAGCTGCGCTTAACACTACTACGCAAACTATGCCTAGGGTCAATTGAATGTCCAAATTGAGGACATAGATTTTGAGCATATGCACATAAACTTCTGTACACAAAATGTTTATATTCTGGACAGAATATCTTATTTCATTTGAATTTTTTAACGTTAACTATTATCAGACGAGAGGTTGTTTAGCCTTTGAGGTCCTTATGCCCTCTTAAATTTGACTCATTACTCAAGAATCAATGGAATGATTGAAGCAGGGGTGAAGTTACGCCTGTATATTTCACGCTTGAGTTATCCATGCAATTTACACGTTCTTTCGAAGTTGCCCAAAATGTTATTTGGTAGACCTCTGTAAATTACATTACAGTATAAAACCTCAAGAGGATCACTTCTTGGACTTGGCAGGATTCTATAAAAGGTGCTTAACGGGTTATTCAAAGTTTGGCAGATGTGAGGAAGTCCAACCAAACAATGGAGTATAGTGTTCCCATAGCAGCAAGTCTCCAGTCTTGGAAACCTTTATCCACACCGACCCTTCAACATCCAGGTTTGATGAAGCGTAAGGCATTCTATGATTTGCTGACAATTACTAGATCCATTATGTACTTTGAAGTGATTCCAGGCTTTATTAGCGTACATTGTATTCGACTATATTGTATAATTTTTTATAATGCTCCATAACCTTGATTAAGCCGCAGAGTGCTCAGATTTGCCGCGGGTTTCTGGCATGCATTCCTGTTGAAGATTTAGATAGAATATATTTGTTCCACCCCATCTTGGGAGGCAAGTTCCATTCTGGATTTAATGAGAGCCACATGTGTCTTTGATCCTGCATATTTTGAAGAATCTATTATGTAAAGTGTATTTTGTTGCTGCATGTGGTGACTTTCCATTCCATTTCACCTTGAGCTCTTATTTGCTCAGAGCCCCATCCTAATGAGGACGATCTGTTTCAGTAGATATGTTTGATGCCACTTTTTTTGAATGTCTAACTTCAGGATGTGTATTTGATCCGGCATTTGGTGTTGGCTCAGGGTGGCCCATGCAGGTAAGAGCAGTGGGGCAGTGGCGCAGGGTGGAGGGGGGCGGGGGACTGGACAGATAACAAGGGAAAATTTAATAAATTATCAATTTTGCCTTATCGTCGTCTCTCGAGTCCCCCCACCCTGCCTCACCGCTCTTACCCGCACCGGCCGCTCCTGTGTTTGCTGCATCTCATGTGGGAAGTGCTTTGTGGATGCCCCATCCTATTAGCTGAGGTGTGCTTTATCCTGCGTTTGGTGAATTTTCTACCTGAGGAGGTATGTTTCATCCATCAATTTTGCAGAAGTGTGTTTGATGAATTCTCCATTTATGGATGTAGCTATGAACATGCATTTAGTGAGTGTCCGTTCCCATTTGAGACAATCTGCTTTATCCTGCACCTGCTGAGTATCCACACTCAATTTGTTGCTGTGAGTGTATATGTTGTGTTGAAAGCGATACCTAAAAAATAGGATTTTATCCCATATTCTGGGAATGCCCCATTTTATTTGAGGTGGTGTGTCTGTCTGGTGTGTGCCTCATTTGAGGTGGTGTGTCTGTCTGGTGTGTGCCTCATTTGAGGGGGTGTGTTTCATCCTCGATTTGGGGAATATTCCATCCCATTTAGCGGTGTGTTTTTTTTTATTTTGCATGTGATTGTCCTTTCACAAGGAATTGACGGACTGGGCTTAAATACCCCAAAGAAGGATTCATTTGTTCCAGTGCGTCAGGAGGAAGGTCTCACATTTGAGTGTTAATTTTCTGGATTTAAATTTTCAAATGTTTTATCACAATTCTGTGGACCTCAGAAGTTTTGGAACTTCCAACAGCAACTGATGGTGTATGGTGACAAGAAGCAGATATGCTGTAACAAGGATATTGCAGGGCAGAAGTCAAAGTGCATTAAAAATATGGGAACTGTGTTGAAATGTTACTCCCTTTCTTCCGTATTTGCTATTTTATTGTATGAATTGAGTTTTGTATTTTTCTTGTCATTTGCAAAGATAAGATTCAGGTGTTGCTCTCATTGACATTATCTCTCATGTTATTCCCCCCCCTCATTCCTTACCTTCTCCTTCTTTCGTCTTTGTCTTCCTTTTTTACGCATGGACTATGATATGTTCTATAATGGAATAACTTATTTTTTCATTGTAACTTCTTTTATGTAATTCCTTTTTATATTTGTGAATTATATTTTGTTTTCAATAAACCTTAAACTAAAAAAAAATAAAAAAAATAAAATATGTGATCATGAGTGCAATGAGGTAGGGGTTCAGAGATATGGGGATGTACATATTCTGTAACTATTTTGTTGGCCTTTCCCCTTCAGGTGACTTCATATAAAATAACATGTACCTTAAATGAAAAAAATAATGCACGTTAAAGTAATTAGTGGGAAAAGCACTAGTTGTAAAATCTCAGTTGATTAATGTGATCATTGCAAATGTCCATATGTGAAACTAGAGAGCCACAGAATTGAGGGGCATATTATCAAGGGGGTTTATCTCCGCTTTTTTGGCTTTAAAAGCCAAGAAAGCGGAGATAAAATGATCTCCCTATTATCTAGCTGTCGCTAACACCAGTTAGCGACAGCTAGTAGCAGATAGCGACCATCTTGGGCCCCACTTTGCATGTCAGTGATATTTATCACTAATGACATACAAAGTGGGCGTGCCAAGATGTTAGCGACTGGAAACAGTCGCTAACATCGCTATCTCCTATTACCAACTTTTGGAGATATTCGCGCTAAGCGCGAATATCTCCAAAAGCTAACACCTGCCCTGAGCAGTTCTTAGCCATGTTATCCAATGGGAGGTGGATAACATGGCTAAGAGCATTAGCTCGGCAATGCATGAATATCGCTGACTTTTCAGCGATATTCATGCATTGCAGCCGTTTTTTATCGCATTTGCGATAAACCTTGGTAATACCAAGGTTTATTTGCGATAAAAATTGCCGCAGCTCTGCTGTAAGTTTTTGTCTCAATCCTGGCTGATGCAACACGGAATAATGACTTGTGGATTTTTTGTGCTATGAGGTCTCAGTCTCCAACAGAAAACAATATTAATATGGAAGTCATTATTTTAAAGTTGTTCTTCATACAGTATAAGAAAGGTGGTCAAAAATGTGCTAGAAAATTAGCTTTAAGACAAAAGGTTGATTAAAAAAATATAGATTTCAGTAATACCAATCAGACTGTTCCAAGTGCAAACATTTTTTACGAGTGTCTATTAAAAGCACGCACTCCACAGCTCAGTTTGTAGCATCCTTACAGCACCTCTCCAAAAGAATAAATCTTTGCCATCAGAAGCTTCAAGTGACTGCCATCAATTAAAGCCAATATCAGCTTCCAAGCCATCTTTAAGTGTACAAATTAACCAATTACGCACATTTACATCTCTTTCAGGCAGTAAGCACCCTTGCAAAAAGGCGTATTTCTTGTTTAGCTGTCTTTCCCTCCCTTCACAACACAGTAGACTCCCTCCCAACTGTCGAAATTACCCATCCTGGGATGCTGTTTTTTTTAACAAAAATTAGGGAAATGTTTTTGTTAAATTGTAAAAGTATGTGTACCATGCTCCCCAGATCCCACCCACTTCAACCTCTGTTTTGCCCTTGACAGTTACACTCTACAATATAATGCACTAGTTCCATATTATAATTCACTTTAGGCAAATCTTGAACTGCTTGGAAATCATCACCTCTGCTAAGCGCTGTAGCATGCTTACAGAGTTGGTGCACTAGTGCAGAATTAGTCCACTGGTGCAGAGTTGGACCTCTGGTGAAAATGTGGTGCACTAGTGTAAAGTTGGTGCACTAGTGCAGAGCTGGAACACTACTGAATTATTACTGATTTTTTGTGGAGCTTCAGAAATAATGCAGAATTGGTACAGCAGGGCAGAGTCGGTGCACTAGTGCAGAGTTGGCGCACTGGTGCACAGTTGGTGCACTAGTGCAGAGCTGGAACACTACTGCATACTTGGTGCACAGTTGTAGATCTTCAGAACTAATGCAGAATTGGTACAGCAGGGCAGAGTTGGTGCACTAGTGCAGAGTTTTCACACTGGTGCACAATTGGTGCCCTGGTGCCACACTGGAACACTACTGCATGGTCGGTGCACAGTTGTAGAGCTTTAGGACTAATGCATAATTGGTACAGCAGGGCAGAGTTGGTGCACTAGTGCAGAGTTGGCGCACTGGTGCACAGTTGGTAGACTGGTGCCGCGCTGCTGCACTACTGCATGCTTAGTACACTGATGCAGAGTTGGTGCAATCGTGCAGAGTTGGCGTACTAGTTCAGTAGTGGTGCATTGGTGCAAAGTTGGTGCACTAGTGTAGAGCTGGGACCCTGTTTCATTGCATGAGACCACCACCGCCGACCATCAAGAGTGCGTTGTTACCTAATAGTGCTCATTGTAGCTCAACTCTTTGAGGCTGTAGTCTGTGGTCACAATGCCTTTCATTTTGCTTGAGTGGATTTGGCTGTCAGCTGTCATCTCTTAATAGAGCTTCCTGAGGGGGAGCTGCCTCCCTTGCCCCTCCCCTCAGGGGTCGTAGCTGGCACTGGGCTTTTCCACTGTGGCCGCCAGGGTGAGGGATGGTTTTGGGCCACCAGGGCTGTTTTTGTTACCGGGGTTGGCAAAATCGGGCAAAAGCGGCCATAGCGAACAGCTCGGCTGCACCCCCCATACCCCTCCCCCCCGGGGCCGCTTTTGGTTCCCAGTCCGGCCCTGCCTCCCCTTCCTAGGGTACTGACAGTCTTGGGGTTGCCTTTTCTGTATCTGCTCCTCATTCCTCAGTACTCTTATCCTTGTGAACTTCCCGCCCTTACCTGGAACTTGCTGCTATGTCCATGAATATTTATAGCGCGAGACATGCTGGGGAGCAGGGGGGCACTCTATGTTGTCATGGTATTGGGAGACAAATACAGAGTGTACGTGGCTCGTGTAGAATCACACGACTTTCAGTCAAGTCCCTGCGCAGGGATTTGTGCCCTGATCCTCGGAGTCCAAAGACGTCAGCGTGGCCACTAAACTGTACCTCCTCGAGAAGCTTTACTGACGAAGGCTCATTTTCTCTCTCTCTCTCTCTCCCTCTCTCTCTCTCTCTCTCTCTCTCTCTCTCTCTCTCTCTCTCTCTCTCTCTCGCTCCACCTTTTGTGTAATTAAGAGTAATTTGGGGCAAAAATCCTACTGCAGGAGTACAGGAGCAACAAATGAAGGGGCATACTTTAAAGCCCCTATCGCCACCACAGCTTCGACTTAATGTGGCTTAACGCTGCCTTGTAAATAAGGCACCCTTTCACTGTATACTTAGCGTGAAAGGGGCGGGCAATGGGTCTTGCAGTAGGTGTTCTACCGTAACACCCATTCATTTTGACACTGCCCCCTATTTACAAGGCAGGTATAAATAGGAGGCAGCACCAAAATTAAGACCAGGGAAAACCAGGTCATAAAAAGGCGAAATGAGGAGAAATGCTTTATTTCTCCTCGTTTTTGCTGTTTCCATGTGTGCTGCGTTGTGCGGCACACATACAAACAGCACATTGCAATTGATTGTTTATGTGCACATAAACAATCAAAAAAAAGAAATTATGTTTTTCAACTTCAATGTGTGCCGTATTAAGCAGCACACATGAAAGTTACAAATCGTCTTTTAAAGATTATTTATGTGCAGGGAGGTAGACCTTCCTGAACATATACAGTCTTCCCCTCAACGCAGACACACTTGCATTATGGTGCAAGGGTGAGGGTGCCCGCATTGGCGCCATGCTGCTAGTTTAGTGCCAGCCCAGGGGGGAAGCGGAAGGCTGTGCCATATTTTTGTAAATATAGTGCAGCCCTGCGTTTCTGAAGTGGCGGAGTGCGGCGTTAAGACAGGAAGGCTAACACCACACTCCGTCACTTCATTGTAAATATGCCCCTAAGAGCGCAAGTGGCTGTTGCTGTTCATGAACTGTAGCACTTTCTTCTATTTTCTTAGTGCAAAATAAATCCACAAACCCTATTTTGAATGCAAGGGTGCATTTTGCACTGAGAAAAAAGCGCTAAATGCTGTATTATGTTCTCATGTAATTACACATAATTATGATTCATTTTGCAGTTATTATGAGTAATTATTCTAGAGAGGATTACGCCAGTTACGCCCACCCCTAGTTGACAGGTGCGGGTCGGATCTATCAAAGACTAATGTAAAGCCACAGTTCATTCCTTGTTCAAAGCTCTGCTTGTTGGTGTGTGTACTCTTGATTGATGGATGCAAGTTCCAGAGGGGCAGTTACAAATATTTTCTGATGACTCCTGTTTCTGGCATCTGTTCTGAGAACATTCAAGTTGAGCTGGTGTATTCTGTGGAAATGTGTAAATTGTTTTCAGCTGGTATTTTAATATAAAGTGAATTTGTTTTTCTGCCACAAGCATGTGGACCAAAAGCAAGAATCCAACCCATTTCTATTAAGCTCCTAGCAGCAAACATTTTGCCTGTCCCCAGGACAGACATTGCCCGACCAGAAAGAAGGGCTTTCTCCAGGTGCAAGAGTCACTTTCGGACAGATGTGCAAGGCCCAGACCTTAGTTGCACCTTCTGTTGGGATTCTTCTCTCACCATATCTGAGGGAATTTTTGAGTGCCCACCTGCCCTTGTATGTGAGCGTTTACATTTAGTGTGATTTGGCTGCCTTGTTTTTCGTGGCATTCTTACCTATGTGTCTCTTTATTGGACTTGTCCTTGAGTTTGCTTTGTACAATGAATGTGGAGTGTTTGATCTCAGGTAGTTTTGTCGCTATGGATATTTTACTTACTCTGAGAATATCCTTACCGTGAGGAGTTCTTGGCTGTGGTTTGACTTTTTTTTCTGCTCTACGTGGTTGACAGCTGAATGTATTTACTTTTAGGGATATGTTTCTAAATCTTCGTGTGAGTATCTAACATGATGGATCTTTCAGAATATTGAACTGGGGGTGTTTTGCAGGCCCATCTCTTTTCTGAAAGGCACTTGTTGGCTTTAACTGGTGCTATCTCTACTATGAGGTCATTGATCTCACTGTGTGAGACTGAAAACCTATACACTGAAGGGCATATTACCAACAACTAGCGATAATTATCGCTATGTTGGCTTAGTGGCAATATTTTTATCGCCGAGCTGCGGCGATTTTTATCGCTTAGGAACCTTGCTATTATCAAGGTTTATCTCCTAAGCGATAAAAATCGGCCGAAATGCATGAATATCGCTGAAAAGGCCGCGATATTCATGCATTACCGAGCTAATGCTCTTATCCATGTTATCCACCTACCATTGGATAACATGGCTAAGAACTGCTCAGGGGCAGGTGTTAGCTTTTGGAGATATTTGCGCCTATCGCGAATATCTTCAAAAGTTGGTAATAGGAGATAGCGATGTTAGCGACTGTTTCCAGGCACTAACATCTTGGCACGCCCACTTTGCATGTCATTAGTGATAAATATCACTGACATGCAAAGCGGGGCCCAAGAAGGTCGCTATCTCCTACTAGCTGTCGCTAAATGGTGTTAGCAACAGCTAGGTAATAGGGAGATAATTTTATCTCCGCTTTCTTGGCTTTTAAAGCCAAAAAAGCAGAGATAAACCCCCTTGATAATATGCCCCTGAGTGCGTTGCAGCAACACCGCTATTTTTCCAGTTGGTCCTGTTTGAGTCATCTTGTCCTTCTCATGTCACCCTGCACGCTTTGATCAATAGAGACCCGGCAGTGTGGTGATTCTGGTTGCATGCCACACAACCCTCAGTTTTGAAGTTGAGGAGGGAAAGCAGTCGGGTTTCCACAGTCTAAACAATGAGTATTCCGACTTCGCAAGCCCTACCACGCATGCCTTTACCAGGCATATGCGTGGTTAAGGCAATGCGTGGTCCAGTTGTAGGCTGCTGCGGACGGAAGCAGAAAGACCTCGCAGGAAGTTGTGAGGTAAGTGGAGCTGGGTGTAGTTCTGGGCTGGGCGGTGGGTTGGGGGTTGTTTTGTGGTAGTTTAGTAGGCTGGGGGTTGGGGTATTTTTATGGGCTGGGGGTGAGGGGTAGTTTTGTGGGCTGGGAGTGAGTTGCGGTTATTTTGTGGGCTGGGGATGGTTTGGGGTTGTTTTGTGGGCTGGGGTTGGGCTTGAGGGTCGGGTAAATTTGTGGGCTGGGGTGGGTCAGGGTTTTTTTGTGAGCTGTGAGTGGTTTGGGGTTGTTTTGTGGGCTGGGGTTAGCTTGGAGTTGTTTTGTGCGCTGGGGAGGGTCGGGCTAGTTTTCAGGGCTCGGAGATGGAGGTAGGTATTAGGGCTGAGTGCGGGTTCAGGACTAGTTTTCAGGGGGAGGGTCGTTTTCATGTCTGGGAGGCGGGGGAAGTTTTCAGGGCTGGGGATTTGGAGGTAATTTTCAGGGATGGGGGTGGGTTTGGTTCTAGGTTTTAGGGCTGAGGTAGTTCTCAGGGCTAGAGTGTCAGGGGTAGTTTTTAGGGCTGGGGGGTTGGGGTAGTTTTAGGGTATGGGAGTCAGGGATAGTTTTCAGGTCTGGGAGGGGGTTGGGGTAGTTTTAAGGGCTGGGTTGAGGTAGTTTTAAGGGTGTGGGAGGATTTGGACCTCAGGGTGCTGGAGTTTGTAGCCAAGGGCAGGGGTGGGGCACAACCTTAGCGACGGATACCCCTTTACCATTCAAGCCTTTTTCACAAAATCATGTGATAAAGGTATGTGTGGTAAAGGAATACGTGGTTAGGATGCATTTGTTGTTTAGGTTGCGTGGTAGAGGCATGTGTGGTTTATCCACTTGTGGTTCTATCATACAAACGTTGAGGAGTACCTCTTTCTCGCACTACTATTGCAATACATGAGGAGACCCAGGAACTGGTGACAGACCACCTTTGCCTTAGGGTACATTGTTGACAACTGTACCAGAGGGTGCTGCCTCCCTTTCACCTCATCTAAACACAGACCCGTAATCAGAAGCTGGATCCTGCCCACCCTTAAAGGACACAGAAGCATGAGTGCCTGAAGCCAAGGATGAGATGAGCCCAGTGGTTATATTGTCAAATAAATATGTGCCAGGGCTCTCGTCAGGAGGCAGCTTGTTCCAGCCCCTTCCTGCTGTTAGTGCTGCCTAAATAAAAACCAATAACTAACCATGAAAGTGGGGAGTGGATGTGGAGTAATGGCCGAAGCTGCCAACTTTGGAGCCCCGTTGCTAGGTCCGAGTCTCCATGTCAGCTCGCCATCCTGTGATTCTGGGCAGATCACTTAATCTCCCTGTATATGAATGTGTCCTTAACTGGTGCTCATGAAAGGGCCAGCGTTTATGATTAAGTGCCGGTGCTGAGCACTGGAAACCACTGGCTCAAATTAAGCACTGGTTGGATCTCTCTTTCTAGAGGATCACCTCCTCAAACTGCTACCTGAGGTATACTCCTAAAGTCATCTAGGGGTGTTGATTCTGGCTCACACGTGCATTAATTAGATACTAGAACCTCACAATGGCTTATAGTCTGCCATTTGGTCTGATAAAATAGGATCACGGTCCTTAAATGGTGTTCACCATGCTTTGTTTCCTGCAGTCTCTCTGCATTGATTTGCACACTACTGTAGTGCTTGCAATCCAGCTGTGCTCCCCCATTCTCCCATCTGCATAATGATTGAAGACGATAACAACAAACTGAAGCCCTTGTGTACCGACCCTTCTGTCATAGAGTCTGCAGGACTTTCTTGGCTAGCCAGCACACTTGTCTTGTGCCTCCCAGATCCAATAACTCCCCTGATCCCAGAAATGTGCCCCCTAAATAACTGCACACCAGCTGTGTCTCCCTATACATGGTCCGTTCCACAGCTTTCCCATGGCAGCTTGGACAGCTTCTTTTTACCAAAAACGTTCTCAGAGATAACAAATATCAACCACAGTAGAAATGATGGGGATAAATAACATAGTACCTTCAAGAGATAATCCTGAGTGGAGATGAATCCTTATCATTACTGTACGTCTTTGCTGTATGTGATTCAACCATCTTATAACCTTGACCTATCGGTTGTATGATGTTACAACGCGATCTCTTAGATCCCGGTACATCACAACGCTGGTTTTACAACGCAAGTTGTTACCACGACTTGCGCTGTAGGGTGCTGGATTTAGGAATAGTTAGATTTACTATTCTAATACCAGCCTACGTACAGTAGGGAGGGTGTTGGAATAGTAAATCTACTATTCCTTAGTCTAGAGCGCCCTCCAGCGCAAGTTGTGGTAACGACTTGCATTGTAAAAGACGCGTCGTAATGGCAGCGGTGTTTTGACCGCGTTGTCATGGATGTTTCCCGACCTAACTACTCACCTAAGCTAACCAGGATAGATCCTCAAGTTTCCCTGAAGGTCAAGTACCCAGTATTCTGGCCAGTAGGAAATATTGGCAAATTTGCCTTTGATACTGACCGATGGCCAGTGCTTTTTTAACAATTTTAGAAAAGGCCTAACATACAGGCTTCGAATTCAGATATCAGGGATACCCCATATGTTGCAGAGGCCTTTCATGATTTGGTCAATAAACATAATTCTCAGGTGACAGTAATCTTAGGTGCTAAGGTCCCAGAGAGAAAACTACCTATCAGGATACACCGATCTCACCTGTTTAGACCTCCTGCAAAGCTATTGTTCATGTCAGAGGGATTTTATGGACAGAGGCATCTGATAGCAAAGCTACACCCTCATTACCCAAATCTTGCATGTTCAGGCCACTCACTGAATTGTATTGCTGTATGTTACAGAGATCTTTGAAGCTCAGCCTCTTACAGCAAAGATGTTCCTTCTAAAACACAACGTTTTACAGGCTCACACCCAAGAAAGCCAAGATATTTTTCAGGTTAGAGAGATTTGGCAAACTGAGACATCTGACAGCAAAACTTTCCCTCAAAACTTTCCCCCAAACTACACAAAGCTTAGAGACTAATTATTTTGACGCAGGGTTGTCTCAGGTTAGAGAGGATTTTACAGACTCTTACTTAAGCATGCAAAGATGTTTCATAGGTTTCTGCCCATGTAGGTAAGAGCGGTGGGCGGTGGAGCAGGGTGGGAGGGGGGCATTTGACATGCAGCGACGAGGGAAAATGCCTTATTTATTTAATTTTTCTTTGTGATCGTCTATCGAATCCCCCCCCCCCAACTCGGCCTCACCGCTCTAACCTGCACGGGCTTCTGCTGCCAAAAAAACCACACCACAATGTAAACGGTATTCAGTGTCCAACATGTTTTAATCAGGTCATACAATGGGCCTCATTTATGAGGCTGTGCGTCACTTTTACGCCGCTAGTGCGTCACTTTTTGTGACGCACCAGTGGCGTAAAAAATGCGCCTTGTTGCGTCATATTTACAAAGTGACGCATCTAGGTAGATGCGTCACTTTGTAAACCCCTGTGCCACATTATACCTGCGCCAGGCATAATGTATGCAAGGGGGGCATTTTGACGCAAGAAAGGGTCATGGAAGTGACGCAGTGAAATTTATAAGATTTCACTGCGCCTCTTCAAGGACACAAATGCGTCAATTTCTTATGCCTGCCTCACAGCAGGCGTAAGACTGACACAAGCCCTTTCACATGGGGCTTGCCCCATGTGAAAGGACACATTGCTGGAGTTGCGTCACTTTTGTGACACACTCCAGCCATGCGTCACTTTTGCGCAATACAGATACATCAGAAATACTGACGTATCTGTAACTCCTTGCGCCATGATGCGTCATACTGTAAATATGACGCATCATTGGTGTCGCAAGGAGGGCGCAGTGAAAAGTGACGCATCACTGTTTTCACGCAGCAATGCGTCACTTTTCATAAATGAGGCTAAATGTGTGAATATCTGGAATCAAGCAGTAGGGTCAACTAGAAAATTGAGCCGGCAATTTTAAGAAGGAGGTGCACTCAAGTGAAATCGAACCAGTTAAATGTTGTCTTGGTGTGTTGTTGTGTTCTCTGAATTTGTACCACACACATTCCTGCGCTGGTGGGGCCTGTAGCACTTCGGGCAGTCCAGAGCCTTTCCATATATTCCCAAGTTCACCATTGCGGACCAGCTTGTGACGCTGGTGACAGGTGTTGTGTTCTCGGTTTGGTAGAGTTATCTTATTTACTGAGTTGTGGGTGCATGACGTTGCTGTTTAAAAGTTAAGATGAGTGCAACTAATTTCTTGGACATTTTGATTACACGCTCTTTATTATTGCTTTTACTGGTACATGATGTTTTATTAGAATGCTAGGCGGAACTTGACGAGGGATCTGACATCTTGTCAGTATTCTTGGTCAACAAGGTCACTGCCTGGCGACAATCTTAGCTGAGAAGAGCTAAAATGTCAGTTCATTTACCGAATGACCTTCATTTTTGATCTTGTAGCATATTAATTTGTGCTTTTCTGTAACTCTTTGTGTTTTTTTTAATGTTTTCTTTTGTGTCCTTCATGTAAGTGTATCACCGGGGCGGTGACGAGCCAAGGATTTGGATTTGTTTTCTCTATGGCGGGAGTATACTTTACCGTGGGTGTCAGTGTGTCTGTTGTGGCTGTTCGCTGGTTTATTTTTATGATTTTCTGGGGCATATTTACAAGCCCTTATCGCCACCACAACGTCACTTTTCATGACTTTGTGGTGGTGATAGGGGAATAACCTTATTTACAAGGCAGTGTTAAGCCTTGTAAATAAGTTCCCCTTTCACGCTATACTTAGCGTGAAAGGGAATGGCATTGGGTGTTGCGCTGGGCATTCCACCGCAACACCCATTGACTTTGACGCTGCCTCCTATTTACAAGGGTGGTGTAAATATGGGGCAGCACCAAAATTGAGTCCAGGGAAAACCTGGTCTTACCCTAGCGCAATGAGTTTTTGCTGTTTCCATGTGTGCTGAATTGTGCAGCACACACAGAAACAGCAAAACACCATTGATTGTTGATGTGAAGGAAGGTGTCCCTGCCTGCACAAAAACAATCATTAAAAAAGGCACTTTCCAACTTCTATGTTTGCTGCACTAAGCAGCACACATAGAAGTTACAAAACACCATTTAAAGATTGTTTATGTGCAGGACTTGCCACCTTCCTGCACATAAACAATCTTCCCCTGCAACGCAGACACCCTTGCACGTGCCGGCCAACTTATTCTTAAAAACCAGTCAGGAAATGAAACGGAGGACGGTTGATACTGACTGATCCCCTATCCTGAAAATTCAGCAATCAAAAATTGTTAATAAACATCATACACTGCATTCAATATCTCAGATACAATCCAGTTATATCAGGTCTTAAAATAAGGAGAAATTACACTTGTGTAAGAATTCAGCACAGGCCGCAAGAACATGTGTTTTTTGCCCTGAAGAAGTCGCGTTGGCTACAGTCTTTTATCCTGCTGGAAAATACTTTATGAATAAAGAATTTACTGAAAACAACTCTACTGAACCACCACTGCTTTTATGAAATCAGATTTACAAATGTATACAAAAAAATTAATAATTTTCTGTGAACCATAACTGAAATTAGAGTGCTGGACATTGTGTGTGGGGATGCCCAGACGTGGGTCCCAGGCACTCCACACCACTTGGAGTCAAGCTAGCCGGGCTGATGAGAGGTGTTACCTCGAAACCGGTCCGGTCCTCGGATGCTTGATTCCGTTCTGGGAAGGACATGGCTTTTGTAGTTCGGACTGGACTGTTCCCATGGGGCAACAGGGTCAGAGCTGATTTGCATATCGCCATTGTCTAACCCAGGGTGGTGTGGAGTGCAAAAAAACGATGGATTTGGGCCCAGATCTTTTGACTGGGGGAATGTGTGACATTGAACCACATTCGGTCCATCACTTGTTGTTCATGGAAATTGAGACAGTCTGTGTTTTAGGAGATTTCGTGGGTTTTGGATCTCCAGTCCATAATTCACTGAGGATAGGTGCAATTGTGTTTGGCTCCAAAGCCTGTTCCACTGTGCACCCCTATGGTGCAAGGGTGCCTGCGTTGGCGCTAGGCAGCTAAATTTAGCACCAGCACAGGGGGTAATGCAGGGCTGCACCATATTGTTGTAAAAATGGTGCAGCCCTGAGTTTCTGAAGTGGCGGAGCATGGCGTTAAGCAAAGCAGGCTAACGCCACTCTCCGCCATTTCTATTGTACACATGCCCCTTGGTTTCAATATCTCTCTGCAAGAAGTGTTTGGCCATTAAATCATTCTGTGAGGTGTCTGGCTGTCATTTTCAATGTTTCCCTGGGAATATGACTGTCCCTGGGAATCTGCATCTCTCAGTAAAAGGTGTGTGGGTCTGTGTGTCATGGGCTGTCTGAGGATCCAAGTTGTGTGTATCTCTTCGTGGGAACTGCCTGGTGCTCGTTGTTAGTATTGCACATCCCTGCTGGAAGTAAATGGGTGCTGTCTCCTAAGGAAGATGTCTGTCCCATAGTGTTTGCATTTCTCTGTGAGAAGTGTCTAGCACTACTCGTCAGTCTCAGTTGTGTGGAAGGGTATTTTCCTGATTTTCGATGTCTTTGTGTAGTGTGGGTAGTGTCCAGTGCTCAGTTTCACTGTCTCTCTGTTGGGAAGTTTCTTGGTGTTTGTATGTCAGTTTCAGTGCCTCTCCCTAGGAGACGTCTGACCTTAGGGGACTTTGTGTTTTTCATGATGGGAGGTGTCTGGCAACAGATTTCTCTGACACTATGTTGGATGTGACTGGTCCTTGTTTTTGGTGAGGGAATTGGTCACTAGCTGGTCCTTTTCTTGCTAATATTGTCCACTCAGTCTAGAATATCCACTCTTCGTTCTTGCTCTAAATCCTATGTGTGACTGTCTTTTTTGGGCTGTGTACGTCATTCGAGGCTTCTGTACTGATTCTTTGGTATTCCTCTAGCCCCCGTTCCAATGTTATTTGGAGTGGATGTTTGCCCAGCTCGTTATTTGGTTGTCTATTCCGGGGAGTTTGTCAGGACCAGAGTTAGACCCTGCATTTTGGCATTTTTGCTTGATTCTAGTTTCTGTTTTTTTGGTCTTGCCAGTACAAATCACGTGCTGCTCTGCGGGGCAAGCTATATTCAGGTAGGGACTTGAAGCTCCGCCCACTCTCCGTTCATATTTTTCATTGGCTTGTGTCATTGTCCACTGTAAACTGTGGCTGTTCATTGCTCAACAGGCTTAGTAGCCCCTCCTTAGTACCAAGCTGTCTCATTTTGTCACCTCCCCATGGCGACACCACCTGGAACGTGTGTTGTTACTCAATAGGCGTTCATTACAGCCTCAGAGCACTATTTTCTCAAATACCTTTGTCCTGCCTGATGCTACAGGCAGGACACACTCTCTCCTAACGCTTTAAAAAATATATTTATAGCACGGGCGCCAAACACATTTGCAATGCTAGAGGTTTCACATTTGCCAGAGTTTAAGCTATTGCATTGTAAATGACAATGCCTTATATGTATCTGTTTTAAAAACAACACATAAATAAAAGGCATTGTCATTTACAATGCCAATAGCTCAAACTCTCCTAAATGCAAGACCTATTGCATTGCAAATGCTTGTTAGTTTAGGGGAGAGTTGGGTTGGCCTACTGTTTGGTTTTCCTGGTAGCTCACCGTACCCGACCCTACTTTGATTTAGTTTTACCCTAGGCTTGATTGTTGACAACTGGACAGTTTAAATGCTCTTTCTTTCTTGGGAGCTACACTCAGTTATACTGTGTGTATTTTCTTAAGGAGGATTGCTCTCATCCTTGATTTGACAAACTCCCACTGAACTGCAGATCTAGAAGTACTGTGTGTCCTTCCTTTGTTGGTTGTATCAGGAACTAGACAAGTTTTTCCCCTACTTGACACTATAACTATCTCCAATATATCTTTCATTTGGGAGTTCCTTCATGATCCAAGACTTGATTATCCCCAAATGGACGCAATAACAGACACTGCTGTGTCTCATTTCTCGGGTATGCTAAGTGTGGCCCTCAGCTTGATGGTTTCCCACTGGGATGTATAACTGGCCCTCCGCCTTGGTCCAGCCCTGCACATCCATGTCCCTCTACCAGCCCATGGATTGTTAGCTGCTGAAACTCATGAAAATCCAATGTCTGCAGATGTGTGTGTCCAACCCCCTCTCTCTTCTTCCCCTCATTGTAGATATTTATTTGATTTCACCTCCTAAACGCATTGAGTGATTATTTTTTTTATACAATATTAACTTGTGTAATCCCCTTGGAAGAAATGTGTAAATGTGTGTTTGCTTATTTTAATTACGCATATTACTTTTATAATGTGAGCTGTAAATCAGTTTCGTGGTGCGTTGGAGTGCCAAATGGTTTTAATAAACATATTAAATCAGCGGGTATTAGTGGGTGTGCTCACGCGTTTGTGCATGCAGTCCTTAATATTGATGGAAGACAATCTCTGAAATGTGAGCGGAGATGTCCTAAAGGCAGATAGATATAATTTGCGCATGAAGAGAAATGTCAGGAGGAAGTGTGTCGGACTAGCACAGCTCGTGACATTGAGGTGTACATGCAAGTACCACTCATGAATGCTAACATTAAGTTAGGCTATTGTTGACCGTGCCCCAGTAGTAACTTGAGGATCATGTACATTCATATTAGTGTTAAAGTGGCAGTCTTATAAATGCTGTAGTTATGGTTAGTGCCTCTAGTCAACTGGTAGAAGTTACCTACTAATCTGATGGTGCATGTGAGCAGTTTTGCAGGCAGATAGCTCACCCTATTGCAACAGGAGTGCAGACTATATTTGTGTGCGGGTGGCTTAGCTTTTGCACCATGCAAAGGGGTGCTTGTGCGAATCAAGGGAAACAACCTTTACAACGCAACTTTTACACCGCACTACCATTACAACGAAACTTTTACAACGCAACATCCATTACAATGCATGCATTTACAACGCAACCATTACAACGCATGACACTACAACGCACACTACTACAACGCATGCCATTACAACGCAGTCATTACAACGCATACCATTACAAAGCATAGCAATACAACACATAGTACCCTTACACTATCCAACACTTACCCTACTGTTGCACCCCCTGGAGTTAGAATAGTAATTTGTACCCCTACACTATCCAACATTTACCCTACTGTTGCACCCCCTGGAGTTAAAATAGTAATTTTAACCCCTACACTACCCAACACTTACCTTACATGTAATGTAATGTTATGCATTGTAATGGTATGCGTTGTAAAGGTAGTATACGTTGTAGTGGAATGCGTTTTAAAGGTAGTTTCAAAGAATTCGTAGTAATGGCATGCGTTGTAATGGTATGCGTTGTAATGGATGTTGCGGTGTAAAAATTGTGTTGTAACGTCATACATCCGCGAATCAACCCATAATGCGATGGAAGGTGGTGGCCGGTTTGTAGCAGTGAGGGGCCGGTTTTGCAGCAGTGTTGCAATATCATCTCCAGTAACATAGGCAGTAAGCAAGTATTTCCAGTCTCTCTGGGCCAGGCAGTGCCTCCCCAGGGGCTGGTCCTAGAAAATTGCCTGGACTGCTTTAGGTTCCCAGTCTGGCCCTGCAGGCGAGTCCACCTTGCATGGTGCTGAATGGCTTGATAAATCCAGAGTAACGCAGAGCAAATCATTGCATTGTGTTGCGTTACTCTTCCTCAAGGAGGCACCCCATGGGTGGTGCTTGGGTATTCCTATGCAAAATCCTTGGATTTTGATGCATTCCCAGATTTGCTATTACTGGTAGTCCTTGGAACGCACCAAAATGCTATGCCTTCATGGGGGTGGGCGAATCAAGAGAAATATGGTTATTTCACCTCGCTATTTCCTCTTTCTATGTTTGCTGTATTTTGCAGCACACATACGAAGAGGAAAATGCCTCAGGGGATTGCTTTTGTGCAGGAGAGTGTTGCTTCCTGCACATAGACAATCCTGCTTACACCACAGACACCCTTGCACCATGGTGCAAGACAGTCTACTTTGGCATTAGGCAGCACATTGTGCGCCAGCACTGGGAACATGCAGGAATGTGCAGCATTGTGTTAAATATGGTGCATCCCTGCCCTTTCCCTGTCACGCAGCGCTGCAAGGTGACTTACTGCCCTGCATGACTTCTACATAAATAATCCCCATGAGCGACTAGCCCTAAGGGTTGATAGCTTATTAAGCAGTCAGAAGTTTGTCAATAAGACCACGAGCCAGTCATTTGGGACATTTGAGGCTAATGATGGTATAGTACTATTGCAATATTGCCTTTGAGTAGTATGGAGGATAAATGACCAAAATTGTCAATATCAGTGTTTGAAGAATCTAGTGATGGGCTTATGGGTAGAGAAATGTATTCAGAAAATATTACTATGGGTGCGTATACTTGGTAACACTTTTGGGAGTGAGCACCACTTTGTGACTTGAGGCAGATTAATATTGGTTAAAATGTATGAGGGTAAATTGCTAGGTTTATTGAAGCTCCCCTATAGATTAAATGGATTGGGCAACTTTGGTTGTTGGTGGTTAACAGTGATGGAAAACTAGGATTGAGACATGTTCCTTTATACGACTGTGGATTGGTGAGAGGGATAGTCCTATGAACATTTCTGCCCAGGTGTAAAATTTCTAGAGTTATGGTCAGAAAGTAGGTATTGAGGGGAAAACTATCTAGTATTATAAAAAAGAAAATGAGTGAAAGACAGTTAGTGGGAGTAGGTGTCCATTGGTATTGATGGAGAAATATTATTTGGAGAGATGAAGATCTTTAACGCAGATCAGCCGATGATAACTCAATAATAGTCTTTTGACTTCTTATTCCGCTACATAACCGTAGCCCACTCAACATCATTTACAATTGTCTTGTCTTTTCCTATGACAGATTCACTCTGACTCCGATGAAGGGGACCGTTCCATCAAATACACAATTTCAGGGGAAGGCGCAGGAACTATCTTCATCATCGACGAGCTCACAGGGGACATTCACGCAACTGAGCGCCTGGACCGCGAACACAAGACTTTCTACACCCTGAAAGCTCAGGCTCGAGACCGCGAAACCGACAACCTGCTGGAGCCCGAATCTGAATTCATCATCAAGGTCCAGGATATTAATGACAGTGAACCTAAATTTATGCAGGTCCCCTACATAGGAAGCATTCCTGAGCTCTCTCCAATTGGTGAGTAACCCACAAGTTAATGTACCTAGTTGACATAGGACCAAAATGCCTATTTGTTCTTTGTTGAACCCCTTCACTCATTGCAGGCTTTTCCTCCCATTCCATTTTCCTCCCATTCTGTTTTTCTGACCCAACAGCTATATTCTCATTTTCTCCCCTACCCTCTCCCCTACCTTGCAAATTGTTTCTCTGTCGCCTGCTTCATCTTAAATGATATTACTGGCTGCATATTTGTGTAAATCAGTTATAAGATTTGCATGCAACTAAAGCAGGCACACCATCACTAAGAAGAGACAACTAAGCCAAGAGAGGTGGAGTCAGGGGAAATACTCACACCTTTATACCCAACTATCTGGGATGTGAAATCTAGTTGGGAACTGGTCTTTGTTCTTCATCCACAACAATGATGTTGTGAGTCTTTTAAACATCATATGAATTATTAGATTCCAGGCACAGGGTTTTATGCTGCAAGAAGTAGTGACAAATGAGAAGCATATGGCTCTTATAGGACCTGATTCACAGAATGAACTTAAGACTCAATCCTAAACTTACTAGTGTTTTGGTATTCACAGAATGCACTTACTACTTTTGGCATTCACTGAATGAACTTACTACTTTTGGTATTCACAGAAGTTAGGATTTTGTCTTAAGTCTGTCTTAAATCTGTCTTAAGTCTGTCTTAAGTTTGTCTTAAAACAAACTTAAGACAAAATCCTAACTTCTGTGAATACCAAAAGTAGTAAGTGCATTCTGTGAATGCCAAAAGTAGTAAGTTCATTCTGTGAATACCAAAAGTAGTAGTACATTTAGGATTGAGTCTTAAGTTCATTCTGTGAATCGGGCCCATAGTTCCCATGCTCTGCAGTATCCTTTGTAAATCCCCTCTGCCCACCTCCTATCCCTATTGATCAGTCTCTTTCTACCTATTAAGTCTTCTAAAAAGACTATTCTCTTGGCCTAACTTTTCTCTAGCAGATCTAAAATGCATGAACTCTATGGATAAATGGCTGGGACCGAGAACGTCCTGGATAACAAAAAAGGAGCAGCAGTGCTCTAATGACCATCTTTAATTTCCTGACCCCTTTTTGTCTTTGTGGTGGAAGTGTTGCAACTTGATCCATCCTAAAGGAAATGTGGTGGTGTCAGTTCCCTGGTGGAACAATGCCCTGTCTTGTATGGCCTTTCTCCTGCAGGAAGCCAACAATTGACTTCGTGAGAATGGAAGATTTATTTTTTATAACTGAATTTCAAGGGATTTCAGAACTTTATGAATTTCCGCCCTATTCAATTGTTATGCTTTGCAACAAGATGATGAATCTAGTAACTTGTTTACTGTTTGCCACACACAGGTATCGCAATATCAAGAGTAATCATGATGTGCCAGGCAAGCTCATTAGCTTAACGGTCCTGTGGAATTATTCACTTTTGGCTGACCGCCATTTACATATTATACTTTCTGTTTAATTTTTGACATTGTCACAGTCATCAGAAGACGGCAGTAGACTATCTATGTTAGAGGTCTCAGTGTGCCTCCTGGGGCTTAATTTGGTAATATTGCCAATCATACTTATGAGGACTATGTTTTATCATTTTAACTTTAATATTTTGTTGACTTCACTTGATTGCGGCTGCAATGCTTCTTTGCAACAAATATGTGATTTGAGTTATATTTCATATTTGACTTTTACCACCTTAACCCCTTCACTGCTGGCCCGTTTCCGCTCCTGTGCTGTAAACAAATGAACAGGGGCGGGCCATGACGAACCCCAGCCGTCATCAGCACACGAACACCGTAGTGCATGATGGCTGGGGTTCGTCATCAGCATGCAAGGGGTTAAAATAGCCGCCATGAAAAATGATGTGTATACTTTACCTGTAAGTCCTTTTTTCATTGTCACTGTTTATCACATGGACTGTTTAAAATACCCACAGAGAGAATTGCTTCTCACCTGTGAGCAAGCCGACAGGCTCGCTGAAACACATTGAGTGTTTCTTGTACCATGCAGCTGGCGATGGATTTGATGGCATTATAAATCTAATTCAAAGCACACTGGGCCTCATTTATGAGGTCTTGCGTCAGTTTTGCGCTGCCGATGCGTCACTTTATGTAACACATCGGCGGCGTAAAACATGCCTCCTGTTGTGCACTATTTACAAAGTGACGCATCTAAGCAGATGCGTCACTTTGTAAACCCCTGCACTACATTAAACCTGCATCAGGTATAATGTATGCAGGGGTGGGGGCGTTCCACCGCAAAAAGCCTCGTAGAAGTGACGCAGTGAAATCTATGAGATTTCACTGCATCACGTCTAGGACGCCGTTGGGTAAAAATCTTGCGCCTGCCTTACAGCAGGCATGAGACTGACACAGGCCCTTTCACATGGGGCTTGCCCCATGTGAAAGGGCGCATTTCAGGAGTTGCGTCACTTTTGTGACACACTCCAGCAATGCGTCACTTTTGCGCTTACAGATACGTCAGACATACTGATGTATCTGTAACTCAATGCGACATGATGCGTCATACAATAAATATGACGCATCATGTATGTCGCAAGGAGTGCGCACTGAGAAGTGACGCATTGCTGCTTTCACGCAGCGATGCGTCATTTCTCATAAATGAGGCCCACTGTATTTTGGCCTCTGTATAATTATACAGTGGTCGAAACCCCCCTCCCATTTTCACCTGGTTTGGCGCTTCTTCTACATTCTACATCTGCATGATGCTGTGTTTTGCAGTTACCAACCCCACTCCCGTGAATGTCTATATCATTCAGTATGTTTACCGGTGCTATTTTAGGTGTTAGCATCGTTGTGGTACCTCTTCCCTTCCACAATCCCTGTATGATGGTCATCTCATTTTTATTGGACAGCTCCAATAATTGGGGATGAATCTTAGTCTAGGTGCCATAGTCATTGTCTGGTGAAATATATACATTGCATGGACTGGAACTGTATGGGACCTATTCACTCTTGAAGTATGCAAAGTGGTACTACTCATGTACTAAAAATTATATAAACAAACCTATGGCCGGAGACCTTGCCTCTGCCCTCATTTCTGTGTGTATACCTGTAGGAGGAGATACCCGCACAAGTCGGTATACATTTCTGTAGTAAATGTGGGAGGAGAGTAGCGAGAAAATGGGGATTCATCACAATTTTGGCCACTCACAGGTAGTTTAACACGTCCCCTTAGTAAACAAAATATAGGCAGGGAAATAAAAGACACCTTTGGAACTAATGCTGAATTAATTAAATTATTTCAGCATTTACATTATATATGTTACACATGAGAAATGATTATTGAATAAATATATTATTTTAAAATCAATACATTTAATTTAAAATCATTAAAATAAACTATTAAACTTCTAATAAAAAATAAAAATAATTTGATCTAATTTCACAGAATTTTAACAAAAGCTATTAGACATTAAATAAAGATAAAAATATTAGTGAGGGTGGAATTTTCAAAATTATTTATATTTAAGTGTATTTATTTATCCATTTAAGTAATGTTTTAATTCATGAATTATTTAATACACCTTTAATTTTATGCATTTATGTGCTGTAATGTGTTATTTTTTTAATTCTAGCTATACATAAATATTTAAATTAAATGTACATTTATATTTAAGCCAAGGAGGCTAACGCTGCACTCCACCACTTCCTCATGAATATGCCCCTAAGTATCTACCCTGAAATAAGGGCATAGCCACTCCATAAGATAGGCAGACTGAGTATTTACCCTGAAATAAGGACAAATCCTCTTCATTACAGGGGCAGGCTGAGAGTGTCTACCCTGAGATAAAAGCTTATCCACCACGTGGGAAAGGCGGATTGTGAGTATATATCCTGGGTAGTCCTGTGTGATGGTAGAGGCCGATTCTACAAGTACATATCCACTACATAGGAGTGTCTAGCCGGAGATAAGAGCATATCAGTTCATTGGGAGAGGCAGATTGAGAGTGCATCTGTCTGGTGGAGTCTTGGGTAATGGGAGCGGACTACTGCAAGCACATATCCGCTACATGGGAGAGGCAAACCTAGAAAACCTACCCTAAGAAGTCCTGTATGGTACTGCAACCAGAATGCTCAAGCGCATATCCACCTATGGGTGAAGAAGGCTGTGAATATCCAGAGGAATCCTGTATAATGGGAGAGGGTGGCTATGAGTGGGTTTCCTGGGATAAATGCATATCTGCTACATCGGAGATGTTGACCCTGTGCATCTATCTTGAAAATAGAACATGTCCACTCTATGGGAGAGGCAGAATGTGAGCATCCATCTAGAGAAGGCGATTATGATACGGGAGCCAGAATCTTTAAGCAGATATTCACTCCATGAAAGAAGCAGACTGTGTGCCTATTCAGAGAAGGCATGCATACCTGGTGAAGCCAGCAGTGAGTATGCAGGGCAAGATTGGCCGTAGCGGGCACTGGGCATTTCCCCGGTGGGCCGGAGGGGTGGAGACCGGTTTTGTGCCCGGCGCGGCCGCTTTTGTCACTCGGGGCAGGTTTTCGGCCCCCTGTAAGAAAAACGGGAGTGGTGCTTCTTGCTAGCCCCCCCCCCCCGTCCCCCCCCCCCCCCCCGCTCCCAGGGCCAGTTGAGCAGCAACCTTCCAGGGCTGGTTGCTGTTCCCGGTTCGGCCCTGTGAGTATGTGTCCTGAGACAAGTACGCTTCTACACATAATGTGAATATCAAGGACCCCCAGTTTGTGTTCTAGAACTCCTAGGACAGGGTAATACTACAATGGAAGAAAAATTCCTAGGCAGTTACTACAATTCAAATTACATTAATCTAGTCTTAACATGACCGGGGGGTGGGGGGGGATAACCCAGACTCAGTGCAATAGATCAACAACTATTTAAAACATATAGAATTCTTTCTTTATTGAGATTTATCTCAAAATTGAGACATAATAAAAAACAGAGACCAAAAAGATTACAAATGGGTGCATAATACATCTGATACAACGTATTCACCACAAGTTACGATTGGTGAGCACTTAATCCAGAACAATGTTAATTGAACATAAGCATATATATATATAATACATCAACATACATATAATTAATACAAACAGTTATAGAGTGAGACTGATATAGTGTGGCTGGGTGATGAAAGTTCTCTGTGCGCTTCTACAACATAAACAGGGCAAACTATGTGTATCTACCTGGTGCAGAGGTCTTCAATGTATGGGATGCAGTCGCACCTGCATGGGGGCGTGACTGTATTTCCAGGGGGGCGGTAATACCTCTGCAAGTGCTTGCAAATGAGGATGCCCTGGAAGAGCGACCTTGTTTGTTTGGCACGTTTCCAGTCTGCCTTCATTTATATGCAGAAGGTGAAATATATTAAAAGTGTGGGACTGTAATCCTGAGTGCCCTGGGGGCACAGTCAGCGAGAAGGTGAGAGAGGCGGTGGAGTCAAAGACGTGGCTAAAAAGAACAAAATATTCAATAACTATTTTGCTATTATTTTAATGTTAGGAATGTGCATATAAAGGACAAACACACACACACACCTTAAATGAAAAATAGATGCAAGTTCAGCTGATTGGTGGAACATGTCCTCTTTTACATTATGAATAGTGGCATGCATTTATAGTGCTACAAGGTCCAATCCTGTGGGAAAAGCACTCTGCATATGTAAATTATATATATGATTTGATATGATTTTTGATTTATAAAGTGGATGGTTACCCGAAGGTGTCCTGGTGCTAAAATGAGAATCAAACACGGAAACAAAGAGATGAATAGTGATGTCACTGAGGGAGCCCTAGGACTGAAATGAAATCATTTAGACTTTATAAATATTCAAATATTGGCTTCAATATGCACTGAAAGAAGGAGGTTGTGCCAAGCTTGTGCCGTGACAATATAATCCACATTTATATGTACGGATTTTTAAAAAAGTGACGCAACTCCAGCAATGCGTCCTTTCACATTGGGGCAAGCCCCATGTGAAGGGGCCTGCATTAGTCTTACGCCTACTGTGAGGCAGGCGCAAGATTTTGACGCAACAGCGTCCTAAAAGTGATGCAGTGAAATCTCATAGATTTCACTGCGTCACTTCTACGACCCTTCCTTGCTTCAATACGCCCCCCTTGCATACATTATACCTGGAGCAGGTATAATGTGGCGCAGGGGTTTACAAAGTGACGCATCTACCTAGATGCGTCACTTTGTAAATATGGCGCATCTTTTACGCCACTGGTGCATCACAAAAAGTGACGCACCGGCGGCGTAAAAGTGACGCAAAGCATCATAAATGAGGCCCCAGGAGTGTAGGGTCTTCCAACACCCAAATTATGGGGAGTACAGTTTCTGGTCAACTTCTGTTTTTGTTCGATAAATGTGTCGTATTACATAAATGACACAATTGTTGTGGATGATAAGCCACAAAAAAATGGTCCATTAAATCATTTCACAAGCACCGCCCCCAATTTAGAAAAATGTTGCTTTGGGGAGCGCGAGGCAAAAAAGAACTGTGTGGATGGGCCAAAATGCAACTTTTGTGTGCGTAATATGCATACATTTCATGAAAATTATATGTACCTGGCCTGGAGTATCCCTGTATGATGGGAGTTGTTGAAAGTGAACACGTTCACTTTCTGGAGTGTACACCCCTTGTTATGTCTGGTGAAAAGGCCTGCCTCTAATTGTGCACTATTCGCACGTCTCGTGTTGCACGTAAGCAGCACTTACGTGCTCGGAGCACTCTAACTAGCCCAGACAGACAACAGGAGTAAACAAGGCACCCTGCAGTCAGGGTAAGTGTCCCGCCATTTTGTAGAATTTCCCACTAAAGCTTTTATCTGTCACATTACAGCTGGCATTAGCGTACATTCGTGCGAACCTGGAGTGCTCGGTAATTCTGGCACCTTAACGCACAGGTCTGGGGGAAAGCCAGCTTAAAATGTTTTTCTTCCATTATGCTGACACATCTGTCAGAATTTCACAGTGAATGAAGTAGGCGCTCGGATTTGCCCGTGGAGCTGTACCACAATCAGAGGTGGGTTTTTAGACATGTTTAGGGGGGGGAATGCTAATTGAACGTGCCTCTCGTGAGAAGTGTAGCATGAGACCGGCGCACACAGCATGTGGCGCAGTGTCTTTTGTACACACTATAAGGAGGCTTGGAAGAACCGTACTGGGACGAATGCCGCCCCACGGCACCCGTAGTGCGCACGCGGGGTCCTTAGAGACCGAATTAGTTCTAACCTACACAATTGCAGCGCTCTCTGTTAGCATTATGTACTGAATGCTGCGCACGGAGAGGCAGATTTACAAGCCCCATGTGCCGCCGGTGCATCATGTTGCGTGACGCACTAGTGGCGCAGCCTGCTAAGGGATATTTACAAGCACAGGTAAAATCACCCTGCGTGACTTAACCTGTGCTTGTAAATATCGCCCCTGTTCATGCAGCACTTTGCGTGTTAGGGGCAGGACATGGGTGTTGCTGTGGGTGTTCCCACGCAACACCCATGTCCACTGATGCATTTCCAGATTCACGAGAAATCGTAAACCTGGAAATGCGTCAGTTTGCTGCGCCACCATAGGGGTGCAGGGCCGGACTGGGTGCAGAAACCGGCCCTGGCAAACTGCTCAGCTGCCTCCCCCTGAGGTGAGGGGGAGTGCAGCCGAGCAGTTTGCGAGGGCCGTTTTCGGCCGATTTTATTACCGGCGCCAATATTGCCGACCCCCGGTAACAAAATCGGCCCTCCAGGGGCCCAAAATCGGCCCCCACCCTAGCGGCCGACCGGGGAAACGCGCGTAGCTAAGCAAAACGAGGAGGAATGTTTTCATTTCTCTTCGTTTTTTCCTCTTTCAATGCGTGCTGAATTCTACAGCACGCATTGAAAGAGGAAAACGCCTGCAGTGATTGGGTTTGTGCAGGAAGGTGCCCCTTCCTTCACAAAAGCAATCTCTCCATGGAGCAGGCATCCTTGCACCATGGTGCAAGGGTGCCTGCGCCAGCGCATGGCAGCTGTTTCTGCGCCAGCGCAGGGGAGAGCACAGGAATGTGACATATCATTGTAGATATTTCGTATTCCTGTGCTCTGAAAGTGCCGCAGCGTGGCGCAGGCAAAGGGCTTGCGGTGCCGCGCTGCGGCACTTTCTTGTAGATCTGCCCCGGAGTTTTTACTCCTCTGTTGCGGTGCCATGGCCACGCGATTTTGGCACGTGCTGAAGTGCAGTGTTTCCGCAAATTGCCTTGGTTCCTGTCAGAGCATTAAGTGGGATGAAAAAACTGGGGGGAGCCTCAAAGGGGCGTGGTCAATGTAATTAAGGGCGTGGCATAAAAACACATAAGCTAAATATCTGTGCATAGCATAGTGTGCCGCCTGACTTGTATTTTGTTGTTTCTGTCATTGCATCTAGATATATGATACAACAAATACATCATACCTACAACAAGTCAGGACTATTGGCTTTGTCAATGGTTGTTAGGTGCATTAGATAAATAGGCAGCAACTATGGCTTGTATATAATATTGAAAAAGCTTCCACTTAAAGCCCTGGGGACACCACAACAATGTTGCTGCTCCTGAGTTTCAAAAAGAGAAGGGAAATTCAGAGAGAAAAGGACTCTTTAAAGGATTTTCCTTCCCCTACACTGCTCACCTGGAATGACGTCATGTTGTAACTTCTCCACTAGTGAGAAGTGAGCAGTGTGAGCAGCACACATCTATGTGCCTGCTGTCCCTGCAGTCTGTAAAAAAACGGACTGCGTGTGTCAGGGCACAAAACAGGGCCCGATAGAGACCCGTTTCGAGGCCCTCTTTAAAAAACTGTTGGTGCTCAGACCCGGTGAGACCCGGCCCACTTGAAGCTGGTTCCTGTCTGACCCACAGGGCTGGACTATTCCAGCAAGAAGTAGACCTGTGAAATAGAGGTGGGTGAGCCAAGAGTTTTACAGGGAAACTCAAGCCAGAGCCGAGCCAAGCACTGAAAATGTTTGCTATGTAAATCACACAGCAAACATCACTTTATATATAAAAAAAGTCATTTACAAGTTCAAAAAAGTGTTTCTCTTTGACATGTGAAACTTTGACATTAATACATCACATTATAGCACTGCACTGAGCTGTACTTATTAAAAATGATAGGACCAGATTCACAAAGGTAACCTATGTGTAGTAAAGTTACGAGTGCAGCTTCTTCGCAGTCGGGCAGAGTCTCCACACTGCGCAATGCAGAGAGTGTGGATAATCTGTCCAAGTGTGGAGACTCCACACACTCGTAACTTTACTACACATAAGTCACCTTCATGAATCAGGTCCATCGTTTTTAAAATAAACCATTCGTGCACCAAGAGGCAAGAAAATTGTCATGTAAGCCCTGTACGTGGCTCAGATTACGTTAGAGCAATATTATAGTCTATTCAATCAAACACAATAGGTTTTTGTACAGTAGGGGCCTATTACAAATAGGGCGCACTTATCCTGTTTGCCCCATGTCCCTTTAAATACCGGCACCGTGCGCAAACAGGGACATAATACCCTATTACAGTGAATGTGCTGCACAAGGGCAGATGTGAACTCATGCTGCCCTGGGGCAGCGATTCTAGTGAAATATTGAGCGACTGCCTCAAAGCCGCCCAGTGTTTCACTCTGCAGGATGCAATCTGCCAGCCCTTTAACCCTTTCGCTGCGGCCACGATTTTACCGCTGTGCGGTAAACAAAAGAACAGGGCGGGGCAGTGACGAACCCCAGCCGTCATCAGCACATGCCTACCGCGGGGCGTGACGGCTGGGATTCGTCACCAGCATGGGAGGGGTTAAAAGGGGATCAGGGATCCCTTTGCAGGTGGGTACAGTGAGTGACTTCACCCATCTGCAAGGGGATGTCTGGGGTCTCCATTGGGCTCCCTTTTGCCCCTCCAGAGGGATGCCATTCGAATGCAAACTGACAGTGGGCAACCTTTTTGTGGCGCCTTCAGTGTGCCTCCTGGCAGCTTCGTTGCCTTTGCGCTCATGTCCACAATATGGTACAGGCGCAGAAGTAAAGAGAGTCCCTTTTGTGTTTGGGGTCAGGCCCCCATGCAAATGAGGGAACGCCATCTTGAGATAGAACTGGCACTACATGTTCGCCAGCGAAATCTGTAGTACAGAAGGGCTGCACAAGAGTCTGCAGCCCCTCCTGTAATACTAAAGTGCTCCGGGGGCACACGGAGCAGGCGCACATGCCCGTTGTGCTCCCGGGGCACTTTCCGTAATACAGCCCCTAGCATTCTGAACTCACATATTGCTTTTACATCCATAATGAAAAAAAAGTTTTTGGTAGGCAATTTAAAGTAAGGAAGCCACAATTTATCCACGTTTTCTGGTTTAACTTTGTTCAAATCAGTCAGGAAACAGGTATCATTCTATTTGTCTTTCCTTATATTAAGGCTTTGTTTTTACCTATATTAATGTTAATGTTAATGTTAATAGTGCTTGTAAAGCGCTAACAATCATCCTAAGTTAGGATATCACGGCGCTATAATGACAGTAGTGAATGTCAGTGATAGGCAGATAATAAAATCCATGTTTTAATCAGGCTTGGGGAAGAGAAATGTTTTTAATTGCTTCCTGAAAGATAGGTAGCAATCTGTCAGTCTAAGATTCACGGGCAGCTCATTTCAGCTGGTTGCTGCCAGGTGCGAGAAGGCCCGTCCGCCCATCCTTGTAGTTATCCTATGCAGTTTGCAATACCTGATCTCGATCTGAAAGCAATGGAATGCTTTAAGTTGGCACCAGTTACATTGCATAAGGTCACATGCATTGTTTATCAGCATGGATTAAGTGGTTTCCCCAGAATCACAGGATGTTGAGCCAACGCTGAGACTCGAACCTGGTTCCCAGTTCCTAAATCAGCAGCTTTGGCCATAATGCCTCATCCTGGTCGTTGGGAGAGTGGCAGATCGAAGTCACATGATAGCTCGGCTCGTTATGGGCTCGAGGTTCCAACAAGGCATCAAGATGAACCAGAGCCTAGTTCCAAGCTCGAGCCTGGCTCAAGCTTTCAGTGGCTCGCTCACCTCTCGTAAGAAGGCACAGCGTTTCTTCAATTTTTAGCAGCCTTACTGAAAACCTAAGTTTGCAACTTTGTCTGGTTTGCAAAGTTGTTCCTTTCTTTTGCAACAACTTACATTGCATAGGCCATTATTCAATGCTAAATAAAAGCTGTGCAGTGGGCATTTGTTATAGAAAACATTTAGGGCCTCATTTTAGGGTATGCGCGTTGACAGTCATAGAGATGTACTTCCGATGTTGGATCTCATCTGCTCCAGTCACTATTGCACGGCTAAATGTAAAGTTGGGCATGCTTTGGCCCTGCCAAATGATAGTGATGGTCAGTGTGACATGCCATGGCCGTGCCAGATCTGCTGTAAGTGATGTCATTTCTGAAGACACTCTTTTTTTGGAAATTACGTTACTAATATCTGTCACATGCTGGGGGTTTTCTCCTGGTGTAGGGAACTTTTCATAACTTTTTTTGTCCGGTTGGCATAGTGTCCTGTGGACAGAACGGACACTGTAGGTATTGGCGTCAGGTAGGCTGCTGTAAATGGGACAGCCCCTATAAAACTATGATTTCTGGGTATGTGCAGTGGATTTCCTGATGGGTGACCACAGGGTCGGCATGGGACAGAAAATAGGCCTGGGCACCAAATTAAATGGATCCACCATTGGTAAATCAGGGCAGTTTTAGATGTTTAGGTGTTTTGCAAGGTATAGGAGACTGTATGCATTAGTGCTTCCTGAAAAAATGTATGTGGTAATATCAGAGCAATCACCAGTAAAAACTGGCCCAACGCACCGAAATAATTGTTTGTGTTTTTTTATTTTTTTTATTATTCTGACTTGAAGCCTTCTACAACTATTTTGTGGAGAGGACTGTAAAAGGTTTAAGAAGTTGAAGGAGAATGGATTCAGTGGGTAGGTTCCTAAAAATGAATTGATCTTTGCTGGTCCTTGCATGAGTGACTCAGGCAGGTCTACCCTACTCATTGTTTCTGGTCATAGTGCTTCCGGGTACATAGAATTTGATTATCAGCTGTACACCAGGTAGAAAAGGAGAGTTTGTATTCCTTCACTGAGTGTTATAAAGGCTTGTTTCAAGCTGATCAAAGGAGGTGTGAGTTGCAGAGTGGAAGGAGGTGAGAGCTAAAGAGGGCTAACTTTTTTTTTCTCTATTTAGAAAGCTCTATAATTATTCGGAGAAAATCTTGTTTGAAAGAGACAAACAACAAAAGGAAAAGAGCAATACGACGGTACATCAATGCGGTTAGGGTATAATTAAAAAGAAGCGGGAGGAGAAGGAAGGAAAGCAGATCACTTAAGTGGAAGCAATATAAAATTAAGATACTTCAGAATAATTGGGTTCGTAGTTTCAGAAGTACTTCTTTATTGTGTTTTTGCATCACTTTAATTTGGTGGCGTTTAACCAAGTTTGGGGTAGTAAGGGCCATATGTATCATCATCCAGATTAGCGATTCTGAAATAGCGATTTTTTAGAAATCGCTATTTCAGAATCGCAAATTGGGGTGTATGTAGAAAATCGCAATTTTTTTGCGAATCCTTAGTATTCCTTAATTGCGAGTAGCAAATTGCGAATCGCAATTAAGGAATAATTTCCCATTCATTTCTATGGGCCAGGAGGCCCATAGGAATGAATGTGAAGTTATTTTCAATTTGCGATTCGCAATTTGAGAATCGCAAATTGAGAATAATTTCAAGGGTGCAGGGGTGTCCAAAGGACACCCTGTTGCACCCCTGAAATAAGCATGGGTGCACATGTGGCACACTTACATGCCCTAAGGGCATGTATGTGCGTCACATGGCACTTTCAAAAATGCAAAAATGTGCATTTTTCAAGGAATTCGCAAGCGACCACCAACTTGAAGTTGGTGGTAATTTGCGATTCCTGTGGACAATTTGCATTTTTTTTTGGCTTCATACATTGCTTTTAAGGAATCGCAAAATTTGCGAATCCTTAAATACAATTGCAAACTAAGGAATCGCATATTTTGCGATTCCTTTTTTGCACCAGCTTTTCTTTGATACATTCCATTTAGCAAATTTGCATTCGCAAACGCCAAAATTCTGCAAATTTCGGCGTTTGGGAATGCGAATTCGCTTAATACACATGGCCCTTATTTTCACAGATCAGCTCCTGCAGTTCCAAAATGTCTTCTGCTAATGCCTTAATTGCAAGTTGGAGGTGAAATCAAATCCTCCTGACTTTTGTGCAAACCTCTTCTTCTACATGGACCGGAAATCCAAATTGTGAAATAATTATCACACTCCCCTGTGTCCCCTAAACATATCTTAGCATTTGAAATCTGCCAAAATTTATTGGTGGAAAAGACCTGGAGAAATGGCAACACATGCAGAATTCATTGTATTAAATACTGATTTTGCATGGTACGCCTCATTTTCAAGTTCAAAGGTTCCAATAGGAGGCCTCCCTTTACCACACCCTGTAAATACACTGGGGTAAGGCCATTTACCGGCTGTAGCGAATATCCCAACCAACTCCACCTAAATCCTGATCATGGCCCAGTCTTGTGTTTTGCTATTTGTTGGCTGTAACTTTCCAGTACTTGTTGGACAACAAGTTTCTTTGTATGTTGGCTTGAACAAAGAGCTGAGCGAGGCAGCTGAGAGCTTGGCGGTGAATAGACTTCCAAATGATGCTTAGGGTGTTCATCGTGACTTGTCTTTCAGTGGGAAACCAGTTCGGTTTGATTGGAACATGGAAGGAGGCCATGTCCTTTCAGATGAGCCTGCAAGCCTTGTTCTGTACAATCTGTACTTGTAGTGTCTATATGAACTGATGGGGGTCATTGAGGTAAGTCATGGAGCAGTGTAGTAGTCTGGAGAAAACAATATCCTATGGGAGAAAGAAACATTACAAGATCTGTGGCATCGAAGAAACGGTGCATAGATTGTATAGGTAAAAGTGGGCGTTCTTCTGAACCACTTGGAGTTGCAGGACAACATCAAATAGACAAAAAACAGACAACACACTCCTAGGCTTCTCTCAATTCCCACCACTTCATTTTTCTACCTCCACCATATTCAACATGCCAAAGCACATGTCAGGTAGGCTTGTTCACAGTGTACCCCATGTCCCTATAAACGCTTGAGATACCTAGAGTATACCCATAGAGATTATAAAAGGCTAGACCAAGGATTCTAGTATTCACATTTGTGCTATACCTCTGTGCTTCCCTAGATTGCCATCCTGTAGAGCCATAATAACCATCTCTCAACCCCATTTCATCAATAAGATTCAGATATTTTTACCTCCTGTAGAGACTGTTTACTGGAACAGCTCCCCCAAACTCAGATTTAGCTCAGCCACCTCTCAAATAGCTCACCCCATTCCTTCAGCAAAATCACCCAAGGTCGGAATAGCCTATAGGGCAATCAGGCTATGCAGACCGGGTAATCTGACAGGTCAGTGTGTGGGCCGTTTTTTGCGGGGGTTGCGGGCCTATCTTATGATCTGATGGGTCGGCCATTGCTGTTGATTTACCTGATATTAAAACATAAATTGCCTGGAGCAAGCTCAAGTCCATGCTGTCTTCCATACCTTGCAAAACATCTACATAGAGCATCTTTACAACTTCAAACCTGCCACACTTTGCAAACACGAGCCACTTTTTTTAGTTTGTTAACTCACTATTCGGGTCCACTTTTACTTTGGTGCCCAAGCCTACTTTCCGTCTAGCCTGACCCTAGAATTACCCCATTATTCACTACCTCTCTGGCCAGTGCTTCTTCCATAATATATGTAACACAGGCCCCTGCAGATCGGGGGGGGGAGGGGGGCTACGCCAACCATTCAGTGGCCTCTCTACCCTTCAGGAGGCCCAAGGACAATGCACATCTGTAAGGTATGGGAGGCTCAGAAGTTACTCTTCAAATTTTGCAGGTAGAGGTTGCATCATTTTTCATTGAACCACTACCTAAGCTACTTATAAGATCTCACACTTCACCCTTTTTCCCAGGCACTGGCTTCCTATTGCCATGCACTACAGGGTTTCCTACTTACCATCCTTTTGATGTAACCTATGCACAGCATTTCTGTTTGAAATGCTAAACAAATCTATGTACACAAATGAAGGAAAATGCAAATCCACTACTTAAGGGCTGAGTTATGGCTGAGTTTGTAGATTAAGGCCCATGCTTTGAAGTCGTCTGTGTATTTGGCTGGCGGTCAGGGTACATTTGTTGGAAATTATGATGGTTCACAGTTTCGTTTTTTCATCACTGTTGCTAAATTCCAGGAGTTTTGAAAGGATTTTTTTTTACCCACACATCAAACAACCAAAGCCACCTTCCAGCTCTCACTTACGGTAACCACGGTTACCTTTCCAGACCCTAAGAGTTTTTCAATCACCCTGCCACATTCATCCATTTCTTTCTCATCTATAGTTTTCAGTAACAGTCACTGTTCTCTAGGCCTGGGCATTGTTTCGTTAAGTGAAAAAAAAAACTTTCGTAATTCACGGTTATTAGTTTTTGCATAAGTGCAAGTTCCCCTGTAATTTTTACCTGCGGGAGACTGGATCAGGCAGAAAATTTATTTAGGGAATTGTAAAACCTTTGTGTGCCATGGCTGCAATAATTTGAACTCTGATCATTACCTGCCAGTATTTTTGCAAACAAAGGTATGTACTAATGCACTATTTTCTTGTGATGACTTGTGAGGTGTATTTTCTATGATGCATATCATTTTCACGAAATGTATGCATTTTACGCACACATTTTTTTTGGCCCATCCATACGGTTCTTACAGTCTTCTTATGAGTGATTATTTAGCACGTACATTTTCTTACGTCAAAAGTTGGTACGCTCACATACCATCAACCACCTAATCGTGTACCCTGCACCCAGCAACGGCCAGCACGTGTTTCGACCCTCAGATGCTGACTGGAGCGGGAAACGGCCTCTACAACGAAGCCGTTTCCACGAAATCATTTACCACGCATGCACTACAACTCATGCGTGGTTACAACGAAAGGGTTTACCACGCATACCCTTACTACGAAATACGTAGTAAAGGCATGTGTGGTAAATGAAAAGAAAAACGAAGGGGGGTTTGGGGGGTCTCCCCCATAAAAAAAAATAAAGGTCTGGGATAAAAAGGGGGGCTGGGGGGGTCTCCCCCCCAAAAAACAAAACTAACCTGAGGAGCCGTAGAAAAAGCCGAAACCAAAGCTGAAGCAATCAACGTCGTTAGGGAGGAAACGGAAAGTAACTTCCGCTTCCTCTTAACGACGTACGACCGACGTAACCAGAGAAGATGGAGGGAAGGCGAGTTAAAAGGTAAGGGGTATTTTAGAAAAAAACCATATATATATATATTAAGGGTTAAGGGTAAATATAAGGAGTGAGGCTGGGGGAAAGTAAGTGGAGAGTTTTAACCTTTATCAAGAGTATGCCCTCACCATGCATACATTTAGAACAAAAAATGGTGTAAATGTATGCGTGGTAAAGGAATATTCGAGGTATAGGTTAAGCGTGGAAAACGAATTCCGTTGTAACGCATGCGTGGTAAAGGCATGCGTTGCAACGGAATTCGTTGTAACGTCATACATTCGACTGGAGCCTGGGTATATTCTCCACAGGCTGTAATGCATCCTACATGGAGAACATGCAACGTGCGCATGACCATTTGGCCGGCCAAAGAGGGCTGGTCAAGCAGTCATAGCGCACTTAGGAGGGTGTTACCACTCCTCCCCTGCCCCCACCCCTCACGCAATGCTGCGGAAGTAGGAATAAATAAAATGATAACAGGAGTTAGTGCCATTTTATTTTCCCTTTATTTCACTTCTAAAAAGCAGTGGGGCGACAGAGCCGCCACTGCCTGCACCTTTGCCCGGTCCTATACAGCATCATTGTCAAACTATCATCAATCTTGTATATGCCGTTTCAACCTGTAAATCCTGCCCTTGTGAAGATTTGCTTGGTCTCTGGTACCATTGCATTCTAATTGGATGACAAAGTTCCTCCCTTTCTACACTTGACTCTCCAAGGGTAGCTTTCAAGGCTAGTTCCTAAAAATGACAGCAGGTTTAGAGTTCAAGCGCTATATGGTATAGCAGATTGAACACATACACTGAACTTAATCTATAGTCTATACTGTGGGCTTTATGTAATATTCCCATACGCAAAGCACTGATTCTCAGATTGCACGATGTTTGCGAATGAGGATGTAATTTGAGATGCAACATATTTTCTGAAATGTCACATTTCAAATTGCCCATTTCAAGGGGGGCTGCAAAGCCACCTGCTGAATGAATATTAATGAACATGAGCACAGTTTTGGACATCTTGGGATTGGATGAGGAGACATGGATGCTGGCCTACCACTGACATCAATACCCTACCCCTTCATTTTGTTTCCTATGTGGGAAATATATATATATATATTGGTTTTTTTTTAGTTCTCATCTCATCAATAAACTGTCTACGGTTCTTATGAGGCTGATGCTTTGATCTGTGGGCCCCCCGGCTTACCGCACTTGCTTAGGTCACCTGACCGGTCCCATTAGTAAGGGGACTTGGTGTAATCATAGGACCGACTATATTAGTCTCAAATTACGACCCCACCTCATAAAAGGCAGCCAGATGTTTGTCAAATTGTCCTCTTCTCCTTCGTGGTTCAGATGAGCCATGGCAAATTAGGCTTTAAGCCAGTCGTCGCTCTTCGGAGGGAGGGGAACTTTCCACTTTTTACTGAGCTCTCTTCACGCAAGTAGCACCAAGTATAGTAATAACCCGCAAAGGATTTGCGCAGCAGTCTGACAAAATAAGCCATCATCCCCGAAGAAGACAAGTGACAAATTTACATCAATGTTGGCTTTAAAAATATCTCGAAGGGTGTCACCGATCCCCTTCCTAAAGATTACTAGTTCGGGACATTAAAAAAAGATATGAAGGTCGTTGGCAATGGGCATCATACACCTTGGGATTTTGGGTGTGGGGGATGGAGTAAACTTGGCTATCTTAGCTGGGGTATAATACAGTCTATTGATGACAAAGAAGTGGTTCTTTTTTAGGCTTGCAGGTTTAATGTATTTATATAGTACTTTCAATGAGGGCTCAAACATGGCGTCTATAGAGGGTTCAAGAGAAGTATTATTCCAGACCCAATACAAGGGTGGGATTTCCAGGTGTTTGGCTTCTAATAAATGGTTGTACCGCACTGATATCCCTTTCTTAATCAGATGCACCAATTGACACAGGCGTTCAATGCCCCAGTTCCCTCTTATTTCCCCTTTTTTCGGCATTGAACCAGGATATCAATTGTAGATACCTAAATCTGGAAAGCACTTTACCAATCCTAGCCCTCAGCAGTTCCCAGGGGTGGATTCCCTCTAAGTCTAACAAATCAGACTAGATGTTTATGCCTGCCCTCTTGACGGATACCACCAGACTGTCCCTGAGGCAGCAAGGTGTTCCAGGGGAATCCCATATAATGGCTAGGTCTGAGTAATATCCTATCCCCCATCTGATTCTGACTTTGTACTATATTTCCAGTGCTGCCCTGAGAACCTTCAGACGTACTCGCTTAAACATTTTTGGGGCCCCAAACTTATATAGAAAAGCCTCACCACCTTCTCCTCCTTCAGTTCTTGCCATTTCTCCCAGCAACCTTCCCCAAGCCGACCCTTCGAGTTTCGCGAGTAACATCCAAACTTTAAATTGAAATGCTACAGCGTACCAGCTGATGTCAGGAAGAGCCAGCCCCCCTTGTTGAGTCTGCGTCTCAGTTTCTTCCAAGACAATCTTATACCCTTGTCTCTCCAGATAAAACTCCCAATCTTACTCTGCACCTTACTAATGCTCTTGGATGGAAAGACCAGGCGTATTGTAGTGAATCAGTAAGAAAGCTTTGAGAGGATGACCATCTTTACTAAATTCACTTTCCCATATACTGTTAAGGGGAGGTTCCTCCATCTGCTGAAAAGTCGATTTACTTCTTTGATTGTTCTGTTTAGGTTGATCTGGGGAATTTTTTCCAGGTCTTTAACAATATAAATACCTAAAAATCGTAACTCGTTACTAGTTATGCCCTTCCATTGGTCTAGGTTCCAGCACATCACCTCAGTCTTTGATGTGTTTGCTAGAAAACCTGACAGGGAACCAAACCCCTCCAAAAGTGCTTCTACACAGGGATAACCACTTCTGGGTTGTTGGTGTACAATATTAAATCGTCTGCATACAAAGCAAACTTACAACTATAATGTTGAGTATTAAAAGGGTAGATTGAGTCATCTAATCTGATTGCCTGCGCAAGTGGCTCGACATAAATGTTACGTAAGAGAGGCGAGATCGGGCAACCCTGTTGGGTCTCCCTCTGAATGTTAAAACTAGAAGTCAACAAGCCGTTCAAAAGAATCCGGGCAGAGGCTCCCTGATAACAATTCTTCAGGGTTTGGATAAAAATAGAGCCGAACCCCATTATCTCCAGTACTTCCCAAAGGTACACCCAGCAGACCCTATCAAAGGCCTTGGCTGCGCCAAGGGCAACTATGGCCAAAGGGTCAGATCTATCAATGGCCAGGTCGATATTGCCTATTAACAGTTGTGTCTGTTCCTGCATGTACCTTCCGGCGACGAAGCCCTTCTAATCGACATGGACCAGATTGGGGACCAGTTTTGCCAATCTCCCTGCTAAAATACCCATAAAGATCTTATAATCGGCATTTAGCAGGGAGATTGGACGGTATGAATCAGGCTTTAACAGGTCCTTGCCTGGTTTTAAAATCAGGACAATTGTGGCCTCCTTCCAGGACTCGGGGACTATATATTTTTAGGTTGAGCATGAGCCAGCGCGCAAGCGCTGCTCTGTGAAGAGCTGTGGTAGTTAAGTACGAAGAGAAGCTTTGCCCACTCCCCCGCCCTTATTTTTCATTGGCTTCTGTGTTTGTCCTTTGTAAATGCTGTCTTCTGATTCATTATGAGGCTTGTTAGTCCCTCCCTAGTACAGCCATGACATCATATGTATCCTCCAATGGCTACTGGATCCTTTACTTGGTTGTTACAAGAGGTGTGTACTATTTTCTTTGTTAAGTTTCTCCATTCCGCAGACACTGTGCTTCACTTACAATTTTTGCAGAGTCTCTGCCCAATGAGACTTATTTGAAGCTGCTGTTCACCAAATGGAGGTTATCTGCTCCCAGCCCAGTGTCGAATGTGAAATATGTGAGGCCACTAAGAGTAAAAGATCCTTATCTGACCCAAAACATTTAGAGATCTTCCAATATCACTCCTCCTTTCACAGCCCCAGCCTGGCCTCCATCCATCTTCAGTCTTGACTTTTTTCACTCTCATTCCAACACTGTCTCAAAATATCTACCCCACGCCCCCGCCTCCCCAATCTTCCCCCTTTCTTGTTTGTGTCTTCTGCAACTGCCTTTGTGGGGTGCTCCAGGGGCCCAGCAAAAAAAATATCAGACGGGGACTGCTGGAGAGACTGCTGGCCCCAGGGGTTTGCAGAACCAAATCACGTTGTTGACAGACATAGAAAGATATGTATGTCCTGTCTTTCGGGGGCCTTCATAGCAGTCCGTAATGGGGTGATTAACACAGGTGTATGTTTAATGGTGGGGTTGGGGAGGGGTTGCCTGATACTTGCAATGACAAGGGGTGCGCTGTAAGCGAGGACAGAGAGGCGCATTGTGAAAACGTATGGCTTTAGGAAAGGACAGCAAGAGGTGTTACAGCCTATGGTCGGGCTTCATTGGCACAGGCTTCGTGCTTCCCGCTTTTGTCACAGCAGCGGCTTCTTGTGGCGACCGGGGTTAGCACCACTGACCAGTTACTCAGCGGAAGCTGATCTAACTTTGTGCAGCCAATGTCAACACCATTTTATCATTTTAAAATGTTAAGAGCAGAATATGAATTGTCTTCTTTTTTATCAACTACAATTTTATATTCTCTCCCCAACAGAGGGAACAGCAGTCTGATTGACTGCATACATAAAGCATTCAGAGAACCCAGCACATGCCACAAACTGAATTCTTTTTGTAATTGTCTTAATAGTAGCTGTTTGCTTCACAGGGGCACACGTTTTATTGAATTTAGGTGAGTCAAAGGCTAAGTAGCCTGTGCCAGCATTCAAACTCTTAAATGTGCACGAAGACCGCTACAGGTGGCTAAATCGCTGAGCTTTCTCAATAGAGCTGGGCAAGCATCAGTCATTCCAGGTAAGGTTACTGACGTCAGACAGAGACTTTACCTGAAGTCTCTTTCAACACTTCTCATGTGGTGGACACCCAACAATGTATAGAAAATCTACCTACGCCTTTTAGACATTTGTTTACACATTGTTGTCAGTTCCATAAAGTTTCATCACTTAGATGACGATTTATACACACCATACCTACACACAATTAATGTTTATTGTGGATATAAGTAGTGTTAGAAATGCAAATCTGAATACCTTCTCTGAGTAAGTCCTCATCCCATGAGCTAATACTTGGTGTATCATTTAGGAGTGTGATATCCAAGTAAGGACTGCCTCTGTTACCAGCCCGGTGGATTGGCCCCCCTGCAACAAAAGCGCCACAGAGCTTTCCACTAGCATGCCCCCCTCTGTCTACACCACCCTCCCACCCCAGGGCCAGCCAAGCACATTGCCAGGGACAGTTTTGGTTCCCAGTCCGACTCTGTTTATGACTCACAAGGAGAAAGGGAGCACCATTTTCAGAGTCTCTCCTGTTTGCATTTCAGAAATGGTCTCAAAGCCTCTTTTAGGAATAGGAAAAACATTTCTGACTACTAAAAGGGGTGTTGTGCATTGTGAGAAGATGTGTTGAGATTGTAAAGCCTGATTCACAGGCTCTGTGACCGCAAACATCTTTTATACATGAGGCAGTATATCACAACTGCTTTTTGCACAGCTTACACTCGCCAGAGACTTGATTGAATCAGAAAATGTCTCATAGGGACTGTGAAGCTGAAAGAATGCCGGGGCTGCAGGAGATGCACTAGCAACATACATTTGATTTTTTTAGAAACATTATGGCCAATATATTGAGAATGTATCCTACATTCCTTTCATTCATTCCTACTTCAAACCTCATTAAGGTTGGTTTTTTTTAGAGTTTTATATAGCGTGAACTAGACCCGAAGGTATCAGCGCGCTTTACATGAGCACCAGTTGTGTTACATGAGGACACATTCAGTTTTGTTTGGCACGGGGAGATTAAGTGATTTGCCCAAAATCACAAGATGTTGAGCGTCCCTGCAGAGATTCGAACCCGGATCCCCAGCCCCAATACCTACCGTTCTAGCCGTTAGGCCACATCCTCTCCCTTCTTGAAGGGCGCTAAGAGCTGGTATCATGCAGATAAATGTGGGTAGTGTGCCTGCAAACCGGTAGAGTTGTGGACTTAGGTCTTTACTCTGAAAATGCTACCTCCAAGAGGTAAGACTGACCATGTACCTCCCACCTCCCCCATAGCCCACACAATTCAAAGCATGACAGATGTTAACGAAGAATTATTGCCAAACCTATTGGGTTAATATTGTATTGAGAACTATGAGCATCACTTTGTACGCCTCTCCCAACACCATCATGACCATTGCTGTGATTAGTGCATTCAACTACTCTGCCGTCCACGCTTCTTGTCCCAATGCCTTGTAATCATTCTCCTGTATTACAGGATGATATTACGCGTTCGCTGTTATTGTTGTGCTCTCTCAAAATATATCTATATGCATTTTCTTCAATCGTTTATCATTAGGAGTAGCTCTCACCTTACACTCTTCCTATCTTTGGCCTTTTCTTGTGCAAACTGTTGTGCTCTAGTATTGTCCCACAAGCGTGTTCATTGACACAAAACAAGACTCAAAGCTCCAGAATGCATTATTATGTTAATTAAAAGCAGAGAAATGGAAACATATGGGGAGGTTTAGTAAGTATACACACGACACAGCTCATTGTGTGAAAGGGAGAGAGCAGAACAGCACCATACCTACTAAAATATGACATTGTTTCACTCACACCCTTCCTGTGGGGCACTCCTTCGGCTGTCCCACATAAACCCACTCTCCAGTGCACCATAGTGCAAAGGTATCTGCTTTATTCCAAGCATAGGCCTTGTACTGGAAGGCTACCGTCCTTGTAGAAAATACTATGCTTAAACATAGCGTAGCACATTTTCAGTTTATATATGTACTGTACATTGCAGCATACATGCAAAATGGGTAAAGTCTTGAGAAAAAAAATATTTTCTCACACTTTACACCTGTCTAAAGAAGGTGTTAACCTTTGGTGCATAGCTCTGTCCACCTTTTTTAAAAGATAGGGCTTTAGATTAAATTCCATAGATTGTTAAATCCATATATGGGAATATCCATATTAAGCTATGGAATACCACCTGGATGCTAACTAGCTCAAAGTAGCACACATTTGTTAATTTGAGGGCTCCTTTCCATGCAAATCAAGATCCGCTTTGAAAGGTAAATATCAAAAGAACACTTTGCTCTGGTTTGGATCACTGTTAATAAATCTACCCTATTGTTCTCCAGTAGAAGGAAGCTAAATAAGCTCAGTGTCCACCTTTTCACCATATTTGGTCTTTTTGAATGTTGTTAGGACAATATTAGCTCTGATTATTCCACCTCCTTCCTTCTATGGTGCTGTCATGAGATGTTTTGGCATCCTAGGTGGGGGACATTTTTGCACCCCCCCCCTTTATTTTTTGTCACCCACATAGGAGAACCGCTGCTTAATGGGTTCACAAGTGACAACTCCCGAGATGGTGTGTGTAGGACTTGGCTCTTTTTGTCTAAAGTTCCCTAAACTTTTTGCTTTCCCCTAGACCTTTTTTCTGACATGGTGTTGCCAACATAGATGCTTTGGGTACTTTGTCACTGCTGATCAGTGTCAAAGTGCAAGTGCTCCCTGTATAAAGTATAATGGTAATTGGTTGTCCATGATTGGTATGTTTGCCTTACTAGTAAAGTCCCTATTAAAGTGCACTGTGTTTGCCAGGGCTGGTAATGCAAATGCTACTAGTGGGCCTGCAGCACTACTGTGCAACCCACACCAGTAGCCTTAAAGAGGGAACTCAGGCCTGCCATTGCAGTGCCTGCGCACGGTTTGATACACTGCCATGTTTTTCTGACAAGTGCACCCACTTGCCAGACCTTACCCTTCCCTTTTTATGCACATCAGGCACCCCTATGGTAGGCCTAAGGTATCCTATGGGTAGGGTGTAGGGCATATGAAAGGTAGGACATGTATTATGATGTGTACCATGTCCTAACAGTGAAACAATCTTCATTTCGTTTTTCACTGTTGAAAGGCCATCTTGCCCATACGACAGAATGGGGAGGCTATGTAATATGTTTTCCAGCCTATCTTCCCAAAGGCTTAAGACAGAGAGGTGAAGTTTAGTATGCCTGAACTCACCATGTAATAACACATCCTTCTATGAAGGTGGTTTTGCATTGTGTGTTTATAAGCCACTCTTTTAGAAGTGGCTGTGTTTGTGAGTGTCTTTGCCTGGTTGTGAATTGACTGTCTGAATTTGAAAGCGATAGGATCTGGGGAATGTCGTGACCCAGGGGAAGAGGTGAGACAGCAACAGGCTGACCTGCATCTGGAGTGTAGGGGGAGGAGTAGCCCCTAGAGGTGAAGAGGCCTGGGTTGCTGCCATAAAACAATTGTCCCATCTCCTGCTGAGTGATTGAGAATCCAGACCCCCACTAATCCAAGGAAGAAGGTGTCACTGGCTGGGAGGCACCCAGAACTGGTTAGAACAGGGGTCAGTGCCCCCTGAGCACAAAGACTTCAAAGCCATTTAGGGGTATAACTATGAGAGCTGAGGCCCCTGAACCTTGGAGAATGGCTTGATCAAGATTGAACAAGACTGGAGCTACTTTGTGGTCAAGAGGAACCTTTGCCAAGGAAGAAACAACTGAAGAGACTGAAGGAAAGGACTGACCTTTGCTGTGTGTTCTGGGGCTGGCCTGCAGTTTGCTGTTTTAACCAAGGAAAGGCTAAAGGGACTTTGCTGTGTGCTGGGTCCCCCTGCTTGAAAAGACATGGCTGTGATGTGTCTTGAAGTAACTTACCCTCAAGTGCCTGAGGTGAGCCGGAAACACAGGAAAACCCAAGTTTCCAGGAGGGTCTCAGCAACACTGTGTGTGTGTGCTTGTTGCAACTTGAGACCCTCGTAAGGAGTGCCCTGTGAACCATGGGCACCTGGAGTCCAAGCGGGGATCAGCAACGCTGTGTTCCGTGTGCTTTGTGCAGCCTCAGACGTCCGTGAGGATTGCCTTGTTAACGTGCACTCCCGGAATACAAGTGAGTCTCATAGACGCTGTGTGCCTGTGCTTTGTGCAGCCTGAGACCTTTGTGATGATTGCCTTGTTATCGTGTACCCGGAATTCAAGTGAGTCTCAGCCACACTGTGTGCGTGTGCTTTGTGCAGCCTGAGTCCTTCGTGAGGATTTCCTTGTTATCGTGCACCCGGAGTTAAAGTGAGTCTCAGCAACGCTGTGTGCGTGTTCTTCGTGCAACCTGAGACCTTCATGAAGTGCCCAGTGATCATGCGCCTGAAGCTCAAGTGAGCCTCAGCAACGCTGTGTGCGTGTGCCCTGTGGCAGCCTGAGATCTTTGTAACAGTAGTGGCCCGGACCGGAAGCCCCAGAGGAGCTGAGCCGCTGGCCCGAGCCCGCCGGTGCAAGTTCACAAAGATTGCATCGGAGGCCCAAGTCATTGGACGAGGAGAGGAGAGTGAGGTCACACCCCCCCAGGTAACGTGTGTTGACACGTGGGGTGTGGGCTCGGAGGGAGACGCTCTGCCTCTATCTCATTACCGCAGTACGAGCCTCTGCTTTGGCTCGTATCGCGCCTGTACTGGCCAAGGGAATGGCAGTACTGGGGCCAGAGTGCGGAGCTGCACTTTTTGTCATACCATACCCGTGTTAGGGGCAACTGTTGACAGAGGCTACATGCGAGTCAGCACGAGTGGCTGAGAAACCGTCTAAGGCACCGTGATCGGTGCTGGAGTGTATTACGCATTACTTCATTTTTGCATAACGGAGTACCTGATTGTCGTATTACACATTGCATTATTCCTGCAATATGAACTACCTGATTAGTGTATTACGCATGACATTATTTCTGCATAACAAACTACCTGATTGTTGTATGAAGCATTGCATTGGTTCTGCATAACAAACTACCTGATTAGTGTATTATGCATTGCAATATTTCTGCATAACGACGTACCTGGTTGTTGCGTTTGGTATTGCATTATTTCTACATTGCAAAGTGCCTGATTCTAGCATTACGAGCTGCATAACATGGTATTAGGACTACAGTGGAATGTTTAGAAGTGCTCAATAATATTACTAGAACTTACCAGCCAGGAGGAATATTACACATACTCATATGTTGGATTTATATTGTGTGGTCTTATCGTATATCTTTTTATATACAATTTATACTCGTTTTTATAAAACTCGTCTGGCTCCATTTGTGGTGTCATCACTGGGTTGCTGTGAGCATGGTTGCAAAAACGTTACACATTTGCCTTGAAGATAAGCCTGGCTGCTCATGCCAAGCTACCAAAGGGGTGAGCGGGGGCTATCTCAGAAGGTGTCCTTCCTTTCCCTGACATGGAAACGAGGGTCCCTATTTGACCTAAGGTACCTACCTCAGCCAACCAGGGATCCCGGGTCTAACAGTGTGCAGTAGGCAAATGTTTTCGTGGCCCAGGCCTTGTTACATCCTGAACTGCCACCCACAAATGACACATCTAGCATGGGCTTTCACTGTGCCCTGTGCAATTCAGACATTTGTGTATAGGTGTGATGGTGTTTACAAACCACAGCAGCGAGTCAACACGTTCATTTAACTTTCTTCAGTTGCCAGATTCCCAAAGCTTCCCTGGTGTGCTAATGTGCCCCCTGATGCTGATAAGCACCACATTGGGCATTGTAAGGCTCTGTATTTTAGCTCCATTTGTTTCTTCAATGGCCTGTGCTTTGTTCGCAGCAGTGAAAATCTATGTTCGTACTTTTTTCTAGATAGACAAAATGTTATCTCTGTAGATAAAATACACATTTGCTCCCGCAGAGCAGCACAGGCCACTGTTTGATTACGACAAATAGAAGCACCACACTGTAAGCAAAATTGTACTAAATGGTATCTGGCGCAAATTAGCACCACAGAAGCAGTTAATGAACTTCAGCCCCTGATTATTGTTGCCTTCCTGCTCATCAACGCTATACATATTGAGTGTCATTTTTTTAATGCAGGTGGTTGTCTTGTTGCAGTTTGTGTGGTTTTAGTGTCTGTTTTTATTCTTTCTATTCAATAAGAAATGATTTATCTTGTGCTTAACATACATTTTTATTCAGATCAGCAGATTATATTCAGCGACAAACATTGTCAAGGACAGTAGGCTTGGCTTTTACATAGTGCATGCAGAGAAACACAATGAGACAAACAAAACATGCACAGATTCTGACACCGAAAGTACACCTATATTGATGAGCAATCTGAGAAAAGGAACATACAGTGACTAAGGAACCTAACAGCACTGATGAGGGCACTTCAAGAGACATAGAGATACCCATCCACACAGACCAACTCCCATCTGAGTCAAGACACATACATGTTCTCATAGACACAGCCCAATCAACAAGCAGACACCCACATGCAGAGAAGTTAAAATACCCACATTGACAGAGGCACGACATGCACGCTGACATACAGGTACCAGTGTACACAGGCACCCCACAGACGAACAGAGGGATGGATAAACTGATGTCAGATAGGGGCCTGATGCATCACTAGTGCTGTGGAGACGTGGGCTTAACCTTAAGCTCTAAAGCTGAGGAAATCACATCTGAAGTGAAGATAGGATTGGAGTGGCAATTCTCATTTATCAAATGACCTTTACTAAAGAAAATCTCTTTGGCTGTTTTTATGTAGAATCTAATTCTACTTATGGATTCATGGAGTTATGATGGAATTTGAAGCTTTTTTCTTAACTTAAATTAACAGTAAAAGATCTACAGAAGACTTTCAGACCTGAGACTCTCCTTCTTACAAGATAATAACTAATCAAGAAATAGTGTTGGTTGAATTAACATAATATCTACTTACCCACTATACTAGAGTTCGTACCAGTTTGTAAACTACGCCGAGATAGTAAACGACGTAGGAGGTTGTTCACTGCTCTGGGCACCTAAACTCTGTTACCATTTTTCCTTTTTAATATGAAAAATGAATGCTTGGTAGATAGCGCCTTGTATCCAAAATACTGTGGGCCTCATTTATGAAAAGTGAAGCATCCCTGCGTGAAATCAGCGATGCGTCACTTTTCACTGCGCCCTCCTTGCGACACCAATGATACGTCATAGTTACAGTATGACGCATCATGGGGCAAGGAGTTACAGATACGTCAGTATTTCTGACGTATCTGTATGGCGCAAAAATGATGCATTGCTGGAGTGTGTCACAAAAGTGACACAACTCCAGCAATGTGTCTTTTCACATGGGGCAAACCCCATGTGAAAGGGCCTGAATCAGTCTTACGCCTGCTGTGAGGTAGGCGTAAGAAATTGATGCATTGCGTCCTACAAGTGGCGCAGTGAAATCTTATAGATTTCACTGCGTCACTTCTAGGACCTTTTCTTGCGTCAGAACGCCCCCCTGCATACATTATACCTGGCGCAGGTATAATGTAGCGCAGGGGTTTGCAAAGTGACGTATCTACCTAGATGCGTCACTTTGTAAATATGGTGCAACAAGGCACATTTTTTACGCTGCTGGTGCGTCACAAAAAGTGATGCACCGGCGGCGTAAAAGTGACGCACGGCCTCATAAATGAGGCCCAGTATATCTATTCCTGGATGTTGCCTTTACTAATCGTGAGCAGGTGTTGGTCCGGTTAGTTCAAGAGAATCTAAAGTAGATTATATTTCCTTTGATTCACAAAGTTATTTGCACTTGTAAGTTTAGCTTAAGTGGGTGAAATAGCTTTTTTATGAATGCAAAATCACTTTTGCAAGTTTTGTGAGTAAATCTACTTTTGAAGTTGTGGAGTGTGGATTACAGTGCAGGAATTCGCTGTAATTGAAGTGACACCCTCAAACATGCTTGCTTGTTAATTTTCACAGACTTTTTCTGACCCACTCTCAACCCGGAAATGAGCCGAATCTATTTCTGTGAAGGAGGAGAGTAATTGGAAAGAAATGCCCTGAAATGATTTGGGATACATAGGAAGATGTTTCTCTCAAAGGGAAAAAGCAAGGATGGAAAAAAATGACATTGCACACATGGAGAGGAAGTTCCTCATGTGCAATTTTACAGATGTAAATGCCTCCCCGTTATCTCATGCCTGAAAGGTTTCTTGGAGTTCGCTTGGAAGCCTTTGACTGTTACAGGTATCAAGGTGTACTCTAGAAAACCTTTTAGAAAACCAGAATTTCGGAAATCTGCACCAATGTGAGGTAGTAAACAGGTGGGTCCTTATTTTATATTGAGGAGATTGGCTCATACAGCCAGATTCATGAAGCTACCATTCTGCGATTAGCAAATTGCGAAAATTTGCGAATCGCAATTTTTATTTAGCGATTACGCACTTTTGCGATTTTCACTTTCATGAATAGCTTTTACTCAATTTGCAATCGCAATTACGAATTTGCAGCAATTGCGATCGCAAATTAGCTTCATGAATCTGGCTGATAGTGTCTGGTAAATACTGAAAAGTTTGTCTTTCCAGGATAAGCTGCAGTCACTTTACCAATATTCATTTCCTACACAAATCACACATGTGGTATTTATTTAGCTTGACAACTTCCTCTATTTTATATTTCTGATTTGAAATTAATTATATGTCTTTGCTTTATGACAATTTGTGACTGGATACATGATTGGATGGCCATATGTAATATTTCATTGCAAAACAACATCTGTAATTGATGTCAGCGATATTTATGTGAAGAAAGGATCCATTTCTTAAGAAAGCCACCAATAAAACCAGCACACACAATATTAATGGGGCTCAACACTCACTTAAACGTTTGATGTCATTCATGACACTTGCTCCAATCAAAATCCAGCTACACATGGCACATCCATGTTTCATCTAATAGATATAACTTATTTGGCATGCAAGCAGCAGTCTTCATTTAATAAGCCTAGACTAGAAAAGGTGTTTCCTGACTGGCTTGGCATCTTCTGGGTTATCCAGACCTTCTTACTGGGCCTTCCACACAAAGCATTTGTATGTAGTGATTCTATATCTTATTATCTGTTAAATTGAATAGATCACTTTTCTCAGAACCACTGATCCAAAGAATTGTTATGTTGTGTTTTTAGTACTACGGCCAGGTGGTGCCATGTCTATATGTTGCCATTTGCTTTTGCCCTCTGCACATGATTTTAGTATTTACCCTAGAGATCTAGAGGCATATACACTGACATGGCTCCTGTGTAATAACACTTAGGACACCACTGCTCGAGGCTCTTCTTTACACTAAAGGAGCTATTATAATGTCACACCACTACATTGTCACCATGTTACTCTCATTTGACTTTGCTTATTTATATCTTGCCTGATGAATTATTTCACTCTGATGTGTAGCAGTCCTTTTCATAGATAGTGTTTCGCACAGATGCTACCTGCATACAGTCTTCCTGAAACAGTTGTACATTTATTTTACACTTTTTAAATTCATAGATAAAACATAACCATCCTGAAAAAATAAAAAATAAAGATCACAGAAGGGAGCTTGGTAAGCGTGCCCTGAATCCAGACCCCCCCCCCCCAAGTGGGGAGATCTACAGATTGTACCTAATTAAGTTAGTAAAAATACATTTATTTTGACTTGGGGTACACGAATCACAAGTGGGGCTCATAAGTCCCCAAAAGACCCCGCCTTCCCATCTGTACGCTCCATATTCCTTTGTTCTATTAACTGGGTCAAGAACTATTGGCGACAGTCCGACTTGGTTTTACGTGTCTCATAGTCTATGGTCCTGCTATCAGGGCTGCAGAGTGTGGGTACCATTATTGATGTATCAGTTCCGCTACCTGGATATCAGGACTATGGACTATCAAACTCATAGACCCATGTTGGGTCCTCTTTGGTAGTCCATAGTGTTGGTACTGAGGCCCTGAACTACTAGTGCTATTTTAGGTGTGTCAAGTCAGCAGTCTCGGAAATAGTCAACTGACTACCAACACACTTGAGGACTGTTAAAAAATGTACGAACTAACAAATAATTTAATACAATTGTAATTGTAAGAATGAGGGCAAGACTTATTCTTTAGGCTGCAGATTTATGGTAAGTCGATGTTACAGAGTCCAAAGGTTCCTATCGTACGCAATAGTGGTGGTGAGGTGATACCTGGAGAATGAAGAAGATTCAGGAGGAATGAGACATGATGTAACTTACTCCAGAAAAAGCATGAAAACAGCACCAGCCTTCATATCGTACCAGTGTAATGATGTCAGCAGCCTGGAGCTCCAACAAACAGTGCTGCAGAGTCCTGTGCATGATGTGCTCGTGCTACACATAGGTAGTGCAGTTGATGCCTGGCAGTGAATATGGCACCCTCCTGCTTGTTATACAGCCCAGCCTCACCTCTGTTGTAACCAATAATGAACATGTGCATCGATACCCTGGCGCCCAAAAGCGAGCAACATGCGGAGATTCTAATAGAGGAATGGCCAAACCTAAAAAAACAGTGGTATGAAGTAATTGTTCAGAGCCTACAGGGACACTAGAGACAACAAAGCTGCAATGTAATCTCCCCGCACTGTATTGCTCCTGAAATACTGCCTGTACCTACCTAAAATGATGGCCGCAACAAACACTCTTGCATCTCTCCCGACCTTTTCTCCCTACCCCCTACCCCTCTCCACTCTACTCCTCTTTCCTGTTACTGACCTTTGCCCTCACCTTTTCTGGCCCTTAATCCCCACCCTGTTTACCTGTTTATCAATTTTCCCGCATAAAGTAAGATCTAGCTCTTTTGTCTGATGCCCGATGGAGCTATCTGGTTTAGCTATAGGGGAGAAAGGCCGGGGATTCCCTCCTTGGACGTCACCTACCTAGTCGGACTCTAGACAGACTTCCTTTCGTCTCTCCTGTCGTCTCTTCCCGCATCCTCCCTCTATCTATGTCTCTCCTTCCCTCCTCTCTCAATGTATTGAGACTGATTATTTTGTCTGAGGCCCGATAGAGCTACCTGGTTTAGCTATAGGGGAGATGGACCGTGGATTCCCGGCTCGGTCGTCACCTACCCAGTCGGTCTTTAGACAGACTTCCTTTTAGTCTTTCCTTGTCTGTCACCTTCCTTATCATCCCCTTCTCACCTCCCATGCCCCATGTACTACCATTGCACTTTCCTTTCTCTCCTCTCCTGCATCTCTCCTGACCTTTTCGCCCTACCCCTACACCTCTCCACTCTACTCCTCCTTCCTGTTACTGACCTTTCCCCTCACCTTTTCCTGACCCTTAGTCCCCACCCTGTATACCTGTTTATCAATTTTTCCGTGACTATTGAGATCTAGCCATTTTGTCTGATGCCCGATGAAGCTACCTGGTTTAGCTATAGGGGAGACAGGCCGGGGATTTCCTCCTTGGACGTCACCTACCCAGTTGGACTTTAGTCAGAATTCCTTTTGTCTCTCCTGTCTTCTCTTCCCGCATCCTCCCTCTATTTTTGTCTCTCCTTTCCCTCCTCTCTCAATGCATTGAGACTGAAATATTTTGTCTGATGCCCGATGGAGCTACTTAGTTTAGCTATTGGGGAGATGGACCGTGGATTCCTGCCTCGGTCGTCACCTACCCAGTCGGTCTTTTGACAGACTTCATTTTAGTCTTCCCATGTTTGTCTTCCCTTATCCTCCCTTTCTCACCTCCACTCCCGCCTCCACTTCTTTTCTCTTTTCTTTCTCTCCTCTCCTAATTGTATTGACTATTTTGTGATTCATTGTGTAACTGTTGATTTTTTTCTGTAACATTGTTGATTCTCTTGTAAAGCGTTCTGATACCTTCGGGTCTAGCCAGCGCTATATAAACTCTTTAAACAAATAAATAAAGCATTTCCTCTGGAAGCTCAGACAACCTTCCAGAACATCAGAAAGTGCCTGCCCCAATGTAAGATTGTGAGTAGCAGGAGAAACTGAGTAGATGGGATCTTGTGTTGCAGCTTGTAACTCATTCTAAACAATGACAGAAAGTGCTCAGAAAGAAACTTTACAGTGCCATCTTCCGCTCTTGCTTTTGCGATGGGTATATTGAGCGAGAGGCGATCTACACTGTGGACAGAGCAGAGCCTGAGAAGAATACATGAAATTCAATCATTACTAGGTTCTTCAGCATCCTTCAGAAAAGAAGAAGCTGAATCCTGGCAGTCATCTGTAATTTCTGAGCTGAGCACAGGCCGAATAGGGCTGTACTCCTTCATCACTTCAACCAAGCGACAACACCTCAATAAAAAAGCATGAGAGCAGTGCTTAGGGTACTAACTGAAGATATCAACTGCTGAAGCAGAGGAGGCTACAACAGAAGAGGAATAAAACAGCATTCTCCTCAAATTGTTTGCATTGTGCAGCATGGAGTGTTTGGCCAAGATACAAAATCCAACAATTCAGAACGAAAAGATGAAAGAACAATTCAAAAAATTCCATCAGTAAAAGTTGTTTTTTTTTAAACCCTCACAATACATAAAATCCCCTCAAAAAATAAAGACCTCCAAATAAAACGGTTCTTTTGAGAATCAACAAAAAAATCAACCACATGTTATCTCTTCAGCTCTGCACAGTTCACTCGGTTGACCATGTATGGTTGGAATTGGACGGCTGCAGTGGGTCACACACAGGTCCTGGTTGTAGGCTAGGCCCTGAGGCCAAATCCCATTGTGCATGGCCAAAAGCCTGAATTGAGGGTTGCTCACTACCTGTCCACAGGCCGGGCCCTATGACCAACCCCATACTGCCCACGAAAAAAGCCCTTGTGTAGTGGGATAGCGAATAGTTTCAAAGAAGTTGGATGTAGCATTTGATTAAAAAAACAGCATCAATAAAAAACAATTCTTTTAATGTGAAGATTTGTTTAAGATTGGTCACCCTTTTGCACATGTTTTAAAACCATCCGAAGCTCACAAAAATACAGATAAAGAGCCAACCACGGACTATTGCCAGTTCCACAATCTATAACTCGCACAACAGCCATGCAGCCTACAATACAATGAAAATGCAATGCTTATAATGTCACAATCTTTATACCAATAAATTACAACACCTTAAAGTGTGTTATTAAAATGCATTCACAAACCAGCAAATAATACTAAATTCATTGTTGTAGCATTGATATTGTTATTGATAATGTGATATGTATTTGTCATTTGAAATGTAATCAGTGATGCCATGAGTGCTGTCATTGAGCATGCCATGAGTGATGTAATATGTAGGTCATAAGCAGTGCATCGCGGGGAAGTTATGGTTAGCTCAGGTAATTTCTATGGTTTTGTACATGTGAAATCAGAGCCCAACTATAACATTCCAGTCAATTTCTACGTTTAAAAAAAATTCTATTACCTAGCTATAACGTCCCAGAAAAATGTGTTTCTTTCAGTGATCTAAAAAATTGTAACTTGAATTTCCCAACAATAACCTGTAAACTTTGTAAGTGGTATGTAAGTCACTTCATAAGTTCGTGAGTGCACATCTTAGTCACTGTATGGGTATGTGTGTGGGTGTGTGAGTGACTGACTGAATGGGTCTGTGATTGAATGTGTGAATGGTGGTTTTGTGGGTGTGTGAGTGGCAGTATGGGTCAGTAAGTGGGTTTGTGATTGGCTGTATGGATCTGTGAGAGGGTGTGGGAGTAGCTGTATAGGTCTGTGAGATGGTGTGTGAGTGTCTGTGTGGGTCTGTGAGTGGGTGTATAAGCATGGGCGAATTTTGCGAATCTGGCGTTCGTGAATTTTGCGAATTTGCGAACTCGCAATCCGCAAAATCCGCGAATTCTCGCGAATTTGCGGATTTTTTTTTGTGTTCGCAAGGATTTTTGCCAGATCGCGAGGGTTTTGTACCAGTTCGCAATTGCGAACTTACATGTCGGCTCGCAACTGTCGCGATTATGTTGTTTCTACGTCTGGTTCATCATCACAGGTTCCCAGCACCCTCTGTTTCACCCCTGCCACCCTCTGTTTCACCCATGCCACCCTCTGGTACATCAATGCCACCCTCTGGTTCATCATCACTGTAGATTATGGGGGGGAAAAGCAAGCACACCTGCCCTGCTGCAACTGACATGAATTAATTTGGGGTTGATTTATTAATGTGTCACTGTTTTAAAATTCCAGTCTGGCACCTGCTTTCTTATCTGTAATTTGCTTTCTGTTGCAGTGCAATTTTTTTTTCCAGGACCTTTGTGGCCTACTTGTAGCTATTCTATGAGCCTGCTGTGAGGGTCAGAGCAGGGTCATACAATTGTTGCAACTAGCAACTGAACTCTGGAGGGGCCCCAGTCAGGAAGCACTACAGGGAATGGTTACTTATGATGAGTTTGAACTTTTGCACCTGCTGAATGCTTTCACTTTTGCAAAACTCGTTTTTCTGCAGAACAGCATTACAGCAACTGTAATGCCCCAAACAAGCTTACTTGTGAAAGTTGATTTCTAATCCAAAAGTGATCCAAAGAAAGTCAAAAGGCCTCAAATCCAAAAAAGTGCAGGCAAATGTCAACCTGAGTAGTTATTCTGATAAAAATCATCATTTTCAGAAGGTCTATGCTGCTTGCTAGTGGATTTCTTGTGCAGAATTGCAATTTTTGTAATTTCGCGAGTGCGAGATTGTTGCTGCCCGCCGCACCTACATGTTCGCAATTGCGAACTTACACAGCACGCCGCAAAATTGTATCACCAAGAAAAAAAAATCCGCTGCGTGCGAATTTGCGGATTTTCGGTAAATACGCGAGCATTTGCGGATTGCGAATTTACCGAAAATCCGCAAAATCCGCGAGCGTAACGGATTTTCCGCCCATGCTTATATGAGTGCCTGTGTGGGTATGTGAGTAGGTGTGAGAATGCTTGAGTGTATCTGTGAGAGGGTGTGTGAGTGCCTATGTGGGTCTATGAGGTGGTTGGTGACAGTCTGTGGGGACATGTGAGTGGGTATGTGAGTGTCTTGTGGGTCTGTGAGTGGGTGTGTGAGTTCCTGAAAGGACCTGTATGTGGTTGTGTGAGTGCCTGAGTGTTTCTGTCATTGGATGTGTGAGTGTCCTTATAGGTGTATGAGTGTGAGTGTGTGTGTGTGTGTCTGTTTGGGTCTGTGAGCGGGTATGTGAGTGCCTATGTAGGTCTGTGAGTGGGTGTGTGGGTCTGTAAGTGGCTGTGTGAAAGCCTGTATGGTTCTGAGAATTGGTGTGTGAGATCATGTGTAGGTTTGTGAGTGGGTGTGTGAGAGTCTGTTGGATAGCAGAGGGGTTGAAATTAATATTCCCACTCCAATTGGTGCAACAGTAAGGAAAGTGTTGGATTGTGTAGGGGTAAACACTACTATTCCCACTCCAATGAGTGCAACAATAGGGAAAGTGTCGGATAGCGGAAGGGTAACACTTACTATTCCCACTCCAGTGAGTACAACAGTAGGGAAAGTCTTCGACAGAGGAGGGGGAAAGCTTACTATTCCCACGCAAGTGAGTGTAACAGTAGGGAAAGTTTTGGATAGCAGAGGGGTAAAAATTACTATTCCCACTCCAATTAGTGCAACAGAAGTGAAAGGTTTCAATAGCGGAGGGGTAAAACTTACTAGTCCCACTCCAGTGAGTGCAACAGTAGGGAAAGTGTTGGATAGTGACAGGATACAATTTACTATTCCCACTCCAATCTTTGCAACAGTAGGGAAAGTGTTGGATAGCAGAGGGGTAAAACTTACTATTCCCACTCCAGTGCGTGCAACAGAAGGGAAAGTGTTGGATAGTGAAAATTTACTATTACCACTCCAATCAGTCAACAGTAGGGAAAATATTGGATTGCAAAGGAGTAACAATTAATATTCTCACTCCAATCAGTTCAAAGGTAAAAACAAAACAAAATATTACCAACAAAAATATTTAAAAAACCAAAATGCTACTCACTCACCAATACCGGTAATACAGGTAATCACACAACCACTCATTTACCGATACAGCCATGGACACAGCCACTCAATCATCCATACAACCACTTGCATTCCCACTCACACACCCACAGAACCACTTACATACCCATTCACACACCCATACATCCACTCACACAGCAACTCACTCACCCTTACAGCCACTCACACATTCACTCTACAATACAGCCACTCACACGCACTCACTTACCTAAGAACACACTCAAACAGCTATTCACTCACTTATACAGCCACTCACACACCCACTCACTATCAATACAGCCACTTACTCACCCATATAGCTACTCGCTCATTCATTAACACATCCATGCAGCCACTCACACCCCCATATAGCCATTCAGATATCGACTCACAAACTGATACAGTCACACAGCCACTCATATATACAGAGCTGGGGATCAATACCTTAGTTTGCCCTTGTGTTTCCTCTCGCCATTTTTCTTATTGTTTGTTATTTTTCTGTCTTTAAACAAATGCTCTGATTCAAAGTTTGGTAGACGGAGTACTCTGCCTCAAACTTGTCTGAGTATCCTGCCAGTCAAACTGAGGTGCCACCCCTACTAATTAAAGCCATTGGGACTGTCATGTTTTCAACATCGATGCCCTTCGCTGCAGGAAATCATATTCCTACTACCTCAAGCTATCCACCTTATTTAGAGCAGATGTTCTGATGTACTTTTTTAAATTATTTGGTACCGCTTTGGAAATCCTGGCATGCCTTACAGAAAATCGTTAAATCACACCTACACACTGGGAGAAAACTCTGAGGCTCTCAAGATAATTCGTTGTTTTTTTCTTAAAAACAAACTCCTACTTTAGGAGTTTGTTTTTGAAAAACAAAATTCTTTGCGAGAGGCGGCTTGAAATATGGCGGCCACTCAGCAAACTTTCAGTGCCTCCAGAAGAGCTGCTGTTGTGGTTATGGTAATTCTAAGCCATTAGTACTATTCTTTGTGCTTATAAGTGTCATATTTTTCTGTGATGTGCATTAAAACATAAAAAGTTTTTTATAGGTCTTACATGTACATATGCCTGCTCTGAACAAACCATTCTGTTTTATGAAAATTATATGTGATGCAAAGTTCTTATTTAAATTCAACATTTTTATTGTAGACATATGACTGCCACATTTAGGCAGCATCACACCTTTCTTTTGCAGCATTTTATTTTTTTCGTTATATTCCTACAGTAAAAAATAAGCAAAATGTAGCCATCAAACCAGCTTTCCAATGCTAAATCCTCTGGCTTTGCCAATGCTTGCTTTTCAATGTATATGTTGGGAGGCAGGGTCATGTGCTCGGAAACCTTTCTAGGAAGACATATTAATATGTTTAATGCTTGAGATCCTGTCTTTAACAGCAACATATTACTGCAGGACCCCTTGGGCTACATGTGTATATCTGCTGATTAATTCATGTTACTTTCTTTATTACTTGAAGGACTTTGAATGCCTCGACCATGTCTCGCCTTTCATCTCTTCCATCCATTTATCTCCTAATGGCACACTGAGTCCTCCCTCCCGGGATTATCATTTTAACCTCAATTTTCATTTCAGTTAAGGGGATGAACAGAATTGAAGTTCCACTCTTAACCACATAACATTTAAATAAAATGTGGCATTTATGCTTGCTGCTGTCTTTTGCATATAAAAGGGGGTGGTAATGGACGGAGCATCTGAACCAATCAAACACTCACACCCAGTCAAAATATCTGGGTTTAATCCATCACCGTTCTTTAGCCCACTCTGCCACCCCAGTTCAGACATGGCTATATGCAAATCAGTCTGACCCTGTGCCTCATGGGAACAGTCCAGCCCGAACTGCCAAGCCATGCCTTCCCTGGACCGGAAACAAGCTTCCGAGGACCAGTTTCTGGCATTCCAACCGTCTTCAGACCGGCTTGCTTGAATCCAGTGGCAAAGTGAGCAAGGGACTCACCTCTGAGCATACCCTGCCACACTTATGACAGCCAAAAGCGGTACAAAAGGGGGTGGTAATGGATGGAGCATCTGAACCAATCAAACACTCACCCCCAGTCAAAAGATCTGGGTTTAATCCATGACCGTTCTTTAGCCCACTCTGCCACCCCAGTTCAGAGACATGGCTATATGCAAATCAGTCTGACCCTGTGCCTCAAGGGAACTGTCCAGCCCGAACTGACAAGCCATGCCTTCCCTGGAATGGAAACAAGCTTCTGAGGACCAGTTTCTGGCATTCCAGCCGTCTTCAGCCCGGCTTGCTTGAATCCAGTGGCAACGTGAGCAAGGGACTCACGTCTGAGCATACCCTGCCACACTTATGGCGGCCAAACGCGGTACAAAAGGGGGTGGTAATGGACAGAGCATATGAACCAATCAACCACACCCAGTCAAAAGATCTGGGTTTAATCCATCACCGTTCTTTAGCCCACTCTGCCACCCCAGTTCAGACATGGCTATATGCAAATCAGTCTGACCCTGTGCCTCATGGGAACAGTCCAGCCCGAACTGCCAAGCCATGCCTTCGCTGGACCGGAAACAAGCTTCCGAGGACCGGTTTCTGGCATTCCAGCCGTATTCAGCCCGGCTTGCTTGAATCCAGTGGCAAAGTGGGGCACAGGGTCAATTGACTAAAGTTGGCAGAGGTGCATTCTTGGGAGGTGGTGGCTAGATGAAGGTTCTGGGTGAGCGCTGAGTCGACAGAACCCTGAAAGTTTAATATTATGCGTCATGGGGATATTTCACGGGAAGCTGTTTTCCAGTACAGAGGAGCATCCTTGTATGTTCTTGAATTGAAAATTCCAGCAGTAGCATTCAATCAGGATAAGATAGGAAGGGAAATTGTGTTCCCAACCCTGTTGGACCTGTCAAATACGGTGTATTGGGCAGGGCAGCACAATGCTGCTTTGGATGAATATTGGACACCTTTCTGGTTCAAGTGCTGGAGCTCCTGCATAATACAGTTAAGGGGGGGGGTCTTGAAAAATTCTGTTAGATGGAAAAATCTAAACATTGCTGACTGCTGGTGGAATCTGTAAAAATCAAGTATTTGAGGGGAGGGGGTCACCATATTGCAGGTTGAAGGGGAATCCCATGTAATACTGATTGAGGTGGGTGGTGCAAATTGCTGGAGAAATGAGGCTCCCACCAGCCGCTGCCCGTCCAGGTAGGAGCAGTGAGGCCTGGTGGGGGGGGGGGGGGATCGACAGTGGACAACAAGGGAAAATGGTCTAGGAACATTGATGATACCCAAAATGTAAAAGAAATCTGCACTATGTGTGAGGGTAATTATAAGGAGGATGACTTGCACATCCTTTTCTTCTGCCCAGCCTATGTGCAGGCAAGATGAAAATGGATTAAACCACTGTTTAATCTCTTAGGAATAAGATCTTGTATGAGTGCATTCAGAATGATCAAAACGGATACAACACAATACATTGTATTTAGTGCCAGTAGATTCTTATACTCTGTTTATTTTGTTCGCTGGAAAAAAGGTTTAAAACTGTAAAGCTAGGAGGGGCGCACTTTTGTATCTACAAATATCATGTTTTAACCTGTATAATTAATTCGACCTGATGGACATGCAGTCGTGTTTTTTAATATGTTTTTTAAATTGTATTCACTATTCTAGATGCAAATTTTCTTAATGTGTGTCTTGTTATGAGAATCTTTTATGGCAAATTCAATGCCGAAATAAAGAAAAATAATAATAAAAATAAAGTATTATTGTTCCCTTGTTGTTGTCTGTCAAAATCCCCCTCACCACTTCTACATGCACTGGCTGCGGCTGGTTCCCACACATTGTTGGCTCAAGGTTGGAGTGCTTGTGGTGGGGATGCCTAATAAGCATGCTCAGTACTCCAAGACAATGCTATTTGAGAGGTTTTCTGGCACAACACATGATGGCGCAACATGATGCGGGTTAATGCACAATACTGGCTGATCAAGGTTTCAGCATCGCTCCGAATGATGCTGGAAATCTACACAATTCTGCCTTTTGTGGGGTTTGTACAACATTGCTTGACCTGAGTGTTTGCACATTATTTGTTTAAGAGGCCTCTTCATACTTCATAATGGGGGCACCAACATGATGTTGATTGGTGATGTTAGAATGTACCCCTATAGTATACAACTTGGAAGGTTTTACCACTCATAATAGATTTTCACACAAATCTTATTGACTAAGGCTCACGAAAATCGTGGTTTATGCAGGACGCACACAAAATGGTGGCTTATAGGTTCTCTTGAAGATTTGTAACTCCTGCTAACTTAAAATTTGAGAGTGTAGGGGAGTGGGTGGAGCTATTTGCTGAGAACTTCCCAGAGATACCCAAACCAACACCCCTCTTCCAAAAAAAGACAAAAGCTTACTGGGGCTGCTGCCAATGAAATGTGGTGCTTTCATATTCCTTATTGAATCTAGGCTGCTTAGATCCTCTAAAGATGAACTGGAAACCAACTCACTGTAGGGGTTTCCAGCTCCTTCTCTCTCATTGTGTGATATCAGCTCTTCACCGGGTCACTGTTTGAACAAAGCCAATATCATGTGACGGATGGTACCACCGTCTGAGTTGGCAGCCCTTCTTTGGGAATGAACTTCTGCACATTCACAATTCACCTCTGGGTGACCAGGTAGTAAAGACTAATTGGAGTAATTGATTAATATTGATTGAGGGGGCTTTCTTCAAGCTAAGGGCCATACCAGGGATCCCCAAACAAATTGTATTGTTAAACCTTTCCCATGGCTTATAGGGGGGGGGGGGGTAGAAAACTGCTGATTAGCTAGGCTTCCCACATAGGAAAATAGCCTATGTGTCATGGGCATATGCATGAGACACAAGAAGGAACCAAACACAATTTCTAAGCAGTGGAAATCCAGCCTTGTGAGAAGAAGATACAAATCTCTGATTTTCCCAATTAAGAAGATGTCAAGAAGGTGTCAGGAATGTCCATTGCTTCAAAGGATTGTCTGTAATCGAAATATAAATGTAATCATCCTTACTAAGGGGAGTAGAAAGGGGAACATAGAGCACCAGAATTTGCAAGGTAGGTTTGGTGCGTGAAAGAGAGGAGTGGACCAAGTTGTGCGTGGAGAGCAAAATATGCATTCTGCTCCCTGAGGGAAAAGGAACATGAAATTAATTTCGCTTGAGCAAAAAAAAAAAAGAATGCCTGAATATGGTTATTAGATAGAGGAGCTAGCTTGGTGGAAAACGCGTAGAAATATATGGCAGCCTGATCAGAGGGTGGCGGGGAACAGGACATATCAAAGCGGCGACATGTCTCTGAGCAATGGCAGATCAGAGGATGGTGAAACAAGACTGGAGACATTAAAGAAGGGCCGTCAAGCAAATTACAATCTTCCCAAGTTGAAAGTGAAGCAGGGAGGGTTGCCTGAGAGAGATAGTGTGAGAAGGATGGCGTCGCTGAACCGCATTCATGGTGGAGCTCCATGGCCCTAAAATGAAGAGCATAAGCAAAGTGTAGGGTGAGCCGTGTAAGAAAGAGTATGGGACAAAGAAATTTACAGGCATCAATCATTAGGGAAGGGGGTGCGGAGCGATAATTTGTGCCGGGGAAAATGGTCGCGCAAACAGCTGGGTACCATTATGTGGTGATGGGAGAAAGTGACTTGTAAATTGAACGGAGGGAAGAGGTGTTGGCATCGAGCCTCATTTAAAGGGTCAGAACTGTCAAAAATCAGAAAATGTCCCATGAACCCGTGTCTAATTTTCCCACCTTATTTAACCACATGCGCGCTAGTGCAATTACGCTCCTGCGCTGAGATTTTCAAAAGCGCATGTTATGTGACGAGCTGCGCTCGTCATCAGCGTGCGAGGAGGCTATGCCATGACGAGCCCAGCTCGTCATCAGCGTGGAAGGGGTTAAAATTAGAGGGTCCTGGGCCTGCAGGTTCGGACACTGGCAAAACTGAAAAATGGAAATTCAACAAGGCTGTAGGAGACCCTCTTTTTGTCATTTACTGGCTGAAGGAAAATACCCTACCTTCCAGCCTGTTACATGCTAGTGCTGCAACATAGTGTCACCAGAAGTCCATTTTTGACACAGTGGCTAAGTGACAGGTGGCTACCGTTGTTTACCATTGCTGCTCAAGGGCCTAAAGCATTATTATTTTTCATTTGGCTACAATGTTGCCACTCGATTTTATATTTACCTTGTAAAGTTGTTATGCTTTTAAACACTGGATAAAGGAGCTATATGAACTGTTGAATAAAATACCCTGCTAATGTCATTATGATTTGTCCAGTGAGACACAGTTTATGAAAGTATCCAACAAATTATGCTGTTTCACATTTACTAATTACATAGACCATATAGACCACGCCTTGAGTAAGGCTTCTCAAGACACACCCGTTTTAGGGCCCGCCACCATTTTCATCTAAATTGAATCTCTGCTGGGCAATGGTTTTCTTGACATCAGATCCTTTGCTATTGTGAAAACCATTGTAGTGGCACCTCTGACACTGCTTGCACCGGTGTCCATTATGTCCAGATGGGAAACATCCTTTACAACGCAACTTTTACCACGCAGTGCCTTTACCATGCAACTTTTACAACGCAAACCATTACAACACATTGCGCTGGGGGGCGCTCTAGGATAGGGAATGAGTTTAATTTACTATCCAACACCTTCCCTAGTGTCCACGGGGACTGGAGTTGGAATAGTAAATTAAACTATTCACTATCCAGCACCCCAAAGCGCTATGCGTTGTAAAGATTTTCGTTGTAAATATCACGTTGTAAAGGCATGCGTGGTAAAAGCATGCGTTGTAATGTCATACATCCTGTCCAGATCTGTCACCACTGTCCATTATGTCCAGATCTGCCAATGGCGTCCATTATGTCCAGGTCTGCCACGTCAATCAAGGTAATCCCAGAAAAAAAATGTACAATAATGTCCCAAATACAAGAGGAAATATTCCCATCAGGAAAAGGGCGTTCACTAAATGTTTTTTCAGAAGATCCAGCCCCCACTTTTTTGGCCTGCCTTCAGAAAAATACGAAAGTGAGAGACTATACATTAAAGAATTTGTTTGTCCTCTCTACTGGTTGATAATCCGCGATACCCGGATAGTAACAATAGTTATAATTATTATAGTTTCTTCCTCTGCCAGTGGGACTTGTGGTCTAGTAGGCAAAGCTTACTCAGTGGAGGTGGTGTCACCAAAATCTCCTCCTGGCCACACTTATGGGTGACTGTGTGCTGTCTACATACTAAATGTCAATAGTAGCAACAGCGAATACTATATAACATGCAGGCACAAGCACCGAACACCAATGTCTGGTCAGCAATATTACTTTTAGTATTGATTCTTTCTATTGGACACTTAATAAAACAATTAACATCATTCAGCAACTAACAACATGAAACCCTTTGTCCAAATGAGTTGAACTGGGATACATTCAAAAGTCACCTTTCCCTCACTGCTGATTCATTTGGATTCTCTCTGGACACTACCTTAAACTCAAAGTACACATCTTTAGGAAAAGCTCAACATCATGCTATCAGCTCTCTCTGCTGAAGAAAGAGAAATAATTAACTCTAGGTTGTGACTTCAGAACTTCTTTTCAAGCATTTGTACTCTTACATCTGGATGGTGGCAATGTCCAGCTCCATGGTCTCCCAGATTCCTAACGGCCCACCTCTTTAAAGGCATCCTACGTGCTGCGGCATGCCTCATCAAGGGCCTGAAGAAATTTGACCCCAAGACCCGCATCCTTTGGGAAGTCCATTGGCTCTCTTTGCCAGCATGACACATCTTCGAAACCAGTTCTTCACCTACCAAAGATTCATCACTCCGCCTACCTGGTTGACAAGCTCTTAGCACACCTGCAAGAGGACACCGCTAGACTGGAGATAAAACAGTTTGAAAATGAAAAAATAAAGCAACAGGCTTTTTCCATGAATGTGGTCAGGATCTGGAATGTAGGAGCATATTACCAAGCAATATTGCTTGGTTAGAGATTTTTATCGCAGGTTTATCGCAAATGCGATAAAAATCGGCCGCAATGCATGAATATCGCTGAAAAGTCAGCGATATTCATGCATTACCGAGCTAATGCTCTTAGCCATGTTATCCACCTCCCATTGGATAACATGGCTAAGAACTGCTCAGGGCAGGTGTTAGCTTTTGGAGATATTCGCGCTTAGCGCGAATATCTCCAAAAGTTGGTAATAGGAGTTAGTGACTGTTTCCAGTCGCTAACATCTTGGCACGCCCACTTTGCATGTCATTAGTGATACATTTCTCTGACATGCAAAGTGGGGCCCAAGATGGTTGCTATCTCCTACTAACTGCCGCTAACTGGTGTTAGCGACAGCTAGGTAATAGGGAGATAATTTATCTTCGCTTTCATGGCTTTTAAAGCCAAAAAAGCGGAGATAAACCCCCTTGATAATATGCCCCGACATCCCTAAATCCATCATGGACTGCCCCAACAACGATTCAATTTAGAAAAAAGCTGGAGAAAGGCCTCTTTAAAGACTACGGCACATATTACCAACAACTAGCGATAATTATCGCCAGGTTGGCTTAGCGGCAATATTTTTATCGCCGAGCTGCGGCGATTTTTATCGCTTAGGAGCCTTGATAATATCAAGGTTTATCTCCTAAGCGATAAAAATCGTCCGAAATGCATGAATATCGCTGAATAGTCAGCGATATTCATGCATTATCGAGCAAATGCTCTTAGCCATGTTATCCACCTCCCATTGGATAACATGGCTAAGAACTGCTCGGGGTAGGTGTTAGCTTTTGGAGATATTCAGCTTAAGTGACTTATACTGATTGTTTTTGTTGTATCCCCCCAGAAAAGGTGGGTTAAAAACTTGGTGAAGGGGTGCAGGCCGCAGCAGAATAGCATCTCTATAAAGTGGGTTGGCTTCTGTTGTCAATTGATTGATCTGATGAAGGGTTCCTGTTTTTTGGTCCTTAACACTGCCCAGTAGATATTAAGGGTCGGATTACAAATATCTGCGTTGGGGCATGCAGTACTCCACCCCTGCATGACTGTGACTCACTGTCGCCCGCCAGATTACTAGTTATTTGTCGTCTGGCAGGTGGGAGGCATGGCGTTCCCAAGGTGGTGCCTCTTTCAAAGGCTGCAGTGTTTTGAAAAAGGCACCACAATGGGAACAAGATTCCTGCATTGCATGGACTGAAAAGTCCATGCCATGGAGGAACTTTCGTGTATGCACACCAGGGGACACATGTTATGCCCCCCTGTGTGCATGCAGAAGCGTTGGAGGCATAGGGGGCCATGGAGTGTTTCCTCTCCTCCAGGGTTTTCATGGAGGAGGAGCCGCCATGTAAACCCTGAAGGTGAGGAAACGCGTAATGTGCTTGGCGGAACCACAGCAGGCCCGCCAAGCATACTGCGGCCTCCAGACCGCCATGCCACGCCACCTCCAGGTAACGGTGATTCCCTGGTGTGGAGGGGGGGGTTGTCCCAGGGTGGTCTGGCCGCCCAACTCGTAATGGGGAGGTCAGACCGCCGGTGCGGTGGTGGCTGTACTGCCTTCGTCGCGCCACCACAAGTCTTGCAGTCCTCGGAACCTCAGGCTCGTAATTTGGCCCTAAGTATTATCCTCAGTGTGTTGCAATAAATTCTTTCATCACATGTGCAAACAGGAAGTCACACTTGCCCAGGCTTGAAATCAGGGGGGGAAAATGTTGAGTGAGTTTGCTGAGAGGATGATTACATGTCGTCCTAGCAAACTTTAAATTACACCAAGAAAACTCATAACATTCTGGATACTTCAGAAAAGTTGCAAAATGTATCAAAATGTTACATTATTCTAATTCTCATAATTTTCACCCATTAATACTATTCATTTAAGAAATGTTTTACAAAGAGATATTCTGCTTGAACCAGTCTCTTGCCAAGACCTTGCAAAACCTTTTTATGCAAATGCTTATTTTATGCACAAAACGCGCAAACTATATTTTACGTTAAAAGGCGTTATTTTGCATAATTTTGTCAAATGCCCTTGAAGTTTCACAAATAAATGTACCCAGATTTGCACATCCCTCGTTACAGAGTTGTTTGTAGAGGTCGAAAAGGCTTACCAGGCACTTGTATATTTCTTGGTGATGATGGTTGGTGTACCAATGTAACATGGCTAGTTCTAATAATTCAGCTGTTCTGCTATCCTCGTCGTGCTTGCTCCCAAATCCTTGGCTGGTTCTGATGTGCTACCACTGCTAGGGGACTCTTCCAGCTCACAGACAGAGAGATCAGTTTGGAGCTCTTGGTACTGCCTCAGCTACCCATGTTCTCAGGGGTCTTGAGTGACAGGAGCAGAAGGTATACAGAGCATCAACAACCACATATTATTTTGTAGTTTCTGCTCCTTGCTCTTCTCCAACGTAGTCAGCATCAAATTGGAAGCTGTTGAATGTACTACGGTTGGCACAAGGTGCCAACCCCGTGATGTCATTGGTGAGCAAAGGGCAAGCGAAGCCATTTGTGCTACTCCTGCCATTTTGGGGAACCGCTGGCCATGTCTTCAAACAAGAACTTTGAAAGGCAGACATTTCAAGTCAGTGTTCAGAGTAGAAATTGCCACAGCTCTATCCCAAGAGTCCCAGGTACCAGTGGTGCAGTTGGTGCAGTGATACCAGGGCCTAGAGTACAGAGGGGAAGCCTTCTGCTCTCCTCCATCTGCAGTTATTTTAGATGCTGTATTGTCAGACCTTTTCAAACACTAGGCCTTCCTTGGGCCATGCTTTTTATTTACTCTTTGGGAAGGGTGAGCGACGAGGGGTACGGTGAAGTTAGACAGGAAGGAAGCAATGGAGGAGAGGAAAGCGAAGAAAAATGAGAGGATGAAAGATAGAAAGGAGGGGAGGAGAGGAAAATGCAACAGAATGAGTTACGAATCAGGAAGTAAGAGAAATTAGGTAAGGACAACGAAAAGGGGCAAAGGAAGCAAAAATGAAAAGGGACTAGAAATAGGAATGTGGATGGAGAAAATAGCGTGAAATGGAGGAATATGGTGACAGAGGGCTTCAGATAAGGGAATAGAAGTAAATTCAATAGTTAAAACCCCTGGCAACAGTTATCATTAGTGCAGCAGGTACAGTGACACCGAAGTCAAAGGGTGTGATTGGCCCACTGTACCCCATTTATATCTTTATTTTAACACTGACTGAGGGGGCCAATTTTTCTTGTTTGAATAAAGTCCCACCCAGACTACCCCACTGTGGACCCAGCTACTTCCGTAGAGCGCTTTATACAGGGAATGGGAAAAGGAAACCATTTTCAGTTAGGCAGAAGTGGAAGAGGAACAAAACTAACTGGAAGGGGGCTTGGAAAGGATATGGGTTGGTGGCAGTCAGTGGACACCATGATGGAACAGAAGCCCTTTGATTTAACCCCTTAAGTGCTGCCGTCGGCCAACGGTCGTCGCGAGCACTACCTTGCCAGTGCTGCGCACGACCGCTGGCCAACGGGCCAGCATTCGTTCTTCGAACGTTCAGCACTGGGTGCTGAACGTTCGACGCTCCTATGAGGTTAATAAGAGAGTGAGCAAAGTGTGAGTGCGACTGTATTATCATAGAAAGAGAGAAAAGATTCTTGACAGCATTTTATGTGGAGAACATCAGGCCTAGGAGAAGGAAATGGGACAGGAAAGAGCAGGGCCCTTAGGAGACTTAGCACAAACGCAGAATCAATTGTTCTTAAATCAGTAGAAACAATTTACAGAGATGCATTTAATTCTTGTGTGCTAGCACAAGGGTAAGATATCTAGACCCTGCTGCATCCTTTCTTCGGATGGTGAGGTTGAGATCCCTTGTGTGGAAGGAGGTGGGTGGCATGAGAGGCCTGCAGAAGTAAGACCCTTATTCCGAGTTGCCCGTAGGCATGCCCGTTAATTAACCTCCCATAGTTGAAGATACCATGGAGATTGGTATCTGTTTCTGCTCTGCACCGAAGGGATGTATGACGTTACAACGCATACTTTTACAACGCCTACCTTTACAACGCAATTTTTACACCGCAACATCCATTACAACGCATACCATTACAGCACATGCCATTACAACGAATTCTTTGAAACTACCTTTACAACGCATTCCACTACAACGCATACTACCTTTACAACGCATACCATTACAACACATAACATTACATTACATGTAAGGTAAGTGTTGGATAGTGTAGGGGTAAAAATTACTATTCTAACTCCAGGGGGTGCAACAGTAGGGTAAGTGTTGGATAGTGTAGGGGTAAAAATTACTATTCTAACTCCAGGGGGTGCAACAGTAGGGTAAGTGTTGGATAGTGTAAGGGTACTATGTGTTGTAATGCTATGCGCTGTAATGGTATGCGTTGTAATGACTGCATTGTAATGGCATGCGTTGTAGTGGTGTGCGTTGTAGTGTCATGCGTTGTAATGGTTGCGTTGTAAATGTATGCGTTGTAATGGATGTTGCATTGTAAAAGTTTTGTTGTAATGGTAGTGCCGTGTAAAAGTTGCGTTGTAAAGGTTGTTTACCCACCGAAGATCTGGAACTCTCTCTCACCGGAAATACGTAAAATCTCCTCCAAGGTTGCTTTCAAATTGGAAGTAAAAAGATTCTTTATGAACAAGGTCTTACCTTAATAGGATGTTGGATCATCTGCTCTATTGCACTGGACTTACACCTTTTAGCCCTGCGCTGGATACTATTCTTTTTTTTTTTTTTCTCTCCAGAACATTTGCTCCCCTCCTTTTTCGCTATATCCCAGTGATTACCTTGCTCTCTGTTGACCCCTTATATTTGTAACCGCTCTTGTTCTGTGAGTCCTATTTGATAAGTGTTCTGTCTGGTATTCCTATGTGACACATGTACTGCAACTGTTACTGCTCCTCTCCCTCCAATTGTAAAGCGCTCTGATATCCCTCAGGATCATGTTCGTGCTATATAAACCTTTATAAATAAATACTGCTTCATCGATTACACTTCTTAAGCACTAGAGGTTCAATATGGGAAGTACTTTGCTGTGGCAAACATTGGGAAACCCAAAATCAAGGCTTTCCGGTTGCAAAAACGGAAGTCACACTGCACTAAATCTATGTTGCAATTGGAGAAAGTTTAATGACTTACAAAGGGACTTTTGAGACCCAATCTGAGTCCCAAAAAGGAAAGAATATCAACAGTTTTCCCACTCCTCATTATAAGTCAAAATCATATGTATCAATACTTTGCAACCACAATTGTATTTGCATACTATTGACAGGTTGACGTGGGGTGGCAATCCATTTGCAAAGCGGGTGCTGTCCCTGTGGGGCCGCTTCTATCTTGAAAATGGTGGAGGTAAGAGTCGGGGTTGGGCGGTGAAGTGAAGTTCGTCAGTTAGTCTTCACACTAATGTAATTTCTTTTTACACCAGCTTTTTCTTTTTTAAAGAAGTCCATATGCTTTTAAGGAAGAGCGACAGCTTTAAAAAAAAATGTCGATAAGCAGGGATTGAAGTCTTCTGTCCTTCTCAGGCTTCCGTTCCTGTATTTACAAATATTTGTAGGGGATTGTAAAATGCCTCTTGTCTCATACATTAGGGGCACAGGAGGATTTATGATCTCATATGGATATGCATTTTTTACAGATGTTACTAATAAATACAGTAATTGCAATACAAAGTAAAGGGCAGGCCACAAATCAATCGGGATGCAAAAAACAGCGACTTGCCCTTTTACACAATATGGAAGAAAGTGATCCATGTCTCATTCAAATCACTGATGAAGCGGCATTACTTACAGTGCTTAATTTGTAAATAATTAAGTGCCAGGGCCCTTCTCGGAAAGCCACTGCTGCCTGCACCACCCACTGCCCATTCCAGCATTACGATTGAAACTACCAATATAACACCTAACTAACCCACTCCCATCGTCTGACGATTCAGATTATTTCAAGCCACACAAAGCTATAAAGGTGTGAGAGGCTGATATTATTAATTTCCAATGTATATTGACTTACTAAACATGGCTGTTGTGCTCACTTCAAAATTTCACAGACAGTGCCACCTTATGGTGGACTGTCACTAGAGCTGGTGCTGACAATTAAGTGCTGGTGCTGAGCACCGGAAACCACCGGCTCAAATTAATCATTGGTAGCATAGCTTTTTTACCTACCAGGATACTGGTTAATTTGCCTGATATAGGCCGATTGGCTGGCAAAGCCTTATATTTTTGCTGGAATCAATACCAGTGAGATTTCTTTAGAAAGGGCTGCCCCTGGTGATAGAATGTTCATCTGCATGTGTTTCCGATCAGGTCCGCCATGCAAACCATGGCAGTCCCCGATAGGTCCACAAATGCCCCAAGCATGCTGGGAGACTCCATCATGTGGGGACATTAGTTATTTGCATTCATAGACAGGCATAAAGTGCTGACAGGTCCACCATGGAGGCATCTCACAATGCTAAAGGTGGCAGTCCTTCCAAAGCGGGCAGTGTTTTTGCCACCCCAGACACACATGTAATGTCTCTCTTAATATGAATGGCTCAACCTGGTGACAAAGTCATCCAAAATGAAGCAGCAAGACGAATCTCCATGTAGATGTCCTTTGTACTACATGCTCTTGATGGTAGCCTACTGCTGGACCTTGTTCAATAGTGGCTCATATGCCAACTAATTGTAAGACAGCACCCTGAATTATGTCGTAGGTGTATGATCTTACTATGACTCCCAGTTTGTGGCCTGAGCTTGGGTGGTGAGATATCTGTTGACTTCAGGGATCTGCCTTAGTGATGTGTTTCCTCCTGCATAAGGTCAGCCTGATGCCTAGGGAATGACCAATTAAGGCAGCATACACTGGAGAAGCCAATGGTCTGGTTTTAACATGCTAATGCAGACAGACACAAGGATGTATAAATGCTGTTTCTGTTTAACATCATAGCTATTGTCTTTGTCAATACTTGCTTTTTAAAGTATGTCTCAATTAGGTGCTTAAGACCTTCTGACTCATGACCTCTGGAGATTACAATTCAGGCCGCCATTATGAATCCCTTGCTAATTCACCTGGGGTGAAATTGGGTGCTACCGGCCCAGTTGGCATTATGAACTCCCTGGTAACTCCACAGATTTGGTGTGTTTCACCCCCAGATGTCTTTTTCAGAAAGCAGCCAAAATGTCTTGGTGAAACTTCAGGAAAGAAGGGTAATTATCTGGCAATTAGGTAGAGAATTGTCAATTGTTACTGTAATTCCCCATTTTCTTGTATGGTGCAAAACCCCCAAAACTGCCTCTAAGGTAAGTTAGAGGCAGTTTTTTAAGACCAGAAAAGAGCTGGTCTTATAATTGGTGCAAACACTTGGGACCTCATTTCAGAGGTTTTATTGCTGGACGGCGAAGCAAAGAATATTGCTGCGCTGCCCTGAACCAAAACAAAAGCTCTGGAATGCATTCCACAATAAGATAGGGCACAGGCATGTGCCTCATTCATGAAAAGTGTTGCATCGCTGCAACTAAACAGTGTTGGCACACTTTTAACTTTGCCCTCCTTACGACACCATGGATGTGCCGTATGTACTGTATGGCGCTCCATGCTGCAAGGATTTACAGATATGTCAGTTTTCCTGACGTACCTGTTGGCGCTAAAGTCATGCATTGCTGCAATCTTGTCGCAAGCATGACACAACTTCGGCAAGGCATGAGGCAGGCCTATCCCTATGTCACTGCGTCACCCTTACGCCCGCCATGAGGCAGGCGTAAGGGTTTGACACAGTGGTGTCCTAAAATTGTCGCAGTCAAATCTCAAAGATTTCACTGCGCCACTCCTACGAGGCTTTGTTGCCTGTGAACGCCCACCCTGTACACATCCTTCATGAAGCAGGCATAATGTGGCATAGGGATTCACAAGGTCACGCATATGCCTAGATGCGTCCATTTGTACAGAGTCTAGTTTGGCATCCAGGGTGTCTGCTGTCACCCTCCCTGGTGGTCAGTGACCCCCAGATGCTCAGTCCACTGACTCGGAGGAGCTGCAAGGGTGTTGGCGCAGTCGGAGCTCCGTCAGTGGAGTTTGCAGTCTGCGGTGTTGGTGTCTGTAAGCGATGGTGGAGTGCTGGTACTGAGGGAGTTGCCGAAAAGTTCTTTGATGGACTTGATCCAGCTGCGGCTGGGGGTGTAATGATGGCGGTAGAATATGGTGGGCTTGGTGAAGGCATGATATATACTATGATGGTCGGTCCAGGAGAATTCAGTGGTGTGGCTGTAGTTGAAGTTCCCGCTGGCTGAGTAGACGGGTTTGAGCGTGTGTCCGGCTATGTGGGTTGGTGCGGTGACTAACTGCTTGAGTCCGATGTTGGCGAGGTTTGCCAGGAAGGTGTTGGTGTTCTGGTCACTGGGGTTGCCCAGGTGGAAGTTGAAGTCTCCAAGTAGGATGTGGTCAGTGGATGGGAAAGATTATAGTGTGATGAGGTCTACAATGGCATTGCTGAATGGGGGTTCATGGGCCGGGGGTGCAGTGGAGGGTAGAGTTGGGGTTGGTACGGATCTGGAAGTGGATTTTTTCCATGGTAGCCGTCGGGTCAATAGAGTGCGTGGTCAGTTGGAGGGTGCTTTTGTAGACAATGGCAATGCCTCCTCCTGGGCGCTCGGGCTGGTCCGTCCGGGTGAATTTGTAGCCGTCATGGATGGTGATGGTGATGGTGATGTCCCTTCCGGAGCAGAGGTTGGTCCAGGTTTCCGTGAACAAGGTGATGTCTGAAGAGGTGGCATTGAGGAGGTTTCAAAAAAGAGAGGGTACCCCACTTTCACCAGGGAACAGGGTAGGAAGACAGAGTCAAAAGGGGAATCCCTGGAGTCTACTCGTTCACCTATGCCCTAAGCCCTGTGTTGTCAGGGAGGAGGGACTATGGTGCACTGTATATCAGATAATTTAAAAAGGCTTCCACAAAGAAATAGAATCGTTAACAATCTGATTTTATTAAAAACCAATGTCTAGGCAAATAAATAAACAGAATAAGTTCATACAAATCAATACAATGCAGTTTAAAATTCAAGGAATATACCTTGAAAGGGTCATACACAAATAAAAACAAAATTACACAGACACAATGGTAAAATGCACAATTGGTTCAGACATATCTAGAACATATAAGCAGTTTATGAGCAAAGGACAAAAATACAAAAATACATATCATACACAAAACCCCTTATATCACTGTGGCTCACAGATATCTCTACCACCAGATTTTCTTGGATCCAACAGCCTCAACCACTTAAACTCATGTAAACATTAGTGATAGAGTTAGATATCCATCTAAGGTTTACTGGGCCCTGACTGGATTCTTTTTTGTCAAAAAGCAGTGCGTCGACGCGTTTCGGTGCAGTACAGTAGATTTTGTGGCACCTTCCTCAGGACTTTTCTTGCTGGGGTTTCAAGAAGTGGTTAATTACACCGTATCTGTAGATACATGAAAAGAAACGTATGGAGTCACTAATCGTACATGGTATTAGTTACTCTTTATTCAGTCTATCTTGCCCATCTTGACTTCTCCCATGTTAGAAGGGTTTTGCTTATTTCCCAATATAGATAAGGTTCCAGTATCGCCTCTCAGTTATTATATAATTGATTGGTGGAAACACCTCTTAATACTGATGACAATAGAATACCACAGAGGACTCAGTTTTGTTTATGCTATACGTTACATCTAGCATATGACTTCGCCATATTCAGGGTATATATCTTAAACACATAACATTCTATTCCCTCCGAGTCATTTTCAATGTGGAAGACCGGTTTTGTTATTACTTAAAACTAGGGAAGAGGGGTCTTATGTAGAGTTAAAGGGGTTCAAGCTTACCCCCATCTAGTGTAGGATACATTCTAATGTAGGATCAGCTTTGCGTTATGCTTGGGTTCTGCAAGCTTTTGATGTGGATGTATCCTATCAAATGATAGTCATGTGTTATCAAGGGTTATCGCAAGATTTATGATATCTTCCAGTATGGTAATTGTGTTGTTTTAGTTACCTCTCCCCTATAGTAGGAGCTCCTTCTCTTGGGGTTTCTTCCTTTCGTATTATCAGACTCTTACACAGTTTGGTAAGGTATCTATAGGGGTAAAAGATGTTGTAACTTTTCTGTGTTTTATCTATGTTCCTGTTCATGACCTCATGGTTAATTTGTGTATGTCTTACCTCTGGATATTTTAGAGCGTTCTTTGAACGGGCATAGGGTGTCGTTGGTATTTTCCAGAACTGGATATGTTCTGTCAAGGTAGATACAGAAAATGGTTAGATACTGTTTCTGCCCACCTGTCTAAATTGTCTTTTTGTCCAGCCTTTTATTGAGAAAGTACAATCCCTTCACTACTCCTTACTCGTTAATACAGACTGACTGCTAGTGTCACAGACATACACAAATTAAGCATGAGGTCATGAACAGGAACATAGATAAAACACAGAAAAGTTACAACATCTTTTACCCCTATAGATACCTTACCAAACTGTGTAAGAGTCTGATAATACGAAAGGAAGAAACCCCAAGAGAAGGAGCTCCTACTATAGGGGAGAGGTAACTAAAACAACACAATTACCATACTGGAAGATATCATAAATCTTGCGATAACCCTTGATAACACATGACTATCATTTGATAGGATACATCCACATCAAAAGCTTGCAGAACCCAAGCATAACGCAAAGCTGATCCTACATTAGAACGTATCCTACACTAGATGGGGGTAAGTTTGAACCCCTTTAACTCTACATAAGACCCCTATTCCCTAGTTTTAAGTAATAACAAAACCGGTCTTCCACATTGAAAATGACTCGGAGGGAATAGAATGTTATGTGTTTAAGATATATACCCTGAATATGGCGAAGTCATATGCTAGATGTAACGTATAGCATAAACAAAACTGAGTCCTCTGTGGTATTCTATTGTCATCAGTATTAAGAGGTGTTTCCACCAATCAATTATATAATAACTGAGAGGCGATACTGGAACCTTATCCATATTGGGAAATAAGCAAAACCCTTCTAACATGGGAGAAGTCAAGATGGGCAAGATAGACTGAATAAAGAGTAACTAATACCATGTACGATTAGTGACTCCATACGTTTCTTTTCATGTATCTACAGATACGGTGTAATTAACCACTTCTTGAAACCCCAGCAAGAAAAGTCCTGAGGAAGGTGCCACAAAATCTACTGTACTGCACCGGAACGCGTCGACGCACTGTTTTTTGACAAAAAAGAATCCAGTCAGGGCCCAGTAAACCTTAGATGGATATCTAACTCTATCACTAATGTTTACATGAGTTTAAGTGGTTGAGGCTGTTGGATCCAAGAAAATCTGGTGATAGAGATATCTGTGAGCCACAGTGATATAAGGGGTTTTGTGTATGATATGTATTTTTGTATTTTTGTCCTTTGCTCATAAACTGCTTATATGTTCTAGATATGTCTGAACCAATTGTGCATTTTACCATTGTGTCTGTGTAATTTTGTTTTTATTTGTCTATGACCCTTTCAAGGTATATTCCTTGAATTTTAAACTGCATTGTATTGATTTGTATGAACTTATTCTGTTTATTTATTTGCCTCGACATTGGTTTTTAATAAAATCAGATTGTTAACGATTCTATTTCTTTGTGGAAGCCTTTTTAAATTATCTGATATACAGTGCACCATAGTCCCTCCTCCCTGACAACACAGGGCTTAGGGCATAGGTGAACGAGTAGACTCCAGGGATTCCCCTTTTGACTCCGGCATTGAGGAGGTCCCAAATTTCTTTTGCGTGTTTGTAGAGGAACCGCATGTTGATGAGGATGCAGTTGAGCCAATCAGCTGTGCTGTTGGTCAGCTGGGTGGCAGGAGGCGCTGGTGTGCTGATGTGGCAGAAGGTGTGTTTGCAGTTTCAGTAGGCACAGGCTGCAAGGGAATTCAACAGTGTTGTTAGATGGCAAGCAGCGTGGTGTCCAGGGCTGATGACGAGGAGGGTGCTGGCGTCGTAGTGGTGGAGTGTCCGAGCGGAAGGGTCTTTGGCGCAGGGCTTGGTCCAGGGGCGGACGGCCTCGGATGGTCTTGCATTTAGAGCACCAGTGGTATGCCCGCTGTGCATGGCCGCACAGAGGCAGCCATTTAGTACTGCTGTGGGATGGCTGGACAGCTGGGAGGTGGGAAACATGGTAAAGGTCACTGGAGGGTGTGGGGAGGGGGAGAATTGGGGTTGTAAATATATACTTTTTTAAATCTTATCTTGAGGCCGGGTCCTGGGTCTTCTGTGATCCTGCTCTCTTGAGTCTGCTTCCAGGAACAGGAAGCAGGCAGTCAGGCTGCCTCCGCTAAGCCAATCACAATGCTGCAATGCAGAGTTGTGATTGTTCTTGAGTGCCGTGACAAGGCGTTCAGCTACGGGCTGGAGGGGTGCGCATGTTCTCCATGCAGGTTGTAACTCAGCCTGCATTGCGAACAGGGAAGTGCGCATGACTGCTTTGGGCAGAATGAGAGGGCAGACCAAGCAGTCATTGCACACTTGAGTGGGCATACCACTCCTCCCCTGCCCTGCTCCGTGAGTAAAGCAGCTCTACCCACCCTCCAAGGAAACATAGCATGATAATATCAGGAAATTATCACCATGTTATGTTTTCTCTCCTTGCACTGCTTGAAAGGAGTCGGGCGGCGCCATTCCGCCATAGCGGAGGAGCGCCACTGGTGGATGTGTCACCCACAGGTGCAGGGGCTGGGCCCGACTCGACCCGCGGGCCTCCTCCGCTATACGACGCACCTTCTCCTCACCTGGACATTGACAGCGCTGCGCAATCCTCTGCACTCTCCAATTCTGTGACTCATCCAGCAGGAGCCTCAGCCAGGTGGGATTTCACAAGCCTGGGTACAGCAGTCGCCGCCAAGTCCGCTGGGGAACCTCCCGATGCAAGTGATGCAACAAGACATCCTTTCGTGTGAAGTTACAGCGCTCCCACGCCACAAGTTTGACACAGCTCAGGAGCCTCGCCCTCCACAGCGTGAGGCCAGAGCAACATCCTTCATCCTGTGAAGCAGAGAGGTGCGAGCCACCATTGGTAATCCCCTCCGTGCACCCCGGTGTAGTGATGGCCAGTGGTTTGCAATGCAGACCTCCATACATTGGTGCGCAGGAGTGCCTCTACCGTTCACAGCTCCAAGGGGCACTAGGTGGTCTTCTCACAGAGGTCCATAACATGTCTCCATGTGACCTGGCAGACTTCACCACCAGGTCAGGACGATCGCCAATGCCTCAATGTCTACCGCCATGGCCCAGCACCTCCACAGCACCTCCGCATTCCACTCTGGCTCCCAGACGCAGGCAGAGCGAGGTCTCCAGGCCCCGGGGCCTGCCCGCGCTTTCAAGGTTTTAGCTGACATGCTGTTGCAAGGAGGGCGCTATGAAAAATGATGCATCACAGGTTTTCCCCAGCGATCACCTCTTTTCATATATGTAGCCCTGATTCTGTATCTCCTCTTCCCCTGGGACTCTGGCTGGTCATCCTGCCTGTTGGGAGTTTTGGGGAGGTTGTTGATCTGTGCTGCACTTGTCCCTGGCTGCTCCATTCTGCATTCCATTGTCTTTATTTTATTTTTTCATTGGAGGTGGACTCATTGGCTACTTTTGCCTCTAGAGGCAAAAATGGTGAAGTTCTGCTGACTAACGTGAGTTTTTTGCCTGCAAATTGGCCTTTCGTCAGTTTTCGCCCGCTAACGTTAGAATTTGTATCGCCTTCACGCTAGTGTTAGCGGCCGTTTTCACCGCCTCTACCTGAAACTATTGCCATGTAGCGACGTATTGCTAACAGAGCAATAGTTTTCAGCAATGACCCGCATTAAGAATACTGCTGCTAACTAATGCTAATGCAAGGTAACGGCAGTTCTTGTAAATATGCCCCTAAATTTCAGGGCATTCCTAATGCAGCATTTGGTCTTCTTTCTGATTACTTTTGTTAGGGTGCCTTTGGTAAGCAGACTAATTACAACTTTGGCATACAAATATAGTTTGGATATGTGTCACAAGCTCAATAAACATAACACATCAAGTATAGGAGTATGTGAAACTCAAGTAATTTGCTTTTGAGTAACACAAAATTCCTCAAATATGATGCTAAATTCCATAATTGCATGTAAGGTAAAACCAGAATTTTGCAGTAGATTAAGCGTGAAATGCCTCCTCACCTTCAAACACAAGTGCTGAGAACAACAGCCACGTGTGTTCTGGCCATCTGTGCTATTGTGATAACATTTTCCTGTGAAAGCCGGCATTATTATGCCATGTGGCGCAATGGCATAATTTGGGAATTTTTTTCTTAAAGCGTAATGCAAATTCACAAAATTACATGAGATTGCTTTGGTCTAATGGAAATGTCACCTCTTCTTAATCAATTGTGAATGGCAACACAAGGCCTACAGTCCATGGCCAATCACAGTCTGCTTCTAGTCAGTTGCATGCTGATTGGCCATGTACAGCAGACCTCACACTGTCATTCATAATGAAGAGCAGGATTACAGACCCTGATGTGATACCTTGGAGAAACAAGCTAGCTGCATATGTGCATACTTTTACACGTTTAGCCCCACCTGATATTCTGGCATACACATCTCCTGCAGGCGTGATGACATCACTGTTCCATCACTGCATGCCTTGGTTGTTTCTGTAAAGTGTTTCTAGGATCCGTTTGCATGCCAAAATCCCTCGTCATCTGAGATCTGATGTTTTAAATGTCTCTTAGCACTGCTACCAGTAACCGCCTATTCCAGAGTGTCGCTCATCATGGAAAAAAGATGGCGCCAGTCAAGAGATTTCTTTCCGTCAATCTTGCCAAAGAATCACTTTATTGCAATTTAAGTGAATCAAAAATACAACTCTCCAATTCAGGAGGCTAATGAATGTATGGCACTGCCACCTGCAGTTTTAGAACAGTGTGGGTGTCTCTCACAGACCTAAACCTGCTAAGTGAATCAATTGCACGTGTCCTCAAAACGTTGTGGCTCGCTCATTGGAGGCAATTTGCACTAAGGAAGTTTATGCTTCCTTTTTAACCGCATCGCTGCGGCAGTTATTTTCGCGCTACGCGGCTTTTTTCTAAAAGCCGTGTTAGATGACGAGCTCCGCTCGTCATCCGCAAACGCCCCCATCGTGGCTGATGACAAGCTGAGCTCGTCATCAGCATCGAAGGGGTTAAGTAAACACAGATATTTTGCATCATGCAGTCTTTTTTGCAGGCCAGGGTAATTTGGAAATGACATGTGGGTACTTGCCAGGGATGCACGAACACGCCTGTGCCAATCACGTACGTTTACTCTCACTGATTTGGGCATGTGCCCATGTGTTCTTGGCCCTGCAGGCTGCAGTGATAGGCAGAGCTCTGTGCGTGGGGCCACACACCTGCTCCTTCTGCTGGTGATGCCCACTTGCCTGTCATTCACTGACCTCCTGCGGTCCTTAGAAGCAGATACACAACAAGCCGAATAAGCACGAACAGAAGAGGCGTGAGGCGTGCGCCATCTTGTTGGAACAGTATGTGTTCCCTGTCAGGGATGCAGACAGGGACAGAAGCAAAGAAGGTGGTTTGTAAAATAATTATTATGGCACACTTGTTTTAATTTTAAACAACAGGCCAATTGTACGCAACCCACAATTCAAATTACACATATTACTGTATAGATTAAGATAGCAGTGAGTGTCATTGCCCAGAGGTAGTGATCTCGAAATATATCTGTACTTACCTTAACAAAAAAATGGTTGCACCATTTCTTAGTGGTACTCAGACAAGATGGCCAATGTTCTTCTGTGTTTAGTATTAGAGCGCTGAAGACTGCCTCTGAATTGAAGGCCTAATTGACTGAAACCAAACAGCCATACAAAGTCAGAAGCCAGTTATCGCACAAGATGTTGTAATAAAGTGTAATATTATGGGGTATGGCTGGGTAACCTTATCATGTAACATTATCGCAATACCCCAAAGATGGTGCTTGGATTCACACTAGTAAATCCTTAGCTCAGTCCTGGTAGAGTGGCAAAGAGCAGTTAGGCTTTACTAGAGGAACATGTGTTAAGCATTTTAGAGTACCAACAAGGATGATAACTAATTGACATGACTCAAGGGAAATCCAACGCCAAATTATAAAAAAAAAGTGTCTTTTTATCTAAATTTAGACACCAAAATGAATGGGATAGTATACTTATAACCAAAGATTTGTGAAGCAATATTAAATCAGTGCAATAAAATACACAGACAAGATAACATTGCGTACAATGGCAAAAACCACTAGTGACAATTTGTCACTTGCAGGTTGAGTTACATGGAACCCTTACAGGGTTAATATATGGGCCCGAGGACCAGGCTACAACAGTCAGATCAATGTAACCTAGCCCATGGAGTTTTGGTGCAGAGTTGTTCTGGCTGTCCTTGGGGCTGAACGGGAGCCACAGTTGGTGCTGATTTTAGAGCTTACACAGTGCTACTAGAAACAGAATGAAAAAACACAACAGATGCAGATCTGCTGACATTGGATGATAGTTGCACTGTGTTCCCTCTAGATGCAGTGCCGAGTGTGGGAGTCGTTTACCGGATTGATAACCAACAAGCCTTAGCAGTAGTAAACACAGCAAAAAGCTTCTGGCACTTCACTGGGTCCAGGGGAGTGATATAGCAGCCTGAAACTGTAGGACAGGTGAGACCACAACTCCCACAATGCACTGCGCCACCTGGATTTGGGTGATCCCACAGATGGCCCAAGGGCCATCAATTATTTGAATCCAGCAAGTGTATTTATCGGCAGTTTGCAGGGGACTAGTGCCATTAGTCAGTGGAGACTGAGGGTGCGTCTGGCTTCCATATGGGCTCTTCTCTTTGGGATTGTCAAGTTTTAGCCAAGGACAAGAGTTGTTCACTCGGTTCCAAGTCTGTTACCTCATGGACAAAGAATCCCTCTTTTGCTTTGGTGTTGTGGGCAAAGTCCTGTTGTCAGTGACACAGGGCTCCTCTTGGTTCTTCTACAAAGTAAGTGGATCAGATCTGAGATTCTGGGGTCAGGGGGTCCCTTAAATCCTTTATTTAGGGTTGTCAGGGGTGTGAGAGCAAGTACCCAAAGAGCAGCGAATTCCTGCAGCTAATCCGTCACTGAGGTGACCACATCCGGGGGTGTAGGTCACCTTTTCTACCAGGAACCCACTATTGCTGCCCTCTCAAAGATGGTAGAATTATATTTTGGGTGTACAGATCAGGCTTCCCACCCTAGAGGTATGGCCAGACCTACTGTATATCTATTTTCCCATCTTGCATAGGTGCAAGTGAGCCTAGGGCAAGGGCAGGGCTGTGTCCTCCTCAGGGGGACATCCCAGATGCATTCAGAGGTGGTGCAGCCTTTGAAGCTCACGGCCTTGATGCACCAATTCACCAGCCTGATTGGGAGGTGGGAGGTGTGATTTCCTTCCTACCCAAACTTTTTTTCCTGACTCCTGGGAGTGATCATACTGTCTGGCAGGAGGTCATAATCTTGTCTTGGTGGAAGCAGACATGGGAAAGCATGTGCTGGTCAGCCAGAACACAGTGAAGCTCAAGCAACCAGGTGGGCAACCTCTAAGGTGGCAAACTGGGTTTAAGCTACGTCACCCAGGGCATGGGATGGGAAACAACACTTACAACGCAACTTTTATAACGCACTACCTTTACAACGAAACTTTTACAGCGCAACATCCATTACAACGCATGCCATTACAAAGCAACCATTACAACGTATGTCACTACAACGCATACCACTACAACGCATGTCATTACAATGCAGTCATTACAACGCATACCATTACAACGCATACCTACACTATCCAACACTTACCCTACTGTTGCACCCCCTGGAGTTAGAATAGTAATTTTACCCCTACACTATCCAATACTTACCCTACTGTTGCACCCCTTGGAGTTAGAATACTAATTTTTACCCCTACACTATCCAACACTTACTCTACTGTTGCACCCCCCTGGAGTTAGAATAGTAATTTTTACCCCTACACTATCCAATACTTACCATACATGCAATGTAATGGTGTCCGTTGTAATGGTATGCATTGTAAATGTAGTATGCGTTGTAGTGGAATGCGTTGTAAAGGTAGTTTCAAAGAAATCGTTGTAATGGCATGCGTTGTAATGGAATGCGTTGTAATGGGTGTTGCGGTGTAAAGAATGCGTTGCAAAGATATGCGTTGTAAAAGTATGCGTTGTAACGACATACATGCCATGGGATCAATATCAGGAGTGAGTAGTCATGTTGTTTGATACCAAATATGACATATTTTAGTGGTACCATATTGGAGCTGCCAATCTTGAGGGTGCCCGGTTGGCAGCCTATATAATCCCATGGCCCGCTAACACTTATAGTAGTTTCCAATGAAGAACACCACTATAGGGACATATAGGCTTGGACGTATGTGTCCATAACTTTAATATAATGCATTGGTTGCCTTATTTAAAGATAAATGTATAATTCATCCTGCCTCCTGGGCTGAGGAGGGCTTCCTTAGGGCTGACTGACATATATTAGAGATAGTGCATTAACTGTGCTACACATGGTGAGAGCACAGTAGCATTCAAGCAGCTACAATTGCTTCTGCAGTCTATAATAGAAGGCTTGCTGTCAGTTGTTTGCTTGGGACACCCAGAGTGGTAAAAAACCACACTGCGGCCCTGGGGACCCCATTATCACCTATGCCCTGGGTACCCCTGGTACCATATACTAGGGACTTACAAGGGGATAAAGTGTTTGCCAATTTGACACTGCTAGGTTGAACATAGCAGTTTTGGGAGAGAGCACAGGCAATGGAGACTGAGCAGCAGCCCCCAGTGCACTGTAAGAGTCAAAACCATCAGCCTTCGGGGCAAAAGGTGGGGGTGTTCATTCACAAAGAGGCACTTTCCTACATATATGTATGTATGGAACTTCAAACTTTTGTGGATTAGAATTCACTTTTTTCAAAAAAGAAAGAGGACAGTGTAGTGGTGGTGGCTGCTTTGTATTTAGAGCCATCCTACACTAGACTCCCAAGGTTAAAAGGCAGCCAGACAGCACCCCTTACTGCACTTCAAATGTGTGTGGTGACCACCTTGGGACATGCCTGCACCCTGCACGTTTGGGATCCTATATTTGAGCAAGTTGCCTGTCAGACTGGTATATTTTCTTTAGGGCATCCATACAACCCTGACTGGCAATTTAACGACCCCAGCACCGGGAGGAGTATGGGCTGTATGTCTGAAGTACACCAACAGAAAAAACACAATAATACTTTCCTGCACACCACCACCTCTAAAGTGTCACAACTCAGCCTGCAGCAGCAGGTGAAGATAGGTTTGGAAGAGCCCAAGCAATGGTTATTCGTCCATGCACCAGGATTTTCAGTAGTGCTATAACTATGCCTCAATAAGGATGAGATGTCTGAGTTTTTAGAATATTCTGTGCCTCCTTGGGGGAGAACTGCTTTGTGTGGCAGTCACTGCATGGTAACAAGGCAATTGTAGACATGCATGAAATGCTGATGAGTGGTAAAAGTGAAGGTGTATGAGAGAGAAAAGACTTAGGTATCAAAGACACAATGTAAACCTAGGGCCTCACCAATGATTCACCATCACAAACTATAAACTCAATATAAAGCATAAGTCAAATAAAGTCAAATGCACAATGCGCATTGCACTTTCTTTTGATATGCAATCTCTATAGGAATTTACGCATAGCCTTTTTAAAGCCAATTTTTGTAAAATATGGGGTCCGCACTGTAGATGATTCGATGAAATTGCTTTTTAATATGCATAACCCAGATATCTGCTTTTTTACTGCTACCTTTTTAAATAAATCAATCCATGCAAGGAAAAGTATGGTGTTTTAACTTTTTGTGTGTTTAACTGGAATAACTACCTCTGTATTTTTCGTCTATTGCCATATGTGTATGCTATTTTGTGCTTTTATGGTCATTGTTTTATATGTACCGAATAAAGCTTTATGAAATGAAATGACTATCCAACTGGTATAGTTTTAATCTCTCCTCGGTGGGGGAGTTCTCTATTACCCTGCCATTGAGGTCAGGTGTCGTATAGGCCACAGGAATCGCTATATTGTACTGTACCACTGACAGCTGAAAGGAATGACTATTGTTGTGGGGTTCTTTAGTGTGGGTTAAAATGTAAATATGGATAAGGGACACTAGAACTAACAAACATAGGTAAAGCCAGTTGTTTTGCCTTGGCAAGATGATTTAATTATTTATATTCCAATATTGAAATCATATGCAATACAAATGAAAAATGAAAACAAATGAAGCAGCCATATGCTTACAATAACATTTAAATTTAAAAAAAACATATGTTTCCAATAGACCAATACAGGAGTGTTCTGGCAGTGAGTTGTTTTTACAACAGGTACAGAAGTATTTTTGTATCTTTAATATACATTACAGGAAATATGATTCTTATTGGTGAAAGGAAATTGGCTTTATATTATGTAACCTGAAGACATAGTTTAAATTCAAAAGAATAGAAAAAACACCAAAGCAAAGTTTTGGCCCACCAATATTGATACTGAAGTGCACTTTTTTCTCAGTTGGATGTGCATATGTGCTTCAGTGAATTGCCTTGACTCGCAGTGCCAGAGAGCTGTTGGGTGAAGTGGGCTCATCCCCTTCCTGCGGTTGCATTTGTGTTGGGGAAGTAAAAAGTGAATGACAGTTGAAAGACCAATTAATGCATGAAGACGGCTGACCGAATGCCCCTCTGTATGCATATTTGTATTTTTTTACTTAAGTTGTTGTTTAATTACATGATGCTGACAAGATACCTATAGCCATCTCTAAACTAGACCTAAAATTGGCAATCTCTTTGCAACCCATGGGCGGTGCTTAATTTGTGCCAGTGGTTGGCAAAAAGTCAATTCTTTTTGTGAATGAGACTTCTTTTCAGTCCTCAAAATCTGGCCCAGAGCAAGAGAGGAAAAATCAGAGAACGAGGAAGAGAATGATAAAAACAGTGACAATAGGAGAATCTAACCTGCAAGAATGAGATAAGTCTTGAAGTGATGGGTGGTAGAAGAAAGAGACATGAGTTGCAATCAAGACTAGAGAACTCTGGGGCATATTAGCAAGCAATACCGATAATTATCGCTATTGCTTGGTTAGAGAAAAAAAATTACCGCTGAGCTGCGGCGATTTTTATCGCAAATAAACCTTGGTATTACCAATAGGCAATAGGGAGATAATTTTATCTCCGCTTTCTTGGCTTTTAAAGCCAAAAAAGCAGAGATAAACCCCCTTGATAATATGCCCCTCTGTATTTGGAAACCGTGCTATTTAGCAAAATGGTTTTGGGCGCCTTAGTAAAACTATGGACCCAGGAACATGAGGAGGTTGACTACATCTCACCCCAGGGGTCAGTGGTGTAGGAAGGAGATGCAGTGGGTGTAAATTTAAATGTATGTAAATGTAAATGTATAGGCATTTATATAGCGCACTAATTACCCGGAGGGTCCCAAGGCGCTTCGACCGCTGCGAAACCCTTCCTGGCTTCCCTGAGAGATGGTCCCTTAATGGGTATCTCCAGGGTGAGACCAGGCATCCCCGGCGGTCTGGTGGGGCCGTTAGTGAAGATGAGGCAAGCTAATGCCCAGAGTTGCCGAGTGGGATCGCTGATCAGAGTGGGCACCGAGGCGAGAGAATTATCGAGTCCGCTGACCCTGGTCCAGAAACCTGCCGCGCCGGGAATCGAACCCTGGTCCCGGGCTGTCCTCTGCTCTCGGGTCTGCCGCCTCTAACCAGTGAGCCACACTACTTCACTCAGGCCGCCCCGGGTGTCATCACTGAGTGGGTGACAAAATGGCAATGAGGGGGGTGACAAAATGGCAAAAATATGTGTAGCTATCTTTATTTTCCTTATTTTAATGTGGGCGGGGGGTGACAGGAAATTTTCCGTACTGGGTACCACCTGACCTTGCTACGCCACTGCCTGGGGTACTGCCATGATGTACTTCTACAAAATAACGTATCTCTGTCACAACAAGTAGTTTGTCTGTAGATTATACAGTGCAGCTCATTCGTGAGGGTATCTAGCCACTGCCCATGGGCACAGTGAGATTAAGTGATTTTCACAGAATCACAGGGTGTTCTGCCGACCCCAAGACTCAAACCCAGATCCCCAGTTCCTGAGTTGGCAGCTCTGGCCATTGCACCAACTTCCTATTAATAGTGATTACTTCACCTTGAGTACCTATTAAAACTACTGTCATAGAAGGAGCAGCTAAAGGCTGTGCTCAGTAGACCCATTGTTGGTGTCTGATTTCTGTTCCTAGGATTCAGGCCCAGTTGGACGGGCTGAAAAATAGAGGAACATTTGGGAGGAAATGAAAAGCACCAGAAGAGCTGGTACAAACACACGTGCACTTTGAGTACTAACAAAACCATTGATAGCAGGTGTGGGGATTTATTGAAATCAATAACATAGAAACACAACTTTAAATGAACTAGTACTTTCAAAGCATTGCAGCCAATTTCAGGAACCCACGAGTACCACGAACTTCACTTGACCTTTTTCAATATGGTCGGTTTAGGGAGCAACATATGCTAATCTAGGAAATCAAGTATGTTTGCAAATCTGAAATCGATCTTTAAAAAGTCGCGCTAGGAGGCGGAGCAGGGGTGGGGTTGGGTGGGGTGTAGTGGAGTCCAGCAAACGACTAAATAATCAAAATTGTGAGTGAAGAGGTTATGCTTAGAAAGCAAAAGAGGTGGATATGTCCTCCTATGGTCAATATATGAGAAACAAAAGGGATCCCCCCTTGAAAAGATATGTAACTAACTGTGTTCTCCCAAACTAGGTGTGTCTCCTACATTTTACTTACAGCATTCTCGAACCCCCGGTTTCAGTTATATCGGAAGTGGATCGTTTTTTGCCATCGGGCAGCAAGGTCCTGGTGAACGTTAGCAGTCTAGTGTTCCATTAGCAATTAGTTTCCGATTTGGCAGCTTTTTCTACCAATTAACTAGAATACTTAAGGATGCTCTCCCCACGCTCTCATCGGTCCATGGAGCCGCGGGGAGGTAGTATCCAGGTGAGGCAGTGATCTTGAAATTGTAAGTACGGCATAGCCAATTCACATCCAAAGGACTCTGAGTGGCGCTGACGCAATCTTCGTTGGCAGGACACTTTAATCTAGCAACCTTTTTCCATTTCTCTTTTGAATTCAGTGTTTGACTATAGACACTCCTTCCCTCCAACTCAGTAAAGCAGCAGGGTTGGAACCAGCTTCAGTGCGCATGTCCGTTTGGCCGATCGGAGACTGCCAGCCAAACCGACATGTGCACTGACAACAGTGCTGCTCACCCCTCCCCCTCCAACCTGTCATCATATGCCCCACCCCAAGAGTCGTTTGTGCTAAAAATTAAACAATAATAAACCTGTGTGTATTATTTTATTTTCTGAGTTTTGCATCTGTTGGCTGGGGCGAGGAGGGTTGACACTCCTACGCCAAAGCAGAGGAGCTGCCACTGGTTCTCTCCTACAACAGGAAAGAAGTAAAGCCATATTTGCTGGCATCCCTACTGTTCCTCTGACAGCCCTTTGTCTCTTACAAGGAGCGCTCTGTGCAACAATCCACAGCTAATCTGAAACCTAAATAAATGCAACCAAACCACTCTAACTCTAGATAGCATCAGTGACTAGCCCTACAATGCTGCATCATTTCCAAGAGAACTTTCATAAAAAACGAGGCAGTGAAATCAAACAATCCACTCCTCTGGGCAAATCATCATTTAGAGTCCAATGCAACACACATTACCGGTCTGGAAATGAAATAGTGTTCGAAAGAGACAACCAGGAACAGTGTTTTCTATGTTACACACCAAGGCATTGTAACAATATGACACCACACAGCCAAGTCACTTCTTCCTAACACTCCAGAATGCATCCCAGACTAATCTCATCAAAGAGCATGTCACCCACAAATATTAAGGAGCTCAAGTTGCTCACATTCCCTGGACTGCAGACATCCATCCTTTCACCTCTTGTTCTTTACGATTATCATCAGACTTACAGAACATTGCATTTGTGTCTTGCTAGATAGGCCTGTGGTATACAAAGATACGTATCCTGGAAAAGTGAGACACTAACATTGGACTTGGAAACGCCACAATGAGACCAGAGCTGGTAGATCCTAGCACGGGGACAAACAGACACAAATGCTTGCAGCGAAACACAAATACTTAGATAGTGTACCATGAATACACCAGGAAAGAGAGGCCTTTGTCCTGGGACGTGGCAACTGAAACAGTAAGACTGAGGCATACAGATAGAAGGATTGGAAATGGGACAGGGAGATCCAAACACTGACCCTGGGGGAGGTAATCATTGTCACTGGGACAGGGAGGCACAAACACTAATATTCCTCAAGTATGGGTATATGCTGTCACAGAGAAACACTATCTCTGGAAAAGGGAAAGATATGGATAGGGAGACGATAACACAGGGGCAGGGAGACAGTGGCACTGTGGGTGAGGGCAGGGACAGTCAAAGATGTATTAGGTCCAAATTAATGCTGTTTTGCTCTGAACTGCTCATTTTCATTTATTCGATTTGGTAAAGGACAGCTGAAGAAAGAGATTGGGAGTGGCTTCAGCAGAATGGATGGAGTGAGTTTTGATGTCTAAACTCAAGAGTACACACAGAAAGGACAATGCTGCATGATGGAGAACGAAGCCCTTAGAGCCGAATGGACCTGGCGCGTTCGCTTCCCCAGGTGCGGCGGCGACACTCCTTCCTCTTGCCTCCACATTTCCAATTCTTTCCATTTGCTCCTCTTTGATGTCAAGTGCATCTCCGGCTATTGAAAGAAGCTTCTCCATCTTCTCTTTGTCTGATGCAGAACACTACATGGTCGGCATGTTCCAATTTGATCTTTCAAAGGATTTTGAAGTAGGTATTCTGGGAACGACACTGACATATCCTACAACATTCATGCCATCTCTGGTGCACCAGGATCCATTGCGTGCATGTCTTCGAGTGCTCAAAGCGGGGTCGCCTCCCTGGAGGCGACCGCAGAGCGCGTTCTCATCCTCAAAATCTAGGTGAGGTGGGGGTGATCAACCCACCGACAAAAGATAGAAAGCTGGGCATTTAAATATAAAGCAAACATCCACATAAAGGTGCCTAGAGTGACTTCTAGAGAAGTCAGGGCAGCAAATCAACAATGCTTGTAAAACAAGGCGGAGAAGAAACGAATGAACGTTGGGTTAGGCGCGGGGCGAGGATGAGGGTGCTTTGTAGAATAAAGAGGAGTGCGGCGAAGAATGGAGATCTGAGGCTCCAATGAACAGATGATCCGAGCTCTGTTCATCAAAGGGAGAGGCAGCCAATTACAGCATGGGGTGTAGCTGCATTCAGGCTGGCCAAGATTTAGATAGGCAAATGCCAAGACATGAAGCAGGTTCACAGCAAATGACGTGGGGCCATATGCCACCTTTCAGCTTCCAAAGCATCGGGAACAATCCAGCAGAGGATATAATGATATATATGAGTCTTCCCGGCACAACATACAGGCACGTCGCCATGGAGAAGCGTTCCAGGCCCCTTAAACTGAACAAGAATGGCAGAAGTGTTACATGGCGCCCAAGGATATAATCGCGCAAATCACTGCGAACGCGAAGCTGAGTAATAAAGGCAATCTAATGGGATTCACACAAATGGACTTGAATGAGACCTTTGCATATGACACCACCAACATGAGCCTTCTCGTGGCCAACCATGTGGATACATGGTTGTCCATACAGTAACCCCCATCTGGGATCACAGTGCCTGGGTGAATATATTGGAATTACAAGATGTATGCTGATCATCACAGACTTTCAGTTTTCCCCTAATAGACTGGGTAGGTAAAAGCTGACAAAATGTATCAGGGGAAAAGGCCCACAAAAAAAGTACATTCCATGTATTAAAAAGAAATCTACACGTTATGCCTCATTTTCATATTTAATACTTGAAATAGGAGTGGTAAATACCTAAAAATAGAGAATACACCGCAGAGCAGTGGGATCTAGGACATTTAACAAATGATGGACCCTGCTGGACCTTGGGTCTTTTCAGGCTGATATGTCACAGGGTCAGAGGGGGTATTGCAGAAATTATTGAAGCTGAGACTCACAGGCAGCGATCTCTATTAGATATTGATTTGATCAGTGTCGCGCTTCTCATGTCACCAAACGGGGTTTTCACAGCGCTAGGTGAATGGGTACAGATTTACAATCATTCCTCAAACTCTAGTTCTGGAACAAAAACAAAGGTAGACGTGAAAGATCATAGGAAGATGGACCCAGTCTGAAATTGAATGTGAGATGAAGGGGCCCAGTGCCATAGGAAAGCAGGTCCCTGCAATGCTTGATCACAAATCAAAGGTCTCTTTGAAAAATGTAGGGCCTACTTTATATTTTGGCAGGCAGCATAATCCACCACAAACATGAGGGATATTGCGCCTGGCGTATTGCAGGTACAACAGGTTGTGCTTGAAATTGAAAAATAAAAGTGCAGGGACTCTGTACCAGAGTACCTGCTTGTTTCTGAGACGTGCCGGTACTCTCCAATTAAAAGTATTACTTCTCACTTGAGAAGTGCCGGTACTCTCCCTCTTAAAATAAAAAAGTATCGGTACTCCGTACCGGACAGTACTGGCCCATTTAAAGCACTGGCAACAGGATATAATGCACATGTACAGTGGACGGCATATCCGTCACATTTGCGACGGAGTATCCTGTCCAGAGAAATATATATCAGGACCTTAGTTGTAAGGCTTTACTGAGTTGCCAAAAAGGGTGTTGTCCTTGGATAAGGGTCCAATGAGCTCCAAAGATGAGCGCACTGTACGCTGATGAATTTTTCACCATATTTCTCTATACAGAATTTGGGTCCATTGATCAGCCTTGAACACCTGGATATGGGATTCCATCCAGAAGTAAAAGTGTTGTTCGGGAACGCATGAGAGTATAGCAGAGGTTCAGACGTAAGTAACCTCGTCCCACAAAAGTGTGAGTGTGGAGAGTGATAACCATAGAAAGGCTTTTGACTTAAGAGACCAACTGCCAGATTCATCAAGCTTAATTGCGCTCGCAAAGGGCCAGATTCTGAGAATCTGGCCCTTTGCGAGTGCAATTTTTGCATTTGGGATTCATCATCCCAAATGCAAAAATCGCTAATAAAGAATTCGCACATTTGCGAGGAATAGCATTTAAGGAATCTCTATTTGAGATTCCTTTAAATGCAATTCATGAACCATTTTAAAATTGCGAATTCGCAATTTTGGGCCGCTATTTACCGCGAGGTCAAACCTCGTGGTAAATAGTGAAAACTTAGAAAAATGCATTTAAATGCATTTTTCTAAGTTGCATGTTACACACACACATGTCCTTTGGACATGTGTGTGTGTAACATCTGTGTAATTTTACATTTCAGGGGTGTTACAGGGTGTCCTTTGGACACCCCTGCCTCATTGAAATCGCAATCTCATTTGCGATTAGCTAATTTCTAATCGCAAATAAGGAATGACTCCCCATGCATTCCTATGGGCCTTTAGGCCTATAGCAATGCATGGGGAGTTATTCCTTGTTTGCGATTAGCAATTAGCTAATCGCAAATAAGGAATCTGTAGGAATTGCAAATAATAATGCGAATCCTACATGAATCCCGTTTTGCGAGTCTGGAATAGCGATTCCTTATTAATCGCTATTTCAGACTCGCAAAACTTCACAATTTTGAATCTGGCCGATAGCACTTACCAAGGGCGAGAGGCAGCCACAATCTACTTGAACTTCAGTAAGTCCAAATCAAGCTGACCAATTGGTGCCTGGCATTTTCCGGGGCTTGGCTGCTGCCCGCTCTACGCCCCCCCCCCCCCCCCCACACTCTCCTAGAGGTTTGTCGCGGGCCCCTTACCCGTCTGGTAAACTCCACCATACAGCGTATCGGAGTTAGGTAAAGAAATAAAAAAATAAAAACAAATTAAATTGTGCGGGCTGCAACGCACGCAATCTAATTCGCTTTATTTATTTATTTCTTTGCCTAACTCCGATCGGCCTATGCCGGAGTTTACTACCCCTCACCCTGCCCCTCCCCAGTCCCGCCCCATCGCCCCCAACACTCCCTCCAGGAGCCGCTATTGAACCACAGTGACGTCACTTCCACCCTCTACTGTGACATTTATAGTAAATGACATAGGACATCACGAGTGACATCGTTAATTTCAGATTTTTTCACTGCCCCTTTTACGGAAGTAATTTAATCAACTATTTAAGATAAACAGGCTCCTTCGTTATAGCAATAAATGGCCGGTGCCACCAATGAAGTGTAAAAGAAATATGGAAACGCCTCCTTCACACTATGTAAATAATTTAATAATGCGAGTTAATTACGGTGAAAAAACAGCACCGTGACCTTATCATGTCAGAAAATTAATAAAACGTGTTGCAAAACGTGGAGGCGTGAAGAATTATTGAGGTTTGCGAAATGAAAACACACGACCAAGGCAGCAGAAGCAGTCGCTCGACTCCCATCTTTATATAGCTGGCAATATGCAGGGAGTAAATTCACGGCACAGGCCTTGAAGCCATCCGGAGAGATAAGTGCAGACGAGTGGATCTTAAATACAGCAAGAGAATTGAGGGGAGTTATTTGTGTGACAAACATGATTCGCTGAACTGAGCATAGACTGAGTGACCACCTCTTCAAGGAAATGAGGTTTGAAGGGTCTGGGGAAAGTGGGAAGGGAAGCCGCTATGAACTCACACTTGACAATCATGCAAAACAGCGGATGATAGCGTGCTGAGGGAGTGAAGTGCTGCCGAGGAAGGCGCTGGGCAGCATGGGAAATAAGAGAGCAGAGATGACCGGCTCTTGATGGGAGCCGGCTTGCAGGCAAGACAATGCACAGAAATTGTGCTTGTATTTCTGTCTTTACTTGTCAACATAATATTCGTTTTATCTTCTTGTCTATTCCTAGAAATAAAGGGGCATATTTACAAGCCCCTATTGCCACTGCAGCGTCACTTTTTCTGATGCTTCGGTGGCGCTGCGCCGTTTCACATATTTACAAGTTGGCGTTAAGGGGGCTTAACGCCATCTTGCAAATATGCCCCTTGGCGTCGCAGTCCGCTGCAGCAAAGGGCAGGCAATGTGTGTTGCTGTGGGCGTTCCACCGTACAATCCATTTCTTTTTAATGCTGCTCCGGATTTACTATGCAGTGGTAGCGCCAAACTGAAGGCCAGGTAATACCTGGTCTTAAGATGGCGATACGTGGAAAAATAATTAATTTCTCCTGGTATTTTACTGTTTTTATGTGAGCTGCATTATGCATAACACATATAAAGAACAAATCGCCATTATTGATTGTTTATGTGCAGGAAGGTGTTCCTTCCTGGACTATATATATATATATATATATATATATATATATATATATATATATATATATATAGCGCCAAACTCAACGCGTTTCGGGAACTAAATTCTCTATCACTCGTGAACAAGGGAATTTAGTTCCCGAAATGCGTCGAGTGCTTTGTGAATAAACACCAGTTGTTGAACTAAGCTGTTGGCCTGGACGTCGTTCTTTGAAAACGGTGCGAACGCGATTGTTTGGAATACGGGGGAGTGGCAATCTCGTCCCGGCCCGCCGCTGCTAGCGGCCATCCCTGCTTCTTCGCCGACTCTTGTTGGATATATATATATATATTCCCGAAACAAACCGGTCTTGGTGGCATGCTCAGCTGCTGGTGCCGGGTTCAGACCACGTCCCTCAAAATTTCACATGCCAGGAAGATTCAACACTGCACTCCCAAAAGGTATTTAAAGATAACTTCATTTATTTGCCAATTCTGATTACGTCAGGCACCACAAGATGTTTTGACAACCGTCTTCTTGATGGTGGCTACATCTGTTTGCACTAATTGTCAATTATCACCTTTACTTATATACAGTTCAAAGGCATGCTGGGAATTGTGGTCCAAAAGCGGGAGTGGTTTTTACTAGCAAACCCCCCCACCCATCGACCAGCAATATGCCAGGGCTGGTTGCTGTTCCCAGTCCGACCCTGAAAGGGGCCCTTATATAGCCCTTTTTCTGGATATATTTAGGAACAGTTAACTATACAGATCTACAATCTGTGCCCACTCATGAATGCACATCCACCTCATCTCACTACCCTTTGCCAGCAGCAGTGCCAATGTGGTGCATTTCATTATTGTTTTTGAGACTGGCTTCACAAAGCCTACTATAGATGTCATAATCACTGAGCTCTCCTATCATTTTCTGTAGCCCAGTGGAGACATCCTCCAAGTACAAGATCAGTCTGCGCATAACCGCATCATCTGCATCTTGCTTCTTCCACTGGCCATGTCTAAGTCAGATTTCATCGTTATGATAATAGCTCTGTGTAAATTCCAGGTGGATGTGCCTGTGCATACTGTTTAACAAGTCATCTCGTATCTCCACTGCTCATCTGTGAATAAATACACTGAAGCTAGCTCCCATTGTGTGCATGCCCTACTTCTATTGGCAGAATGTATACTTCAGGTTCACTATATACCCTTGATATTACATGTTTGCTTCCTATTATGCACACTAGATGAGTCAGCAGCACAAACTCATCCTGTTCTTTTGGATGAATGTGATCAATTGCTTTACCTGTAGCTAGTATTCTAGAATACAAAAATATATCAAACACTGACATGTCTGAGTTTACAACTTTCACTTGCTCTGAAGTTTTAAATAGCCCTCCTACAACAATTCCAAGACTGTGCATATATTCATTTTCTCAAATTGCCTTCTAGTATCTTTTGGTCTCATAGTGCTTCTTGATAACGAAACAGCTATTTTCCTAAATCAGTGTGGTGTCCATTGTGGTGTTATCACTGTGGTACTGGGAGTGTGGTTGCAAATAATTTACACATTGTCCTGGAGATGAGCCTGGCTGCTCGTGCCAAGCTACCACAGGGTGAGTAGGGGCTATCTACCAGTGTGTCCCTCCCTTGCCTGACTAGAAGCAAGGGTCCCTATTTGGACTAAGGTACCTACCGCAGCCAACTAGAGACCCCAGTCATGTCTAACAATCGGTTTCTAGGCGGACCAACATCCATGCACCGTACTGCATCCTCATCTCTTGTATAAAGTAGGCCCAATATTACTCTGCTTAGCAAGCCAGGCGCGTGCACAGCTAGTGGATCGTTCAGGATAAATGACTTCTCCAGATTTACCAGATGGCTGAAACATCTCTGCCTCAGGCACAGCAGGCACTAAGTCATCCTGCTCCAGCTTTAAACATGACAAATGCACAGGGCCCTTAACCCAGTAAGGTGCACACTGGGCCTGTGCTACATAATAACAGAGTTCCAGTTCTGGGATGTCCCTACCGGCCTGGCCGAAAGGTGATGACAGAATGCTTCCCTTAATTCTCGACTGCTTACCCAACCAGACTAACTGTATCATCAAGTCCCTAAGCATTTGAAAAGATGCACTGTGGAAAGATACGATGGGTATGCTAGCTAACAAGAGCGGCATTCTAGGAAGGATCATCATTTTCATAAAGGCGATTCTGCCAGTTAGCAACAAAGGGAGTGTTGGACTTGACCCTCTCTGCAGAGTTACCCCAAATGTCTCGCCTTCACTCCTCTTGTTTGGTGAAATTTGTTTTTATTGGCCCTAGGACTCTGTGCACTTTACCACTTTCAACCAGTGCTAAAGTGCTTGTGCTCACTCCTTTAAACATGGTAACATTGGCTTACGCCCAATTTGCACATTTAATGTGCTTATTAGTCCTACATGTACCCAGGCCTATAAATTAATTAGTGGGCCTGCAGTACGTACAGTGCTACCCATTAAGTAGCCCTTCAAAACATGACTCAGGCCTGCCATTGCAGCATGTCTGCAGATTTAAACGGCCAAATCGACTTGGCAAAATAAACCTTTTTTCGAGCATAAACCTTACTTTTTAAGACATATAAGTCACTCCTAAGTTAGGCCCTAAACAGTCCCTAGGACAAAGTGCAGTGTATTTAAAAAGGTGGACATGTACTTTGAAGTTTTACATGTCCTGGTAGTGAAAACCTCTTAAATTCGTTTTTCACTAATACAAGGTCTGCCTCTCCTGTAGAATGCCATTGGGTTGACCTTAATATATTGAATAAGTGCTATCCTTTGATTTAGAACATGTAGAAATGTCATGTTTGGCCTCAAAATAATTGTAATTTAATATCCTCTTTAGTGGTAAATTCGGATTACAAGTCACCTTTCTGAAAATGCAATTTTTAGCATGTTGGTGTTTTCAAGTGCTAAACATTTGGTGCCTGCAGTCTCTGTCCTGGGTCACATGACTGTGATTAGAATGCCAGTTGACCTCTGTGTATATCTCACAGACTGTGAGTGAGTCAAAGGGGTACTAGATGTTGGTAGAAAGGGCCAGCTTACCAGAATGGGTGGTCGGAGCTGTTCCCTGCCCCAATTACATTTCAAAGGGCTGCCTCCAGCATACTCACAAATAACTTGACAGTGACACGAGTCATTTGTCACCCTAGACCTCTTGGAGTCTGGGCAGGGGACAAAAGGAATTCCAGAACCAGATGTGGGAGGGAGTTGACAGGTTTCTCCCACTTCAAAGGCCTGCACTAGGTATATATACGCTGGACCCTCAGAACAACACTTCTGTTCACTCTGGGAACTGTGGGGACCCACAGAAGGACTACCTTGTACTTCAGAGTACTGTGTTGCTGATACCAGAGGACTTCACTGCTGCTTGAAGCCTGCCCTGTACCCTCAGAGGAGTGACCTGCTGCTTGAGGCCTACTTTGTTGCTTTATCCCAGAACTACCAGAATGACTCCACAGACTAGTTGGCTGGTCTCTTGTTCTGAGCTATAGGGACAAGAAAAGCTGCAACAACTTGAACTCTGCATGGAGCCTCTGTCGGCTACAGCCTGAAGTTTCATCACACTGGAGATTTCTGACTTCCCTAAAAGTTACTAGGTCTGAATGTAGAAATCTTTACTGTGACTTAGTGCAATGGCTTCCCGACGACAACCTCTCCTCAGACACTGCCCACTGCCTTCCCCGGTTGAACTTTAACTTCTCAGATATTTTTCTTTAACATTTCTTCTGAGTTCGAGGGTAAGCTGAGACAATGCCCAATCCATTCCGTGTGTCTAAATGACACTTCATCACGATCGCCAATAACCTTCAACTTTGCCCCGGCCTCCCACAATTAGATGTCTGTGGTTGGCGCTTTGATCTTTTAGGCACTAGTTTTCATTAAAAACTGCAACAATTCATAATTTTGATCTACTGATTGGATTTGATTAATTTTGTAGGTGTTAATTTATTTATAACTTTTTTTCTATTGTTCTAAATTTGTGTGGGATTTTTCTTGTTTTGTGATTTCACTTTTTTTAGTGTTTGAGTGCTGCATAAATACTTAACATATTGCCTCTAAACTCAGCCTAGCTGCTTTTGTCCTCAGATACCAGAGGTTTAAGCACAAGTTAATTTAGTGACTTTTATAGTTCACCCCAACAGGGATAGTGGTTGTTGCTTGAGAAGGGTCTTCATCCGTCTCAATAAAAAACCCAATTTCCTACAGGGAATCTAGTTCATCTTTCCACACAGTCAATTAACCTGTCTATTACTGTCCATTGTTACACCTGAACACCTCAGCTTTTTCTCTACGCACCATTATCCCAAGATATCTTTCTCAATCTTGGATCCACTGTAGAGGGAATTCTAATACGCATTGCTGTGTAAAATCTGTAAGTGGTCAAACGTGGGATTTATTCCACTTTATTTATAACCCTGATATTCTGCCAAGCGGAATATCTCACAAATAATATGGGATAAATTAACATCAGGGTCCCTTATTAATAGTAAGAGGCCATTGGCATAAGCTGAGACAATCTACTTGGTACCTCGAAATCTCAAACCTATCTGTGCTTGCTACCCTCAGGCAAAGGTCAATGGCTAAGTGGCAATAGCACACAACCGAGATGAGAGTGGGAGGCCTGTCTTCCTGTTCTTCTCAGCACATAGAATACATTAGCTGTATAGCCATTAATAACTATTCTGGCAGTGGGGCTGGTGTAGAGCAGTTTAGCTCTCTTCAAACTGATGTCCCTAGATCTGTTTTTTCAACACCACAAAGACTGCCAGGGCACAGGAAATGTTGGGGCAACCAGGTGACCAACCTATAAGATAGCCATCTGTGTGGGCGTCACATTAAATCTGAAAAAGGCCAGGTTTAATGAGAAAAGTTGTTTGATGCCAAACATGACATATTTCAGTGGGACCATAATGGAGCAGGAAACCTCGGGGAGCCCGTGTGACACCCCATGTCAGCCTATAGCCCCCTGAACACTTATAGTAGCCCCTAATGGAAGGACACTACTATAGGGATATATAAGATTGAACTTATATGTCCACACCTTTAATATAATACACTCTGCCTCCTTGGCTCAGGAGTCCTAACTTACGGGTGACAGACATATTAAATGGTGAGGGCAAAGTTGAGTTGGAGCAGTTGGCACAACTCCTGCAGTCTGCAATGACATGCCTGCTGTCATCTGTATATATGGATCACTCAGAGTGGCACAATCAGCGCTTCTGACCCTGGTGACTCTTTTAACTCCCATGCACTAGGTACCACTGGTGTCATTTTGCAAGGACTTATAAGGGAATAAAAGCCATTGCTAACAAGGGTTACCAATTCACATACCTCATATTTAGGGAGAGAGCACAGGCACTGGGGCCTCGTTAACAGACTCTATTGTACTTTCCAAGTCATAACCATCAGCATTAGAGCAAAAAGTGTGGGGTGATCTTACCAAAATTGCACTCTCCTACAGTACCGAAGATGGTTAATAGAATATGCCCCTTAGACTGGCCTGTGATAAACCCTAAGCTGATTTGGGAGCACCAGTCCATGCATGGGCAGGGAAATGGGACTGGCCAAAATGTTATCTAGGATTTTAGTTTCAGAATTTAGCAACAACGGCGACATGTATTAGGATCCTATTAGAGTTGGTTTTGTAGGTTTTAAGGTCATATCCACTACCAATTTTGTCAATGTGGGTGGGAGGTAAACCCTGCTAGCTGATTCTTCAAGCAAAGTTATGATAAATTGTGTGAGCTCATTTACATATTCTTTATAGAAACCTGCCCCAAGGCACATGCCCACCTGGAATACCTCTTATTGCTCATATGACCTCATCAGGAGGAGATGTTTGGCCATTAGCACCTGCTTTTATTCTCCAGCCATGGCGTGGTCAACTCCTCAAGAGAACACCTTACCTCATCCCTCATCAAACTGCTCGAGAGGTGTATAAGACATCCTAATATTGCCAAAACCTTTCTGATATTTGCTAGAAATTAATATAGCATTGTTGTATCTGCCTCACACACTTGTGATATGTCTTTTTAGCTGCTTAGGTCTCAGAAGGCATGCGAGTGTGCCTCTGGGGTGTTCTATCTCCCTATAATCCCTTGCCATTGGCACACATTCTTCTAAAATGAACCTCTCTTTCAGCAACTACTTGATACTCAATAGCTTCTAGTATATTGGTGCAAGCAGTTGGCCATCACCGATCTGTACATGTGTCCGTTCTAGCTAAAATTATTGTGTCTACAATGCCAATAATATATAACATAGGGCTTTCAATACACCTGCATGTTTGGCAATGCATTGCCCCCTAATATAAGCTTTAAATGCCTCTCACACTGTTGCATAATGTCCCACTGATCCAACATTATGCTTAACCCCTCCCATGTTTGTGAAGGAACCGTTCCATCACGAGCCTCGGGTGGGCTGTGCTGGTGACGGAACGGTTCCGTCACGGCCCGCTCGCCGTGCCTGCACTGAGAGTTCTATTAGGCGGGCGGGGCCGTGATGGAACGGTTCAGTCACAAGCACAGTTCACCCGCAGGCCGTGATGGAGCAGTTCCGTCACGAGCACGGGAGCACCGCACGGCCCCGCCTACCCCTTAGCGCTGCAGCGGAATAGCCGCCGCAGCGCAGGGGTTAAAATATTAAGTGATAGCACTCCCTATCTCAGCATGAAACATGCTATCTTGCAAGTAGAATTGGCAAGAGAAATGAGGTATAGACCTGGCGGGTAGTTCCAAGTCAAGCTGCAACCGGCTTTCTCTGAGTATGTACATGCATGATGCGTGCCGGACAATGTCCAAGTGGTCAACACTGTAGAAAGTATCATATAATCTATCCCGGAGGACAGGTCATGAACAGTCAAACATAATGTGAACTTTCCACCATCTGGGTGTGTAGGTCGCTATATATTAATTAGTTGTAATAATAGCTTTCATTTGTCTAGATGCCATGGGCAGCCACCTAGACACCGGCTTGATCTAACAAAACTTAAATGCAGTATGCAGTTGAAATCACTACCCCATATCATTGCACCACAATCTAAATTGGCACTAGCCTGCTGGAGGGTAGTAAAGAGGTTGGATCATCACAATTCAAGCAGTATGCATTTACCAATAATATTCACATGGTGTCTATCTCACTCATCAACTGCACGTATCTGCCATCAAGGTCAGCTACAAAATACATGGCACAAATTCTGAAGTCTTTCTTACCCAGATAAGCACTACTCTAGCAGGAGTACCAAACGGAACATTATAATATGTTCCCTTCATTTTATTCGTTTTGGACCCATCCTTATGTATGGTCAAGTATGTTTCTTGAATGAACGCCAAAACACAGAGGGCCTCATTTATGAAAAGTGATGCATCGCTGCGTGAAAACAGCGATGCGTCACTTTTCACTGCGCCCTCCTTGCGACACCAATGATGTGTCATATTAACAGTATGACGCATTTCTGATGTATCTGTATGGCGCAAAAGTGATGCATTGCTGGAGTGTGTCACAAAAGTGACACAACTCCAGCAATGTGTCCTTTCACATGGGGCAAGCCCCATGTGAAAGGGCTTGCGTCAGTCTTACGCCTGCTGTGAGGCAGGCGTAAGAAATTGACGCATTTGTGTCCTAGAAGTGGCGCAGTGAAATCTTATAGATTTCACTGCGTCACTTCTATGAGCCTTTCTTGCGACAGAACGCCCCCTCTGCATACATTATACCTGGCGTAGGTATAATGTAGCTCAGGGGTTTACAAAGTGACGCATCTACCTAGATACGTCACTTTGTAAATATGGTGCAACAAGGCACATTTTTTACGTTGCTGGTGCGTCACAAAAAGTGACGCACCGGCGGCATAAAAGTGACACACAGCCTCATAAATGAGGCCAAGAATATCTTTCCAGATAGGCTACCACATTCTGGGTCTTTCAAGGAGTATTGAGACCCCTGACATTCCACGCTAGCAATCCGAGCCTCATCCTCTCTGTACCATTTGCCATTATTGTCAAGACTGAGAATGATTATTCTGGGCCAAGTTGAGGCAAAGTGTGAATTATCCAGCCTACATAGAAACAACCCCCGGTTTGTAGCATGCCTGTGCATTTGAACTGAAACCTTCCATAATGCCAACTCCAAACTGCAGTCAACCTTTCCCACCTGCCAGTCCTGAAGCAAAACATAACCAGAAAAATACAGAAGATTTAGGTGTGATGCAGACAAGGGCAAAAAGAGCCAAATCTATCATCCACCTAATGTTGTAGTGGTAGATGTATACCTGTACATGTATAGAGAGTAGCAATGGGGGACCCCACTGGAGCTACATATAGCCAAAATAAATGAACACCATATATTGAGGCATGCAGAAACTTATTTCTAGTGCAATTAAACACATTGAAAATTACTTACATAGTTCTAAAACACTATCTATTGCAGCTTATCTTTGTTATTGTCTACCAATATCCATAGTATAAACAATCGATACAGTTGGAAATGATACTCTTTATATAGTCATTTAGGCTGGATCCATGTGGGTCTTAGAGGCCATCTGGTCCCACTCAGGAGATTTTGGAGAAGGGTGCCCAGGAGCTTTCTACTTCAGAGCACACATGGCTAGCCAAGGGTCAGAAAACAATCTGCATTCTGCTGTCCACTGTGAACTGGAAATGAAAGGGGTAGAGCATATTGTATTTTATATTGAGAGTTCCCAACATCCTTTTGACCCGTGGAAAGGACCTTCAAGCCTACTGCAGTCCAATGGTACAGCCAGGAAACTGCAACAGGCGCGTTGAGCCCGAGTAATGTAAATCTTTCTCCTCAAGGGTTTTCCTTAGGGCCTCATCTTGATCTCAGATAAGCAATTATTGGCAAGTGTGAATCACCTTGGACAGGTCTGGAGGTCACTGGTCTATGCTCATGCTCCGCCACGAAAAGCTGAAAGAAAGTCTCTCTTCCTAACAAATCATCCAGAAAAGTCTCTACATTTTGTCCATATTGTTGGTGTTCATGTTTTCAGCCAGATTAATAATGTGGATATTATTGCCCCTATCTCTCTTCCACAAAAAAGAGAGTAAGATGAGAAAAACCTATCTACCATGCAACCTCCACTTATGAAGCCAAATACACAAAAGTTTTGGTAATGAACTGAACGCGATGGAGGTTTGACAAAATCCCAACGCCCTACAGAGAAGATTCTAGAAAATAACCTGTAATCCTTACCCACATAATTGTGGCAATCTTCATCATAGGCAATTCCATCCCATCTTGGTAAGACAGTACCAACAAGAAGGTCACAACCTTTCAGTAGAGGGAGAACATAAGAATTTTTTGGGGGCAGAGGTGAGATCCAGTTTGCTGTAATAAAACTACCTTGTTGTTAACCTTAAAGATATCTCTTTATGGAAGAGAACACAATACAGGATTGGAATAACACAATCGGGTGAAGAAAGATGTTATGTCTTCCTCATCCTATTAATCAACATGTTGCTGCCATTTTGTGCCCAGAGGCATCTTGGGCCTTCATCTAGGTTAAAAGGATCTCTACAAAGGTACCGTGCTGAGTTATTTTATGCAAAAGGTAGGAATAGGTTTTACCAATCCAGTCAGTCTTAAAAACAACCACCCTTCACTTCAGGGGGAATAGGCTCCACTGGCCTTGTTGAAGGGGGGGTCACTCCTGTAGTCACACATTTATCAAGAAGATGTCCATTGAGTCTCCTATTCTGGCCCTCTGGGGACTGTGCTTGATCCTGTTAATCCTGATGAAGGCACAAGACAATCCTGTGGATCCCGCCTCTATCCAGGGAAGATTTTCTTATGATCTCCCTCTCCTAAGATGTTGAGACCATCATGGTGTTACTATCCAACCAAGATGGTATGGATGTGTCTATGATGAGAGGGAGAGGATGTGGCTTAATGGCTAAGGCGGTCAGCCTCGAAGCAGGGGAACTGGCTTCGAGTCTCGGCAGGGAAGCTCAACATCCTGTGATTTTGGGCAAATCACGTAATCTCCCCGTTCCTAACAAAAAACAAATGTGTGTCTGTAGCGCAACTGGTGCTCATGTAAAGTGCTCTGATACTTTTGGGTCTAGTTTGCACTATATAAAACTATTTTAAAAAAGCATGCCATGATAATATGAGCGAGTCTTTTCCATCCATTTTCAAGAATATTATTGTGCTTAGACCTAGTCCATAGATCTTCACTCTTGGTGTGGATAGCACTAAGTTATTGTAAAGACCATCTGCACACATTTTCCCCAAGTATAATTTTGTTTAATAGCCATTACATCTCCAGCACAGAATCAACCACCTCGCCTCCCTCGACTTTTACCAACCAATACCCGCCATCCCAAATGATGTCACTAATACATGCCCATAGTTCTATGCATTTTGTAGTCTTGCAGTTCTACATCCTATTCCCTCAATAATACCCTCGGCAAATAAACAGAACAATATATATATATATATATATATATATATATATATATATATATATATATATATATATATATATATATATATATATATATATATATATATATATATAAATATATATATATATACAATAATTGTACATAAACTGTAAATGTAGTTTAGAGATGATTACCCCGAAAAACATAGAAATTACAACTCATAACATATACATTTTATTCTAGCTCTATAACAGCAGTCCATTTCCCTCTCACTCACGTTCAACTTTTTGAGGTTTATTGACTTTACTTACCCAACCAAAGCTCCATGTAGTTTCATCACTCAAAACATTTACATTGCGCTTCACCTCCTTGACCTAATTCGGACTGGAATATTTGCTGTCACCCTTGCAAACTGTTCCTCCTTTCCTTATGACCACCCAATCACCACTCTCATTCCAGAGTTTCTTGACATTTTGCTTTTTGTTATAGTATTCCTTTGCTTTTCTCTGCACATAACTCTTTTTCTGACTGTGTTCTCCTCAATCTAACCACACAGGACATTCTTTTCTTCCCAGTTCTCTTCCTTTTAGGGACACAAATACCCCGACTGATTTAAGAAAATACTATTTTGTGAATTTTACAAATTTTTCTTATTTCAAAATTTAAATATAGATTATTTCCTACCCCTTGCCAGATCATTCAAAAAGGCCAGATATAAGTCTTTGCAATGGTCCCTAAAATGTAAGTCACAACTATTTAAACAATATAATATCCCCACTATTAGCAGAGCGATATAGGGTATCAACCTCTATTAAATAGGAAAACCTTTTCTAGATAGGAAAGTAATGGATATTGAAATATCACAGACTTTATTAATCTAAACTCCTGGAAAGATTAGACTGAAGTTGAGCCTACTATCATTCACTCTAAAAAAAACGATGCAAAGGTCATTAATTTGAATAACACACTTTTTAATGAACAAGATTCCAGAAATATTCGGGCAGGTCTAGATCTGGCTGAAGATTTGATAAAGACCAGAACACATAGATCCATTAGTTGCTGGGTTACCATTTTGAGAAGAAGGGCACCAAGATAAGTTCAAAGGCATGGGAGAAGTGGCAGTCCAAGGAAGGACTCCAGATCTTGGTAGAAACCTGGAATAAGATCAATTTGTTAAATGTCTCTATATTGAAGGGAGCGAATCGCCATTGTATGCAATATTATAAGAAATGGTTGATATATAGAACCCTTGTCTTTTTGTACAAAATTAATACCCAAATATCGGACAGCTATTTTAGGTGCTCAATGGAGGGTGTGGGAAACTGGACGCACATTATCTGGAGCTGGCCAAAATTAAAACACTTCTGGGTTGAGATTTCGGAATACTGTCTGAATTCATTAGAAATTGAACGTTCAATTGATGTCCAAACAGTGGTCTTGGGTTATTCACCTGGTGTCAATATAGAACTACTGCAGAGCAAACGTTATTTGATATTGCCCTAATAGCAATTCAATAACACTTCAAAACTGGTGGCTGGAAGTGATCCCTACTTTTCAGCAATGGTGGTCTAAATTGATAAGAATTAAGGGGCTAGAACATCATTATATGCTAAGATCTGCATCACATAGCAAATTTCAGAAACTTTGGGGGGGGGCTGGGATAGTTTGGGCGACAAGAGGGTCTATTCCCCCTTTTCTGTGGTAAAATTTTCTTTTGGGAAAAAAGTACAATACTAGAAGGACTGAATATAATCACGGGGACAATGTGCAATATATTAGCTGTATTATTCCATGCTTCTGCTAAAAGTGGTATCTGTAAAGTGTTTTGATAAAATTTGAATTGATTATTGTATGAACTCTTCTAATAAAAAAAGGACACAAATGACAACAAGTTTGCCACTCAATTTTTCTCAGCTCACTCTTCAAAGGAAGACGATTAGCTAAAAAGAGCTGTGTATATTCTCTATTTTCCATTACAGACAATTCACTTTCTCTTTTTCCAGCTTGCTCATATTGTTTTTTTTAGTCGCCACGTCATCCTTCACTTCGGACCCACACTTTTACCCAAAGTCTAATCTACTCCTGTGCTTGTCTAGTCTTTCTGTAATGCCTTCCACCCTTAGAGGCAGAGTGTCAATCTTCCCGTCAATCATTTGCAAGCTACGTCTCATATTTTATAGGATAGATTGGGGTCTACGACATGTCATTGACAGTGCTGCATGAGGACTTCCTGGAGTCAGATGTCAATACCTATATGGCCATTATATTTCCCTCCTCCTCAATCGTCTAACCCTCAAAATCCAGAGAGAGGGCTTATCACCTCTGGGTCAACAGTTCAGCAGGAGGGCACATCATTTACTCCTGTGCGGCATAGGGGTACAGGGGAGGGGCGGGACAACTAGGGTCGGATTGGCTAATAAGCTTTTTTAAATAAAAAATGCAAAAACAAGTGGTTTTAAATTACATTTTACAACCATTTGTTTTGCATTGTATATTTAGAAGTGCTAGCAGGTCCCCAGCAATAAAACACGCCCGAATGGCAGTGAAAACAGCACCCACCATCCCAGCACAGAAAATTTACTGGTTGCCTGTCTCACCCTGCGGGACAGAAAACCGTTTCCGCCTCCCCCCTAGTACTCCTTATACAGTGGCGTAACAATGACCCCTACAGCCCCCACAGAGTGGGGGACCCCTGAGCTCCATAGGGCCCCCTCAGCACAGTACCCTGGCCTGAGATCTCCTGATTGAGTCCGGAAAGGGGCCCTTCCATGTACCTTGCAGGCCCCCCCTCAAGTTTTGTTACGCTACTGTCCTTATACCATCTAGTGCCACAAACGGTGTAGTATACTATCAGCCAGCATGTATGCATCTGCACATTTGTGCAAATGCTCTACAAAGGCACCACCCGCATCGATGATGTCCTGGGGCATCCTCCCTCTTCAGCCGACACCACACGATTGGAAGCACTGGTTCGCCCACGCCTTAGATGCCCTTAGTGTCCTCTCTCCAATCTAGACGGCAGCTCCATATGGCTGCACACCCGAAAAAGTCCTTCTCTTGTGCATTGTGAGTGACCACTGCGCCTCTCACCAGGCCGGGTCACCCCCTTGCTCCTGCTGCCTCCTGCTCCTGCCTACGCCAGTGCCTGCCTGCCCAGCTCCTTGCCACGGCTGCCGACGCCCCCCCTGCCACCCGAGCGGCCCAGCCACAGCTGAGCCGCCCGCCCGCCAGTTTTCCCGCCGCTGCCCCCCTGCGGCCCCGCCCACCACCGGCCCATTGGCCGCCCAGCTGACCCGCCCTCTCGTCCCCCTTCTTAAGGGGACAGCCAGGTGTGCTCTGGAGTGACCACTGCGCCTCTCACCAGGCCGGGTCACCCCCTTGCTCCTGCTGCCTCCTGCTCCTGCCTACGCCAGTGCCTGCCTGCCCAGCTCCTTGCCACCGCCGCCGACGTCCCCCCTGCCACCCGAGCGGCCCAGCCGCAGTTGAGCCGCCCGCCCGCCAGTTTTCCTGCCGCTGCCCCCCTGCCCACCACTGGCCCATTGGCCGCCCAGCTGACCCGCCCTCCCGTCCCCCTTCTTAAGGGGACAGCCAGGTGTGCTCGGGAGTGACCACTGCGCCTCTCACCAGGCCGGGTCACCCCCTTGCTCCTGCTGCCTCCTCCTCCTGGCTACGCCAGTGCCTGCCTGCCCAGCTCCTTGCCACCACCGCCGACACCCCCCCTGCCACCCGAGCAGCCCAGCCACAGCTGCGCCGCCCGCCCACCAGTTTTCCCACCGCTGTCCCCCTTCGGCCCCGCCCACCACCGGCCCATTGGCCGCCCAGCTGACCTGCCCTCCCGTCCCCCTTCTTAAGGGGACAGCCAGGTGTGCTTGTGAGTGACCACTGCGCCTCTCACCAGGCCGGGTCACCCCCTTGCTCCTGCTGCCTCCTGCTCCTGCCTACGCCAGTGCCTGCCTGCCCAGCTCCTTGCCATCACCGCCGATGCCCCCCTGCCACCCGAAAAAGTCCTTCTCTTGTGCATTGTGAGTGACCACTGCGCCTCTCACCAGGCCGGGTCACCTCCTTGCTCCTGCTGCCTCCTGCTCCTGCCACCCGAGCAGCCCTGCCACAGCTGAGCCGCCCGCCCGCCAGTTTTCCCGCCACTGCCTCCCTGCGGCCCCGCCCACCACCGGCCCATTGGCCACCCAGCTGACCCGCCCTCCCGTCCCCCTTCTTATGACGCCCCCAGAGCGACCGCGCAGTGGACGCGCGCAGCGGGAGCACCGAATGAGTGCCGAAGGTGCGCCAAAGGTAAGCCCGTCTACGCCCGTCCGCGCCTGGACCGCGCCCAGCGCCAGGGCCCCTGGCCCCCGCAGACCTCAGCCCACCTGCCGGACGTACGACGCCGCCACCCTCAACGCACTCAACACCGGCCGAATCCCGGGATGCTACCGAGCCACCCCGAGACGCACCCACGGACCCTTCAGCTGTCACTCCTGCAACTTTACCTGCATCCGGACCTGCACTACACCAGCACCCACCAAACCGAACACCAGCAGCAACCACCTGAAGTGCATCCTGCTCAACACCCGCTCCGTCCACAGACACGCCATCGAACGCTGGAACCTCCTCGACACCACATCGCCAGACGTTGCCTTCCTCACGGAAACCTGGATGAACGCCTCCTCAGCGCCCGACATCGCCATCCCGGAGGGCTACAAGATCACCCGGAGAGACCGCCCAAACCAGACGGGAGGAGGCATCGCCATCATCCACAGGAACTCCATCCGCATCAAAACCAACACCGACGACACCCTGACAACCGCCGATCACCTGCACTTCCAGATCCACACCGGCCCCAAGACCACCCTCAGAGGCACCCTCATCTACAGACCCCCGGGACCACGCACACAATTCAGCGAAGACATTGCCGACTTCATCAGCCCGCACGCCCTCCCCTCCGCTGACTACATTCTCCTCGGGGACCTCAACTTCCACCTGGAGAACAACAACGACCGCAACACCACCACCCTGCTCGCCAACCTCGACAACCCGGACTCAAGCAGCTGGTGACCAACCCCACCCACTACGCCGGACACACACTTCTCATCCAGCAAGGACATCGCCTTCAGCCACGCCACCGGACTCCACTGGACGGACCACAGCTGCGTCCACTTCAGCTTCAGAAGGACCACGATCCACCACCACCAGCAACAGGTTGCACGAAGAAGCTGGAACAAGATCACGGCAGACCAGCTCGCTGCATCCCTGAGCCAGCACCCTCCCGCCAGCTCAGCGAACGCCAGCCAGGCCGCCGGCAACCTCACGAAGTGGATCAGCATCTGCGCAGACGACCTCGACCCACTGAGGACTCCGCCCAGCAGACCCGGCAGCAAGAAGGCCCCATGGTTCACCGACGAACTCAAGAGCTCCAAGAAGAAATGCAGAGCCCTCGAGAGAGCCTGGAGAAGAGACCCAACACCGGACAACATGACCACCCTCAAGCTCGCCACCCGAAAGCACCATCAACTGATCCACACCACCAAGAAAACAGCATTCAAGGAGCGGCTGGACAACAACGCACACAACAGCAAGGAACTCTTCAACATCGTGAAAGAGCTCTCCAACCCCAATGCCGGAAACAACAACATCACACCATCGCAAGACCTCTGCAACTCCCTCGCCTCCTACTTCCACAACAAGATCGCTGACATACACAACAGCTTCAGCACACAAATAACGCTGCCCACGACCGCACCAACGCCTCCCACCACCACCCTCAGCGCCTAGACCCCGATCAGCACCGAAGACACCATCCACACGATGAACTCCATCCACTCTGGATCCCCTACCGACCCCTGCCCTCACCACGTCTTCAACAAGGCCGACGCTGTCATCGCACCCCACCTGCGGGACATCATCAACACCTCCTTCGACACCGCCACCTTCCCTGAGAGCTGGAAGCACGCCGAACTCAGCGATCTACTAAAGAAACCAACAGCGGACCCCACCGAACTCAAAAACTATCGACCCATCTCGCTCCTCCCGTTTCCAGCCAAAGTCATTGAGAAGACCGTCAACAAGCAACTGGCCGCCTTCCTCAAGACAATTGGATCCCTCGACCCCTCACAGTCGGGCTTCAGGGCCAACCACAGCACCGAGACCGCCTTCATCGCTGCCACCGATGACATCCGAGCCCTGCTCGACAATGGAGAAACAGCGGCCCTCATCCTCCTAGACCTCTCCGCAGCATTCAACACTGTCTGCCACCGCACCCTAGTGCAGCGCCTCAGCAACGTCGGAATCCAGGAGAAGGCACTAGAATGGATCATCTCCTTCCTCGCTGGAAGGACACAGAGAGTCCGCCTACCACCGTTCAGGTCAGAGGCCACCAAAGTCATCTGCGGCGTTCCTCAGGGCTCCTCGCTCAGCCCCACTGAAATGAAGAATTATTTCAGGTTGTGAAGAAGTTAATCCTTTTATTATTCTAAGAGCTCATAACAAATCATCCAGTATATTCAGCATCATAGGTATAACTGAGCTTTACAAAAGATGCAATGCAATATGACATGTGTAACATTCTACATTCTGGAAATGACATAACAGGAATGAATATAAATTAAAGACACAGTACTAATAAGAATGTAAACACAACACATCCCCCTTTCCTAATAAAGTAACAAAATAAAATAAAAAATAAATAAGAACAAATCCCACACTAAAATATAACAATAGATACTAAACTATAAACTAGGCTATTAGCCTATAATTGAAACTAAAGGTAGTTTAACTCTGACCACATTAACCTTGGACCACAACTTATTATCCATAATGTAATCTTTAAGCCAAAGAGGAACCACCGTCTTCCTTGAGGAATGACGACATAAACACGAATCCTCAGAAACTGAACTAGAATTTTCGGAGTCATCAATATTCTCTGGACCATCAGTAGAGGAATTAACAACCTCACAAGTAGAAGGAACTTCGCCTATACTTGGGCAACTAACCACCCCAGAATTAACCAATAACTTATCGTTGCTAGACAAACTATTCAAATCTGCATCCAAATCTTCTGTCTTCCAAACAGTGTTTGAGGAATCCAGTCTACACTTAGCAATACGGCTCAAATTCCAAACCTTCCCATTGCTAAGTCTAACTGAGTTCCTCAAAACTTCCACTACTTTGAAAGGTTCAGAGAACTGTGAATCACCTTTCTGAACTTTAAATGGCTTCTTAACTTTAACCCAATCTCCTACATCAATCTGAACCTCCTTAGAACCATGTTTCAAGTAAGCATGGGCGGATTTTGCGGATCCACGATCCGCGGATTTTGCGGATTTGCGGATCGTGGATCCGCAAAATCCGTGGATTTTGCGGATTTGCGGATCCGCGGATTTGGGGTGGGGGCGGGGCTTCCATGCGAGTGCACATGCCTCTTGTGAGGCCTCTATCCAGCATCACAGCTTATTTTCCACGGTAGAGTTGGGAAGAAGGCACACCTGTCCAGCCTCAACGACGCTCACGATTGTTTTTGGGCTAATGAATGAGTCACTGAATTCAAGCGACCATGTGTGTGTTACTATGCAATCGCCCCGACGGGCGCAGGGGTCCCTTGAGTGAGCTGTCCATCATAGTGGATGAATGGCGGGCAGACGGTGCAAACCGCGAGTGTGTGGGCGGGGCCAAACGGGCAGGGCTACCATGCGCGTTCAACATGCTTCTTGTGTGTATAAAAGGTCAGAGAAAGATCAGTTCAGCAGATGAAGAGAAAGAAACCCCTGGTCACAAGAACAGCACGGGTATTGTGCTTGTGAAAGTCAAGGATGCAAAAGCCTCTATCCAGCATCACAGCTGATTTTCCACGGTTGATTTGTGAAGAAGGCACACCTGCCTCGACGACGCTACAGGAAGGGCATGTTGTAACTATTTTAGGATGGCGCCGGCAAGCTGCCAGCGCCATCCTAAAATACTTACTAAATTAGCTTCAACAGGAAGCTCTAATAGATAAAATCAAGCACCTGCTCGATTTTATCTATTAGAGCTTCCTGTTGAAGCTAACTTAGTAACTATTTTAGGATGGCGCTGGCAGCTTGCCGGTGCCATCCTAAAATAGTTACAACAGGTTCAACTTTTGCCCCCGGAATAATCCGCCGCTCGCGGATTTGCGAATTCTTGGTAAATTTGCGGGAGTTTGCGGATCGCGAATTTACCGAAAATTCGCAAAATCCGCGAGCGGAACGGATTTCCCGCTCATACTTAGTTTCAAGTCATGATATTCTTTACTTTTATTACGTACAAGTTCCATACGCGCTTTCACCTTTTCATTAGACCAAGATTTGACATCACTAGAAAATAACCAAGAAGGAATTGTTTTCGAGCGCGGATTCCTACCTTTCATAAGCACAAAAGGAGAAATCCCAGTAGAATTATTGTTAGTAATGCGGTAATTCCAAACTACCTTCCCTACCTGAGTAGGCCAATCTAAACCATTACTTATAGCTAACTTAATGGTGTTCTTTAAAACCCTGTTAAAACGCTCCACAACACCATTACCACCAGGATTATAGAGAGAAGTAGTTCTGTGCCTGATGCCCAATTTTTTAAAATACGTCTTTGCCCTTAACGATAAAAACTGGACACCATTATCCGTGAGGATACAAGAAGGAATTCCTTCCGTAACAAAAGTTTCATCCAAAAAGGAAAGAACAGAATCCGTGTGAGCTCTCTCAACCAACTTAACAACAGGCCATTTCGAGAAAAGATCCATAATGACAATCAAAAATTGCTGTGAATCATCAATCCTTTGAACAGGACCCATAATATCCACTGCTATACACTCCCAAGGATGTTCAGGAAAAGAACTTCCTTCCAACATCGGAGGACGACAAGTGCTCAAACTTTTATCTGCCAAAGCACAAGTGATACAATCTCTAACAACCCTCTCCGTTTGAGAATCACAACCAGGCCACCAAAACAACTGCTTAACAAGTGACTTAGATCGTACAATACCTGGATGACCCTCGTGGCATAGTTCAATAATTCCATCACGTAAGGTCACAGGAGGGATTATTCTCTCACCTCTCAAAAGTGTCTCATGAGTAACAGAAAGTTCAGACCTAATCTCCCAAAAAGGTCTAATACCATCATCTAACAATTCTTTTTTACTTGGCCATCCATCAACAGTAAAAGAAATTACTTTTTGCAAATTAGCATCAGCAGAATATTCTTTGTTCCACTCCTCCTTACTGAAGGCTGATAAACCCTCATCATGAACAAAAGCAACTTGCCATTCATTCCACTCATTGTTGTTACATTCTTCCAGCATAACAGGCATCCTTGATAAAAAATCAGCGAGAACATTGCTTTTGCCTGGAACGTAAACAATTTTATAAATGACATTTTGTAATCTCATCGAAATCCTAGCCAACCTTGCAGATGCATTGATCACACCTTCAGTTGTTAAAATTTTTACCAAAGGCTTGTGATCGCTACGTAATAAACACATTTTACCCCAAACAAAGGATTTAAAATGTTCTAACGCCCAAGCACACGCTAAGGCTTCTTTTTCTATTATTGGGTACTTTTTTTCACAAGGTGACAAGGATCTTGAGGCATAAGCAATTACACACTCCCTGCCACTCTCATCTATTTGAGCTAAGACAGCTCCAAGGCCTTTGTTACTCGCATCAGTCGTAATCACGCTATTTAAAGAAGGATCAAAACTTCTCAAGGAAGTGGCTTTCGCAATAGCTAATTTGATATTATTAAAATCTTGATCACACAGATTAGACCATTCAAATTTAACATTCTTTTTTAAAAGTTGCCGAATGTTATAAGTGACATTAGCAAAATTAGGAACATATTTTGAGCAAAATTCTGCCATTCCCAGAAATGACTTGATATCATCCTTACAAGTTGGAACTGGAGCGTCAGAAATAGCAGAAACTAAAGCAGGTTTTGGTCTAACACCCTCTTCGTCTATAACATGACCCAGGTAGGTCACACTCTTTTGTGCAAATTTACATTTTGAAAGCTCAATTGTAAGGCCTTTGCTTTCAAGAATACTCAAAACTTTCTCCAACCTAGACAAGTGTTCACCTTCATCATCCCCAAATACAAGTATATCGTCTTGAAAGAATCTGACACCCTTCTCTTTTTTGAAAAGTTGATACATTAATCGCTGGAAGACAGCGGCTGCCGAAGCTAAGCCAAAGGGCATGCGCCTATAATGGAAACAGCCAAAAGGAGTTACAAAAGAAGTAAATTTCATTGACTCAGGGCTTAAGGATATCTGATGATAGGCCGACGAGAGATCAATTGTCGAGAACCATCGTGCATTGCCTAAACTAGATACCATTTTGTTAATCTTAGGAAGTGGAAACTTATCCACCACAATGCTGTTGTTTAAGTGTCTCAAATCCACACATAGCCTAATTTTCCCATTGCTCCGTCTAGCGACGACAATAGGAGAAACCCATTCACACGCCTCAATGGGCTCAATGATATTAGCAGAAACTAACTTCTCCAATTCTTGCTTCACATCCTCTCTCACCAGGATAGGAACATTCCTACACTTATGTAATTTAGGGCAAGCATCGTCTTTAATTATGATTTTGTGTTCAAAACCAACTAAATTCCCTAAAGTTTTGCTAAAAACTTTCGGAAATTTATCTAAAATTACCTTAGTTATGGTCGTACTGTCATCCACCACCAAAACTTTTTCATGACTGTTTGGGTCTAAAATGATGTGCAATTGCTTCTGGTCAAACCAACCTAGAACTGGTGGACCTTTTTTTGCAATATACAACTTTCCTCTACATTCCCTTACTTTGAACTTAAACACAAACCAACGGAAACCAAGAATATTAATAGGTTCCCCCATGTAGCCTTTAGGGTGAATGTCTGGAATTAGTAATTTATCACCTACTTGCTGAACAAAAGAAGACTTCCACATCTCTTCATTAATAATTGTATACGGTGAACCAGAATCAGCATAGATTTCAATATTCACCCCACCAATGCTCATTAAACAGATAGGTTTGTCAATCATGTCCTCATCACGGATTTTCAAGACTAAATTCTCATGTAAATTCATTACTAAATTGTCATCTTGATCATTCTCAAGTATTCCCTCTTCATCCATATCATTCACAAAATTTACTTTGTTTTTCTTTTTCCTATTACAAGCTTTTGTCAAATGGCCTTTTAAACCACAGTTAGCACATTACACTTTCAAGCCAGGACATCCTTTAAAGTCTGCGAAGTGTTCAGAACTATTACATCTAAAACATTTAAGTTTCGAATTTGAGGAAGTTTGAGAATGTTTTGCGTAAAATGGTCTATTACCAGCACTCATAGTGTTTTTCGGGGTAAAATTAAATTTTCTTCTATCAACAACATTAACTTTACCAACAATATCATTAGAAACAGAAGAATTTTCAAGATTGATTACATTCGCACATCTGCCTGACATTTCCGCTTTTCGTGCAATAGCTAAAATGTCATCTAAAGGCGAATCTCCATTAATCCACAATCTATCTTGAATTGAGGTATTATAAGAATGCATAACAATTTGATCCCTAATGAGATCTTCCTGTAAAACCCCAAACTTGCAGTCTAACGATAATTTCTTAAGATCAGCCAGGTAATGATCAATGTTCTCATCTTTAGTTTGTTTTCTTGAAAAAAATTTGTATCTAGTTACCCCTATACACACCTTAGGAGCAAAATAAGTGTCCAAATGTAACAGTGCCAGCATATAAACATTCAAATCCCCAGGAAAGGAAGGCTTAGTCATGGTTTCATATACTTTTAGTCCTACAGGACCTAAAGAGTGTAAAAGAAGTCTTTTCTTTTGAGCATGAGACATCTTACCATCTTCATCTAAAGCATCAATATAGTTACAAAAATATGGTTTCCATTCTAACCATTTAAGTGGTGGTTCACTGCCTGCAACCCAAAAAGCCTGAGGCGCACTAATATTATAGTTAGGCTGAGACATAACAAATTAAAGTTGAACAGAATATTGGATGTTGAAAACAAACAACCTTAAAATAGTTGTAATTAATATAGTTGAAATACTTCACCAGAGTAGATTCTTCGTAAAACTTATTCAAATTATTATTATAGCTTATTATTTTTTATTTATTAATTAATAGTCACAAAACAATGGTGTGCGTATCACCGATAATGATAATACACACGGTGTGCCAATCACCGCCGAATGAAACACAAGGTGTGCGAATCACCGCTGAAGACTACGATCGTTGGTGAAGGATGTCAGTTTCAACTTCACGTTTTACGAATCACCGCTACACTCGTTGCTGAATCACCGCTACACTCATTGCTGAAGGATGTCAGTTCCAGCTTCACGTTTTACCAAAATTGCCGTCTCTGCGTGTGACGTCAAACGTAAACAGCCCACAATGCAATGCGCCACGGTCTTGCGGAAGAGTTCCTTGAAGGAAGTTCCAAGATCGAAGGTGCGTGAAGGAAACAGAATACGAGGAGGCGATTACTTTTGAAAGTGGTGCGTGCCTGCCAAAGTGGTGCGTGCCAATAACTGTAAAAGGTAGATAGATTTTCTTCCTTTTCCAAATTCGTAAAAAAGTTTAAATGTTACCTTTACAACACGCGACAATGTTCTTTTCCTTAACGCGTGGAAATCGAAATTTTTCATCCAAACACGCGTTAATCGAGTGAAGAAAAAGTAACAAAATACCACTTAACTCGCACGATAAGTTCGAATCTAGAAATCCTTCTCAATTAGGGCTGAATAAGAAATTATTTACCAAAGCGGCATCCAAGGTGAATTAATGCAGTGAAGAACTCATTTTTATGTCCTTTTTGTAATAATCCTCAAATAAACAAATTCGAGTTGCCGAGTTTCCTGCGTAGGCTCTGCTCTCCGAATCCCGTCGCCAGTGAAATGAAGAATTAATTCAGGTTGTGAAGAAGTTAATCCTTTTATTATTCGAAGAGCTCATAACAAATCATCCAGTAGATTCAGCATCATAGGTATAACTGAGCTTTACAAAAGATGCAATGCAATATGACATGTGTAACATTCTACATTCTGGAAATGACATAACAGGAATGAATATAAATTAAAGACACAGTACAAATAAGAATGTAAACACAACACCCACCCTCTTCAATGTCTACATGAGCCCCCTTGCGGCCATCGCACGCCAACACAACCTCAACATCATCTCCTACGCCGACGACACACAGCTGATCCTCTCCCTCACCAACGACCCCACCACCGCCAGAACCAACCTTCACGAAGGGATGCAAGACGTAGCCGAGTGGATGATGATCAGCCGCCTGAAACTGAACTCAGACAAGACGGAAGTTCTCATCCTGGGCTCCTTGCCCTCCGCCTGGGACGACTCCTGGTGGCCCCCCGCCCTGGGCACCGCACCCAAACCGACAGACCACACAGGCAACCTGGGCTTCATCCTGGACTCCTCCCTCTCCATAACCAGACAAGTCAACGCCGTCTCCTCGTCCTGCTTCACTATCCTACGCATGCTATGTAAGATCTTCCAGTGGATCCCCACCGAGACCATGAAGATGGTCACCCAGGCCCTCGTCACCAGCCGACTGGACTACGGCAACGCCCTCTACACCGGAACCACCGTCAAGCTCCAGAAGAGACTCCCGCGAATCCAGAACGCCTCAGCCAGACTCATCCTCGACATCCCCCGACACAGCCACATCTCCGGACATCTGAGAGATCTGCACTGGCTCCCGGTCAACAAGAGAATCACCTTCCGTCTCCTCACCCACGCACACAAAGCCCTACACAACCAAGGCCCGAGATACCTCAACAACCGCATCAACTTCTACACTCCCACACGCCAGCTCCGATAGACGAGCCACGCCCTCACCGCCGTCCCCCGCATCCGAAGAGCCACAACAGGAGGAAGGTCCTTCTCCTACCTGGCCGCCAAGACCTGGAACTCCCTCCCGACCCCCCTCCGCCTGACCCAAGACCACCTCGCCTTCAGGAAGCTGCTCAAGACCTGGCTGTTCGAGCAGTAGTGGACCCCCCCTCCCCAAGCGCCTTGAGACCCTCCGGGTGAGTAGTGCGCGATATAAATGTCTTTGATTGATTGATTGACTTACAGTAGCATCACCCACAGCACTTGGCTCTTGGGATTAGCCACAGTCTAGAGCTCCGAGGCTGCAGGCTGCTGCGCTACAGCGGCATGCTGTTGTCATCCACTTGAACGCACGGTACTCAGGGCTCCCACGGATCTCACTAGTTGATTGGTCCCCTTAGAGGTGTGGTGCTGCAGCCAGGGCAACTGACACCGGATGCTGGGGCTCGCGGTTCAATCCCAGGCACCGGTGTCGGGTCAGCCCAGCACCATGTGACTCTGGGCAATAGCTCGTTTAATCTTCCTGATGGCCCCCAGCGCTGGGATGCCTCTGGGTAGTTGTGTGCTTTACAAATACTGGATTTACATTTAGTTGCATATTGCTGTATTTGGTTGTTTATCCAGTACTATTAAGGTGAAATCTATTCTCGGGCAATGTTACCATGGATAAAAATGACAAAACAATGAAGTGACTCTATCAAAAAATGTGCCCCAATTGGCCGCATAATTTGTCATTTATTGGTCCATATTTTAGTCAACCCTGCCTCAAAATGTGGTTCTCCCCTCCTGCATAATTCAAGTGTTCCTGACAATAATTGACTCCCGCTTGTGGCAAGCACAAAGGTGTCAGATTTGATAGTGAAAGTGTCACGATTAATTCAAACCAAGTAAGTTAATTCCCACATAATTCTGATAAAATACTTTTTACTGAACTCAATGTTACCTCTCTAAATTGGGCAATTGACCTTCCCGGTCAACTCAAATGTCTATGCATAACTAATTTGAATTGAGGTAGGAACCATTTACATTTAATTCAACACTTTTATTTTTTAAGGGGTCATTTAAGAAAATTTGTAATGTGTTTCAATTACATTCAGATAATAACTACAGGGATGAGAGGGACGGGCGAGCATTGTAATGTGCTTGAAGTTATTTTAAATACTTATTTCATCATTAAATTCATGGCCAGAAGTCTACTTTAGTGTCAATCAGACTACTCTCGTATAATAAAATTAAAACATTACTATATGCACCACAGTAATTCTTTAATTAATAAAACAATTTATGTTGCAATAACCCTAACGGTATTACTTAGTGCTGTGTTTGCGGAAAATTATTTCTTGATGAATATACTGTTGGGCATGAAAAGTTGGGCTTTTTCACTTGTGACATTAAGACACAACATAGAGCAGTTAGGTCTTAATTTGGAAACCAGGAGACCTCTTTTTTAACCTGGTAGGCTCAGCATCTGTTTTATAAGGCCTGCCCAGAAGATGCTCGGCTAGAGCCACCATACAGAGGCTCCATTGGCTGCCCATGGAGGCTCGCATCCAGTTTAAGGCTCTTACCATCGCTTTTAAAATCCTGAAAACTGATGGCCCCGAACTTCTCCGATCGTTGCTAAGACCTTACACCCCCCAACGCAATCTTCGCTCCATGGGTCAACACTTAGTAGTGGTCCCCCGCACGAAGTTCTGCCGTATCGGAGGTCGCTCCTTCAGATTAATGGGAGCAAAATTATGGAACTCTTTGCCCCTCCACATTCGTTGCCTTAACAACCTGTCCGCTTTTCGTAAAGCAGTAAAAACGCACCTCTTTCCACTTCTGTAGTTTCTTCTCCCTCCCCCCTTCCTCAGTTGGTTATGCTATGGCTCTTAGCGCCGGGACGCCCCGTTGCTGGGGCAGCTGTCGCGCTCAACAAAACATATAACATAACATAACATAACAAGTAGTATAAAATGTTGTGGATTAAAAGTATAATTCTTCAAATTGAGGGCTGCTGCTGATGTCGGCTGTAGACCCAGTCCCCCCCAAATTAGTGAAAGCATTTTCAGAGATTTGGGGCCTGATTTAGAGTTTGGTGGATGGAATACTCTATCACAAATGAGGCTGATGCTTCAGCCGCCGTATTACAAGTGCATTGTGCCTATGGCATTAGCAGTGTAGAGGGCGGGAAATCCGTCACGTTTTGATTAAATTTCTCATCCGCCAAACTCCAGATCAGATTCTAACTTCCCGTCTTCAACTTTATTTTTTTAATTCATAAACCTTTCAAGGAGTTCACTGCAAAAGCTGAGTCGGCCACTATTGGGAAAAGTGAATGTATGGGATATGTATGCAGCTTGTCCTGTGTCGTGATATTGTGCAATCTTTACACTAGAGCAAAACACATGGCAAATAAGTTTCAGTTATGCTGATTCTTGTGTGATAGAGGATGGACAAACACATTTTTCTCTGGTGCTGTTAAAGAAATATTTGTGCCCAAGGGCAAAAATGGATTGTGAAAAGTTTAATAAACACCAGTGCCATTTTCCTATAAATTGGTTGCATATAAGAATATCGATAGTAAGAATATCGACTGACATAACCATTGTGTCTAAAATATTCATAATCTTTTGTGGTAGTAGGAACTTGAGCATCAATCACTTCTATAGGCCTGATTAGATTACGAGTCGGGTGCAGTGATATTCCCATTAGCAAGACCATTGTGGTCCATGAATCCATCAACCAAAGTTACCGGGAGTGGAAACACTGTGTCTAATTTTTCTTGGGTGCAAATCTTCATCCAGCTAACCACTGGGTCTCCATGATTGAGGCAATGACAAATGGACTGGCCAGACAAAACTCAATAGCCTCCTCGAACCTCCTCAGCACTCCTGAAACCTTCCGTACCTCGAGACAACTTCCTAACCCATTTAACACCCGCTCGTACTAGATGATAAATCTGAGTTCGATGGTCCTTGGAATCCAGAAAATGCTGTGTTTTTGCATCCAACAATTCTGGATATGCATGATTAATCCCCATTCCAGGGATTGTAACCAGCTGTTTCTGGCCTGGTATGTCCTAAGGGAATTTAGGGCCAACTTTTAATCAGGCTTTATGTTGTGAAACTCATTACTCCAGAAAGAAATCAATCTCAAGAGTTTTTCCCTAAAACCTGCCCTGATACCTGGTCTCTCATTCTCATCTCATTAAGATTGCACAATTGTTCATGTTTCCGAAAGATGTTTGAAGACATATCTAAATTTAAATCCCCTCAGAATCTGAGAGGACTTTCTTCACTGCAGCAGATGTGAACAAAAACAACATTGGAATGTGCTCTGCAAGTTTCTACTGCACCATAGAAGCCCAAACCACCCCATTGTATTAAATGGAGTGATTCACATTTCAATTTTCCAATACTCAGTATACCAGGTTGCAGTTATTGCCTAGATAAGGAAAACTGGAATGTTGAGACTAGGTCAATATACCGACGGTCATAGGCGCAAAGTAGGTAGCATGGGAGGGGCTATTGTTCTGCCAAATTACAATTACGTTAACCCTCGGCCTGGAATTTCTTTGCCCAAGGATGTATTATTCTGACATTTGTTCACCCGTAATTAGGCACTTTCTCCATCCTGCAACGCACCTGGGACCAGTCCAATACAATACTTAGATACGAGTATAGCAGTTTCTGACTGAAGTACTAGGAGAAGCTATAGAGGATGGGCGAGTATAAGGGGCTAATACTATAAATAACAATGTAGGTATTAATTTTAACATTCGTAGTTATGGGATGAAAAGCCTTTACAAGTCCAATTTAATGAACACAGTGGTATATGACTGCAGGAGCACTATACATAACACACCAACATTTGTAATAGAAGCTGCTCAATGTGCATATTTCTGAATCCTACTCACTTAAATAGCAAATTACTGCTTTATCCTCAACACTACAGCATCCAGATTAGTTTGAGCTTGTTGAGGTCAAAGCTATCACCCTTAGCATCAGCATAAAGCGATTGCTAAACAACACTATGAAAATAATGCAAATATCTTGAAATGCCTGTTGGTGCTTGCTGCTGGTTTTCCATATGTCAGCACTCCCGAATTAAGTGAGAGACTTTCATTTTTAAGCCCAAATGACTTTATTCTATATTTTTCCCTCTTAAAACTTCTTCAACTTCAATTAGGTTAATGGCAAAATTAGATTCCCCATTTATTTCCCAAATCTCCCTCTGATCAGTTTCCAAATGTTTAGCATGTGTGAATTGGATAACTTTCAAACACACACAACACTTGTTGACATGACATGTATTAGTGAGGATAAAGCTGCACTCAAGTGTGCAAAATTCACTTGTTGTTGGAAGGTGGGTTGTAAGAAGGGGTAAGTATGTACCTATGACTAGCAATAGGGCCACCAATGCAATAAAAGGTCCAATCAAGGTCTCATTCCATTAGCCCCATGCTCATCCCTTGGTAGCTGGCTGCGAGCAGACAGGCTTACCTCAGGAGAATGGTATTTAAAGCATTGAAAACAGAAATATACATTTTTAAAGATTAAACACTTTCTAGTGCTTAAAATGTTATAGCGCCAGCTTGGGACATCTGGTCGCATTTGACCGGGAAAAAGTCAAAGTTTGAGCCCTGATTGGCTACACTAAGCAGGAGGCCTTGGTCAAAATTTAAACTTCGGACGTAAAAACGTTTCGGGAGGATTTTCTCTCGACGTCGTGTGGTTTTCTTCAGCAGGCTAATTTTGATGCAACGCCATTGGATTGCTTCTCCGCGAGGCTCTGGTCAAATCCTGGAACACTGAAGCTTTCAGCAGGACGAGCCTGAGATCCAGGCCGGGTTACGGTTGAAGATAACCTGCTTGACTCTTGTTGTCAAGTCGATCCCCTGATGGAGCCATTTCAAAACGTCGCGCTGAACTTCTCCAAACTTCTGGAACTTCTTCCTGAAGTTCCACTTGAGGGTTCAAAGTGTCAAAAACACAAACCCAAAGTTCTAGAAGCTCCGAGAGGGTCCGTGGAAGTTTGGGGCTGCAATTCCCACAATGCACCTGTCCACTGTATACACTGCAGGCTGGGGACTTCTTGAGGGAGATGATGCAAGGAAGCTCAGCTAACCTGTTGCTTTCAGAGACTCCACTCCTTAATCTGTTTTTTTTAACTAAGCCAAAGTCCTCTTCCCTGTAGTTTCAAGTTTGCAATAGGAGTAGTCCTTCAGATTGCAATCTTTTGGGGTGCAGACCACAGTTCCAGCAGACCAGCCCTTCTTTTCCTTGTAGTTCCAGGCAGCACATCTGAGTTGCTGTGTAGTTCTCACATATTTATTCAATGATCTGGGGTGACAAGCAGGGGGGCTCCCCTGTACAATGAGGTGCAGGGTGCCACCCTAAACCATGACAGTTGCTTCCAAAGTTCGGCATATTATTGGCCCACAAAGCACTATACCTTAACATTCAAGATGGAGAATTCCTTTCCAGTGTAGTAAGACCTGTCTAAACTAACCCACTGGTGGGGCTCGTTTCCATTAGCGCTCCCCCTCCAGATCATCTGCAAATTTCTTTCCTGGGCCTTCCGTCTGGAATAGAGGGTAGGCCTGGCTGGCATTTCTTGCTGTCCTGCTCTCTTTGAAGCCCAGTTTGATTTACCAAACCTCTGACCTGGCTTTGTCTCTGCAGCAACAGAGCTCCCCTATCAGATAACCTCTGCTCATCAAAGCAGCTTGGCTAAGTCTGTTAAAACTGGCCAATTAGGAGAAGTGCTAGAAGGCTGGATTTTGGCCTACAGAAAAGAAAGTTCTATAACTTTTTGACTGTTCTAGTTATGCAACATTCAACAGTGGCAGGTTGTTGGATTTATCATTGCCAATTTTGTAAGTCCTTGAATGATGTTTAAGCTCATTCTTAGCAATTTTTATACTTAAACAAAATATTCCAAAGTTAGCCTGGGGAGCTAAGTAATTCCAATTGGGAACAACTGAATCAACAGGTTTTCCCTCGCCAGGGCTTATAAAACATATTTTATAATGTCCCTCCTTATAGTTACAAGGCACCCCACCCCAGGGGCACCGAGAGGAGACCTTAGAGGTGAGGTATATGCAAAAATACGGTAGGTTACCACTTTGGAAGTACCTTTAATTCCAAAGTTGAGTTTGTATGTAATGTACTTTTCAAATCAATCTGTAAAGCAGGGCTGCCTTTAAAAATGACAGCAGGCCACACAGGAGTGAACACTCCAGTGTAGGAAATCTACTGTGCCTCTAAACCTCGCCCCATTATATACTTGCCTTATTATATACTTGGGACTTACAGGGTTCTGTCATGCTAATTGTAATTATACCTAATTACCATAAACCTTTTCCATCAGAGCACTGACCCTGGTTAGCAGAGGCCAGGGCACAGTCAAAGTCAGTTACCATCAGTATCAGTAAAACAAAATGGGGGTGATCAGGGTACAAAGGATGACTTTCTCAATCTCGTATATACCAATTTTTTCATCAGAAGTCATCCAGCTCAAAGGTTTCATTATCATTTGCTTCTGATCATGGTGTTATGTCATGCGATTTTTCTGTGATGTTTAACATAAAGAAAGTGTAAAGAACAACAATATCTCAATTGGATTCACTTTGGTAACAGAAGCGTTCGTATGTATAAGACATTACAAAAGATCTGAACATAGAAGAGAGACTCGGGATTTCAATTGATTTAGAAGTGCATATAGCATCATAGATTTGGAGACATACTTTCATCAAGACGACTAGGAAACAGTTTGAGAAAACAGCACTAGAGGCATATAATGCTTATGGCAACCCAAGGGGGTTTAGTGTGCTACGTGATAGTGAGACAAACGGTGACGGCGCAAGTGACATATGGGTGAAGAAAACGCGGACGCAAATTTAACAAAGATGAAAAACAATATCTTTGGTGAATGGGTATTTACAATTAGTTTAGGAACCAGAGGGAGTGTTGCGCCATGAGTTGCGCTGTATTGTAGGCGGATGGTGTTTCGATCCGATTGATTTAGGATCTTCATCAGGACCGGGTGCCTGATTGATGATGGTGCTGTGATATTTCAGTGATGTCACTTTTATTCTGATGGTCCAGTTTAACCCTAAAAATTCAACCTACTCAGCAATTAAGACTATATTGCAATAGTTTACACCATGATGAATATTCAGATGTGTCCTACCCATGCCTTCCACTCACCAGCGACTTAATCCTGCGCTCACCCTTCTGACATGGCATGGGGAAACAAAGTAAAGACCCTATGGTACATGTTTTTGTCTAAGTCTGGAAAGATACTAAGAAAGAATTAATGGCAATATTACGCTAGGCCACTGCTCTAAGTTGAATAAAAAAGGTCGGGGTGGGTCTTTAAAGAGGACATGGTCAAAGTAGCCTAACTAGTAAGCCTGTACAAGAGGCAAGGCCCGTGTAATAATGGTGTGGCCTAAACACAGCAAAATAAACAACTGAAAATTGGAAGTATACTTGTGAGCTGTATATTGTAGGGAAGTGTTAAATGTACTTTAAAAGTATCACCAAGCATGGATCATCGCTCAGTGCCAATCGCAGTGTGGTCCTGAACAAAGAAGAAAAAATATCACATTACTGATTTTTGTTAGACCCCCAGCAAAAAAATGACAAATTATCAGACTAGACGAATATCTCTCCTGGGGCCAGATGTACCACCACTGGAAAATGCAAGTCGCAATTTGCGAGTTGCAATTTCCAATGTACAACAGTGTCTGAGACACTGTTTGCAATTCCCAAAGGGGTCGCAAATTGCACGCCTCATGCATAATAATGAGGCTGCCGTAATTTGCGACCCCATTGGGAATGGCAAGCACTCCCAGGGATGGTGGCCTGCTGTGATCAGCAGACCTCGATGTCTGGGACTGCTTTTAAATAAAGCAGTCTTTAAAAAAATTCAGCATGCGTTCCTTAAAGAAAAACGGATACAGTTTAAAAAAAATGAAACTTTTATGTTTTCTTTTTTGAGGGCAGGCAGTGGTCCATGGGACAGCTGCCTGCTGTGAAAAAATTGTTGTGCACTCATTCACAAAGGGGTCCCTTTGGGACCCCTTCCCATTTGCGAATGGTTTACCACCCTCTTTAAGAGGGTGGTAAACAGCGCGTGTTTGGCGACCCCAATTGCGGTCGCAAAACATTCTTACTTAGGTGTTGGACCTGCTATTAAGAAAGGATGCCCTTGAAACGCCCATTCCTAATAGCGAGTCGCTAACCCTAATTTGCGAGTCACTATTTAATTAGCGACTCGCAAAATAGGGTTAGTACATGGGCCACAAGTTTTTTGCGTGCGCAAACGCGTATAATTCCCATTTGCGCATGCAAAAAAAGACGTACATCAGGCCCCAAATCTGTTAAACTCGGAAGTATGTCTGTCTCCTCTGATCATTGTTCATTTTTGTGTACCTTTTTTCATTTTTCAAACGATGTAAAAAAAAATTGGTGGCGAATGATAGACATGAACACAGGGCCCAGTAGGAGTGATTTTATGTCCTTTGTTTTTTACTGCCAGTGCTGAGAGCTGGCAGGACCAGCCCCAATTAAATCCCTGCTAGGCCTCGTTTTTCAAGTGATATATAGTGTATGAAGCAAAACAATGTCCTGATATTTTGGAGTACAGAAATACACCTTGACATTTTTGCAGTTCAAAGTTTACACAGCAAAAAAAAAGAACTCTAATGGCTTTCTAAGGACCAACAGTCCATTTAAGTGGATAGAAGCTGCTACTCGCATCCACTTTATTGACATTTCTTTCAAAACTGTTTTTAGAAAACTCTTTAAATCCTTTCTTGCTCGCCTTCTCTTTTGATTGCATGCTCTTGGGGACATTGTAAGTTAGCTAATTGCCACCAAATCAGCACAATAGATGGAAAAATAAGAGCTGAAGCTGAAGGAAGAGGAAAAAAGTATATTATGTTCATTACAGGCTTTGTAAATACATGGAAGCTACCCTTTGTCCGCCTCAATTAAGAAATGAATTCATGGTTTAGTTTTATAACTGAACCATAATAAAACCATCTATGAAAAGTAAACCCATTTTTTGCTTTTATGTACACTTGTCCCTGTGTTGAAGCTCTTCATAACCCTGTAAACACATTAGTATCTGATTCTTGAAAGGATTCGAATTGTACTAAATTGAGTCAAAGTCAAATTGTACTTCAATGATGATTCTCCAAAGTGACATGCAATAAAAAGTGCAACGCTTTAATAACACCAGTGCTTAATTTAGTGAAAATTAAAGCTAGATCCCTCACCAGTGGTCACTTCCGCCTGCACTGCCCATTGTCAGTGACAGCACTGTCAACTACAATCACAAATCAACTACTAACCATCACACTCTTACAGTTGTGTCAATACTGACTATTCCAAGCCCCAAAGCAATAAGAATGGCTATGGCAGCATATATTAATCATTTTTAATGCATATTGAATTAACCCGTTGACAGGGGCGCAAATTCCGCCACGTTGCAGGAGTTTTAATCAGTGGGTGGGATTTGGACGGCCCCTGGCTGTCCTCCGCACACGCCAACGTCACGTGGGATGGCTGGGGGACGTCCTGAGCACGGAACGGGTTAATAAACAACTCTTGTTGTGCTCGTCTTTAAATTAGACAATCAGTGTCACCATGTGGCAGACTCCCATAAGTACCACCATTAAAGATCAAGAGAGTTCCTAATGGGGTGGTTGACTGACAAAAGGAAAGAATGTATCCTTTTGTTAAAAACCCCTCACTCACCAGCCTAGTGGTGACATATTTCATCATTGGGGTCCACCCTGGCGGCCTAGCGTCACCAGGATGCCACCATAACTGTACTCAAGAAAACTCTGGAGGAAGCCACCTGGGAACACCAAACACCAAAGCCATTCATACTGGAGTGCGCCACTCTTGCCCTAAAGAGAAATTACTTTGAGTATGAGGGATCACTATACATCCAAACAGGGGGCACTTCCATGGGCAGTGTTTTTGCCCCAGTGTGGCAGGGCTATACGTGTATGATTTTGAGCAGAAACACATCCTATCAGGTGACAATCCCTATGCTACCCACATCAAATTCTGGCGTAGCGAGTTTTGCTAACTTGGTCACAAGGAATTCGGATTGGGTGTGCCTTTTAGAGGGCACATACCGTCCAGTTCCCTGTTTTCGGTCCTGATGAAAACCTGGTACATTCCTTCTTTGGTTGAAAGATGTAGACCAGTACACATATAGAGATACTTTTGGCCTTAATTACCCTCACAGTATCTCGCCTCACTTTTTTAATATTGTCCAGTTGCTTGAAAATAAAATGTATCTCCCCACTAAGTTAAACCAGGACAATTTTTAATACACTTTTTTCTGCACTCACACCTGCTCCACTGTATTTCAGGTGTTGTAGCACATCCTGGTGACGCTAGGCTGCCAGGGTGGACCCCAATGATGAAGCATGTCACCACTAGGCTGGTGAGTGAGGGGTTTTTAACAAAAGGATAAATTCTTTCCTTTTGTCAGTCAACCACCCCATTAGGAACTCTCTTGATCTTTAATGGTGGTACTCCTCTCTTTGTCCTCAGGGGAACAGGAGTACTCTCCGTTCACTCAAGGTGAACACGATCCCTTGCTCTCCCTTTTGTTAGTCTAGACTCCCATAAGTGCCAGTGTTGACAATTAAGGGGTGGTGCCAAGAACCAATAACCACCGGCTCAAATTATGCACTGAATAAGACATAAGTCGATTAATTTGTGTGAAAAATAAGAACTTTTTTTAAGGTTGTTTGCAGGAAGATCACTAATGCAACCTGCTCTCTGCAATAGTCAGGTTTGCCACCTTTCTGAAAGGAAAATACTGGCAATTTGTTGTTTTAAGGATGTGCGAAGGCCCAGTTTTGACACTATATAGGACTTTAAAGAAAATCAAATGTATTCATTAGTAACATGTTTTTTCTGCCTTTGTTTGCTTTAATTATTAGACAGGATTTGCCAACCCACGCTAGAACACATGTAAAAGTGGTTTCTATTTGTATCTGTTGTTTGAAGTATGTACATATAAGGGCTAAAAATTGCAACTTTAGGTGATTTTCCTTATTTTTGTTCCAGCCGAGACATTATTATACAGGTGGTGCCAGTAGAAACTGGCCAGGTGACGACACTAACCATGGTGCCCATGACAAACCTTTTAATTGGCTCTAACATGAAGTATTGTGCCGTCCATGACTGTGGAGAATGTGGCTTCCAGGTTACTATATGGAATTGCTTCCTGGTGTTGTATTTTGAATTGGTCAGTCAGAAGGCAAATGTGCCTCCTCGGCTCAAATGTCTTTGGTTTGGCCAAAGGGTCATTTGAACAAAGGCACTCCATGTTGCTTTTCAAGTGAATGAGCTCAGAATTTACTAGCTATTCATTGTCTATGGTTGTAATCTACTAGACAAGGGGATCGTAATGATCATTGATCTGATCATTCACCTGTTCAAGATGGCTGCCTCCTTGTGCCTTTCAGTGTGATAGTACATCCGATGCACTCTATGCAGCAGCCTGGGAAGTATGGCAGCCCTCTCCTAATGGCAGAAATGTTCTTGAAAGCGGGTCATCTTCTAAATGTGATATTACAAAAGTTTTTGTGGGATATTGAGTTACTGGTTGAGGGGAAAGAAACCCTACTCAAACAGCAACCACAGTTCTTGTCAGGGTGAAACCCAACAAACCCCAAATTACCTGTGCTCAACCCTCTGGAAGCTTGGCACAAAGGTAGTAAGGTTTAACTTAGAGGCAATGTGTTAGGTATTTATACAGCATTTAAATAGACATGAAGTGAAAACACAACACAAGGGAAATCCCACACCATTTTAGAATAAATTGAGTACATTTTAATATATTTTTGAGACCAAAAAACAAACCTCCAATTAGGAGAACCAGAGATATGCAATTCTAAAGATGTAGGTAAAAACAGTGCTTAAAAGCACAAAGCGCCAACTGTGGTAATCTTATCAGGCCAGCCCAGGACAAAGTCACAAGTTCAGGCTGACAGTGCGGTAGTGATTACCAGGAATTGGGCCTGCTGCGGTTTGGACCTCCTGTCCTTGGTTCGCGTTCTACGCAACGGTGCTTTAGGTAATGGCCATTGTTCAGATGAAGCAGTGTGATGAGGCTTTGAGGGCTTTTCATTGCTCTTCGTTGGTTCTGGTGAGCTGTGCAGCTTAGCCTGGTGGGGTTTTGGGTCACTCTGTGTCGTTTCTGATTAAACTGGCAGCTGTACAGCAAAGCTTTGCAGGGCCTTGCATCGTTCAGCATTGATTCGGATGAGACAGGCAGCTCTGCAGTGAGGCTTTGCGGGGCTTCACGTAACTTTAAGGCTGCTCCGAATGGGACCACAGCTGGGCAGGTAGCAACGTTGTCCCTATTTCGAAGGGTCCAGGACTAGGGAGGCACCACCTGGGGTATGGACTCACAGCAGGCAGAGTCCAAGTGCAGGTTTTAGGATGGATGCAACCCTTTCTGTCACTGAGGCTCTGATCAGGAGGTCAGTCAATGGCCCTTGGAGTCACCCTGCTGGTCCTAAGTTAAAGATGCAGGTCAGTCCTTCTCATTTAGATAGCAGGTCAACAGAGAAGCTGGACAGCAGAGTAGTAGTCTTTCTTGCTACAGAGCAGCACAGTAGTCCTTCTTCTGGGCCTTGCATATGTCCAGATATATACTAAAGGGTAGGGTCTTAGGGTTGAATATTTATTTTTGGAGCCAGCTTTGAAGTGAGAGAAGCTTTTACAGTCCTCACCTACAGAGATGTCTGGAATTTCCTGCCTCCCCGCCCTTGCCCTAGCTTGCCTGGGGGCACGGTAACTAGTCTGAAACTGTTTGTGAGTGTGGTAAGGCAGAGCCTTTGTGATGTGCAAGTGTGGAAGTTGAAGGCTGCTCCCCCCTTTAAAGTCAGAGATGGTCCATCTTGCCAACACGTATTCCCTATTTGTTTCACTGTTAGAGAATAATACGCAAAGACCAACTGCCAGCTACACCTAGTCATGTGACCCAGGATCCAGGTTGCGAGTGCCAAATGGTTAGGACAAGAAAAGCCCAATTTTCTAATAGTGGCATTTTCAGAATTGTGACTTAAAATCCAACTTTATCAATAAAAAGGGTTTTAAATTGCAATTCTTTTAAGACCAAACTTGACATTACTACTTGCTCCCAATTCCAATTGAAAGTTACAACGTATTACATGCAATAAAGGAACACATTGTTATCCAATGGGAGAGGTAGGAGTTTTTCACCACCATGAAATGTTAAACTTAAAATTACATTCCCAGCTTTTTTTTTTTTTTGGAAGACCTTTATTTATACCATTTGTACGCAGAGACCAGCCAAAATCTCAAAGTATTGACAATACAGTACATAATTATGCGTCAGTGCACACAGGATTAATTACAGGCTGACTGCGGTCAAGTTTTAGCTTTTGTTCATACGGATAAGGGACGACAGGACAGTTCAAATCAGTACGTCGATTCCAACATCTAAGGATCAGAAAAATAGGCATACATTTCGGTCATAACACCATCCTCAAAAATACCCTCATAGAAGAAAACATCTAAGCAAGCAGGAGTACACATCGCTAAAACTTCAACAAACAAAGAATCTATCCATTATAAAACTCAGAGGAAAAAAGAAAAAAGAACAGTAGGCCCATAGAACAAAAAAGGAAAGAACATAAACCCCTCCAACCCCCCACCCTGCACCCCTGCAGCTGGCTACGGCCTTCCCCCCCTAGCAGTGTGCCTGTCGCCCCAAAAAAGAGAGTCCCGAAGTGTAGAAGAGAAGAAAAAGATCCTAATCTATAACTACAATGGAAGTAGTATAAAACGGAGGGGAGCCCTCACCAGTCCCCCGGCCCCTCCCCCCTGCAGCACCACTACCAGCACGAAATGTAAGGTCAATAAGAAAAGGCAGTACCAGCGAACAAAGTATAAATCTCACAGTCAGTACACTACACCAGCAAGAAACCCGCCTCCCATCCCTCCCGATCAGCAACAAAGAAACCATCAGCCAATTGTAAGCTGCGTTCACCCCTGTCCTGTCCTGTCTCGGCTAACCTTTTTCACCAAAGTGTCCCATACAGGCAAGACCATTAGTCCAAAAACGCCGATGTTGGTCAACCGGGCATCAGTCATGCCCACCTCAAGGCGCTCCGGGGACTCCGACCAGGACCAAAAGCACATAGTCAAGGTGGCATACGATAGAGTCGGGCCAAAGAAGGAAGTTCCAAAGTCCAACAATGGCAGCAGTGGCGACCCCCGATATGAGAGGAGCAGGGATCGGAACGGGCGCCTCAGACGCGAGTCCGGCCCAGAGTCCATACTTTGTCCTGGACATATAAGTTCCCTAGCAGGGGACGCAACGGGGCAGGGAGTCTCAGTGCCATCAATGTCGCACAGGGCCGCCATCTTATAGTGGAGAGGCAGGAGATGCGGTGTGCAGCTGTGTTCTGCCTGTCCAGCCATTCTCGAACGCCCCATCTCAAACACGATTGCTTCCAATTTGCTGGTTAGAACTCGAGCAGAGTATTCCATTGAACTCCGGAGGTCGGCAATAGCCGACATTAGGTCACCATATCGCCAGTCTCTGTCGTGTCTCTCCCCGACCACGTCGCTCCACTCCAGCCGCCCAGGAATCACTCGGGGTACAGCCCCCTCACAGCTGGCGATATCCATGCCCGTTGCGATCACCAGCACGGTCCCGCTGACTCAGGCCGGGATACATGCATAGGGGCTGTAGTAGCAGCGAAAGATATCAGCACCGTTGAAAAGGCAGCCCTCAGTGTAAACAGCCCTGCTGGGTGTGGAGGTGAACAATAAGTCGGGAGTCGCCCGCCGATCGTGGGGCAAAGTGCAAGCCGTCACTTTAACACGGGCGATCTGTGGTACCACGACCGAGTGATGCGCCTAAGAATAGCCAGCACATCACAAGCTTCGCCGCCAGTCCAGCCAAAGGAGCAGCTCGAAAATCGGCCACTTCCCGGCTAACGTGATCCGGCCGGCACCCAGTCGCCGCAGTCATCCGTTGTTTATCGCTCAGCGGCCGGCCTGGATTTCAACTCGAAGCCCCGGTCACAAGTCCACAGCAGGCCGCGGGACGTTTCCGATCGGCGCTGCCGCTAGCAAGCAGGTACAGGCTCCAGAGTTTCTCCTCTGGTCGCCGGAGGGAGTCAGGTAAACATTCGTGCCGTTTTGGCACAGGAGCACAGGCAGGATAGATGCGCAGGAGGAGATGGTCTCAGGAGCCGAGGGACTAGTCGACCGTCCCGGTCGCCATCTTGGCTCCTCTTCACATTCCCAGCTTTTTTAAATAAACAGCACCCTGCACTATGGGATATTTAGGGCCTACACAAGGGGTGATGTATAGTATTAAAAAGGGAGAATTAGGCCTGGCAAAATGTTTATTGTTCCAGGTCGAAATAGCAGTTTAAACCCACACAGGCTGCAATGGTTGGTCCGGCACATGTTTAGAGGGCTACTTTGGTGGGTGGCTACATAAGAGCTGCAGGTCCACTATTAGCTTTTAATTTACAGGTCCTTGGTACAGGCACTGCCACTTTAATGGGGGCTTACAGGTAAATTAAATGTGGCAATTGCGTGTAAGCCAATGTTCCCACGTTTAAAGGAGAGAGCACAAACACTTTACACTGGTTAGAAGTGGTAACATTCACAGAAGGTAAAGTGCTCAAGGTCTGCTCTGGTATGAGCTACAACCTTTAGTTTCTTTTTCTCAAAGTCCTCCATTCCAATCACCCCCAAGTGGTAAAATGCACAGAAGATAAAGTGCCGAGAGTCCTAAAAACCAACACAAACTGGTTTAGAAAACAGAACGGTGAAGGCAAAACTTTAGGGGATGACCCTGCAGAGAAGGCCAAGTCCAACACTTTTGATACTTCAAATCTCTGTTTATGTTATGCTCACCAGGGTTTGGATTAACATTCATCCTACAGACCTCTGTTTTTATTTCTTGCAGGTCAGTGCAGTACATATATCCACATCCTCCATAAATTCTATTTAGCACATTTGTGTTCATGGATATCACACTCCCTCGTCTCTGCTCATTGGTGTGCACTTACACGAGCTACACCCTTTAGTTTCTTTATCTCAAAGTCCTCCATTCCAACCACCCCAAAGTGACTGCAATCAGGTGTTTCATTGCCTTTATCTGTATATTTTTGCCTCGTGAGGTGGGGCCTCTTGTTTTCATTCATCTACTTTCACAATTCTGCAGATTGTGGTTCACTCTGCTCTATTGGTCTTCTTAAACCACTACGTCAATCACTTGCTGGCTATGTGTGGGAGAGTCACGTAAAGAAACCTTAAAAAGAAGGAGACAGATTGATATTTTAGACTTCAAAGACAGACGGTTTTTCTAATTAGTAAAATGTAAAATCCTTCGATGTAAAGCAATAACTTAAAGTGATTTTACACTCAAAGTGGCATTGTATCCATGTAGTAATTTATATAAAAAATAATAGCCCACCATTATCTGACTTCAGCAATGCTGAGGTGTAATGCCAGATCTTAGTAAATGCTAACCATATGTGAAATGGCAGCATTAATTCTAAATAAGGGTCATGCAAGACAAAAGCAATAAAATGGGCCTTTTGCTACATTACATTTTTTCTCATGGAAAAAGAGGGTGTCATGGAGAGTTATGCCGAAATTTTATGATCTAAACCTTTCAATTTTCTTTGTAGTGTTAACTCAAGAACATCATTTGTTCATAGTTTGTATTAAGCCCTAACTCATGCTTCTGAATGTCATGCCAAATCATGGTGGTTACAGGGGCAATTTTCTTCATTCCTCTCCCCCTCCCCCCCCCTCCCCTGGACAAGGAGGAGCAGAGTATTCAAGCCCTAAAGATTGGACTTTAATACAATTATACGCAGAGTATTCTTAGCGGCAGAGTATGGCTATATGGTTTGAAGGATTTTATTTTTTAATCGTCAAATGATGTTCATTGCTCTAGTAAAAACAGTGTTCTATTTAATATGTTTGTAATTTAGAATTCCTTGAAATGTAAAATCGAAAAACGTATTTTCTCAGAACAATCTAACACAGTCATGATATTGGATAAAACATTTTATTAAAGATGGAATGAAAAAATAATGATTGCTTCATGTGCAACTTTGTTTTGGAGGACAATTCTGGACGTAGCAAGTCTTTCGAAGTAGTGTTTTATTGTGACATAATACAAAATGATTAGCTGTTTGAGATTCTACCCGTGCATCTTCTCAACAGAGCAATGGATGAAGATAAATGAAGAGCTTACATCATGGGGATCACCTTCGACCACGCAATTCAAAGCAGGTGATCGAAAGTGAAACCGGCAGGTCATTCCTGCTGGATTCCGATGGGCTCAAGGAGCCCGTCGGCCAGTTGGAGGCCTCACCGTAATCCCTTTCGTCAGACAGCGTTTCCCCCGTCGTGATTACAATGCCGATTTCCAACAGGCTTTCCATGTCAGGCTTTCCGACATGGAAAGCGACTTTGGGGATGCTGAGCAGGGCCCCCTTCCCCTGTGGCCTCCGGTTAGGGGCAGAGGGGCACCTATGTTACCCCCTTTTGCTCCCTGCACCATGTGGCAGACACCTTGAGGTGCCTGCCATGTGGTGCAGGGATTAAAAGATTCTCCTATTTCTCTGCAAGAGCTTGTGCTACAGCCGCAGCACAAGCTCCCATAGAGAAACGGGAGTATGCGACCGCACCATGTGTGGTCGCATTGTAATGCTGAAGGGGGAGGTCGGTTGGTCCTAATTCTGCAATGGTGTCACATCCGCCCGACATCGTAATTAGGCCCTAACTGTTTTATGACTCTGTACCCCGCCAGGTTTGCCTTTAAAGTATTCCACAAACAAGGGTGTTCTTGGGTGATCAGTAACTGGAAATACAAGAAGTACTGATTGAAGTCTATGGTTGTTTAACTTTTCTTTCTACTGAAATGTAAAAGATGGTACCTTTGTTTTATTTTTTACATGGAACTATTCAAGTATTCTGTACTTCAACATTTGTAATAATTTTACACATAGAGTTTGGCATTTTTAAAGATGAATTACATGAGTGGTAAAGCAACTACTTTAAAATTAAAACCCGATATAGCACATTGTATAACCTGTAAGAGGACGTTTGAGGCAATGAAATGGTCTAGTCTACTTCTTTCTTGTACTTCATTATGGCACCGACTAGCATACCCAAAAAAGCGAAATGTGGTTAAAAAAAAAATGTGTCAGATTCTTACTTTTCTCAGGATTTGACAAAACTACGCAGAAAAAAAGTTACATTGAAAATATTTAGCAGTTGTACATACTTCGAGTATGAAGTTTAGACTAAGAGTGTGTAAAGGTTTTTTTTTATATACAAGGTAGTTGTGTGATGGTCCATGTTTATGTAAGGCATGCAACTTGCAAACTTGCAGCGTTTTTGGCTGTACCTTAATCGGAAGCCAAGTGTGGGGGAAGTGAAACAAATACAAGAAGGTCTGGACGAGAAAGGATATGAAGACATTAGGAAGTAAATGCTCTCTATCTTGAGAGAATCAGTGGGGAGAAAGGAACACATGCGACAGCAGACGAGGCAGTCAGTAGGAAAGCGAAGAGAGAAGTAAAGAAAGAAGAAAGATCTGAGAATGATAGACACAGATATGAAATTGAAAGTTAAAGTAGATCATCACTGGAATATGTGGGAGAAGTGGAGGGGACCAAGAACCGATCCTTTTGCATGGCTACAGTGTACAGGATAGTGGAAGAGCAGGTATTAGGCCTAAAAAAAAAGAGTTATAATTAGAAAGGCAGAGTTGAAGACATGAATAAAGACATCCTAAGTTACCAAGAGAGGAAAGATTGGCAAGAAGGACCGTATGATTCACTGTGATTAATGCTGAAGCCAAGAATTAAATGTGTGGAATATTTAATTGACATTAATATATCCTCAGTTAAACAAGCACAGACAAATCCAATAGTTCTTGCCCTTTTAATGCGGATGCCAAACTATTGGCTTTGGAAAAGCTTGTGTTTGAAACATAGTTTAAAAAAAGTAAAAGAGAAGAATAATCTAAAATATTGGAAGAAAAACAAACACATAGCTTACGGGTATCCCAGAACTTTAAATTGAATAAAACATTTTCAATTTTTATTAATGACATGGCTGATTTTACAAATGCTTTTCCATAATGAACTCTGAACAGATTTTATACAGAATAAGTGAGAGTCAGAATGTAAAGAAAAATGCTCCCCAAGGGCTAATTTACCTTCCACAGAACTCGTAACTGAAATAAAGCAAGAGCAATTTGGTCCCAGATAGGATTCCATGGAGCAGATTTATGGGACGAAGAGACAGCTCCTTTTCTGTCAAACAGAGTCCAATTTCTATCCTCAAACTCCTCCAGCAGAGTGAGTGTAGCAAGCAGCCCTTCCTTCAGGGCCGTAAAAGCGTTTGTGTGCCAAAGCCTGTGCTCATGCAATATGTGGAATGCAGAAATAAAACAGAAACAACTGTTAAAGTCTGCTCTTTAGTCACAACTTTGAAAAAATATATAATGTGCTGTTCTTTTACAGACAAGCTGAAAAGGTGGAAAGTAACACTGAAAGATAGGGACGAGTGTTTCAGGGAGGAAGCCGCACTCAAGGGATGGAGCTAGAAAACAAATGAACTTCCAATTGAGTGTTGAACAAAAAGAAAAAAGAGTAGTTTCCTGAGTGTGAGCAGTGGCAGTGAAAGAATACAAGACATCCAATCAAAATGAGGTTAACTAGGCTGTGCTCCAAAGGAGAAACAAACACAAGAAGAGGATGGCAAGCCATCAAATAAGGAGCACGCAAATGAGAGTGACAATAAAACCAACCAATGCTATGCACCTGTATATTTTTGGTGTGTTTCACAAGGGGTTTTTCACAGCTAAAAGATGTCTGATAGAAGAGACCTAAAGACAAAAACTATTTTATTTTTAGACCTATGTACATGAAAGGGAGGCTATTTAAATTCCTTCGATTTACAGTGTTGCTCGGTTTAAAATCTGATTTACTTGAAACTTTTGTTAACTAATCTTTTTATGCACTGAATTATAAAATTATAGGTACATTTATGACTATCAGTGTGTCATTCTAAGCTCAATGTACTGCAAGTCTACCAGGAAGCCACATTTGCAGAGTAGCTCAAAATGGGCACTTATCCACCAAGCTAAAATACCCTCTGCCCTATAATGGATGTATATGGCAAAGTTGTTCCTGCCTTTAACTTTCATTAGAGTACAAAACCAGTCTGCTGAGCATGAGAGCTAGCTCATAAATGTCACTCAGCTGCCGCTGAGCTACGGCGGCCCAAGGAGCACTCTGTTTTTTTTATCATCATGAAAACTATCATGACAGGCATGGAGACACATACCAATTGTGTGCTTCACACAAAGGCTTATTTTATTTTTAAACCTTTGTAGCTGTGTGTTGTGTTAGGGATCATTGTGTTTTTGTTGTAATCACACATTTTATCATTGTGTCTGTTATTCTAATAATACATTTTACCACCAATATTTTCTTTAAAAAAATATTTGTTATTTGCTTTTCGAACCGCATATAGGGCCAAATGCATCCCGTTTGCGATCGCAAAAATGCAGTTTGATGCAGCAAACCCAATATTACCATTTGTTAACCTGTTACTGAATCGCAAAATGGGTTTGCGATTTGCTATTTGAAAGGGCCATGTATAGGGCGTCCCTCCCAAATATCGAATTATAAGGGTATGCATTAATGTTTTGTGACTGTGAATGCGGTCGCAAAACATTTGCATATTACCACCTACTTCAAGTAGGTGGTAACCCATTCGCAATTGCGACCCGTTCCCCTTTTTAAATGATAGTTAAATACATGTTTTTTAAGAGCAGACAGTGGTCCCAGGGACCACTGCCTGCTCCTAATAAATGAATAGAAAACTTTCCTTTATTTTTTTATTTTTATAAACGCATCCCAGGCCACAGTGAGTTCACTGTGCCCAGGCCACAGTGAGTTAATTTAACATTGGGAGGTAGGATAGCATTTTAAAACTCCTTTAGGGCCCTTAACTTATGATCTGATCTACATTCCTAACACAAAAAATATAAAAGGGTGTCTTCCTACATTTGGCAGTATGATTTTGTAATAAGAAAATGACATAAACTATGTAATAATAATGCTACTGAATGTTTGGTGCAAGGCTTCGTCAACTTGACGGAGCCTTGCACCAAACTGGTTTATTTTTTATTAAAAAAAAACAGAAGAGGGACTTTCTTTTGGAAAATAAGAAAGGAAATGGTCCCCTCAATATGGGAGTCCTCTTCCATTGTGAGGGGAGCATTGAGCAGGTTTTACTGCCCCTTACAGCCAGTCTTTTTTTCCTGGGGGTGATGGACAGTGAAAAATGACCTCTAATTCTGCCCATTTAAATCAGGTGTGCAGAATTAGGGGTCTGCCTCCGACAGCCTTTAGTCCGCAGGGCCGTGGGAGGAATTTAATCATGGCTGAGATGGAATAGTCTTTGCTATGAATAAACTATGGTCCCCCCACATCTAAATCGGGTGGACCAACTGTTATCTTGGTGGTATATCCGTTGCGATGGAGTATATCAACCACCAAGACACCAATCATTTTAAAAAATACTTTATTTCCAAGAAATACATTCTTACAAAAATATCGCACATTACCCGATTCATTAGAAAACAGTAACAAATGTCATAAAATTTGTAATGCACAGAACAAATTTAGATCAATTTGAACAACACATGACTTCGGCTATAACAATGAAAACACTTTAAATTGTTGACACTAAAACTCAATGAATGGCTAACATCCCCAAATCCTACATGTATTAAGATCACATGAAAAAGACAAAAGGTGCCAAATTAACCATTGGTATGCAGATCATTTTTCTCAGGAACAATATTATAAAGTGAATCATGCATAGCCGCTTATCACAATCACATGGGGCTCTCTTAGTCAACCTTATTAACAGGTCAAATTCCCCTTCTCCCACGTAACCTTGTCCGATCAGCCTCCCAATGCGAACAGGACTCAGTTAAATCTTCCACACGGCCAACCTTTGTTCGTAAAACACTAAGAGTAAAAGAACCTAGCCTGAGATGTTACAATTTTTAGCAGGTATTGACCGTTGGCGATGGCTACGTCCTTATATCTAAGGTCACATAACAATTTTAAACCCATTCCTCTCGACTGAATCACGTACTTTTGGAATAGTTTGATCACTCAATATTTCCTACCCTGCTTACAGGGCATTGGTGGTGGCACTCATCTATCTTAGTTTTTAACCCCGATATATGCCAACCCCAGTCAATTCCCACCCTCGTCCGCAGAAATTCATGGAAAGAAATCCATGCTCTCTCGTGAAGATAAAAAGGGAATAACTAAAACCTTAGCTCTAAGATACTGAAGGTACTCCCCCCCAATGGGTTTTGATAGCGCATTGTTTGAGGGTGCTCTTTAGCTACTATACCCCCCTCAGTGTGCAAGTCAGAAACTGCCAAGTGCCTCAACATTTCTATCACAGGGTTCCTTCTGGAGGGGAAGGTTGTCACTATCTCGGGTAAAATTAGAACCAACCGTTTATTGTCAGGGGCCCCTTTTTAATCAAAAAATAAAAGCGTAAAGCCCTGGTGTCCGCCTGTGCACTCCAGGCTACTGTTCTCAACTCCTTTCTTATAGCTTGTATGACAGCATTTTTCGGTTAATCAAGGAGTAATTTAAGCAAGTTACCTTCTAAGTCTTCCCTTGCAATTTACCTATCCATTGCCAACACCTCTGCACAATAAATAGCCTAGGATACTAACTTGCCTTGCATCCCTTTACTTAATGGCTCAACATTATAGTTCTAAATTTGCAATCAAACTTCTTCAGCCCATCCACCTCAGATCATGTGAACAGATCCTGCCCAGATACCTATACTCTCAAACATTCACCAACTGTACATTACCTAAAATACAAGAAACATTATTTTTCTTTCTAGAGAAAAATAGGGTTTTTGTTTTGTCAACATTTATTGTCAATTTTGTTTTCAAGACAATAAGTGTTCAGGGCATTTCATTTTCTTTGAAGTCCTATAGGCGTTAGATCCATCACCACTAGATTGTCAATGTACAGAAGGCAGCTGAGGTGCCAGCCCCCAATCTTAGGTGAGCAACTGTGCGTATCTCAAAACATCAGGGGGAAGTCCGCAATTAACAGACTAAATAGCAGAGGTGCTAAAACGCACCCCTGCGTAGACCATTCTCAACCAGAATTATCCTCAACATGCTTCCTTGACCATCCAAATCAACTTGAACCCAGTTGTTGCTATGCATTTTCATCACAAGTCCTAGCAGTGCTCCAGGGATATCCCATTGCTAAAGTTTCTACCAGAGCATACCTCTGTCCACCCTGTCAAAAGCTGCTCCAAAGTCAATAAAGCAGCAGCAATGACCCCCAACTGAATTCATTGACTTCCTTGTGACTCCCCACAGCGTGAATCAGTGGTCCATCATAGAATGCTTTGGCCCGAAGCTTCCTTGCTCCACAGGGCTCAGTCCAGAGTCAAAAGCCAAGCAGTTAGTCTTTTAACAAAGTTTGAGCATAATGTTTCGAAGGAATATCAAGGAGGGGAATCAAACGATAATTATCAGACTGATCCAGCATGACTTTTTTATGAATGGGCTTCACTGTGGCTCCATTCCAGGAATCTTGGGGGATGCCTGTTAGCGTTACCCATTGGGAGAACCCACTCAGCATGAGCCCTATTTCTTAGGATCTTTCCTAAATATCACAGATGGGAGACCATCTGGGCCACAAGACTGGAGGCTTTCATGTTACTGATTATTTCAGATAAAATTACCGCCATCTGAGTACTTGCGATCACTTCTGCTTCCACTTCAGGGTTGGCTTAGAACACTGACAAGTTTTCAGAGTTTCCCCCTCTATATAACAAATTTATAAAAGTGAGCCAATCTCCCTCACTTACCTGCGCCTCAAGAGAGTAAAGTGATGAAAGAGTATTAGAATTCACTAGCCGCTAAAAGCGCTTACTATTTTTATCCTCAATGGCAGATAGCATTAACTCTCAATTTAACCTATAAAACTATCTTTTTATTGGCACATTGGTTTCGATAGGCAATTTTCCTGGCCACCATTGCTGTTTTTAGAGTGATATCACTAAGATTTCATTAAAAGTGGCAATAACTCTTATTTGCCACTCTTCCATCCTCCCGACAATTGTCATCAAACTAGCTATTTTCTTTGCCTCTTGTACTACTAGGCAAATAATGACCAAGATATAAACCAGGCCCTAAATACTGCATGGAAGTGCTTTAGTACACAATATATGGGAAGCAGTGTTGACATTGCATGCGCTACAACGCATGCGATTACACCGCGGGCGTTATAATGACCGCGTTGTTACAACGCAAGCCATTACATCATAAGTTGTTTCTACAACTTGCTGTAGAGGGCGCGCTAAACTAAGGAATAGTATAATGTACTATTCCAGCAAATTCCCTTCTGTTGCACACGGTGGAGTTGGAATAGTAAATTATACTATTCCTAAATCCGGCGAGGCCCCTACAGCAAGTCGTAGAAACAACTTGCAATGTAATGGCTTGCATTGTAACAACGTGGTCACTTTAACGACCGCGTTGTAATCGCATGCATTGTAGCGCATGCGATGTAACATCACATGTTCCAATATATACTGTGTGCCCCCAGAGGGCACGTGGAGCAGAAGACTGCTACAGCGGAGTGTGTTCCTTGCTATGCAGTGCATGCAACTCTCAGAGCCGGTGTCAAGCAAACACCGCAGTGACTGCCAAGTGTACTAAATGCCTCATTATTTTTTATTAACATAAAAATGCGGCTAACCTAACACACTTCTCCCCACATTAATGCCTCCCTCTCTCCCCTTCCATTCTAGAAGCTGGCTGCTCTGTCTTGCAGTCTGACACTTATCCAGACATGACCTCGAAGTGCTGGCTAATGGCTGACAGATAATGGTGGTCTCCCTGTAGCAGCCTGAATGTGAAAAGAAGCTGCTATGCACGCTGGACTGAGAGCTTCCTTCTTGGGAAAGTACAGTGTATGACAGGCCTATAACTTCAGTGATGTCAACTAAGGACCAGCACAAAAATCCATATCCCTATAAGTGAAATTACTTTCTCCCACTCTTTCTATTAACAAATGAGCAATATTTGTATTGTATGATATTGTGGACTTTACATACCATTACAAATCCCTGCTGAGGCTGTGAAATGCTCTGATTCACATAGGGATTCACAGCTCCATCTTCTGCATACATGGGGTTGTTTGTAGTTAGGCTTCTATGGAAGGTATTGGGTGGAGTATGGAGGTTTGGTGGTGTGCTCTGAAGATGGTGCAACAAGCTGGTGTCACACACAGGCATGAAGCGTTGTACAAAAGGCTGACACTGAATGGGTTTTCTATGGAAACCAGAAGTCTGCATGCCACAAGGATGCTCTATTTCCTAGTTAATTTTTAATTTACCAATTTATTGCATTCTTTGACTGTTGTCTTGCATATTTACATGTTTTAGAAGTAAAAATGACAGCTTTCACCTTTGGTGTCCTGGGGCTTACCTTACTGTTAACACCACCTGAGCACTAAGTACACCCTTTAGCTCTTCATCCTAAAGGTAGCTACGGAGAACAGCTCAACGCCTACTAGAGGGGGGAAATGGGGGGGTGGTAGATACTTAGAAATAATGATGCATACAGCAAAAGTCAATCCATCATTTCCCAGTCAATACTTTTACTTGAAAAAGAAAGAAAAAACTTTAATCATGGCACACAAATAAATACGAAAAAGGGGACACTGTTTCTAATGCAAGGTGCAAAAGTCACCCATGCAAGAGGGTGCAAAATGTCACCCATTTAAAGACAGGGAAAAGAAGAAAAAGAACAGAAATCCTAGGTAACAGCCCCCACCAGTGATAGGAAAACCATATTGTTGTCCTCTGTTGCCCTCACACACCCCGAAAGCTGTCATGCTTCATCATCGGGCAGTTACTCCTCGTAGGGCCGGCGCTGCAATTCCCTACGGGTCCCCCGAATGGTCTCTTTATCAGAGATCTTTTTATAGGACTGCCAGTTGATGCATGTGGGTGTGTGGGGTGTGGGGGATGGGTTTATCGTGTTCAATTGAGGGTAGAAAAGTGACGTGCAAGTGTGATATAAAAATAGGGTCACCATGCAGCAAAGGTAAACTGGTGTACCCAGAGCAGACTCAACTGCTGATTAAAATCTAGCCCCAATGGCATACTATGCCCGGGGGTAAAACGACATAGGTCAACATGTTTAGCGCCTGTATTGCCATAAGGATCGTTGGCGCTTCTTCAGGACCAGAGCTATAGTGTGTAAGGTGCACGTGAAAAACAACTAAAAAATACCCTTACATAAATCAGGGCGGCGCAGTAACCTGAATGCCCAGCTTCTGGCTACAACTACATGGTGGAACCGCTCCTGATCAGTACCTAGAAAAACAGTACAGGGTAGGCCACATGTATCAACATCAGGAACACCTTGACGCTACATAGTGTGCCACCATTGAGTGCCCATCCAATACTTAAAACATAAAGAACAACAGACACATGAGACACAACCACATACAGCTGTGTACCAAAAAGTATCCTTGCCCCAACATAACATAATTAAGTGCAAGGGTTTAGGCCCCTTAAGATTATGAAGAGAGTCACTCTTTTTATTTCAAGATGCGGGGTCACCCAGGGACATGCTTGCGCCTCTGCTTGATCTGTAATCAAGACTAAAAAGGGCTAATAAATTCACAAACAGTTCCAGCAATGGACACTGGACCTTTAAAAAGCTCCTTGGTCCCCCTCTCTTTTGTTGAAACACAAATAAATACCCCAATTAAAATGTACAGTGCTAAAGTAGTATACACAAGTCACAGTGGAGTTTGCAGGGGGTAGGAAGTTAACCAATCCTAACTGTAGATCACCATCAAATCTTTAAAAGTGCTATGACAAGTTCAATATGAAACACATTGATGAGACCTCAAGGCTTAAGAACACAATTTATTATCATATTCCTAAGGCTATTGACACTCCAATACTAAAATGGTAAATTGTAGCTGTTCTTATGCTGCCTGTGTTGCTGACTTGATGTCTGCTCAAGCTATTGCTGTCCATCCTACCTTGGTTGCACACTGTGGGGCAGATCTACAAGCCCCCTGCGCCTCTTTTGCACCACCGTTGCGTCACTTTTGTGACGCAGTGATGAGGCAAAAGATGCGCCATGGTGTGAGATATTAACAACGTGACACATCTGGGAGATGCGTCACGTTGTGAAGCCCTGCGCCATCAGGAGGCGTTCTGGCGCAGGGGAGGGCGTTCCTGCGCAGGAACGCCTCCTAAAAGTGGCTGAGTGAAATCTACAAGATTTCACTCAGTCACTTTTAGACCAATGCTGCGTCAAAACCCTGCGCCTGCGTAAGGCTTGACGCAGCATTGGAAGAATAGGCCCCCCCAGAGCATTGCGACGCAACTCCAGAAATGCGCCGCCTTTACGGCACAGATGCATGACGCATCTGTGCCGTTTTTGCCCCATGGTGCCCCGTATTGTAAATGCAGCGCACCATGTGTGGCGGAGCTGCGGCGCACAATTACTGGCGCATCCCTGCTAATTTGCAGGGATGCGCCAGTAATTGTGCCCCTGAATATTTAATGATGAAAAGCGGTATCCCTCATTGCACACAGCCGGCTAGAGCTCCTGCTTGTGTTGATGCTCGCGCACGGCCATGGGGAGCAACAGAGCTGATTTGGCTATGGCCTTCTGACTCCAGTTATGGCCTTCGATGGTGCAGTTGTACTCAGTTGTGCTCTTCTGAATCTGAAGAGGAATGACTTCACAGGCCCAGATTGGCAGAGAATGTACTGACTTCAACTTGTTGTGAAGTGGGGAGGGGAATCTTTGCTGCTGGATCTTCCTTTGGCCCAAAACTCAAGTCCACCAGCCGAACATAGAAAGAGACAACCCCAGGTGGGAGCCAGTGTCCTTCTTGAGGGTCTACAATGAAAACCACCAAATGCACTTTCAATTTCTCTTAGCATTAAGTCACCACAAGCACTTCCTCTACTGGTGATAAAACACTGAATGAGATTATACATTTTATTACAGTTGCCATCACAGTCTGTCTTTTGTAGTCAGTTGTGTTGTCTCCGTCCAACCAGGGTTGGATTGGGAATGAAAATCGGCCCGGGCACGCAAAAAAAAACGGCCCACATTTGCATAAACACTCCTCATATCACTGCTTTGGTGTAATCGTATAAAAAAACTTTAGGGGGGGGGTTAAAAATGCACGCGTTAGTTTACACTGGTGAAACAAGTGAGGCCACTTCTACTCAGGCCCCCTGCCCCCGCTCAGTATGTGCAGACATTAATGGGCCGGCCCGAGAGACAAAGGGAGTGACAACTCTGCTAAAAGGAGGTAATGAGCGCCCATCCGCCTCTATAAAGGACACTCAGACTCCCACTGGGCCGCTGACTGTATCAGAAGAACAGAGACAGCGCCCAAATAGCCCCCCAGACTACTCAAAAAAGCAGCCCACAGCAGCCTTCGGACACCGGCCCCTCGGGCATTGCCCGAATGCCCGCGTTACCAATCCGACACTGCGTCCAACTTCCCATCAGAGGATGATCGTACTTCCCAAGCCACCTCTTATTTGGGTAGCACGTTCGTAGTGCTTCGACTCCCACTCTGGAGGGACAAAGGTCATCAGACCTCATCTTATGGCATTGCAAGATTCTTTCTGGGCTCTAGTGGGTTAATGGTCACTTTTTCCTCCACAGCTTCTTCCTGCCATCCAAATCTATGCAGCCTTTCCTTGGGGCAGTAGTAAGCTGGCTCCTTCTTTCCTGGTTGTCTCAAGACTGCTCTTCCTGGCAGGATGTGGAACTTTCAGTTTCCTGTTTCTGAACCTGGCAAGGGAAAGCTGGCAGGCAATGCCCACATACTCTGAAGCTCAAACATTTTTCTCGGTCTCCACTAAAGTGGGATACTAGTGCCAGGATAAGACATCCTGGCACAATAACCGGGAGTTTCTACCCGATAATTATAATCAGTTTTCAGTGTTTGTAGATATTTAGTTCTAGGACTGGCTTCATGCAGTACATGTAATTTTGTGCAGTCTTCGAAGATTCTTCAAGACACACTGTTAGTCATTTAATGTCAGTAACAATGGGTAATCAATGGGGGGGAGGAGCGGTCCACCCCGGGCGGCATGAGTTTGGGGGCTCTTACCTGCGGCCATTGCAGGGTGGACACCAAGGAAATCGCCAGCACTCCCCCCATTCCCCCACACCCCCTCTTACACATGGCCGGGGGGGCCGCTATTGCAGGGGCCGCCACGGATGGCCATAGGTCTAGCTATGCCACTGGTCAGTAAGAAGAGGGGTAGTGCTTAGAACCCCATTAGGAAGATCCTAAACAAAGGCACATGAGGGGGCAAGGCTTCCTCACTGAGCTTCTTCCCAACCAGTTGATGCTAGCCCCAGAAGGTGCAAGGACTGCCCAATTCTTTAAAGAAGCCCTGTTTCTTCAATCCCCCTTACACATAAGTCAGATTCTGACTTAAGATGACCTGCAGAATGCTTCCGAAGAGCCTGGCAGTGTACATTGCTGCCTAGTAGGCTCCCCCCAATCTCCGTCCATGTACATACACACACAGGAGATCCACAATTGATTCCTGGCTTTAACAGCCAAACAGAAAATAAGCTCTAGTCCTGTCCCAGCTCAAAACCTAGTTCAAACATAGATGTGCCACCCATGTCCCAAACCGGATTGAGCAAAGAACCTGGTTACAGAGGATTGCCAGGCAGTTATGAACAGGAGGGTCGAGTAGGCAACTCATCATGTGGAGGCATCAGGTGAAAAAGGACATCCTTCAGGCAAAATAAATCACTACCACCACTGTCACTCCTCTGTAGCCTAGTAAGCTGATGATAATCAGGCTCAGTCAAGGAAGAATGTACATGGTGTTTCTAGACTACAGAGCCCAGCTCTGGATCCCTCTCTATGTCCACACAGGTATACAGGGTATGTGCGTACCTGTCATACATGCAGAGGCCAAACATCTCAAGAGACCTACTCAGTGTAGAATTCAGGGTAGAGATGCATCCTTTCAGAGGCTTGCAGAGGGACATTTCCATCCCAACATCCTGGATGCGGGTCAGTACAAGACTAGGTTTAGAGTGAGACATTGAGGTGTAATTGGCTTGTCCAAATAGACATATGGCAAACAGGTCAAGTCCCGCCAAAAGGACATGTGGGTCACTGTTTCTCCTTCTTAGACTTTTACAGTTACTTGTGTTATAGCATAACTTCATTTTCAATATGGTGGGAGAAGTATAGATTGTTATGTAGTGATCTCTAGAGTGTTCACCATTGGCTGCTGACGCCGTGAAGCTCGTCTGATGGGTCTAAGGAGTTCAGATGGCTGAGGAAGTTATTGAATGTTGGTTGGTGCCAGGAGCCCATCATTTGTTGAATGTATCGATCGCAGAATATCAGTGGGGCACAATATTAAGTACAAAATATCAAAAGAAATTTTGACCAGTAATTAATTCTATAATTTCTATGCCGAACTCCCCATATATGTGCCGACGCGGTACATATATCTTCATGGTATACAGATGTGTAGTTAGGAATAATAAATCTATACTTATCTATATGTACCTAACTTTTCATATTTTGTCCCTTGATATTCTGTCCTGGATGTTCTTGTAACAGGGTATACTGGGGGCTGATTTGCAGTAGTACAATCAGTTGTGGCAGTACACTTTGCTAATCAGAAGCTCCCCAGAGGTAGGGCTCGTTTTCAAAGATCTTGTTCAACTAAATACACTGGATTATCATACATGCAAATGAGTATCCTAGGCAAATTATACAGATACAGCTAGTGTCTCAAAATTTAATATTTTCTTAATTAGAAACTTTTCCTCTAAGTTGGAGTACCATATTACTTGGCGCCATAGGCGACCACTTAGTTTACCTAAGTGGACTGTCAATCATACTAAAACAAGTATGGTCTTGGCATGGGAGCATATGGTAATCATCTATCACATTTTATCAGTATCCAAGAGTATTGTTTAATTTCCAATTGGCATTCATTTGGGGAAAAACAAATGTGACCCCAGGTGGATAGTATTGTAAAACTAACTGCCAGATAGATTTAAGGTAGGCCGCAAAGGCACTGTGGAGGTCAGTTTCATTGCAGCATTTCCCGCTATTTCTACACCTTGGACCCAGTGTGTTCACTCCTCCTAGGATCTTCAGTGGAGTAAAGAGAAATAAGTTAAATACTTTTGCCTTATTGGCAGCAAGTTTGCCAAGCATCTTTTTGAAAAATAAACAAATAAACATTAACACTTTATTACTTTCAGTGTAGAAAATAACATCAACACTAATAAACATCAGGCTGCACTGCGTTTCTTTTGTCCATACTCTATGTGGTCCAGGGTGTAAATCAGTGACTCTGCCCACTGCCACTAGAGAAGTGCATGAGTTCAATGTTTTGGACCAGCGGCGGCATGCATTGATCACCAATTGTTACAGGAAAAAAAAACATTTATATGACTCTTCCACCACTTTGTATACCAACATTTAGTAATATTGCTAAAACCAGGAAAAGTTCCACATCTCAAGCAACATCTTTTCTTGTGACAGCCCTCTGATCTCAAAAAGGAATAAAAGGCCCGGATACCTTACAATGTTACACCTCCATCCCAGACCCACGCACCCATGCCCTGTGGCATATTTGACCCTCATTCTCAACATATAGCCCAGAACCAGGAGAAAATGTTGTCCAAAATGATACCATGAAAATGAGAATTTTGGGGAGGACAAGCACTTGTACTTAAAATAGGAAACATCATTACCCTAGAAATGTTCCCATCATAGGTCTGATCATAGCTGATACAAAACGCGCCTTAATAGCTAACGGTGTGAGCCACTGGTTGAAAATCATCAGAAATGTTAGACACTTCCTCTCCAAAGCAGATGTGCAGGCCATATTTGCAAGAACAATGATTTCTTGCATAAAGTATTGGCCGTCGCTCCACGTTGGATATCCTCAAAAGAGATTTGGCCCTCTCAAGACCACTCTACACTCAGTACCTGACGGATCTATCGTAGATGAAATATGATCATCTCTCACAAGTTCTGGCAGACCTAAAAATCTTGCATCACTTAAAGACAGCATATATCACATTTAAAGTGCTACACCTTGGCGCTTCTGAATACCCTCCAAACCAAATCAATATCTCTTGATGAAGCCCATAATTTAGAAGCAAAGCGATCCTTCATATCGAAAAAGTCCACCTTGAAGATCTTCTTCTCTGGAAATTCCAGTTAGGATCAGGATTTCTTTAGCAGTAAAAATCATCTGACTTGCTACCACTTTGAGAGAATTGAACGGTGACCTAGACACCTATGGTATAACTTTGTTCCAAAAATGCCTGGAGGTGTTTCCCGGCTTGCCATGTACATAACTGATTGGTTGAAACTTGGAGTCTCTGCAAAACAAATACAAATTATTCCTTCTTCTAAAATACATGTGTCATATATGAGCACCTATGTGCATATATTTGTATTCATTTTTTACTTGTGAACAATAATGCCTTCCTTAATAATATACTGTATTGTTGCTCCACGTTTCATTATGTTTAGGACTTGTTCGTTGGCTTCTGGTTCTCCTTATTATATGCTATTTGCACTGTTGTTATTGCCAGTTGGAAAGTGGTCTGTCATCTATCTAGAATGTGCAATAGAACAACGATATAAAGAAATACAATAAAAGAGCCCCTTGGTCTAAACAATGACAGCCTCCAATTTGAATCCTGGAACACAGTATTGTGCAAGTTTCAAAGTTTATTTATTATGATACGGAACTCATTTTGAGGTCCACATAAAAACAACATATACATACAAAGCACAAATATTAAAATAGAAGGAAAGCAAAAAGATAATTTCATCATAATCACAAGAAATATCTTAATACAAGTCCAAAAAACATTTAAAAAAGTTGTACAGTCTATAAACAAACATTTCATTAGGCGGTTTAATTAAGGCTGCCTTAAATGAAGACGCTGATAGTATATTAAGTTGTAAGCAGATTGATCTTAACCATCTACGCCTGCATGGCATCAGTGTAGGGCAAACGAACATCACGTGATCTAAATCCTGATCATGTAATTGGCAAAGATCACAGCGTGCCGAGCAACCATACCAGCTGGCTTGTAAAACTTTTAGTGGAAGCAAATTATGTCTTAATAAGTACACCAGGCGTCTCACGCCATGGGAGATGTTCCAGTACATATATGGTTGAGCTTTCCGCAGGGTATAAGATTCAATAACAGGCGTACAACCTTTTTTCATTAAACAAAAGTCTCTATCAAGACAAAACCCCAATTCCCAAGAGGCTGACTTCAAAACTGTTTTTAATTGATGTGGGGAGAGTGAAAATAAAGTCTCCTCATCCAGTTTCAATTGCAACACAGCAAATCTGAAATTTTTTACAATTGAAGAGAAGCCATTAAAAGATCCTAGCAATTCCTTTTTTATCAGGGCTCTCAAGGTATTGGGTTCACCTTTAGATAATGCTACTACCCAACGTATGATACTAGCAAGACCTTGAACCCTACTGCTGCGTAAACCCAATTCCTGACGCAAGGAAGCAGTCGAATTTACAGTGCCAACAGACATTAAACTCCGAAGAATTTTTCCCTCTGCCGAGTTGAGAAAACTCCATTTTTTTGGATCAACTAATTCAATGCCATATAACAGGGAGGCTGGTACTTTCGCTCTAAAAACATCTAATAAAATAGAGAAATGCCTTCTACCTGTGGCTTTATATAGGGAGACTAGGCTCTTTCCCTGGGAAATCGCCTTCCGGGAATTATTGTCTATGTGTGATTTGTCACTTAGATTGTGAGTGACAATTTTACCTAAAAAGGTATAAGATTTCACACATTCTAGTTTTTCCCCCCCTACAACCCATGGAAAGGTAAAACATTTAGGTCCTCACCTGTGCTTCGTTTTGTTTAGCAGTTGGAGCCTCGGACTGTGAGCACGCTGGAGTGCAAGTTGCTGGCAAAGGAGAATTACGAGAGGAGCAGCTCCAGCGTGCTCACAGTCCGAGGCTCCAACTGCTAAACAAAACGAAGCACAGGTGAGGAAACAGTCAGGAAGGCAGCCGAGTTGGATTTAGCCGCGCTGAGGCGGGGGAGGAGCCAGCAGGGAGAGCGGGTCAGCTGCTGGTAATGCCGAGTGTCAGGCGCTCCTGGGACTTGAAGTCCACGCCTGACCTCGCTCGCAGCCCTGCACACCCCACACCACAGAGGCACAGTTGACAAAGATCTTAGAAGTCTCAGCGCTATTCCAGCAGCACTGACAAAGTACCCAAACGCGAAGCGGGACCCGCGGAGCGGGTACCGCAAGTTGCTGGCAAAGGAGAATTACGAGAGGAGCAGCTCCAGCGTGCTCACAGTCCGAGGCTCCAACTGCTAAACAAAACGAAGCACAGGTGAGGAAACAGTCAGGAAGGCAGCCGAGTTGGATTTAGCCGCGCTGAGGCGGGGGAGGAGCCAGCAGGGAGAGCGGGTCAGCTGCTGGTAATGCCGAGTGTCAGGCGCTCCTGGGACTTGAAGTCCACGCCTGACCTCGCTCGCAGCCCTGCACACCCCACACCACAGAGGCACAGTTGACAAAGATCTTAGAAGTCTCAGCGCTATTCCAGCAGCACTGACAAAGTACCCAAACGCGAAGCGGGACCCGCGGAGCGGGTACCGCAAGTTGCTGGCAAAGGAGAATTACGAGAGGAGCAGAGGAGTATTGTGCAACCTTTAATGACGAATGAACAGCCTGTGTCAGGGTAAAATAAAACTGCTATAAATTATACTTAATTAAACCCCACAAACATAAAAACACTGTAACAAACAAAATTACATTTTTAAACAAAAATAAGAGGGAAAGGATAGGTGTGACAAAGGAGGCAACACGGTGAAAGAGTGCAGCATTTATTCGATTGGGGCTCTTACAGCCTTCCACCATTACCACCTGAAAGAGACAGACAAACATAAAGGGGATTATGTAGAAGCCCCTTGTGCTGCCAGTGCGTCACATCTTGTTACGGTCCGATGGCGCAGGAGCCTGCTCCATATTTACCAGGCAGTACTAAGCCACTTTTTTGGTTTAATTCTAAGGGTGGGCGGAGTTGGTGCAGTGCCACTACAAGGAATTCCATGGAGTTGTCTAAAAACTCAGTGGAATTCTGCTCCGCACTGCACTACACACAGGCAGCAGACCTGGAGGGTTCCTGAAGCCCAGACTGCCACCTCCTATGCAGCACTTACCTGGGTCTGGCGTTTTCTGCCGTGCATGGGCGGACCTCCTACTGTCCTGGTCTCCTCTGTGCAAAAGCAAAACCCCTACACTGTACGACTTGCGAGGACTGCACATGCACGCACAAATGTGCAGTCCTCCCAAGACGTACAGCGTAGGGGGTTTGCTTTTGCACCTAGGAGATCAGGACAGGAGGAGGGCAGCCTGGGCACGGCAAAGAATACCAGACCCAGGTAAGACCTGGTCCTCCTCACCCTTAACTCTCTCTACGGGGTGGGCGGCAAGAGCAAACTCCGCCACACCGCGGAATCAGAGTTTTTGCCCGAACTCTGCATTCCCAGCGGAGCTTGCGAAACTCCGCAAACTCTGCTGGCGGAGCGGAGTTCGCCACGTGGCCTTACTTAATGCTGCCTTGTAAATATTGCTCCCTTTAACACTGTTTTCTGCCTTAAAGGGGCATGCAATGGGTGTTGCTGAAGGGTATGCTCAGCAACATCCATGGCTTTTTGACACTTCCCCGGATTCACAAGAAATCGTAACTCTGAGGCAGTGCCAAAAACGTACGCCTCAGCATAAAGGAGGTACAACGAGGAGAAATATCTTTATTTCTCCTAATTTGTTCCTTTTTCTATGTGTGCTGCATGCTGCAGCACAGATAGGAGGAAAAAGCCTCTTGTGATTGTTTTTGTGCAAGAAGGTTTCCCTTCCTGCACAAAAATGATCATACCCGCAAATCAGGCACCCTTGCACCATGGTGCAAAGCTGCCTTGATTGGCCCATTGTCCACCAGCGCAGGGCAAAAGGACAGAAATGCACCGTATTTGATAGATATGGCGCATTCCTGTCCTTTTCTTTTGCTGCAGAGCCGCAGGAAGGCCTGCAGCGCTGCCCTGTGCAAACACTCATAAATGCCAGACTGGACTTCGACAGAAAATAGGCCCTAGCATCAAAATAAAAGTGGCCTCCATTAGTGAATCAAATAGCTAAACAAGTTGGCCAAATTTACAAATTGGAGCAGTTTTTAACTTGTAAAAACATGCTGCATACGTGTTTTGCAAGGTATAGAAGACTGCATGCATTTGTGCATGCTGCAGGCACTGTTTGTGGCAATATAAGGGCCCTCAACAATCAAAACTGGCCCATCAGGCCGTAACTCAGGCCCACAAACCGGGTTTGAGTCTCGGCAATGACGCGGAACAGCCTGTGATTCTGGGCAAATCACTTAATCTCCCGATGCCTAACAAAAAAATTAATGTGTCCTCATGTAATGCAACTGGTGATACGTAAAGCGCTCTGATACTTGATACCTACAGGTCAAGTTTACGCTATACAGAACTCGTAAAAAAAAAAAAACTGCCAAAAAGCTGACCCACACACTGATCTCCCAGACCAGCCCACTGGGCACTGTCTGAAGCCCTACAGGCCAGCCCAACACCGAGGAAAGCCTCCAATAAAAAAAAAAAGAACTGAGACTGACAAAAAAGCCATCTATCCATGTGCGAAGGCTGATTCTTTGTGATATTCTATACAATGCCGTCTGCAAAAAGAAGCCACTTGGCTGCTTTTCAAACATTTCTTGTTGGTAACAGCAGCAGTGTGTGGCCCACTTTTTTTGATGGGATGGCGCCTCGCCGTAAATAGACAAAATTGTTGCTAATATCATTATCGTGAGCGGCTTTCATACCGCCTTTGTTAATGCCTTTAACTAATTATAATAACAAGGTGCTCAGCGCCACGTGTTCGCAGCTTCTCTTCTTTGTCAACAGCCGGGAGTTAGAGCCCAGCTTGGCGCTGCTCCTGTTATGGACTTCAGAAGGATGAAAGGCTCCAGGTTTACTCCTGAGGGCCTCGCCTGTATCTGTTGCTTTCCACACTCACCTCAGCTGACACATTTATTGAATTGTATTATAATTGCATTTATGTAGCGCTTACTACCCCTGACTAGGCGTTGAAGCGCTATCTTATTTATTTATTTATTTATTTATAAAGTTTTATATAGCGCGAACAAGTTCCAGCAGGATATCAGAGCGCTTTACAGTAAATTGGTAGAGAGGACAAAATTAAATAAACATAGTAAAAGAAAATCTTACTTCTCTGTCTAATGAGAGTACCAAAGGTCCCTTTGTTTATGGATCACGTGAGGCCTAGGGGGCTGATATGGGCGTCGGGGGGAGGGGTTTGGGGGGATATGGAGGACATTATTCTGTACATGGTACAAAAAAAAAGAGGCCAGCAACAGGCTGCAGTCGAGTTGTCAATTAGTTAAACACACACTGCTAATGTGCTCGCTAAGAGCTGCACGTGTGCTGTTAACACGCTGCCTCTGAGCTGTCAATGTGCCGGTAATTAGTTTTATCTGTGACCTGGTAATGAGCCGCCCCTTGGAAAAGAGCTGTAATGCGTTCAAAGAGGCGTGAGAGCAGCCAGGGCCCTTCACTCTGCTGGGGGGAACGGAGGTAGGGTTTTGGCAGTCCTTCCAGCCCCCCTCCAACCCCCACCCCTCTACCTTCTCGGTGTGATGTCTTCACAGGCCCTGTTGCCTCCCAGCTGCAGAGCGGCCTTTAATCCCGCGTTTTAGGGTTCGCCTGTTGACATTTCTTTTAGCTAAGTGCTGTCGGAGAGAGGCCACGAGCCGCTACAGCGATCTGAGAAGATAACAAGATCCACCGGGGAAGGGGGGGCCCTGAGGGACCGGACAGGCGGGACTACAGCCACAAGGGTAAAGCTCCTTTGTATTTCATTATGACGTGGAGTGGAGAGGGAACGCCACCCCGTGCTGCTGAGAGCGGCGCTGCTTCCTGCTGCTGGTCCCTTGGGCCTACTATATTGAGGCAGTATATCCCTCTGTCGCATTCTGAGCAGAGGCAGCCATGACCCTGCCCAGCACAAAATGGCGCCCACAGAGAGGTGTGATCCGATTCGTGGAAGTATTATCACTTAGTGCTACAAGGCCCCACATTGGCAATGACTCTGGGGAGTCTGGGGGTCAGATTCACACAGGTGCCATGCAACAATGCAGCGCAGCACCTAAAGATGCTGCTCTGCGTGGCAGGGAGAGAGTTGGCGTGCGCCATATCTACAGAGATATGGCCCTCTCCTCCACTTTCCCTAAAACGTGCACCGACTTGTGCTGTCACAAAGAAATTGGGGATCGAAGCATAGAAGCCTGCACCAGTCCTTAACGTCCCTGAGAGTAGTTATCAAAATGGAAACTAGGTGCAAAGGGCTTGAGACACAATCCCTTGGTACCAAATTAGAGAAACACTGAAAACGTCCTAGTTACTCTAGTACAATATTGCCCAAACTGCCCTGCACTCTTTCTTATATTAAATACATGTACACATCATTATTGATCCAGATACATATTGAAATCAATTTGCAATACGCAGGTGTTTTTCCAGGAAAAAAATCAAACAGATCTCGCGTTGTTTGGAGTTCACTCTTTATTCATATTCGTTAAAAACCTGAAGCTGCCAACGCGTTTCGTCTGCACACTGACTTCTTCAGGGCTTGAGAGTTTATAGAGAAATCACTTTATTCACATAATTGTTGCCTGTCTGTCACATCAATTAATTTAAAACATATGTCTGGTCTCATATACAGGTAGTATCAACTCTACAAGCTCGTTATTAAAACTTGTATCTTGTACACTGTGTATGTCCACACCTATGTATAGTGTTAATTCACAAGGATCAATCAGGTATATCGGTAAACGTTGCCTCAGTCATCATGCGGTCATCTGGTTCGGGAAAATGATTTGTGCTGCTGAGCTCCACACACACACCTTTGCACCCTATTGCAAGGGTGTGTGCAAGTCTAGCATGGGTTTTGTATAGGAAGGGCACCCTTCCTGTACAAAATACTATGCCTAGACAAGGTTAAAAACAGTACCTACTTTGTATGAGAGCTGTAAAGTGGAGCACATATGCAAAGGCTGAAAAGCATTGAGAAATAAAAACATTTCTCATTTTAACACCTGCTTACCAGCAGTATAAATTTTTTGGCGCAAACCCCTGTCTACTAATGTTAGCAGATAGGGTTTTGCGTCAAAAAGCATGGGGGTTGCATGAGAACACCCGTGTAACGTCCCCTTGCCGCAAAGTAATGGAACGTAGAGTTTTGCACTGGTTTGTGTTACTTATCCATACAAACCAACATAAATACCAATTTACGTTGGTTTGTTAATCCCCAAAAAGGTTTTGCGTTGGGTTTGCGTTACAAAAGTAATGCAAACCAGACTAAAAACTTTTGTGAATCCTGGCCTGGATGTTGTGCCACTCAATTTAAAAATAAATATCTAGACTTGAATATGCGCCAATATGTTGATAATAGTCAGCTCAACCTAAAATACCATTTCTTAACAAGACATCAACAATCTGAAAAAGGTCTTAAACTAACTCCTGCATCTACCTAAACACTTAAAAAAAGTTTAGCTCTGATTTCATGGAATTCCTTTTCATACCCACGAACAGCAACATACCTCTGCTCACAACTATACCCTTTCCCACAAATGGATTCTAGAATCAAAGCCATTCGAAGCAGAAACGGACTAAGGCAACAGCCCAAGAGAGTTGTCATACTTGCTCTCTCCCTGAAGATATACATTTGCAAAATGTATGTGAGTATACAGAGGGCAGTGTTTAGATTCAGAAATAAATTACAGAAATCAGTAAATACAAAAATGAAGGTCAGGAATGATTAGTCGCGGCTGGCATGACCCGTGGGTGGGGAGGTGAGTGGGGGAGTCATGCAGGGGTTCGCGCAGGAGGGGGATTTAATTTTTTTTTTAAACGTACCTTACCGGGTCCCTCGCCGCCTCCGCTCCTGGCTGGTACCGCGTTTTCCTGCTGCTTTTCTGCTCTCCTACCTCCGGCAGGAACAGGAAGCAGGCATCCTCCCTGCCCTCTCCTAAGTCAATCATAATGCCGCAATGACAGCGTTGTGATTGGTGTGGGCAGCACCCAGCCGGGCACCTGTAGGGAGGCAATTTTCTCTATGTAAGCTGTATGCAGCCTACATAGAGAAAATGCAGAATGCACATGACTGGTTTGGTCGTCCCCAGAGGGCTGACCAAACAGTCAGGACCCACAGCATTGGGGAAGCCATTCCTCCCCGACTCACCTACCCACCCACCCCCAACCAGGCGTATTGTTCTGCTTTCTTACAGCGCGAGAAGCAGAATCATAAAATGGTATTTAAAATACTATTTTATGTAACTGCTGCTAGCACTGCAAGAAAGCAGTGGGGCAACGCTCCTCCGCCCTAATGGAGGAGCCGCCCCTGGGAATGATATTTTAAGAACAATGTATAATATTACAAGATGTCATGCAAAACCACCTGGTGACATAGAGAAAAACAACCTGCATCATACATCTGTGCTCAAGATGGCTGGTCCAAGCACCCATCGAGGATGCCACAAGTCCCTGATCAACCCCCTTAAAACATCACATGAACCGTAAGAACCACTGTTATAATTGAGGGCATCCTTCCCTCAAAAATGAGAGCCAAACTCCCACTGCCCATGCCTGGGAAATATGTCAGCTATTAATCTTCAAATAGCCGTAAAACGCTATGTCAAGAAGAGATACATAGAGTGCTACTATCTTGCCAACTTGAAAACCTTTTACCCTGGTCAACTCCCTATTACTTCCAAAGGCAAGTAAATATAGCAGTAATATACAATTCTCTTCCTACCTAACAAAAAGGCAAACATTCCTCACCAACCAATTAAATAAAGTGCTGGGAGGGCAGGAAAAAAGAACATGTGATTGACACTGAAGGTGGCTGTTTTCGCCACGGGGAGATGTTGAAAGAACGCAAACAGTTGAATGCAGAAGTTGTTATAGCATGCTCCTCTCCCCGCCCCAAAGGACCTAAACATCTGCAATAAGCCTTCCAGAAAACTCACATATGTAGCTGCTAGGGCCAGAAGTGAACTTCCAGCGGGCATGGCTCAGGGTGGCAGTACAGAGGCGTGCCGATACTCCGCTACCTAGTTATGTAGCCCCCGATCAGTGTGCATCCTCCTATTGGCAGTGAAGTCAAAACCCAAGATGGTTCAAAATTACTTGTAATTCTATGAGTCCTGCACTTTCCTCTACCGCCCTTAGTTGGTGGGTGATCACGAGCTAGGTGTGTCTAACTTCAATACCTTGCTCTCCTCTGCCCTTGATACTGTTGCCCCTCTTAAACCTATTAATTCCTCAAGACAAAAACCATCAGCCCCCTCGTTTACCCCGGTACTGAATGCTGAAAAAAAAGGCGCTGTAAAAAACTTGAGCGCAGTTGGAGATCACTCTATGATCCCATGGCTAAATCAATCTATGAAGCTGCCATAAAGAATTTTCATAAACTTAAGAGCTCTGCGATGAGAGAGAACTTCATCAATAAGTTCATATCACTTGTAATTCATTAAAAAAAAAGATTTCACCAAGCTGTCTGCCATTTCGAATACAGTTCCTCCCTCCCAGGATTTCTGTAACGGTTTATCGGATTTCTTCTACGATAACATTTTGGATATATATTCAACATTTGCCCCATCATCACTCTCCCCTACCCCTGACACTGGAGCGGCTAATAGCGATGCACTGACTTTCTTTCACCCTATCTCCATTAATACCTCTCTACAAAAACTTCTCGCCTGCAAATCAGGCTCCCCTAAGGATCTCTGCCTGGCACAACTATTACACACTTTAGCCCCCCCTTATTATTTTTCCTCTGAATATGATCTGGAATTCCTCCCTGTGCACTGGGACCTTCCCCTCAATTTGGAAACAGGCCCTCCTAGTGCCTGTCCTTAAAAAATCTGATACTGACCCATCTGTCTTTGAAAATTATCGACCCATTTCCTTCCTACCAGCGCCAGCCAAAGTGTTGGAAAAATTAGTTCAGGAACAACTGTCAAGTTATCTCGAATCCCGTCATCTTTTCCATGACTCCCAGTCTGGATATAGATCAGGTTATAGTACTGAGACTGCCCTCCTTGAAGTCTCTGAGACCGTTCGCAAATGAGTGGATTTAGGCTAAGCAGCTATACTAGTGCTGCTCCACATGTCCGCGTCATTTGACACAGTCTCTCACTCGATTCTGTTAGAGAGACTTTTTAGTCTCGAGATCCAGGGCATCCCCTTATCCTGGATTCTATGATACCTTAGCGCCGCACTCAACAAGTCTCTCTTCAGCCTTTTGTCTCCGAGGAGAAACCCTTGAGCTGTGGTGTCCCCCAGGGCTCTGCTCTGAGCCCTCTTCTCTTCAATGTCTACCTCTCCCCTTTAGCAGCACTGGTAGAATCTTGCGAGGTTAGATTGATTACCTATGTAGATGCTACACAATGGGTGTTCTCATTTAAAGATCATTCTGAAACAGCTTTTGCAAATTTCAGACGCTGCCTGTGTAATATCTCCACCTGGATGTCACTGAGCACCCTTAAGCTCAATTCAGACAAAACCGAGGTCCTGTTTTTAATTTAAATAAAACCCTCCTCCATTGCTCTGATGGCCGGCTGAGCTGAATCCCCCCCACCAAACCTGTGGACTTGGCTAGGAACCTCGGGTTCCGCTTTGTTAATGAGTTATTTTGCAAATCTCTAAATTAAGCAGGTTTCATCTGCCTGTTTTGGTAAACTGTAGATGCTTCTCAACGCGGACTGCTATTTTCTCATTGCGAGAGGTCGAGAGCATACGCGACCACTGGCAATGAGAAACCTGACCTTCCTGCATTGAGAATCTCGCCGGGAGGTTTACTTTCCACGCTCGCGATCGGCAATTTGATGTTGCTGATCGCGAACAAGGAAAAAGTCTCGCCGGGATCTCATTTTGCTCGCTCGAAGTTGGCAACTTGCTGTTGAGGACCGCGAGCAAGCAAAAAATGACCGCTGCACTACGCTACGCGTGTCTGCACTGTGCAACTTGCAATTCACGTAGTTCGAAGTAGTGCAAATTTCGCAAACTACACGAGCGTTGCATAGTGCTTCGCCCAGGGTTATAAATAATAGAAAACGTAAACTCAATACAAGGACACACCATATGGCCAGGTATAGCTGAGTCCCCTCTCCAGTACTGACATCCATTCCAAACCATGACCCCATGGGTACTTCAACCATCTCCTCTCTCCCCCGAGGCATAGATGGACGTCAACACAGTGTCTTGGGTTAGGGGTCGTAAAACCCAGGCCGTATTTTACAAAAGAATGCAAAACAAATTAAAGATTTCATATTTACAATATTTACAGTACGCAGAAAACCTGGCCATCAATCCAGAATATTCATACACCAAAATTTCTAAACAATGTATTCACATTATTTCGGATGGCTAACCTTGACATGATGTCTAATACAAAGTCATTCCTGACATAAAACAAAATCATATACATTATTGCTTTCTGTGTATCCCGAATTAAGCCTACGGGCAAGGTCATGACTGGTCCAACTACGTGCTAGGTCCAAGCCCTCCTGCCGGAGTGACCTTGCACAGGAGGCCCAGTTCCTCAAAAGGCTAGATCTCTCGGGCGCCCCCTATACCCTCAATAATATCTCTAAGAGGCTGTTCTGTTATGCCAATTTTATGCCCATGCGCCTGTGTGGGAATTGACCGAAAGGCCTACCGGAAGCAGAACTTCCCCACCCCCCACCATCCAGCCTACCGGCTATAACTACCCCCTGGAGTTCCATGAGAGACCACTGTCCCCCCAGGTATCCCCATTGGCAATGGTGATGCCAAAAATGGACCGTAAAAATGCCCACCAATCATGCCCTTACCGCAGACAAAGATACCCTCACATAAAATATGACAATGACACCACCCTGCTCAAAAATTCTTTGTAATCTCAACAGTACCAAAAAATGTCTAAAAAACAGATTAGAACCGAAAGAGAAAAACTCTGACAACGTGTAATGGAAACACAAGAAAGTGCACACATTAACTCTGCTGCCTCAGGGGATGGTGGGTAAGGAAATAGCAGGAACACTCCATTGTGTAGACGGCTTCCTTAGGAATACTCTGTGGAGCGGCGAAGGAAAAGACGGTCCAGCCGATTCACAACCCCTTTTATTAGGCCCCTGAGCAACCAGAAGGATCCAGCTTGGACCCACCTCCCCATGCCCCGGAAACCCTTGAGTTCTTACGGGGCATGCATGCGTACAGCCAGTCATTGGCGAAGGTCGGGGCAGATGTCGGCCGTCTCACAATGGACCATCACCCGCCTCGTCCCTCTATGGAGTCGGGGACCGGCACAACCGCCATAGGTGCAGCGTGCCCGACTCCTGGTTGGCGTCTTAGCAATACGTCACTCAAAATGAAGAACAGCAATTGCTACCCAATCACAATCTTAAGCATCTGCGGCCTCATTTACAACCTTTTGGCGTTTGGCAGCACTGCAGTGTGTCAAAAGAAAAGGACAGGAATGGTCCGTATCTACAAGATATGGCGTATTCCTGTCCTTCTACCCTGTGCTGGCGCACAACCAGCAGGTGTGTACCAACACAGACACCCTTGGGTCATGTTGCAAGGGTGCCTGCGTTGTTGCAATGATTGTTTTCATGCAGGAAGGGACACCTTCCTGCACAAAAACAATAATTAATGGTATTTTCCCCTTTCTATGTGTGCTGCAGAATGCAGAAAGGCTACATTTCTGCCGCTCCTCTGCTCCTCTTCGTGTCGCCGCCGGGATGGCCTGGAGAGAAGGAGGCGAAGGACAAAGGGCTTTATACCCCTCCCGCGGCCAGCCTGGCAACACTGCTTGGTGTTGGCATGCTTCCAGCCACCCGCCTCTATCAAGGGGTGGATACCCCCCCCCCTGGCCAGCCTGGCAACACTGCATGGTGTTGGCATGCTTCCTGCCACCCGCCTCTAGCAAGGGGTGGATACCCCCCCCCCGGCCAGCCTGGCAACACTGCATTGTGTTGGCATGCTTCCAGCCACCCGCCTCTAGCAAGGGGTGGTGACCGGAAGACAGGAGCACAGGAATTGGCTTGCACCATCCTTGGCCGGCACTTCGCCGGATCGAGTGGGGCCCGGGCCACGGAGGCCCAAGTGCTAAGGAGCGTGCCAATCCCCCCCATGCGGAGGTGAGGCACTCTGTCCATTATAAAAAGTATGACCGCCAAGTAGCTGTAGTATGGATTATAAGCTACTCTTATAGTAATAGTGTTTTTATCTACTTTGTGTGGCTCTGATAGGAAATTTGTTTTATAATTTGGATTGTATTTCATTAGATGGCTTGTGTGGATTTTCTTTCATTAATTGCCTTTTGAGTCCACTATTTTAAGATTGTGTTTAAAAGTAACAGTTTCGTTACAATTGTAAGGAAAACCAATTTGCACTTTGTAAATTGTCCTGCATTTTACATATTGTATTGCTTTTGAGGCTTAAACAATAAAATGTATTGATTGATTGAATAATGATTGACTAGTACGTAGGAGATGGTCACAATGTGCTCTCTCCTATGTTTGAGCAACAACGTACTATCAAGCCTTGTCTGGTAGTACCGACCAGAAAGTAAGGCACTGTAGATTAAGTCCAATCCTATTAATTAAGTCCTATCCTAACTTAAAATTAACAATAAGCAGTGGCAGCTGCCACAGATCGGGGGTGTCGGGGCGGAGGGGTTGAAGGGGGTAAATAAAAATAACATTTCACTTACCTCCTGCCGCGTCCTCCTCATTGGGTCTCTTCTCGTCCCTCCGCTCCGGAACAGGAAGTACCCAGGCTCCCTTCAGCCAATCACAACTCTGCAATGCACTGTTGTGAATGGTCTGAACTCCATGGCTCGGCGCTCAGCCAGGGAATAGGAGCCTGGGCATGTTCGCCACCCAGGCTGTAATGCAGCCTGGGTGGCGAACATGATAAGTGTGCATGAATGTTCAGCTGGCCCCAGATAATACCATTGAGTTATCATTTTATTTTTCCTTACACTGCTGAAAAGCAGTGGGGCGACGCTCCTCCGCCTTAGCGGAGCTGCCGCCCCTGACTTTAAATGTGTACACGTTCCTCCTCTTTATTTCCCAATGAAGTGCATTCCATTGCACAAAAGTTACTTCCATCTCTGAGGCACATATTTTGGTCAGTCCTATTAGCTTAAACATTTTTAGATTGACCATTCAGTCGCGGGGACCGCTGAGTTCTGCAGGAGTAGCATGTACATTTGGCCCGAATTGATAAAGAGAGGTGTTCTCCCACTCATGTATTTGTAGTGCAGAGATCAGTGAGTTGGTGGTTCCAGGACGGTGGCCAGTGCATCCTTCAACTTCCAGTCCTCTTCCTACTACAAAGGATTACCTCTGGCACCCACCATTAGAGATCGGTTAAAGATGGGGGTCTCTTCTCTTGTCGAAAGGTGCTTGGGATTCAAGTAAAGGGAACTTAGCATTGTGCCCATTCCACTCCCAATGAAAAGTGTGGATAGTTGTACTTGGTCTACCTGAATGCCGACCACCAGGAAATCTCACAAACCAAAGACCTAGTCGTGCATGGGCCAGCGCTCAACTAGGCTTGTAAGTTGGTTCTTTGTGAGGTATGGCGCCGCGGCTAGGGCGACTGACTCTCGAATCTGGGGATCACGGTTCGATCCCCGGCACCGGCGGCAGATTAGCCCAGCACCATGTGACTCTGGGCAATAGCTTGCTTAATCTTCCCGACGGCCCCCAGCGCCTAAAGACCCTTACGGGTGATTGTGTGCTTTACAAATGTGGATTATATTATTATTATTGCACAAACCTGGCATGCCTGTGCTACTGATTGTACCTGTTGCTTAGCTATCCCATGTCGTGTTTTGCCATCTCTTTTTGAGATGTTCATGGTCTTCCATCAGGTGGTGGAGGAAGTGACAATCATTGATCTCAATAGATTCTTCCTCTGCTTATTGGGCTACTTTTGCCCATGCTCTGCTTTGTGATTCTCAGGCAGTGTAGACGTTGTATCTGAGCATCGCCTTATCTCATAACAAGCATTGGCAAAACCAGTAGATCGTACTTTTACAACCTATTGGCTTGCCAATGCTATATGCTGATGCTGTTCAGCATCTCCAAAAAAGTAGAACTTTTGGAATTGCTGTGAAGCATCTGGAAAAAAGACAGTTAATACGCAGAAAAAAACCTGATGACTTGATAGCGTGGATGAGTCTCAATACTATCGTGGCCGACCGTAGTGTTAATGACATATACACATGCATTCATCACTCATTCACTAAAGGAGTGGCCGGGCAGCAAATGATAGCTGCCTGATTTTAAAAGCAACATTTTTTAAAGTCCACAGGAGGGTTGTGGAGCAACAAAGGAGGAGCGCTTGGGGATAAGTGAACGCAGGGAAGAGCAACAGAAAAAGGGCAGAGGAGCAACTGTGGCACTTCAGATGTGGCAGAAAGGACTAAAAGGTTTAAAAAAGAAAAAAGACAATGCAGAGGTGAAGGGAGCAATGCACAAGCTGAAAATGAGGGATGAGGGAGGAACATGGAGTGAACCAGTAATGGTATATGAAAGGAGAAAGCAGCACACGAGGTAGAGAGCACAAAGTCACATGCACTCTTGTGGAGTGCTGAAAGAGAGAGAAAAACATAGTTCCCTGAATGTGAACAGTGAAAGAATACAGACCAGGCAATTAAAGGATGGAAAGGACCTGTGTGCAGGGGAAGAAGAATGAAAAAAGGAAGGAAAGTCATGAAATAGAAGCAAGGAAATGAGAATGAGAAGAAAGCCACCCATCAGTAAGCAATGCACAGGCCCTAAGCCCATTGGAAGATTTTGGTATGGTCCAAAAGAAATCTTTCAACAGACTGCTAAAATCAGTCTGCTACCAAGACCTAAATAGGAAGTTCTTAACCTTGGTGAATCTCTGGGCAAACCAAACCCTCAAAGATACTTCAGGTTTCTGGGCTGCGGTATTGCTCGTTAGACTGAAGGGTCTTCCATAGATGGATCCCGAGGTCCTCATGAAAGAATCACTAAATGTCATATTTCCTCCTCATCCTCTTCATCCTACCAGGGTGGGTAACATCTGTTGAACTAGTGGAAAGGCAAACACTTTCATAGAAGGAACTTTGGCAAGATGTATGATTATTTCAGGGAGTCCCTGTAGCTCCCTGGAAGGAAATTACAACTTGATATGAACTTCTTTAGGTGAGGCAGAACAAGCTTCATGCTAACTCTGCAATAAATAGTTTATATTAGACACAGATGCTTGCTGATGGCCACCATACTCTATGAGTAATGCCAAACATATTTTCCCATAATTATCCAATGCAACATATCAGCACTGGTCATATTAAATGAATCACACATTGCAGTTATGTGAAGGTATCCTCTTTAAAAATGCAATCAGATATATAACGCTAACATGCTAGTGGCAGTCTGGACTCCATAAAAGTGGGAAGGTGTCCACAGTGTGATCCTTTAACAGAAATGGGTCAGATCGACTTTGAGGGTAATTTGGAACCCCTGTCCCTCCCTCTTTGACATCTACTTCCAGCCAGAAAGTTAGTGAAAAAAAGCATTATAGATATCCAATTGCAGAGTGGCTCACTGCAGTTCACTTTTCTTTCACTAAAGACAAAGAAATGTTTGGAGCATCATGTTTTTCTCTGGTCTCCAGGGGCATAATAAATACTCCTCTTGGCCACAGCCTTGCACCCCCCACCTACCACCGAGGAACAATTCAGCCCTCTGCCAAAAAGACCTCTGCATTATAGATTGAAACAATGTCCAAATAGCTGCTGTATTATTCTTATGGCATTAAAGTACTAATGACTGTAAACATTATACAATGTGAGCATAATATACGTCCCAGGGATATTGAATTTGTAATTGATTGAGGATTAAGGAAGTTCCACTCAGCAGTGGGATACACCGCTTTAAGGAACATTGTTAGAAGCCATCTAATTTGGGCCATAAACTTTCAGCAGTGTGTCTTGGCAAGCACACTCACTCCTGTATACAACAGGGGAATAGCATATTTAACGAATCACAGCTTTTGAATTCTAGAAAGCCAATTGTATTTGTATGTCGTTGGATAAACACACACACAGTGTTACTCCAGCGTGGTTACTTCTGAGATACCTGTCTCAGGGTTTGACATGTCATCCACCCACATACATTTCTTTTCTTCTTTTTTGAGGACTAGGATACATTATTGCCCGGCTCCCTAATATTACATGTCTATCTGTTCAAAAAATATTAATCTATACATGCACTAGGATGCTTGATTTGCTTTGCAGGCATGACTGGATTAAACAATTTTCCTGCCATGTACACCTTTCTTCTAATGTCCACGGAATGTGTATATGTAGCACCCCGATGGAGTAGCAGCAATGCTGAAAGGTATAATGGTTTGTTTTTTATAATGAAAAACTTCTTGTGTGGGCAATTTTCGCTTTGGTACTTAGAGCCTGATTTAAACTGCGGCGGATGGTACACCATCCATCAGGGTGGCAGGGGACATTTCCTTCTCCACCCTGATGGACATCAATCTGCCAAATTTAGAGATGACCGTCGGCCCAGTGGTGACCTCTGTACATTGAAAGTAATCACCATCATGGTTGTTCCTTTTTATACATTATCCCTGCCGAAAATTGACAAATGGAGTCCATGTATACGCTTTAGGTCAGTTGACATTTTCTCCATTATAGGATCGAAGTTTTTTTAGCTGTTGTTGTTATTTTAGGGCTAAAACGAACACCTTGAAACACAGCCGAATCAACACATCTTGTATCCTGAAAGAGGAGATTTTCTGTACAGATAATCTGTGTTTTACTCTTGTTCAGGGAATACCCAGAAATTTTACAAAAGTCCTCAGCCATAATTTCTATCTCCCTGATTGTTGTTTGGGGGTCAGTGGTTACAACCGCGAAGTCATCAGCATACGCGAGGACCTTAGTCTCGTATCCTCCATTAAATCTGTGTTTTCTCCTCTGATTATTACTATTTTTTTCAATCAATGGGTTTATATATAGTGCAAATGGGATAGGGGAGCATTTCCACCCCGGTCTAGTTCCTCTCGAGACCCTTATAACCTATGATTCTTCTCCCATTACTTGGAGCCGTGCATATGGGGTAGAGTACATGGCTTTGATAGCAGTAATTATTTGTGGTCAAAAACCTCTTTATGCTAAGATCCCCCAAAGGTACCTTCAATTCACCCGGTCAAAAGCCTTCTCTGCATCGTGTAGCACCATAGCCATCTGCCTCCCTGTCACGGCTGTGATGTCAAACAGAGTTAACGCCCGCCAGTAGTCCCACTGGCCGGAATGAAGCCATGCTGCCGAGGTGACACTAGATGGGCCAGCCGAGTTGCCAAGATCTTTGAGCAGGTTTTTGCATCCATGTTTATCAGTGAGATTAGCCTATATGAGACTGGATTATTCGGATCCTTTCCTTTCTTGGCAAATATCACTATTTCTGTACCCCTCCATGATTCCGGAGGAGACCCTGTATATTGTACCCCCAAAAATAAATCCAATTAAATGGGAGCTAATTGAGGCAGAAATATTTTATAAAATTTGATAGGTATTTTGTCTGGTCCGGCTGCTTTCCCCAAGGACATGTTGTATTGCAGCCATAACCTCCTCCATTGTTATCTCTGCCTCCAGTTCAGCTTTCATAGGTTGATCTAGAGGAGGCCCTAGATCCTCTTCAGAGATACTGTATGACTTGTCAAACGGCAGTGCCTCCTCCCCTTTATACAGATCCTGATAATAATCTTGTAATATCCCATGGATGTCCCCTAGCTCTGTGTAGACTCTTCCATCCTTCTGCATCGAAGTTATCCTGCTTCTAGCTTCCCTCTGCCTTGTACACAGTGCTAGCATCCTGCCTATTGATTCCCCAAATTCATACACTTCAGGCCTGTGTACTCGATATCCCTCAGCTATCCTTTGGTCTATCCAACTATTGATATTCGCCATCAAAGTAATGATTTTAATCTGAGTTTGAGCTACCCCCTGTCCCTGTGCTATACTTATAATGTGTTCTTGCTCCGTGTGTGCTAGTTCCTTGAGTAATCTTTCCCTTTCAATCTGAAATTGTCTGTTTTCTCTAGGCAACATAGCTAATAATTCTCCCCCTCAAAGTAGCTTTAAAAGAGTCCCACACTACTGCCTGTGAAGCACTATCAGCCTGATTCATCAAGCTTAATTGCGCTCGCAAAGGGCCAGATTCTGAGAATCTGGCCCTTTGCGAGTGCAATTTTTGCATTTGGGATTCATCATCCCAAATGCAAAATTAGCCAATTAAGAACTCGCAAATTTGCGAGGAATAGCATTTAAGGAATCTCTATTAGAGATTCCTTAAATGCTATTCTTGAAACATTTAAAATTGCGAAATCGCAATTTTGGGCCGCTATTTACAGCGAGGTAAAAAATTGTGGTAAATAGCGAAAACTTAGAAAAATGCTTTTAAAAGCATTTTTCTAAGTTGCATGTTACACATACACATGTCCTTTGGACATGTGTGTGCGCAACACCTGTTTATATGTGCATTTAAGGGGTGCTACAGGGTGTCCTTTGGACACCCCTGGCACCCTTCAAATCGCTATCTTATTTGCGATTAGCAAATTGCTAATCGCAAATAAGGAATACTCCCCATTCATTCCTATGGGCCTTTTGGCCCATAGGAATGAATGGGGAGTTATTCCTCTTTTGCGATTAGCAATTTGCTAATCGCAAATAAGGAATGTGTAGGAATCGCATTTAATTTTGCGATTCCTACATGAATCCCGTTTTGCAAGTTATATCCCCTCATTGTCATCAATTCCCTCTTCTCCCAAGGGATATGTGTCTCCAGCATACAGATAATATCAGGGGCTATCGTATACATAAAATATGCCACCTTCACACATTTGGTTCTATCGTTAAGCCCTCCTACATTTATGGAGCATATAGTAAGTTTTGCCATACAGACTGTACTCAGGAAACAACTTGCTGTTCTTAATTATATCTTCATTTAATTTTTTATTAGTACGAGAATAAATGCATTTAACCATTTCAAATTTTGTTCAGAGTTTTCTTTTCAATTTCTTTCCACCTCCCCCCTGCTCCCCCAGCCCGAACTCCCCTTGCCCGGAGCCCCCCAGAGCCCCGAGCCCACCCAGTCCCCCTACCCTGAGAAGCTAACAACTTGCTGAACAGTCTGAAGGAGATGAGAGTAGCGCATATGACCCATGAATTATGATACAATTTTTAAACCATAGAAGGAAAAAAAGACAAACATAGCAAAAAGGAAAAAAACAGTACACAGTTCCTTTATCCCATTGTACCAATATCTATTCCTAATAATACACCCCAGTGTTGGCTTACAAACTCTTCATTTTGGCTCTCTTTTTTCCCTCCCTTTCCTCCTCTTCCCTTCTTCTTTCTTTAGAGCATTACTACAGTTTAATTCCATCTAATGACTCTATTGCCTTAATTTCTGAATCAAAAACCTTGTACTGCCTTGCCAGATCACTTTAAGGCGGGCCGGGTTAATCACATATGCCTGTTCATTTAAGTCTTGAAAAGGTTTTTACCATCTGCCTCAGGCACCACCACCTTTCAACTGTGGTGTGGCAAAAATCGGGTTGCACAAAGAATATGTCCCCACTAGATCACTTTGATTCTGGTCTCACTTTTTCTGAAAAGGCCTGCCTGAGTAGAAAGCCCCCTCTCTAAGTGGCTGCCTCAATACAGAGGGTACCCTATTGACTTGCTATATTTCTTGGGGCCATTTCCAAGTTGAAAGCTCCGGCAGGGCAGTCCGTAGTAGTTCTATGGTAAATGTTCAAATGCCCGTGCCTTCAGCCCCTTCTGGGTCCCCGAGTAAGTGAATATTGTTGCGCCTCTGTCGATTTTCTTGTTCTTCTAGTTTCCACTGAATATCGACTAATCGGGCTTCATGATCCAAAGATTGTACCTTGGTGGTCGCAAGGTCCAACTCCATCACCATAGTTCTTGTCTCTAGATCCGTGAGGCAATCCCCAAATGTATTGCATACTTTGGTCAGCTTCCTAACCACTCCTCGGACTTTCCGCAGGGCTGTCGAAGCGTTCGGCTATCTTGTCTAGTCTCCTCCTGATGCATTGAGACTGCTTGGTATATAGTGTCTAGTGTAGGAGACTCCAAGCCACCCACTGCTTGTGCATTCGCATGAGGTGGGCCGGCTAAGCGCTCCGTAGGCGAGTAATCCCAGGCTAGACATCTGCCCTTTGAGGCTGTCTGGGGAAATGTTTTTGCCGTCTTACGTGCGGTCTCAATATTATTATTTTCACCCTCTTCAAGCTCGCTGTGGCTATCACTGGGGTTGATGGACATATCTGATTCCTCCATAGACCACTCGGCTGCATCAGACATTGAAAAGAAGCAATCATTAATTTCAGATTTGGCAGCCTCACCCCACCCCCGTTGTACTGCAATCATTGTCATGACGCTCCCAGACAGGTCTTTATTCCGGTCTATAGATGTATTAGAGGCTGAATCAAGATTCTTAGAACTAAATAGGTCATGCTCTTGTGCACCTTCCAGTGATTGAGTACCCTGTACAGTTAGGTGAGTGTCCTCTGCCACACAAGCCCCAGCTGCACCATTTCCACTCCCCAAGTGTGCAAGGTCAATGTTGTCCATATTACCCATAATCACTCCCCCAGCCATTTTTACAGTAGTTTTACTGCTCGTGTCATTAATACTTTCACTTGGAATGGGGGGTTGGTAGGGGAAATCTCCTGCATATCTTGTGCCTGTTCTGCCGCAGGGTTTTGAGATAGCTGCAGCCATGTGTTGGGCCCATCTGCTGAGCTTGGCATTGTAGCAGCTGCCTCCAGTGCATGTGGCTTCTGTTGCTTGTGAGCTGCCTCTTCCAGCTCTTGCCTCTGAACTGATCCTCTTTGCAGCTCAACCACTGTAGGGCCAGCAGGGCGCGCATTGCCGTCAGCCCCGCCTTTCGGGGAACAGCGTTTACAACGCAACTTTTACAACGCAGTACCTTTACGATGCAACCATTACAATGCAAGTCATTAAAATGACTTGCGCTGGGGGGCGCTCTAGGAAAGGGAATAGTTTTTATGTACTATCCAACACCTTCCCTACTATCCACGGGGACTGGAGTTGGAATTGTAAATTAAACTATTCACTATCCAGCGCCCCCCAATGCAAGTAAAAGTTGCATTGTAAAGGCATGCGTTGTAAAATCATGTGTTGTAACGACAGACATCCCGCCTTTCTCTTTTCGTCCTGCCTCTGACTCCTGGAGAGCACGCGGCATGACCGGAGATTCTGAGCCGCAAATTCCTCACCCTGTGACACTGCTCCTGTCAAAGTTGATGCACAGGCTGATTTCACCTTCTGATTGCCGCTGATCCAGGGGTTCAACAACAACAGATACTCCACTACCATATACTCCCCTGGGCCCATAAACTCACAAGTAGTTAAATCCGCTGGGTGTCAAGTTTATAATTTTCTACAGTTTTCAAGATTAGTTATTTAATTTTCCTAACTAACATTTCACTGATCAAAAAGTTCTTTCCTCTGGTCGATGGACCATTAGTTGAACTAGTTGATGGTGAAAAGGACATATGCTAACTTTTCTTTTAATCAATGTAAATAACCACAGACTCAGGAAAGTTTTAAATCTTTATCTAAATTTCAAACGCATGTAAACCATCTCAAATACACAGTGCAGTCACAATCATTCTTAGGAGAGAAAATCCAACTAAATCATCAAATATATACTTTGGACTCATGCAATGATCAATACTCAGAAAGGGAGAGGACAGAGAGAAAAGAACATCTGCAAATAGTGTGAAAATATAATTACCAAGAATGGCGTGAAGACCAACCCCCTTGCCAAAGGGCTGGTAAGGGTGCCCCGGGATAGATCAGGCGACAAAGTCATCAGGACAGGATAGAGGACCTCTCTAGAATACCAACGTTTGTGTAGCACCCCTCTCTGATGCTCTCTTCCTCCCCGAGATTCTTCTGTGATCTTCTTATCTAACCCAATTAAATTAGGATAGAAAGTTCTGCATTTGATTCTTCATCAACATCTCAAAGCATCTCTCCCAGCATCAGCATCTCCCGCTACACAGACAAGCTCTCCCAAGCTCTGCATTTGGCAAATCTCCATCTAACTAACTAACTAAAGCTATCTCAATTATACCTTTCGTTCTTCATGTACCACCCATTAAAGTTTCAATATCATAAAAATACGAATTCTAATTGGTCAGGCAAATGGGGAGATCATCACACCATGCTTACATGTCATTTAATTCAGCTAAACCATTGTTCGCAAACCCATCCCCTTAATTTTTATTCAAAATTTTATTCCCATCCACTACATGTATTCATTTTAAAACTGCAGTGTAGTTCCTATATTCCCAATAGGCTCTGCGCATTGGAATAACATATCCTATAGATCTCACGTAGGACTTATGTCTACTAGGTCTTTATCGAATATATTAGAATTAAATTGTGAGTGCCAGCTAGCCCAGAGATCACTAGAAACTTTCTCGAATACACAAGAAGGGATTAGTTTCTGATAACTGCATAAACATAACAACTTTGTTTCTTAAGAATAAGAAATGTATCTCTAGAGATGCGGAACAAATAGATAGTTATTTTACTCAGTCAATCGTGCATGCTTCGTTTCACCAGAGGTGCAGAGAAATAGAGAGACGGGCGTTTTTAATAAAAGTATTTATTGAACAGTCTTCTTTCTCATGCAGAAGAAATGAACTGCTACAATCGTAATACTGGTTGCAAAGTACAATGCATACAGTATGGAGAGTATTATAAAATAATACTGTAAAAGCATGATATGGTTTCTAAGCCATAAAATACATAGAATACATACATTAATAAATAAAGACTAAAAAAGTACTCAACTGGTGCTTCTAAAATACGCCTACCCCAGTGTACCTAACCTAAGTCTAGTACAAGGGAAGAAGTAAGTGCGGTGTAGCTTAGTTTCAGTATTCTTTGCCAGGAATGTATCCAATAATTCTCTAAGGGTCTAATCAGCTCTGTACCTTGGTTTTAGAATGAACGAGGTCTGGTATCTCTCTCTCAGGACTCGATTTCCCAACAACCCGCAAGGGTAGCTTGGAAACACTGGAGCTGAATTTCTCGGCAGGAGAAAAGACAGCGTCTCTTTCAGTGCGTCTGCTGGAGGGTCGGCTTCCTTCGGCACTTGCTGCAGCGAGATGCATCGGGCAAGTAGATAGTCGAACTGCTCCAAACCACTGTGTGTTTGCTTGGGCAAGTGTGTGCATATGTATACCTTGAAGGTGCCGAATTTGACTTAAGATTGGACATAATAACGTCATCAAATGGTCTCAGTTCTTTGAAATATCTATGAGTTCTTGGACAAATCAATATTCAAGCAGGGGGTATCTCTGACTGCTGAAGGCGGGTTTTTCCAAGAAATCGTTGTATATTTTCGGAACTAGTGGAAGTAGCCATGCCGTATTAGGACTGCATGAGCTATGTCTTAATATGGTTATGATTGCTATGCCTATATAAGGATACAGTACTTTATACCTATACAAGGGCATGAATCGGGAAAATTACACTAGGGTCCTAAAATGATATACAACACCCACTCCACGTATTATGTTTGATATTACTAAACCTATAAGCATCTAAAACATAACTAAAGAATGTGTTCACAATCCCACCCAAAATACATAAAATGCGTTCCAAAATGGTTGTACACATAAATGAGTATTTGTACTGTATGCATTTTAAAAGCGATAGTTGTCATTCAAAGCATATTCAACGACAGTGGTAATGCTATATGAAATAATAAAAAATGATATTTATGAATGGCTCTATGTTTACAGAAGTAAAAGTCGAGGCCCAATATTGTCACTTGAAAGTGTTCAAAAAGAATTTCTTGTTCTCTAAGAATGGTTCTACTTTAAGCAGATTACTTAGTGCCAGAAAAAAGTTCAATTTTTGGAAAAAAAGTCATATCAAAATAGTGGAAAAAATAGAGTTCCAGAATTAAAAGTTTTGTTTTGACAAGCGAAGGTCGAATTCAGAGTTCATGGAACGCTGTGTGCTAATTTCAAAAGTTATTCTCGGTGTCAGGAGAAAACATCAAATCGTCTAAGCTGGCAAAGAAATCATCTACCACAGTAGGTGAAAGTGGAACTACTTCATTAAGTAGATCAATTGTGCACAGATGAAAAGCATCGCCGTCAGCGTCATTCGAATTAGCAACGTTTGCAGTAGATGGTACCTGTGTGCCTGTGTTCCACGTACCCCACCATTAGCTGGAAGTGCTGGTGAGATCTCAATGAATGCCGTCATCAGGATTGGCAGCCGTTGGGGGCAACACGATGCATGAGCCGTTACGGGACCTAGCAAAGCGTCAACATCCATTGGCAGTGCTGATCGAAGTGTAAGACAAACATCCAACACTCATTCTTCTCCGCAAAGCAGGCATCGTAGAACAGGTAAGATGCAATCTTGCCAGATTGGTCTGAATGAAAGGAACCATGTGGTATTCAGATCTCTTAAACGAGCCAAACCAAGAATCTGTGTAATTCTGTCACAGTACCGCATGGCTAAGAGAGTGTTCCCCATGGTAGTCTGGGTATCGCTGGTGACTGGACTTGCCATGTCTGAGCAGAAGAAATAAAAACAGTATCCCTGCTGCGAGTCCCAAAATGAAAGGCAGACCGCCGAACGAAGTTTGGAAAAATGCCTAGGACTGCCTCAAAGGGTGCTAACAGTCCCGAAAAAACTGTCTTAAATACATGTACAATACCACTCGTATCAGACATGTTTAAGATATGACCTAACATTTCTGCGAAATGTATTGGACAGTTCGTTGATAATAGGGCATGTATCTCCCCAGAAGTCCTTGCGACTTGCAGATCATACGTTTCTCTGGACGAGGTCAGTGGCACAGTTTTTTGTAAAAGAATGGCTTTCATTCTGCTTAAAGTATCAATTCGTATAGAAGAGATGTTCAGTGAAGGCCATAGCAGCGACTCCACGTCTGTCTTGCTTTTTGGAAACTATACTTGCATACAACAAGTGACCCAGGCTGACACACTAACTAGACAGGCTATACCTGGCATCATTCCACAACAGCTTTGATCACTCAACATTATGTAGTTACCATTGGATAGCTGCCTAAAAACTGGGTCCATCACTGCTGCTTTAGTACCGTGCAGGTGGCAAGAAAGGTTATTTGAAGAACCTCCGCAGGCTCAGTGTAAATTAATACCTTGACACAAAAGTGTACCGCATAGTAGTGAGTTCTTACAATTTTTCCCACTAAGAAATACCTCCTTACACCCACTCCAACATTTGTGTGTGTATGGTAAATTCCAGGTCGACTTAATGTATTCTTTACTCAACCTTTCATACATGCCTGCTGGTATGTGTCTTAAGCAATACTGAAACTGGAAAATCGTCACTGGTATTGTTATGGTGCCATGTATTATCTATTCAACGACAGGTTTCTCAGAAACAGTTAATGGTAATCTTTCCAGTTTTTCCATGCTCAGCTTCGTATAGTCTGCTCCTCTTTGTGCCAAAGAGATTTGTTTATCTGTAAGGTTAAGTACAGTAAACAATGACGTGGTGTTGATTAGACACCATGGCACGTAGCCTGAACGGAGATTTTGTAACGTCCAGCTTAGTAGCATTACAGAACGTAATTGAGACTGGCCATGTTGTAACATTAGCAAGTCCTGTTCTATTATGTCAATGGCAGATGATACAATGCTGTCCAAAGAATAAATTCTGGAGGACAGAGTCGTTAACCCATTGTCCACTACAGAGAGAGCTTTCTCTAAATTAATACGATCAATTTGTCATACTCTTTATGCAGTTTCCATTTGCGTGACTTTCCATGCTTCATTGTAAGCAGCGTATATACCGGTGTATATGAAACGTTTATGACGTGGTTTACGAGGTCCAAGTAAGAAGTCTCTCAAATCAACGCCATCTTTAAGTAAAGTTAAGTGTTGCCTAATTTCTGGAAGTGTGGATTTCTGTAGCCACTCTAGGCATAGTTTTTCTACACTGTAAGTTGTTATTATCCCTGTATGTTGTAAGTAAAAACATTTCTAGGGTTTGTAGATGTGTGCAAATAATGATGACCATAATGATTAAAACAATACATTTCTTCATAATCTGATGAACCTTCTAAGTATTCATGGTTTGTGAATTTAGCTGACATTTCTAAACCTGTCATCATGTTTTTAAAATCTTTTTTTAGATTATTTTTATTTAGATAAAAATCTTTAAACAAGTGTAAAGGCATAGCTACATGATTAAAAATGTTCTACAAACAGATAATAAAAGTCATTACAGATAACAATATTCCACTATAGTTTAGAAGAAGACTTACACACACTTTATACATCTCTTATAAAGCAATGATTAAAAACAACCTTTTGTTTTCTCTTAGACAAGTTTATATAGTTTAAATATTTTAAAATTTCTTTCAATTACTCCTGGCTATTTTGGGGACTCTGGACTACTTTTATGTATTTCCCTAAAGCAATGGCAATTTCAATTGAGGGCATTTCTGTTAAGAGGTTGACCGCCTGTGCCCTTGTTCTTATAGCATATTTTAGAAATATTGGGCGTAGCCATAATTTATGCTCTTCTAATATTGTTAGGCAGTCAAAAATGATATGCATCCAATCTCCTTTGGTGCCCAAATTACACCTACAACACCCTTTATGATCTAACATTTTTAATTTAAAATCTTTATTTATTAACCACGGATTGATCCCAATTCGCATCCTTAATATCTCCTGTCTATACAAGCGATTTGGTAGAATGTCTAAGTAGGGGAACCAGTTTCCCATTGACCATGAGTGCATCATAAATTCTACTGATTTTTTCTTTGCAAGGTATCCCATGTCAGTCTTTCTGGATACTTCTTGCCCATTAATTTTCAGATCACTCTTAGTACACACTATTTGTTGGGTCTTTTGGCACATCTCCACCTTTAGCCCTTCACAAGCCTGCATCATTCTTTCCCTACAAGCTTTTGCCCAGTTTAGGTCACTGGCTTCGAACTCTTTCCTACACCACTGTGCAATTGTTTGCCTTTTTGTATTTCCCAATCGTTTCCAGAATCTAATTAACGCAACTTGTACTTCTACCCCCCAAGACTTAGTTCCTATTTCCATTCTTATTGCTTGGACCATTGAGGATTGGGGTAGGGATAAAAGACTTTTCAGGCATTTTCCTTCCTCTAGGTCCCAGACTCCTTTACCGCTCAAATAAAGGATTTCTGCGCCGTAGAGGATTTGTGGGGGTATCATTGCATTAAAGGTTTTTAATAATGGACGGTGTGACATATCCCCATACTCCCGATCAAACATTTTTAATCCACAGATTGATGTATGTGCTTTTGCTTTTTGGGCTTCCAGATGAGTATGCCAGTTTAATGTTTTATCGAACCATATACCTAGGTAACGATATTCGTTGACCGTTTCCAGTTTCAGATCACCTAAAAACCAATTAAACTTAGTTGCCTTTTTACCAAAGCATAACATTTTCGTCTTGTCTAAGTTTACTATTAAAAATGACCTAACGCAATATCATTAAAAGATTTCAGCTTTCTTTGGAGGCCTATCTCTGTCTGGTCTATTATTACCAAGTTGTCTGCATATCAAAGGCAGCGCACCTTTTTTCCGTCCATTCTGGGGCTTCCACTACCCTCAACCTCTAAACAGGCGGGTAGATCTGACAGGAATATGGAGAATAGCTGTGGGGCCAATATACAGCCTTGTCTCAGGCCGTTTGCAATTGGTATTTTTTGTGTTAATAACCCCTCAGTGTCTCTGATTACCTGAGCCCAATTGCCTCGGTGTAATTCTTTTATTATTGTCAAAAGGTCTTTAGGGATATTTCTCTTTGTGTGAGTTTCCCACAGGCAGTCCCGATCTATTGAGTCAAACGCTGCTCGGAAGTCAACGAAACAGCAGCAAAGCTTGCCGTTTTGTTCCGTTGACTTCCTCGCCATTGCCCATAGTGCGAAACCGTGATCTATCGTGGAGTGCCCCTCTCTGAATCCTCCCTGTTCAGTGGGGACAATTGAAAACTCCTCGACCCACGCGTTTAGTCAGTTTAGCACAATTTTTGAGAATACCTTCTCTCCTACATCTAGAAGGTTAATCAGTCTGTAATTTTGTGGCATGTCCATGCTGCCTTTTTTATGGATTGGCCTGATTACTTCGCCTTTCCAGTTCGGCGGCATTATGCCTTCTAGAAGTATTACACAAAACATCTGGACAAAGAATCTTGCCCACCACTTTATTTCTGATTTTAATATTATTGCGGGAAGATTATCGGGGCCTGCCGCACGAGTTAGTTTCAATTCTCTTATTATGTTTTCCACTTGCTGTTCATTGAAATCTAATTTAAAATCTTCCGATATTTCCTACCAGGGTTGGGGCTCTGTGTACCCTTGGGAATCTCGTGCCCTATACAGTTCCCTTAGGTACTCCTCCCAAGCCGCCTCGCTAAAAACGCATTTCATTTCTCCATCAGTTGGACCAGACGCTGCTTTTACCATTTTCCAGAATTTTCTCAGGTTTTTATCTTCAATTGATACTAGCAAGTTTAACCAACATTTCTCTTTATATAATCTTTTTGCATCAGAGACCATGTTTTTAAAATCAATTTCCAACTTATTTAGATATTCTTCTCTGTCTTGGGTGAAATTTTTCCTTTGACTTCTTTGCACTGCACTGCCCCAATCATCAGAAAATGTGCTAGGTGAAACAAAGTCACTCAAAGAAACCTTAAACTGGTGTGGAATCTTCAACAATTCCACCGGGCCATAAATGTCATAATCAGTTGTGTCACATGCTATACCACCAGGTATAGGAACGGCTGTGATGTTCACTGATGACAGGTCTCTTCCCTCACGATGAGATGATTTGTGTGGTTTCAGGAGCAAGTTGATATTCTTACTTGCTCTGTCCATTGTACTGTATTTTCCATCTATCATCTTTCCCAAACTTAAAACAAGAATGAGCCAAAGTAGGAGAAAAAGCACATCTAACACAATCCAAAATTCAACCCAAGGTGAAACCAGATATGTATTTTCAAGTTGATGAAAGAGTTCTGTTATTTTTCTTTAAATGCTTTATTAGCTGCCGTGGTTTCAGGTTCACTGGGATCCTCAGAAAATGTATCAAAGTTGATGAAATAGCCAGAGGCAGTTCTGTCAATTGTTGGAATTGCATCAGGATTATTTGGAATCGCTGTAGCTCTTTCTTCCTTTGTCATGTTGGTATAGTCAGAGGCTACCTATGTCATTGTTGACAGGTGTTTCTTGATGAACTGTTATTTGGTTTTCAAGAGGTACAAGTTCCATGGCTTTGTTGCATAGTCCTTCTTTTCTCACTGCAGGTTTATCAAAGGTGAAAAGTCTTTCAGTTTGAACCTCTTGGATTGTAGCAAGATATAGTCGTCTGCTACATCTTGGGAGTCCACTGGTCCTACTACTTATTATCAGCCACATGATGTGGTTTGACCAGGTCGATGGACACGACTCGGTTCTCCTTTCTTCCAGCAAGGGGCGGCAGTAACACTGATCTTGTTCCATGGATTGCTAAGACAGGTACTGATTTTCTGTATGAAGGTCCAAATTCCTTTTTCTTTGTCTAGATCCCCAATCTTCGGAATCCAGACAGGTCTTGCTGGGACAGGTGGTGTTTCTTCAGTGGTCAACGGCTTTTGTGTTGTGTTGCTTAGACTTCTTCTTGTTTCATTTAAGTCCTGCAAAACAGCCAAACGGTCTTTGATATCAAAGGTTTTTTGTTCCACCACTGAAGTGTGACGATCAAGATCCTGGATGAGCATTCTAGTACTATAAAGTATTTCATATGGACTGATTCCACCCAGAGAATTTCTTGGCAGATTATTAAGACTACGTTGGACACTTATTAGATGTTTGACCCACCCGTCACCCGAGCCTAATACCCTAGCTGTTATAGATTGCTTTATGTCACGTTTTTTTCTTTCCACTACTGCATTTCCCGATTGTGTATGTGCCGATAAAGACTCTCAAATCTTTTATAAGAGTTTTGGCGTCAGCCGAGCGCTGAGGCCACATCCAAATGAATCTTGAGCACGAATCCACTGCGACCATGATATATTTATAGTTGCCATCCCTCTGTAAGGGACCACAGTGGTCCAGGTAAACGTAGCTAGTGGTTTATCTGAGATTAGAAGGGGCGTCTGCGCAGGACGTTTCACTGTAGAGACTTTCATTTTCTGGCAGATTTCACATTCTAGAACATAGTTTCTAGTTTGTTTCCTCATGCGCGGCCACCAATATCTCTGTTTTAATAATGACACTGTAGGGGAAACTCCTGCGTGTGCAGATGCTAGTCCTTCATGTGCTGCTAAGATTAGTCCTAACCTATGTTCCATGTTTGGAATTGCCCTATCCCCCACTTCAGGGATTTGAGCAAAAGGAACATTATTTGCATCAGTTATATATGAGTACTTTACTGGAAAGCCTTTCGGGAGTGTTTTACCACTGTCTTTTACTGAAGCGGTGACAGCTTGCATTATTTCACTGTCCATTTTTGTTTTTGAATGAGTGATTGCAGCTACTGAAGCCGTTTGAACAGCTGCCTTCGCGGCTTCATCAGCCAATGGATTCCCTGCAAAGTGAACGCCATCACATTGATGACTCAGTGTATGGATCACGTGAGTCGTTTGTAGTTCTTTCTGTAATAGAACTACTTGTTCCCAAAGCATTTTATGCTTAATTGTGCCACCTTTTGCTTCTTTGAAACCGTTTTGAACCCAGTCCTGCAAATATTCATTGTAAGACTGGACGCAGTAATAGGAGTCGCACACTATGAGTGTGGGGAATTCGCGATCGGTATTTTCAAGCGCCATCTTGAAAGCCTGTAGTTCAGCTCGCTGAGCTGTACAGTCTCCTAGTGATTGAGTTTTAGTGACCATAGGTCGAAATGAAATTTACCTTTGCGCCAGCGCCCTTTAACAATGATATGTCGCATTCCTGTGCTCTCCCCTGCGCTTGCGCAGAAACAGCAGCCATGCACCGGTGCAGGCACCCTTGCACCATTGTGAAAGGATGCCTGCGCCATGGGAAGATTGCTTTTGTGAAGGAAGGGGCATCTTCCTGCACAAAAGCAATCACTGCAGGCATTTTCTTCTTTCAATGCATGCTGTGGAATGCAGCACTCATAGAAAGAGGAAAAAACAAGGAGAAATGCAAACATTTCTCCTCGTTTCGCTTGGCTACGCCACCCAGAGGGTGGCGTAGCAAACTGACGCATTTCCAGGTTTACGATTTCTCGTAAATCTGGAAATGCATCAGTGGACATGGGTGTTGCGTGGGAACACCTACAGCAACACCCATGTCTCGCCCCTAACATGCAAAGTGTTGCGTGAACAGGGGCGACATTTACAAGCACAGGTTAAGTCACGCAGGGTGACTTTACCGGTGCTTGTAAATATCCCTTAACAGGCTGTGCCACCGGTGCGTCACGGAAAGTGATACACCGGCGGCGCATGGGGCTTGTAAATCTGCCCCAGTATATTTTGCGGAAATACACCAACCATTCATTCAGGGTGGTGATGCTTTTGGGCAACTATAGATACCGTTGCATCAGACCCAATGGAGATGCCATGAGTAAAGTAGGTCTTTAGGGGCACTATCTGTAAACGTGCCCTCTGATGACAGAGATAAACTTGTTATCACTGGACAATTCTACGTGGACTACAGGCCAAGGTTTTTGTATTCTGCACAGAAATACAGCATACGTACACGTGTATCTTTATCCCAAATATAAAAATGACATAATAAATTGAAAGAGCACTGCATTTCTTTAAAAGACAAGGTAGTGATTCTTTGTTATCACTTTATGAGTTAAGCCCACATTTCTAAATGTTATTTTCAAGAAATAATGTTTTTTACAAATCAGTGTATTTACTTGGATACATATGGGACCGTGTGAGGCCTGAGGTGGATTAAATAACTTATGAACATGTGGTAAAAAAAACTACTATTAAGCACTGTTTTAGGTTAGTTTCATCTTTTTGTACTGCTGAACCAATAAATCCCCTGCGGAAATTCTCTTTCTTACCATTATCCTTGTCATGTTCCCGGGCTTCAAGGACATATCCTTTTCCTGCACGTCTGAACATATTTACTTTGTCTTGTATGGAGGGGTGCCTGATAACTCCTGGCCGTATATAGTAACACTCCCCAATTTGTGGGACATGGCTTGCATTGAAGTGCCTAGCATTATATTTCAGCCAAAGGGGGTATTCTTTTGCACTTCTTCCATTTCCTCAACGTGGAATCACTTACTGCTACAAATTTTCTAATCTTTTTCTATTTCATCCTCATTAATGGAAATGAGAGCAAAACTAGAAAAAAGCACATCACAAAACCTTGCAGTAGTCAAAATACAACAGATCAAGTGACAGCTTCACTGTCATAGCTTAACAAGTGGACCAGGGTACTTACAATGTGCAGCAATCAAATTGTAGGGTCACTGGGGCACCACTAATCTATTCCTTATTCATGTGCGATCTGAGGTACTCCCTGCATGTTCATTAAATAAAGGGAACACGGTGCGGGCGGGATCGAGCAGTGCACCGGGCAGGTCACGTCATTCACATAAAATGGCAGCCGGGGCTCATCATTTGCATTTGAGCCATATGCAAATCCTCTGCCACTGTCCAGTGCTGAAACCCGTTGCTCCACATATTAAACACAGGCCCCTGTGCTGCAACCAGCCGAAACCTTTCACCTGGTGGCCCATTCATCACTAGGCCGCCAAGTGACAGTGATGGCCACTCTGCTCTATTAAGGGAGGGGTGGGAGGGAAGTGTTGGATTTTCCCGCCAGTATTTGCCATGAAAGGCATAGCTGTCTGCAGTGCTTAATTTGTAAAACGAATAAGTGCCAGGGCTCTCGTCAGGAGGCCACTGCAGCTTGGACCACACATTGCCCCAGCCATGCTGCCAATGATGGTAACAACACAACTATATCCATCACACTCCTACAAGTGTGACAGTTTGGACTATTTCAGGCCTTCAAAGCTTTAATGGCTTTGGTGGCAGGGTGTACTAATTTTTAATATATTGAATTAATAATTATCGTTGTTTTGGTCACCTCAAAATTAGCCAGACAGTGCCACCTGGTGGCAGACAGTCACAAGCGCAGGTTGTTGACAATTAAATGCTGGTGCCCAGCACCAGAAACCACCCGCTAAAAGTAAGCCCTGACTGCAGTCCCTTGGAAGTGGTCCTGCAATACAGGAAGACACCTCCCTACCCTCAGGGCCGTTCATATTTTGTTTTACTGAAACAAATTCCCACTTTGTAAATTTGTTTCAATAAACCAAAATATTGTTTTTAAGAGGAGCCTAAAAACACAGCACGCACTTGGCAAGCTGCTTTGCTGTCAGAGCACCCAGCATAGAGGTGGATGAACTGAAGCACAGAGATTCCTGTCAGGTAGCAGGGGAGTTCTAGTGTATGCAGGACAACTGACCCAAGGGTGAAGTCCAGAGCCTCTGCTGATTTTGAGGGCTTTGGTGGTGGGAGGGGGGGAGGGTGAGGCAGGTCCACCAGCCTTAAAGAAGCTCCTCCTTATGCTCAACGTAGAGCGTCTGCCTGTAGAGCTATTGATGTCACAGATTTAATTCTTGGAATGGATAACTCAGTTTTCAGATTTAATTCTTGGAATGGATAACTCAGTTTTTCATCTTTCTATGGTTGATAACATGAGTATAACTGAGTTTATAATTGTACAACCTTTGTGTATCTTCCAGCAAGCTTCTGCTTAACATAGAGCTTCTGCCTAATGTAGAGCTATTGCTGTCACAGCTTTAATTCTTGGAATGGGTAGCTCAGGTTTTCATCCTTCTAAGGTTGATAACATGAGTATAACTGAGTTTATAATTGTACAACCTTGTGTATCTTCCAGCAAGCTTCTGGTTAACGTGGAACTTCTGCTTAATGTACAGCTATTGCGGTCACAGATTTAATTTAGAGGTTTTCATCCCTCTAAGGTTGATAACATGAGTCCAACTGAGTTTATAATTGTACAACCTCTTATTTGCAGATGTAAGTGTCTGCAAAACTGCACTAGCTAGATATATGTAAAGCATGGTATTATATGCACACACTAAAAGTGTGCCTCAATGGAGCATATGTTTCAAACAACAAGGGAACACCAAGGGAGTCAGCACAGGACCTCAGGGAGCAACTTTTTAGAAACAACAACGGTCCCATGCAACAAGGAATCAAGCATAGATAAATACAGACACAGTCGATTCTGTATTGAGTGACTTGTCCAGCCGGACAGAGGTCTAAATATTTTTACTTTTAACAAGAATACAAAGAGAATTTCCTTCAACAGTTTCATGTTGTGGGGCACAAGCCCGTACCCCAATTAAGCACAAACACATTAGTACACTCCAGGTGAACAGGAAAGGGATTTTAGGCAAAAAGCTTAAGTGTTCTCAAAATCGTAGTCAGAACAAGAAATTCAAGATGCACCTTTACATCTACAAAGTACATGATATAAATAATGTATAAGGCACATAAACTGGTCGACGACGTTTCGATCCCGCTTTTAAATCAAAGGGATCATTTGGTAAGTGCCTAATTAATTTCAAGCCTCTAAAACCATATTAAATACATGGCTATGGGTTGGGCATGAGGAGTAATTGTGGTCACCAATATCGGGAGCCACCAATTTTTATCGGGAGTCCGATCACATAGGTTGCTGGGACTACCGGTTTAGTCAGTATCTGGTCCCGCTCGGCAATGGAGCATATGGCACAGCTACAGTGCTGAAATGGAGCAGATGAGGTTTCATTGACTGATTGTTGTTTTATTTGTGTATAAAAATAATGTAATGTTTTTAAAAATAAAAAAACACAATTTAAATGAAGTTGCTACACATAATTATATAAAATTCACTTGTACAAATTCCAGTAGTCCAAATGGCTAACAAAATTATACCCTAAAGGGAACATTACTTTGCCCCCTTCCTGTTCCATGAAGTGAAAAATAGCAAAGATAGCTGCTCAAAGCCACCCCGTTCTCTGCCGCTGTTGTCATTGAAAGCACTTGACCACCAATTCATCTGCCCCATTCCCCCCTCTCCCCGCTGGACAGAATTGTGCACAGAAGAGAGTTGGGTTGCTCCAACCCAGATGTAAGACATTATCACTCATTAGCAAGAGAGGGTTCACTCTTGGTGACACCTGTGTCCTAACCCCTTTATTAAATAGACAAATAGGCCAGACACACAAATGTAAACAGGTTTCCCAAGAGGGTATCCCAGGATCACCTCTGGTAAGGAAGACTGTGGAGCAAGAATATAATCTAAGAACAAAAATATAATCCAAGGGCAACAATATAATCTAAGGGAAAGAATATAATCTAAGGAAAAGTGCATGTGACACGTCTTAATTCAATTTGCTTGTCCACTCAAACTTGTGCGTGTTGTTATCTGGTGGCTTAGTGGACTAATGCGTGCATTGCAGGGGCCTGTGTTTGACCTCATGGTCACAGGTTCAAATCCTGGCGGATCCACTCAGCCTTTCATCCATCTGAGGTCGATAAAATGAGTACCATTGAGTTGGGTAACAATGAACATCTGGTATTCAGGCCTAGAGACCTCTGGGTGAATGTGCGCTTTACAAATACGCATTTTATGTTATTTATAAAGGGCAAACCTACCTTGGGGTTACTGGAGCACGGATGATTACTGGGGTGTTGAGATAAGATGCATGATCGTGTACATTAAGAAAAGCTTTATATTTTGTTAATTTTAGTTACACTGTAATTTTCATTTAACTTAATTGCAACTTAATTACAATTACATTCGCTTGCTCACTTATTTAGATATTCTGGTCAGAATAATATGATTTTAATAAAATACCAAGGAGCTTAAATCCCCAGGTTCCAAATCGAAAGCTTCAATTCTACATTATATCTCTTCCCAACTTCTAATTCTTGGGAGTTGTATTACTTCACAACTTAAAATCTTTTGCCCAAGCTCGTCTGACTCACAAAAAGAAGTCACAACACTGAACTAGAGTCCTCGCACGGCAAAGAAGGCTTTGAAATACTAGCAAATAGGGCTTTGCAATGTTCATGCTTTATTTAAAAAAAGATTAAAAAAGAATCTTATAATAAAATGAATGATTTAATTCATTCAAAAATCAGAGTGAGAATGGACACTTGTAACTGCATTACGTAGGTTTCACTTTAAAAAACCCTCATAAACGCAATGGTGAGATCTTTAGCAGTATATCTTGATTCTCCGCTGTTACACATGCGTTATTGCATTATCATTGGATTTATTAATTGTGCTGTATGCAAGCCTCAAGCACGAGGCAACCTCTGGCTAACGCAATAGTGTCCAGAGATAGGTAATCACCCTCAAAAATATTAAAAAACAAGCCTACAACCTGGAGTAACTTTTAATTAAGATTGGGTGAGGGTTGTTATTAAAACATATACATGGGTATACTGGTAGATCGTGTTACTGGATCCTATTGTACCACTTAAAGAACGGTCGACATGTTTCTGCCCCACCATGCACGGCCGGGTCTATGGGGCATTAATCAGGACATAAACAATGATACTCACACGATTTGTGCAGTAATTTAAGTGGTTTTTGTGTAGCCACTATGTTTCTTTTGGAGGTAATGATGCACCTCTGTTAACTTTCATGCACGTTTCTTCAGGGGTTAAGGATACACTGATCCCAGGCCGCTTGCAGCATTTCTGCGTCTAGTGCTGACTCTGCCCCCGGACCAATTGAGTTGTTCATGTCAGAGTTTGCTATGCTCTTACATGGACGCGACTTTAGTTGGTATTTAGGTGCAATCTGATACCTTCACAATCAGAATTTGATCTGTGTATCTCTGTTCACAAATAATTGTTGCTAAGAAATAGATCATGACAACTTTTAGCTATCTATAACTGCCCATTGTGTGGTCACAAATCGAGACATGCCCCTCATACTACGAAAATAATAGTCTTCTATTTACGCTAAATTAATAAAGAATTTTTTTGACGTTTTTGAGACTCTTACCAATCTCAATTTAACTTTGTTGCCACAAGATATTCTTTCTGAATATTTTTTCGAATGGGGCGTGAACACTCCGAAGCAATAGCAGCTGGTATTCATTCACCAGACCTATCGGTGGTGAATAGAAAGTCAGGCTCCTCAACAGCAAGCCAGTCAAAACAAATAAGAAATGTCATCATCCAAAGCAAATAAAGCTAAAAAGCCACATTTATTCAAAATTAAATAGCAAAACCAAACAGGCTTCGGGTGGTGGATGAACGGTAAAAGTTTGACACAACTGTCCCAATGAAAATGAAGTGTGTTGCTAGCCAGGCATTTATTGGTCAGATGAAATGGTAGCTGGATTTTAAATGGAAATGACTGTATGAATGTGAATAGAAGTTGAATAAATAACTGAAAAGTTACTGTGAAGTTGATTTGTGGGAGGTGAGTTGGATCTGCGTCCAGATCCATCGAGCTATGACGTGTACAGGTAATTCAAATCTTCATCAAGTTGTTGGGTCTACTTGGCAAGGACAGCAACAATGGACCTCCACTTCTGTCTGTCTTGGTCAAGTTTCTGTATTGTGCTCCAGCTGGGTTTCAGGGTCTTCATTTCTGTCTCCACAGTTTGCTTCCATCTGTTCTTTGGCCTGCCTCTCTTCCATTTTTCGTCTGGGGTCCTGTGAAGAGCTGTTCTTGTGATGGAGTCTTGTTTACTTCTGATGGTGTGTCCTATCTTTCTACATCTTTTTCTCGTGCTCTTTTGCTTGCATCTAGTGAGCAGCTCCTAGTTGGAGATGATTCACAGCTAGCATATGCATAAGATTCTTCTCAGGTTATTTGTGTGTGAAGGTTGACAGTTTGGTGATGTTGCTTTTTGTCCTCCACCAACATTCTGGTCCATAAAAGAATGTGGACAGAATGCAGCTCTGATAAAGCCTCAGCGTAGTGTTGGGCCTATACTGAGATTACTTCCACTCATTGTTCAGCATCCTGAAGACATTCCTTGCCTTGTTCTGTCTGCTCTTGATGTCACTGCCTGCCCCTCCATCATGTCTGATAGTACTGCCTAGCAGGAGAATTTTTCAGTCCAGGCTAGGCCCTATCATGCTTGCTCTGCTGCCTGCCGAATCAGCATTGGGAGCAGGTTTTTTCAGGATAAAGCTGGAAATCCCTGGTGGAAGAGTGCTTTGCATTCTAGTTGACATGCGTGCATTCTTCCGCCCTCGCTCACTTACCTTCCTGTTCTGGGTTCACCAGTACGTCGTAATAGACGCCTCCCATGTGCCACAGTTTGGTGGTTTCTTCTTGGACTTGCTCTGTGTCTTCCTCCATTTCTTCTCCGCTCCTGTTTCTGTTACTGGAACCTACCTGTAAAGAATAAAGACAGAACCCTTTAAAGAATCGAGGGGCATATTATCAAGCCTGGGCGATAAAATTATCACCGCTTTATCGGCAGGAAACTGCAGATAAAGTGGCGCTAATGGGCTTGATAATATGCTCTATGGAATTCCAATCGAAGATCATGTTAGATGTCCTTCACATTTAACATTAGCTTCGATTGGAATTCCATAGAGCATATTATCAAGCCCATTATCGCCACTTTATCGGCAGTTTCCTGCCGATAAAGCGGTGATAATTTTATCGCTAAGGCTTGATAATATGCCCCCTAAAGACTTCATCAAGCAAAGGCAGTAACACGCTCAGCACCAATAAAATGATTACTGTGATACATGTGCCTATACTTATCCGATAGGTTCATTAGCTTTTGGAAATCCTGTCCTTTTCTTAGTACGTCGCATTTCTAAGAGTATAAGAGAAATACATTTATTGTTTAGTTTATAGTTTCTGCATATTAAGAAACATGTGCTTCATGGACAAAAAGGGCCCTTCATATTTTTTTGTTTTTTTGCTAGTTAGAAAATATCAGAGGACACTATATACTTTTCCAGGATTTGGAATTACTGCATTTTGGGCCTTTCATTTTCTCTTGATGCAGAAAATGTTTAGGTATGTTTGTACTTTTCTGTCTTTCTGTATAAATACAATAGATAAAATGTTTTACTCCTCAAACCAATGCTGACTCTTTCCATTCATAGATTGTATACCACTCCTGTGTATTCAGTCACTTACTTAAGTTATGGATAAGGGGATTGTTACAGATATTTCTATACATATATCCAAATTCTGGCCAGCACTATTGTATAATCCCTGTAGGACTAGACACTAATGTCCCTATTCTCTTCTTTGTATGCAGAAGACATATAGAGACTCTCTGGGCACTACACACCTCCCTTTACTGACTCAGTGAGACCTGTGTGTTTTCTCTTTTCTTCCCCTCTTCCTTCCTCATTTCACCTTGACTAGCTTTGACATTATTGGGCAGTCTTGGTGGTAGAAGGAAGTTGAGACTTTGTTTCACTATCTTTCTATCGTTCCTGCAAAATCATAAGACGCCGGAGCAGCGAGGTAGAGCCATCGGACCCGCGGACGCGGTGATTGACTCCTGTCGGGACGAGGTCCAAAATAATTGATTGGGGCCACCATGAAAACCCAACACCTAGAAAATTAATTGAACACTATTGTTGGAAAACACTAAATATCAAATTTTATAACTGGCTACCAAATAATCTTCTGCCTAATTGGATGGAAGCATTTTTCCATCAACCAGAGAAAGCTCACCATGTCCTGATGATGATCTAAATTAAAATAGATCGAAACGCCGTCGACCCTTTCGAGGAAATTCCTTGCCCCATTGTATATATTTATGTGGAATATATCCTTGTGTTTGTGTGACATTTGTTTATAGTTTTTTTCATTGTATATTTTCACTTAGTCACCCTATGCACCTTGTCACCAATGTGAGCACCTGAAATATATGTTTAAGAACATTCGAAGTACATGTTTATAAATAGAATAAAATTGCTTTTTATACGCTATCCTACAAAAATATGCTCCCTTCCACTTTTTAATTAAGTCAAATAATACCTATTAAATTTCTCACATATATAAGGACCGTTTAAGGCCACCGTAAACCATTGTTCATCCTCAAAAAAAAAATGATATTGAGCTGAGACATCTTTTCATTTTCTTTTATTTAATTTACTTGTAAGTCCCTAGGAAAGTGGTACTACATGTGCACAGGCCCTGTAAATTAAACACTGCTAGTAGACTTGGAGCACTGATTGTGCCACCCACCTAAGTAGCCCTTTAGACATGTCTTAGGACTTGCATTGCAGCCTGTGTGTCATTTTTAAACTGTGATTTCCACCCAGCAAAATAAACCTTTTGCCAGGCCCAGACCTTTCTTTTTGATACATATGTTGAGTTCATATCAGTGTACCGGCTTCATCGCAGACTGCATCCCCTCTCAGCACCGGTGCCATCAAGTCTGTTCCCCTACATTCATGGACACTCTTTGGTCAAACATTGGTAACGTCTGAGTCTGTTGGCTACGGGGTAGTTTTCATCCTCATGTAGCTGATATCAAATTGGTAGTGGCAACAAGGCTGTCCCTGTCCCCTGCAACCCTCCACCACATTCACCTTCGACATCGATGAGGACCCGCTCAGTCTGCGTGGCCCTACCTCAGTGGACCGCAAGTCACCGGCCCGTGGCGGTATGCCAGTCCGAGCCGCTGTGCATATGGGGCCACTAACTCCGTGCAGCTCAAGTCAGGGACCCTGTTTGATTGAATATTTGATGGCCTCTGAGACAATGGGCTTGGGGTCATCAACGCCATGTGTCTGTGGCCTCCGGCCTCAACTGCGGTCGACCAGGTCTCACACATCCAATGGAGTCCTGACCGACCCAGATGTGGCATCACTGCAGGAGGCACATGCCACCATCGCCAGGCCCACCTCCAACTGCCATCTGCCAGAGTCGAAACAGTGGTACTGGCAGATTAACGGAGTTGCTCACACCTGTCGTGGATGCCATCATCTGCCTGATACCCTGCTCAGCACTCCAGGTGCCACTGACTCAATGCACCGCAACCCATGGACCGTTACTGATTGAGTTTTGTGCTGTGGAGAGGTTGCACAGCAATGTCACCTCTGGCAGTGTGGGAGACCTGGAACATTGATGAGGAAGATGATGCAGGTCTAACACCCCCAACTGCGTCTGCATCAGGAATATCCTGAAGGGATATAATCCTAGTCATTTTCATAATGAGTGCACTTAGCTCTAGTGCCCCAACCTCGGTGCATTGCAACTCACGGACACTTCTGTTTAAATGTTGGGTGACCTCTGTACTTGCTCCAGCTCCCTCCATGTTGCTTAGCAGTTGACACTGTTAGGCTGTTGTTCTGTTTCCTTTTCACTGGTATTCACTGTTCAAGTTGTTGCCAGCACCAACCTCTCATTGTGGGCTGGCTTACACTCAGCCTACACACATCCACAACAGGGTCACTGTACATGTGACCATGCCAATAAAGGGGCCGGGTGCACGTGCCCGTAGCCAGTTCAACATAATATCTGAATGTGTCCCTGTGCTCTTGCTGCATGCATGAGGGCCCTGGGCCCTATGACATTATATTGTGCTGAGTACAGCGGACGCAGACATGTCACCGCAGTCAGCGGGTTAGAGCCTGGACATGTGGCTTTGTCGTCACCCAATCAGTACATAAGGGAAGTGGACTGGGCCGTCATATGCAGAGCCAACGTGGGTGTGTGACTGATATTTGCGTGCCCCTGGGCGTGGTTCTGTACTGGGAATGTGCATTTGCTTGTGTCTCTGTGGCAGTGTGGGTCTCCTTTGTGGGGTGAAGGGGGTCCCTGAAGGGTATTAGACACCCACGTAAGTGATCTAGTTCACCTTCCACGGGTTCGGACCCCACCCGCACCTTTTCGGCCACCTTCTTTTGGTGTTCTGACACCTGGCATTGGAATGCCATGTGTGGGTCGGTGAAGTGTTATGAGCCAGCCATGCTTGCGGATGCTTCCTACTGTGTGGTCTGTTGCAGGGGCTATGTTCTCCTCAAAGTAGCTTTGCTGCCATGGTCCTGGTGGTGGGTTGGGTTGGATGTCCATGGGCTGTTGTAGGGCGTCGGTGTTGACAGTTTGTTGGTCCTACCTGGCATCACTGATGTGTGGTCTCCTGTGCTCTGCTGGAGGTGTTGTGTGTCCCTATACAATGTGAAGGGGAGATGCATGTTGACATTGTGTTCACATGTATGTTGGCGCATTGTTCTTGTTTACATGCAGACTGTATGACAATGTACATTAAGATTGTTTTGGAGGTGCAGGATTTAGATGCGGGACAGTGTACATTTGGACTACATGATGGATGTGAGGTTGTACACGTACATTTCCATTTCACAGTTTCCAGCTCTGTCAGATGTAGTTGGCCTGTTTCTACATGTGTGCAGAGCCAGTTGTGTGCTCTGTTCTGCAGTGTTGGTGTTCCGCATTGTACCACATTGTCATCACTGTGGATGTTCTGTTCTTGCTATGTGTGTGTGCTGGAGTGTGTCACGGGAATCAGGGACATGATCCATGGTCATTGTGGGTGTGCAGTGTGCTACACATCGTTGTGCATGTGTGCCATTGCCCCCATCTCCCCCGTCTCCCCAGTCCCTATCTGTGTTCGCACTCCCGACTCCTTGCACCATCTCCACACTGTTGACTGTGGCCTCCCTTTCCTCCAGCTCCTCCCGTGGTGCAGGACTCCCACATCCTGTCGTCTGTCTTCCTGTTGGCAGCGGCTTTGTTCCTGGTTTAGATTTGACATCATGCCAGCGCCTCTTGGCCTCCTCCATTGGCTTCCTTGACACTACATTCCTGGTCGTCTCATTGTGGTCAGTTGATGGTAGTGTTCTGTCCCCTCCATGACACTGATCTGGTTTTGCTGGGGACTGCATCCCGTCTTCCTCTTCCTCTTCTCCTTGGCCTTCCCCGACCCAGTTGTTCCTTGCTGGTGGTCTGTGGGGGTTGTGGGGTTCGCATTGGTCTCTGCGCTCGGTCAGGGTGCATCCATGTTGCTATGCACATTGGATTGTTTCTGGTGTTTTGTTTTTGTAGCTTTTATAGTGCATTTTTCCACCAGACGTGTGGGATTTTCAGGCCTGCCGCTTGTTTTTGCTGCTTTTTGTATTGTAATTGGCCTCATCGCAGCTTTTTTTGGGTTCGTGTTTTACATTTTTGTGGCGTGTTGTTGATTTTAACATGGTCATTTGGCGCGTAATCTGGAGTCTATCGCATGGCACCGCCGTGTTGTGAATACTTGGTTATCACGGCGTAATTTTCCTGGGATAGACTGCAATGTTGGGAGTTGTGTTAAGTTACGTTTTCGATGGTTATCACACGTTCTTTAGAATATGCCCCATAATGTATCCATTTTGAGTAATAGTCTGTAAGTACCATTAAAAATAATACATTTATTCCATAAAAACATTAAATGGTCCTGCAAAATCTAAAACCAGTTTCATTCAAGGTCTATCTGGTATTTTGACTAAATGCATATCTTCCTTCTGGTTTTCCAGTGTTTATCTGATCTCACACACTCAACACATTTATCAATATATCCCTCTACATCTGTGTACTTTCCCGACTACCAGTAGTGTTTTCTCAGCAATCTCTTAGTAGCAGTTGCTCCAGGAGTCCCACAATGAGCTATCTTCACTATCACGTCTCACGAGTACTTCTCCCTCCATACTTAACTTTTCTGCAACTTGAATCCCATCCTTGTTGCCATACTTGTTGAGACCGGAAGAATCTACCAAGGAAACAGTCTTAGTAAAACATTTACTTTTATTTGAAAAATAACGAAAAGGCCCACAAGCCAACGCCACAGAAACAATGTCGCTCCATAAACATTCAAATTGTAAATGACAATCACTAAACATTACCCCTAAAAACAGAACAATAGATTCCTCAGCATTATGGCATGAAACAAACATCATGGAAAGGACTGCATGTGTTTACTTCATGCAACAATTAGCAACATGATTTCCAATAGTGCCCACGCTATTTGTCTCACAAAGGTACCATCTCCCTCCTCGTTTCTCTGTTGCTTAACTTACACCCCTTGCTGTCCATACTGCCCACGCTGCTACTACACTTCTTTTAAAACATAAGTACCCACTGTGCTCCTCCTCTTTCCTCTCTCTGGGCCCGATTTACAGAACTAACTTAAGACAAAATCCTAAACTTACTACCAATTTCGTATTCACAGAAGGCACTTACTCATTTTGGACTCCTAACTTCTGTGAATACCGAAATGAGTAAGTTCCTTCTGTGAATATCAAAATGAGTACGTGCCTTCTGTGAATATCAAAATGCGTAAGTGCCTTCTGTGAATACCAAAATGATAGTAAGTTTAGGATTTTGTCTTAAGTTAGTTCTGTGATTCGGGCCCTCTTTCATTTCCACCTCGCTCAGATTTTCTTCTCCTCTGAGCAAGACAATGTATGGCACACAGGAGAACAAGTGTATAAGTTGAAATGTAACCATAACTCTGTAACCAAGAAGTACTTGTATCCTGTAGATATTTAGCGAATGTACAGTATAAATCAATAAAATTCTTTGAAATTAAAAAAAGAATACTGATCTTTAAGCCAAGATTCTCTGTTAGACTCCCCTGTTACTCCGTAGTACTCTGTTATTCTATGCACTTTTTTAATGTGTTTCCATGCACTATTCAGAACCTCTGTTTTTTCTATACCACTATGCTATTCTATATCCCTATAGTACCCTCTGAACCTGTAGTATGCAGTCTTTCGGTTTACCCATGTCTCACTGCTACTCTGCCCCTCAGTTATGCTTGACACTCTTGCACACTATCCCCTGTGCTACTCCTATGAAGCCCACCTCCCTCTAGCTCATTTTGGGTACTGTTTCAAGCCCTCGACCCTCATGCGATACCCTGAAGCATGAGGGTGTTGTGGTTTAGCTTTGTTTCTGCTGAAATAAGAGTCACCTTACAAAAGTAATTTTTGAGTGACACGTTCAGGACTGGAGGCAGTATCTGTAGTCACATGGAATACTGCATACCTCTCTAGTACTCCAAGTCTTTCTCTCCATGCTCCTTTAGTACTCTCTGCTAGGCCCAGGGGTTGAACTCTGCTCCGTTTGTGGAGTTTGCAGAGTTTTTTGCACTCAGCGAAGCACATGGTGTTCTAAAAAACTACTGCTTTGGAAAGCAGAGTGGCGTTTTTTCCTCGCTCGCACTCACCAACGTTAAGTTGGCAAGGATGAGCGAGGAAAATCCAATGCTAGTCCACCTCCCAGCGAGATTTATCAATGCAGTCGGTCGCAGATGGTCACTACGACTCACGCTAAGAACCGTCTGTTTGCATTGAGGAAGCTGCTGCTCGAGTAAAACATCTACTAGAGTGATAGTAAGAAGTAGCGCCCTCTTGCGCTCTGCATGGTGCCGTTCACGCTGATTTTCCAGCACGGGACAAACATCCGGCAGAAAATAACTGCGCGAATGACGTGACCAAACACAATCCGCGGCTTTCGGAACTCTGTGTAGAGCGGTGGAGGCTTTTTGTCACTTCGCAGAGTTCTGTGTAGCAAACTCCACCCAGGCCTACTCTCTGTCCCTTCAATTCTCTATTTATCTCTTGCACTCTATGCCCTGACATACATGTTACTCTCCCTTGGTAGTCTGTGTCATTCTGTTTACCACTTCTCCTGTGTTAACTCTGTGGCCCTTGGTTACTCCGAGCGGCTCATGCTCGCAATGACCGTGCGTACTCCCTGCCCCTCTGTACCCTGCGTCTCTCTGTTCATGCCCCTTTAGTTCTCTGTGGCCCTCGTCCCACTCTGCATCCCTGAAAAACTCTCCACCGTCCCCTGTGGTATTTTATGCCCTTTCTTGCTTTTGGCTTCTCCTCTTTACTTTTCATTATTCCCCTTCTGTTGGCAGTGCTTCATTCCTCCCACTCCCTGATCAGTCTCCTCTCCCCCATCACCCTGCTCTGCGCCTTCTTCCTCCTCCAGAGGTCCCCTCATCCTTGAGAAAGGCTCTCAGCCTCTCATTGTCTTTTCAGCATGCCTTTCTTCCTCCTCCCTAATTATGCAAGTCCGTGCCCCTTCCTTGGCCTTTTGGTGACCTCTCTGCCCGCAGAAGCCTGGTCAGCACTTTAGATAAAAACGCTTTACCAATAAAAAATTAAGAACTAAATAATATGCGGGGAGCTGGTATATCTGCATAATTGTCAGGAAGCCTACTGCATGCAAATGGTTAAGAATTGTGTGTCAGAGAAATGACAGGTTCTGCATCATAGAACAGCAGCTCACACTAAAACAAGCATCACCACCAAGGGGAAATGCATTTCATAAATAAATACCAGGGCATGAAATTAAATATGCTCCTGGTGCTAGATTTCTGCTCGCATTGTGTGCATCAGTGAAGGCACAACCAGCAAATAAATTCCACCCAGTGAGCCAGGGTCGTGACCAAAATTTCAGGGTTGCAGAAAGGAGATCACACACCATTCAATTCAGATAGCATCAGAGGGTTGACCTCCCACTGAAATACATAAAAGGTGATGGGAGGTTGCTTGCAAAAAGTCTAACCACTAGCAATAGCTCGGTAGCCCCCAACCCATCATTCTTTTGCTGACGATGCCACCTCAGTTTGGACCCAGCCATATGCAAATCAGGTTGTCCCTGTGCCTCATGGGAACAGTCCAGCCCGAACTGCCAAGCCAGGTCTTCCCTGAACAGGAAACAAGCATCCTGGACCGTTTTTCGGGTATTACCACTCATCAGCCAGGCAAGCTTGAATGCAGTGGCATAGTGAGCAAGGGACCCACCTCTGGGCATACCCATCCCACTTAGGGTGAAAAGTGCTACCCAAACAAATGACAGACGGAATGCTAAATAAATCATACATTTACCCCCAGTCGAGAGATCTGGGTTAAATCCATCGTTCTTCTGTTAACCAAGCCACCCTAGTTAAGACCCAGCCATATGCAAAACAGTCTTGACCCTGAGCCTCATGGGAACAGTTCAGACCGAAATGCCAAGCCAGGTCCTCCCTGAACCGGAACACAAGTAACCAAGGACCTCCCTCTCCCCTTCAGCAGTCTCCTATTGTCACTGTAGGGAAAGGGCAAAGAATAGAAACTACTGAAATGGTAGATGGGTCATAGAGCCATGTTTACATTTAAGTTGAGGACAATCAAGGTAGCTCCCCCCCACCTTTCAACCGTGGGGGAAAAAACACAGATCCGAATTTTTGGTAACTTTGGAAAGTAGGGTTCCTATTTATTTACAAAACAACAAATTCAAAGCTTAATCATGTTTTACAATAAGCAAACCATAAAGTCAACTTGACAATGGAATCTAAAATTAAGGAATGAAACAAATTTAAAGTATGATATTTGCATTATGACAAACCGAAAAACAGAAATGACAAACAGAAATGACAAACAGAAAAACCTTTAGCCCATTCCTAGGCCAATGTCTCAGTTTCATTTGGCTATGCCAAAATGCTTGACATCTGTAATCAACTTTAGTTTAATCAACTGGTTTTTAGGACCTTTTCTGTGAGTGAGTCTCTCTACCTGAGTCTCACTCACGGTAATTCCATGATGATTGGTCTGAGGGAGTTTACCACTAGGGTACGCCTTTTAAGAAAAGGCGGCTGCAGTGCTGCAAGGGTAAGGGGCGCAGGGGTTGTTACCTGGGCCGGACTGGGAACCAAACCCCCCCCATCCTGCTGAGCTCTTTGCCAGGGCCAGTTTTCGGCCGATTTTGTTACAGCGCCGATTATGCTGCAAAAACAGCCCTGTAACAAAAACGGCACCCAGGGACCCAAAACCGGGCCCCACGTGTGCGGCCCACCGGGGGTTGCACGGTGCCCGCTACAGCCAGTCCAGCCCTGGTTGTTACTTGTGAACCAGTGTGCAGACACTATGCAAATGTGCATGGGCTGCACTTGAGAGATTAACGTCATGCACAGCAGGGTAGCTATGCACAGTTTAACACTGCCTGTGGCAGTGTTAAACTGAAAATTCGACCATCAACATAACCCCTTTGAGCAGGCCTAAACCTTCCTTTGAGATATTAACAAGTCTCCCTAAGTAGGCCTCATTGCCCTTAAAGGCCGGGATGTGTGATATTTAAAAGTAGGACATTTAAATGTTAATGTTGAACGTGTCTTTACAGCAAAATATTCCCAAAAGCTATTTTCAATGTAGCAAGACTGGGAATCGGGAATCACTCGGCTACATTGTTACATTAAACAAATGCACAATTTGGGTTGGTAGCAGCTAGAGAAATAATGGAACAACACATTTTTATAGGTAACGAAAATCCAGTGTAATGGTATATTAGAATTTAGCTTACAGGTACCTTTGAGAATTTACCATTTTTCTGCCATAAACCTCTGGAGGCCATTCTATAAGTAGTCAACTGTAATCTAGCTGCTAGATGGCTCCTCAGTAGTGAGGTGTGAATTGCTCCGAGGAGAAGGACAAAAGGCTTTAGGTGTGGGGAAGAGTTGCCTTTCCCTTGACATGATGGCCCTGGGGGCAGTGCCCAGTAGCGTGATTGACTTCAAAAGGGGCCTTCACTGTCACAGGCAGAGATATAACTGACACCTGGGCCTGCACCATCTTTTGTTCTTCTAACCAGACTGGCTCCACTCCTAGTAGGAGGGGGAGCTACCTCAGAACTGATTTAGTGTGACCACAGAGAAGGGGCTGCTTACCTCCATGGCCACAGCTCTAGGTGTGCACTGGAGCTCTGCACAGAGGAAGAAGGGTTCTACCATATTGGTTTGTTCTAAAACACTGTGCAGAAGGGTTGGTACAGGGCTGGGGGGATTATGTGGCATTTTAGGATTGGCTAGGGTTGCCTGGCATCTATAAATATCCATCCACTCTTATAAGCCCATGCAAAACGGAGAGACAGAGAACAAAACCAGGGACATGGAAGGCAGCAAAGCAGAAATATGGATAATTAGAAAGAGAAGCCACCTAATACCCTGCTAAGAATTCAGTCTGTAACTGACCCATCCAAGAGCAGATAGGTCTCTCCAGGGCCAGTGACACTGGCTTCATTATGCCCCTTAAGGATGAGTTGGGGGAATTCAGGACTCTACTGACACTCCAAATGCCCTACAGGACAACAAGGAGGCTCTGGAGCTTGGGAGTGAGGGCAGGTGGCTGCTCTGCTGGCTGGTAGCAGATGGTCTGTGAAAGAAGCCCCCCCCAGCAGGAGTGATGCACCACGCCAGGAGTCAGGAGAGGAGAAGACTGGTGCAGGGAGACATTAAAGTCAGGTCTCCACAAATTGTGCCTGTTTAAAACCAAGAGGCATGTTCAAAATGCTTCTGGTGGCTACAGCTTTCCGCCAGGAGTACACCAAGCCAAAGGTTAAGAAATTTGGACCTATGGGGCCTGAGATAGGCACCTTAGAATGTTTGCCCCTTTTAAATATGCCAAACAGTGAAAAAAATGCAGGAGGTCCTCAGCCGCGTCTTGTGGAATTACCCCGGTGTGGGTCAGTGCCCAGGGGTCGGCACACATTAACTTATGTCCATTTTTGAAAGAGGGGTGGGCCTGGAGCCATTTGCAAATTATTTGAGAATGATAAACATTTGCCTCTAGCCTAACTTTGACCAGGCGTAAAAAGTGTCATATTGAAATGGTTTGTTCTTAGGAAGCAGTCATGTAAAATCTTGCATAGGCGAACAAACATTATTATGTTGGATGTCAAGTACATAGGAGAGAGTGCCATTCAAGAAGGAAATTGGCAATCATTATGCATCAGGATATGTATCCAAAGAGATTCTGGTGAGTAGTAGGGGTTGCTGTGTTAGAGTGGAAGGGGATGATGTTGTCAGTCATGCAACTGAACAGGGCTCCCAAAAGGGGTGGGCAGCGAAGTGTCAGGAGAAAGGAAAGAGTTAAGGGGATGAAAAATAGAAGGTCCGGATGGAGTACGGGCGATGAAGAGTATGAAGAATTAACAGCTAGATTCATGAAAGTAAAATCGGCTCGCAAAGGGCCAGATTCTGCGAATCTGGCCCTTTGCGAGCGCAATTTTTGCATTTGGGATTCATCATCCCAAAAGCAAAAATCGGTAATTGCGAAATCGCATATTTGCGAGGAATTGCATTTAAGGAATCTCTATTTGAGATTCCTTAAATGCAATTCATGAACCATTTTAAAATTGCTACACCTTGCTCCTTTGGACACCCCTGGCACCCTTGAAATCGCTTCCTTATTTGCGATTAGCTAATTGCTAATCGCAAATAAGGAATGACTCCCCATGCATTCCTATGGGCCTTTAGGCCCATAGGAATGAATGGGGAGTTATTACTTATTTGCGATTAGCAATTAGCTAATCGCAAATAAGGAATCAGTGGGAATCGCAAATTCAATTGTGATTCCTACATGAATCCTGTTTTGCGAGTCCTTAATAGCGAATCCTTCAAATTCGCTATTAAGGACTCGCAATTCCTTAACTTGATGAATCTGGCCGTAAGAGTTCCCATAGACTTATGAAGCACAAACATATGTTTAGAGTGTATGTTACAATTAGGGTAAGGTAAAGCTAATAGTAAGTCCTATTGGGTCAATTATTTGTTACCATCTCATTTAAAAAATATGGTGGGGATGCTGATGAAGCGCGACATATGACATGGGAAATTCGAAGGATTTCAAGTTTCAAGTAAATCATAAATCACATAATTTGAATAAAGGGGAAAATGAATTGAAAAAAATTGCATCGCACAATGTTTTCAATAGGGCTCAATGTGTGCATGAGAAAGGTGGAAAAACTATGAAACAGGTTTGTCAAATTTCCAAAGAGTCAGTGTCCCCAAGGAAAGAATTTGTCTTGACTATTCTAAGTAAAGGGATCTAATCAATGGATGTTCCTCATCCGAGCCAAGGTGTCTTGAGCTTTCTGTGCACGCGCAGGAGGTTCGCTTTCCGCTGCTCCGGCGTACCTGTGCGGTGGCTATCTTTAGAGCAGGATCCCTTGGGCTTGACACAGTTGTCTTTTGATGGGCTGCTCGGGGATTGCTTATTTCCCCTACATGGCGGTTTCGTTGAGATCAAGGGCTTTTCAGAAGTGCTAAATCGGGATTTTTGCTCCACTGAAAAATATGAGGCGACCTGGAGAATCGTGCTGCTCTTGCTGACATGAAACTAAGTCGCCCCTGTCACACCGGCTTGTCAGATGCCCCTCTGTTGGGTCTTGGGGGCACATTTTCCATAGTTATTGCAAATAGCATGATTACTACTCATAGGTCATGATGCTTAGCTGCATCTGGATTTTGACTTCAAATTCGAGACCCCATTTTTTTGTGCTGGTGGTGGTGGTGGGGGGGGGGAGTACATCATCATCATCCTTCCAGCTTCAAAGTTGTGAGGGAAACAGTACATCCATTTTCTCTAGCACTTTTACTGAAATATTGCCCATTTACCAGGAGAAAATGCACCAGGGTCTAAAAGTGGGAAAAGAGGGAGATTTGCAAACTAAGGGTGAGATAGTGAGCTGCGTTAGCTGCTGCTCATGTAATAAAAACTTTACACGTGTGCCCCATTTCCAGTTAGGCCAGCTGGCATGGTGGCATGGTTTGCAGCAGAGTTGGGGCAACTGTCTACCACACTTACATATAACATATTTCCTTGGCGTTGGTGAAATCATATACCAACAGTTTGCTCTAGTCAGTCGGCGCAAACGTCATTGTCGCATGTTTCATGTAGTGCAAATGTCACTGCGAAACTAGACAGGTACTAATGTAATCAGTAGTGGCTGGTGTCAGGGAAATGTGGTGAGGCAGCGTGGGGGCCTGTAACCAAACAAACAACATATAAAAAAGAATTACCTGCCGGTCTTCTGCTAGCAGCTCTTCTGCTCCTTTGGGCACAGGCTGAAAAGCTCCCAGACTCCTCAACAGCCAATCCAGATGCTTCTTTCATACCCATGAGAGCAGTGTCAGGATTAGGTGGAGCAGGCTTGTTTTCTGCTCCATCAGGAGCTGGGAGCCTGTGACTCCTGGTCTCTCCTACCAGCAACACCGCTGGGATGGAGAAATGCCAGTGCTCATGATGGTTTGGTCGTCCTACGACAGCCAGCTATACCGTTGTGCGCACTGACAGCAATGCCCACCACTCCTCCTCCCCCTGCTGCAGAGCTGTGGCTCTGCCTTCCGAGATTCAGCTACAGAACGAAAAATAAAATGATCAAATTTTAATTTTCCTTTGCCTCGGGGGGGGCAGGGGCGGTGACGCTCCTCCGCCATTGCAGAGGCACTGCTACTGAATGCTATCCAAAAATGTTGGTACAAAATGGCATCTTATGTCCATTCTGGATGCGCCACACCTCAGGACCCAAGCTCTGGTCAACAAAATCATGAATTTATGAGTAGACCATGCTAACTACAATTTTAGGGGGCCCCAGATTTTATTTTGCTGCAGACCCCGTCTAGTTGAGTTACTCTTGTGGTACCAGTTTTGCGTACAATCTGGCTTAGCCTCTTCGCCACGCTTCGAATTCCGCTGCAGTGCAAGGGGGCGGGTCTGTGGGTGCCGCTAGGGTACTAGGAATGACACCCGGCCGTCATGAGTCACAGTGGGCGTATGCTTATGATAGTCGGGAGCCATCCGAACTCCGCCCACTGATTAATTCTCCCGCACAGGCGGGGAATTAATCGCGCGTGGGCAGAGTGGCAACGTTCGGACGGCTCCCGGCAGTCATGATCACACGCCTACTGTGACTCATGTTGGCTGGTAGCCGTCCTGAGCATGGAAGGAGTTAAAGCGACTCCGAACTCTCAACTCGCTGGCCCCCCTCCCCTCGCGGCTTGAGTGTTGCCTCTATAAGCAGTCAGCGTGCTTGACCACCAGCTGACACTCAATTTGCAGATTCATCGTGGAGGATGCAAACAGGCTGCTGGGCGCGAGCGAGGGACGAAAGCGGAAACCAATCTACGGAAGGTGTCGGAAAGCAAACAGGAGGGCTCCCTCCTCCGCTTTCTCAGCTTCAGCGAAACTTCTGCTGATCCCTGCCCTATCTCCCACACGCACTGACGGAGCACTGGCTTTTTATAGTAATTTTTTGTATTAATTAATTTAATGCTTTTTGTTGTATTGTTGTCAAATCGCTGAGACCGTTTGTTGAAGTGCTGCACAAACTATTCATGTAAAACAGCACATTTTGTGATAGAGGCACGTAACAACTGTATCTGCAGTGTGTACTTTTGTCTTGATTCTCCCAGCAACTCATTCTTAGCTCTGACAATCAGCAGGACATTGTGTACCAATCATCACTGTGTAGTTTTCTTTTAACTTGTGCAGTGGCTCAACCTTCAACCTGGCAACAGGGATGGCCATTGTGTCACCATCTTTGGTGTGTACTTTTCTCTTGGGTCTTCCAGCAGCTCGTTCTTAATCCTGACAATCGCAAAGCCAGGACATTATGTCAGAATCACTGGTTGTAGTCCTCCCTGGACTGGAAACAAGCATCCTAGGACCGGTTTCTGCTTTCAGCCCTCATCCGCCAGGACAGCTGGATTCCAGTTGCATGGAGATCACGGGAGGACCAGGCTTGGCAGTTCGGGCTGGACTGTTCCCATGGGGCACATGATCAAGACTGATTGGCATATGGCTGGGTTCAAACTGGAATGGCATGGTGAGCAAAAAAACGATGGCTTTAGGCCCAGATCTCTGTACTGGGTTGAATGTATGACATTGTTCTGCATTCCGTCCATCAACTGTTTCTGCAGTCATCTGAATGATAGCAAAAGGAGGAAACAACATTCGAAAATTGAGCTCCGACTACCCTCAAGTGCCTATTTGCCTAATGGTCCTGGACAGCTCGCAGTTTGATCTGCCCTGACCCGGGTGCATTCCCAATCTCTGTAAGTCCATAATGTTTTCAATTAGAGAGTCCATGGAGAAGTGACCCCTTGCCCCTCAATTGAGAGTTTGGCCCTTGACACTTATTGGACTTTTGCAAGTCACAAATCCCCTATAATGATTACATTTTAATGTTCAAACCGAAAAAGGATCACAGACTGATACTCCCTCTCCCCCACAATAAGGAGGACTAACGCAGCTCTCATTAACGTTCCCCACTAAGCAGAAGACCATAGAGATAATGTAGAATGCCCACAAATGATCCAAGTTAGTGGCACTAACATGTATTGTATTGTCATAAAAAGTTCTATGGTTTGTAGTAGCTGGCAATAGACCCCCATGGCAAGTTACATCGCCTCATTCATCTATCCCAAAGCACAGGCCTCAGTTTCACCTCCCTGTAAGATGAAGTGCAAGCACTTGCATGATAATGGAAAATATGTCAATAGAAACATTGGCAATGTTAGAAAGTAGAAATAGGATTTTATGCCTTACTAACCTAAGCTCCAGGCTGCTGGTAATACACCGCGTTAGCACCTCTTCAAGAGTTCCGGGCCTGATGAATATTTGACGCCTTCATTATTGTGCACCCAGACACAAGGTGTTTCACCACCAGGTGCCGCATTATACTTGAGGTGCATTTTCCTTCATTGCGCTGGGCACACCTTTTTAAAGGTTCGCCAAGCCCAATGAAGAAAAATACGCCGTATGATGATGAATGTACTACCCTGGGGCAGCGCATTCATGTTAAAAACGGAACAGCTGCTTTAAAGCCGCTCCGTGTTTTCACAGTGCAGGCAGCAGGCCACCTGCACTTTGAAGTGGGATTAGAGATGCCTTTGCAGGCGAGTGCAGTGAGTGACTGTACGTACTTGCAAGCGGATGTTTGGGGGAGTCCATGGGACCCCCTTTTCCCCCTCTAGAGGGCTGCTTTCAGCAGGCACACACACAATGCGCCACTCACTAAGAGCTTCTTTGACTCTGCACCCGTGTCAGTAATACGGCCCAGCTGCAGAGGCATAGGGATACCCTAATTTGCATGTGGCAGGCCCCCATGAAAATGAGGGACCGCCCACTGAAGATAGCACTGGCGCTTTACGTGCTCCAGCGGTATTAGTATTATAGAAGGGGCTGCACAAGCGTCTGTATAACAGCAAAGTATGTGGGGGTGCCCAAAGCGAGAGCAAACGCTTGTTGTGCGCCCGGGGCACCTTCTTTAATACGACCCCTGGCTCCCACTGTGCAGGGGAAGGGGGGCCCTCAGCAAGTACTGTTTTTTTACCACTCAGGAGTTCACTTCCAGTAGGCAGAAGCCCCTCCGGGGTGACACTGAATAATGACACTGCACCAATTTACTATCGAACCACTTATCCTTACTGCTGAAGATTTTGAAAAAAGTGTCGGCCAGCCAGCAGTGTCAGCAACCTGCAACTACCATGTGGCCTGTGGACCATTACATTCTAGATTTGCTCCATCCCTTCATTGATACTCAGAAACAAAGATCTGCCCCTGTGGAAAAAGGTAGGGCCGATGTCGATCGAGAACCTTTTTCAGTATTGCCCGGCGCTAACCGCCTCTCATACCACTCGAATCTTTCAAATAAAGAGGCAGGCGCTGGAGACTGGAAGGCAGGAAACAGAAGTTTTTATTCTGACGGAGCAGAACACGTCAACTCAGACAACAGGGTATCTTCTCGAGGTGCTCTAACCACATCTCTGAGGCCTGGCCTCTTATACACAAGTTTATTGCTTTATTGCATAAAACAAATCTCTGTCAACACTTTGATGTACGGAAAGACATCTTCAGAATCCCCGCTTCAAGCCCGTTCACACACACATTTACAGTAGAAGTCCCCACCCCGGTCACAACAGGTGACGATTGTCGCGCAGCTGGGCATTCCGCCGATTCCCGGAATGCATGGGGATGATCGGATCTCATGGGGTGGGGGCATTGATCAGTTGTGGATCCTTTGATGGGGAAGCTTCCTACTGTATGGGGGGGCAATAAATAGCATCCGCAGGGCCAGGTGGCGGCCTGGGAGTGAGCAGGACAATCTGGCACAGAGGAAAAGGGGGTTTATCAAAGGATACGGGATCATGAAAGGAATAGAGGGAGGTGTTGAGCTGGGAACAGGATGGGGTTCCAAGGCAGAGTTGCGCTGAAGGGGGGTTTATGGCCCAAGCATGTGAGAGCGGGGGCTGTCAGCGCGCGGGAGATGCCTGCGAGGTTAGGAGAGAGAGAGAGAAACGCGCTGGCTATCGGCAGTGGGCAGAGAGGCCATGGCATTCAAAATGGCTGCCACTTACGCGCACGAATGGGCCTAAAAAGGGACAAGATGGCGCCGATAATGTTGATGTCGCAAACTAGATTTTAACACCCCCTGCCCCCTGCCCGTAGCCTTCTCCTCCTTGTACTGTACAACCACCATCATATTGGTCCCAAACAGCAGTCAACCGCAGCTTCACTCCTTCCCCACAAAACTAACCGCCAACACCGAAAACCCCTTCAACTCCTCCTCATTTGTGCAATGCAGGCCCAAGACTATGCTGGTTCCAACCATCAGAGGAGACAAAGATGACAATTAGTCCATACATGCAAACATTTCAGAACAGAAAAGTGGGATATTTTGAAAAAAATGGGGAAGTGGGTTTCGTTATCAACTTTTGTTAAAACAGAGTTCATTTCAGGCGAAAGACAGGTAAAATAAATCCATTTTTGATTAAAAAAATTAGGGGGCATATTACCAAGGAATACCGTATTTTCCGGCGTATAAGACGACCCGGCGTATAAGACGACCCCCTACTTTTCTTGATAAAATGTAGGTTTCGTGCTGTACTCGCCGTATAAGACTACCCCCACTTCCAACGCAGTCCTGCATAGCCATTTGGAGAATTGTGCATAAGATTTGCACCCCAAGCATTCTTTCTGATATTTGGTTTACGGTACTTGATATCCTTTCTTTGGCATTTCATCCAAAATCAATTTAAAATGTAATGTGAATGCTGTCATATTGGATCATAGAATGTCCTCACCAGATGTGCCCCCCACTTCCCTGTGTTGTACATTGCCATTATCCACATTAGTATTGTTACGTACTGTACTCATATGCATGGTGGTTTGCCATTATCCACATTACGGTAGTTTTGTTACCGTACTCATATGCATGGTGGTTTGCGGTGGAAATTACTTCTGTTCATTAGCATAGCCTGTGGTGGAGCCAGATGAGTTCCCCCGTGTCTTGAGAACAATAAATAGGGTGGATATGCTGCTGGATGCATTAAGGAAAATTTGATGTTTTTGGCAGATTACCGGTACCGTAACTGTAATTTATTTCCCTCTTTCAGATCCGCTTTCAGCGGGTTTACTTTTGATACTTCCACAGTGACCCCATCGCCTACGTAACGTTAGTTCTTGTGTTTGAGTGCCCTCCATTTATTGCAGTATTATACCGTACCTCTACTTGCACACATGTCACTTTTTCCTCCTGTAATGCACCATTTCCTATTGAGAAGCGGTCTGACACCTTCGGGTGAAGTCCGCGCTATGTAAAAACGCATGAAAACATACTCTCAAATTTCACACCCGGCGTATAAGACGACCCCCGACTTTCCAAAACATTTTAAGGGGTTAAAAAGTCGTCTTATACGCCGGAAAATACGGTAACTATTTTTATCGAAAAATGCGCTTAGCTCATTTTTTTTTTATCGCTGCCTATCGCTGGATATGTTAGCGGAGAAAACATGCTATTAGCAACGTTTTTCTCCATTGTGCTAAAATATCCAGCGATAGTGGCGAAATGCGTGAATATCGCTAAGAATACAGCGATATTCACGCATTAGCGACAAAATGCTCTTAGCCATGTTATCCACCTCCCCTTGGATAACATGGCTAAGAACTGGTCTGGGCAGGTGTTAGCACTTGGAGATATTCGCGCTTAGAGCAAATATTTCCATCGCTACGCCTGCGTTGCTAATAGGCGATAGCAACGTTAGCGACTGCTTTCAGTCGCTAACTGGTTGGGTACGCCCACTTTGCATGTCATTACCGATAAACATCGCTGACATGCAAAGCGGGCCCCAAACCGCTCGCTATTGCCTAAAAGCTGTTGCTAACATCAGTTAGCGACTGCTTGCTAATAGGGCAATAGAATTATCGCCGCTTAGCGGCCGAAAACGGCGATAATTGCTTATTGCCCTGCCTGATAATATGCCCCCTGGAGTCTCCCACCCGAATTGCTTCAGTTGGCATGAATGTTATTCTACCCGACACCTCAATGCCACAGAATTTAGCATGGGTAAAAACCAGCTGTCAATGTGGCCAGGAACTGACTGAATGAAATGTAAATATGCGTAACTAGTTCATCTATAAATGTAAAGACTGCTTGGAAGCCTGTATTGGCTTTAATTGATAGTCACTTGACACTTGGTGAAGGCAAAGATTTATTATTTTTTGAGAGGTACTGTAAGGGTGTTACCAGATAAGTTTTGGAGTGGTGCTTTTAATGGACATTTATAAAAAATATATTTACATACGGTACAGTCTTCATACTATTAAAATCTATATTTTGGAAAACTATTTTTTATCTTTAACCTAAATCGTTTTGTGTTTTTATTTTTTGGCAGTATGTATTATATTTCGCATAATGTAAGTTTAACATAACATATTTACAGTGCTTTCTGCCACAGTATGGTACCTCGTAGCACTGAAAATACACAAGTCCCTATTCCTCACTACACCAACCAGGAATCAAATCTGTGGTTTTCTGGTTACACACACAGACATAAGTGACAGGTAGATATTACATAAACCTTTAGAGGTTTCAGAAAATAAACTGTGCATTTTGCACTTATCTGTTTAGCTTCCATCTATTTGTCATTTAAGGTGAGCATTATTTTATATGCCTTTACCTGAAGATGAAATACCAACAAAGTAATTACAGAACATTTTGCTCTTTTTAGAGGCGCCTTTTGATCTTGCTCCCATGCTCACTGAACTCCTGACCATTACACTTCCTATAACAGTTTCCATGATTTTGTATGTGCTTTAATCACTGGTAATTACATGAAAGTTGTGTAGTGGTCAGTCTGTGCAAACCTTGGTTAGAGATTGAGGCAAAATTGTCTGTCCCTGAGTGCAAAATTGCCCAGCACCAGTTCATCTTGCCTGTTAGTTGTTCATGTCAAGTTTCCTGAAGTGTTTTAGTACTACAGAATATCTGTCCCAAGGTGGGCCCACAGTGAAACACTGGAAACAGTTTTTGTGTATTGTTTTCATTTAACACCCTAGATGAGCTGAGTGAAAATACTGCTCAGCTTGATTTTTTTTCCTCTGATGTTTTTCCAGGCTCCATCTGGAAGAAATTACACAAGCAATATAGTACAGTATGAGTAATTCCAAGTGGAAATCTGGTAAAATGCTTATTTATGTTATTCCCAATTGTTTACTACGAAAGTTATAATCAGGTACCATATTCCGGGAATGCCCCTACGGTGCAGCTGGTGTTTGCGCCTGCTTTGCGTGGCTCTGGGGCACTTTGGTATTATAAAAGCGGGCCGCAGACACTTGTGCGGCCCCTTCGGTAATACCGATAGCGCTGGAGGAAATAAAGTGCTAGCCCTATCTTGAGGAGGGGTTCCCTCATTTGCATGGGGTTGAACCCCCTTCAAATGAGGGGATCCCTTTGCACCCACGTCGTATTACAGAAGTGGGCGCAGAGGCAAAGGAACTCTAAAGAGGCATGCTGACAGTGCACTCCCTAAAAGGTGGGGTACTGTCAGTGCGCCCCCTGAGAGCAGCCCTCCGGAAGGGGGAAATGGGGTCCTATGGACCCTCAGACATCCCCTTGCAGGTGGGTGCAGTCACTGATTTCACCCGTCTGGAAGGGGATCTCTAATCCCCTTTAAAAGTGCAGGTGTGTTGCCGCCTACACTGTGAAAAACATAGCAGCCTAAAGGCATTTTTCTCAGGAATGCGTTGCCCTGGGCGAAGTGCCAGTTCGCGTCTCCCCTGGGGGCAGCACATTCATGCTAATACAGCGCATTAAAAGGTGCACCAGGTGCAAACAATGGAAACGCGCCTTTTAGTGTAATACGGCCACAGGTCTAAACCCACACCTGATACGACATGTTAACAGTGTATGTATCAGTGCTACCCCGCCCACTCAGAACCTCATCATTCAGAATGAGGATCTAATGTACAAGAAAATCTGCATGACTCAGGGTTTCCCTAACTTTTTGAGTGGAGACCCCAAGGATGACGTATCAGCTTGCAAACAGAATCGGTCATGCTAAGTCGTGCTGAACTTGCAAGACTTTTTAGATCCATGAAATGGTATTGGATGCAACACGCAACAACAGCACACAACAACACAAAAATAACTCATTTGTTCTAGGTCTGAGACTCAGGGGGTGTTTTTGCATCTAAATAATGTCTGTATGCTGATAAATGAGAAATAATGTACAAAAAGATCATTGTATCTGTTTTACATGTATGATTACCCCTTGTGCACAGATGTGCATAGCAATTTCCACCAAGTAAAACCTGGTGGTTACTGGTCGCGCAAGCATAGGAGGAATTAAATGTGCACTTAAATTCTAAGGTATTGGGGCTAATGCTAAAAAAAGGTGCAAAATAAATTACCACGAGATTGTCAATAAAAACTTTGAGAAACCCCCGCTTATATTTCAGGTGATACCTTGACTTTACGGGAAAAAAATACCATGATTGTTGTAGTTGAAGCGGCACGTGGATCAAGTGTCAAGCGACAGGAAGGAAGGACTATGGCCTTGCTCTCATGCCATAGCGATGCAGCTGAATTAAAGTGAGGGAATCACACGTGAGTGGGGAAGAGGGCCACAAAATAGGGTTTGCGTAAGGGATGCATCAGTGTACTTGAGGCGCGTGAACAATTATTTCAATGTCCCTCGTTTGTGGCCAGACGTCCTTCCTGTGTGTCACTGGATATAGTAGATGGAGTGGTCTATTTCTGGAACATACTATTCCTGGCCCGTGTGCTGTGTGTTGGCTTTCAGTGGCTCGTGTTTTGAACATGTAACTGATGTCTCCATGACTCCTGTGCTTCTTTGAAACTGAAAATAATTGGAATGCCAGTTTTTCCTCCTGGCTCAGTAACTGTGACATCTGATTTTGGAATTGCGTCATCACAGGTTGTCTAACAAGACACTTCAACTGTGAGGTGTCGGAATCAGAGCAGCCGCTGCGGCGGAGGTCTGGTTCTGAGTCGAAAGACAGAGTTCAGTTTTTGTTGGTTGTTCCTGTAATGCGCATGTAGTTGTCTTATTTGGTGACGTCAAGTTATAGGGGCATATTATCAAGCGGCAGCGATAATTATCGCTGGCCGCGCTTAGCGCGAATTTTCCTATCGCCGGCTATCGTTGGAATTTATCGCCATGCTAGCGCTGAATAAACGACGCATAGCACAATGGCGATAAATATTCCAGCGATAGCGGGGGAAATGGGCCAACATCGCTGATAAACTAGCGAAGTTGCATGAAAAACGGCAATAACCTTGCTGATACGACCCTGTGGTCGTATCACCATAATCTACCCCCCATGTAATGTATACATAAGTCATGATTTTTGCAGACGTTAGAAAGCAGCATTAATGCTGAGTTAGCACAAATATGATTATCACTTCGCTAATAGAGGCCTCGTTGTAAATATCGCGATGCCCCAATAACGATATTATTCCATGATGTTTTGTGAGGCACGCTTCCCTTGCATCTCATTAACAATGTGATGCGAGTCGTGCCCTACACGGGCGCTAAGTCATTGAAACATGTGCTAGCGTGTCCTTGTAAATAATGCAATAAAATTATCGCCACTTTTTGCCTGAAAACAGACGCTAAAGCGTGCATAATTGTATTGCCAGCCCTTGATAATATGCCCCATTGTTCCTTCACATATGCAGAAAGTGTGCTCACGTTAATGTGTCTTCTCTGGGATGAAACTTTGGACACTGCACGTTAGTTTGACCACCTGTAGGAGTGCGTGCTTTTGATAAGGGCTCTATGTAGTGTGGGTGATGTTATGTTATGTTATGTTAATAACTTTTATTCAGCGCACAGCTGCCCCAGCGAAGGGGCGTCCTGGCGCCTGATCAAGTACCACAACACAACAAATCGCCGCTGAAAAGAGAGGAGATCAGTTAACAGAGGTGAACAAATGAGTTTTTATCGCACGTCTGAAGAGAGTCAGGCTGTTAAGGGCACGGATATGGACAGGAAGAGAATTCCATAATCCAGCCGCCATAACTCGAAATGAACGACCTCCTATCCTACTCAGTCTAAACCTAGGCGTACTCGCTAGATGAAGAGATTCCGACCTGAGAGACCGCCTGGGGACATACGGGGAAACAAGACCCGTCAGGGCAGGAGGTGACGAGAATTTCAGGATCTTGAATGTCAGACAGAGAGCCTTGAATTTGATTCTCTGTCTGACCGGCAGCCAGTGAAGGGAGGTCAGAACTGCAGAGACAGAGCACCGTCTCGGGAGGCCCACAATGGCCCGCGCAGCGGCATTCTGCACCCTCTGCAGTCTGGTGGCCTCGGCCTGATTGACACCAAGCAGCAGAGCACTCCCATAGTCCAGCCGAGAAAGGATAGAGGCTTGGACCACCAGTTGCCGAGTAGGGGGGTCGAAGAATTTGAGGACTGGTCTCAGTCCTCGCAGAATACCATAGCAGGTAGCTGCAATCTTCTTTGTATGGCTGGTAAAAGAGAGGTTAGGATCCAGCCAGACCCCCAAGTTCTTCACTTCGGCCGCTGGGACGGGAGTCACCCCCAATTCAGGAGGCCACCATTGATCTCCCCACAATTCCGCTTGCTTTCCTAAGATCAGGACTTCGGTTTTCTTGGCGTTTAACTGTAAGCAGTTAATATGCATCCAATTCGCCACGGCTAAAAGCCCTGTGCGAAACCTGGGGGCAGTCACCTCAGGGTCCCCACTGAGTGTCACCGCCAGCTGCGTGTCATCGGCGTACGATGTCATGGTTAGGCCACTTTGTCTGACGACAGCAGCCAGCGGTTTCACATACAAGTTGAACAAAGTGGGGCTCAACGCAGAGCCCTGAGGGACTCCTAGACCCAGAGGATGGAAAGAGGACTGACCAGGTGGAATGGCCACTTTAAAAAAACGGTCCGAGAGGAAAGAGCGGAACCATTGAAGAGCTTTCCCCTCAATTCCCACTTCCTCCAGCCGCCGCATCAAAATGTCATGAGACACCGTGTCGAATGCGGCGCTCAGGTCTAACAAGAGGAGAGCCGCTGTCTGCCCCGCATCCAGCACCGAACGAAGATGTTCGCTCATAAAGAGCAGAGCTGTTTCGGTGCTGTGTTGTGCGCGAAAACCATTCTGGCTCTCGTCAAGAATATTATTGCGAGAGAGATGGGCAGACAAGATGGAGTTCACGTGTGCCTCAGTGACCTTGGCGGTCCAGGGCAGGAGGGAGATGGGGCGGTAGTTCTCGGGTAACAGAGGGTCGAGATTAGGCTTCTTCAAAATGGGGTTGACCACTGCTTGCTTCCAAGAGGCAGGAACCACGCCCTCAGCGAGTGAGAGATTGATCACGTCCAGTATGGGCTCACGGCATAGGGGCGGGAGAAGAGTAATAAGCTCTGGCTTCAAAGGGTCTAGAGGAGAACCAGATTTAATTTTAAGGCTCAGAGTATCAAAAGCCTCAACCGATAAAGCAGGTAGGGAGGACAGCGGTTCGCAGTCCAAAGCCCTCTCAGCCCTGGGCTCATCACTGGGCACAGATGGCATGAACCCTCGGTAGATTACCTGCACCTTCTCCACGAAAAAGGATGCCAAGCTTTCACAGTGAGAGTCCGTGCAGATTTCTAGCGAGGTGGCCCGTTTTCCCATCAGATCTTTGAGCACCTTAAATATTAATTTAGATGGGTTAGGGCTGTTTGAGAACTCAGAGGCATAATATGCCGCCCGGGCTTGACAGATAGCTCTGTGATAGATCTTGAGCTGGGTGAAGTACAGTGATTTTAATGTAGGGTCGAAGGATTTCCTCCAAGCCCTCTCAGCTTGCCGGCATGTTCTCTTGAGCTCGGCAAGGGTCTCATTATACCATGGGCTGCGCGTTTTAGCATGACATTTCGACCAGCGCATTGGTATAAGAGAATCAAGAGCAGTAAGGACCCAGTTACAAAACTGTTCATATCCCTGTTCCACATTCGACATGTTGCCCAAGGGCTGTGCCTCTAAGATTTTAACGAACTCCTCCATTTTGAGCTTACGCCAGTTTCTTTTAAGGGTCAGTCTGTCCACAGGTTTAAATTGAGGGTCATCCAAGGGACATGACACTTTAACCAACAGATGATCAGTCCAGCCCACCGCCATCGGGTCAGATGCCCTAGCCCGAGCCAAGGTGGTAAAGAAGGGGTCAAGGATATGACCTCCTATATGGGTGGGGGCGGTGACTAGTTGGTTCAGTTGCATGGCTTCAAGGTCCGCTATCAAAGAACTGATGGGTAGGGAAGACGTCTGATCGAGATGTATATTCAGATCACCTACGATGTTAAAGTTAGCACATCTAGGAGCTAACGAATTGACCATGTGAACGAGAGCAGCCTTGAAGACCGTGTCATTCCCTGGAGGGCGATAAATAAGCAGGCCACTAAGGGTGAACTGATGACTGACAGTAACCTTGAAAGAGGCGCTCTCGCACATCGGCAGATCAAGAGCTTTCCAGTCCGCCGGAAAGCAAGATTTTGTCGCCATGGCTATACCTCCTCCCCTAGAAGTGCAGTTCAGAGTAAATACCGTATAGGTGGAAGGGAAAGCCAGATTTATTATGGCAGAATCTGCGTCCTGTAACCATGTCTCAGTAAGAAAAATGAGGTCAGGTGAGTCCTTGTCAATCATGTCACGAAGGGACTAATGGTGCTTGACCAATGATCTTACATTAAGGCTCCATATACTATGTGCTCGCTCAGTGTTGTCAATACGAGTACCTAGGGTAGGTTTTTCTATAGAGCGCACCCCGATGGGGGAGTCTAGAGAGAAACTGCCACAAGGACAGTCATAAGGTCCCGAAAGTGGGAACACCAGATCATGTGTACACACCAGAAGACCGTCCCTAATGGAGAAGAGATTGGCGCGTTTGTACCTGATCGGCGCGATGAAATCCATGGTGAGGTGAGAACAGGAAGCCAGAGTCCTGTGCCAGCACCCGCTACCTCGACATGGACGAGCGCAGACGGGCAGGACTCTGGCACGACTCCGGCTAAGCGACGGCGTCCCACTGCGCGTTCCCGCTGCGCGGGAGAGGACGACTTTAAATGGGCGTCTCAAAGTGCATCTTGAGCGTGGGGACGCTCCAAGATGGCGCCCGCAGGAAGTAGTACTCACCCAATCCAAAATGGCGCCCACAGAAATCCACCCCGGGACCCGGACCCGCCAAACAGCGGTGACCGTTCCTGAAATTATGTGCAAGTAAGGGGACTGAGCCACACAAAAGCGGTAAGTTAAAAGCAGGGGATACAGCAACCTAAAAGAACTAAAATACAATAAAGGCTGAATAAAAAGTGCAGCGCACTGGCAGCGCGACCTGCGCTAATGCAGCAAATGATCACAGAGTGAGGCGCAGGAGTCCGCCTTAAATAGGCGTCTCAAAGTGCATCTCGAGCGTGGGGACGCTCCAAGATTGCGCCCGCAGGAAGTAGTACTCACCCAATCCAAAATGGCGCCCACAGAAATCCACCCCGGGACCCGGACCCGCCAAACAGCGGTGAGCGTTCCTGAAATTATGTGCAAGTAAGGGGACTGAGCCACACAAAAGCGGTAAGTTAAAAGCAGGGGATACAGCAACCTAAAAGAACTAAAATACAATAAAGGCTGAATAAAAAGTGCAGCGCACTGGCAGCGCGACCTGCGCTAATGCAGCAAATGATGTGGGTGGCTTCTTTCTTCTGTGTACTGTCACTATGTGGTCAGTGGACTATGAGTTGTGTTGTGTGCACTGACTGTAGTGTAGGACCAGTTATGCTCTTTCTCTTTGGTACTTGAGTGGTGGCTCAGTAAACTGTGAGTAGTTCAGCATGCATTGTTGGTGTCGCAAGGGTGAATGTTCAAAAGATTGAAAGGTACCCCCTATTGATTACTTTGTGAGGTCTGGGAGAAAGGGGAAACAACATGTATATATATATTGCAAAAACCTCCCACTCTACCTACATCTATTCAACTATGGCAATGCTTAGTTCAATTGGCTTATCCATCATGCTACATTAGTCAGTGGATTCAACAACAATACATATTATTTGTATCTTTATTAGTGTTTTGAATTCAGTATAAAACACTTTTTTTATGTTTTCATTAAAACACACACATAGTTTTGGTGTACATATATACAGTGCTATTCATACATACTTCCACATGTTGTAAGTCTTTTATACAATTAGAAAGAAATCATTATACATATCCCCATATAGTGATACACACTAACGTCGTATCTCATCACACATCACAATCCATCAGGTGCTCACATACCATACAAACACATACACACATCAGGTACATTGCTATTCCAGCCTAAATTGGCATGCCATCAAGGTTCCCTTCACCCGTGTCGTAGTGTCGTTTTGGGTCAGTGGACATCGCAATGTGATGGGGTGATCGACTCATAAGTGTGATATGCCTGTTTTCATTGATAATGTGGTGGTTGAATATTTCTTCTCATAGCTATATGCTTTGGTAAATGGACTGCTGTTGGGAAGGGCCACACTGATTACGGGAAGAGTGTTCATTTTGTCTGTTGTTCAGGGTCTTTAGGACTCAACTTGTGCGTGTATGTAGTTTTTTTTATTCATATCTGTTTTATTTAATTTCAATAATCAAAACAAGAAGGTGCCTCATCACCATGAGCAAAAGCATGCTACAACAAGAAAACAAAGCAAAAGAACGAGTAAATCCCCCCTCCACCCACACCCATACCCTCCCCCTGAGTACTCACTTCAAGAGTCTGTCTCTAAAGGAACCCAGTGCCCCCTGCATGTCCATTTCGGGATCACTCCTGGTCTCTCTCTGAGGTATCTAACTCCACCAAGCATAGCAACAGGGCAGCTCACAGAATTCTCCATAGAGATATAAGGGCACCAAATCTTGCAATAGAAGTCCTCTTGGTTTGGTAGTAAGGGTTGATCTCTCCATCCCCAATATGTGCCATAACTTGTGAGGCTAGCCAGTGTGGGATGGAAGTTTCTCTGTGCTCCAATGGGAGAGAATGTTTTGAAGGGCTGCTCCTAGGGCTAGGCCAATGTGACGCCCCTTACAAGTTTGGGCTGGAATGTGAGGTTGTTGGGTAAGCCCGGGCGAAGCTGGCATAGTGCCACCATGCATAGTTCCGTGGAGTTGGAAAAAAACTTAGAGGAACACCGCTCAGCTCCGCTCCCCTCCACCCTCCCAAATTTTATTATAAAAAAGGCACTTACCTGCTGTGGCGTCTACGGGCTGCCTCCTCCTCACCATGGTCTCTCTCTCCTCCACGTCTTCACTGTCCCTATCCAAGGAAACGCCTACATTGTAGGTCTTGTGCTTTCTAGGGCTTTCTGTGGGTGAGGAGAGCAAGGACGAGGAGGAGAGAGAGACCATGGCTAGGAGGAGGCAGCCTGGAGACGCCACAGCAGGCAAGTTCCTTTTTAAAAATAATTAAATTAGAGAGGATGGAGGGGTTGGCTAATTTCACTCCACCACGGAGGTGGAGTTTTACCTGAACTCTGTGGTCTCAATGGAGTGTGGAGGAGGCAAAACTCCGCTGGCAGAGCGGAGTTCTCTGCCCAGGGCTAGGCAAAACTGTAAACTCCACTGGCAGAGCAGAGTTCTCCGCCCGAAGTTAGCGTTGGGCAGACCCAGGATAACATATGCAGGAAACCGGGTTAGCTGCATGTCAAAGTGGGTGTCTATACCTGTTGAAACGGTGTACCAATAATGAGTAAGATTTGGAAAATTCCATAAGAGATGAAGCAAAGTCCTGGGGTAACTGCATCCTCTCCAACAGTCCTTGCTGTGAAAAGGATTACCCCTAAAGAGTTGTACTGGAGTGAGGTACCAATAGGTCACAATTTTAGTAGCTGTCTCAATGCTGGCAGTGTTGTGTGTTGTATGCCTCGCCCTGTAATAAATCTCAAACAAAAACTACTGGGTTTGGGCTCCCAACAGCACCGCTTGCCACAAGCTAATAATAAACAACAGAAGATGCACGTGCTGCTAATGACTTGCCTGCCTTATTTTTGGTTAAACATCAGAGGTGAAACAAATGTTTATATTGACCACAATGTGTCATTTATTTATTTTATTTCAAATTGGACTTATTTATTTTTATCTCAAAAGAAATCAGATTTTTTTCAAGTTCATTATTTAAGACCTTATGTACAACATAAACAACAAATGGCATATATTCAAAATAAGCAATTTTTTACAAATAGAAAAATTAGGACACTTTGGACAAAACAAGTTTTGTCCAAAGTGTCCTAATTTTTCTATTCCCATCGCCTCTGGCCTGAGATTTAACCACAGGGTTGGATTGTTGAAGAATAGCATAGACTTCAGTTGTAAGGAGTCTATTAGTGCTCTTAGGCACAAGCATTCTTCACAAGGTTTAAGCATGAGCTGTGCTCCTATGTGGATGTCTGGTTGGGTGACCCATGGCATACGGGAAGGTAACACAACCTCTCAATCTCTAGCAGTTCAAAGTGATGTGAAGCTTCTCAAACAAGACTAGGCCCGCTGTGTCAGATAGGCGACCGATAGACCTGAATCCCTCCATTCGTAATGCCAGAAAGGAGTTATGTCCCAACCCTGGCATGAAGTTTGTGTTGCCTACGATAGGGAGTCAGCAGGTATGGGAACAACAGGGCCTTTCAAGTAGCCACCAGGTCCCTCTCTTGCCATGTTGTGCAAATGGAACTTTTCAAAGGTGCTCACTCGCCAGCGCTCTATCCAGGAATAGCCAACGTTTCTCCAATTTTTTGCCGCTTCATTCCACTAAGTAGCGAAGCTGTGCCACCTGATAGTAATGTAGGAGATTTGGAACCCCCACACCCCCTTCCTGCGTCGAGCTATACTTTGGTCCCGGCTCATGCTTGGTTTCTCTCTGCCAAGACAAAATGCTTTTGTTCTCCTTGCAAGGGCTGAAGCATACCCAAGGGGGGGCTCTAACGGAAATTCATGAAACAAAAACATGATGGTTATCTTTAACCCGTTAAGTGCTGCGAACGTTCGGCGGACGTCGCGTGCACTACCTCGCTAGTGCTGCGCACGTCCGCTGAACGTGCCGATTCCGCCCGGGCAATGGAACGTCCGCACTGGGGCGGAATTTGCAGCGCGCTTAACGGGTTAATGCTGTCACCTGTTCAAGCCAGGAAAAACAATAATGCTTCCATTTGGCTGGATCCCTCCAAGACTGTTGAGCACAGTCTGGTAATTAATAGTTGCCATTGCTTTCACCATTGGGGTCAGTGGACCCCAAAGTAAGGGATTGAGGTGAACGACCACTGCGACGGGTATTGGGTAGTTAGTGACACGGTCATAGCCGGTGCCGCCAAGAGGTTGAGGGCTTTCGACTTAGTGAGGTTAATCTGAAAGCTTGCAGTTTCCCAAATTTCTCAATCTCCACCAAAAAGGCCAGTAATGCCCTTAAAGGGTCAACTAGTGCAACTATCACATCATCAGCATAGAGTGTTCCTCCCCATAAAGCATACCCCGGTTATGTTCGGGTTATTGCACACGCTCTGGGCCATGGGCTCCACATATAGAACCAACAGCAGGAATGACAACAGGCACCCGAGCCGCTTTCTCCTGCAAGTAGGGAAGGTCCAACAGTTGACTCGCACCATTGCCTGCAGTTTCCCGGTAGTTACCAAGAATCCAAGAGTGAAACTCTTCCCGAAGCCAAGGTGTAGAAGCATCGCCTTCAAGTAGGGCCAATGCACCTGATCAAATATTTTCTGTGCATCAATTGCCAGGCACATGATCTCCCTCCAGCAGTGCTTAGCCTTGTCAATCTGATGAAGGATCCTTTTGGTATTGTTGCTTTATTGACGATAGGGAACAAACCCAACCCGGTCCGGATCCACCAAACTTGTTGCGCCACAAGAATACTAGTGAACAGCTTAATATCCATGTTGAGAAGGGATATGTGGTGGTATGACCCACATTGTTTCTTGTCCTACCCTGGCTTGGGGATAACAACAATGGATCCTTCCAACTTCAAGGGCGGCATAGTTCCTGACCCACCCAAGGAGTTAAAAAGCCTATTTAGAACTGGGGCAAGGGTAGTACAGAATGTTTTATAAAAAAGAGTGGGAAAGCCATTAGGGTCCAGGGACTTTAAGGGCTTCTGCTTAGCAATGGTCGAGATTCCTTACTCCACTCGAATTGGCTGGTCTAAAGTGTCGGCTAGCACAGGCGTCAGTTGGGGGTGCGCAACCGTCAAAGATATGTGGGCGTATCATCCGACGGAGGACTAGTGCTGAATAAAGTGTCTCATAGTAATCCCAGAAGGCTGCCACAATGGGACCTTCTCCCGCGATATCTGTATGATCGGAGTCAGGATAGCGTCCAACATTGCAGCCTGTTGTTTAGCCGAGTTTATTGACTAACAACTGACCTCACTTGTCCCCCCCAAAGTAGAAGGAGTGTCGCAATTGGAGTAGAGCGTATTCAACATTATCGGAGTCTAACTCATTGAATTACATGTGCGCTGCTTCCTGTTTGTACCAGACGCAGGGAGACCCAGTGCACTTATGAAAGAGTTCCAGCGCCTTCACTTCCATTTCCAGGTCTTTCTTATGGCAATCAATATTCCACAGGAAAACCACCCTTAGGGTCTCCCACAGAAACTATCAGTGGTGTTGTTTAATACAACAGGATTGCTTGTGTAATGTGGTGCACTGTTTCAGGTCTCTGCATAGACTCTTTCTCAATCACCACAGGTGGAGGACTCGCTGTGTAATGGGCACCCCAAGGGTGAGAGACACCGCTGCATGGCCAGACAGGGATCTTAGCTCAATCACAGTCATCTCTACCAATGCCCAGATTTCGCAAGTTCCAAAAAATAGTCAAGGCGTGGTTACGCCTGATGTGCATGAGAGCAAAATGTGAAATCCCGTACTTGGAGATATTTGTTCCTTCAGATGTCCAGAATACTCTTCTTCTCTAACCAGTGGGCCCCTCCCTGGAACGCTGCAGTGTGCACTTTAGTGTTGGGAAGATCTGTCCAAGTTGTTACTGAAGACAAAGTTAAGGTCCTACTCAAGCAAAACCAAACAGTCTTGGTAGGCCATCACCTCATTCACTGCCTGTCATTGGGAGCGTAGAGAGAGGCTAATGTAAAGGTAAGGTTCCCCAAACACATCCATGCTATCAGTCACCCATTTCTGCTCCTTTATAAAGGAGCAACTGTTAGCAGATCAGATGTGTTTAGAGCCCACTGTGCCTCGAAATGAGGGGGAGACTAAAATAGCCACCCCCACTGTTTTGGTGACAGTGTAATAAAAACCTGTTGCAGGAAGACTCAAGATTTGAGCCTGTGTCAGTCCCCAGGTACCAAATGCACTTCTTGAAGGAGACAGAGGTCAGCCTCTGCCTACTCTAGGTAAGACAGAATCACTTTGTCATTGTTCAGGTTGTTAAGACCCTTTACATTGAGGGTGATGACCTTCAACTTATCATGTGGAGAAGGGAGGGTGATATGACACATCAACAGCTGACTAGGTCACACAACCAACCCCTCGCCAGTGAAGCCAAAATGTGCTTGAAAAAGGTACATGTGTTTGGGAACCTAAAGCATAGTGAACCCATGTGAAATGTGAGCACTCCCTCAACAAAAAACCCAAATGGAAACTATGAATGAACTCATGCCCATTAGAATGCAAGTCACTGGCCCGGGCAAGAAGTGTCCAGAAGGAATCCCAGGTAAGGGCGCCATTTAGAGTACCTCCAAATCCTCACAGATGGGACTCCCACCCCAATCCCTCACTCCAGGAGCCACCCCCATGTTGCCAATGTAGAAGATCATCAGGACCTGGTGCCGGACCTGGTGCATCAGATGTCGCTTCCAGCTGGTCCGGGTTCCCTCCATGTCCATGGTCTCTCGATTCAGGCTCAGATCTTTAGGGGAGGCCGAGTGTCTATGCAAGTGGAGGCATTTATGTTTTTTCCTATCACAGGTATTCTTCAGTGGACTCACCTCCTCTGTTTGCATGATATTTAGCAGGCAGTAGGCCTCTGGTATGGATCGCAGCTGATGAACTTTCCCTTTCCATCAGAAAATCAGACCAAATGATGTCCCAGTCAAGGTCATCAGTGGACAGCAGACTAGGAGTTTCTTTAGGGTTAGGGGCAAAAAATCTTGAAACAGTGCCAGCTTATGCCCATGAAACTACAATGGAAAAATGTCACTGGCTTTGCAGAGGAATGTAACTTTATGTTGGAAATCATAAGCACATACCAGAATGTCAGTGGGGTAGGCGCTCTTCTGTCATGGTCGACCCATGCTGTGGACTCTATCAAGTTGTACCTCTGTTTCAACTGGTGCGTCAAGGATCTGGAGAAACAAAGCCCTCACATTTCCTTCAATATCTGTACCTTAAGCCTTGGCTGGTGCTCCTATGATACAGATATTATTCCTTCACGAGTGGTTCTCCAAATCCTCCATATGGGCCTGCAGGTCAAGCTGTTGGTCATGGAGACATAGCACTTCCTACTGAAGCTGCTCAAGTTCCTCGTCCCAATTGGATTCATGGTCTTCAAAGATTGATACTCGGTCCCCCACCTCCATCAGGAGATTGATACTCTGTCCCCCACCTCCATCAGGTCACAGCAGATGTCTTTCAAGTTCTGAGAAAGGTCTCTTTTCACCATCTGAAGATTGTCTCGGAGGGAGACGAACAGCTCCTCCAGGAAGAATCTCGTCACTGGTCCCTCACCGTCATTTTTGCCTGTAACGTGCTTCAGATGTTAAGGAGAAGGTCCCTCCACGGTTGAGCCTCTGGCCAGTCAGGTAAGCATCCCCTTAGAGGATCTCTCCTTACTTTCTGGTGCTGCCAGCACACACATCAAACTGGGGCCACAGCCAACTGAACCCAAGCACGGAAGCTGTAATTGATTGTGAGCCCTGCTTTGCAAGCACCGAAGAACTCTCACCAGTGCCACGCCTGCGTTGAGAGGCTCAGCAGGAATTCTTCCACAGCAAGCAGCTCAGTTCCGTAACCCTAGGTCACTCTCCCATCCATGAGGGGAGAGCCAGGGCGGGTATTCAATGTCCCCGGTAGATAGCCGTATCCCTTCATCTTGGGCTGTGTGGAGGTGCTATCATAGTGTTGAAGGAGACAGGTCACTGACCCCTTTCTTTAACTCCCACTATAGAGAATAAGAGGCACTCCAGTCCTTTGCAGTGTCCTCAGTCCACAATGGGCCTAGCGCATGTCTTTGCGACCATTGTACTGTGTGGGGGAGGATGGCCTCCAAAAACACCATAGAGCACAGGGATCAGAGCAGTGGTGCGGGGTCCTCCGACCACTAGACAAGTCCTCAGGAAAGGCAAGAAGGAAGTGCCAGGGGAGAGAGGCTCTCCTGCAAGTAGGCACAAGCCTGGCGTAGAGGCCTCGAGAAGCAGGCTTCCAGCTCTTGTCTATGTGCCTGTCACTGATGGCCCCATGTAAATAGTGGTCACAGCACCACCCCGGCACGATACACATCAGCGGACACTGCCTATCCGTCCCTCATGCTGCCTCCGGTCCTTGGTCAGGGAGGAGCAACGACTGGCCTCCTACAGTCACCACTGAGCATAGCTGTTCCATGTGGCTGTCTCCCACTGCTCCTCGCGGCACAACCAGAAAGCTGTCACTGTCTCCCGCCTCTGAGTGCTGGGCCCGATTCCTCTCTCTGCCGCTGCACCTCAGGACTCAAGCGATGACGGGGCAGCTGGAAGGCCCCCGGGATCAGCAGGTGACATAGTGACGGAAAGACATGTCTCGTCAGGCCGCCATCTTGGACACTTCCCCCTGAAAGCAGTTTTTAGCGGAAGGTATATTGCCTGGTACCATTTCATACTTGTTTGTATTTGTTTTGGTGCATAGTTCAATTGAGGAAAGAGTGTGGGGTTTTGCGTATTGTGTTCTTTCTCCCGGCCTTCCCTCTGAGAGAAGGAGAGAGAGTGTAGTCGTATTTGTGCTTGTTATAAAATCCAGCTCAGCTGGCTACCGCAGACAATCAATATACCATGTTGTGTCATTGGCCTTGAAGTTGGCCAGCCCAGGGTGAAAAGATCCATGTGGGCCATATTATTCAATCCACGATGAAATTAGAGTGTAAAATCTACGCCCATACAGCCTTCTAAACCGTAACCACTACACCTAGGAATCTGATGAAAACAACATTCAACTCGGAATGTATATAGCATAACATCAATGTTAATAAGTATCAAATGTATTTTTTTTAGAAGAACCCTCACACAGGTATGGAGGCATGCTTCATCAGGAAGACCTCCCCACCCCTTCTAACAGGACTGTGTGTCGCCTAACTGGACTCACCAGCGCCTGGGAGCTGTTATATAGGTTATGTTCTTGGTTTGGCTTGAAAGAAAATAAAAGTTTAAAATGAACAAGGGAAACCTGCAATTACATTATTAGCGAGATGCCTGGCAATATTAAGAATAATATATAAGAATGTATGGCATATAAGATCTCTCATATGGGTGTTATCCAAGTTGTTTGTCCAAATAAATTGCAGCCTTGTTTAAAAATGGGGAATAACATGTGTAATTGGTATTTGTGTCAATTTGGTGCTGAATATTTCTGCATTTTTCCTATTTTATGTCCACACATGTACACGATACTAAGCTGGAAGGAGGATTCAGGAGCGCTAAACAATGGCCAAAACACTTAGGGGCATATTAGCAAGAAGAAGCGATAATTATCGCTAACCCAGGTTTGCGGCATTTTTGTTATCGCGTCTATCGCTGGATTTCATCGCCGAGATAGAGCAGTATTAGCAACACTTATCTCTAAGGAGATAAATATCCTGTGATAGCGGCGAAAACCAGAAATAGCATGAGAATACCAGCCCTAAATTAACTGTGCTAATGAAAAGCTTGCTAATAGGTAAGTGTGTACTTGACCTAACAATCCACCCCCCATTGACAAGATGGCTAAGTCAAGTTTTTATCAGGCGTTAGAATCAAGTGATAATCTCGGTTAGCAAGACTTTTATTATAGCTTCGCAGGCATTGATAATTGGGGGAAGTTGTGTTTGCGACTGTTTCCCTTTACTTTTAGTGAGGAATGCCTACTTTGCATGTCATTAGCGATAAATATTGCTGAAATGCAAAGCGGCAAAAAAAACGGGCGCTATTGCCAGTAAACTGTCGCTAACAGCTGTCAGCGACAGCTTGCTAATAGGGCGATAAAAATATCGCCGCTTTAGCGGCAAAAAGTGCTGTTAAAGCGGCGATACAGCCCTTGATATTATGCCCCTTAGTGCTCAGTTCTAAATTGAAACAAGTGCTTCGGTGGGCCCAAATACAGTTTTCATCAGTTTTTGGCACTGTCACCAGGAACATAAATTAGACCCTCCATATTTGCTGTAAGTCCAATGTTATTACCTTGTTGCAGATGGATAACTGTGGTTGAGAGAATAGCTTTGACTTGCCTGAGCTTCCACACTGGGCCAGCAGCAATGCCTTGACACCCGACACTTATTTCTGTGTGGCACTTATACACATATTTTGCTGTTAAAACGTTTAAAATACCTTTGGTGCTGCACAATGCTCTTTCCGTCGAGCCATATATTTTGATTCTGAACATTAATGTTCTTCTAGTCCAAAGGTTTCCTCTTGCCACTGCTGTATGTCTTACCATTTTAAACATTTCCTTATTGATTCTCCATATTCTTCCTGTCCAGGAGCACTCTCCAAGAGCACTTTTTATTGCCCCTTTTACAGGAAAGGGACATTTTTCGTGTTACTTTCCAGTACAGGACAAATAAAGGTGGATTGAAATGTTGAATTGATGCTAGGCTAGTAATTGTTTTGTGGCACAATCTAACCCCTTGATTCTAGCTTGTCAGACAGTGACCAAATAAGACTTGACTGCCCCAAAATGGGTTGTTCCTCTCTTTCTGCTATGCCATGTCCACTCTCAACAGGAGAAAAAAAAAACAAGACTGGTTTCTGCCTCCTTGTGCTTCATCAATGTGGTGCCTCTTCAGTTCTTTGGCACAGGAAACTCGGGACTCACATCTGGACATACCCTTCCTATTTAGGTAGACTCACTGTTTTTGAGGGCATGTTCCCTGCATGCTGTACAGTTATGTCCCCTTGCCCTGAGTGCCCAGCTACATGTATCCGGTGCCCTGATTTTTTATTTTGCCCTTCTATCATGCTAACAGAGCTTTTGCACAGCAGCCTAGGACTGTGCCTTATCCTTTACCTGTCCTGTGACCATAAGGGGTGCACCAAACATACCCTTCTATTACTCATAGTGGACTACTGTCCCTGTTACGGTTTTAGCATGAGGTGGCAGTGTACTGAGTTTTGTGAATCCATAGTTGTCGAAAAGCCTTTTTATCTGTGTCACTGGAGAGGAAGCCAAGTTCCGCTTTTTTGCAGTTTTTGCAACCCAAAGTTGTTGTAGCGTTTACATGAGCCCCAGTTATATCACTCAAGGACACATTGATTTTTGTAGGCACAAAGAGTTTAAGTGGTTTGCACAGAATCACAGGATGTTAAGCCGACACCGAGACTCGAACCTGGTTTCCCAGATCCAAAGCTATGCTCTTATATGCATTATCACAAGTTCCCTGTGAAAACATCTTATTGTATGAGCACATTTATGTATGTGGCCTGAGTGGTACATACCTTGTGTGTATCGGTCAACCATAGTAATGGAGGCCTGTTGGATGGATTTTGGGTACCCTGGTTCTCATCTTTGAAAAATATGAAGGTGAAAGTTGTTTGCCCAGACAGTGGAAGTGTATTGCTCACATTACTAAAGCCGGAGGGAGGAGGCTGGTCAATAGTGTGCGGAAACATGGCTCCTTTTGAAATCCAGTTAGCCCATATCCTAGTAAGGAGCTGTTGAGTAGTATACCAAAAAATTGACATTTCGTGGATGCTATGAGACAGAGGTGGGACTGCAGACTCTGCTGTGCAAGGTGAGGAAATCATTAAGAAAGGCCTGCCCTTTTGTCTTTCCCTGAATACTCCAGTTTGGCTGATGACAGCCAGATGCAGAAACCTCACACCTCTTTGTGCCTCTGTTATGGGTGCTCCAGGGTGGAGGCCACGCTGCTTTGGGAAGCATCACCCTACAAAAGCCATGTCTGGAGAGCAGTCTGGAAAGGATACTTGAAAGGAAAGCTACCTCAAACAGGTTCTACAGTGGCAGGCAGTGGATATACCTCCTCTGTCTTATTTTGCTGTATAAAAATTGAACACCTCTTGTTGTTCCAGGTCCAAGTCCTTCTATGGCCAAGGAAGGGAATGCCCCACAGTGTGTTCAGAAAATTGCTGTGCAACCAGGGCTGGTGTCTTACTCTAAGGAAAACCAATGAGAATTGTCAGCTTAAATGCAACCTCTTCCCTGACAGGGTGTGTGTGTGAGGCAAGTAATAGAGTCAATCCAAAGGGACTATTTCACCGCTGACTGGTAAAACTGTGAAATGTAACTGTTAGAAAGTAGCTCACCTATTTGGGAGTACCATTAAGTTAGGTAAAAATAAAAACATCTGTTATGATGATACCTTTGAGTGAAAGTGCTCTGTACAAATACGTGTTATGTCATGTTATGGGAGTGATAGAGTCTGCACCTGAGCTTTAATCATGCTGCTATCTTGTACCCCATAGCAGGGAGGCTGCTTAGACCCAGACGAGGAAGGATGAACCTAGATCACTAGGGAGTTAGGGAGAATGCACAGATAGGTGTAACACTGCCTGAATACGCCCAGACACACTACATTGCACTTTGTTTGTGTGTAGTATTACGTTCAGGTGTGTTAAAATTGCTTTTCTTTCTATAAAGATAAGCTCTGGACTGGACATTCTTTAATTGAGTTGTTGTATGATTGTTGAGCTCTCAGCTTGAGCACCACCACACTGCCTCCTTGAGAAGCCTGTGGCAGCCGACCATCTCTACCACTGAGTCAAGTGCAAACGAGGTTGCACTTGGCTACGTCTGCAGAGCCATAGTAGGAAGGACCTCAGGGCATCAGAGGCGATTGATCCTCAACCCACACGATTGAGGCCCAATAGCCCCTGCCTACACCCTGCAACCCTCCCCCTAAACAGAGACAAACACTCATTTACACAGCACTAAAAGTGATGGGTGATTTGCACATGATTCGCCCTTGTTTGAAGCCGCACAGTGTGTAAAAAATGATGGACTGGAATGCAGCCCAGATTAATGGCAGTGCTTGATATTCATACATACATTTCAACCATACATTTTTTGTTTTTATTCCTCTGTGGGAGAATTATTTTGATGCTGTTCCATGCTTTCCCCACTGAGAAGTATTTCCTTGGTGCTTTTTTCCTGACAGCAGCAACACCCAGGGTAGGACTCTGGCTTTGAGTCCTGTATGCCGAATATCATGTGGAAAGGAAGCAGTTTCTACAAGTCCTCAGAGAGTACCCACAAATTAACTCAGCTCAGTAGTATAAGCCCCTGGGCTGGATTGTAGTGGCATGATTAACACCGCTATTATCCTGTCTTAAGGGTGTTGATGCCATGCCGGGGTAGCAGATGTACATGCTGTCAAGTATTTCCTGGATGCTGCTCAGCTCTCTTCCTGCTCAGGAGCAATTCATTTCTACTGCTGCATACTCTTCCTCAGTGGTTAATTTGTAAAAAACATAAGTGCCGGGGCTCTCGTCAGGAAGTAGATTGCATCAGACGGTTTCTCCTGTTTGTGTATCCTAAAACAGAACCAACTGCTAACCATGAAAGCGGGGAGAGGATTTGGCGTAATGGTCAGAGGTTTAAGTCTCAGCTCAATATCCTGGGATTCTGGGAAAATCACTTAACCTACCCGTAAATGCATGTGTCCTTAACTGGTGCTCATGAAAAGCGCCGGTGCTGAGCACCAGAAACCACAAGCTCAAATTAAGCACTGCTCTGAAGCATTTAGTTGAGGCTGTTCTCGCTTTTCTCTGCCCAGAAGCATTTTCTTGGTGCTTTCATGACCCTCGTGTCCCAATGCATGTCCTTGGTGCTGTTCCAAGCTCTTCATGTGCAGAACCATTTCTTTGTTGCTGTTGAATGCACCTCATGCCCAGGAGTAATTCCTTGCTGCAGGTCCAGGTTCTTCCATTCTAGTTGTGTTGTATTGGTGTCTTTCCACTGTATTCCTGCCCAGAACATTTTTCTCACTGCTGCTCTATTCACTTTCTGCCCAAAAACACTTTCCAGGTTTAGTTTCAAGCAGTTTAGACAAAATATCAGAGAAAAAATATTGTGGACAAAAATATAGTGAAGCCAACCTCGCCCTCGCCACAGTTCCTCGTATCCGAAAAACCACAGTCGGCGGCAGATCCTTCTCCTACCTCGCCGCCAAGACCTGGAACGCTCTCCCTACCAGCGTACGACAGACTCAGGACCTGCTGGCCTTCAGAAGACGTCTCAAGACCTGGCTCTTCGATCAGTAGCTCCCCACCCCCCCCGCGCCTTGAGACCCTCACGGGTATGTAGAGCGCTTTAGAAATGTAGTGATTGATTGATTGATTGATAGGTAAGCAAAGTTTTACTATATAGTACTCCACTCCACAAATTTGTCCCTTGGCAGTACACACACACACACACACGCACGCACACACGCACACACACACACGCACACACACACACACATCTTTAAGGGACATAGATGTGGAATTAAGTCTAGTAAATCCATTTGCATTTACCTCCTCAGTATTTTGGTCCCCCTGTATTTTTGACGCAATATTTTTGTTTCCGATATTCAGTCAGTGATCCCTAATTCCAAGCTCATCCTCTCTAGTTCTATTGCACTGACGTATCCCATGATGTATGTGTCCTGGAGCCTTTATTTTACCAGTAGTCCGTTTCTTCCAGTCTGAGTGCTTCCTGAGTCTGATCCTGGGTGCTGATTTTTTTGTTCTGAGGTTGAGATGCGGCTGTCCTTCATCCTTCTCAGCCTATAGCTTTTGTCCCTTCCTCTTGATAAGCGTCTGGAAATAGCTTTGTGGGCACGTGCCAGGGAACTGTGCCATCAGGGATGACTCCATCACCTAGCCCTGTCTCTTCTCCTCACTGCAGATCCTGCCGGGCACAGCTCCCCCTCCAGGCTCCCAGGAGTGTTCCTTTTCTCGTCGTCCCTCCTCTCACCTGCTGGTACATCCTCCCCCTCCCCTCCGACCCCTTCCCCTGGTCCCCTCACGTCCCGGGTCCGGCTTTCGTCAAATTGAACATGATGTCAAATTAGAGCCCTGGCAGGAACAGGCAGAGTGGAGCACCCTGCTTAATGAGGCAGCAGGGAAAATCAATAACTTAATTGCAGACGTTTGATAGACTTTTATCCAATTTATACTCTCTCTGCCCTGCTACGTGGGGAGAATGTGCACAGGAGCAGGCAGTCTGGGCTCAGAAGGGAGGCGTGGATGGATGGATGGCTGAGGAGATGAACAAGCAAAACGGAAGACAGATTGAGGCAATGGAAATGACAGGCAGATATATACACAGGTCAAAGGAAAACAGGGTATATTTACTATTTATAGTGCACATGTAATTTGACACGTAGAAAGACGGACGGGCCAGGTGGACGGGCGGATGGACAGAGAGACAGACAGACGGACGGACAGACGGGCTGGCGGGGCAGACGGGGCAGGCAGATAGGCAGATAGGCAGATAGATAGATAGATAGATAGACAGACAGACAGACAGACAGACAGATAGATAGATAGATAGATAGATAGATAGATAGATAGATAGATAGATAGATAGATAGATAGATAGATAGATAGATAGATAGATAGATAGATAGATAGATAGATAGATAGATAGATAGATAGATAGATAGATAGATAGATAAATAGACAGACAGACAGATATAGATAGTTAGATATATAGGTAGATAGATAGATAGACAGACAGACAGATATTGATAGATAGATATATAGATAGACAGACAGACAGGCAGACAGACGGACAGACGGATGGGCAGGTAGGCAGGTAGGCAGGCAGACAGAAAGACAGACTTACTGACTGGCGGGGCAGGCAGGCAGGCAGGCAGGCAGGCAGGCAGGCAGGCAGGCAGGCAGGTAGGTAGGTAGGTAGGTAGGTAGGTAGATAGATAGATAGATAGATAGATAGATAGATAGATAGATAGATAGATAGATAGATAGATAGATAGATAGATAGATAGATAGATAGATAGATAGATAGATAGAAAGGTAGACAGACAGACAAACAAACAAACACGTTGGCACTTAGGTGTATGTAAAGTACAAACAATGTTGATTGTGGTTGAATGTGGCCAACTGATTCTGGGAAATACTACTGTTCCACATATCACGCAGTACATATCGAATAATGCAACCACTCATCAACCAACAGAACCGACCATTGCCCATACAGTAAGCAAACAGAACCAGATGTTAACTGTACATTACAACAATGGATTCATTCACTCGTTGAACACAACTAGTGATTCATCTGAATTCACAATCATAATCAAGTCAAGAACTCAGGTTGGATCATCAAATGCAACCTACTCACATTAAGCAACAACAAATGGAATCAACGTGTATTTGGACTTTACCATAAAGAGGCAACCACTTCCGCATACAAACAAATAGAACCAGCCACTCAGCACACATCAATTACCCAACCAGCCATTTGTCTCACAATCAATTAACCTTATTACTAATCAGGACCCATTAAAAAGAGACACTGGCACACGCTTCCAAAACAATAACCGGCACCATCCACTAAACAGTTCATCAGACAGGACCATCCCCATTACACATGAAGCATCAGCCACTCTCTGTACAATCAAGATAGACCCAGTCACCCATCACACCTGCCCAATAAATAAACAAGCAATCCCCACACAGCACAATAACAACAAGTTATCACACGATCAGAGAAAATCAGTTTCTCGTTATGAATCAAGAGACAAAATAAGCCGCTAATCACATGGCATAAATCTAGGGCACTTACTCACCAAAAACAAAAGTCATTTATATCACATCAAAAAGTAGAACATGACACCAATTGCAACAAACTTATCTCACTTCAAGAAACTGAGCCAGACGCTCTTCACACTCCAGCAAACATAAACAAACCTGAATCATTCATCAACAAATATGTATAAGTCACTCATCTCAAATGATGTAAAAGATCTAAACACACATTGCATGCCGGTTATGAACTTGCCCCGTATCATACAACAAAATACAGAACATAAAGTCTAAGCAAAACCAAGAAACATTTTAACCACTCCTCAATATGCAACAGAAGCAACCACAAATACTGATCAACAAACAGAACGTGTTAGTCTACCAGTATCAGGAAGCAGAGCTAACCCTTGCATCCCACATTAACAAAGAGAGCAAACCATGCATCATGCATCAAGATAAGAAGCAACCGCCCATACAACATAAAAAGCAGAGTCAGTCACTCATCACACCACGGGAAACAAAGCGAATCACTTATCACAAACCGACCATCCGAGACAACTGTGCATCATGCACTGATAAACAGATGCAGTCACTCATTTACCATCAAGACGCAGGCACAGACATAGCACAAATCACACACGAATAAAGAGAAACAATTGTAAATCAACAAATAGAACCAGACACTCAAGGCAATTCGATGCATCATTACAAGCAATTTACAAACACAACATAAAATAAAACAAAACAGCCACTGCAAGTTAATAAAGCCAACTTCCCATCAGAGATATAGAAAATAGAGCCAGTCTCCATCACAAGCCATCATGTAGAGTACATTATTCATTGATCTCTATGCGGGCTGCACAAATACCAGCCCCTGTGCATTGGGAAAGCAATGGAAAATCCTTCTTTTTTTAACCCTTAGTGCATCCGCCGCAGCCGTCACACGCTTTTTAATCGCCTATAGGATAAACCTTTACATACCATAGAAGTGCATTTCATACAATATCTCAGTAGTACTTCTGAAAGAGTTGTATATCGCACAGCACCAACTTGTATCATTTTGTAAATAAACAAATGGAAAATCAGGTGCCGAGCATTCAACAATCTCTATTCAAAGGCCATGTACTGAAGGCAACAATGATGAGAAAACTGGGGGGTTGTGTACTTTTCTTAATTTCCTTTTGCATAATTATGCAAAATCTCAGAAAAATTATGTGGTATTTTGCGATACACACATCTGGCATTTTGGGGATAATTTTCAGTGCAAAGTGCAGGCTCACATCCAGAATTGATGATAAGATGTACTTTGCACTTACAAATGGTGCAAAAAAACACAGGGGTTGTGAACATAAACTTCTTGCGTTCTGTCCATTCGCGTTGTTTCAGTTCTCCCACAATAGGGTTTTTCACCTGAGAGACCGTACTATTGCTAGGTGGCATAACAGTATAATTATGCGGAATTTCATGCAAAAAGCATAAAGTTAAATTCATGAAGTTGTGCAAAATATGTAGCATAATTGAAATTCCACCCGGACCTAGGGAAATATGTACTCTGCAAAGAACCCGTACACTGGACCCACACCCCAATACAGCAGTTACTCAATGTAGAACTAAGTTTATGTAATTAAGATGTGAAAGCAATACATGTACTTTAAAAAAGATGTGCTTTTAATGTATGCAGGGAACACAGAAACCTTCTTGTTGCCTACACTGTAACTCTAATTACAGGTGGACATTTAAAGGGTTCTTGATTAAGAAGATACTATGGTAAGGATCTATGTAACCAACCCTCTGTTTTTTTTGTTCCCTGCCTTCCCTTATGCTGGTATAGGTACATCGGTAATGCAAGTGACTGCTTCGGATGCGGATGACCCTATGTATGGCAGCAGCGCTAGGGTGGTGTACAGTGTCTTGGAAGGGGAGCAACACTTCTCCGTGGACAGTAAAACAGGTAAGATCTTGAGAGGTTGACCTTCTTTTGAACACGCTTCGAGTTCCTCTTGCGAAACGTGTATGGTCTTAGTGTATCTGCCTTGCAGCATTTGACACGTCTTGAAAAGTTAATATACTTTCCTGTAGTTCAGAGTGCTTTTGGCTATTCTGAATGGTGTTGACATGACAGACAATAATCCAAGATGGTCCGCCAGGCACAAAAGTCTTCTTCAAAAAGTGACAATTCAAGATTGCTTCCAAATTTCAGATCATTGCTTTTTTCCTTGAAGTCCTATCTGTGACATCATTCCTTGGCTTGCCCCTCCCTCCCCCCACCCACTACCATATCATCATAGTATTATTTTTTTACAATTGTAGTAAAGACTCCCCTAACTTCATTATGGTCTGGCTTGACAGCACAGCTGCTACCAGTCAATTATGTGAGACTCACCAGGCGAGGGGCTTTGGCCCCGCCCACTTGTTGGCAGCCAGAGGTACATGTTTTAATTGGGCAAAAACTGTGCGTTTCCACAAAAAAAGTGATTGCCCTCCACACAGCTGTGATCATTTCGCTTATTAATCCAGCTGCCCGGGCTGGAGCTTTCATGGGCACACACATGACATTGTAATGCTATTAAAGTGTCTTAGATAACTAGATAATTTATGCTGTTTTTCTCCGACTGCAGCACAGATAGGCGGAGGGCAGTCATTAACCTACATGGATGTTTAGGTCTGGCTTGGCAATCAACTGTCACCTGACCATTCAATGTACTCCAATATTAGATTACAGTTCTTTGCTTCCACAGAAAGAATCTCTATTCCCATGCAATTTACTTGCAATGCTTCACGTTACCATACACCATTCCTTTAAAGCCAGACCTATTGGCATTGCCAATGCTTGTTAAGTAAGAATGCTCCAGGGAGAGACTTAACAGTCACCTCACCTGACAAATGGCATGTTTGGGCAGTTGCATCAAGGTCTTGAGGGCGAATAACTGTTCATTTAGGGCTGATGCATTCTGTGATTGAGGGGTGTGTGTGAGCTAGGGGCTTTGTAACTGACTTTCATACCTGGGGAATGAGGGCTTCGCCCAAGCTTGAGCACTTGATGAAAACAGAGCACACGATGAACAATTGAGCAATTCTAGAATCGCATAAGGGCTCATAGAAACCTGGATGGATGTCTGTCTTGGTGGATGGTCCAACGGAGAGGGGCCCTGATGGGGAAACATCTGCCCTTTTTAGGTCGAGCATGGAGGCAGTGCGCATGCGCTCCTCGCTCTGCGAGGAATGATGTATTAGGGTATGCACTAGAAGCCCCGCCCACTCTCCACCCATATTTATAATTGGCTTGTGCCATTGTCCTTCGTGAACGCTAGGTTTTGATTCATTATGAGGCTTCTTAGTCTCTCCTTGGTACAGCCGTGTCTCCTTCAGTTACCGCCCATAAGGACTGCACCTTTTACTGGTGTTGTTACATGCTCTGCTTTAAAAGTTGGTGAGCACTATTTTCCTTAATGCTCTTCCCCTATTCCACTAAGTACATAGCAGCACGCCTACTACTATATTTATTTAGATTACTATGCGGTCCGCTTTAACTATAGCGGCCACACCTATTTGCTTATTTAATTTACGGCGCTGTCTGCTTTCAGTTTAGCGGCCGTGCTTATTTAATTCAATATTTTACAGGCCGCCTCTTTCATATTAGTGGGCGCTCTTATTTATTTGGTTAATTAACAGCAAGGGCCACTTTCACTTCCGCGGCTGTGCGCAATGTTTCTTAATTAATGTACTTTTACTTTGAGTGAAAGCGCACCATATGCGCTTTCACTTTAATATTGTCGGTGCCCCATGTTTAGACGCTGCTCACTTTAACCTGAATACCTTGAGCCACGTCTAAATAAATGAGTGTGGCCAACATTAAAGTGCTCTAACATTTGAGAGAGTTTATACTATTGGCATTAAACATAACAATGCCTTTTATATATATATATGTCTTTGGTTTAAAACACATAAATAAAAGACATTGTAATTTACATTGCCAATCGCTTAAACGCTCACAAAAGTGAGACTTATTGCATTAAAATGCTTTTTAGAGCCTTCTGGCTGGCTGACAGGGAGCTCTGTGTGGTGAAGGGAGCTGCTGGTCTCCTCGGAGCTCTGAAGGCTTGCTAAAGGGGCAAACTCACCAAGCCCTTTTGTTCAGTGAAAATATTCACACGAAGCAGGAGTTTATACTTCAGTGGCGTAGAAAGGGGGGGGGGTCCACCACAGGCAGCACAAGTTTAGGGGTGGCGGCTCCCCCCCACTTACCTGCGGCTGTCGCGTCAAACGCAGGGACCGCTAGCACCTCCCCGTGCTTACTTGCAGGCAGCGCGGGGCGTCAAATGCAGGGGCTGCCACAGGCTGCAAAAGGTCTAGCTGTGCCACTGTTATCCCCTCTAAAGAAAGAACAAATTGCCCTGACAACTATTGAGTTATATCCCTGCACGTGGGGGCTATTCCATTTTTTGCTTACCATGTCTGACATGCCTCTCATCATGGACACGGGGGTGGTAAGTGATTGCCAGTTGTCACTCCCTCAACTGGGATGGATGACAGGGCCTATGGCATGGTGGACCATAGGTGATGAACGGCCAAGTCAGAGGTTTGCGCAGGTGGAGGCGGAGAATGCTCTCTCCGTGTAATCACAGTGCTGACACTTAATGCAAATAAAGCGGGGCATAGCAGTCGATTTAAGGTCGTACATCTAACTCTAAGGCCTTTAACCCCACTGTACTTACTATAAAGGAGTAAAATGCAAAATGTAATTGTGTAATAAAAAATGTGTGTGGTGCAAATGTGTAAAACCCCACTGGACAGGCGTGAAACGCCCATTGGGCTCAAAGAGCTTCAGCCTCCCCCCCCATTGTGTGTGTCAGCATGGGCTGAGACAGCTTCCCGGGCAACACACAGCCGCACCCGAGTACGTCACATGTCTTTAACCCCTTCCATGCTTATGACGAGCCCAGCTTGTCATGAGGCACAGTGGAACTGTGCTCATGACGAGCTCAGCTCGTCATAACGGTCGCGGCACTCCCACGTGCAATTGATTCCCCGCCTGTGCGGGAGAATCAATCAGTGGGCGGAGTCGTGACGAGCCCAGCTCGTCATGAGGCACAGCTCCACTGTGCCTCATGATGAGCTGGGCTCGTCACGAGCACCGGGGTGCCGCGCACCCCTGCGCCATGGGGGAATTACCCCCGCGGCGAAGGGGTTAAAAGACCATTTACATGCTTACGAGGCTTTGCTGTGTGTTCATACCTCGTTAGAGCCCCTGCATCTCCACTCTGCATATTGCTGGAAGAATTAGCTCCCCCCCGAAATTTTTAGTAGAAATCGCCCTCGAACCCCCCCCCCCCCCTCAAACACTGTCTCGAACAATGCCACAAGACTTTGTGAAGGTGGAGAGGTTGATTAAACAGCAGCTAGGGATGAGCTATATTAATACCAACGCACACAAAACTAATCCTCCCATCTCTTCCACCTGCTAGGGACCCCTTAACAACACCTGTAATTTACAGCACTAAGAAACGGGAGAAAAGTTGCTGAAGCAGTATAGAAAAAACACATTGTTATTAATACTTCTCATTTTCCTGCTGAAAAGCACCTGGGAGCAGTGACGTGCCGACGGCATGCGGAGAGGGCCACGTGACACGAGTTTTCGAAACTGGGCTACATCAACACGTGCCTTTTAAGCTTCCCCTCGGGCCCCCAGCAGCGCCCATCAGCGGCTCCCTGCGAGAGCAGAGACCTGGAGTGGATAATGCGATTCTCGGTAATCCACATAAAATATTCCAATTGTTTTCACGAAAATAGCTGCTGTCGGAGCGGCTCTCAGCGCGCGGCTGCCTGCTCGAGAGGAGACCTTTCCCTCCTGACATCTCATACTGCCAACATGATCGTTTTGTTCACCTTAAGAGAGCAATTTTTTTTGGAGCATAAGATGCTTTAATGTTGTCCCGAGGGTCGCTCTGGAGAGGTTGGTTTTTCGGTGTTCTGCCCCTGGAGTTCACCTAGAAGTGGTAGCACAGGGGGGAGTAAAGGAGTGAGGACTTCCGGGAGCTAGGATGGAATGGGAGGGAGAGGGGGGCGTCTGACAGGAGAAGAGATGCGGGGAAAACACAAGGATCCTGCCTCGCAAAGACAGGTAGTACTCCTACCTTAGTCGTGAATTTCAGGAGTAAGTCAGGCGTTCTCTCAGGGCTTTAAGTGAGCCTGGTCTCACCGGGTCTGAGCACCGGCAGTTTTTTAAAGGGGGTCTCGAGACGGGTCTCTATCGGGCTCTGTTTTGTGTCCTGGCAACCATTGTTTTCCAATAGTCCTGACTTGTAGGTATGATGTTACTTGTTGTATCACATATCTGGATGCAATGACAGAAACAGTCGGGCGGCACACTATGCTCAGCGCAGATTTTCAGCTTATATGTTAAACCACGCCCTTAATTACATTGGCCACACCCCTTTGAGAGACCCTCCAGTTTTTTCATCCCACTTAAAGCCCTGCGTACTCTTGAGTATTTGAATTCATGAGCACGCGATGATTGAATCGCAGCAAAATCTTTTTGAATCGGGTCCATAGTGGGTCCGACTAGTGCGTCAGAGACTGGTGCCAGAAGGATGGAGGGAAACCCGTGGTTATAGTGTCGAAGAGACATCTAGAAAGAGAGACAGGTGACCTGACAGGTGACCTGACAGAATGTGAGACAAGCAGAAGGAGAGCGAGATAGGAAATAATTGATCAGACAGGAGGAACAGACAGGTGATCACACAGCATACAAATGCAAAAAGAACTATTGATCGACAGAATGCAGAACAATGTCATACATTCACCCCAGTACAGAAATCTGGGCCTAAATCCATTTTTTTGCTCACCATGCCATTCCAGTTTGGACCCAGCCATATGCAAATCAGTCTTGACCCTGCGCCCAATTGCAACAGTCCAACCTGAACTGCAAGGCCAGGTTCTTCCTGGACTCAAAACAAGCATCCTAGGACCGGTTTCAGGGTTTCACCCCACTTCAGCCAGGATAGCTTGATTCCAGTGGCATAGCGAGCATGAGACCCACGTCTGAGCATACCAGTCACACTCGGGGTGACAAATGCAAAAAGAACTATTGATGGACAAAATGCAGAACAATGTCATACACATTGACTGGGGGTGAATGTTTTGAATTGTTCTGCATTCCGTCCATCAATTGTGTGTCTTTTGCTTTCTCGCCCTAAGTGTGCCAGGTATGCCCAGACGTGGGTCCTGGGCTCACTGTGCCACTGGAATCAAGCTATCCTGGCTGAAGAGGGTGAAACCCTAAAATCGGTCCTAGGATGCTTGTTTACGGTCCAGGGAGGGCCTGGCTTAGCTGTTCGGGCTGGACTGTTCCCATGAGGCACAGGGTCAAGACTTATTAGCATATGGCCAGGCCTAAACAGGGGTGGCCTGGTGAGCAAAAGAATGAAGGATTTAACCCAGATCTCTTGACTGGGGGTGCATGTTTTGATATGTTCTGCATTCCGTCCATCAATTGTGTGTATTTCACACGTACACAAGGCAGACAGGAGGGGACAGATCAGACAGGTGTCAAAGTTAGGTGATCATTTGGATGGGAGAAGAGATAGGTAGGCAGCAAGACAGATGAGATAGGTAATCTAACTTAACGGGAGACGAACAGAAGGAGAGGTAGAGGAAAGGATACAGGTGATCAGATAGGCAGTAGAGACCGGTGATCGACACATAGAGAGCAAGACAATCACAGAACAGATGAGACAGCTGGCTAAAGAGGCAGAAAAGCCAGCTGGTCTGTGCTTAATTTGAGCCTGTGGTTTCTGGTGCTCAGCCTCAGCACTTAATTGTCAACAACAGCACTTATGGCTCTCTGCCACATGGTGGTGCTGTCTGTGTTATTTGGAGATGAGCACAACAAAATGTATTTTTTAGTTCATTATACATTAAAAATGACTAATATCTGTCACCAAAGCCATTCTTATCTCTTTGGGGGCCCGGAAGAGTCTGTATTGTCACACTTGTAGGAGTGTGATGGTTAGTATTTGTGTTGGTACTGTCACTAGCAGTGCTGGCAGGGGCAACGGGTAGTGCAAACCGTAGCCATCTGCAGATGAGGGCTGTGGCACTTATGTTTTTACAAATTAAGCACTGAGATCATACAATATACAACACAGGCATGGGGAGAGAGATCAGACAGGCTGTATAGACAGAGCCGATCAAAGAAATGGAAGCAGAGCCAGACAGAAGAGACAGGCAATCAGACAGAATATGATCCAATTACAAGATGCAGACAGAAGGAGACCAATGATCAGACAGGTTGTAGACACTGGTGACGTGGAAGAATGCAAGACAGAGAGAAGGAGAGATGGATCTAAGGAGGCAGCAGACAGACAAGTGAAAGAGAAAGTTGATCAGTCAGGATATGAGACAATCAGAAGGAGAGGAGAGATCGAAAGAGAGCAGTGTTCAGACAGGCTAGAGACTGATGAAGTCTACAAAATGCGAAAGTCACAGAAAGAGAGACAGATCGAAGGAAACAGCCGACCATAGATGAAGAAATGACAGGCGAGCAGGCAATATATTAGACAGACAGATGGAAAGGGAGATTTGAGACCACTGTTGTAGGCAGAATAGACAGGCGATCACACAACAAATGAGGCAGACAAGGAGAGAGATCTCAGACATGCAGTTGAGACAGGTTATTAGACAAAGGCAGAACAGATGAGTAGGCAAACCAAATTGGCAGACGATCAGAAAGATGGACACGACTAATCAGACACATGGAAGAGACAGGTGATCACACAATACAGAAGGCAGATAGGAGGAAGGTGATCAAACAGCTGGAAGAGAAACGTGATCCGACAGATGGAAGAGACACATGGGTAGACAAGTGGAAGAAGTGTCTGATGAGAGAGAAAGAGACCCAGACCAATTGAAGGTGACAGCTGATAAGACAAGCAGGAGAAGAGACAGGTATTGAACATATGAGTTATACAGAAGAAGTGAGATACTGCAGGCTAATGAGACAGGCAGTCAGACAGATGGAAGTCGATAAGTTACGGGTAAAGGTAAGAAAGAAATGTTTTGTTCAGAGCAGCCCTTTTTGAGACAGTGGCAGGGCACTAGGTTTGCATTTCTCTCGCTGATCCTTCTACATTGACTTTTTAGTTTTTTTCTATTAATTATCCAACCCACTCCTTCTACTCCTTCTACTCCTTCTTCCTATTTTTTATTCACCTGCCCTCTCTCCCTCCACTGATCCCATGTCATCTTTCCGCTTCTCTCTTGGAGCAGGAGCCTAGATTTAAAAAAGTTCACCAGGATGTCTCGTAGTTTATAAATTACCGTTTATCATCAAGCTGGCTGGGCTCACAGGTTCTCCAACTTCTCATCAAGATCTGCAGATGCAGGAGAAGGAATGACCATTTCCAGCCCTTCCAGCCTCTCTAAATAAGACAGAAATGTAGATGGGATGTTAAGGAGAGTGGGACAACACAATCTGAGGATTTCTTTCCAGGTCCTGGCTTTTGCAGAAAGCTTAGAAGTATCTGAGAAGAAACTGTAAATCCTCCGAATACTGGCCTATGGTGCGGAAGACGAGGTCTGCATTGATTGGACAAGACCTCCTTGGCTCCCACGAGGCACTCCAATGGTAGCTGTGGTCCAGCAGTCCAGGCTTACTCAGAGGAGGCAGTGACAAGGTGGTGTCAGATACAATCCACCACAGAGGTGATCACACTTACCCAAGATCAATATCTAGTCAGAGGTGCTTATTTTAAAATCAATATGTATTTAACATTAATTAAGGCGAATAGATGGTTCGCAATTACCAGGAATTGATGGTAATAACCACAAAGGGCCTTGCTTAGGAGATAGTACCCCGAATCGTTTTTACACAGAGTAGCGTCACATCACCAAAATTGTGGCCAACATCTTTACTTTGAGTAGCGGTTTGCATTAATATCTGGTCTGGCTTTATAATAATTTTTTTATAGCCAAATGCTATTGTTTTACAAGAACAGAAGTACAAGCAAATGCACCTTTCCCCCTTCCCAAGCTGAATCTCAGAGTTGAACAACACACAACGAGGGTCACCCTCTCATCACAATGAGGATTTAAAATAAATTTACGGCATGCTTTTCACAGTGTCATCAAATTTCTCTGGCTTTATGCCTTGGGGAGATCACTTTTTCTTCAGGATGGACAATGGAAGTAAATGTATGTACTTCAGTATGGGGTGAAACAAAGTGTTAAAGGGCATCAGTCTAGCACTGTGGCATACCACAGGCCCCCGCAGCCCCCGCAGTGTGGGGGGGGGCAGAGCTCCACAGGAACCCCTCATTGCAGTACCCTGCCAGAGAGCTCCCTAGTAAGTCGAGGGGGGGGGCTCCATGTACTTAGCAGGTGAGTCCCCTCAAGTTTCGTTACACCACTGGTCTAGCACAACAAACCCATTGATGGCTTTGCATTTTCTGCTTGATATAAGTGTTGATCAAAAATCACAAGTTGTTTTAAAAAATTCTTGAAACCACAAAATATTCTGAACTTTGTTGTCATGGTTTTCTCTGTATCTGAATGATTCCCAGTCCTGGGTTGTCTCTTGCACCCTAGGTTATATGTTGGGGGTCACTGGATGAACACAATTGTTGCCTTTTTGAGAATAACTATCTTTGCCCTTGTATTTGAGATGCCACTGGTGACCGATGCACTTCCCTTGAAGCTTTGTACAAGTTCTGGGCTCCCAGTTGGAAGAAACAGACCCATAGTTCAAATTCAGATGCCTGCATCCACATTTTTCAGTGTCTGACTTTCAGGGTGACCGAAAAGAGCATTGACTACTAATGCATGGGGCTCTCTTAGTACTGAGCTGCAGCAGGAACACACAACCAATCAATCAATCAATCAATCAGTGACACTTATATAGCGCGCTACCTACCCGTAGGGTCTCAAGGCGCTGGGGGGGGGGGGGGGGGGTGCCGCTACTGCTCGAACAGCCAGGTCTTCAGCTTCTTCCTGAAGGAGAGGTGGTCTTGGGTCAGGCGCAGGTCGGGAGGGAGGGAGTTCCAGGTCTTGGCGGCCAGGTAGGAGAAGGGCCTTCCTCCCGTAGTCGCTCTTCGGATGCGGGGGACGGCGGCGAGGGCGTGGTTGGCTGATCTGAGGTGGCGTTTGGGAGCGTAGAAGGTGATTCGGCTGTTGAGGTAGCTCGGGCCCTGGTCGTGTAGGGCTTTGTGTGCGTGGGTGAGTTGGCGGAAGGTGATTCTTTTGTTGACGGGGAGCCAGTGGAGGTCTCTCAGATGTCCGGTGATGTGGCTGGTTCGTGGGATGTCGAGGATGAGTCTGGCTGAGGCGTTCTGGATCCGCTGGAGTCTCTTCTGGAGCTTGGCGGTGGTACCGGCGTAGAGGGCGTTGCCGTAGTCCAGTCGGCTGGTGACGAGGGCCTGGGTGACGGTCTTCCTGGTCTCGGAGGGGATCCACCAGAAGATCTTTCGTAGCATGCGTAGGATGTTGAAGCACGCCGAGGAGACGTTGTTGACTTGCCTGGTCATGGAGAGGGAGGAGTCCAGGATGAAGCCCAGGTTGCGTGCACTGATTTGCAGTTGCCCAATGACATTGTGGAGACATTAGGCAGCAAGGAACCACAGTCCATTAATGATGAGAGGCTGTTCCAGCACCCATATTCTCCAGCCAATTGAGACTGCAGTAACAGTTTCACAATACCGCAAAAGGCCTCTAAATTATCATTTTTTGTCTCAAATTTACGCTTTGCAAAGGTTGTGAAATTTAAAAAAAGGTATGTGAAGTTTTTTAGTCAGTAGACATGATCTGGGGGCCAGGACAGGCTAGCGTAGGCATGGTCAGGTCTGAAGTCTTAATGCTGGAACATGCACCAACCATCTTCGGGTAGGTCTCCTCCTCAAACTTTATCCCAACGGAAGCAGAAAAGGCCACAAGCAGCTCCGAGGACCAGTGAGCAATTGTGAAGCCCCAGTAGATTCTTCTGAGTCATGCTTTTTGAAGAACTGAATTTGAAATTAATGTACATATGCAGCACAGGGAAGCTGAGGAAGTCTCCAACTCCCCATCAGCATGAAGCTTTGTTTGAAATTTTGGGTAAAACTTTTGAGAGAAGGTGGCTTTTTGGGGGCTCCCTTCCAGGAGAAACGTGTCCTCAACTCATATTGTGTATTTCAGAACCAAACCAATATATCATGCACAAAGTCTTCTTAATTTTATCTTAAAGCATGTTGGCATTGATTGCTTGGAACGAGGGTCATGTGCACAGGTTGGATTCAGACTCTTCACTCTGAGTTACAGTAAGCACAGATGCACAAAATAGCTTGAAATTTCACAATTTGTGTGCTGTGATATTCTGTGTGCTTTAAACTCTTTCCTCCTCCTGGTTGAGAAAGTGAGTAGCCTAGTCATAGTTAGAGATCCAATGTGACCAAATAACTATCTTTTCATGTGTTTGCCTAATTGAGCTCCTGCTCTTAAAAAAACGTTTTCGCTGCCAATCACAAAGGTGAAGGGGTCCCCTGAGGACTCCTTCCCCTCCCGTTTGTGACTGGCTTAACACCTAATTGAAGTAGCCGGTAAACCGCAATTGTTTTGCGACTGCATTCTGGTTGCAAAGCAATCGCACATCACCTGCGACTCGCTATTAGGAAGGGATGCCGTTGGCATGCCCCTTCCTAAAAGCGACTTGCTAACCTTATCAAAACAAGCATTGGAAATGCAATAGGTCTCGCAGTAGTAAAGTTTGAGCTATAGGTGTTATTTATTTTTTTGTTTTTTATTTATGTGTTGTTTTTTCTAAATAGCTAAATTACTAGCTTTCTTCTTTACAAAGCCAATAGTTATAATTTTTGTAAATGTGACACCTCTAGCATTTGTAAAGCAACATGTTTTGTATTAACGGGACTTATATGTGACTTATATGTATTGATATAAAAAAAATCAATGGCTTTAAAAAACAATTAATAATTAATACGTAAATAAAATGGATTTTATTTTATATTGCCAATAGCTTAAAGTTTATTAAATATATTTAGTGAAGATGCTGTGGTTGCGCTGAGTGAGGGTGAGTGAGGGTGAGGGTGAGTGAGGGTGATTGTGAGTGAGGGGTTGAGGGTGAGTGAGGGTGAGGGGTTGAGGGTGAGTGAGGGTGGGTGAGGGGTTGAGGGTGAGTGAGGGTGAGTGAGGGTGAGTGAGGGTGAGTGAGGGTGAGTGAGGGTGAGGGGTTGAGGGTGAGTGAGGGTGAGGGTGGGTGAGGGTGAGTGAGGGTGAGGGGTCGAGGGTGAGTGAGGGTGAGGGGTTGAGGGTGAGTGAGGGTGAGGGTGAGTGAGGGTGAGGGATTGAGGGTGAGGGGTTGAGGGTGAGTGAGGGTGAGGGTGAGTGAGGGTGAGGGTGAGTGAGGGTGAGGGGTTGAGGGTGAGTGAGGGTGAGGGTGAGTGAGGATGAGGTGTTGAGGGTGGGTGAGGGTGGAATGGGAGTGGTGGAGTTCACATGTACTGCGCGTGGGTGTCCTTCCTTTCCTGGAAATGGTAACTGTACTGTCTTAAAAGAAAGTGAAAGCAAAGCAGACTAAAGATCGAACAGAGATCGTCGGGGACTTTCCACTTCGACGCAAGTGTGGCTTTGTTCAGCTGTTAGGCAGAGGGTGTTTGTGGAGTGTGGAAAACCTGAAAACCATACAGGAGAAAATGCTGATGGGTTTTTAATAGCTATTAAATGTAGCAACAGTTCATTCACTTTGACGGTTGAGGGTAAACGCATGTTTAACATCACGAGTCTTCCGAGCGTCGCATTTTTCTTGGCAGACATGTTTTGAGGGGCATTCTACAAGTCTGCTGTTATAAAAGCGCCATCTTAGTGAGGGTACGCAACCCCAGTCGAGAAGCTTCAATGTAACCCCCCGTTTCACCCAACATAGCTGTTAACTAAAATTTGCGAAGGCTTAAAGCAAGAAAGAGGAATTAGGTACCGGTGCGAGAGCACAGCATGCGCCAGTTACTGGCCCTAGTTGTCAGCTACTGCTCCACGATGTTTGGGGCTGCGGAGCCGGTGAACTTAGGAAAGCGACAGCCCGCCAGATCCGACTGTGCCCACTCTCACCTCGCGAGATTTGCCTGTCGCAAAACAGCTCTGTATGCTTGCAGTAACTAACAAGGCAGGCGGGAGGGGGGGCGGAGCGGGGGTGTGGGAGGAGTGCGGGAACAGACGGCGAGGGGAGGAGAGTAGGAGGAGGAGAGTAGGGGAGGCACGGCCTAGCGGCCGTGCAATCAAGAAGTGAGGGGGCGGGAGAGTAGGCAAGGCAGGCGGCTGGGGGGAGGGGGAGGAGAAATGCGACGCGACATGGCAGGCAGGGGAGGGGGCGGAGCGGGGGTGTGGGAGGAGTGCGGGAACAGACGGCGAGGGGAGGAGAGTAGGAGGAGGAGAGTAGGGGAGGCACGGCCTAGCGGCCGTGCAATCAAGAAGTGAGGGGGCGGGAGAGTAGGCAAGGCAGGCGGCTGGGGGCATGTGCACGCGCTTTTAAGCTCAATGCGCATGCGCATTGAGCTTAAAAGTCACGGGCACTGCAAGGAATCGCCACGATTCCTTGCAAGTTGGATAAAGAGTGGATAAGCCCCCATAGTCTTGCTTGCTCGATGCGCATGCGCATCGACAGGCGAGACCTAAAAAGGAATAAAATACAAATGCAGGAATAATAGATGCTCACTTGCATTATTTTCTTCTCCTGGGTTAAAATGTGTGGCATAATGGTGTAGCTGTAGGAACAACTTTGCATAGAAAACGTAATGTGAAAATCACCAAGCTATATAGGATTACAGGAGAATAACAAAAATTTCATCAGGGTCTAACGCCTTTAACTGCCTCGGTCATTTTGGTGACTTTGACGTTCGTGCACGTGCACACCCCCTCCCGTTTTTCTTACCCCTCTTCATGTTATTTTTCTTCTTCAGTATTGTACCATTTTGTTTCTCACATTTTCCACATTACCTCCTCATCTTTGATAAATACCTGTCGTCTGTACCTCCTTTCCCGTGAACCACCGTTTCCCTTTTCCTTCCCGTCCTACTCTCCCTGCTCAATCTCTTTCGGCAGTCCAGTCTTCCGTCCTATTTTTTTCCCTCCTATTATCTTACTCTCCACCCCTCTGTCCTTCACACCTATCACTCCATCTGAATTTCCTCCCTCTATTCCTTCAAGTCTGACTGGATATCTCTCCCTCGTTCTGTGTCTGACATACACACCGTCTCACTCGTCACTCCTATCACTATTCCTTTCTCTGTTCTTCCACATCCTACTATTCTCCTCTCTCTCACCCTTTGCTCTTTTCCCTCTTGCTTCCTCTGCCCCTCCCTGACTACCTAGCACCCCCTCTCTAAATCTCGTTCTACCCTGTCCTGCTCTCCTCCTCTCCTTTCCCTGTCACTCCTGTCTCCCTTCTATTCTCCCTTCTATTAATTTTTCCTCCTTGTCCCTGCTGTCCCCCATTCCTGACCACTACTTAATTTGAACCAGTGGTTTCCGGTGCTCAGCACCGGCACTTAATCATCAATCCCGGTGCTTTACTAAAGCACCAGTTCAGGACACATTCAATATGATTTATGAAGTACGGGGAGATCACAGGATATTGAGCTGACCCGAGACTCGAATCTGGTTCCCTAGCTTCAAAGTCGGCGGCTCTGGCCATTAAGCCACATCCCCTCTCTTCTGCATGGTTGGTAGTTGGTTCTGGTGGTGCTAACAGGACAGCCGGAGCTGTCAGGAGGCAACCTGCCTCCTTACAAGAGCCACAGCACTTATTATTTTTTTTACAAATTAACAACTGTTCCTGACGCTCTCAAAGTCTCTGTTCCTCTCTTGTCCTTCTCTGCCCCCTTTCACTACCATCCTCAAGCATCTGCCATGTACTCTTCGTTTCCCCTGCTCTCGTTCACATTCATACTCACTGCCACTCTGGTCGGCAGTTCTTCCACCCTTTCCCGCTTTCTCCCTCACTTTCGTCTTTATATGGTCCCCCTTCCTTTCTCTTTTCCTCCCCTCCCCCTCCCCACTCTTACTTTTCCTCCTTTCTCTCTACCTTCCACTTCTGCTCTCTCCTTAAACCCCCCTCCTCCTCTTGGCCCCTGCTTTTTGTCTCCCTCACTTCCTGTTTCCTCTCCCATCGCTCGCTCGCTCCTCTCCTGTTTCCGGTCTCGAGCTCGCCTGCCCCAGCGTTATCTACCGGGCCCCAGGGCTCAGCACAGGGTCACTCTCGCCTCCTCCTTATCCCAGATACACACCAGCAGCTCCTCTGCCTCGCAGTCAGATTAAAATTAAAGAAAAATGTAAATGGGACCTGCTTAGTTATTCTATTTCCCTGCGCTCGCGGAGCCGACAGGTAATTGATGTGGGAGCTCCGAGTTACAGGCCTCGGTCTCAGCACCTTGTTTATTAGGCGATCTAATAAAACAAGTTCAATTATTGTCCCCTGAGGTGACATCCCCGGCCCCCCTCTCGCCGCTCTGCTTCCTGTCTCCTGTCCCTCCCTCATCCATCCTGGGATTTGTGACACCCGGGACGCTCTGAAGGCCGAGGGCTGTCTGTAAATCTCATTTCCCGCCAAATGCCTGTGGATGCGAAGCCGGTATCATGGCCGCTCAGAGGCGGCACATGACTTCACAGGCCTGACCTGCCTGGTAGGCAGCGAGGCGACCGGCACAAAGCACGAGTCCCAGAAGGCGCCGCAGGGCCTGACAGACGGACGGGGCCAGGCAATCAGCTCAGGAGTACACAGGAAGGAGGCAGCTAAGACATGAACTCAAACAGGCAGCACGGGCCTTCTTTGATTTCACAGGTAGGCCGAGTCACAGAGTCAGACACTGCCTGACTAGCAGGAAAGTGACCAACAGGCAGGGCCTGGCAGGCAGCACAGGAGTCGACAGGAAGCACGTGGCCTAGAAGACAACACAGGCCTTTTAGGACTTGATAGGCACAGAACCTGTCACCGCCTGAAGGCAGTCGAGGGCCCCGCAGACATGGAATGACAGGCTGCACAGGACTCGACAGGAAGCACTTGGCCGAGCAGGCAGCACAGAGCCTGTCACTGACTGACAGGCACTCAATGGCCCTGCAGACAGGGAATGGCAGCCTGCACATAGCCCGACTGGAAGCACTGGGCCAAGCAGGGTGCACAGCCTTATATGAACATCGTAGCCAGCTGGAATGACAGGCTGCACAGGACTCGACAGGAAGCACTTGGCCTAGCAGGCAGCACAGAGCCCGCCACCGCCTGACAGGCAGCAACGGTCCCAATCAATGGAACCGCGTCTGCCAGTCAATACCTGTTAGTGAGCAGGGGACAGGACATAGACACACTACATTAGCAGGCCACACAAGCCATAGAGAGCTTCACTGGCAGGTGGTGCAAGAATCCCTGCCACTACCTGGCATTCAGCAAAGGACCGTTAGTGGTACTGTATCTGGCGCTCTGCCCAAGACTTAACTGGAGTACCAGGCCTCGCAACAACATGGTACCTAATAAACAACAAAGGTGCACACAGACAGTGCCTCAACAATAGGATTCACCATTGGCACAGGGTACATCTTATAGCAGTGGCGGCTTGCATGTGAGGGAGGTGCGGCTGGGAGACAAAAATAAAAGTTAAAAAATAAGTAAAGAAAAAAAATCCCACTTACCTTAATGGCGAGACGTCCTCTTTCCCGCTCGGGTCTTCTCCAGGCAGGTAGGTTCCAGGAAACTGCAGTAACCAGTCCTGGCGCTGCTCTCATTCAGCTTCAGTATTGGAGGGAGCGGCCTCCTTCTGCGCTCCAAAGGACACTAGAGTCCTATGCTGTCTCTAAACCAGCTGTCCGAGACAGGTGGGTTAGAGCGGTTTAAAATGCACATGTCTGGCTGGCTGTCACAAGACGGACCACTAAAAAGACATGCACGCTTTAAACTTAAAGTGCCCTGCCCATCACTGCTCCAGATGATGGATTATGTGGCAAATGCATCAATATGTAGAAAACTCTGCAGTCCCGAAACCACATAATTCCAGTGCCCTGGGTACGGAGGCTTCACAAGTCCATGAGTGTTACTTTCTGCTCAAATGAAATAGATGTAGTGTGAAAGTGTAGGTCAAAGGCATCTTTACTGCTGGAGTCCTCTGTCCAAGGTGCTGAACCCATTCGTTTTGAAAGAAGATTTTCTGATGTGCACACTTTATGATGCATTGCTTGTTGGTTTATTTATCCGGACTCAGAGCATGCAGAAGAAGGGTTTTACACAAGTAGATTAATGCACACAAAAATATTTTACATATTATTTTTTTTAATTTTGTTATATTTGGCGATAAACTCGAGATTAAAGGAAACATTTCAAATTTGATGCAGCAGTGCCTTGCTGCCTTATGGGCAGTACAATTCATATATACATTAAAGGTGGTGTGCACACTTAGGCTGGTTAGAAAGTGTCACTTGATTTTGAGTTATTACAGCACCCCAGTACAATTATTTACTTGTTAAAGACTGGATAGGAGAAAAGATGGCTGCCGAGGGTCTGGGGTGTCAGTCATGTATGGCCATCTCCTTCCGGGTCACGAACTTGATTTCATTACAGGTCACCGGTTCCAAGGTCGTGAAACAGTTGTCTTTGACTCCCATGGCTCTCTGCAATCTTTTTTAAAGCACGGTTTACATTAAACAAATGCACACACCTCATTCATGTATGCATATATTCTTAACATGGTCCAGGAGCTTGGTGGGGGGGGGGGTGTCCAGGTGTATAGTCAATTACGGGTACTAACAGATGTATTGCGGTGAGTTATTTACATTATATTTGCAGTCATTGCAAACATTAAAAATATAGCAAAAATGAAAGAGACGGGGGCGTGGCTTGGCGGGCGAAGATGGCGGTCGCAGCCTTGTAGAGCTCCCGCCGGCCCGGACTTAATTCGATCATTTATCCTGACCCCCGAGCCCACTACTGGTACCCAGTGCTTGCTTTTGATCTGGTGGGGTCTCCTGCCTACTTTGGTGTGCCGATCCTGCATCTCTACCCTTCCTGTGCTCGGAGGGAGGCGGCGACGAAGTGCGGCCTGGTGGCCGGCCGGAGGCCGGGGTCCTCGAGTTTCGCGACGCCTGGCGGTGGTAGCGATCTAGCGTGTGCGGGTGGCATCCGCCGCGCCGGCCTTGGCTCGTCTCATTGACTGCACTCGCCTGAAGGATTGAGACGGTGCCGTCGGATCCTACCCATCGGTTCTTTCCCTGTGTGGCCGACGAGCGGAGGCGGCGAGGCGTGGCCCCGCGACAGTCGAGAGGCGGAGGTCCCTGAGCCCCGAGGCGGCCGGTGACGACCTGGCAGACGGCAGCGGCATCGGCTCTGCCCAACCCGGCCTGGCCCATTGCTGCGGCGGTCCACAGACCACGGACCCACAGCTTCTTCAATTGGTACTTTGGACAGCTGCCCGTGGGGACGAGCGCGGGTGAGGCCTGTCCCGCCTGGGTGACGCCGGGACCTCGATTTTCGTGACACCCGATTACTGTGGCCGGCCCGCATTTCTCTCTGGGACCTCATCTGGGCCGTCCCGCTAGAGACTTGTGACAGTGTCCGAAGACTCGGAGGTAGTGTCCGCCCTGCCCGGCGTGTGCCATGACCAGGGACAGGGGAGGTGGTCCGCCTAAACATGGCCCTATCGACAAATTCACTGGGCCGAGTGGTGGCGCCGGGGCGGCCGGTGGCAGCGGTGGCCCTGGGCCGGACAACGCAGCTCTACTGGCGGCCATCACCCAGTCCCGAGACACACTCGATGCCAAGATTGGGGCGGTTGGGGCGGATGTCACGCTCCTGCGCCAAGACCTCCGCAATGCAGTGGAGCGGATTGCTGGGGCTGAGACCCGTATAACGGAGACCGAAGCGGACATTAGTGGCCTAAAGAAGCGACTGGCGGAGGTGGAGAGCATTCAAAAGACGCTGGCGGCCCGCGTGGAAGATGCAGAAGGGCGCGCGCGGCGCAACAACCTCCGCTTCATCGGTTTTCCTGAACGATGTGAGAAGGACAACATGGAGCGGTTCCTGACCGGGTGGTTGGAGAGCTGGCTCCCCGAAGGGGCACTGTCTACGTGCTTCGTGGTTGAGAGGGCACACAGGGCTCTGACCCAGCGACCACCGGAAGGCGAGCGCCCACGGCCTGTTATCGCTCGGCTGCTGAACTACCATGATCGAGATGTTATCCTCCGGGAGGCAAGGAACAAGGGCTCCCTCGCCTTTGAGAATCATAATATCATGATCTTCCCGGACTACACGAAGATGGTTCAGCAACAGCGGCAATCTTTCATGGACGCTAAGGCTAAGCTTAGGGGCCTCAAGATTCAATACTCGCTTCTGTATCCAGCTCGCCTGCGAGTCATATATCAGTCTCGGACCCATTTCTTCGATTCGCCGGAGGAGGTGTTTCGCTGGACAGATGAATCGGTGCGGCTCAGGCCCCATGCCCAGCCGGGGCTGGATCCAGGCAGGTCCCAGGGCTCGTCGCCGGAGCGGACAGATCGCCCGAACAGGAAGGGCCGCCATCGGAGGTCCCGCTCCAAGAAGAGATCGGCCTCTGCCAGCGCGACGCGGCCGGGTGATGCCCGGGACTCGGACCGCTCCGACGCGGGCAGCTGAACATTGCTAGATCTGCACGCACTTTGTATGCTACATCCTGAACTGCCCTGCTTTGGCCGGTGAGACTGCTTCATACTGTCCTTGATGTGCCGGTCAATTCCCTTGTGAAGACTTCAGTTGTTGCCATGGGGATGCAGTGGGGCTTGGGGGGTACCATTTGTGGGCCTCAGACCCTCACAGCTGTGAGTGTTGTTGGGGGGGGGGGGGTGTGTGTGTCATTGTGGGGTTGTTGGGATCCATTGGTATGGTGGGTCCTGGGTCCTCTGTTTGGGGCCCGGGTCCCTCCATGCCGCGACAGGTACTTCAATGTTTTCTGAGGTATTGGGGTGGTGGGTGTGGGGCGTGGGGGGGAGTTTTGGAGTTGTACTTGTTGGGGGGGTTAAGGGTTGGGAAGGGAGCGCTGTGTTTGTGGGTTGGGGGGGGGGGGGTCCACACATGTCTGAGGCTTTGCTTTTTGTCGGTTTGCGGGTTGCACCAGGGTGGGAGGGAGGGCCAGATTTTGGACTGTGTATTGACAATGGCTGATACTGCGTTTATGTCTCCATCGAAAACCCTGCGGGTGGTGACATGGAATGTGCGGGGTATCCTGGACAAGATCAAGCGTGGGGCTGTGCTGCGATGGGGGAAGAGGGAGATGGTGGATGTACTCATGCTCCAGGAGACTCATATGCTGGGCTCCAAGGCCCTCAGCCTCCAAAGGTTCGGTTATCAACAGGTTTACCATGCTGGCTTTGCGAGGGGTTCACGGGGGGTGGCTATATTGGTACATCGTAGGGTGGCCTATGTTCACGAGAAACAGTGGATTGATCCTCAGGGTAGATTTGTCTTTATTCAAGGCCTGCTGGGTTCTGAGCCGGTGGTTTTTGGAAGTGTTTACGCCCCTCCCCCCCTGCAGTGGGCATTGTCTGAGCGGTTGTTTGCACTGTGGGAAGACATTCCCGAGGTCCTGACCATGGTGGGGGGGGACTGGAATGAAGTCATGGATGTGAGCCTGGACCGCCAGCGGCGAGTGCATGTGATGCCTGACCTCCCCCCCGCGGCTGCTCCCACCCGGCTGTGTGCGACAGTGCGTAGTCTGGGTTGGCTTGATGTGTGGCGGCATTTCCACCCCGCGGAGCGGGCCTACACGTATGTATCGGCGGTGCATGGGTCCTTCTCTAGGCTCGACTATTTGTTTGTGCCGGGTGCCTGTCTGAGCCGTGTCAGGGACGCAGTGATACTCCCCAGGGGCCTCTCGGATCATTCCCCTGTCCTGGCCACCGTGACCCTCCCCTCTACACGGCAGCCATTTCGATGGCGCATGTCCGCCTGGCAGCTACAGCGGCCGGAATACGTGACGCATATTCGCCAAGCGATCGATCATTTTTGGCGCGAGAACCTAGTGGGGGGTGTCGACGCCATTGTTGTGTGGGAAGCGCTAAAGCCTACGATACGGGGCATCGATATAGCTTGGTGTGCGGCCGCTCGGCGGGAGCGCCGGGAGGCCATTGTGACCGCCGCGGCCCGAGTGGAGGACCTGGAGCAGCGTAGCCGGCTCGGGGGCGACGAGGGCGTCGTGCGCCGGCTCCTGCAGGCCCAGCAGACGTATGCCTCGGTTCTATACGAAGAGGCCCGGCAGGCGTGGCTCGCCACGCGTAGCAGGGTGTACCAGTGGGGCGACAAGTCCTGCACGATGTTACATAGGCTTTGCCAGGCGACCTTCCAACCCCTAGAACTGCCCGGCCTTGCGGCGGATGACGGGTCGGTCATGTCCGACCCGGGTTTACTGGCGGCGAGCTTTGCCCGCTACTACGCAGCACAATATGCTCCCCGGGACCCAGTGGTGGAGAGTGACATAGCCTCATACTTGGATGACCTACTCCCACGGGCAGTCCCAGATGAGACTAGAACGGCCCTGGAGGCCCCACTCACTTCCGAGGAACTGGGGGAGGCCCTTGGCCAGCTGAACACCGGGAAGGTGCCCGGCCCGAGCGGTTATCCTGCCGAATTCTATAAGAAGTTCCACGTTCAACTGGGACCCCATTTCCGCAACGCTCTGGAGGCGGCGAGGTCTCGGGGCGAGCTGCCACCGGACTGGCGCCACGCCGAGATTGTGGTCTTTTTGAAGCCGGGCAGGGCGCCGGATCGGCACGACTCTTACAGGCCGATCTCCCTCCTCAACATTGAGGCCAAGGTTCTGGCGAAAGCCCTTGCGAACCGCTTGCTACCCCACATTGCCGACCTGGTCCACCCTGATCAGGCCGGGTTCATGCCGCGCAGGGCTACCCGGCATAATATCCGGCGGGCACAGGCAGCGATCGACGCCATGGGAGCCAGGGATGAACAGGCTGCACTCCTTCTTGCGGACATGGACCGGGCCTTCGACTCGGTGAGTTGGACATATTTGTTCACCTTGCTGGCCCGCCTCAATCTAGGGCCGGTCTTCCTGTCCTATATTCGCCTCCTGTACACCAATGTCACAGCCTCGGTCCGCGTTGCCGGTGCAGTCTCTGGGCGCTTCCGGATAGGCCGTGGTACCCGACAGGGTTGTCCTCTTTCCCCCTACTTGTTTGCCCTGGCCATGGAGCCCCTGGCGGCGCGGGTCCGAATAGATGCCCATCTACGTGGCTTTGTCTGGAACGACCACCTAACTGATAGGATTGCACTCTATGCAGACGACGTCCTCCTGTTCCTTACTGATTTGCGGCGCTCGGGTCCCCGAGTCTTGGAGATCATGCGTGGGTTTGGCGAGGTCTCGGGGCTTCACCTTAACTTGTCTAAATCAACCCTGTGGGTTCTGCGTGGCGGAATGGTTGCCGATCCTTGGGCCGCCGACTTGCGCGTGGCGACAGACGGTCTGAAATATCTGGGCGTCTTCCTCTCGACCTCGCGGGCCGTGGCCTGGACACGCAGTGTCCTACCGGTATGGGACCGAGTCCAGACCGATGTCAAAACATGGTCCAGGATGCCCCTTACAATCTTTGGGAGGTCGGCCATCTTTAAGATGGTGGCGCTGCCGAGGCTGCTGTACCAACTTCAAAACTTCCCACACCCTATTGGCTTGGAGTGGTTCCGCCAGGTGAACTCTGTGCTGAGCCGCTTCCTGTGGGATGGCGGAGCGGCCAGAGTGGCCCTGAGAACGTGCTTTCTGTCCACATACTGTGGGGGCTTGGCCACGTCCGACCTCCTCTCCTACTATCAGGCGTCGCACCTCCTTGTCCTCAATGACTGGTGGTATGGAGATAGGGGTGATCCGGCCTATGCCCTAGAGAGACACCTAATGGGAGATCGTACGCTTCACACCATTCTTTATTCGGCTCGTATACGCCGTGGGTTGCCATCGGTAACTAAAGTGGTCTTTGCCGTGTGGCGGCAGTCTCTGCGCCGTATGGGTTGGTGGGGCAAACTGACAGCCGAAACGCCGCTGTGGCACAATGGCATGCTCCCGGGATTGGCGGCTTTGGCCGGGTTTGAGGGCTGGGAGGCTATTGGAATTACACAACTGGGCCAGGTCGTATCGGGCACCACCCTCAAGTCCTTTGAGGACCTCCGTGTGGAGTTCCAGATGGCTCATTCCCAGTTCTTCCGCTACCTCCAGCTGAGGCATGCCCTAGCTCCGAGTATTGCTGGCCTCGACTCCCTGCCCGAGTTCAGCCCCATTGAGGCGAAAGTGTTTATGGGTGACTTGGGAGACAAGAAGGTTTCTAAGATCTATCAGTCCCTTGTTACGCACTGCTCCTCCACTCTCAGCTCCCTTCGGGAGGCGTGGGAGGTGGATGTGGGCGCCCTGGACGAGGATGATTGGAGGGAGGCACTGGAGTCCCCACGTGGCACCGCTGTTGCGGTTCGGCTCCGCCTGATACAATTCAAATACCTGCATCGTGCCTATTACACACGTGAACGCCTGTGGAAGGCTGGTTTGATTGCGTCCTCGGAGTGCCTGCGTTGTGGGGAGGTGCCTGGCTCCCTGCTGCATACAGTGTGGTCGTGTGGTCGCCTGGCTGGATTCTGGAGGGGAGTATGGAGTTGCCTGGCTGAGGTCCTGGGTTGGGATCTTCCTCGTACCCACCGATTAGGCCTGCTGCACGTTATGGAAGGGGTTGGGGGTAATGTTTATAAGCGCCACCTGTTGCTCCTGGGCCTGGTCGTGGCCAAGCGTGACCTGGCTCGTGCTTGGAAATCTGTGAGGGCTCCCCCCCTGTCTGCATGGAAGGCTGGGCTGGACTACTTCATGGGCCTTGAGAAACCAGTCTTTGAGGCGCGGGGTTGCCCGCGCAAACATTTCAAAATCTGGAAGCGGTGGGCCGACTACCGCGGCCTGTCCTTGGAACCCCCAGCGGAACAGGAGGAGGACATTTGACCGCAGTAAAAATTTCTGGCCCGAATGGCAAAGCCCTGGTTGCATCATACCTGATTCTTCTATGTATACCGTCTTTATGTTGCCTCTGTACATGTGTGGTGGGGGGGGGTGTTGGGTAGGGGTGGGGGAGTAGTTGGGGTTGGGGTGGGCAGTTAGGACGTCTTTAAAGCTGAGCTTCATCATTTAATTCATGGATTGACGAGTATATCACTGTTGCATTGATACTGTTGTGGGGATCTTGGTATGTGAAGATACCACATTCTTGATAATCTTCTGCTCAATAAAATTGGTTTTGAAAAAAAATGAAAGAGACCACTTCTGCCACAATTATTCAAAGTTAGGTGGGAACCAGAAGAGGATCTGCCCACTTCATGCCACCCTAAGGGGTGTCTCAGAGGAACCCCAGATCTGCAGTTTGAGGCGTTTCTGTGGATCGTAGACCCACAAACAGTGGCACAAAGGACACATTGAGGGGAACCGTGGGACAAAGCAAGCTGTTTCCAAAACACACTGAGCCTCTGTCAGTGGACTCAATGTAGGGGTCTCTAATGTGGTAAGAAGTTGGTCTGTTATCAGTCTTCCAATGAGGTGAAGGGGGCACAGGATTATTCAGTAAAGGACGTTCAATCGTCCATCAAATTTGAAGCACCACAGACATTTTGCTTTGAGATATCGGGCCTCATCTACAAGAAAATGACGCAGAACGGCGCCGCAAGCCATTTAGCTGCGCTGTGCTGCGTCATTTTCAAAGCACAGGGATGCATCATATTAACCCCTTGGCTGTTGGGTGTTTCTCCCCGCTGTGCGGGGGGAGGGGGCCGCGCGCGGTGCCGCTGTGTCGTTGACGAGCTCGGCTTGTCATGAGGCACAGCAGAGCTGCCCTCGTGACGAGCTAAGCTCGTCATACCACACCTGTTTTTAGAACGTTCAGTACAGCGGGGTAATTATCCCCGTGTGCGAACGTTCCAACGGCTGTGACGAGCTCAGCTCGTCATGAGGGCAGCTCAACCGTCCCTCATGACGAGCTGAGCTCGTCAACAGCACACAAGGGTTAACAACAATACAACACATTACTGTATTTTGCCCTGTGCTGGTGCAAAATTGGCTGCTATCTGCCAGCACATGCACCCTTGTGTAATTTTGCAAGGGTGTCTTCGCTTCGGGGATGATTGTTTTTCTGTAGGAAGGGACACCTTCCTGCACAAATACAATAATTAATGGCATTTTCTCTTTCTATGCGTACTGCAGAATGCAGCACACATAGAAACAGGAAAAAACGAGGAGCAATAAAAGTATTTCTCCTCGTTGCACCATTCCTGCCCCTCCCCTGAGGAGGCCTAGGATTCTGCCACATTCCCAGTTTTACAAAAAGTTGTAAATCTGGGACTGCATCAAGTTCTATGGATGTTGCGTGGTAACACCTACAGCAACACCCATGGAACGCCCCTTTCATGCAGAGTAATGAGGGAAAGGGCAACATATTTACATGTCCATGAAAAGTCACGCAGGGTGATTCTATGTGGTCTTGTAAATATGGGCAGGCCCAGACTGGCCGTTGCGGGCACTGGGCAATCCCTGGTGCGTCGCAATGGTAGGGGCCGGTTTTGTTTCAGGGCCATTTTTGCAGCATAGCTGCAAAATCGGCCCTGTAACAAAATCGGCAGAAAACCGGCCCGCCAAAGAGCTCGGTCGCACCCCCAGGGGGGGCGGCCGAGGACTTTGCCAGGGCCAGTTTTAGTTCTTAGTCCGGCCCTGAATATGGGGAAGCTCATTGCACCGCGGGAGCGTCAAAAAGAGGGATTTACCTGTGCACAATGGGCATGTAAATAAGTCCCGTAGTCTGGAAGGCATAAGTATTGTTAGCTATTCCACTGCCGACGAACCTGGAAGAGCAGGAAAATAACAGATGTGTCAGCTTGTAACATGACCAATCAAAGACACACAATGAACTAAAACACCCTCTAACGATTTGATACTAACAGATACTATTAGTCGAAAAGTGATACTATCCGCCAAAGAGACCACAGACACTATGAGTTACTATGAGACCACTCAGCACTAACAGGCAATACCAGGATCTAGTAGCGACACTAAAGTGCATCAGACATCAGAAATGCTGCTAGACTCTGTTGAAGACACAATTTCGACAGGTACACACAGATACCACAAGACACAAAGGGCCAGATGTATGACCCTTCCATTTTGCGAGTATCAAATTGCGTTGTTTCGCGACTCGCAAAATGGAATGTACAACAGTGTCTCAGACACTGTTTGCAATTCCCAATAGGGTCGCAAACCACCTGTTTCATTAATATTCAAGAGGCAGGTCGCAATCTGTGACCCTATTGGGAATGGCCAGCATGCACAGGGTTGGTGGTCTGCTGGGGTCAGCAGACCACCAACCATAGAGCAGTTTTTTTAAATCAAGGGCCCCGCAGACAGGGGATGACAGGCTTCACAGGAGCTAACAGGAAGCATTTGACCTAGCAGGCAGCACAGGCCTCTTAGGACTTCACAAGCGGACGGCAGCACAGAGCCTGTCACTGCCTGCCAATTGCAGTCCTGAACATTCACACATATTAGTGCGTCTCGCTATTAGGAAGGGACGCCCTTGGCACTCCCCTTCCTGACAGCGAGTTGCAAACCCTGTTTTGGGAGTCGGTAATCAGTTTCGGGCTCGCAAAATAGGGTGTGTACATTGCACAGAGCTTTCGGTGTTGCAAACGGTCCGATTCGCCATTTGCGACTGCAAAAAACGGTCATACAGCTGGCCCAAATACAATTAACGACCATGGACACTAACTGATACTGTCAGACACTATTAGATACTCAAAGACCACAGTCATTAATGATATGACTCTATGAGGATACTCAAAGACCACAGATGCTAACAGTGTCTAAAAGACACTATCAGACATTGAAAGGTCGCAGGCATTAACACATGCTGTTTATACACGGTTGAACACTCTATCGAATTCCATACACCAAGAGACACTATAAGACACTGTTGGACACTTGTAGTCCACAGACACTAACAGATACTACAGGACACTAAGCAACACTCGCAGACACCAGAAGATGCTATTAAATACTATTAGACATTCAAAGCCCACAGATGCTAACAGATGTTGCAACACACCATCGGGCATTTAAAGTCCACAGACACCAACAGATATGATGAGACACCATTAGACACTTAAAGATGGCAGACACAATCGAAGATCATCAGATATCAACAGACACCACCAGACACCCAGACACAAACGAACATTGTCAAACACCGAGAGGCACACAGTCATGTAAAACCCTGCACACTGCTTGTGTGTGGCCTGAATTCCCCTCCACAAATCAATCGTTAGCGACGCCAATAAAGCATTATTGAATTGTACTCAGGCTGCGTGGGCGGTGTGACACATGCAGTGCTTTACCCTTGCAGTGTGTGTGGTGTTCATTGATGGAATACGAACTTGTAAGAAAACGTACGTAGATGCACGTTCTTCTCAGCCGGAAACGGAACTCGTGACGCAGTATACAGGCCGCTCCGTCCCCGGCCAGATGTAATCGGAGGCTGGCTTGTGGCCCCTTTCTACTTTGTCCACCTCATTAAAATGCAATCAGCTGCTGTCTGTCAGGATTCAGTATTTCGACGCGCTGCCCACTCGCAGGGGCAGATTTACAAGCCCCTTGCGCCATTTTTGCGTCATTTCTAACGTGGGAAAAGTGACGCAAAAGTGGCGCTTATAGCTTGCAAATCTGCCCCGCAGTGTGTCCAATATTTTACAGGATGCGCCCCCATGTCCTTACTTTGGTTTCCGCCTACCTGACCTGTTCCGTCTCCCCTCTCCCAACCTTCCGTGTGTGTTTAGAAAAATAATAATTTCACGACTGCCTCAGGTTTTTTGAATATCAAACGTTCTCTTCTATTCGCTATTTAGTAATCTGCGGCGCATGCTTGTCTTTGTGGCGTTTATCTGGGTGTCCCCGAGGCTTGTGTACCTTTCCACTGCCGCTTCGCGCAGGAGATTCACACATCTTTTTCGCGGCCTGCCGCTGTTCATTTGTGGGGACACGAGCCTCTGTCTCACCGTCTGATCTCGAGGCAATTAGCAGCCGAGAGTTCCGTCCGCATTCCTCACTCCCTGTCCTGAATTGCGATGGCGCCCGCCGCGGGACTGGTTTCTCCGAGGCAAGTCGAGTCTTTTGAGCTTCGGCCCCGAAGGCCTCCTCGAGTGCCTCAGTGCTTGCTTCGGAAAAAGAAGAGCAGTTCTCGGTTGTGATGGGGTGTGGAACTTTCTAGGCCTTTGGATGGCGAGAGGCCGGGCAGCAACAGGTGTGTTCACAGAGCCATGACCAAGGTCTGGGTTCAAAGATCCCTGTAGGAGGGGACTTTGACCTCTTCTGCTGACATTTTTCTGGTAGCTGGCCAATCTCTGCTTTCTTTCTTATTTCCCAAAGAAAACACACGAGCAACCCGACTAAATTCTTTCCGTTAATGTCTTAAGACTTTCTACACAATTCATTATGAAGTTATTATCAATATCCCAAGGTAACAACATTAAATTCATTATATCTGGATGATAAGATATTCTAAACAGTTAATTCCCTCGTTGAATACTATTCATCAGGTATAGAACAATTAATATATATTGAGTTCCGACGCATAAGGGCATAGAAGCTTAAACTAGTATAGCGCCACCTAGCCCAGATTTGGCCAACAATGAAGCTCGCGATTACTCTCCCTATTGAGCCTTTTCCGAAGCTAGCCAGTCATCATAGCCCAGGTAACTAGTCACCCAGTTAGTCATAGGAGACCCGATCTTTTTACCACGTCTCCTGGCCCCCTTTCCTTCGCTCGCAATGAGAAACTACCAGTCCGCGTTGAGAAAGCTGCAGCTCAAGTAAAAATCTACTCGAGCGGCAGTAAAAGACAGCTTGCATTGTGCAAGATGCCGTTTTAAATGATTGCACAGTGCGGACAAGCATCCGGCACTGTGCAATCACCGCAAACAGGATACTACGCAGTTCGCGTAGTGCTACACTTAGCTCGCGTAGTGCAAAGTGCACTTTGCGTAGCTACGCATAGCGCTACTTCCTGAACTATGCCCAGGGTTATTCTGCACCTTCCACACTGTTGCGATTAGGAACCAAACTAAAGCCATTGAGATAAAAATAAAATATATCTGGCCAAAATCTCCTTTGCAGCAATGATCCTACCGTAAGAGCATCATAACAAGAGTAATATGGATCTCTTTCCCAAACAACGTCTTCCAGGAAGGCCTCAATGCCTTCCTTAAATGGCTGCAGTCTCTTATAACTGTAACACATATGAGCCATATCGGCAGACCTTCCCCACACCTAGGGCACACCAAGTAGCTGGGCAATCTCAAGGCTTCCCTTTAGATGTCACAAGCATCAGAAGTTTTACCAATATTACTGAAGTCCAGGGTCAATTGCATAATGTAATGTCCAAGCATTTATAATTTTACGAAAATAATAATGCACAAAGCAAAACAAAAGATGTAAAGGCCACATCCATTCCATTTGAAAAAAACTAAAACATGTTTATTGAGACAATTGTCTTTTTAAACAAATCAAAAAAATGATAAAGATTAATTCACATTTTATAAATTCAAATCTACTAGTACAATATATCGAGACCCTGAAAATGTGTTCGCCCAAACTGCATCATGAGTCTAGGGAGAGAGCTTCAGAGACTCCTCAAAGGGCACCCCTTCCAGATGGAGGAATGTTAGTGAGGGCTATTAATACAGAATCTTTTAGAGGATTTTATAATCTGGGAAACACGCTTTTTTTATGCCTATTACATATATACATAGGAAACAGCCTATAATTATATTGCCTGCTGCGCTGCCCTATGGTAAAAAATCCATAAATGAGGCCCAGTGAATTTATACCCAAATACAAAATCCTCTCTAAGCATTAGGTGTCGCATCCAAGTAGTTCACGAGGAAACATCATAATGTCCCCCAGAGGTAAAGTTTTGTCAAAAGACATTGAAAAAGTGTTCAACGCCTTCAGCATGTGGTACTTGTTTGTGCGGTTTGGTGAGGAGATGCTTCACTGGATCACACCCCTACACTCTGAACTATCTGCCCGGGTGTGGGTGAAATTCAACAGTGCATGATAGAAGGATGTCCTCTGTCTCCTGATGTTGTTCGCCTTGCCAATGGAGCCCTGTGCAAGTATCCGAACGATCGAAGGAGAGGAGATGAGCATACCACTAGCAAATGGCAGACACGTCGAATCATTGTGCGTTGACCACTATTAATGTATTGCAATTGAAAGAAAAACAAGTGATGAATTTCTGTACCTGGCACTATTAATGGCTAAAATAGCAACTGTGATGGTACAGAAAACACTTGAAACTCCAAATATAAAGGGGTTGTAAAAAAAAGTTAAAAAGCGGGCAAATGCTGATTGCCCAGTGCTCCGTAAGGAGGGAAAATAAGCGCTGTCCAGAAGCCCAGAAGCACCTCAGTGGGAGGAAGTACTATTAACATTCCTATTGGTTCAGAACCTGCCCAATGACATGTCGGCCTACTGACCTAAAAGTGTTGAGATGCATGACACACAGTTGATGGTGTAGGATACGATGGGACTATATGACTGACGAGAGACCTTAGAGAACCGCAAGGGAAGGACGAAATTGGCACCTCTCCCCCAATATTGCATGGACTTAACTCCCATCAAATGTACTCTGGTGTCCACAATTACAATGACTGATAACACCAGGTGACCACCTAACTCACAGTGTGTAATGTTTATGCTGGGCTTAGTTGACTTAGAAGTAACCAATTGCCATTAGCATTTATATGGAGAGGATTTGCCAACTGCAATTGATCCTGGAAATATGACGGATTTTCTGAACCTGTGTTTCTAAACAACATGATTGAATGTTCAATTCTTACTGTATAAAATGAACAAAAAATAATATCAATTTTAAAATACAAGACAGGCATAGGAATGGCTTATTCAGCAAAAAGAATGCTCAGTTTTGAGTTTGTCTGCGCTCCTGCCCGCTCAGATAAGGTTGGTCACAAAAAGCAACAGAAGACCATTGTGGGAGGTTGGGAGTTAAATCTTAAAATATGATTTAATCCTGCCTTTCTTTAATTAACTTGAGACACCTTCCTCATAAGGTACATAATGTAACACAATGAGCTTGCTGAGACATGTTTTCTAAGGTGAAGAGAGGAGGGTTTTTCTGAGTAGCCTTAATCACCCCCTGCTCCAAGGTGTTAAAGAGTGTCCGTCCCCTCCACCAATACTGGCCCAACATTTGTGTGTGTGAGAGACGGATTCCTGCCCTTAAAGGTATCAGACACTCAGTAAATGTTGTAATTCCCAGACAGAGATAAATGGCTAGTTCAGGCTTCAGGGGACTGTATGTGAATCACAATGTACCAGGATAGTCAGCCCAATTTAGTCCAGGAAGAGACTGATTGTTCCTGCAGAGCTCACGAGCGAGCGGTGCACTCATGTCCTGTGCTGGATGTATGATGTTACCACGCGATTAAAATGATCGCGGTACATCACCACGCAGATTTTACAACGCAAGTCGTTACCACGACTTGCGCCGTAGGGTGCTGGACTTAGGAATAGTATAATTTACTATTCCAACTCCAGTAGGGAAGGTGTTGGAATAGTAAATCTACTATTCCTTAGTCTAGAGCGCCCTCCAGTGCAAGTCGTGGTAACGACTTGCGTTTTAAAAGCTGCGTTGTAATGGTACTGCGGTGTTTTGACCGCGTGGTAAAGGATGTTTACCCCTCTGCTTTTGGTGCATTCTTGAATATTCCTGCACCACCTAAAATGCCTTCCACGCTGATGACGAGCTGGGCTCGTCATGGCGTAGCCTCCTCGCACGCTGATGACGAGCCCAGCTCGTCACGTAACATGCGCTTTAGAAAATCTCAGCGTAGGAGCGGAATTCCGCTAGCGCACATGAGGTTAATGGAATCACGTGCATTGGTGTCTCCCACACTCAAAATCTCCCCAAAGCATAATCTGCTGACCACCACTATTTCAAGACATTGAGGGGGTTCATTGCTTCTGGTGGAACACTCGAATTTTGTTAAACCCTGCCCAAATGGGTCTCCACACCCAAAAAAACTTGAATGTCAGAATAGGGTGAGGGTCTCAGCAGAAGAGAGTATACATGAGCTTAATAAATTCACATTCCTCACTTTCTTGTTCATGTAAAGACCAAATGTGGACTAGGGAGATGAGTATGAACTCCTGGGACAATAAGTAGGAGACCCTAAACAGAAGTCTAAGAAATGAGGGGCAGATTTACAAGCCCCATGCGCCGCCAGTACATCATGTTGTGTGACGCACCGGTGGCGCAGCCTCCTAAGGGATATTTACAAGCACAGGTAAAGTCACCCTGTGTGACTTAACGTGTGCTTGTAAATATCGCCCCTGTTCACTTAACACTTTGCGTGTTAGGGGTGGGACATGGGGCAACACCCATGTCCACTGATGCATTTCCAGATTTGCGAGAAATCGTAAACCTCGAGATGCGTCAGTTTGCTGCGCCACCATAGGGGTGGCGTAGCCAATCAAAACGAGGAGAAATGTTTTTATTTCTCCTTGTTTTTTCCTCTTTCAATGCGTCCTGCATTCTACAACACGCATTAACCTCATCGATGCTGATGACGGAACCGCTCCGTCATCAGCTGCGGTGGCGCTGTGCTGATGATGGAGCGGTTCCGTCATGGCCCGCTCGCCGCTCATGCGCGGCGCGAATTCCGCGCCTGCGCTGAGCATTCTATTGAGTGGGCGGGGCCATGATGGAACCGCTCCGTCACAAGCACAGCGCAACCGACGCTGGTGACGGAGCGGTTCCGTCACCAGCATGCGCCCGCCGCTCTCCCGCCCCGCCCCCTTAGCACTGCGGCGGAACAGCCGCCGCAGTGAAGGGGTTAAAAGAGGAAAATGCCTGCAGTGGTTGCTTTTGTGCAGGAAGGGGCCCCTTCCTTCACAAAAGCAATCTCCCCATGGCGCAAGCAGCTGTTTCTGCGCCAGCGCAGGGGAGAGCACAGGAATGCGACGTATCATTGTAGATATGTCGCATGCCTGTGCTGTAAAAGTGCCGCAGCGGGGCGCAGCCAAAGGGCTTGCGGTGGCGCGCTGCAGCACTTTCTTGTAGATCTGCCCCTGAGCGCTCAGGGGCAATTGAAACTGCATCACACAACCTTGTAACTGGCCACAATCTTGCCCAAACAATCCATGCATCTTGCTCTCACCTGGAAAACACATGCCCTTTCCAGTAAATTGGGGGTCGACCAGTTACTCAACTGAAAAGTTGTATAGAGATTTTCATAATTGAAAGTTAACTCTTCCTTAGTTACTGAATTGAAAATGTGCATAGAGATTTTTTATAATTGAAAGCTACGTCTTCCTTATTAGAATAACTATGACAGCCGAGGCATTAATCAAACAGTGAAGATAATGCACCCTTCCTCGTGGCAGTCACCCTCACTGTGGCGCAACAGCACTGCAGATGTAACCAAACCTTTGCCGGTCCCGGGGATGAGATGTTTCTGACAGGTACTTTTGTTTGCGAACAGGAGTCATCAATCATTGGTTGCCTTGGTGACTGGCTGCCTACACCGACCAGATTCAAAAAGGTTGAAATTGAAAATGTCGACTTGAAAAAGGTGCCATTTATAAAAATTACTTCATTTTTCATTTCATCATTAAACACTCTATGTTAAATTCAGTTCTGGCAAGTGTGCTTCCTTAATTGAGCCCTTTTGAAAAATAGCGCCCATTCATCCGGGTCCTTTTGAATGGGAAGCCTTTTGAATCACTTTGATGCAGCGGTGAGACTGTGCAACCAGTTGAGCTCAGAGACCTTTTAAAGTGCTCCGACATGGTCACTAGGTTTGGTTGGGATTTTACATAATTCGCATTTGCATAACTACCCACATTTTTGAAAACATTACGCGTAATTAAGCGAAATGTGAATTGCAAAAAGCTAGCTTAAAAATCACAAGCACTGCAACAGCAGTCGCTCACATTCTGATAATTCGCTTTGCTGCTGTGATGGCGCTCTAAATGTTTGCTGTGAACAATATGTAAATATGCAACGTGATGTACATTTGGGATTAAACTAACAAGCATAGCGCAAAATTACCAAAATGAGGCAAGATTACGCCATCATGATGGAAATTTCACCCAGGCCTACTGGTCACTCTAGAATGTTTCTTGGTCAGGCACTCATAAGTAACTATGGGGCATATTACCAAGCAATAGCGATAATTATCTCTATTGCTTGGTTAGCGTGAAAACATTACCGCTGAGCTGCGGCGATTTTTATCGCAGATAAACCTTGGTACTACCAAGGTTTATCGCAAATGCGATAAAAATCGGCCGCAATGCATGAATATCGCTGAAAAGTCAGCGATATTCATGCATTAGCGAGCTAATGCTCTTAGCCATGTTATCCACTTCCCATTGGATAACATGGCTAAGAACTGCTCAGGGCAGGTGTTAGCTTTTGGAGATATTCGCGCTTAGCGCGATTATCAAGGGGGTTTATCTCCGCTTTTTTGGCTTTAAAAGCCAAGAAAGCGGAGATAAAATTATCTCCCTATTACCTAGCTGTCGCTAACACGACAGCTAGTAGGAGATAGCGACCATCTTGGGCCCCACTTTGCATGTCAGTGATATTTATCACTAATGACATGCAAAGTGGTCGTGCCAAGATGTTAGCAACTGAAAACAGTCGCTAACATCGCTATCTCCTATTACCAACTTTTGGAGATATTTGCGCTAAGCGCGAATATCTCCAAAAGCTAACACCTGCCCTGAGCAGTTCTTAGCCTTGTTATCCAATGGGAGGTGGATAACATGGCTAAGAGCATTAGCTCAGTAATGCATGAATATCGCTGACTTTTCAGCGATATTCATGCATTTCGGCCGATTTTTATCGCATTTGCGATAAACCTTGGTAATACCAAGGTTTATCTGCGATAAAAATCGCCGCAGCTCAGCGTTAATTTTTTCACGCTAACCAAGCAATAGCGATAATTATCGCTATTGCTTGGTAATATGCCCCTATATGCTTGCACACACCACAGCTCCACCCAGAGGGTGCCTGTTTATGTCTGGTCTGTCACTTTGTAGGGTGGCACAAAGTGTTATGTGATTGTTTGGAGCCACATGGCCATTACCGACTACAGTCTGAACACCGAATCTTTGCTTACACAACAAGCAGAGGAGGATAACAAAAAATGTCTGCAATGACCACAGAAGTGCAAGGATTTAAATCACTGATGTTGAGCGGCGGGCAACTGCGGCTGGATCCATGCCAAATTGTTATGATCTCCAATTGTGATAAATTTACATGCAATTATCCCGGAAGGGAATTTTTCTAGTTGTGGTTTTCTTCAGTAATGGCTGGCAGGGAACATGGGTGGCATTGCGGGCGGGGAGGGAAGGAGGGGGGGTATGAACAACTCAAAAAAAACACTTACCTCCTCACAGCCGCCTCTGTATCTGTTGTTGCTTCCTGGCGATTCCCGGAAACACACAGGCTCCCCTAAGCCAATCACAACGCTGCAATGCAGGGTTGTGAATAGTCCGAGCGCCGTGGCTCAACACTCGGACGGGCACAGGGAGCCTGTGCATGTTCCCCAATAGGTTGTGCATTACATCCTGGTGGGGAGCATGCAAAGTGTGCATGACTGTTTGGCCGGGCCAAGACGGCTGGCCAAACCGTCATGCGCACTTAGAGTGTGCATGAACCACTCCTCCCCGTCTGTGACACCAGTCTCCCCGCCCAAACCCAGCCCCGTTGCAAAGAAAAAATAAAATGATATTAATGAGGTTGTTATTTCATTTAAAGTTTTTTCTGCTTTGAGCGAAGTAGGGCGAAGCTCCTACCCTTTAGCGGAGGAGCCGCCCCTGGTTATCTTGAAAAATATATTCTGGATCAAGCCATGTTGAGCAAGTGTTGGACATCCATTATTGAAATTTCTATGGAAAACGTCTTCAGCATACATTCAAGTGTATCCCCCGATGTTACAAAATTGTAATTTGCTTTTTTTGAGGTACATCCCCCAAACAATCTGAACATTGATAATACCTAATCTTCAATGTGTTCAGTCCCTCACACTTCACTTTCACACAGGAGTATCAGTTGTCATCATCAACTTAATTTCCTTACAGCGACATTTCTAATACAGTTTCATGGGACATTGATTAGGGGTAGCTAGCGAAAGCAGCTGCTATGCCTGCCTTGCCCTTTGGTACCCCTAATACTACCCCTCCTACTCCTGGTCTTAGAGATCAAGAGATAAAAAAAGGAAAACAAAGTAATTGGAACTCCAAAAGGTATATTAGCTTTCTGTAGACTGCTTGCCTTTTATTTAGCTCCTCACTAGCAAATAGGAATGAATAGTTTGAGGGGTAAAAGTTGTGATTAGAAGATTGAACATGTGTCAGCATTTTGGATCAAACATGATGGATGTCGTTTTCGATATCTTTGGATTGTGATGAATCGATCTATAATAAAACGCAAAGTCAAGCGATCAACAACTTTCACAGACTGTCATAAAACACTTATCCTGTAAAAGAAGCACTCAAGAAAAAAAAGTAAAAATCCTTTTTGTTTTCCACGCATTTTTAATCACTTTTCTGCTTTGATCAAACCATTTCTGATTCATGGCGCTGATGGCTAGAAATGTCACTTTTTCTGTGAAGCTTTTAGCAGTGTTTTTCCTGACTGTAATGGCTTCCTTCAGATAGGTCCAGACTATTAACATTAGGTCTGGGAGAAATGTACATTACGTTGGCATAATCTTCTATGATTTTGATAACTTACGTAATGCTTGTTGCACGAAATTCGCACAATTGTGCTATTACGCCACATCATGTAACTGTGCTCCATTTGTGAGGGAAATATAGTACACAGGAACAATGGGACGGTCCAGAACATAAGCGGCTGTTTTCATTTTGCACTTTTCTTAGTGCAAAATGTGTGGATGAGACGTGTGGATGAGAGGACGTATCTCTAGGTAAAATACAGCACCAAATTTCACTTTTGCATTTCATGCAATTACATCTAATTGCCAGGCATGACAGTTACAGGTAGGAGCAGTGGGGGGGGGGGTGGGGGGGGGGGGGCGGGAAGGGTGAAAAGTCAACAGCCGACAGAATAAAGTAAGTGTTTTTTTTTTCTAGCCTTTTCGCCGCAGTGGACATTTCGCCAGGGCAGGGCCGAAATGGGAACCAAAACGGGCCCTGGCAAAGTGCTCGGCCGGCCGCCGAGTTCCTTGCCAGGGCCGGTTTTCGGCCGATTTTGTTACAGGGCCATTTTTGCAGCTATGCTGCAAAAACGGCCCTGTAACAAAAACTGGCTCCCACCCGTGCGGCGCACCGAGGGATTGCCCGGTGCCCGCTATGGCCAGTCCGGCCCTGCACCAGGGTGCGGCCGAATCCGGCGCGTGCACAGATCGGACGGCCAGTGCCATCCGATGCACACGCCCACCGTAATGTCAGACGCATTGAAAATGTTAAATATGACCTATTCTGTCGTCTATCAACTTAGCCCCGTTCCGTCCCGCTCCGCCCCACCACTCTTGCCTTAATTGACCACGCCTGGTAATTTCACATATGTTGTTTACGTGTGCAAAAGCAATTTATGCACGTTTCGCACACCCTAGTTCACATATATGCTTCTAGGCATCAATATCAGGATCAAATTGATCTGATTTGTCAGTTATCATTGAAAATTATTGCTTGTGATTTTGTTCTGTACAATATTGGTAACCTTAAAAAATATTAGGTCACATATACCAAAGTCAAGCATTATCAGTGGATAGACTGCTCAGCATAGAGCTGCTTGCTTTCCTTATGCATTTGGTAATGTACAAAGGCTGGATCCGATGCGCGATGTCAATTGTGCCTTGCAAACTTGCACCTTTCAGCAATACAGTGCTGTTAGTCAATGGACAAATGTCCCAAATGCTAATATAGTCAAAAGAAAGGACAAACACGCCTAAAACTTAACTCAGACAAAACGGAAGTGCTCATCCTAGGTTCATCCCCCTTTGCCTGGGACGACTCATGGTGGCCTTCGGACCTGGGCTCAGCACCCATTCCCACAGACCACGCACATAACCTTGGCTTCATCCTACACTCCTTACTCTCGATGACCATTTCCAGGAAATTGGATTTTCGAGTGCTGGCGTCCAAAGGCTTTAGGACTCGGGAGATTGAATTGCATGCTACCGAATATTCAGAATATGAGCCAAAACTTTCAAAGAATGAATATGCCCTTAATCTCTCTGGTTTAAGTTGTCTATCGTTCTTCACACCGTCTACCCCTCAAGTGCGTTTTTTCACCACACTAAGATTGTTGGTCCTGAGGAGAACTCCGCATTGGGGAGTTCGAAACACGTCGACCGGTTGTGTGGTCGTTTTGTCAAAAAATTGAAATATTTTGTTTAAATAGGTTCAACCAAACAAGGTGTAAATATTTCATTCAAACCCCCCAAAAAATTGTTAAAATGTGAATATTGTATATATGTACATCTAAAAGGAATTGATATACAGATGTATGCCTATATTTTTTTGACATTAGACCTTAAGGATTTGTACTGTTCTTTGTTGGATGAATGTAGATGGATGAATGTTTAGGATAGTGTGCAAGTTTGGATGTGTGATAAAATTGTTGGTAAATTGTCTTTTTGCATTAATTGTAAATATGTCATTGCATTGATCTTGTGTTTATACACCGAACATTGGTTTCTAATGAAAATATAACAAAAGAAATAATTTTTCCACTAGTGTTTAAAATGAGGAAATAAACTAGTGACGTAAACAGAAAAACGCACCTGTATGGTTTTTTTCATATAGGTTAGTTTTAAAATTAATTGAACAATACCCAGTATTGGCAGTTGTTTTGTTGTTGAACATCTCTCTTGTGCGTCACACCAACTGCATGCTCATTGTGTGTGGTGTCCGATCACAGGTTGCGAACCTCGGAGGTGGGGGCGTAACCGTAGTAGTGCCTTTTTCTACCTTGTGAGGCATTGTTGAACTTGCACGTATGTGTGTGACTGGAATTGTCTGGTGGGACCCATATCTTCGCGCACTGGATGTTGTACCTCATTTCCAGTGAGATACAGACAGACTTTGCAACTCTTCATTGTGTGTGACTGGAACTGTCCATTGTGACCCATATCAATGTGCACCGGACACTGTGCCTCATTTCCAGGGAGGTGCAAAACTTTGAACTTAACAGTAAGCTTGTGATTGTAGGATATGGCAGCCAGTGACTGCTGAAATAAAAGGTGTGACAGTGTCCAAATAATGGAGAAGTGAGGGGCAATCCCACACCATGTGATAGAAATCTGCGCCCTTGTGCTCATACCGCACGCAGGTGGTGTGCATAGTAGTCAACATAAGGTTGATCCTCTTGGCAGTGATATCGACTATGTATAGGAAATAATACTCTATCAGTTTTAATTTAATGATCCACAAACACCGAGGCATGACCTCCAGGATAGTAGCCTAATGTTTGTCAGAAATCGGAGCACCTATGTGCTCTTCCTGTCGATTGCAGAGCCCCTGTGAATTGGGTTTAGCCTGACGCATCGACGTACCACACAATGACTTAATCACCTGGTGTCATCCAGTAGACGCACAAATAATTCAGAAGATTTAATGCACTTGGGCCACAGAGTTGCTGGCTTTCCAATGGGTATGAACCATCGCTCTTGCCCCATGTAGTTAAGAATGGTAGGGAGGCAGTTCAAAGTCAAGTTGTTGGAAATCCCTGAACCAACAATTTAACAATAATGCCCCATTCTCATTTAGTCTCTATTTAAACAACAAGGGGACCCCAATTAGTATCAGCGAGGGACCTCGGGGAGCTCAATTATAAAGAAACAACAGTGGTCCCTGGCAGGGAAGCACATGAAAGCAGAATAAATATAGACTCAGTCAGCTCTATATTGTAGAAGACATGCCCCTGCCAGGGACCACCATTCTCATTTAGTGGCACTATATTCCATTCCGCAGTCCTCCCCAACCGCCCCTTGGATTCAAGATATGTAATGCAAGGATTGAGAGCTCTCATGCATAGTGGACTCTAGTGTGGTTTTACGTATTCTGGCCAAAGTGGCTTGGAGCATATGAAGTAGCAACACATCGCACAAATTTGAAGTTTACGGAATACATTGAGTATGAGCTGGAGCCCTGTCTGCCATGAGAGAACCTCAACCCTCTCCGCAACATGGTCCACGCCAGGATCCCCACCAGGGGCACCCCGCCTGGTTACCATCCACCTCACCACCCATATGAGTTGCATGGCTAGATAATATAGTTCGAAATCCGAGACTGACATTTCCCCTCTTCAGAAGGAAACAAAAGTTTGGTAAGAGTAATTCTATGCAGCTTCGTTCCCCAGATTAAGTACAGAACCATGCCATCTATGAGGAGTGTAGCAAAGAAGCAAAGAAGGCACGGTAAGACCACCATTTTCTTGAGGGCCTCTAGATCTTCTACCGACAACAGCGTGAATCAGAAGGACACAGTCTGGTACAGAGAGGAAATGGTCACCCCGATGTTACCTTCAATCGATTGAGTTTGGGACCAATTTATCCATATTCATAGATGTCAGAAAGTACAGGACTCCCATCAGATCTCATCCATAGTTCCAGTGGTTTAGTTTCTGAGTTTGGGGCATGTAAGGAATATATGTTGGGGATCTACCCTGGTTTACCTATAACCGAGATACCTTGCCAAATTGTGTAATTGCTGAATAGGCACCCTCCACATCTCTTCTCTCCCCATCAATACCAACATGTTGGAAGCATAAAAAGAAATGTAAATTTGAATCGAAGATGTACAATCCCTGGATAGAGTTACAAGTGCATGGCAATGAGGACATGAGAGAGCAGGCAACCATGCCTGGTACCCCTCCCATTGACACAAGGGATTAAGATGACTTTGCCAGTTTTAATATGAGTGGTCGGGCAGTGTTGAGCAGCCATGTCCACTTAAGGAAACCGCTGCCCACCCTACACTGGCCAAAGTTACATATAGAAAGTCTCTTCACACTTCTCAACACTAGAACGTGTCCAGCCAGAGACTACGCCCCATTGCACACTTAAACTCTGATGTTAAAGTTTTACCAGTAGATTGGACAAGGTGGTCACATCAGGGGTAGGGGTCGGCCCGGTTAGCTTTATATTGTGCAGGTTGACATTTGAAGAGTGGGACATCTGATTGAGAAGGTGAAACAGAAAAAAATTATTCTAAATCCTTCCTTCTTCTAGCCCCCCACTACCCTTTTCAATTCATATAACAGACTAACATGTCCACCACTCAAATGAATTTCATATTTCATTATACTAGTTCACCACTAATCCTTTATTGGTTCTGGAGTAGCGTGCTACTTGCCAAAAAAATGCTTCACCACCTCATCAGGGATAACAAGCGCTATATAAATGCAAAACTTTTTTCCTCTTCTACCCCTCCACTACCCTTCTCGATCCAAATAACTGAATAACATATCCACTACTCAAATGACTTTCATATTTCACTATACTAATTCACCACTAATCATTTATGGGTTCTGGAGTAGTGCGCTACTTGCTGAAAAAGGGCTTTAGCGCCTCCTCAGGGACAGTAAGTTCTATTTAAATGCATTTACAATACAATAGACCAGAATCAGGTGGTTCGCGAAGGGGAACAGGGACTCCCCGGTTGGTGATGTGGTGGTTAGGCAGTGGAATTATATTTTTTTCCCAGAAGGAGAGCTCCGGGAAGACCCCCCTCAGTGAATACGTTTCCTGTAATGATTAGTTATTAGTGTGCCTGGAAATAAATGATTTCCATAGATTTCCATGGCGTACTCATTTAGAGTCTCTGAATCTCAGAAAATGTATTAATATAGTCAAATCATAGGAGCGGGTTCTGGTGCATATGTTTATCTCATTTATGTGAATCAGTCGTTCCATTTGGGACTAAAGTCTACTGTTAAAGATCCTGCTACTTGTGTTTTTATGGGATTGGGCTGTAAAATGGTTGAAAAGGAGGAGCTAAGCAGGTGCTGAAGCCGACTGACACCGAGGGTGGATGCTTAGTGAACATATTTAACTATTATATCATTAAAGTTTCTTGCTTTTTTTCAAGTTGACGGAATTTCTAGATGGCAATATTCTGCATATTATTTTTAGAGTCCCACACTATCACAGGATATTTTGGGGCAGATTTACAATGACTGGCGCATCCCTGCAACTTAGCAGGGAAGCGCCAGTAATTGTGCGCCGCAGCTCCGCCACCCATGAAGCGCCTCATTTACAAAGCGACGCACCATGGGGCAAAAATGGCACAGATGCGTCACGCATCTGTGATGTAAAGGCGACGCATTGCTAGATTCGCATCTCCAGCGCGACGCAGCTCCAGCAATGCTCTGGGGGCCCTATCTGGACAATGCTGCGTCAAGCCTTACGCCTGCTTCAAGCTTTGACGCAGCATTGTCCTAAAAGTGACTGAGTGAAATCTTGTAGATCAGCCACTTTTAGGAAGCGTTCCTGCGCAGGTACGGCCACCCCCCCCCCGCGCCGGAACACCTCCTTATGGCACAGGGCTTTACAACGTGACGCATCTCCCGGATGCGTCACGTTGTAAATACCCTGCTCCATGACGCAACGGCGGCACAAAAGAGGCGCAAGGGGCTTGTATATCTGCCCCTCAAACTCCAAGTAACACTCCCTGCTGTCCTGTGACTTTGAATCAATGTGTGAGCCTTTGTAACAGGAGCCCTAGGTAATTTGCATTGAAAAGGCACCTTACTTTCACTCTCGCCTGTCAGAGAGGTGCTGGGGAGTCTTTTAACTGAAATGAGTGGGATGTAATAGCTCTGACCTGGAATGGTCTGCGGCGAGTGGAGGGAGGGGTGGGCTGGAGATAGAGACAGCAGAATGCAGGAGCTGTGCCATTAAGAAAAAAAAACATGTAGTTATCACACTGTAGGGTAAAGGGGCCAGGGAGACCAGGAAATTAAGAGCCTGCAGACTGAATTTCTACCGCTGATGGTTTGTCTTGCAGCACAATCCAATGTCCTGAAATGACTAAAGGAAAGTGTTGGCAGAAACAGACTAACTCAACATGGCGTGGCGTGCCCACCACCTTCTGATGACTATTCGGCCTATGCGCCTCAGCTGTGATACACTGAGCCCGACAGAAGAGTGACAAACTCATCACCCAAGGTCACAGCGCTGACACCTCAACAGGTCCTCTGTTAGAAACGAGAGCAGAGAGGTTGATGCCAAGAGGAAGACGCGTTGGCAGCCGGATCAGCGGATGTGATAGATGCAGCTGAAACTGCAGCTGCAGAAAAAAACAAGTGCTGCCATTTTGTTTTGAACGACATTAAAAAGCTGGCAAGGAGAGCTAAAACGCTGAAGACACAACTGTATTGATTGGTTCGTAGACCGCCAAGGTGCTCCCGCATGTCGAATCTGTGTTGATTGGGTCTCGCACTTTAGTGTGGTGCCGGCATCTCACTTTTCGTGGGCTTGGATTAGAGACACAAAGACATCAGCATCAATCCCCTATGGAATTTCCAGGAAGAATTTGATGTCTGTTTGAATGTGGACAAAAACTTGTAATCTTTTTTTTTTTTTAAGTTGATTTAAGTACCACTTTTTCTCAGGCATCTTTGCAATCCTCATAAGCTTAGATTGAATGTACAAAACAATTACACCAGTCCACAATAGAAATTACTGGAAGATTGTCCAGGCAGAGGAGCCCATTTGACATGGTTGAAACAGCTGCAAGCACTTTAGAGTCAGAAAGGTGGCCAATGAAACATCTGACTTGGACACATTAGCTTGTGTGAGTCTAGATTGAATGCCCAACCACCTGAGTCAGTCCACAATTACATTTACAGGAACACTGTGCAGAAACTGATGTTTCTTTGCATGGGATCAAAAAGCTTCCATTCTTTTGTGGTGGTAAATTATACCTCGTTTTTAGGCAACTTTACACTTTGCTCTCCACACAGCATTATTTCGGATGGGCAAAAATATTTACAAACGCCCTCACAAGAGCTTACTGGAGATTTTGCAGAAGGTCGTATCTATTTATATTTGCAGTAAAAGTGTCAACCCTTTTGGAGACGGAGGCGAGAACAAGAACACTTTTCACTACCACCATTTCCCTTCGAAAGAGCAAAATACTGTTGTGTTCAATGTAAATGAAAAGGTTAGTTTGAGCTGTCTCTAAAGGGACCATGTTCCACAGATTTGTCTCCAACATCTGGAATTTCTGGGATCGAGCCTAGGCTCCTCTACATCCTCTCATGCTGGAGATCCGATTGTGCAATTCTGATCCACTATATCAAAATTCATATATATTTCTTCCAGTGATTTAAAGTTCGGGGTCAACTCATGGGCTGATAAAAACCTATTTCATTGGTTGAACTCATGACACAGATGGAAAATGAACTCAATATGGAAAGGGGAGTTTGTACAGTAGTAGGCAGTGGCCCGGGACCAGGGTTCGGCCCGGGACCAGGGTTCGATTCCCGGCGCGGCAGGTTTCTGGACCGGGGTCAGCGGACTCGATAATTCTCTCGCCTCGGTGCCCACTCTGATCAGCGATCACACTCGGCAACTCTGGGCATTAGCTTGCCTCATCTTCACTAACGGCCCCACCAGACCGCCGGGGATGCCTGGTCTCACCCTGGAGATACCCATTAAGGGACCATCTCTCAGGGAAGCCAGGAAGGGTTTCGCAGCGGTCCAAGCGCCTTGGGACCCTCTGGGTAAGTAGTGCGCTATATAAATGCCTATACATTTACATACATTTAGTAATGGAAAGGACAACTTTGCACTTGATAGACATTGGAGGGGCGATTTGAGATTAAGATATGATTTTGTAATTTGAAAAGAGGATTCATTTGCAATAAAATAGGGGAAGTCAACAAGAGGCAGAAAACAAAATTGGGACAAGAGAGGAACGAGAGAGAGAGAGAGAGAGAGAGAGAGAGAGAACGAGAGCAACAGAAATCAAGATACACATTTAAAATAACTCTGAAATGAAATATGTACATTGAGACCAAAATATTGAGGGGCAGATTTACAATTACTGGCGCATCCCTCCATATCAGCAGGAATGCGCCAGTTATTGTGCGCCGCAGCTCCGCCACCCTGGATGCGCCGCATTTACAATGTGGCGCACCATGGGGCATAAACGGCACAGATGCGTGATGCATCTGTGTCGTAAAAGCTGCGCATTGCTGGAGTTGCGTCGCAAGCGCAATGCAGCTCCAGCAATGCTCTGTGGGGCCCTAGCTCCACAATGCTGCGTCAATCCTTATGCCTGCTTCAAGCAGGCGCAGGGTTTTGACGCAGCATGGGCCCAAAAGTTACTGAGTGAAATCTTGTAAATTTCCTGTGCCAGAACGCCACCCCCTGTGATGGAACGCCTCCTTCTGATGCAGGGCTTTACAACGTGACGCATCTGGGAGATGCGTCACGTTGTAAATACCCCGCACCATGGTGCATCTTTTGCGCCGCCGCTGCTTCACAAAAGTGATGCAACAGTGGCGTAAAAAAGGCGCAGGGGGCTTGTAAATCTGCCCCTGAGAGGCTAACTCATGGTGCAGGCTGGCAATAGAGCATATTCCGCCCAAGGGATTTGCTACCAACTTTACAAATGCATTCCCTTCCTTTGAGCCTACAGAGCCACAAGGGAGGCACAGTGCATTTTATACAGCCCTGTCCCAAATGATAAGTGAATGTTACCTATGCTCTGAATGTACTTTCTACGTTAAATACTATGTGGACTTCAGAACAGCAATTTCCTTACGTCACGTAGCACTAGCACAACAGGCGGCAGCCCTACTGCAGCCAGTGGTGGCCATTTAATCAACAGTGGAAAGAAAAAAGGATGTGTCCACCCCCTGGGGTTCAATTCTGCACCCTTGAAGAATGCAAACAGAGTTTAGAAGCAAGTACATCAATTCAGTGAGCTTCTTACTAAATCAGGCGGGTGTTTGTGTGTATGTATGTGCACCATGCCATTCATGCCAAGAAAAATATGTATGGTCCAGTAAAGTAGGGTATTTGAAACAGCAACTACACTAATTAACGTACACTCAACCACGTATCCCATAATTCCCAATTATTACCGTAGCACAGCTTAAGTTTATACCTTGGTGCATAAGGTCTGCTATATTGCATGTCACACTCGCTTGACAGGAGTAAAGAACTGAGCCCATATTCACAAGTCCTATTAAATAAAATTTGATGTCACTGCATGGATGTATCTTCTTGTATTCCTGTTTAATGGTTGGCTGCTGTTGATATTTGAAAGTGGTGGGGCGTAATATCTTTCATGAATTTCAATGAGCGAGCCAAGTGAGTGAGCTAGACTGGATAAGAGGAGATTGGGCAAGCGGGTGCACTAAGGTTACTCCATATGAGAAAATTCTATAAAAATTGGATTAAGTGGTGCATTTGACAGCACTGTTTTATTTTAAAAAAAAAAAACACACACACACACAGACCTTCTTACTAACTGCGGTCCTCAGGCTATTAAAACCATTTTATTTTCAGCCCTGAATTGGAAACACCCCCATCCGTAAGCAACAACCTCCTCGTGCTCATCCCTGTATACTTCGTGCTGACTAAACATCCTCAACACAACTGGGCTACACGCTCTTGTGCTCTTCAGTAACCTGAGAGGTGCATTTGTATGTTCTTAGTGCCCCTCCAGTCTCCCTGTGCTCTTCAATCCCATCTGAGCCCTATGTAAACTTGTAAACTATAAAACAAAGTAGAGCACACTCATTGGATGATGTTACAAGTGATGTCATCAGTGATCTCATCGATGACGTCATTTGAAATGTCATCAGTGATGTCATAAATGATGTCATAGAAGATGCCATGAGTGATGTAATATGTGAGGCCATAAGCAGTGCATGGCATGGGCGCAAGTTATGCATAGCTCTGCTAACCATGGGGTCGATTATATTGGCGGACGGACCAATTGATGATGTAATTTCAAGTGTTGCAGTGATGTTCTCAGTGATGTCATAGAACACGTAATGAGTGATGTACACACAAAATCCCGCGCACTCAATGAATCTCAACATCAATGTGACAGTCAGTTTTTGCAAATAGATTCAAAAGAAATTTCTTGTTCGGCGTCGTTTTCATGGAAGTTCGTGTGTCTCTCCTTTTATTGGGTCATCAAATTAAGGTAACTTAACATACAGCCAGCCGACACGTGTTTCGTTGTAGGACTGTAAATGTACAGAAGCTACAACTCTTCAGGGCTCAATGTTGAACCAGCAATATATCGACCCAATTCTGGTGATACTTCCAACCCGGCCGGGTATCTTTGAATTATCCATATCACAATAGACGTAGACACCGCTCTTATATTGAAATTCCCTTTCGTATTAACTTCTCAAAAGGTCCGTTTTCAATGGGTTAGCAAATCCAAATGGTGTATTCCTGGTGAGAGAACACCCACAAGCGTAACCACGGGTATGTGAGTTACAATTTCCTGCGGCACAATCGCCCTCCCGTATCTCACCTTCGAAACCCGGAAGTGAATGAGTGATGTAATATATGAGGTAATTAGAAGTCCATTTATACCAAAGTAATCCAAAAGGACATGCGCGCTGACTCAGGGCATCTTGACAACATTTTTGTTAAAAATCTTCCAGCAAGGCGTTTCGGCTCATAGAACCTTGTTCATGTATATCTAATATTTTAAATATTTTTGGACGACACTACTACATAAATGTTTAGTGCCCAGGGTCCATGAATTGCAAATCAGGGATCTGGTAGATTTATTACAGCACTTATTCACAACACCATCATTTATTGGGGTGCATTCATTCTCACCAATGTGGCATCAATATATGCGCTCATACTTCACCGGGCGGACCATAAATTATGTTTTCCCCTAGAAGTATTTCCGCAGTATTCTATTTGTCAGAGTTTCACTGAGGCGACAGGTTTGCACGGCTGCTTTGTCTTTATTTGTTGAGCTTTTTTATTACAAGGTGAAGATTAATGTTTGAATCAGGTCTGAGAAACCGAGGTAGACTGTTAATTTACATTTATAATAATACTGACTGGCGCAACGGCTTGTATTTATTATCGAACAGTTAGGAGCTGTAGATGAAAAGGCAAATCCGATGATTGCACTCTGCAGAGTGAAGGGGCCATTGGGCTGTTTTCAGGCACAACACATGATTTATTCTCCTTAGTGGATTCCATCCATCTCTTTGTGTTCCTTCGCTTTCTTTTTCGACTTGGCGTCCATTTTCTTTATTCCAACTTTGCCTTTCTCCCTCTCCTTTCCTCCTATGCTTCTTTCTTTTGACCCCTTGCTCTCTTTCTGCAGTATCTCTGCTTCCTTTTTCATTCTCTCCTTTCATCATTATCCCATTACGTGTCTTTAAATATCTCTCTTGTTTCTCCTGTTCCACGGTTTATTTCAGTGTTTTTCTCTCTTTTCTCTCCTCCCTACACCTCTTTCTTTGCTTCCAGTTTCCATACGGGAGTATCCCGGTCTCCTTCTTCCTTACCCTGTCTTCAATATCTCTTTTGTCTTTAAATTCCTTACGACTTTTCCCTCCATTCATCCAATTCTCACACTTAGGGGCCTATTAGGATGGCGGACGGACCTGCGTCCGTCTGCCACCCCAGGGGAGGAGGGTCTGTCTGCAGAGGCTGAGGCGGTCCCTCCGTGCTAATTAGGATGTGACCGCCACCCTGGCGGTCACATCCTGTATTTTTAACATTGCGGCGGGTGCTGCTTGAAGCAGCACACGCCGCAATGTTAAATAAACCATGTTTTCCTTTGTGTGCACGAAGCTGCAGGCACCGCGTGGTGCCTGCTGCTTCGTGCACGCAAAGGCAGGGAGATAACATAGGTACCCCCCCCATGTGCACCCCCCACCCCCCTTCACCCCTGGGGGCCCGCAACGGGCCCCCGAAGACAACACCGTATGCCTTTCCACGGCGGAAATGCCGCTGTGGAAAGGCATATGATGCAGCTATCCTAATATGGCTGGCGGTGTCTGATAGACACCGCCAGCCATGTTAGAGCTTTTCCGCCGCGGTCGGAAGGCGACCGCGGCGGAAAAGCGGCGGATGGAAAATAGATCCCCCAACCATCCTAATCTGGCGGGGGTCTTTTTCCAGTCTGCAGCGGATAATCCGCATCCTCCGGGCCAGCGGTGGCTTCCGCCGGCCCGGAGGATGCGGATTATCCGCAATCATAATCAGCCCCTTTATTTGACAATGCTCGTTGTTTCTCTGTTCTGTATTTCACTAACCTCCTTTGTGCGTTTCTACTGTTCTTTCTTATCTCTCTTTCCTGTGTCTATATTTTCTTTTTTTCACCATGCCTTTCCTCGTGGTCACTGTCATTGTTTCAATGTCTTTTTGTTCCCCATTCCTACTTCTTTCAATTACTCTGCTCTGTTGTTATTCATAAATTATGTATTTCTCTCTTTCGTCCTTTTTTATTGCTTCCTTGCCTTTCTATCTATTTTCTTTTGCATTCATTTTTTGATCTGCTAACTTTTTCTGATCTTCCTTCTCTACCCTTTTCTTGCCTCGTATATTTGTATTTTTTATTAAACCATTCTTTCCCTTCGATCTTTTTTCTTTTTTGTCTCCAATAACTTTTCTTCTCTGCTCTCACCCCTAGCCTCTAGCAACCCACAATTTTGTTCTTTTACCATTTTGTCATTTTGCTTAGTTTGTTTTTTAATAAACTTCTATCTGTAGAGTATACCTCTTTTTGTCCTCTTTCTTGCTGCAGTCACTCTTGCTCTGTTTGCTATCAACAATCCTCATCTTCTGCTAACCCAGCTCCTTTTCCATTTTCTCTTCATTGTTCTCTTTCATGTCTCTCTTATTTTTTCTACCGCCTTTCATCTAGCTTTTCAAATAAATCTATCACTTAGGTTAGTTGCGCAAATTGAGTTGGCCTAAGTAGGCCTGGGTGGTGTTTGCGGTGACCACATGTCGAGCATTAACTATTCAAAAGATATATCAAAATATTAGATCTAGGACATGGGGAATGTTTTGTGCTTTCAGATGCAATTTAGGACACTGTTCAGACTGCTGAATGTCCTTAACAATTTAAGCCCATGAAGGCATCCTAGGAAAACTGTGGAGGGAATCAATGTTTAAAAAGGTACCCCTGCTTGGACCACTGAGTGCGTCTCCACAAACTCCTAACATCTTATCTTATTACTTTGAGAAATAAGCAGATCTTGAGCAATTTAAATCAAACTTAATTAAAGCTGTATGAAAGCAGAGTTACCTGCTAGACGTGGCCAAAATGTTATAGTTCCATTGGGGAATACAAGTGTCTTCATAAGTCAGGGCTTGTGTCTCAGTGCAGTGTAAGCAAAAAAGGCTGGCATATCAGGTACTGCTATTTGTAGTTCGAATATTCCAGTCACTTACAATACCCCTAGCCCTCCAACAGAGTTAGATTAACTCAATTTTTTAAAAAGGCATGTATTTGGGAACATTGGTTACTGTCAAGAAATTACAATGGGACCATGCTGCCAAGACATGTGGGAGTGTTGGTATTACTAATACAACCTGTTGGGGCCAGCCAGGATTCACAGATTATTTCTTTTGATGGTGGTGGGGCTTTTGACTGGCAACATATCCAAACAGTTTTGTATTCCTAGCCCATGTTGTCTAAGCTTAAACAAGTAGACCTTGTAATTTATGTTCAGGGATTAAGGCTCTTAAGAGAATGGGCCAGTCAATTGCTGGACATCTTGACAGCTCAATTGGGTCAAGCAGACCCCTTGGTGCTTTTAAGACCTCTTCTGACACCCATGCCTGATGCTGTGTGGAGCCTGTGCTTCTACTGAATGGACAGAAACTGGAATTTTTGTGAAGATGGTACAATGCGACTTAACTATACAGAGATGGTGACTCGGTGGATGCTGGATGCTCCTCACCTCCACTCTGTAATCAAACCAGGCACTCTCAGACCCATAACTCCAAAGGAGATGAAGGAGCTTTAGAGTTGTTCATCTGCTCTACTTGAATAAAGGTCTTATCTAGGAGCTGTTTCTCTAGCCAACAGGTGGGAAGTCAGAATCAGGACCACAAGCCAATTCCAATCTTATTCCAAGCTTGGGATACAGGCATCACCATCTGTCCATTCATTTCAAGTTTGGGTACATGACTTGGGGGCAACAAGGACCAATGACTGTCCATTCAAGTCAAGTTCAGTTGTAGCTCTTTACATTTCAGCATTCATGCCCGGCTTATATCATCAGATTGTGGTAGTTGGGCCTGGAGGAAACTGCCAATCACATGCAATATAGGGTATAAACCTTTAATTTCAGCCAACCAGGGTGATCACATCTTTGCTGCCTGGCTTTCGGCCAGGAGATACCAGATGTATATTTATGAGTCACGGTCAAGATATGAATTAGGTTATTTTGTGTGTAGGAGATAACTGTTTGCATTACTCTCACCACTCTGTTCTGGCTGACATTCGTAAAAGTTATAACATGGGAAGATTTTACTAGATATTACACATGTTTTCTGTTTGGGCAAAAAGGTTAAAGGACTTTATACAGACAACAGGGGGTCCCTGATGTTCTGCAGGCAACTACCCATCCACCATCCTGTCTCACACACAGTTTTGATTTACAGTGCACTCAATAACCTATCTACATAGTCCCCATCAATTTACATTTTAAGGGAACATGTGTTTTTACTGGGGTTGCTGGTGGAACATGGTGTACAAAATGTTTAGATACACAATCATGAAATACAGGTAAGCTAAAGATATATTTCTTCAGCACCCCATCCAGAGGACATTTGGTACTGTCATCTCAGGAATCACTGTTACAATTTACATTATACCATTTTAACCACAAAAATCAACCAATACACAATGATCGGGTATAAAGAAGACATCACACTTAATAAGGGAGTTGGGACGTTATTGAAGCAGAAAACGGAAAATGTTAATGATTGAAATGTATACTGAAATATATGTCACGATGCGGAGTACTACTGTGCGAATGTCTATACTATATGCAGTGACCTAACTTGCAAATAAAGAAATTTTCAAAAAAGAAGACATCGCACTTCTCCCTTCACATTAAGAGCCATAAATATCAAAGAGGGAAACAAGGGAAACTGAATAGGTCGCCATAGTAAAAAATAAAGAATAGGAAATATTTCCAAATCCAGCTAAGAATCAGTGTAACAAAAAATCTTGAAGATAATTTGGTTTCTGTTGCACTCCGTCTAGATGCTGTACCATCCTACTTTACAAACCCACCACAAGCACTATAGAGTTTCACACTCTTCATTATCCACTTATTTTCTCCCCCAGTACACAATTACCACACAGCCACCGCCACACGGCTCTTGTTTAAAATACATCCATTTTCTATCTTTATGATATTTCTGAAAACTTTTACAATTTTCATAGTCTTTTTCGACTTTGACAAATCCGCATAAAAACCTTTACAAGTTTCATAGTCTTTTTTAACTTTGAACAATCCGCATAACCGACAGGTGATCTTGCCTTAAACGCATATCCCACCTCAACTTTCACATTTCCAACACTATTCCTCTGGTTAAATGTTTCCTTCCTCCTCAATTGCTTGTTTTTTTCAAGTTCTCTCCATGCACCTGAAGAAATGTCCCTCAAACTTTTATCTCATTGCATTCATCCTCTACATAAGGTGGTATAGGGCATACGTCAGGGCCTAATCAAAGCTTTAGCTGTGCCCAATTTAAAGATGCTGGATCAGACCGACCAATGAACACTTTCTATTGACCACAAGGAAAATATAAACATCAGATATTTTTTAATCATTACCCCTGAAGATCAAGAACTTATCCCTGATCAAGGATAATAGGCACACACGTGTATCTACCCATCTCTCCACTTCATTAGTGCAGCAACAGTGTCTGTGACAAGAAAAGTGCATCCCACTATTACCAACACAAGTCTGTCCTGCCATTCCCTCTGCAATCCTACCTCTGTCTGTCGCTCGTGGTGGGCAATTTGTAGGCTGTAAGTGGACAAGCCACTATAGACTTCTCAAGGAGAGTCAATATTGAGAAGTGACCTCCTGCCCACACTTATGCATTGCAAGTTGGAATAACTTATGCATTGCAAGTTGGAATAAGGTGTAAGTCTGTGCATTCCAAAGCCACCACTGCACACTATTAGGCTCTTCGCATGCGAGGACAGTGCCAGCAGCGTCCTTTAGTGACAACATCTTACTGTCGCTCCCCTCTGAGGGGCGACAGATAAGCAAGATGGAGCTCTTCTAGGTTGGATCAGGATCATACGCCACTATTATGAGTCTGACACAGAGTAACGTTGACTAGTGGAGGAGAGCCCCTTTCAACACGGGGAGGCGTAAGGGATGCGCAACATGGAGAAATACCTTTATTTCACCTCGATTTTCATTTTTCTATGTGTGCTGCATTCTACAGTACACATAGAAAGAAGAAATGGCCTTTTATGATTTGGTTTTGCTATCAGCTCTACAATGCAGACACCCTTACACCATGACACAAGGGCGCCTGCATTGGGGCATGGTAGCCCATTGTGCGCCAGTGCAGGAATGCGCCGTATCTAGAAGATACGGCGCATTCCTGCTATTTTCTTTTGACACACGGCAGCGCAGCAGGAAGACTTGCTGCGCTGCTATGTGTCAACATATTATAAATGAATCGTTGTTTGGGTGGTGGTTTCTGGGTTTTCGTGCTACAATTGTTATGGCCCAAATATGTTATGGCACATTCCTCGCGAAAGGCTTCACCCAAGAGTCATTATGGAGGCAAGTAAAGGGCCGTAGTCGAGGTCTCTGCGGTTTGATCCTGGACCTCAGAGACCTCGACTACAGCCTTTTATTGAATTACGAATCTGACTGGACATTTGATTTTGCCTTGAAAAAGCCCACGGCATAAACAGGCCTTTTGGGCAAAACACGTGTCGGTTGTCCTACTATACTGTGAAAAATGAAATAAAACGTAGGCACGCTAAACTTTCAAAGAACGCCTGAAATTTCTTATGAACCTTTATTGACAATTGTGAGGGCACAATCCTCTACCTTTCTTCATATTATAGATGAAGCCCTCGGTAACTTAAAAACAAGCGCACAGGTGTACACTTCGTAAACAGTCATCTTCTTCAGAGCGCCCTTGTTCTTTGTTCATTCGCCTGGTACACAAGGGGCTCCTAATAAAAACTGCAGGGCCTTACACTGATATATTTTACAAATTAGGCCACAGTACATCCGACTCAATCTTCTGTTCCCTCTGGAGATTTAATGCTGTATTTGCATCACAAAAGTGACACAAAATTATGCTAAATACTTTTTACTAATATTACTTTCCAGTGCTAAACAAAAGTAGAGCATAGCGCTGCTTTGCATTACTTAGCAACAAGTGGGCGTACCATGGGTGGTGCATGGTTGTTCCCATGCAACCAGCCTAGGTTTCTTAATCTATCAATATACCAGGGTTCTAATAGAGTGCAACTATTCACCCGTGGGGGTCTCAAGGTGCTGGGGAGGAGGGAGGAGGTTCTGCAGTTCAGTGAAAGAGCCAGGTCTAGAGGATGTTCCTGAATTGAGGCAGTGACCATGATTGCCTGAGGTGCAGAGGTAAGGAGTTCCAGGTCTTCGCCGTGAAGTAAGAGAAAGATCTTCCTCCTGCTGAGGTCTTACGGATCCGTGTGATAGTGGCCTAGGTCAAATGGACAGAGTGGAGATGTCTGGTCGGTGTGTAGAAGGAGAGGTGTTGGTTGAGGTATTCAGGTCTGGTGTTGTGGAGGGCTTTGTAGGCATGTTTGAGGAGCTTGAAGGTGATTCTTTTGTTGATATGGAGCCAGTGGAGGTCTCGCAGGAGGCTGGAGATGTGACTTCGGCAAAGGATGTTCAGGATAAGTCTAGTGGAGGCTTTCTGGATGCGCTGCAATTTCTTTTGGAGTTTTTGGGGTTTGCCAGCATAGAGTGCATTGACGTCGCTGAGCCTGCTGCTGGGTGATCGTTCTCCTGGACTCAGTGGGGATCCATTTGAAGATCTTTCTGAGCAGATGGAGTGTGTGGAAGCAAGAACATGATACTGCGTTGATTTGATGGTTCATAGCGAGCGAGGAGTTGAGGATGATGCTCAGGTTGCATGCGTGGTCTGTGTTGTGGAGGAGTTCCAAGTGCTGCTGGCCACCAGGAGTTGTCCCAAGCAACGGGAGTGGATCCCAGTATGAGGCCTTTGGTTATGTGGGAGTTGAGTTTGATGCAGGTTTCTTTCATCCAGGCAGCTATTGCCTTCATCCTGTCATGGAAGTTGCTCTTAGCAGCTCTAGGTTAATCAGTGAGGGTGAGAATCAGATGTGTGTCGTCGAAGTAGGAGAAGATGTTGAGTCTGTGGTTTCTGACGATGGCTGCAAGTGGGCCCATGTAGATGTTGAAGAAGGTGGGGTGAGGGAGGACCCTTCGGAGACTCCACAGCTGATCTCTGTAGGAGAACGGTGGAAGTCTGACTCTCTGGGTTTGGCCAGTGAGGAAGGAGTGGATCCACTCTAGCACTTTGCTGTGGATGCCGGTGTCATGGAGTCTTGTGCAGAGGGTGTGGTGGGAGACATTGTTGAAAGCAACAAAGAGGCCCAGGAGGATGAGGGCTGAGGTGTTGCATCGATCGAGGAGAGTGTGGATGTTGTCAATTGCAGCGAGGAGTGCAGTCTCGGGCTGTGGCTGTTCCTGAAGCCAGATTAGGAGGGGGGCAGGGTCTGGGATGTTTTGATGAATTCTGTGAGTTGGATGTTGATGGCCTTCTCGATAACTTTTACGGGGAAGGGGAGCAAAGAGATGGGTCTGTAGTTATTGATGTCCATTGAGTCGGCAGAGGGTTTCCTCATCAGGGGGTTGAACTCTGCGTGTTTCCAGTCTTCAGGGAATGTGGCAGATTTGATGGAGCAGTTGATGGTGCTGCAGACTTAGGGGTGATGACGGCACCTGCTCGGTTGAAAATGTGGTGGGTGTAAGGGTCCCAGAGGGCACCAGAGAGGATGGTTTACATGATCCTTAGGGTGTTGTCAACGGTGAGGATTCTCCAGTTGAGTAGTGTTGACTGACATCTGGAACATTCGGATGCGATGGTTGTGGTTGGGGTGGGTGGGCCCTGGATTGCAAAGCTGTTATAGATATCTAAGATCTTGTGGTGGAAAAAGGTGTCAACGTTGTCGCAGAGATCTTGGGTGGGGGGATCTGTGCAGGGTTTGGCAAATTCTTTGATCACAGTGAAGAGTTTGTTGCTGTTGTGTGGGTTGGCATTGATGTGTTACTGTATGGCAACTTTCTTGGTAGTTCTGATAAGGTGGTGGTATGCAATGAAGGCAAATCCTATTTAATTGAAAAAGTCGACCAGGTTTAGCATGAGAAAATAGCGCCCATTTCAAATAGGCGCTATGAAAGAGAAATGCTTTCAGTTCGCTGTCCTTTTCCAACTTTGTACAGCACTGTATCCTTCCAGTACAAAACCTATGCTAGAAGCATGCAAACACCCTTGCACTATGGTGCAAAGGTGTGTGTGTGGCACGCAGCAGCTAATTTCAGTGCGGGTGTCAGGAAGAGGGAAGGAGAGTGCTATATTTCTGTACATATGGTGCTCTCCTGCTCTCTTCTTCTCTAACAATGCAGAACAACTTTTTGCCTGCTGCGCTGCTTGAGATTTTAGAAAATCTGCCCCTTTGTGTCTGTGTGCCCTCTCTTCCTCTTCTGTGGGCTTCACTCACCCTGCCTGGCCGGATGTACGACGTTACAACGCGTACTTTTACAACGTGTGCCGTTACTACGCAACGTTTACAACGCAAGTCGTTACAACGACTTGCGTTGGGGGGTGCTGGATAGTAAATATTTTAATTTACTATTCCAACTCCAGTCCCCGTGGATAGTAGGGAAGGAGTTGGATAGTAAATTAAATGATTTACTATCCTGGAGCGCCCCCCAGCGCAAGTCGTTGTAACGACTTGCGTTGTAAAAGTTGCGTGGTAACAGTACCGTGTTGTAAAACCTTCGTTGTAAAGGTTGTTCCCCTGCCTGGCCCCTCTCCCCAGCACTGTGCAGCTGACCACCGCTTTATCTCAGTCACTTGCCTGCTTTCATCTGTCCTTCTTCTTGCCTTTACCTGACTCTTCTCCCTCCCTCCTCTTTTCCCCAGCTGCTCGCTGGCCCCCACCTCATTGTTGTGTCTGCTTTGTTTCTCCCTCGCAATCTCTCATTCTTTCTGCTCTCTCACTTCCCCCTCCCGCCCTTTTACCTAAGCTTCTAGCCTGCTCTCATCTTGCTGTGTTTGTCCACTTTTTCTCTTCCTCACCCCTCTCTCTCCTTAGCTGCCCCCTCACTTGTATCATCTGCACTCCCTTTTACCTTAGCCTGACCACCTCTCCCTGATGGTCCTGCTTCTCCACCTCCCAGCCTCCTCCGCTCCCATCTCACATTGCACTGTTGATGAACGGCCCTTCCCTTTGTTTAACGCTGACCTTGAGAGTTGAGAATTTGATAGACATTTGCAGTTTCTGAAAAGAACTGAAATTCTTGATGACGTTGGAGCATTTTTTCTTCCATTCCAGCCCTTTGTAATTTCCCTTCTTTCTAACCCTGACCCACGGCATTGAATGCCTCCTCCATCATTCATCAAGCCAACATTTTGAGCCGCCAAAGCATATTTTGAGGTCCAGGAAAGGTCCATGCCTCAAAGACATGTATACATAACACAACAGAAGCTCGAGGTCACAGATGCAGACCGAGAATTCTACTAAGCATCAGGCATGCCATGTTCCCCACAGTTATTGCACACTGGTCTAGTCACATTTTCACTCGCCTCACCCCTTATTGTACCTCTTCCCTGAATGTACTCTCTAAATAATTCAGGCTATCACCAAAATGTTGCCGCAGAGGCTACCATCTCCAATCCTCACCCTTAATTTATATCAAGTAATTTACGTACTGTGTACTTTTCAAATCTCTGCAGTGTCACTGCAACCCCTATGGATAATTCACTTCACTTATCCCAGCCTTTATTAATGTACCTTTAACCACCCCACTAATCACTTGCAAACTCAGCCCACGTGTAGTTCTGATTTCCCCTTACAAATTCTTCCCTCACTCTTTAGTCTTTCATCTTCGCAATTCGTCTAACTCATTTCCCCTCTCCTCGCAGTTTATATTTCTCCTATATCATCATCGCAGTTTTCATATGTCCTCACTGTCAGAAATGGGGGGTCTCCAGTTGGCAATAGTTTGCTAATCAGGAGAAGGGGGATGCACTTTGTAAATAACCCCCGCTTACCCCTTTTGTAGCTTGGCACTAGCAAACAAGCTTATCTCAGAGGCAGTGTGTAAGGCATTTGTGCACACATACAGTAATACAGTGAAAACACTGCAAATGCACACCACACCAGTTTAGAAAAATAATTAATCTTTATCTAAACCAAACAAGAGCACAATGACAAAAATCCAACATACAATAATAAAAATATGACTTTTAGAAGGTAAAAACAGTTATGTCCATACCAAACTATAGATGCAACACTTTGAACACAAAGTACCTTGGATGCGTCACAATCATAAACAAAAACAGACTCATTGAAGGTGATGCGTCGGTTCCTTACGCCCAGGGAAGGTGATTCATCGGTTCCTTACTCCAGGGAAACTGATGCATCAGTTCCTTACTGAAGGGGACCCCCGACCCCAGAAAAGCACACAGCAAAGGGGCAGTACTTCTCCTTCAGATTTCCCAGCTCTTCTCCTTAGCAGAGGGTCCCGCTTGAGTCCAGAAGTATTCTCAAGTTCCGGGGCCTGGGCCCCAATATTTATATTCCATTTCTCTTTGTTTTCTTGTGGCAGAGAGGCCCTTTGCTCAGTCAAAACAAGTTGTGCCCTCTCTGGTCCAGCTTCCTGGCAGGAGATGGAGACAGCATTGTGTAAGGCAGACCAGACCCAGTCAGGTGAAAGGAAATCTCCTCCCCCTCCTCCAAATGCAGCCCCGGTCTATTCAGCCCAGCCCCAACTCATCCAGGAAAGGCAGGACACACCTCAACCCCCCAACCCCACCCAGTGGCTGGCTACAGTCAATGCACATCCAGTGGCCCTGTCACTCCAAAGCCAGACAGCAGAGGCACACAGGATGGCTAAGCAAGAAAATACCTACAAACACACAATATAAAAATCATCTTTACTAAAAGATGCATTTTTATATTTTGAGTTCAGGCATACTAAACTCCAACTTTCTATTTTGTCCCAATGGGAAGTTAAACTTATAAGATGTTATAAATAAACTCCCATTCTATCCTATGGGACAGGTAGCCTTTCCATAGTGAAAAATGAATTACACTGTAGCTCACTATCAGAATATGTCACACACACAAGGACATACCCTACATTTCACATACACTGCACCCTGCCCACTGGGTACCTTGGGCCTACCTTTTAGGTGACTCACAAGTAAGACAAGCAAAGGTTAGGGCCGGCAAGTGGGTGCACTTGCCAGGTCGATATGGCAGTACCAAACTGTGCACAGACACTGAAGGGGCAGGTCTGGGAGCCCTTTGAAAGCCTGCTTGTGTGGGTGGCATTATCAGTGCTGCAGGCCCACTAGGAGCATTTTTCTTACATGCCCTGGGCACACGCATTGCACTGTACTAGGGACGTAGTAGTAAGTCAAACAGCCATTCATGGAAACACCTACTCACATTCACAAATTACACAGAGAGTATATGCACTTTAGGACTGATCAGCAGTGGTAAAGTGCCCAGAGTCATAAAATCAACCAAAACAGCGTCAAAAACAGGAGGCCAAAAAAGCAGAAAGTCTGGGGATAAACCTGCGGAAAAAGTTAGGTCTAACACTCAAAAAATGTATTTCACTTTTATTTATCTAATCCACATCACACATTTATCTTTATTTGTAGATGCCACACCACTCACATGTCCTGTCTTTTCTGATTCTTTTATTTACCACGTTTCATCTGAGAAATCCCCATTGCTCAAATCCTCTTCTCAGAGAAACTTCAATTCCCCTAAAAAATACCTCTCAGTCACTTCGATTCTCCTGTAGTCCCACATATCTCCCCTGTTCATTCCGTTTCCAGCCAGAATCTTGTATGTCCAGTTTCCCCTCTGTCTTTGAGTATGTTCTTTTACTCCTGTTTCTTCCCAAAAGATTACATCTGGTCATAATCCATTATTGCATGAAATAAAAGGCGATCTGACAATGAAAGGCTCAAGGGGTTGTGCTTTTGAGGGTTCCCTATTGTTAGGTTTGGAATATAAAGGGTGTATGTTCTGGTCAATCCAAGAGTTTCTTTCTCTCAACGTCGGCACAGTCCCTCTTAATATTTATTCCGCTTATGTAAGGTGTGTATCTGTTCAATTTGTGGTTCATAAAAATATACCAGCACATAATAAGAAGAAGGCTCTATTTGAATGAATACAATAATAATATAATAATCCATATTTTTAAAGCACAAACATATCACCCCTTAATGTTTCAAGGTGATTAAGTGAGCAATTGCCCAGAGTCACGCAGGGCTGAGCTGACCTGCCACAGGTGGTCGAACTGTGAGCTCTGTGCTCCAGGATCAGCCGCTCTGGCCACTGTGGCACACCTCTCCCCTCTATCGCTTCAAAGAACACACACTAGATTAACCCAAAATCAGAAGGGGTGCTCTATTTGTGTTTGGTGGAGTGTAGGAGACTCATTGGATGAACATTCAGGGAAACATCAGCGACTGCTTTTAGGGCACATAAAAGATTATAATATGAACATAGAGATACAATCAGTAAGATGCCTGGTAATAAGATTAGTAATAAGATTAAAGAAAAATTCAGCAATGCCACAATAACTATTTTCAAGGAGAGCAATGGCCAGCTTCTATGTCACCCGGTAGACATATTGAAATCTTTTATGGCTTTTTATCAAGAGTTATAACCTGAAAACAATGTTGTGTGCTGATATAGAAGCATATCTGGCTAAAGCCTATCTACGGCAACTTGATTATTCACAGGTTGGGCCATTGGACCAAGAAATCTCTATAGTTATATAATAATTTATGTATCTGCTGGTATAGCAGCCAGTGACGATTGCATACCTGCCGAATTTTGTAAAACGTTTGTGGAACCTCTTGCCTCCATCTTTTTGTAGATTAGTTTAGGCTATGATCCCAGGATAAAGATTCTTACAACTTGGAGCTCTGTTACCATAGCCATGTTTCTGAAAAAATAGAAGCCAGAGGATGAGAGAGGATCATATCAGCCCATTTCCCTCCTCAATGCTGATGCCAAGATTTTTTCTAAGATACTGGCTAATCATCTTGTGTACATTATTGAGACTTTGGGATGTTCCCAACAACATGGGTTAAGCCAGAGTCAGAGTTAATGAGCTCTGTGCTGATTGCTTCCCTATTCTCTGTGGGGGCTGCCAGGGTTTCCTGATATCTCCGTTATTGTTTGCCGTTTATCTGGAGCCATTTCTCTGTTGTATATAGAAAAATGAGGATATCAGTCCAATCAGTCTCAATTTGTATGAAATTTAAGATTTCCACCTACGCGGATGGCATGGCGATTAATTTTGAGGCTGAAGCAATGAATTTGGCAGGGTTTCTGGTTATAAAATGAACGCAAGGAAAACCTAGAATATGGTCAGTTATGAGGCTAGACAAGAAGAGTCAAGGGTCATCAAGGTATTCATATGTCTGAGGATAACAATCCCAAGTCAGGTACAACACATTGAACAATTAAATCATGAGGAACTCTTACAACAAACTGTTGCTTCATTGCATCAGTGACACAGTTCTCCTGTAAGTTTATTCGGATGTTGTATTATTATCAAGATGACAATAGTTCCAAAGTTCCTTTATTTGTTTTGCACTGTCCCTTTAATTCCTTTTTTAGGGGATTAGACTCTGCAATTATTAGCTTTATTTGATCTTATAAAAGGGCAAGAAGAGTGATTTGTCTAATGCAATTATTGCCTCAAAGAGGAGGTTGGGCTTCCCCACTTTTAAATGTTATTATTGAGCATCTTTTGCCCATTGGATACGACTGATGGTTTCCAATAAAGGAGATAGAGGACATTTGGGTAATTATTATTTTGTGTTAGGGCAAGACGTGCAGGAAGATGGGAGGCTTTTTCCTGTCCTTTTGATCTCAAATGTTTTGAAAGAGTCAAATTCAAGTTTATTTTGGATGCTTTGAACATTTTGGGAACTGGTGTCAGGATGATCAACTTTTACACTTTATTTTGAAAATATTTTTTCTTTCCAGAACTGTTTCATAGAGTTTTGCTTGCATAGGTTGCAGAACTGTTGACCAACTATATACACATAAGGTATTTTGTACTTTCCCTGATCTGCTGAAAAAAATGTGATCATCTGCAACACTTGTTCTCTAAATATCTGCAGATTTGTGAATTTTTTCAAAACCGCTTAAAAGGAACAAACATTAGCATCATTTCTCACAGATTGGACCTTTTACAACTTTTCTCAAAAACCAATAAAATTACTAACAAAGAATTTTAAAATACCCTTTAATCCCACAGAGTTGATGATTTGGATCAGCAAGCAGCTAAATGGACATTTATTATTGGTCATGCTACACATTTAGAGAGGATTGAACAATCCTTTTTGCTAACCAATACAACCTTGATATCTGCAAGGCTGAAAATACACCACTTGAAATGGTTTGCTTGCTCTACTATACTCCAGATAAATTAAGTGGAAAAGTGTAGGTCACATCTCATGCCTAAGATGTAGGTATTTTACATATGTTCGCTACTTTCTCTAAATGACATACATTTTGATCTAAAATTAGTGGGTATTTATCTAGCAGGCTGCAGGCCGATCTTGTTTTGTGCATTGAGAGAATCATGCTGTAGATTGCTTGGAGCCTCCCTGACCAATATATATCTATTTTACTTATATCAGTAGTCCCGCTAGCTCTATCTTGCTTGAGAATGGAAATCTCCCCGTCAGCCTTCCATGAATATTTAGTGGACACTTTATTATTACCTATTTAAGATTGAAGCTGTGATTCTGAAAGTTTGCAGGAACAAAAGTGATTTTGAGACACGTGGAAGCTCATTTTTTGTAAAACCGATAACTTGTATTTTTTTCTTACTGTCTCTCATGAATTTGCTGCTATGGAAAGGCTTGCCTGATATAAGTTTGTATTGAGTATCATCTGTCACTCGTTTCTTCCCAAAAGCATTTGACCACCAAAAGGGTTACTGAAGACCTCCGCAAAAAGCAAATGTTCTAGAACTCACCAGTTTTACTTATTTCCCTCACACCTGCATAACCATTCTATGGCCTTGACTTGCTTGCCTAAAAAAAAGTCCTCTGATACTCCCACTTCCTAGAAGTTCTTTTTTACTCATTTACACTCTCCATTGGATAGATTTAGGAATTATCTTGCTTCCCAAAAATTGTTTCAGTAATTCGGCCATCTGAGATCCCTTCGTACATCTTTATTAAATTCCCGCAATCTTCATTCTCCAAGGTTTCTCCTGAAATCTTACCTCAGCCATTCCCCAAAATAATGAGTGGTTGACTTTCTTTGACACCACTGTGACTTGTATTAAAATGGCAAAGTTTTCAGATGACTGGATTGTGTTTACTGAATTTTTCACATATAAACATACAGTTAAACCTATAACAACCATGTGCACTGTCTATTTAAATAAATGTGGAAAAATACTAGCGGCAACCTCTTTTTTTGCTTGCGACAAAAATATATGCTGAATTATACAGATAAAATGACATAAAAATAAATATGGATAAATACAGACAGGAATGCTAAAAAATAAATACCATAAAACCGGGAGCCCTAGTCATGATGCAGTATGATGGCCACAGAAAAGCAAGCACACACATCCCCAAGTATAAGAGGGTCCTTTTAAAATGTTGCTCTTACATCCCTCTTCTCCTCCAGAATTCCTCTATGCATAACATTCTCTAAGAACTTGCCATCATGGGTACCATCTAATAGATTCTCCTCTCATGAAAGCATCCTCATTCCTCTCAGAATCTCCCCTAGTGCATAAGTACCATTTCATGCACAATATCTGCTCATCCATCTGCCCTCCAGAATCTCCTCCACATAACCTCCACTTTTCTTCCCAAAAAGCACACCCATTTATAGCCTTGAGATTGTCTTTTAACACACCCCTCTTATTTTTCCAAAATATCACCTCATGCATCTTTCATATCTCCTCCAATTATCTTTGCTTTCTTGCCCTTCAGTTCCGTTGTCCAATCTCCTTACCTACACCCCTACTCTCTAGGGATCATGCCTCACCTCCCAGAAACCACCATAATTCTGACCCCATCCTCCCAGGATCAACCCCTCATGCGGATCACCACACTGAAATGCGTTAGTTTAACACCTGATGCGTGATGCATGGCAGAGCTGCATCTATTCTTATTGTTTCATACAAACGCCTATAATAAATTCTTTCTGTTTCCTATCAGAATCTCTGTAACACGTATTTCTTCCTGCAATATTGTTTCACCGTTTACCAGTGGTTTCCTCCACAAGCAATGCCTTATTGATAATTTTAAATATTTATAAATACCAAGATCGCTAATCGTCATACACAAAAAAATCGAATTATGAAAGAGAAAGTGAATCCTCTTTGCAAAAACCGAAAGCTCCAGTTGTAAGTGTATGATCGCCTCAAGAAAATATATAGGCTACCCGTAAGTTAGAAATAATATTAGCAGCACATGGGTGTGCTTTCTTCTTTAGAATACACTTATGCATATTAAGGTGCTACAAACGGAGTTGATCACATAAAAATTGTTTTTTTCAGGAGTGCCTCTATATTCTAAAATTATTTCGATATTTCCTTATAAATGTATTAAATGTGTCATACCTGCAGCACAAGGGGCTTGCAAATAAGCCCCCAGTATGTATACTATTGCAAAAAATGCAATGATGAATGCAGAATAGCGTTCGACATTTTTCCACATATACAGCTGTGACAGCATCACTTATAGGCATGTGCTAGTGAGCACAGCTTCCCTGTGCTGTGATGTAGTATTACTGCATTTGTAAGGTTTACAGTAAGGTGTTCAGTAACTTAAACTTTCGCAAAATGTGGTTTTCAGTTAGAAATCATGAGGAAAAAGTGCATTCCGGCTTCGCACTTTTCCCCACATATTTTAACTATGACTGCCCTGGTGGTAAGCGCCTGGACAGGGTAGCCGGAAAAAATGTGGTCTTGGTGTGAGGAATGTGTGGTGAAATGACAATTCTTCTGAGTAGGCGCTGCCCAAGCAGGATAAGAGCGGTGGGGCGGAGTCCACAGACAACGATGAGGGAAACTTAAATTTAAAAAAAGAAAATCATTTACCTTGCACACGCTGCCGCATCGCTCGCGGCGAGCGCAAGGTAAGTGTTTTTTAATTTTTAATTTAACTTTCCATCATCGTTGTCTGTCGACTCCCCCACCCCGACCCCTCACCCTCTCCTCTTACATGCATGGGCTGCGCCTGCTTCTGACTGCATTTTCTCCACACATATGCTGCTTCCTGCTTATCTAAGACGTAAGTCAACTATTGACAGTGCTTAATTTGTTAAAGAATGAGTGCCGGTGTACAAAGCGATGCTCTGAAGCCTGCGGTTAGTGCTATTAAATGTTGGCGTGCTGAACACCAAGGCTAGGTAGTCTTTAACCCACCTCATGCTTCTTTGATTCACTGCCATACACTCCCTGCCCATTTATGTCACTCTTGCCAGTCCCTGCTTTCTCCCTTTGCAGCGTTTTTTCTATCCTTCTCTTTCTCCGCCTTTCCACTATATGTGTTTTCCCTCTCGTGTAGGCATGGGCTGAAAATTTGTTCCGCTCGTGGAATTTGCAGATTTTTGTCAATTTCGCGGCCCGCGAATCGCGAAAAAATTGCCAAACAATCCGCAATTCACAAGTTTGCGAATTTGTTATGCTTGTTCGCGCTTTAAAAATACAATCCCGCTCGTGCTGCGTTGGCTTACTTTGATTCTGAGTTTGCCGAGTTGTTTTCCTCCCGCGAACAAGATGACCGCGCCCAAAAACGACCGCATGGGTAGGTTCGCGGTAGTCGCGCTGAAAAAAAAACGCAAGTTCGCACAAATTTGCCGATTTTGCGGACCGCAAATTCGCTTTCGCATGAATTTGCGTACCGCGAATTCGCAAATTTTCCCCATACTTACTCTCGTGCTCTTGGGAAATGTCTGATGAAGAAAACTAAGGGCCAGTCCTCAAAAATAGGTGCTAGTGGCCTCCACAGGCAACCCCTGGCTCAAATTAAGCACTGCCTGTTGCATTGCACCTAACCAGCGCATTTCTATTAAGCCTTCCATCAATTGGCAGATTTCTGCCAAATAATATTTTGCCCAAAGGGAGCGGGGGGGGGGGCAGGGGAGTTTTTGGAATGTAAAGGCTGCGGAGCAAACGGTTCAGCAGTTGAGAAGAGAAAATGGAATAGAAAAGTGCGAGGTGGAGATAGTAGAGAGCCAGGATTGTTTGTAAGGCAATCAGGCAGTTCCTGATAGGCTGATCGGAATAAGCCAGTGTGTCAGCCAGTTTTTTTGTCTTTTTGTGGGCCTGTCTTTTTTATGGACCTTTTTTTACTGTTGATGTCCCTGATACTACCACAAATATTGACTACAGCAAGCACAAATACATTATTATCCCATACCTTACAAAACACGTCTGTAGCATGCCGTGTTCAAAAGGGCACCAATTTACAAATGTGGGCTATTTTTTTTTAGCTATTTGATTTGCTAATGTGGGCCACATTTATTTTGATGCGGGCTATTTTCTGTCCCATCAGACAGTGGAAAGAGACTGTAAAATGGAATATTGTCCTAGAAACCAGAATAGGGGCCCTGAGAAAGAGAGAAAAAAGAGAGAGAGGGACAAGTAGGAAAAGCACGGATAAAAGGGAATAAGAGAAGAGCGCAACACTCTGTATTTAAATGCATTCTGTCTGTGGTAGCATCCTACATTATGCACATTATTAGTAAAGCACATGAAAGGTATGTCAGAGCAGCCCTTTGATGCTTGATTTTTTATACAACTGGTGGCTAGCATGAGAAAGGTTAGCGTGACATGCTGGGAAACAAGCTTTATGAGGCCTTGCTTGATGTTAAAAGGATCTCATTGTCTAAAAACCTCTCATTAATGGAAGTTTTGATGGGCAGACAACTGCAGCAAAAAAGCGTGCTTTTCCAAAAAGCGGGTTTGTATCAACATTGCGCGCCCACATTATTCACTTATGTTAAAACGGACGCACCGCAGCCCAGATTTACCACTTACTTACGCAGAGCAATGCTGCAGCCGCAAATGCTCCGCTGCGTGAATTGAATGGACGAGGAGAGCGCCATATTTACAGAAATATTGCACACTCCTCCCCTCTTCCTAGTGGCGATGCTGAAATCAGCTGCCGTAGGCCACAGAGACACCTTTGTGGCATAGTGCAAGGCTGTTTCCATGAGTCTTTCATAGATTTTGTTCTGGAAGGGTACCCTTAAAATAGACTGACTTAAACCCTTTTTCCTGTCTGTATGTGTGCTGTATAGTGCAACCCACGACAAAGTCGAAAAAGGAAGGAGAAATAAAAAAATTAAAAGCATTTCTCCTTTGTTGTGCCGACTTCAAAATGGTGCAGTTTTCGGATGCTATACCCTGAATACTTTATTTGGTAAATAGTGTTTAGCGTCAAAAACCTTGGGTGGTTGCATGGGAACGCCCATAATCCACCCCCTTGACACTGAGTAAGGCAAATGCGCTGCTTTGCCTTACTTTCATGTTATTTCCAGCGCTAAACAAGTTTAGTGCTGGAAAGTAAATTGAAAAAAATTATTTTGCGTCAATTTGCGTAATTTTTGTGACAGAAACACAGTATAAAATCTTAGCAAATCTCCCCTCCCCCCAGCCCCAGACTGTACATGTAGACGGAGACGTGGCAACCACAACACAACCACACACTTGCGTTAAAATGCTCTTTCTATAAATATGCCGCCGTCAAGTTACCGCCTCACGCGGAATAGTAAACGCCGCTTCCGCAGACTACACCAGTAGACGGTGAGATACCAACCACAAGAAAACCACATGCTTGCTAAAAATACGGTTTTGTATCAAAATTGCACTCTCGCAATATCAGCTCATGCGGAAATAAGAAACACCCCTCACCTCAGTTATACTTGACCGCAAACGTGGTCGTTGTTCGCGAATTGTCTGCTCATGTGAAGTGAACAATACTGCAGTACCGGATTTAACCCCCTGACCACGGCGCAAATTCCGCTGCGGTGCTCGGGAATTAATGAGTGGGAGTGTTTCAGATGGCCCGGCCGTCTTCCGCACACGCCCACTGTGACGTTGGACGGCCGGGGGACGTCCGACGCACCCAACGGGTTAAAGAAAACCGCATCTTTCCTCAAAGATGTGTTATGGGGGTGGGCAATATATTCTGCAACCTTGCTGTGTTTAAAATGCATGCAAGGGCACGTGTTAGTTTTCCTTTTTAATTATGTGTGAGTAATGCTTATGTGTGTGTATACATGCGGGTTACTGAAGGGTGATTGTTTTGCATGTTTGTAGATATGCTGGTAGGCCTGTGTTGATGTTTTTAATGTGTTTGTCAGTGTGGGTATGGTTGCTTGTATGTAAGCTCCTCTGTATGGAGGTTCTGGATTCGGGCACCCCTGCTCACCTCCGGCTAATTATTATTTGGCTGAGGGTCAGTGTGTGCACAATGACCATGACTGGACTGTGACGTGCAGGTCAGTCCCGACTGTCCAGCACCCCCAGGGAAGGGAAAATACTGTTCATAATGGGACCATCTCCTTAACCGCCACCTTGGCCCAGGAGGTATTTTAATGGCTTCCTCCGTCATCATGCCAGTGCCCGAGGCAAGTATAAATGGAAAGGAAGTGGAAAAAGTGTGATAAAAAGCGGAACAAAAATTGCAATTTTACCACACCTTTTGCTCACCTTTCCTCTTAAAAAACAAACAAACACTTTTTTGTGTAGAGTTCGAAACCCTTTCCGCCCGAAGGCACTTTTCTCCCATATTGTCACATTTTTTTCCTGTACTTCAGAGGTGTTTAAATGAGGGTTGCGTCCGCAGACTGCGCGGGTAGGCAGAGACCTGGCAACTGGAACAAAACTGCATACTTTCCTAAGAATGCGGCTTTGATAAGATGCACCTGCGGAATCGTCTGGCGCATGCCCCAGTGTGCGTGCGCCACAGCATTGCAGCGCACTGGGGCAGCCGTCAGGGGCGGCTCTAGGCTCATGGCGGCCCTGGGCAGGGAGAGAGGTAGGGGGCCCCGGAAAAGGGGGTCCGGTCGGGGCGGAGCGCAGAGGCCAGTGAAGATGGGTGGTCAGGGTGTTTGGAAGTGGAACAGAGCCGGAGGCCGCCAAATCCCTGCCAGGGGCCGCCATGCAAATATGTATCCATCCTCAGAGAATTATATTAAGGATATATATTGGCGTGGTGGCCCCTGGAGTTTGGTGGCCCTGTGCAGGTGCTCAGCTGGCACATGCCTAAGGCCGCCCCTGCAGCCGTAGATTGAGGACCAATTTATTCAAGTGTATGAGGGAAAGGTGCAGAGGGGACACTAGGCCATTCCTCTATGGTAACAGTGCTAAAGAAAGCCTTATGGCACTGTTTGAGGAAACTCATGCTGAATGACTCACCGTGATTGATGCAGTGGTGATGTATGAATAGGTCACCCCGCCCTATCCCTAATATAGTGCATGTGATAACACTGTTAGATGACACGCACTGCATTGCAGTGTGAAAGGGCAGCGATTCTAGACGGAGTCACTTTCCTTTCATTACATGGGTCAGTGATCCTAGACCCGGTTACAATTGTTATGGTTTGTAAGGGGAAGAGGTGTATGAGTCACACCCCACTCACTGCATACTCCATGGATATTTATTTATTTATTATTTAGTTATTCATACAATGGGCGCCCACTAAAATGTAACTGTCTCTATGCATCGCAGAACTGTTGAATAATTAAATAGTTTCTTAAACCTTTGCAGCCTGTCTCATCAAGGTACACTACAAGGGGGTCTTTATATGGGGGGTTAAACAAGATGATTTTGACCACTTTGATGCTGCTGTTTGATTTCGTCTGGCAATGAATCCCAGTCCTTGGGGGTTTTCAAAAGCATCTGCTGTGTGACCATCAGAGCATCTGGGCATGTTGTTTGTTGATTTTTTTCTGCAGTGAAACTGTAACTTTTTACTTTCTCTATTTGAATGCCATGGAGGCCAGTTTGGAGGTAACTCCTTTGCCATCACAACCAATGAAGAAGGCATAGGTCTGCTTTGAAGGTTTAAACGTCCACAAATTCAGGGACAACATTGTTATTCTTCTCCATCCGAATAACTGACTAACATATCCACCACTTAAATTACTTTCATATTTCATCATACTAATTTACCACTAATCCTTTATGGGTTCTGGAGTAGCGTACTACTCGCCAAAAAAGCACTTCATCACCTCATCAAGGGTAGCAAGCACTATATAAATGCAAACTTTTTCCCTCTTTCATCCCTCCACTATCCTTCTCAATCCAAATAACTGACTAACATATCCACCACTCAAATTACTTTCATATTTCGCCATACTAATTCACCACTAATCCATTATGGGGTCTGGAGTAGTGTGCTACTCGCCGAAAAAGCGTTTCAACGCCTCGTCAGGGGTAGTAAGCGCTATATAAATGCGATTACAATACAATACAATACATTGCTACCATATTTTGCAGATGTTGTAGACTTGGGATCTCAACCTATCCTCACTACATGCACACTATATTCTAGTATAGAATTTATAGGAGAACCACCAATGCTTCTGTAGTGCTTTTTAGGTCAATCCTGGGCAGCGCCTGCACTGCTGTTCAAGGCATGTTGTATTCAAGTATGGAGTTGGCCGACTGCTCAGTCTCCGCCCATATTTTCCATTGGGTTGCGTCATTGTCCTTTGTCAGTGCTGGTTTCTGATTAGTTGGTAGGCTTGTTAGTTCCTCCGTAGTACCACCTTGTTTTCATTTGTAACCTCCCATGAGGACTGGCCCTTTTCCTTCTGTTGTTACATGGTATGACTTATTTAGTCTGTATCATTGACAGACTACAGGGGCTGTCCAACAACCCTGAACCAGGGACAATTGATTATGAAACCTAACAGGAGGTTCAGGTGAGGAAGTCAAAATAAACAGTCACACTTTAAACATAGAGAAAATGAATGGACGCTTTTTGTGGCCATAATTTGTGAAGGACACATTATTTTGTTTCTGTTGTTCTCTTTGTACATATTATGTTTGTTTGCCACTTGTTTGGCACGTGAATTGTTTGTTTGTGTTTTGTCAACATTTTCCTTGAGCGTTATTGTTCTTTCTTGGAACCTTTTTAAAAAGTATATGCATAATAAATTATAACTGTTTTTGTAAATTTGCCCATGTGTGTATATAGGCTTCTTTCCTTATTTAGTCTGTAAGCACCATTTTCTGTATGAGTTTCTCCTACTGCAGGAACGACATGCTTACCTGCAACATTCAACGCGTCATGCACGCCTTCACTTTCCAATCTGCCCGGGACAATGGTGGCCGCTTCTTTGAAATAAAATAGGTCTGGCATTTATAAGAGTTTGAACTATTGGCATTGAAAATGCCTTTTATATATGTGTTAATTATCAAAACAGATAAATAAAAGGCATTGTCATTTGCAGTGCCAATAGTTTGAACTCTCGCAAATGTGAGACCTATTGCATTGCAAATGCTTGTTATCCAAGTAGGGAAAGATTTGTGTAGCTGTCAAAGACAGAAATGACTGTCGATCCACCGACCCTGCATTTTTTTTAAATAGTTATATTCACTTTTTAATTGTAAACAAATAGCTTGATGCATCAGTAATAATAGATAGGATTTTTACAGTTATCACATTACTGTTATTGCATTAATAAAATATTAAAAGTTTTTGGACTACATTCACTGTAACTAACATCAATGCAGATATGTTGTTGGACCTCATAGCACAAGTTTTATGAATTCCAGATAGAGACTGTGAAAATTCTTGCTGGAGAGCCCAATACCAATTAGTCCATTAAGGAGATGATTGAGCTAGAATACAATTTTCAATATAAACATTGTTTACCTATAGGTAGCTTTAGTAGCAAACTGATACATGTGTTCATTTACATATACAACACACATGACCGTCTTGGGTTGGAATTCAGAACAGCAAAGCATGTTGGGTCCCTAAATGTCATATTTTAGATTTGCCTGTTATGTAGATAGGTGTGTTACAATTTTTTTTTTCAGTTAGTTTCAGCAAAATCTTGTCTCATATTGTTACTTGTGCTGACCCACCCTTGGATTTCTTTTCCACATTATTAGCCTCAACTTCAGCTTCAGCCTTTTTAGTTAAACCCCACCTCCATTTGGGCAACTGTGTGTATATATGTGTATGTGTATGGTATTTCAATAGCGCAGACTGTGGCAGTGGTCTACATCCTTCCATCAGTTTAAATGCAAGTACGGACACATTGACGTCAGGCCACAGTCCTTCGCCCTCTGTGCTCTCAGACCCCATTTACACATTCTCTAATAGACCCTTTGGTTAGACACACAGTGACTGCCACTCTTTGCTTTTATCGTTTTTTATTGGTGGCCTCTCATTCTATGCCTGTCAATAAGCCTGAGTATTCACAACTACGCCAGTGATAGCATCACCCTCTGGGTTCGCCAGGTCCTGGCTTGGGATGGTCTGACAGGCCCTCTCATCAGTCTGTTATCCAGCACTTGCTGGGCCCGACTCACAGAACTAATTTAAGACAAAATCCTAAACTTACTACTTTTGGTATTCACAGAAGTTATGATTTTGTTTTAAGTTTGTCTTAAGACAGACTTAAAACAGACTTAAGTTAGGATTTTGTCTTAAGTCTGTCTTAAGTCTGTCTTAAGACAAACTTAAGACAAAATCCTAACTTCTGTGAATACCAAAAGTAGTACGTTTAGGATTTTGTCTTAAATTAGTTCTGTGAATCAGAGCTACTTCAGTTTACTGACACCCTTGCCTTCAATAAGCCTGCGCCAGCTGTACCGCACGCAGGTAGGATCAGGGGTGTAGCTTCGGGGGGGGGGGGGGGGGGGGTATTACCACACCATAATAAATGTATTTTGTAATAAATAGTTGGGTATGGGGGCTTTCAGTCGGGTATGGTGCGACGTCTGTCGGATTTCACGGGGATTTTTAGGAACACAGAAACAACGCACACACAATCTCCATTTAGAAAGACTTCCAAAATGTCTGTTATTTCACAAAATAATGTGCTGTATCCATATCAATCCGCATTCCTCTGCCTTTCCGCTGCCACTTAAGCCCCCCTCTCGTGCGCCCTGCTTGTCGTATAATGTATTTTAATATTATGTGCCAGCGTGCCAGTGTGATTGCTGGGAAATCGGAAGTTTACCGCTCCCCCTCACTCCAATCTTACTGACCAAGCTGCGACCCTGGGCAGGCTGAGGCAGGATTTTGTTGCAGGTTATAGGAGCTCGAGCAATGGTGTGTTTAGGAGGCCATCTTGTCAGACCACACCCATCCCACGCCTCCACAAAACACACTGACCCTCCATAGGCATCAAAATTAAGATTCACACCCCACACAATACCAAGATTTCTTGCTGATCATGCGAGGGCTTGAAAGGCGGGAAGGTATTTCCTGTTCTCTATCCACTACGAGACCCCTTATTTTAACTCTGTTGAGCTTCACACAAGTTATTCGCCCAGAAGATTTCTGCTCCAGACCTTTTTAGGTGGTGAAATCAACATCTGGGGCTTTAATACACATATAGACCTGAATATCATATGCAAAGGAGTGAAACTGCAGAATTCTAGCCCTGCAGATTGCTTTACAATTGACTGAGTCACATTATAGTGCAGTTTATGAGGATGGTTAGGAGTCACATTTCATAGAAGTATATGAAATCAGCCACAGTAATATTAATTGCACTACATTACAGTGCATGAGGGGTGTGAGGGTTGCATGAGTTTCATCTCATTGCAGCCAATGAAGGTAGAGATGGTAGAAAGAGTTACATTTGATCACAGTGTATAAAGACAGTAAGGACAGGATGAGTACCACTCCACAGCAGTGCATGATGACTGTGAGCTGGACTGTGACTGCACTGTGTTGCAGCCAGAATTGTGAAGGAAGGGTGGGTAGCACTCTGTTGCAGTGCTCGAAGGCATTGATGGCCGGACCAGTCATTTTCTACTAAACGGTGTAAGGGAGTTGATTGTGAACGAGGCGTGGATTGCATGGCTCTGCATGAAGGCTGAAGAGGTAGAGCGAGTGAGTAGCAGTAACATGCGGTGAAAACCTATCGCCTCCTCATCCACCCTCCCCGATCCATTCTTTACCTGTGAGATTGAAGCTCATTCTGGCAGATATTGTTCCCCATCCAACTCAAAATACTTCCCCCAACATGGCCGCAGTTACCCACTTGCCACTACAAAGGGGAAGCAGTCACTCAACACTTCCTGTTATACCAAGCAAACAAAGCAAACATGAAAGCGTTATAATCAATCCCATTAGGGTGTGGAGGGTGGAAAACCAGGGACTGTATCGGGGATGAATTGGACTTGGAGTAATGAAGATTACCGGTAAGTAACTAGGGCATTGGCCCACCTCCCACCTCCCACCCCATGCCTCACACTGTTCCCTTCTCACATGAAGCAGCAGCTGTTGGGTGGACAGGGGATGCTGTATCAAAAGGAACTTTTTCTTGTAGAAATATAATTCACAAAACAGGCTTTTAACAGACAGGGAGCTGTGCCCAAAAATGCTTTTACTCCTGACGTGGGAAGGAGTTAATGTTACATTTTGAATTCCTCAGAACATTGAATATAAAAATACCAAAATGTATCTAAATCTCTGAGGGATGTTTGTTCTAATAGTTTGATGGGTCTGTATTTTCTACTGATGCGGCAGGCCCAGCTGTTGAATCAAGACATGAAGATTGCTTTTAAGAGACCGCCAAGGTTGCGGGAGTGAATGAAGTGAGCATAGATCAGCCAATGAGAGTGCATACGAGCTAGGACACGTGCCTTTTATACAAAAAGCACCCCACAATACGGTATGAGAGAGGTCATACTTATACTGTTCACAGAAAAATGCAAATAGCAGGCTGTAAAGGAGCATACACAAGCATTGTGTACACAGAAAAGCAAATGAGGGGGTGTCAGAGAGCTGACACATACCTTTTGTACAGAGAATAGCCAATGAAAAAGCACGAGAGAGCAGAAAAATTCTTTGTTTACAGACAATAGCACATGACCGATTATGAAGGGGGAGACACATGCATTGTGTCCATAAAAAAGTGAGTGGATGCTTGTGTGCAATCATCAGCGGCGGATCCTCCATAGAAGCGGAGAAGCATCACCTCCCCACACTGCTGCGCAGAACGTGGGAACAGTATAATGGTAATAAAGTTATTTTATTATCATTTTATTTTTTACTCTCTGCCAGCAATCGAAGTTTGGGGGCGGGGTATGTCAGTACGTCACTGCTGCTGATTGGCAGCTGTAAGGAGCGGCCACTTCAGTTTGACGGTTTGTTGGTTTGGCCGGCTACCTTGCGACGGCCAGACCGACATGCACAATTCAAACCTCTCCAACCCAGCTCTCTTTGATTGGTGGGTTGGAGAGCAAGCACAGGCCTGCAGTGCCTTTTGGAGCACAGAGGCTGCCAGCCCCAGCTAATCCAGGTGCTTCACTTGTGCTGCTTAATAGCATGAAATCAGCATCTTGATTGGATAAGGGAATGGCCGTGCGACCTCGCGCACAGACTGCAATCTGGGGACAGGAACATTGAGGACGTGCGGCAGAACATCGAGGACATGCTGTAGGAAGTGTAAGGGAAGTGAAACTTATTTTGTTTTGTACAATTTATTTGCACCCCTTAGATTTAATATCTCACCAACAGCCACTGGCAATCATTTGCATAATGCACATAGAATAGCTTGTGAGAGGGAGTGAAAGCGCAGCAAATATGTTATTTGGGTGCTTTGGAAATTTCAAGAAAGGATGAGAAAGTGAAAAAAAGTAGTTTGTGCTTATACGATAACCAATGAGAGGGTGTGCATTTGCACATGTGTAGGGAGCGTCTAATGGATAGCCAATGAGAGGATGAGAGTGTGCACATATGTATATGTGCTTGAAACGGGTAGAAGTGCACATACTCTCTATTCCAGAGTACCATTGGGATTAATAACCCATGCTGGAGCAAGGCACCAATCACAAGCTGGTACAGCAGATGGCTGGGCACAGGGCGAGCGGACAGGGCAGCATAAACAGGAGGCATGCCTCTGGGTGTGCCCTGGTAAGCTGACATGCGCTTCTTATATCCCCAGATGCATCAAGCATCCATTTTGTGATTCCTTATTAGCAAAAAATAAGGAATCGCTAATAAGGAATAGCAAAATGCTATGCCAGAAGAAATCACTTTAAAAATAGCGATTTCTTAAAATTCCTTAATTGCGAGTCGCAAATTGCGAGTCGCAATTAAGGAATACCTCCCCATTCATTCCTATGGGCCTAGAGGCCCATAGGAATGAATGGGAAGACATTCCCAATTTGCGAATCGCAATAAGCAAGTTGCAAAATGAGAATGTGATATCAAGGGTGCAGGGGTGTCCTAAGGACACCTTGTTGCACCCCTTAAATTGATCTGTGCACATATGTTGCGCACACACATGCGCTTAGGGCATGTGTGTGCCCAACATGTAACTTTGAAAAATGCACTTTAGTGCATTTTTCAAAGTTTTTGCAAATTACCATGAAGTTGAACTTCATGGTAATTTGCGAGCCCTATTAGCGAAATCGCTAGTTTTTTAAAACTTTAATGCATTGCATTTAAGGAATTTCAATTTGAGATCCCTTAAATGCAAGTAATCGCAATTTAGCACATTCTTAATTCGCGATTTTTGCATTTGGGATGATGCATACCAAATGCAAAAATACCAGTCGCAAAGGGGCAGATTCTGTGAATCTGCCCCTTTGCGAGCGGTTTTTAGCTTCATGCATCTGGGCCATAGTTTCTTGGCCAAATGTTGTCCTATAGTTCTCCTCCATACTAGGGGTGGGCGGCCAGCTACGCTCCGTGCACGGAGTGTGCGTAGTGCCGCCTACTCCGCATTTTGCGGAGCGGGCGTAGCCAGGCGGCACTATGCACGCTCCGCAGACGGAGCGTAGCTGGCCGCCACCCGCCTCCCTCCCGCCCTCCCTAAATACTTTAAATTAAAGGGGACAAATAATTTAAAATGCACTTACCTTGCCCGCCGCTGCCCGCCGCGTCCCTGGGGCTCGCTATCTTCCGTCTTCTTCATTAATGCGCATGCGCGGGCGGCCGCGCATGCACATTTTCTTGTGAGAAATGCGCATGCGCGGCCACCCGCGCATGCGCATTAATGAAGAAGACGGGAGACAGCGAGCCCCGGGGACGCGGCGGGCAGCGGCGTGCAAGGTAAGTGCATTTTAAATTATTTGTCCCCTTTAATTTAAGGTATTTAGGGAGGGCGGGAGGGAGGCGGGTGGCGGGGCTGGCGGCCAGTGGTGTTTGCGGAGTGGGGCTACGCGGAGTGCGGAGGTGGGCGTAGTTTCTTGCCCACTTCGCGTAGCTCCGCAAACCCCCACTCTGCCAACTCCGCCCAGGGCTACTCCATACACAGCTCTGTGGGGTTGGCTCTCAAATTAGGTGATGCTTCATTTCTCCACTAGGGGCATCGAAGCTCCTCTACTTCAAAGAAGGACCCATCAACATATCCTACACCTGCTCCTCCATTTAGAGAAAATCAACTCGAAGCCGAGGGCCTGCTACAGGTGATGCAGAGCATCATTTTGAAATCGAGGCACATATAAATCACTGGCTCAACCTGTTTTAGAATGTGGGCAATGGTAGGATGTCAGAGCGCACCCAAAAGGTTTCCTTCCTTTCCCTTTCCACCCCCAGCCAGAGAGCGCAGTAGCAATCATTCACCCATCTAATGTGTTTTACAGCAGTGTCGTAAGCAGGAAGCAGCGTGTGACGTCGAGTGTGACGTCACAGGCCAGGCATCCCTAGTGTGGTTGATCCTTTAGTGGCAGATGGGAGACTGTGCTGGGGAGGCAGCCAGACTATTGTTAACCAGATAGTAGTGTGGTACTAGTCGTATTAGACATGTTGGCTGCTGCCTCAATAATAAACATGACAGGCATACTTTAAAAGCCATTAAAAAGTTGCAGCACGAGCGCAGAGCCCTCAAAACAGGTGAGGCCTAGGGACATATGACCCCTCTACACATCCCACTCTGACGAGCATGTTTTTATCCTGTATTGTCCAATTTCTGCTCCCCGTAGCCATATCCAACTATTGGTATGCATTCTGTTTGGTGTATTTAAAGTCCAGCTGAGACTTGTCTTCTGTTCGGGGAAGCAGTGCTTAATTTGTAAAAACATATGTGCCAGGGCCCTCATCAGGAGATCACTGAAGTTTGCACTACCCGTTGCCCCTGCCAGCACTGCTAGTGGCAGTACCAGCTCAAATACTAACCATCACACTCCTACAAGTGTGACAAGTCAGACTCTTCCTGGCCCCCAAAGACATAAGATTTGCTTGGGTGGCAGAGAGTTATTTTAAATGTATAATCAACTAGTAAATAACTTTTGTTGTGCTCATGTCCAAATTACACAGACAGCACCACCATGCGGCAGACTGTCATAAGTGCCATTGTTGACAATTAAGTGCTGGTGCTCAGCACCACCGGCTCAAATTAAGCTTTGGGGGAGCGATGCAAATGCATAAAGCATCCCCAGTAAAGTCACATATGTGACATCCACTTTAAGAGCACATATTTGGCCTGACAGAAAGTTTAAAAAGAGCTGAATGACACCAGTGTGAAAAAAGGTATACACCTGTTACAACGCAACTTTTACAACTACCTACCATTACAACGCAACTTTTACAACGTATACCATTACAACGCATTGCGCTGGGGGGCGCTCTAGGATAGGGAATAAGTTTAATTTACTATCCAACACCTTCCCTAGTGTCCACGGGGACTGGAGTTAGAATAGTAAATTATACTTACCACTATCCAGCACCTCTAAGCGCTATGCGTTGTAATGGTATGCGTTGTAATGGTCGCGTTGTAATGGTAGGTAGTTGTAATAGTATGCGTTATAACGTCATACATCCGTGAAAAAAGTGCAAATAATTTGGAGTCTTCATTAGTGTATGGAATCTAACCAGCGAGAAGATTAAGGTGCACATTCAAGTCCACGTGTACATAGGATAGCGAATGAGACCATATGTGTGTGTGAAACATTCTCATAGAAAATCCATTGAGAAATCAGAGAGCGCAAATACAAACATGGAGTCCAGAGCTATGCGATCGAAAGATTCTTATAAAGTGATCATAATAACAAGTTTAACCCCTTCGGTGCTGATGACGAACCCCAGCCGTCATGCACTACGGTGCTCGTGTGCTCATGACGGCTGGGGTTCGTCACGGCCCGCCCCTGTTCGTGCTGTTTACAGCACACCAGGGGAATCGCGGCCGCATCGAAGGGGTTAACGAAAAATGACAATGATACCATCAGTGTAACTGTGCACTCACTCTGTGCGGCACAGCTATTCTATTCTATTCTATTCTATTCTATTTGCAGAGCGCGTGACCACCCAAAGGCTTCCCAGGGCTAAGATCATGCATTGTCAATGCATTGAAGTGCAAGCCTACACAGTGGTAGCAAACAATAGCTGTTGGGAGGGCGGGAGATACAGACATCTACTGAAGGTATAAATAAAGAGTGGGTGAGCAAACATATATACAATGTGCAATAACATGCTCAAGAGTGCACATAAGCGCAGGAACACATAGAAAATGTACAAGAACTAACTCTAGAGATGGTACGTGAATAAAGATGATATATATGATTGTGACTTCTGGTTACTGTGTGTCCTGCATGACTTTGTACCCTTTTTAAATTATGAAACCTGATTATTATAAAAAACAATCTTTGGATATATACACCAGTGTTACAAATTTTTCTTTGAAGATTTATTTATGTGTGAATACGTGGAACTTGTTTTTGAAAATTTGAATTTCAAACTACTTTTAGAGCTTGCCAACATTGAATGCAATAAGTATATAAATATTTGATTCAATAAATCCCTTGTAGGCTCCTTTGCCCGCTAAAAAAGACTTAAAATGGGTGGCAGATCTTTTTCTGATTTGGGGCAGTCACCTGGAACAAACTCCCTCAAAAGCTACGCACTATGCAGGATCTCTCCACCTTTAAGAAAAAAACAAAAGACTTGTGCCCAGATGCATCAAGCTGAAATCCGCTCGCAAAGGGGCAGATTCTCAGAACCTGCCCTTTTGCGACCGGTATTTTTGCATTTGAGATGCATCATCCCAAATGCATAAATCGCAAATTAAGAAATCGCAAAATTGCAATTACATGCATTTAAGGAATCTCAAATTGAGATTCCTTAAATGCAATGCATTAAAGTTTAAAAAATAGCGATTTCGCTAATAGGGCTTGCAAATTACCATGAAGTTGATCTTCATGGTAATTTGCCAAAACTGTGAAAAATGCACTAAGGGCATGTGTGTACGCGACATATGTGCACAGATCAATTTCAGGGGTGCAACATGGTGTCCTTTGGACACCCCTGCACCCTTGAAGTCACATTTTCAATTTGCGATTCGCTAATTGCGATTCGAAAATTGGGAATGTCTTCCCTTTCATTCCTATGGGCCTCTAGGCCCATAGGAGTGAATGGGGAGGTATTGCTTAATTGCGACTCGCAATTTGCGAGTCGCAATTAAGGAATTTTAAGAAATCGCTATTTTTTTGTGATTTCTTCATGCATTGCATTTTGCTATTCCTTAATAGCGAATCGGTATTTTTCACTATTAAGGAATAGCAAAATGGGTTCTTGATGCATCTGGGGGTTGGTTCTTACGACAATCCGCATAGGTTTTAGCTGTAGGTGCCGTTACGTCTGTTTAGCGCCCGGGACTCTCTTTGTAGTAGCTGTGTGCTGTATAAATCTCCATAGTATAACATAACATGACATAACATTCATATCAAAATGGTAAACAATCGACACATTCCCGATTTTCTACCCACAAAGTGGTATTGGTCCATTGTCATCGCCTTTGATGACATAGTGTAATCTACAATGCACCGTCCCCAATTCCTCAACTCTGAACCCCTACTTTAATCTCTTCTGTTCCCATTTTGTCTCCTCTACTGTTCCCCTCAGAGGATTACATAACTCCACCTTCTTACTCCGGAATCGAAAATGCGGTACTTTGAAGCAGACAGAATACTCCTCAAATATGTGTCATGATTAATTAAAATTGCAATCAGCAGATTACAAAAATATTGGAAGTATTATTTGAAGTAGTGCTGGGTGCACACAGATCATCATGTACCTTAATCCCCCAGCAGGTGCCTTAACATCCTAAGCCAGCCTGCCCTTAGTTACGGTTTTCGTAGTGGTATACCTCGTAAGATACCTGGTTGGTCAATGTTCCTGTTGTGGTTTAGGGAGAGAAACCAGGAGGTGACCAGTTCTAATCTTCCTGATGCAAGCTCAAACTTTTATTATGCTGGGGTGAATGTAAAATACCCTGTTGAGCTGGGTACTCTTAACTTGGGGACTCATAACTCCCCTCAACATTGCTATTAGATTGCACAACTGTGACAACAAGATGTAAGTAGATCCAGAAGTAAAATTATTTGTGTGTGTGTATATTTGCATCAACATTTATGAAATAAAAGGGAGTTGTAAGGTACATGTCACTTTCAGGTGGTGGTATCTTAAACTCTGGGGGTCCCACCTCTGGCAAATCTGAAAAATTATCTAGACATATTTCCAAGTTTGAAAGGTCTGCCACCACGGCCCTCATGTCCTCACAAGTACTTTTTCTTGTATTGTGGGTCTGGTTGGTAGGTGACAATGCAGGCAAAAGAAAGCAAAGGTGGAGCACAAATGCAGATGGCAAACGCTTTGCCTTTTTCTCCTACGTCCCCTAGAGTTAGCCCGGCAGTGCCTCTCACTTACATTACTACTCAGCAATCAGAGTGGGAATTAAAAGAAGCATGCATTGTTGGTGTAATTTCAAGAACTATGGGCCAGATGTAGGTGGCCATTTACCGGCCGGTAACGGCCGATTTCGGCCGTTACCGACCGGTAAATGGGTTTTTGGGATGTAGGGGGCCAATTTTACCGATTCGGTAAATTTACCGAATCGGTAAAATACCGAATCGGTATTTTTACCGATTCGGTAACTTCCAGATGTAGGTGGGACTCTTCTGAGTCCCAAAGGCCTTTCAGATTCTGTATTTTACCACCCAATCCAATTGGGTGGTAAAATACCGAATCCAGTTGTGCATGCTATGCCATGGGACAGACAGACATGCCCTTAGGGCATGTCTGTGTGCCACATAGCACACATGCCTGTATTTGGGGTGCTAGAGGGGGTCAAAGTGACACCCCCTGCACCCTTGCTGGAATCGGTATTTACCGAATCGGTAAATACCGATTCGGTAATGCACATTGATTCCTATGGGTTTCAATGCCCATAGGAATCAATGGGCATTACCGAATCGGTATTTACATAATCAGTAAATACCGAATCTTAATGATTCGGTATTTACCGATTCTGTAATACCTACACCCCCCCCCCTCTATTTTACCACTTCTTAAATACCAAATCGGTAAAATTCGGTATTTAAGAAGTGGTAAAATAAAATTACCTACATCTAGCCCTATTTCTTTGCACTGACTGCGGATGGACCATGTGCTGGATGCTCAACTCAGGACAAAGCGGAAGAAGTCAGTGATGTCTACATGTGATGGTCTTTGAAGAATGGTAGAGAGATGATGCAGTCTTAGTGGAGGGGCAAAAAAGCAGCCTAGCTTGAAGGTCACATGGCAAAGATTTGGTTGGCTTGATTCTCAGAAGATTTTGTGTGGTCTGCAGGGGTGTAATTGGAACAAGTGGTGTTGCCTGAGATGAGTAGGAAGAGAGGAGAGGAGAGACAGCAGAAATAGGAAAAGAGAGGTGGAGGAAGTACTAGGGCAAATGAGACAAAAATATGGTGGATGCAAAGAAGAGAAATGAGGCAAGGCAAAACAGAGGTGGGTGACTATTGAGGTGTTCAGTCATTGGCTTGAGGGGATGAATTACCTTCACTAAGACCCATGGCACACCTGCTGTGGCACTCTTCATTTCACTATGCGTGATGGGTGCCAATACAACTGTAGGCTGGCACAGTCTGCCCTTTGCTGAACATCTGGGTCAATGATCCTTCCAACGTTTTCAGTCAAAGCACCATCAAAGAACTGGACCCTCCTGTCTTTTTCCCTTTTTCCAGCTCATCAGGTACCAACTCACTCGCATCGACATTATCTCAGCCTATTTTCCATGGTTAACAAACTCCCTAAAGTCTCCCAGCAGTTATCGTGATAAGACATTATTTTGATTTCCGTTTCAAATGAAAGAGAGTTAAAAAATAAAACTTCCTTTCACTCCTGAACACTATAGAAAACAGAAAAATAAAATCTAACCTTATGATTTCACACAAAAAGCATCTTGGGTCACCTGAGGAAGTTTTAGCATATCTCAAAGAAATGTCTTTTGCTTTAAATACTCTTGCTCACTTGTGCATCTCCAAGCCGAATCCCACGAGGACCAATCAGTGGTTCATAAATAACCTTTGCCAACTGAAACGTCACCGAAGAACAGTGGAAATATATTGGAAATATATCTCTATTGCTTCATGTCACTTGCAGAGTAAACTCTAAGGGATAAAAATCATTTTGCACCAAAAAAAGAATAATTCGAAATCCAAATCAGTGAGGTGGATAAAATAACTTTATTTTCACCTATAAAGGTATGTTCAACTTTAGCCTTGATTGACTGTATGTGTCTTGTGGTTGGCATCAACTTAATAGTCCCATTTTAGTTTAACTTCTTCCTAGTTACTTTTTTTTGTCAAGTACTACAGAAAACACTGCAATAATGTTAGAATTCCATTAATAAGCTACACAGAATCATGGTGGAATTCGGTTTGTTTTCATAGTGGAATGCGGTTTGTTTTCATGGTGGAATTCGGTTTGTTTTCATAGTGGAATGCGGTTTGTTTTCATGGTGGAATGCGGTTTGTTTCCATGGTGGAATGTGGTTTGTTTTCATGGTGGAATGCGGTTTGTTTTCATGGTGGAATGCGGTTTGTTTTCATGGTGGAATGCGGTTTGTTTTCATGGTGGAATGCGGTTTGTTTTCATAGTGGAATGCGGTTTGTTTTCATGGTGGAATTCGGTTTGTTTTCATAGTGGAATGCGGTTTGTTTTCATGGTGGAATGCGGTTTGTTTCCATGGTGGAATGCGGTTTGTTTCCATCCTCGCCTGGATACTAATTATGTTTCGCCCATTTCTCTAGCTATCAAAAGAGATCTCCTCTGGCTCCCCCTAACCAATTACTTATCTTTAGCTGCTTCTCCGTCTACCACGTCTAAATTTAATTCAGATGAAGTACAGAAACCACCCTGAAGTTGCCACTTTTGTTAACTAGTTACTAAATGTCTTTGATTGGTGTTTTATTTGACTTTTCATATTTTTAGATTTCGTTATGCTTACGATGATATTTCTATGGGAACATTTTGATTGATTTTCTTCTTTGCATTTTCTATATCTCGTATTACATTTGTCAGTTTACAATTTTCTTTCCGTACAATATGTATGATTGTAACATTTTACCTGTTTTCTTCATTTTTGATCTGTTTGTTTTTTCAATAAACTCAAACTTAAAAAAAAAACTACACAGAAGATCGAAAATAGAATACCTTTTGGAAAACAACTGGAGATCTTTCGGAATTGTTAAGAAAAGGAATCCATCAACCATTTATGCAAATAGAAAGGTGATAAAGCATTGGTGATGAGTCTTCAGAGTGAAGAGGTAAAATTAAGTTTTTAGCAATCCACTGAATCTGAGAAAGCCAGATTTCATGTGTAGAGACAGGTAGCGAGCTTCAATGAGACAAGCCATGCCCATCAAAGGTCATTTCTCCGAATGTCTTGCCGGACGTTAAGGTAAGTTTGGAAAACATGAGATATCAGGTATGAAGATAAGCGACAAACAACTTTGATAGGGAATTTGGAGCTCATCCATGTTATACTTTCTGGACGAGACAGATCCATTTGAAATGTCCTCTTTCCTTTATAAGGAGCCAGGAAAGGACCTTCATCTGATGCTGTTTGCTGTGCAGAGAACTATAAATTGTTGTGAATGGACTGGCTGCTGGGCCTGAATTCACGTCACTGAAGTGTGCTTGACGTGTCTTTCTTTTGGAATATATATAATATATATATTCTGATCATGCACTCCCACCATATCACCAAGAAGTCTAAAATTCCTCCATCAATTAAACCCATATACTGGCTCCCAATAGGTCTTTAGATGCTGATAAATCAATTGCTTCTCCCTTGGATTCATGTTACAGTAGTCCCACCTCCCTTCCTTTCAGCCAGAGGCACCTCAAGATCAGCATTACCCTCCCAGCAATAGTTGGCTTTAAATAACAAATAGGAAAACAGTTTTTCTATCATTTATAAAATCAGAAAGTATTTTTCAATAGATACAATCCACTTACACCACTGTCCATGCTTCTTTGGCCACGCCCCCTCCCTCCAACCTCCTTTTTCATCCCACTTAAAGCACTGCGTTTAGTTATCATGCCTAGGTATCATATCATGTTCAACTGTACAAAGTGATAGATACATCTCCCGCAAGAGAGGAAGAAGAAGATGGGGCAAGTCACCATCTTCCATGTGCAAGGCCTCATTCAAGGGTCCCAATAATTCTGATGGGGCTGATAGCTTTCATGACTGATCCCATTGAAATTACAGAGGCAGCTATTTTACCAAGGACCAATTGGAGAACCTAAGGGTCCCATTTCTATTTCCGAATTAATTCTCCCATTGAAGTTGACTACCCCCCAAATCCCTTATGCCCGGTCCGATAGGGTGGAAGGAGGGGGAGAGTTATAAAACAAGTGGATTTCATGGCCACTAATAACTTGCCACTCTGTTAGCACCGGCATATCATGTTGCAAAGGAGAAATGTCTTTCACAGTATTATATAAAGTTTCAATTACATCATCAATGTATTTATTCATGTATCTACTTACTTAGATTTTATGGCTTTGTTAAACCCATTTCAGTTCAGTCATTGGCGGTTAATGCGCATACCACATTGTGAGATTAATTTTCCTCATTACGGTGGAGTGAGGCAGTGGTGTATAATTTTTATATCTTGTCATATTTTAATATTAATAGACTCTCACAAAGGCCTCATAGGCACATTCTCAAGGTTAAACAGTTTCTGTAGTTTTTGCATTGACCCATGTTTGTTTTGTGGAAACACTGTAAGACAGACTTTTATGTGCCTCACAAATATTTCTACTGAGAATATATGATACCAGAATTCAAAGTGTGAGGACTTTTAAATATATCACATTTAAATATGCCTAACATAGGGCATTCACACATTGATAATTTGTTGACCCTCGGAAATATGTGTTTAATTTAAATGCATGTGTAAGATCAATATTGTGATGCAGTAGGTGTCTTGTGGAGTCTAGACATGAAAAACTAGTTGCATTCTATATATTTGAGAAGTCACATTTGTACAATATATTTAACTTTTAAGTAGAGGGATGCCTTTAGGCACTTCAGACTTTAGCTTCTTTGTGGACAGAAGGACTGAAGAAATCATATATTTTCTTTTGAAAATACAGTATTACTTTTTTATGGAATGGATCCTCTGTTGTGAAAGTCTAGAGTCCATATTGGACACTTTATTATTACACTAGGAGCCACAGGTGCTTGTGCAGCCCCTTCTGTAATACCATTAGTGCTGGTGCACATATAGCATAGGCACTTTTTTTAAAGGGGGTATTCCTTTAATTGCAGGGGGGCTTGGCTCCATGCAAATAAGGGAAACACTTTGCCTCTGTACCAGCACCATATTATGGACATCGGCACCGAGGCAAAGCAGACCTCAGAAGACATGCTGACTATTCGCCACAGAAAGGTGGCATACAGCTCCAGTGCGCCAGTCAATGGTGGCCCACTGCAAGAGGAGAAAGGAGGTCTCATGGTCCTAGGAGACATCCCTGTACAGGCAGGTGCAGTCCCTCACTGGATCTGTCTGTAGAGGGACCTGTGTGGCCCTTTGTTAAGCAGGATGTGTTGATGCTGGCACAGAAAAATAGGGACTGGCTGCTTACAACAGCTGGGCCACCTTTCACTAATGATCTGCCCTGAGACCAGCCAAGTTCCCAGCTTCCCTAGGAGTAGAGCATCATGTATAATAGGACTCACTGTCCCTCTTTGCATTTGCACTTGGTGCACCTAGTTAGAGGTGCACCATGGCGTGAACAGGAATAGTGCTCCCAAGCTATAAAACAGGCCCAGAGTTGCAGCACCTATATGAAGAAGGGATTCACATGTTTGCTTTTTTCTGTATTTCAGCTTCTTTCTTTTGTTTCATCTGCATCAGAGCCAGCGGATGAGCAAAGTCACAAGTGTCAGAGTCTAAAGGCCACCTTTGGGATTGGACCCACTAAAGTGTTCACTAATGCTCTAACTGCTTCGTTGCGGCCGGAATTCCAGTGAGGAAGAATTCCAAGCGTGAGCAGTTCGGACCGCCCCCCGGCCGTCCTCCGGACATGGCCAGTGTGACGTCAGACGGCCAGGGGCCGTCCGGCGCATGGAAGCGGTTAATCTAGGCTGTTTCACATTAAAATATAATGTTAACATACATAGATGCAGTAACATTCAAGAAGAATTACTTGATGAGAATGTTTCTGTAGTAAAGGAAGTCACACTGATATTTGTTTGGGATGCACTTTATTCACTGCACAGCAGAATAATATTATCGCAAGTCACCAGGGTGTTTGCTGACCATATAGAGGAATGAAACTGAAAGCTGAGTACCTTATAATGTCCTGGAGCTCCAAACTAAAGCTGGGAAACATCACATGCACAGAAAGAAATTTGGTAAAACGTAATAGAACTACTAATGTCACTAAACAAGAGCTGAAGTATGTCCTTAATGTTAAACAATTACCATAGATGAGTAGCTGTGACTCAACTATCAGCAAATTGAAAAATCCTGATGAATGGAGCACAATGTTCTGCAGTAAGAATTCATGTAAAGGGCTTGTTGAATCTCATTACATTATTCAGACTATAATGAACTCCTACTATCTGGGTTCAGGTCCTGTTTCTGTAATGTGAATGTTATCCTTATTCACTATACCGCAGAATGGGATCCATCTTTGGACAGAGACGTCTACCCTGAAAATACACTAAGTGTGGTACTAATGTTTCATAGATACTTCCAGAGTTCAGTAAACCTTCCCTCGTCCTGATGATTACACTTTAAGTTTTATCTGGTTAAAAACCCTGTCGAAATATATAGCAACAAAGGCATGCTGAATCTATAAATGAAGAGGGCAGACTTTGAACTAAATGTACCTAAACTAATTGAATTGTGTACATGATTGAACGCTGGCAAAGTGTACCACAGGTGTGCCACCAAGGTTAGATGCATATCCAACATCAGAATATTTTTGAGACAAGGCAGAGCAGGCAAGATGTTTTTTCTTTTAGCAGTTTTTAAATAGCGCAAACTCGACCCGTAGGTATTGGAGAGCTTTACATTTGATTTTGATTTGATTTGATTGGGAATTTGTATAGCGCTCTTTCACTCCGAGGAGCATCTTGGCGCTTATTTGTGGCTTGTGTATTACAAAAAGGTGGGAGATGTAGTGACCCATAAAGGCGTTTCAGTTTTAAACCAGGGTTTTACAGGTAGTGTCTGTTTGGTTGTAGATCCAGGTTTTGATGGCTTTCCTGAATTTGCTCTCGCAAGAGATTTCTCGAATTTGATGAGGGAGTTTGTTCCATGCTTTAGAGCCTTTGACCACTAGAAACTTTCCCCCTCTAGTGGCCAGTCGGAACTTTGGGATAATCATTAGGTTGGCCGTAGCAGATCTCAGATGACGTCCAGGGTAATAGCGATTGAAATTGTTGAGCAGGTATGTTGGGCCTCTTTTATGAAATGCCCTAAAGGTGATTATCAGTAGTTTAAACAGGATTCTCTTTTGTATGGGGAGCCAGTGAAAAGTGTCAAGTGCTGCAGATGCCGAGGACTTTCTTGGCATTTTTAACACTAATCTTGCTGCGGCGTGTTGTACCATTTGCAGCTTATGTAGGGAGGCTTTGTTGACCCCTATATACAGACTGTTACAATAGTCCAGCCTGGATGTGATTAATGCCACCGCTACCGTTTTCCTGGCTGATAGGGGGATGAAATCAAAGAATTTTCGAAGACTCTTAATGACATTGAAACAAGAGCCAGCCACTTCATTAGTCTGTTGCTTAAAGGACAATGCCTCATTGAATTTGATTCCTAAGTTTCGGGCACTCTTTATAGTGCTCGGCGGGGCTTCTACGTTGGATGGCCAGCAGGTCTGGGGTGAGAACAGATTGTTTTTCCCGAAGGGTAAGATTTCGGTCTTTGCGGTGTTACATCTCAAATGGTTTGTGTTCATCCACTCAAAAGTGGCTTTCAGACAATCTCTAAGGGAGCGTTCGGCAATTGCCGCGTCCTCATCTAGAATAAGGACTAGTTGAGTGTCATCGGCCTAGGCAAATGAGCTAATAGCAAAGGAGGAGATGAGTTTCATTAATGGGACCATGTATAGATTAAATAGTATGGGGCTTAAGCTGGAGCCCTGAGGTACCCCAGACTGGACTTCCCTTGCCTCAGAGTGGTATGGCCCTAGGATGATGGTCTGTTTTCTTTGTCTCAGGAAGTTGGTAAACCATTTCAACACGGTGCCCCCTATGCCTGCACTACTCAGGCGATGAAGTATAATATCGTGGGACACCGTATCGAATGCTGCGGATAAATCCAATAGGATCAGGACTGCTCTTTTGCCCTGATCCAAAGCGGCTCTGATTGTTTCAGTCGAAAAGATGAGGGCAGATTCAGTGGAGTGGTGAGAGCCACTTCGGTATTCACAGAAGGCCTTTAGGAGTCCGAAAGTTAGGAGTCCTAACTTTACTACTTCTAAATTGGGAAAAATCCTAATTTTAAGACTTTCAGTATTCACAGAAGGCATTTAGGAGTCCTAACTTTACTACCACAAAATTGAGAAACATCCTGACTTTAAGACTTTCGGTATTCACAGAAGGCATTTAAGAGTCCTAAAGTTAGGACTCCTAACTTCTGTGAATACCGAAATGAGTAAGTGCCTTCTGTGAATACCAAAATGAGTAAGTGCCTTCTGTGAGTACCAAAATGATAGTAAGTTTAGGATTTTGTCTTAAGTTAGGTCTGTGAATCGGGCCCTTTGAGATTAGGTGATCTGACCAGAATCACAGGATGTTGAGCTGACACCAAGACTTAAACCTGGTTCCCAGGTTCCAAAGTCAGCAGCTCTGGCGGTTACGCCACATACTCTCCCCTCTTTCTCAGCTGAACTTGCATTAGCCAATAATTGAGTTTGTAGCTCACTCAGTGATGTGATCTTCTTTGCAATGTCACATAAAGGATTATGGGTACCCCGGGCTAGAAATATTTGACTTTAATTTGTATTACCTCTATTCTTCTAATTCCAGCCTAATGCTTCCAAACAAAATGAAATTATACATTAAAGGTTTAGAGGTAGAAATATGCATAAGTGGGCTAAAGAGAAGGTTTACTTTCCCAGGGGGCCATGGGAAGGTTGCTGCTCTAGGCAATTGCCCACTTTGTCCATACCTTAAAACATCTCTACATCTTTGCTACACAGAGACATAGTAAGCCAGTTGGAAGGGAAAATTATAGTTCTTCCCACAAATCACACTCATGAGGAGAAGATGCATGAAAAGCAACTCAGCAAGTGAAAGGGCTGCTTGAAAGAGGCCTGGTAGGCCCTGGCATGTGAGGAACACATTAGTGTGGTCCTGTCCTAAAAACTATATCCACGATGACCTAAGAGGAAGGAAGACATCCCTGCAGAGAAGACTGAGGAGGAGGACTGCCGTATCCCTAGCTCTACCAGCCTGTCTCCAGCTTTGACGAACCTACAAACTGTCTTGCAGCCAGCGAAGAATTGTACTCCACGGGCTCCGGATCCAACTCGAACCGCAACATCTGCCAACTGCATTCAACACCCACGAGCTGAGTCTGCTTGGCTAACCTGTCCAGTGAAGTGACCCAGCAATCCTGAACTCGAAACCCCCGTTGGCTGACTTATCCTGGCCTCCAAGTCAGTGCCTGAAGTGTGCCCCCCCTGTGTTTATAGTAACCCTCAAAGCTTGGCTCCTGCAACCGATTAGTTTCCTGCTAACAGTGTGGTTTCAAGCACCCCCAGTCTCCATTGAAATGCATTAGGACAAACTCCAATTTTGACCTCTGCACCTGGCTGCCCCTTGGCCGCTGGTGGTACAGTTTTGGTACTAACTTGACCCTTGCCCCTTGCTGTCCTGTGGTACCGAACACTGGAGCGATAAGTGTGATACTTACCTGTTTAACTGCAATATTGTTTTCCCCATAGAATAACATTGACCTGTTCAGAGAGTGTTCTAGTGTTGAGTTTTGAAAGTGCAAAGTATTTTATCTAAACAGGTATTTGCCATATTGCGAAGATCTTGGTCTTAAAAAAAAATACCAAGAAAGTTTAGTTTTCTTAAATTGGTGTGGATCTCCCTTTCATGCTGTGTGTCCATGATTGGTCCATGTTGTGCAATAAATGTCTTACGCTCCTCTGTGTTAGTCCTTAGGCTGCTTGCCCACACTACCACTAATAGAGCACTTTGAGTTTTACATTGAGCCGTGTACACTTTTGGGGAACCACTGAGCTCTGTGCACGGTATAACCACCTAGTGGCATACCATATACAGAACCAGCTTCCTACACACATCCACACAGCTACTCACACCTACTCACACACCCTCAAATCTACTAACACACCCACTCACAGATCCATACAGCCATTCACACATCCTCTCACAGACCCATATAGCCACTCACACATCCACTCACAGACCCATACAGCCACTCACACGCCACAGACTGACTCCCACAGTCACTCCAACACTGACTCACAGACCCATACAGAAACACGCACTCACTGACCTTTACAGCCACTCACACTCCCACTATCAAAGGTTGCAGGTTACAGTTAGGAAACAAAATGAAAAAACCTTTGAAATTCATTCAAATAAAATGAAAGGGTACAGGGACAGTATAGTTAGGCAACACCATACAAAACCTATAGAAATTCACTTAAAAAAACAAAGGGTGCAAGGATGTTAGAGTTAGAAAAGAAAATTAAAAAAATAATTTAAATTAACTGGAAAAACAAAGGTTACAGGGGCATCAGTGTTAGGCACAGATTTCACATGCACAAAACCATATAAATTCAAAAGTTATAGTTACCTGATTTAACCATAACTTACATCTCCACAGTGTACTGCTTTCTAACCTCGCATATTACATTACTCATGACATGGTCAGTTACATCACTGATAACATCACTATGACATCTCAAATTATATCAATGATGTCATCACTGACGATATCATCCACAGAACCACTCCTATTCATACCCCCAATACAGCCTTTCATTTACCCTCTCCCAGACCCATAAACTACTCACAAGCCCACTCACTCACCCATAGAGCAAATCACAAATCTCACTCACTCGCAGCCATTCACACAACCCCTCGCTCACTCACCCAGACAGATACACACACAACTGTTCACTCACCCATACAGTCAATCACACAGCCCCACACTCACCTATACAGCTACTCACACACTCACATATTCACCCATATAGCCACTCACCCATCTACTCACTCACACACACACAGCTTCTCAACAAAGCCACTCAATCAGCCATGCAAACACTCATACACCCACACACACAACCACTTACATATCCTTTCATGCATCCATACAGCCACTCTAACATATGCTCACTCACCCATATAGCCACTCATACAGACACTCACTCTCCAATACAGCCACTCATGCATCAACTCACTTAACCAAACACCGACCCAAACAGCCAAGTATTTACCCATACAGTCACTTACACAACCACTCACTCACTCAGACAGCCACTCACACAACCCCTCACTCACCCATAAAGCTATTCCCACAACCACTCACTCTTTCACCCACACACCCTCTCAACACAGTTACTCACTCATCCATGAAACCACTCACACACCCATGCACACACCTACACAGCCACTTACATACCCATTCACACACCCATACAGCCACTCACACAACCACTCAGTCACCCCTATAGCCACTAACACACACTCACTTACAAACAGAGACACTCACTCACCCAAACAGCTACTCACAGACCACCCACACAGCCACTCAATCACCCACTCACCAATCCATACTGCCACTCAGACACCCACTCAGACATCAATGCACACAGTCCCACAGCCACTCACATAATATATGTTAGCAATAGTATCACTCATTAGTAGTACACAAAGTATACTAATTTAACTTTTGTAGTGGTTTAGTGTATATGTTTGACACTCATAAACCATTAGAATACATTAACAATCACTGCATGATGCCGTCAATGATGTCATCAATGATGTCATTTGAAATGTCATCAGTGATACCACTGACCATGTCATCAGTGATGTAATATGTGAGGTCATAAGCAGTGCACTGCGGGGCGTAAGTTATAGTTAGCTCAGGTGACTATAACTGCTGAATTTTTCTGGTTTTGTACGAGTGAAATCTGAAGCAAACTGTAATGTCCCTGTAACCTTTGGTTTCTGTAGTTAATCATTGTCAGTGGATACTAAACATACATTTATTTTGATTCAATGTTATGAGTGTCAGTCAGTATTGTATATGATTATTATTCAGATTGACCACTGCAATGTGGGCAGCATACAGAACGACATCCTTACTTTATTTACATAAGTATCAAGAGAATGTATACAAATCCAGCAAAATTGAGGCAGGACACTCTCTGCAGCTGTAGACAAATTGAACTCTTTGAAGTTCACCGGTCTTTGCACAGTACTTCAGCAGACATTTAAATTATGTTTTACATTTTCCTATGTCATTTTTGGATGCCAAAATCATAGTTGGGACCTTGAAAAGGTAAAATCAATGTTAGGAAGGTACTTAATCATTTCCTTCCAATAATATTCAGAGCATGCTTGACTGACTTTCAAGTTCGAAAGCTGACATGGAAAACTTGGCAGTTCTAAAATGGACAACACTGGACTGTAAATCAATATCATCTTTACTTGCACTTTGAAATTTGTGATTTCAATTTTAAAGTGCAGTTTATGGCATAAATCAATTTGTATTTTCTAATTTTACATATGTTCGAACTTAAGAGTACAAACAAACATGGTTTATGAAGAAAAATGTTTGACTTACCCCAGTGAAAAGAAGCAACGTGTGCTTTCGCAAATTGCACCATATACATAAGGGTTTAGGAAAAACGATATTAGCATATCCATTCAGATTGCCTAATTTAGGTATGTGACATAACACAGGCACTTATAAGATTCCTCTTAGGTTCCACTAGGGGCAATGCTTGTGATTCAGTAAGGAGAGTGGCTAAGGTAATACAAAACAAGGTAGCAAACAACCACTCAGATGTAACATTTTGGTATTCACAACATTTCTAAAGAGTATTTCCCACGGTTATCTGCTGCTTAAGTTACAACTGGAATATTTAGATTGAATTGTTGCAGAAAGTGTAGCGCATAGCCCCAGTAACCTTTGTTTTATATGGAGGTGGAAAGAGAAAGATATTAAAGATTAAAACAATGTAATTAGAGACAAAAGATTTTCTTAAACTAATTGTAAAATAGGACAACTTCAACTGGCATATTTCACAGATGTTCACGAACAAAAAAAAACAGAAACCAAGGACAAATAAATCACTTGTAGGTGTCTTTGTGAATTACATACATTTGGTATTATTGTGATTCTTAAGATTTACCTGTTTGTAATTGTATTTTTATAGCACTTACTACCAATGACGAGGCACTTTTCGGTGAATAGCAAGTTACTGCAGACCCCAAAAAGGATTAGTGGTAAATTAGTACAGGGAAATATGAGGTAATTTGAGCAGTGGACATGTGATTCTGTTAGGTGGATTGAAAAGGATAATGGAGGAATAGAAGAGGGAAGAGTCTAGAACGTGTTTTTTGGGAGGCCATAGTAGTAAGAGGAGGTTTGGTATGGGTAAAAGTGAGATAGGGAGGGAAGAGTCTCTAGAAATTGATTAGAGCGATTATAGTGGTAAAATGATTTTGGGATGATTCTAAGGAGGGATATATGAGGAAATAATTTAGAAAGGGTTGTTTGGGAGATCATAGTAGTAAAATGGGATTGGGGTGATCCAAGGATGGATAGAGAAGGGAAGAGTCTGGACCCGGGATACTCTAAGTACGGCCCGGGGGCCGCATGCAACCCTCCTGACCTTTAATTACAGCCCCCTGGTAAACAGCAACACAGGGCTGCTGTTCTCTTGAACAGCAGGAACATTCTATAAGCTGTGAAACAAATGCGCATATTTATTTGCACGTTAACTAAAGTAACCCTAAAGAGGAAAAGTAAGTGCCCTAGACAGTATATCTTTAGGAACACTTTTAGCCTTTAAGGCATCTTGCATTAAACATGTATAAACACAATAAACTCTCTGCAAACTTCCAAAAAGTTTATTTTCTAAAGTAGATCAGATTATATCAGTGCATTGAGAGGCATTCATTAGAAGTGAAAGTTTTCAAAGGTGATCTTGGAAACATTCATGCTGCCCCATTCTGAAAACAATGCCATTAATGAACCAAGAGGCAAATCATTTGTCAGGTGCACCTTGTTTGTAGCTTTGGTTGTTATATAATTGGAACAATATTATAATTTATTAAATTAAACACAAGAGAAGGTTTTGTACAGCACACATCCCGAACTTGCATATTTTATGGGGCTTTCAAATGTGGCAATGAGGAAATATGAGGCAAAGTGAAATTAACTAATTGCCTAGGCTCACACAACTAATTGCCTAGGATCACACAATTTCGTCAGGTGGGGAAGCCAGGACTGATCCAAGGTTTTCTGGTTTCAGATTTTCCAAGTCAGCCACCAGATGACTATCTCTTTCCCTCTCAAGTTTTACATTAGATGTTAATGTTCTGTTTCTTATTCTTGGTGCATGAGCATAGAGTGTTAGTGGTGGACAGAAGTCATGTGAAGGCTCGATTTGTTATCCATATCATGCATCTGCTTCGCATTCCCCTACGTCCACCTTTCACCACTATGACCCTCACATTGCTGGCATCAGTGTGGCCCTGGGGCAATGTTTGCAAGTACCCATGGTCTAGACAGAGCTATTTTGGAGGTAGAGGATATATTTTGAGAGGTATAGGGTGAAGCTTAGGGTAGTGCATCGGAGCGACTCAAATTCCTTTTTTACAGTAGGGTTAAAGTAATAAATGTACAGCTACATTAGTATATATAGGGTATACATGTATGAGAAAGGTATTATTATATCAAGATTCAAGTTGTATTTAATAAACTCAGACTTTCAAGCATTGCTGTACTTTAAGCTAAATTATTTGTGTATTTCTTTTATTTATTTTTCCAATAGTGAAGCAATTGTAGATAAAACATTTATGATAATATCTGCATATTGTGATAGATGAATAAATGGTGAACCATAATTATCTAATCAAGTAACGTATATGAAAACTATGCATTGACCTATGTGCATGTTAAGCATAGAATATTCTATGTACATTTAAACATAAGTAATATGTACATTTGTTGAGGAGACCTAAAGAATATCTATATCATACATATTTATACAAATGTTATGTACACAGGGATATGCTGTATATTTGTGTTCAAGTATGCAATGACATAGGAAAGAGCCAACTCTAGAGTAGCCTTCTCAAGAATAGCTAGTTAACCGTGGATCTTATCTTTGGGGGTAATCCATCATTTGACTGCTTAAACAGAGAAGGATGTGCCACCTATGTTTTTTCTTGTTTGGTGAGATTTTGATGCAAGGTGCCAATTTGGAGCGGAGGTTCCTTTGTTGAATGTATTTGTTGATTTTATTCCTGATGAAAAGGGGTACTGTTCCATGTATTGCTTTGTGGGTGATACAAAGAAGCTTGAATGTGGATCTTCTGGGAACCAGTAACCAACGTAGGGCCCTCAAAGGAGGGGAGATGTGGGCTTGTGGCTTTACACGTAGGAGTGTTCTGGTCGCAGAGTTCTGAATCTGTTGTAGACTTTTCATGGTTGAGATAGATGATCTGCAGCAGTGGCCACTGGCATAATCAAGTTTAGACAGTGCAGGAGACATAGTGGCCTGGACCTTAAATGGAAATCCCAGGTGGGGAAAGATGCATCACAGAGTTTTCATAGTAACAAAGATTGAAATTGCTATTTTTTCCACTTAGACATTTAGTGATAGCTTGGACTCCATACTAATTCCAAGGTTTCTTATTTCCTTAAATACTTTAGGAGGTGTTCCCAGATCGTCAGGCCAGGCGCTGAGTGGGTTATCATTTTTCCAACCGCCACATGTTAGTATTTCTGATTGGGAATCATTCAATTTGACATGGTTCCGTGTCATCTACTGATCAACGGCATTGAGGCAACTGAAGATTTTGGAATTTCCAAGGTCTTTGGGACTTTCCAGTTTAAGGATTATTTATGTGTCATTTTGTGTAGTACAGTTTCAATGAGAAAGGTGGAGTATAGATAGCATTAGTTCTGTTTTGAAGGTAGAATGTGATTCAGTCGAGAGCAGTCCCGGCTATGTTGGCTTCGTAGAACGTCCGGGTCAACTGTATTGAAGGCAGCTAAGAACTCCAAGAGTAGTTGTGCAGTGACCCCTTGCGATCCACTGTGTTTTAAGACAATCCCAGATTGTGATATGGGCAGATTATAGGCCTCTTACTGGACAGAATCCTTTTGATAGGTTGGAAGTATGAAGTTATCTTCAATGAACTATGAAATCTGGTTGACTGATGCTCTTTCTATCAGTTTGCTCAGCAAAGGCCCATTTGCAATTGGTCTGTAGATGTCATGGTCATGTAGGTCCAGGTTTGCTTTCTTTAATAGTGGGCATATGTATGCCTTTTCTAGTTTTCAGGAAAGATTCCCTAGTTGAAGCAGTACTGATGAGTTTCCTTACTGGCGTGGCAGCCGAGGTAGTTAAAAGAATGATCTTGAACATTTGTGGCGGACAATGGTTGGAAGGGGAGCCACCTTGCCTGCTTGCTTTGACCAAATCTATAAATTTAATTAGCAATATTTGTTTGAAGGAAGGCAGAGGTTGGGATAGAGTTCAACATGTCTGTTTTGGTTGTGTAACGATTTGCCAGTTTGCCAGACAATTCTTGAGCGATGGGATAAGATCCTCCGGTGCATTTGAGTTTATGTAATTCTGTGAGAATTTTATAACATTATTTATTTGCACATTTAGAATTTTTAATTTAGTCTGAGTAGTAACTTTTTTTTGCTTTTTTGATTGTTGACTTGTATAATCTGTTGAGTTTCTGTAGGTGAAGTTTGTCTTGATTGCTGTTTGTTTTAAGCCAGGCGTATGGCTGCTTTCTAATTTGCTGTTTTCTCTTTTAGTTCTCTCTTTCTCCAGGGTGCAAGTTTTCTTTTGTTCTGTATTGTTGTTCTAGGTGGAATTAAGATATCAAAATCTTCCTGAAATAGTGTATTTTAATTTTTATGAAAGTACAAAAAGCGAGTATACAATTGGAAACAGATATTGGCCAACCAAACAAACCTCCCACCACCCACCCGCCCCATGTGCAAAAACAGCAATAATTAGCTCGAGGTGCACAAGAGCCTATTACAAACTTACTAATAATATCCTTTCTTAGCCCATAGATAGTATGATTTGAGCCATAATCACATACAAAAACCAAGTTTTTAACGGCCATAAAGAGTTGTAAACAGTGCAAAGAACATTTGGCATGTGCAGACTGACATCCCTGTTATATGCTTTATAGCAATCAATTAAGTCAAATTTGTCCTAGCATCTAACATCATAAGTGGAGAAAGGGGTTTTGCTATTTCAGGATCCCAAGATGTATGTCTGACTGAGCCAAGCGAATAAAGGTTCCGAGATGTCTAGCCCCTTCTTTTTCCCTTGAATGCCTTTCTTGGCAAAGATGGCATTCTCAGTGTGACATGTCGTAATGAGTTAAGCCAGCCATTGGGAAAATAGTAGAGGGTTTGCATCTATCCAGGATGAATCTGCTCTAAACTTTGAGGATCTAGGGCAGAGCATCCCTTTTCCTGTTCCCCATTTAGAAACTCTGCTAGGTGTAATATACAGAAAAAACGCAGTCTTATAAAATTGTGCTTGCATTTTGGCAGACATCGAATCAGTTTGGGCAGATTGCACAGCCCGGTTAAAAGTGTTATAGGGGATATTCAGCTTTGCCTGTCATTTATTTTCTATATTGAGCAATAAGAGACTTTCTGGTTCAAAAGGCCCGGGGGCATGCTGGGTTTTCAAAGGTGGATCTTATTGATAAATTAAAAAATCCCGCTCTACCTCGTATCTGATACATTTATACCACATTAAATGGCCTAATGCCCGATGACATCCTCAAATAGTTTTGTAACATAATTATTTGTGTCTAAATCTATGCTGGATGTTAGCGGTGTTTCTAAGTATTCAAAACTGAGTTTGTTCCACGGTCGATAGGTGGATGCATTTAAGGTGGTTTTAGGTATGTTGCTTGTGGCGTTTTATGTTGGAAAGTTAGCAAAGGGTGGACCGACAATGTGACTGAAGTAATCTTTTAAAACATAACTAGTTCTGGATTTGCAAAAATGACATCTAGGATGTGTCCAGTGATATGTGTGGGTTTATGGATGATCTGATGTAGGTTCAGTATATCTAGGCCAGTGACAATAGTTTTCGGATGGAGCATATTGGGCTTGTCAAACCAAATTTTTTGGTCACAAATAATGCATAGGTTAGAGTGTGGTGTTATCAGGTTTTAAACTGTGTCTAGAAATGTGTCTGGGAATGTTGCATTGCTAGGTGGAGGTTTGTAAATGAGAAGGACTTTACAGGATTAAGTTGGTGTGGGGTTGCATCTGATGAAGAGGGAATAACAACCTTGTATGGAAACATTGTCAACTTTAGTGAGATGTATTGTTTGCTTGAAAATAACAGTTAGTCTACCTCCTCTTCTGCCTATACGATTTTGTGAGATAGTTTGATAGGCTAGAGTAACAACTTCATGCAACACTGGAGCCATGTTATCTTCCAACCATGATTCAGTTATGAAGAGTAAGTCAGGTTGTGTGCCAGTGAGTAGGTCGTAGATGTGGTGCTTGTTTTTAGAGACATATGGGGCCAAATGTACGGCCCTTACAATTTGCGAGTCACAAATTGCATCGCTTTATGACTTGCTATTTTGCGACTTGCAAAATGTAATGTACAACAGTGTCTCAGATATTGTTTGTGATTCTAAATGTTGTCGCAAATTGCCTGCCTTAATAATATTCATGAGGCAGGTGCAATTTGCGTCCCCATTGGGAATGGCTAGCACTCCCAGGGATGCTGGCCTGCTGGGGTCAGCAGATAACCATGTTTGTGACTGCGTTTTTAAATAAAGATGTTTAAAAAAGAAATACAACCTGTTTTCCTTAAAGCGGCCACAAAACAATCTTAAATTGCAGTTGGACTTGCTATTAGGAAGGAACACCCTTGGCACGCCCCTTCCTAATAGCGAGTAGCAAACCGTATTTTGCGAGTTGATAATAGGTTACTGACTCGCAAACAGGGTTTGTACATGGGGCAGACCTATTTTGCAGTCACAAATGGTTCTGTTTCCTGTTTGCGACTGCAAAGAATGGTTGTACGTCTGGCCCAAAATTAGCTTTAGTTTTCTTGTTAATTTTACTGGACCGATTTTCAGTGACCTGGGCCTGTTTGAGGAAGAGGGTCTAACATAGGTGAAGGTAGGGAGAGATTTTCAGGATTGCAACAGAAGCTGATTTCCCCTTACAGTAAATCTTTTAGAAACTTGTTATCATGAAATATATTGTACGTGTCTGGCCCTTCTGGGCCTTTGTTGGACATCACAGTAAGAGAGCAGAATGCCCTATGATCAACCACAATCGCTTTTGCTTTCTATCATTAAGTGTTTTTTGACACAGCCAATGATCTGGCCTGGGAGCAACTTGGTATGTGTACAGATAAGATGACAACAGTTTCTGAATTTATTTCCTCTTTCTTGCTGGAAAGTGAAAGTGTAAGCTGCACAGCCCATGAGGAAGAGATAATATGAATCAACATTTTTGATGTGTTACAAAGTGTCATGGGCTCTCCTAGCAGCAGCAAGAAAATAACAAGGCATACTGCCATTGACAAAAAGTCACTTAGCTCATATAAACAAGCATTCATGTATCAGATAGTGGCAACATGTCATCTTTATCAAATGTTGTGCACGTTTAAGTTATTAATACCAATTTTCTTTTCTGATTTTTAAAGGGCAGAGGCTTAAAAGCTTTATACAATACCTTTTTCAGTTGGAGAGTACAATCTGTGTACAGAACCTGCCTGAAAAATGAATGCAATGCTGGCTTACTTTGTTTGGAAATTCAAAAGGTGCTTTGAATTTCTATTTGCAGGTTTGATTAATAGCTAAGCTTTTAGGCAGGACATAGGACATCTCAATGGTAGTACAACAGGTCAGACATTTTACATGTTTACTTTTCTGGGTTGCAAAAGTATGAAGTTTCGTGACGTCGGCCAGTTTCGGCTGGTTCCCATTGGCTGTTTTGTGCTTGAAATGCAATAAATTAAGGAAATGGATGTTTTAGTCAGTGCCCACTTTGCAGCATTCCGCTAACTAAACTGAGAGTTACTACAGCATTGGCTTATATATCCAATACACGTTCCTAAAGTAGATCTGTCTGTTTGATCTCCTATCCTAAGATCAAATTGTATCTCGGAGCTATGGTAATTGGCCTTCTGCAGGAATTTGCATACTTAGAGGCTTTAAACAGTAGTGGTTTGTTGCTATTGGGAGACAGCATTGTATACAGTACATCATAGAGAAAATTCTTGCTTAAGAATAGATGGCTTTTGTTGCACTCTTAGTTGCCGTGCTCCTTTTTGTTGCTTTCCTTCTTAATGTTCACCCCACCCATAGTAGCTTTTTGATTTCACCGTTAATAGCTTTCTTATTCTTACTGCTCTGAATATATATTTTCAAAGTGACCCACATATAAACAACACCACACCAGTTTGCTGCATTTTAGTTCCACCTATGGGCACCAGAAAAAAACTGCAGCAGAAAAGTGGAAGATACAACATCAATCTTGACAGACCTTGAAGATTACTTTGAACAAGCACTGGCAATGCCAATCGGTCTCGCTTGTATATAAGGGTAAGCAAGACCAATTGGCATTGCCAATGCTTGTTTCACATTCCTACTTCACTAGGATTTCTCATCTAGATGATCCAAGGTTGGGACACCTGCTTCTGCCCCTGCCTGAAATCCTCTTGAGAAAACTGAGGTTAATTTAGTCTAAGCTTGAAAGTAACTAATGCTCGTTTTCCACAGTTAACAGAATATGTCAAACCCATTGGTACTGTGAGCATTATGTATAATTTTCAAACACAGTTGCACCTTGCTAAAAATTCTCTAACATCTACAACACATCCACCTCTTTCTTCCAGCTTCCTTACAATTTGTAAGCAGCATGTTCAACTTCACTGGTGTATGCACACTTGCTCCTGTGTCTTTATTCTGTGTTGGTGTGTATATTTTTGGGATAATCAACTATCCAATGAAGTAAGTGATATCCTTGTCAAGCATATTAGAACTAGCCTCAATACTCCCTAATGCCTAACAACTATTTTTTATATACTTGATTTGTTCCAGGTGCCACCCAAAAATGTAGGTCCTGATGATGACCTTTTAAGTTATAGATAAGGTTGAAACACTGTGGATACCAAACCAAATAGCCTCCTTTACACTAAAGGAAAGAGATACTGTGGAAATAGATTGAATATGATACCCAGTTCATAAATAAGTCCATAGTGTATTATCGTTCTCAAATAATTTCAGCTCCCTTCAGGTCAGTGATTATTGTGTGCCTATTTCTGCGAGTGGTTGGTACCAGCACTCAATTTGGGGTCTGGACTTATTTTCAGTTATTAAACCTTGGACCTGAACAAGGTAAATAAAGGCCGAAAAGGTAGAAGAAGGAGGAAGAGATAGTAAAGCAGTGTGACCAAGGCAAAAAAACAGTGATGAAAAAGAACCCTCTAGAGTGAGAGCGAGAGACAGGATGAGTAGAGAGGTGGGGAAAAAGAAGCGAGAGCTGTAATCAGACTAGTCTTCCATGGTATTTGAGAGCCCAAGATTGTGGCAGTGTGGATGGTGGGCTCCTAAGAATAACTTTGGATCCTGTTCTTCTCTGGACATATTAAGGACCGGCTAGGAACCAGAATGGAATTCATGTAATAGAAGTTGCTAGTGGTAGGACAATCTACAGCAGTCTACCATCATTGGCACTCACCTAAAATGTCTGCCATTGGGAGGCTGCATCTGACCATCATTTAGCCACATTTGTTTTGGATTTGAATCCAGAACTTCATGGGTTTCCAGGGAAAACAAGCTGACAGCATCCTGGCTGTGAGTTGCTGTCTCCAGGAAGTTTCTAGCTTGGTGGCTCTTAGCAGCAATGCGACAGTATTCTTGAGTGCGGAAGACTTCACAAGGCGGCCTGTTTGTCTGTATCAAAATTAAAGTGAAAGCCACAATAGAAGGCAGCTCGGTGCCCACGCTGCTGGCATCACTTGTCAATGGGGACAGCTCTGCCTGAAAAGATCAGCCTACATACTTTTAATACAAAGAATATGGGGAATCGCTTTGTGTTGTGCTCTGAAGAAGGGGCTGAGATGTTTTATTGGCAAAGTAACTGACAGCAAAGATTTCCTAGCCGTAGCTCCTGTCTGCTGCCGACACTCTGCAACCAGCATGACAATAAAACTGTGCCTGTCTGTGAAATCTGCCTGAGACTAAATCGACTTATGTGCAATCCACCTGGAAAACATGTATTATCAACAACAACAGCAGCTAGAAGGATCAATCAATACGTCTTTGCCTCAAGGACCATTACCTTTGTGTAAAGAAACCCTATCATTGATTTGTGTGTTACCATGTAAAGATGAAGATGACAACAATGAGTGCCCCATTGAAGGTTTCTTGAAGTTGTATCCCCTAGGGACACAGCTCTGGACAACTCTGAGGACTCTGTTGTTTCCAGGCTTAAATGACCACAGTCTGGAAACAGTGGACCAAGTTTTACCGGATAGGGATCCACTCTGAGTAAAGCCATGACCGGAGCGGGATAAGTTCTATCAGCAGAGACACATCATCAGGGGCGTAGCTGCAGAGGTTGTTTGGGGTGTTACACACCCTTCATTAATATAATGTATGGTAAATTGTTGGGTACAGGTGCGTTTAGTTGGGTGTGGTCAGGTGCCTGCTGGATTTCACCAGGATTTTTTTACAGACACACAGACAAAATACAGACACAAACTCACTCCCGCTCTGATTTGAAAGTCTTCAAAATTGTTTTTTTTGTGTGCAAAATATTTTTTTCTTTCACTTAGTACCCTCACCAATCCTAATCTTCCTTTTTGTGGCTCACTGGTTAGAGGCGGCAGACCCGAGAGCAGAGGACGGCCCGGGACCAGGGTTCGATTCCCGGCGCGGCAGGTTTCTGGACCAGGGTCAGCGGACTCGATAATTCTCTCGCCTCGGTGCCCACTCTGATCAGCGATCACACTCGGCAACTCTGGGCATTAGCTTGCCTCATCTTCACTAACGGCCCCACCAGACCGCCGGGGATGCCTGGTCTCACCCTGGAGATACCCATTAAGGGACCATCTCTCAGGGAATCCAGGAAGGGTTTCGCAGCGGTCGAAGCGCCTTGGGACCCTATGGGTAAGTAGTGCGCTATATAAATGCCAATACATACACTGCCCCTTCAGTCCCTCTCAAACACCCTGCTTGTTGTATAATGTATTTTTACAATATATGCTAGTGTGATAGTTGGAAAATATGAAGCTCACACCCAACCAATCAGTGTTTAATTTGGAACAAAAAATAAGTGCCAGGGCTCTCGTCAGGAAGTCACTCCAGCTTGCAGCACACATTGCCCCTGCCAGAACTGCCAATGAAAATAACAACACAACTACTAACCATCACACTCCTACAAGTGTGACAGTTTGGACTATTCCAGGCCCAAAGCTATAAGAACAGCTTGAGTGGCAGCTAATAGTAATTTTTATGTATCTTAAATTCTATTATTTACCTGTTGTAGCAAGCTATAAATTAGCCAGACAGCGCCTCCTAGTGGCGGACTGTCACAAGTGCTGGTGTTGACAATTAAGTGCCAATGCTGAGCACCGGAAACCACCCGCTCAAATTAAGCACTGCTCCCAGTCTTACTGACCAAGCTAAGCCCCTGCACATCGTAGCCCTGGTCAACAACTCCAGCACCCAGGTGAGCAGATAAAGCTCCCCCCAGCCAGGCCACAATGTTGCATGGCAACATGGGGTCATCTTGCCCCCACCCACAGCCTTGGACCGGCACTAGCTCCTATGCTGCCATTCATCACCTTGATCCGTGCAACGCTGCTCAGCTCTGTTCCTCTAATTGGACCACAGCTCTCAGTGAAAATAAATTCATAAAGGATGTCTTCTTGTGAAGTTAATTAGAAATTAAAGACATCTTTGAAGTGGTTAAGTACGCTCTACAGTATCAAGTCATGAAAAGCAACACCTATCCTGATTGGTCGGGATCAGGCAGGGCCGATCCTCTGTGGCTAATGGAGGAACTTCAAAAGCTTTGTGTTTTTCAAGTACCTCGAAGATCAGAGAGACACTTTGGATATGATTTTAACTCCAGCTTACCTACATGATATAATCACAATTGAGAAAGAACTGTACGTCTTTTTTTTAATTTTTTTTTCATCGTAAGCGTGGATGCAGAGATTCTGCCTTTTATTGCAGAATATGACAAGGGCAACCATTAGCAGCCGCCGCCCGTGCAGGTAAGAGGGGTGACCCGGGCAGGGGGGATTTCAACAAATGTCGTTGGGAGAAAATGTAATATTTGTTTAATTTTCCCTTGTCCTCATCTGTCGAAATCTCCTCCCACTCCGCCCCACCGCTCTTACCTGCCCGGGCCGCGACTGACCATTAGATTGATGTTCGAAGAGTTGGCCAGGGGCGGCTCTAGGGTCACGGTGGCCCTGGGCAGGGAGCGTAGGTAGGGGGCCCCGGAAGAGGGGATCCGGGTGGGGCAGAGCGTGAAGCCCAGTAAAGAGGGGGGGGGGGGGTCAGGGTGTTCAGAAGTTGAACTGAGCCGGGAGCCGCCAAATCCCTGCCAGGGGCCGCCACACAAATATGTATCCATCCTCAGAGGATAAATATATTAAGGATATATATTGGAGTGGTGGCCCCTGGGGTTTGGTGGCCCCGTGCAGGTGCACAGCTTGCACATGCCTAAGGCCGGCCCTGAGTTGGCTATCTCTCATTCACCATTTTCAGTGCCCCTGTTGTATCCTAGAACAGCTGGCACTGTATGTGGGCTGCCTCAAAGGCAGAGGGAACATCTAAATTACCTGAGGTTGTGATTTCTGAAAACCTATGTGCTGTCATCTTCTTTGCCACCGTTTATGTTGAACATGAAATCATAAAAACATTGCAAAATGTACATGTGTCTAAGACTGAAAGGGCAGGCATTGTGCCTTTCAATGCGTCCCGACTCTGAGACACTGTGGGCCAGGTTCACTAATGCCTTGCAATGTATGTGGAAATGCAAAGTGATGCAAAGAAGTGACAAGATATATATATAAGTTTTTTAATCATTTTATTGGTAGTATGCATATGAGAATCAATGTACAGACATCATCTTACAAACATCTATGCAATTTATTGATACCCGATGTAAGCCGTGGCTCGGCATCGGTCCTTAGAAGTGACAAGATATTTACTTGCCAATGCAAAAGGTGGTCTTTTGATAGTGCCAAATTCACTCTGCGCTCTTTTTCGGCAATGGAACACCCTACCCTCTCACCTGAAGAACTAGCCCGATCTGCTTTCATTGATAAAATTCCTCACAATGGGGCTTTTCACTCTGTAAACACAGTTTGCTCACAGATTTAGGTATTTTCCTTGGTTCATCTACTTTCTCTTAATCTTTCTGCTCTCTAGTTGATAGCGCCTAGACGCCTTCAGGCATTAGCTTGAGCTTTATAAATATAAAATCAAATCAAAGGGGGCGTTTCAGGAGGTGGAGCATCACAGCCACCAAAGTTTGCCAGAAAATGTGGTCATCTGGGGAGCCTGCCTGGACTTTGTCTCAAAAGCTAACACTTAGTAGAAGCAGGTGCTAATAAGGAAAATGAATAGGTTCCTACCAGAAAATGACATTGCATGTGTGTTGCAGGAAACATCCTTTACAACGCATGCGATACATCCATTACAACGCAAGTCGTTACAATGGAGCGTTGTTACATCGCATGCCATTACAACACAAGTCGTTGCAATGACTTGCTGTTGGAGGGCGGAAGGTGTTGGATTTGTTGGATTTTCAATCCAACACCTTCCCTACTGTTGCACAAACTGGAGTTGGAATACTAAATTATACTATTCCAAACTCCAACACCCCCCTACAGCAAGCCGGTGTAACAACTTGCGTTGTAAAGGCATGCAATGTAACAATATGTTCTTATAACAACTTGCGTTGTAATGGCATGCGTATTGAAAACACATGCGTTGTAACGAGTGCTATTCGTGTGTTGCAGTTCACAGCACACATCCAATGCATTTGACCTTCTGTGGTTGTCTCTGCATGAAAAATTGAATGGAAGGGTATGCTTCCAGTACAAATCATGCATTGGACAGTGAACAACACACTGGCTTCTGACCATGGTGTATGGCTGTGCTGGAAGCAATGCAGCCCGTTTGTGTGCCAGAACAGAAGAAGACAAGAGCAGCATGCCAATCTTAACAAATATGGCTTTCTTCTGTGTATTCCTCTTAGTGCATTGCAAGATAGCAAACTTCAGTGCCGCACTGAGCTGCAGAAAAACTCCATAAATTTTGGCTTGTATTTCCGGAATTATTTTCTGGTGTTTCAGAAGCCAAGTGTGAAGACCCACAATTCAATAGAAGACAGCTCTGAACAATGACACAGAGAGATATATCAAACATTAATATGATCCATCTTTTATATAACTTCCTGGCACAACTCAATAAGGAATATATAACCCACTTCGACACCACATTTATAGCTTGGTGGTTAGGGTTATTCTCTCCCTTTCAAGTCAGACTTGGTGTCACGTGGCTCAGGGCTGTGTCAGCCATTTTGAATTTGGCGCTTCAAGTGTTATCTTGATGATGCGTACGTTATTCAGATGGGGCTGTGTGTTTCTATGAAAGACCTGGGGCCTCATTTATGAGAAATGATGCATCGCTGCGTGAAAGCAGCGATGCGTCACTTCTCAGTGCGCACTCCTTGCGACGTACCTGATGCGTCATATTTAACGTATGACGCATCCTGTTGCAAGGAGTTACAGATACGTCAGTATTTCTGACGTATCTGTAAGCGCAAAAGTGTCGCATTGCTGGAGTGTGTCACAAAAGTGACGCAACTCCAGCAATGCGTCCTTTCACATGGGGCAAGCCCCATGTGAAAGGGCCTACATCAGTCTTACGCCTGCTGTGAGGCAGGCGCAAGATTTTGACGCAACGGCGTCCTAAAAGTGACGCAGTGAAATCTCATAGATTTCCCTGCGTCACTTCTACGAGGCTTTTTGCGGGGGTGACGCAGGTATAATGTAGCGCAGGGGTTTACAAAGTGACGCATCTGCTTAGATGCGTCACTTTCTAAATAGTGCGCAACAGGAGGCATGTTTTACGCCCCTGATGCGTCACAAAAAGTGACGCATTGGAAGCGCAAAACTGACGCAAGGCCTCATAAATGAGGCCCCTAGACTGAGTTATTATATTGTCATGAAACTGGGTGAATTACCTCTGTTGATGTGTGGGAATTTGGCTTTTAAAGCTGACTAAACCAACTTAAGATATGTCATATCAAGGATCCCGTGTAGGATTTATTTGTGCTTTCATTTACTGTCACAGACATGCTTTCCTTAAACCCCTTGACAATCGTCCCTGCCCACACTTTACAATCTACACAGCACCGCGGCTCATGCAGGTAAGAGCGGTGGGGGGGGGGGGGATATTTCGACAGACAACGTCAAAGAGGGAAATTAATTATTTATTTAATTTTCCATCGTCGTCATCTGTTGGATCCTTCCACCCGGACCCACCGCCCACCTCTCTTACATGCACGGGCAGCTGCTGCACAGTCCTACTGTTTTTTCACCAGGTATTTTACACACAGTTCCCCCCTTATGTATGTTTATTCCTTCATGCCTCTCCTCTTTAGTTTGTCACCATCAGTACTGTACCTCGATCACACCCTTTGCTCCTCTTCTCACATGCTCATTAGACAAAGCATAGCAATAAAACAACTTGAGTGATCCTGAATTTAACTGCTTTCATTTTGCAAAGTCAGTATACGGATTCCAGATGTTTTTTTAATTCATTTTACATTCCATTTACTTTGCTAAAACACTCTGTTTTGGTGAGTTTATGAATTTTCACGGATTATCAACTTTACTTTTCGAGTTATATTTTTCAGTTTGTCTCTTCGGGCCAATATTCTGCAAGTCATTTTTTTCCTCGCAGGTGACAAATTTAATTAGATTTTATTAGAGGAGGCATCATCTTAAAACTAGCCTGTATAACGCACAAACTGTTCCCATTGGGATTCCACACAAATAAAAGATAAACTGCACACACCTGGAGGCCTAAGAAAAACAAGCGGGAAAGAAATTCTAATTGTAGAGACTCCGGCAGCTAAAAAAATGCTACATTTCCAAACAGACCTTTTCCTCCCTAGCACACAAACTATGGAACCAACTAGCGGAGGGCAAAAAAAACACTCTTAATCTGATTATTTTCCACAAAAAGGTCAAAAAACCTCTCTCGAAGTTCTACCTTCTATATCATCCCTGAGTCTTTCTAGTTATTTTGGTACCTGTACTAGTTTACTACTGAATTTTCCCATTTTTATGTATTTATAGTGTCATGTAAAGAACCCTGGTGCACCAATAGTTAGGGGCTTTCTAGACAAATATGAGAAATACATAAAAAAGTGAATTGGAGCCATCGCCATGCTTTAAACAGGGGGGCTTATTTACAAGCCCCTTTCACCACCAATGCGTCACCTTTTTGTTATGCACCGCTGGTGCAACCTCCTGCCCCATATTTACAAGGATACGTAAAGCCACCTTGCGTTGCTTTTCCTGTCCTTGTAAATATGGCCCCTTCTCACGCAACACTCTGCGTGAAAGGGGCGTGACATGGGTGTTGCTGTGGGTGTTCCCACGCAATACCCATGTATTCTGCCGCATTTCCAGATTTACGAGAATTAGTAAACCTAGAAGTGCGTCAGAATGCTACGCCAGTCCAGGGGTGGCATAGCGGGGCACAACGAGGAGAAACGTTTACATTTCTTGTAATTTTTTCCTCTTTCGGGGGGTGCTGCATTCTGCAACACACATAAAAAGAGGAATTCACCTCTTTTTATTATTTTGTGTTATTATTTTTGTGCAGGAAGGTACCCCTTCCTGCACAGAAACAGTCTCCCTGCAACCTAGGCACCCTTCCACGCATGGCAGCCAATTCTGCGCCAGCGCAGGGGAACACAAAGGGATGCATCGTATTGTAGTAAATATGACATAGCCCTGTGTTTTGAAAGTGCCACAATGTGACACAGCCAAAGGCTTGCCGTGCAGCGCTTCAGCCCTTTCTTGTAAATAAGCCACATATTTTGTGAAGAGATGAAACCTATTTTGGCCTCCTTCTTTCCTAACATTTTTAGAATAAAACTTTTAATCAAGACTAAAAATGAACTTGTCTGTTTTATTGTTTAATTTGGCACACAAATGTCCCAAACTAAAGTGATTTCTACCAATCTCCACTGAGGTGCTTGAAACCCATCCTCTGTAGATACCAAACAACATCCTGGTCATTTTGTGACTGACGTAGATTCTGATGTCTCCTTTAGGCATTAACGTGCATCTAAAATGTGTAGCTATTCATGATAGGCAACAACAAGTCTTAGTTTGGTTGGTAATTAGTATTGGATTCAGGTGGTAATAATTGTTTAATGTGGTTTTACTGAGATGTGGTATTTATTGCTGCACATGTGCAGTTGATAGCATTAATGCTGGCTGTAAAGGGTGTGTCTGGAAGGGTAGAATTACTGTAGTATTTTAACCACCCTATCCGGTGGTAACACTTTTGTGGTAAGCTATGGTGCACTGCTGATGGTGTTTCTTTTCTGTGACTAGTGGTATCAATGCTTTGAGGAATCTGGTCGCTTATAAAATAGGATGCAAGAATTTGTGGTGCTCTCTGGATGCTCTCCCTCAGCTATCAAAAAGTCTATCCCGGGTCCAGTCTTGTAATTTTGGACCTTATTATGTAAATGTAAATGTCAAGGTATTTGTAGAGCGCACTGTCACCAAGCGGTTTCCTGGCGCTATTACTCATACCGCTGTAGAACCCTTCCTGGCTTTCCCTGTGAAGTGTCCACTCCTGGGCACCCCCAGGGTGAAGCCAGGCATCCTAGCGCTGTTGGGGCCGGTGTGGAGGTTAAGCAAGCTATTGCCCAGAGTTGCAGCGTGGGGCCCATGATTAGAATAGGCGCCGAGGCGAGAATTGTCAGGTCCGAGGAAATTGAGCCCAAGACCCGCCAAGGCGGGAATTGAACCCTGGTCCTGGGCCAGAATTCTGCATCAGGGTCTGCCGCTCTAACCATTGAACCACACTCCTCCATATTTAGAGTACGACAGACAGGGAATTCTGTCGCAAATATGACGGAGTACCCTGTTCCACAAACTAAGGGTTTGCTCTCCTCATTTAAGGTCTGGAACACCTTGAGTATTCTGTCTGTGAATCCCCCATTAGCTCAGTCAATGGAATGCTTCTTCTGATGACCCAATGGAGATGGGGTTGTCAGAGCAGCGCTATTTAGGACGGATGGTGTAGAGACTTTTTTTTTCCTGTCTGTCACTGACAGGAAATACCTGGTGATTAGGGGCAGAAAAATTGACAAAATGATTTCCATACCCTGAAAGATAACTCCCAGGGTAGGGTGGCCATTTTTGTTTCTTTTTCGGAAACACATTTTTGGGAAAAAGCAAACAACTTTAGATAGGTTGATGGCTGGCCACCTTAAGTGTACGTTCGGACATTGACAGGATCTGCCATGACAGTGGTTCCTGTCTAGGTAGTGAGTGGTCCACAGGGCTGGCAGACAACTCCTAATTTGGCAGGTAGAGGTCTCTCAGGATGATGGAAATATTGATCTCCCCCGCCCTTAAAGAGTAAACACCATTGTGTCAAAGTCTTAATAAGGCCGCTGAAGACACCTCTATTTTATTCCCTAATGCTTGCACTCTTTTTTTTTATTATGAACAAATTCACATTCAGGGCTCAAAAAGAGAGAAATTGATTAGCCCTGAGTGATCCCACCGCTAAATCCCCAAATCAGCAATTTCTTCTCTTGGTTCACTCGCCTCTATTCTGTACATTAGATCCCCTAACCAAATTTGCCTTAACCCCTTCGCTGCGGGGCCGATTCCCTAGCTATGCTGGGGGGGAGGGGGGCGCGCACAGCACCCCCCATGCTCATGACGAGCTTAGCTCGTCATGAGCCACGGTTCTCGTGTGCTCATGACGAGCTGAGCTCGTCATGACCACGCCTGTTCCTTAGAACGCCCAGCACAGCAGGGGAATTAGCCCAGCGTGCGAGCGTTCTAATGGTCATTACGAGCTCAGCTCGTCATGAGCACCCAAGAACCGTGGCTCATGACGAGCTCGTCATGAGCGTGGAAGGGGTTAATGTTGGATAACTCAACATCTAGCAGAAGCAGTATGCGCATAAGAATACATAACTCGAATTTTAAATTGTGTGCTTCATGTTATAACGAGCTAGCATCCTCAGGGGGAATAGGCCAGTGGATCAGACCGACTCGCACAACTGTAGAACCAGGAAAAAGCTAAACGCACTCAGGCACCTATGACATATTCCTGGCTGAAGTAAAATCTGTATCAGAGCACCACTCCACCTCATTCCCTTTAGAGACAGATGATCAAAAGGAAGCAGGACCTGGCAGGCCACATTTCCTCCATTATAATTCGCATGCAAATCTCGCTGTATGGCGCTTCGCTTCAAACCGCGCCTGCATCCCCCGGGTAACAGCAGGAGCGACAGAGGGCTGCTTTAAATGAGCGTATAACCTGAGATTCAGAAAAGCATTCATATGCCCTTTGACAAACCTTGATTTCAACTCCTATTATGCTGTCAAAAATTATGCCAAGAATTTTTTATAGAGCAGACCTCGCATGCTGAATGAGTGCAATGAATTGTGTAATAGACTGCATTACCGTCTATAAATGGGAGTATTTTTGTAATATTTGTATTTTTCATGCTGAGGAGAAATATTAATGGAACCTTTTTCGACAGATTGATTAAAGATTCTGCACAGGAAACATCTGGGGGCGTATTCCCAAACTGCACACTCTAGTACATTTGTTAGTACTACAATATAGTACTACTCACATGCCAAAAAGTTCAATTCACTGATGGATGTGCGGTGGTCTCACCTGTGCCTCCACTCTCTTTCCTATGCACAGACCTCTGCTCCAGTTGCAGAGGTCTCCCCTCCATGTGTGGAGGTGTCTGCCTTGAGTCAGAATGTAAGATACACGCAGTAAATTATGTTTATCCAGACACCCCACCTTAAATTGAGGAGGTGGTGACATGTAAGTCTACACTTTGGAGTAACTTTACTGTCAGAAATGGGGAATAGGGAAAAGTAGCATAGTTTCTACACATGCCGAAATCTACACATATAAATTTACCTTTGTGAATAAGGACTCAGGTATTCAATGTTGGTTTAGGGGCTCCTACAGCCTATTATACACTATTTTTATAAGTTTGAAGCTCCTTATGTCTGCAAGGAGTCATGTCTGTAACTATTTTGGGAGGTCCCATTTTCTTAAAAGTTTACAGAGTAAATGATTTGGCCATCGATACTGTATGTAAAATTTTGCAGAGATTTAGGGCCTCATTTATGAAAAGTGACGCATCACTGTGTGAAAACAGCGATGCGTCACTTTTCATTGCGCCCTCCTTGCGACACCAGTGATGCGTCATATTTACAGTATGACACATCATGTCTCAAGGAGTAACAGATATGTCAGTATTTCTGATGTATCTGTAGGTGCAAAAATGACGCATTGCTGGAGTGTGCCACAAATGTGATGCAACTCTAGCAATGGGTCATTACACATGGGCAAGTCCCATGTTAAATGTGCCTGCGTCAGTCTTATGCCTGCCATGAGGCAGGCGTAAGGTTTTGATGCATTTTGGTCCTAACAGTGGGGTAGTGAAATCCTATAGATTTTACTGCGTCACTTCTATGCCCCTTTCTTGCTTTGGAACACCGCCCGCATACATTATACCTGGCACAGTTATAATGTGGTGCATAGGTTTACAAAATGATGCATCTACCTAGATACGTCACTTTGTAACTATGGTGCAACATGGCGCATTTTTTACACCACTGTTGCATCACAAAAAGTGACTGACACCCCGGCAGTGCAAAAGTGATGCAAGGGCCCATAAAGAAGCCCCTAACTCTGTCCAAAGTTAGATGTTAAAATTATAATAAAATATGAAACACAGCTCTTACTTTTGAAAAAGACTACCATATGCTTAGAACTTTTAACCCCTTGCATGCTTGTGACGGAACGGTTCCGTCACGGCCCGCTCGCCGCGCCTGCGCAGCGCGAATTCCGCGCCTGCGCTGACGAATTAATGGGCGGGCGGGTTCATGACGGAACCGTTCCGTCACAAGCACAGCTCACCCGCAAGCTGTGATGGAGCGGTTCCGTCACAAGCACGGAACCGCCGCGCGGCCGCCCCACCCCCTTAGCACTGCGGCGGAATAGCCGCTGCAGCGAAGGGGTTAATAACACAAGTCTTTTCATACAACACTGAGTTTTCAACTGCTAACATGTTCTTTGGTAAATGTTTTAATCCACACAGATAGAGAATGTTTAATTCCGCCAGAGTAAATGGAGTAATTTCAATAATTACGCATTGATGTGAAATTATCCAAATCATGGGATTACGCCAGCTTGAGTAATTGAGAGTAAATTGGGGCAAAAATCCTAATGCACGAGCACAGGAACGACAAACTGAAAAAGAGAGCAAGTGGCTGCTAGATACTACTGTTCATGTTTTGCAGCATTAAGTGCTATTTTCTTAGCGTAGAATGCATCCTCAAACTTATTTTGGATGCAAGGGTGCATTTTGCTAAATGCTGGATTCTGCTTCTTAAATAGTTACACATAATTGTAAGTAATTTTGCAGTAATTAGGAGTAATTATGCTATAGAGTAATACTCCAGTTACACCCACCCCTAGATATTACAAGGTAGAATGTTCTTGATTGACTGAAATGAATATTTAGATTCAATGAAAAATGTTTGTATTACTATTATTCTGATGTGGGTCAACCAGTGAATTCAATCAGGTCTGTGTGCTGAAAATTTTCAAAATCTGCTTGTGCCCCTTGCTTTTCACTTGCAAGGCTGTGTGTGTACAAAAAGAAAAATTGTTTTAGTGATATCACTTTCAAATCTCAATCAATATATATTCATCAGCTGAGAATATTTGTCATAGTAATTTATTGTTACTTATGGATCCCGATTGCATAGCTACTGAATATCATATGAAGACATTTCATGGATTTTGGATTGTGAGCCGGGATAATGTATAAGGAGCGGAAACTGACATTACTTTAGCAAAGTCCAATGTCTTTTGTGGGTGTGTGAATTATCTGCAGGGATTGTGATGCATGAGGTGCCTGTACACTGGAAAATGTACAATTTATTTTTAGAGTGTTTTATGGCCAAAGCATTACTGCTCCAAATGGGGCATGAAACTTTATCTAATCTTTTCTGTACCTTTTTGCATACGTTGATTGGAGATAGCTTTTATCAAAAAGTCTGCATCTACTTTTGCGATTTAGCCTAAAAATAAAATTAGGCCTGATCCATGAAAAAAAATGAAATGGCATGTGGTGAATTCATCTCTACCTGACAATTCTTTTATTTTGTTTTTAGCTCCCAAATATTCCCAGTAGAATGCCTAAAAACTGCACAAGGCTCAGGTTTCCAAAGGTACTGATTGGAATGTCATGATACATCTGCCTTTAGCACCAATTCCCTAGTGAGGAAGCCTTCATAGTATATGTTGGAAACAGCCATTTTGAAGGGCCACCCACAGACATTTTGCCTTCCTCCTCTCCTTTTTGCCTAATTTGTTTTTGTTGGCCTTAAGGCTTTAAACACTTTACCACTGTTCACCAGTGCTAAAGTGCATGTGCTCTCTCCTCTAAAAATTGTAAAATTGGCTGATACCCAATTGGCATATTTAGTTTACCTATAGGTCTCTAGTAAAGTGCACTACATGTGCCCAGGGCCTGTAAATTAAATGCTACTAGTGGGTCAGCAGCACAGTGTGTGTGTTAGAAACTGGGGTTCCCGGTAGGCTAGGGCACACGCCAGAGCCAGGCAGAAACCCCCGGTCTAGTCAGGGCGAGGGAGCAACGCCCTGAGGATAACCCCTGTTTACCCCCTTGGTAGCTTGGCACGAGCAGTCAGGCTTATCCCAGAGGCAATGTGTAAAGCATTTGTGCAACACACACACACACAGCGGCGATACACTAGGAACACTACAAAAGAGACTCCACACAAGGTTATATAAAAAAAGCCTTTGTATTATAAAAACACATTAGGATCACAGCCATATAAAATCAGCCTACAGGCACCTGGAAATTATTTACAGGGGATTATATACAGGGCAGCGCCAGTCAGTTCGCTGCCAGACCATCACACAAATACATGTAGTAAGTATAAAACCACCCATAATAACTGCCCGTAGCTACTGGTAAAATAATGAACTTAGCAACATTGCAATCAGCGTAGACCACATTAGATCAGGCATGAACCTAATGACCTGACGTCAGGTATTCCCCTAGCATAAATGCAACAGTATCAGGCATGACCCCAATAGGCATAAATCACATTTAGACATGATAACCATGATAAATCCCATTAGGTGTAAAACACATCATTCATCAACTCATGAGCATAGTATGAGGCATCTCATTAGGCATAAACATATGCTTTAGGCATCATCCAAGCATCATAGTAGGACATTAGGCATCATCATCAGTGTAAAAACATGAGGCATAATCATATGCATTAAGCATCACCATGAGGCAGAAATGTATTAACCACAAGTTATTTTAGCAGTGGGCATAAAACATAATCAGTTGGTCAGAAACAAGTGCCCACAACGTTGCAGCTGCCGCAACTGGGGTACAGCTGTGAGGTACCCAGGCCAGTCCGAGGAAAGTTGGAGAGCTCTCCCCTGGGGCTCGGAAATGCAAGAGTACCCCCACGTTGCAGCTGCCCACTTCTGCAGTGCATGTGTGTCCCAAAACAAGTACTGGCACAACTTTCTGCATTGGAGCCCCACTCCGGGGCTTCTAAATCCAAAATTCCCCAAACGCTGCAGCGGCCCGCATCTGCGGCGCCGCTGTGTAAGTAGGCACACACGGGCACTGGCGTGTTGGAGCCCCCCCGCTGGGACTCTGAAATTTGCAATGCCCTCCCAGCTCACCGAGCTCTTCAAGGTCTTTCTCCAGTGCAACACGGGGGAGGCGGTGCACCTTAGTACCCGGGGAAGCTCTCCCCTGACCCCCTTGGCCCATAGACCCACAGCGCACCCCGGGGCAAGGGATACTAACCCAGTCTCCTGCGGGACTCTTCCTGTGGCCGTCACAGTCTCCTTCCTCTGTGCCTCCTTCTCCGGGCTGCAGGCTCGGCTTCCTGCGCGGGCTCTCTCCAGCTCACGAGAGCCCCGCCGACAACAGAAGCGTTGGTCTGCTTCCCTTTGACTGCGGGGCATGAACCGGTGGTGTGGGCTCCCGCTCCGGTTTTGACATAAGCAAAGGTGCGGGGCTCTCCTCGTTCTTCCGGGAGCCCCGCCAACTGCCGCAGCACCTCTCTGCTTGCTTCCCGTTGGCGATTATGCGTGGGGCTACCCCAGCTCACGGGAGCCCCCGCTCTGCACTCAGCAACTTCTGGGCTCTGGGGCAAGCCCACCCACAGTCAGGCGGCGCCGACCGACTTCCTTTCCTGTTGAACTTCTGGGTCGCCACGGGCATCGCGGCGGCCCGTTTGGGTAATCCAAACGACTCTCGCCATTGCAGGCTGGGCTCCTGCTTCCCTTCTGCACACAGGGGGGGGGTTCTCTACGCCTGGGTCCCTTTGTGGGCCACAAGGCAGCGGGGTGGGCACCCACTTAATTTAAATCAGCAAAAGGCAGCAGAAGTGCGGGGTAGGCACCCGCGAACAGCAACGATGCAAATGTGAGGTGGACTCTCGCTCGTGGTCTAGAAATGCAGGATAAACACAGGGTGGGATCCCGCTGTTTGCAGGCAGCTCGTGGGGGAACCCCTACACCGGGGACATCGGGAGCACAGCACTGCCGGATCCACGCTTCTTCTTGGGGGGTATTAAAATATAGTGCCCACTAGGCACAAGGGAAGCAAGCAGGGTTGGGCAAAGGTCAGCAGTCTACAGGGAAGCTTTTCCCCTGCAGATTAGCAACCTCTTGGAAAAGTTAAACGCAGTGAGGATGGCAATCCTGAAGTGCAGCAGCCCTGGCTCCAGCGCAGCTCCTTCCCAGTCCGGTAGAAGGTAGAGGGGCCAAGTTGGACACAGGAGCCAGCACACAGGGTCCCACGACAGTTCCTCCTGGCAGAGTGTCCCCTCCAGGTCAGCACAAACACAACCACATGGGCTCACAGCCCCTGTATTTATACACCTCCCTGCCCTGCGTCTGGATGGGGGTAGAATCTTCTGGAAGGGTCTGGGGGTAGGGGTTACTGGAAGGGTCTTGGAAGTTCCAGTCCCAACTGGCACTGGGAAGGGTGTTAGTAGGGGGTGGAGCTAGCCTTGTACAGGGCAGGCACTGACCTAGTCAGGGACAGGGGATTTGTCCGCCCACTACTCCATTTGCAGACCTCCAACTCAGCCTGACCCTGCCTCCCTGGTGCCCCCCACTCCTCACCAGCCCCGGTCACTTCTAGAAACAGACATGTAGGCAGGCACACAGCACACAGAAATGCCAACTTCTAAAAGTGGCATTCCTAAAATAGTAAAAGTAAATCTATGCACACTATTGCACAACATTTATAATTTCCATTTCACACATACCAAACATTATCCCATAAGGGGGGGGGGTCCCAATTTTAGCCTGTGGAGGGCAGAGAGCGCACGCACTCTGCACTGCTAACCAGTGCTAAAGTGCCCAGAGTCCTAAAACCACCAACACCATGTCAGCACAAAGGCTAGGAGGAAAGTAAAAAGTTTAGGGATGACCCTTCATAAAGGGTCAAGTCCAACAGGGTGCCACCCACCCACCCATGTAGGCCCATAACCTTGTCTCAGGCCTGCCATTGCACAACCTGTGCATGCGGTTTTACAATGCCTTTTCGACCTGGCAAAATAACCTTTCTGCCAGGTACAAATCTTCCCTTTTTGTACATATAAGCCACCCCTAAAATAGGCCCTAGACAACCCAGGTGGCAGGATGCAACGCATTTATAAGACAGGACATGTGCTTTTAAGTCTTGTGTCCTGGTGGTGAAAAACACTTACATTCATTTTTCACTACTGCTGGGCCTATCTCTCCATTAGTATAACATTGGGCTTACCTTGATAAATTTTAGAAGTTTAATTCCCAATTTAGAAGCGATGGAGTTTTCGAGCTTGATATCTTTGGAATCACAATTTAAAATTCAAACTTATGGGTAAATTTCTTTTAAATTGTAATTCTGATAATATCACTTTTAGAAAGTTGGTATTTTCTTATTTTAGCCATTTGGTGCCTGCTGCCTGTCTCTGATCACATGTGGGGTGGGTAACAGTTAGGCTTTGTGTATTCTCCCTAAGCAGCCACCCACAGTGGGAACTTAGGTGTGACTTTATGGCAAATCCTGGCAAAATGGAAGGGAGGATCTGAACCCTGCCTCACTTGCATCTGAGTAGACTAATTCCTGTCCCCACACAAAGGGGTGCATATCCGCACTTCAGTGAGTCTGATGCTAAGGCAGAAGGGGGGAACCTTTGTGACCTTCAAAGGCATGTCTTTAAAATCTCCTTCCCTTCAAAGGCACACTGGATACACATCAAGAAGTGCTCGCTGACATGGATCTCCACTGCAGAGGTCCAGCCCACTCATCTGCAATACCTGGCCTGTTGTTCAGGCCTCCCCTGCCATTGCTAGCAACGCTCTATTTGCTCACGTCGACCTTCTTCCCCGCGAACATGGCTCTTGGCGCAAAACTTGAGGAGGTAAACCTTCATCTGGAATAATCTGGGACTGTATCCAACCCACAGTCCATCGCAGTCTATTTGAACGATTGGATCTGGCCCCGTCTAGTGTGACGAGCAATCCCCGATTGGCCCTTTATGCTTTTTGGCACTATATTGCAATTTATTCTTTAAAAATTAATAACCCCAGTTCTACTGATTGGATTTATGTTGTTTTGGTTTTGTTTTGTTAATACTGTTCTATTTTTCTAACCTGTTGTGGAATATTTTTGTATGGTGTTTTCACCTATTTACTGTTTAAAGTGTTGCACAAATGCCTTACACATTGCCTCTAAGTTAATCCTGACTGCTTTGTGCCAAGGTACCAAAGTGTGAGTACAGGTTAATTTAGGGTGTGCTTGTGCCTTACCCTGACTCAGATTGTGGTTACTGCATGACCAGGCAACCAGGAACCCAATTCCTAACAGTAGAGATTTCATAACAGAAGTAATGTAGCCCATTGTGCAAATACACCTTTTTCTTTCTCAGCAAGAAAAACATCTTCCCCATGGTAACGCCCTTCCAAAACACTCCCAATGAAACTGGGGTGGGTTCATTCCACTTCCCATACCGGAAACGGGGTTGTTTCATTCCTTGGCCGAAGTAATTTTCCAATCACTTCTGTGGTGAAAGCCCGCAATTGTACATCTTTACAGTGAAAAATACCTATATGATCCAGGCCCACTGTCTATTTGGCTTCTGATGTCTGCAAACAGAACTAATATTTTTGATGATTGAAGGACAGTGCTAAAATATATATTCAAAATTGTTAAGAGTAATAATAAAGTTGTCAGGATCCCAGCAACAGCAGCAGGGATTAACCCGGGCTTCATTTCTGGGGGCTTTCAGACACAAAAAATGTAAATGTTGATATTGACATCAACCTATATGAAATGCCATCACCATATACACCTGCAAGCACATAATACTATTGAAAAGTGTAAAAGCATCTGTTGCAACCGGTTCCTGTTCTTACTGCTTGAAAGTATATGCTTTCATTGAGTTGTTTAGCATCAAGGGGAGACCACCCATAGTAAGCGGTTTACATTATAGATACATAAGTACACAACTAATAGAAACATACAAAGGAGTGGGCCCTTTATTATTTTTTTTAATGATTTTCGGCATTGGCCGGACCAATTTTCAGCATTTAATTCAAAGGCCTCCATTTGAGTTAAGTCTCGCAGTTCGTTATATAATTATGAATATTAGAATAATGATTTTATAAATCATAAGCTGAAGGATATATAACATTCAAAATCCTGATTGACCCGAAACTTTCAATTGACTTGTATCCTTCGGCAAATTCCTGCCACTTTGCTCCTGCAATCACCGACACAACTCCACTTTGGTTATTGATGAAATTGGTGCAATTTAGACATTTGGCACAGATGACGTTCTATATTTAGCATAAAGATTGAAATCTAACCTCCAGTCTAGGGTGTCAAAAGCTCCTACGCACTGTAAATTACACCTATAAATTATTGGAAAATTACGCTCTATTGGTTCCATTGTTAAGATTTAAATGGGTCGTTCATGGAAACACCAGCTCTTCCGCTCGCTGCCCTTCAATCTGTAAAATTGCCTTTTCACTTAAGTGCAATTATGTTCTTCCATTATTGTTCTTCCTTTTATGGTGATGTCAACTCCATTGTAAGAGATTTTGAAAAAAAAAGGTGGTCGCCTGCTTTTGGAATTATGAGTAGTGAAAAAAATTGTTAGAATTTTGAAAACAAACTGTGGTTTTCCAGAAAGTGGTAGTCAGAGGAAAGAGAAAAAGAGAGAACCCCAAGAAAGGTATAATACCTAAATCAAAATCAGACAACAATATTAGAAAAATACTGGCTAGTCCAACTCTTCTCTTCGAGCCAGATGTACAGACATTCCTTTTTGCGCGTTGCAAATTGCGATTTTTTGTGACTCGCAATTTGCGACTTGCAGAACGGAATGCACTAATGTGTATCAAGCACAGTTAGCAATTCCCAATGGGGTCGCAAATGACCTGCCATATCAATATTCATGAGGCAGGTCACAATTTGCGACACATTGGGAATGACCAGCACTCACAGGGATGGTGGCCTGCTGGGGTCAGCAGACCACCATGTCAGGGACTGCCTTTTAAATAAAGCAGAAAAAAAATACAGCCTGTTTTCCTTAACGGAAAACGGGATGCATTTAAAAATGAAAAATGAAACATTTCTTTTCAATTTTTTATGAATAGACATTTGCGCCTGGCTTACCACCTACTTGAAGTAGGTGGTAACTGTGATTGTTTTGCGACTGCATTTGTGGTTCGCAAAACAATCGTACATACCATTGTATCTCTCTATTAGGAAGGGACGCCCTTGGCACGCCCCTTCATAATAGCAACTCGCAATCCTATTTTGCAAGTTGGTAATAGGTGAACCGTAAACACCGTTGTTAGAGGAGGGACTTTAGCCCCCATACTGCCCTGCTGCTGCCAACTTTTGCGCCAGGAGGCGCCGTCATTCATCTGCGCCCGGAGGCGCATAAAGGCATCCGCGGCTCCGGCTTTGCGGGAACCGCAAACACCGTCGTTGGAGGGGGACTTCAGCCCCCATACTGGCCCGCTGCTGCCACCTTTCGCGGCAGGAGGTGCCGTCATTCATCTGTGCCCGGAGATGCATATAGGCATCCGCAACTCCTGCTTCGCGGGACGCACGCAGGCGGGCCATTCCTTGCCCGTCATCGCCAAGAAGAGGCAGGGCAGGGCCACCCCCTTTACAACCACGTGCCGGACTGTGCCATATACCATCTACTGCCCAAAAGCAAGGTACTGTGTCAAGTGACTTATCTCTTCTATCTGGGGCTATATTTACCAAGGCAGGAACTCATCAGTTTGAACCCATATAAAACCAGGATTGGAGGAGGCGGGCGGGGTATTGACATTTTGTATTGGTGGCAACCAACTGATTAGTGCTGTACCATTATATGCAAGTTATCGTGGAGGGATTGTAATCAAGTATGAACAGACAAAAATCCCTTACTGGGCAGGGAGTAGTGGGAACTTTAGATGCATTTTTAACGAGGGCAGAGACAGCGCTAATTAATGAAATACAGCTTACCGAGTGTAGGCTCTCGCTGGAACCTCAATATCTGCCAGTTTGCCCTCTAGCAATTACCCCCGTAGGAAACAGTTCTCAGAGCAGCGGTTTATGTATAACCCCCAGCGCCCCAGCTGATAGTGGCCGATATAGAGGATGTTGTTTCATCTGCGGTCCTAGAGACCAGTGACAAAAGGCCAAGGCTTAATGTGACCACCAGAAGCCAAAAGGCTAAATCCATTGATTGTGGTAGTCTTACTCCGCCATCTAAAAAGAGAAAGGGGCAGGGTATTAACAAACAGAGACAAATTGCAAAAAAGCCAGGTTTGTAACAATATACCCGTGGAAAACGTACTTGATCAGGAGCAGATCTCAACCCCAAGTGCTTAAGATCGTTTAGGTCTTCAGGCAGACAACGGGCGGGAGGAATTTTGGAAAAAACTCACATCTACTGTAGGGACCCTGCTTAACGCACCAAAACAAAAGCTCACACAAATTGAAAGCAGGTTGATAACATTAGAGAGTTTAACGAACACTACCAGCACGGTATGCAGCTGCAGTAAGCAAGTCGCACAACCTAGTTCAAAAAGAGCTATGTCAGGTAGCCATCTCGTAGATAATCGCACAAGTGGGTTTGTCCATCAGCAGCAGACACAATTAAATCTGAATATTTAAAAAACCTTGATAAGGTCAGATTTGTTGAGAGCAAGTGTACCATACCCCTCCCAAAATCAATCCCAGGCAACTCAGGTTAGACAGGGCGCATCATCAGGGAGAGGGGAGGCGGCAAACGATTCCATGCAGACTGTCTCAATGACGGCCATTCAAGTACAACTAGGTAAGGATAGCTCGTAAATACGACAGGGCAGGCAACATCGAGGCAGGAAGGTCTATCGGAAACCATGAATTTGCATCTTCCCCTGGAGGTTACTCCATATACTGTCATCATAGCTAACATTCCCCCATTACCAACTGGTAAAGTGGAGCATTGGACAACATTGAGAAACAAGTCCCTTCACTTCCTGGGGATAAGGACGGGTATTACTAACACATTATTTGCGGAGTTCAAGATGGCTAGAAGAATTGCCTGGGTAGGAAGATCTACCAAATCTATCCCTGGAGATTGCATAGTGTTAACATTTAGATCACCTAATACAATTCAAACCATACTGGAGAGAGCTGGATATAGAACTTTCAATCCTAGGGGGATAAACATCCTACCTCTGGGCTTCTTTTACCAACCACCCAGGTGCTCACAATAAACCACAGAGATAGAGAACTTGCTAGGAGGGGGTCAACACAGATTTTCTATTCCAATTAGCAATCGATTTGATGCTTTAAGCTCCTTGGGTGATATTGATTGACTGACTCTTGGGGCTCACCACCTGGCCGAGAATTCTGGGTCAGGAACGGCCAGTGGTGAGGATACATCACCATCAGAGACAAGAGACAAGGGGTCTGATGTTAGTAACCAGCAAAGAGTAGGGCGTGAGCAAGTGAGGGGCCTAGATTCCAGTAATGAAGTGTTTTCACCTCTAAACCATAAGTCTTCCGTGCAAACACTAAATTCGACCTGTTCTGGTGTTATAAATAATTGTTGGCTTGTCCAACCCCTACCACAGAATAGTGACGTGCCCACTTGTGATATTTTTTCATGGAATATTGCTGGGTTGCGGTCAGAAATTGATAACCCAGCATGGTATAAATTTATTCAAGATAGAGATATAATAGGCCTACAGGAAACTTGGTCTAATGATTCATTCCACATTAATGGTTTCAAAACTTTTGACACACCATCCATGAAGGGCCTTGGGGGTAGGTTTAAGGGCGGCCTGACCATGAATATCTCCAACAAAATGGAAAATACCAAAATACAGGCATTTTTGAGGAACCGTTTTTAGCAGATAATTAAAGTGTTTTTAATTACGGTTCAATGTGTAATATTGGTAAATGTTTATAATAACATTCTTTCAGTTGAACTTTGTAAGGTTTTAAAAAATGTAAGTGAGGACATAAATGTAATCTGTAATGTTAGTTCAGCAGATGTAATGATAAAAATGATGGCATTTTCCTGCCCCTTGGTCCTGATGAAAACCTGGGATTCGCCACGTAAAGATTGAAACATGTAGACCACTCACATAGATACTCATGGTCATAATCACCTACAAGTATCTCAACACCATTTTTTAATATTGTCCAGTAGCTTACGAATAAAGTTTTTTCCATTAAGTTATACCAGGACAAGTTTTAACATTTTCTTTGCACTAATCACTCACAATAACCAGCTCCACTGTAGTTCAGGTGTTGCAGCACACCCTGATGGCTGCCGGTCATCAGGGTGGACCCCAATGATGAAGCATGTCACCACTAGGCTGGTGAGTGAGGGGTTTTTATAAAAGGAAAATGTTTCCTTTTCTCAGAAACACATCCCATTCAGAATCACTGATTCTCTTTGGTGATACTCCTCTTTTTGTTACATAGATAACAGATTATGTTGCCATATATATGAAGAAGATACTCATACAACCCATTTCTGTCATTCCCCGGCGGGAGAGTTGTTTATAGAATTTTTAGATACAAACAAATTAGGTTTTGTAAATGAGCTTATGGAGCCCCCAGTAACAATGCCCTATACCTATAATGGAAGATGTTTTTCTACAATTGATTACATATTTGTTTCATATAACTATGCCTCAAGATTACTTTGCTTTGAGGTTGACCAGAATCCACTAAGCAATCATTTTCCGCTATGCTTGATAGTTACTTTACTTTAGGCTGGTTTATTTCAAGATGTACCCAAGCATACTCCAATCTGAAAGTTGACTTGCACAGGCAACCTAGAATAACGAGTAACATCAGATCTGTAAGATTGGAATATAGACAGGCAATAAAGGAAAGAAAAAATACTTTGAGAGATGAAGCATGGGAAGCCCTACACACAGTATCAGTATTGAAAGATAGTGCCGCTTTTTGGAGGGCCGTGAAGACACCATTCCTAACCACTAAGGATGGCCCATTAATAGCAACCGCTATCTCAGAGGAGGAATGGATTAGGTATTTCTCACAGGTATATAATGGCATTGACACTTCCTGTACTGTATCTGATGATAATTTAGAGAGTAATTACTCTAATGTCGATTTAAATCTCACGTTCGATGAAGTGAATAGAGCTCTGCATTTGAGTAAGACTGGAAAAGCAACAAGTCTGGACGGCATCCCAGTAGACCTGTTTAAATGTAATACTTCACTATGGGGTCCCATCATATCGCAGGTCATTATTGCCAGTTGTCAAACTCAACTACCTGAGATTTGGGGAGTGTCAATAATAGTTCCCATTTTATTCCAGGTTGCTATAGACCAATCTCCTTATTAGATTCAATGATAAAAGTGGTGTAACGTGTGATTTTAGAGCCCCTGCAGGACTGGGCAGAAGAAAATAGTACTTTAAGAGACCTACAATATGGCTTTCGAAAGGGGCTTGGAACCATGGACCAGTGTTTAAATCTGGCCCTGCTTATAGGAAAGTATACCAAGGCAAAATATAGCAGATTGTACATGGTCTTCGTAAGACTTAACCGCAGCTTTTGATTCTGTGAAGCATGCAAGACTGTGGGAGGTCCTTGAGGATTTGAGAGTAGACCCCCAAATTATTGTTTTTCTAAGGAACCTTTATAGTAGGGCATTAGCTAGTGTGTGTTTTGGAGCGGGGGTCGTACAGCCACTTTTCTCATTAGAAGGGGGGTGAGACAGGGCTGCGTGCTGGCCCCCTTTCTTTTGAACTTGTATACCAACGGGCTGGGGGAAGCATTAGTAGGCACTATAGATGACCTCCTCAAGTCGCAGGTCGACCCATTTTGGCACTCCTACATGCGGACGACCCAGTTATGTTGGCAAGAACCCAAATTGCTCTCCAAAGGTTCCTTAGTGGGTTCTCTGTTTTTATGAAGGATTTAGGCCTAAGTATTAACATTTCTAAGACATATGTAATGAGATGTGGCCATGGGTCAGTGAGAGCAAAAGATATCTTTGTAGAGGGGCAGAAGTTAACCTCAACAAGAAATTGGGCCGTAAACCTCCTGGGGAGCTGATACAAATCTACAAAGCTAAGTGTACCACGTCCGCAATGTACAGAGCCAGGGTAACAGATACCATGCAGCTGCAACAAGTTGAGAATTCTTTTTTAAGATTTATATTATCTGTCCCCCCTAGTACATCATCTTTTGTTTGCTATGAAGAACTGAGTCTTACTTTTATTTCTGATCTAATTAAAATAGAACCGATACTCTTGTGTCATAGTATCTGGATTTAGGAGCAGACACAGTTAAACAGGGATATTCTCGCTGATTGTCTTAAATTAGATGGAGCCTTAAAAATACCATGGATTAGATTTGTTCATGATTTCATGAACGACTTAGAGCACCTAGAATATTTTTCCGATCCAAGTTCATTACAGATGATTTCACGGGAAACATTAAAAAGGGAGGGCTGTGTATGCTGGAAGAGGTCCGACTGTCTGGAGAACTTTTGAAGCCCACTGTTAACCAACACCAATCTATTTTAACTACATTTGGAATGGAGCCATAATTGCCATTTGGCCCTGTAATGTATGATAGAATGTTACAGGCCAGATTCAGGTTTAATATGTTTTACAGATTGGTGGCGTGGCCTAAAATGAATGATTGGTCGAGACAGCTTCCATCGTGCCCTTGCGATAATCAATCATGTCAGTCCACCATTCACTCCGTCCTCTTCTGAAATTTTTTTTTATGAGCTAAGGAAAGTGTGGTTGATTCCAATCTTAAAACCCCAGGGGCTAAGACAATGTCACCCTGCTTTTCTAAAACTGGAGCTGTTGGATAAAGAACATATAGTATGGAGCCTTCTATGTTTTTAAAGGGAGTACTCCTTTTAAGGAAAAGTCTAACTATTACAGATGAATTCTAACTGTTTTTTTAACTGTTGTAAAACCGTTTTTGTAGGAATTTTATTTATGAACGTGTTTGCCCTATAATACTGCTGCTGTTCCGTAACTCCTTTTTTATTGGAAGCAATGTATATTTTTTCTTTGTGTTTTTATGATTGTAAACTTGTAACAGTCAAATAAAGCTTTCTTGATTGATGAATAATAGGTTGCCAACTCACAAAATAGAGTTTGTACATACCACAACCGTTTTTAGCAGTCGCAAACAGCCCTATTTTCCGTTTGCGACCTCTAAAAAGAGTTGTAGATCTAGCCCTTAGACACCTCTTCACCACGCAGAGCAAACAAAACGCTTCAAATACTGATCAGAGGAACAACAATATCACATTGTAACTTAGATTTGGTAAATTCTAAAGAAAGACAAAATATCATGCACCATAAATGATCATCTTTTGCAAAATTACAAACTGAAAATAAGACATGTCATTGTTGTTTACAGTACCTTACAAATGCCCAACTAGTCACTGGCCTTTCAATGGGCTCAGTAGAATTCAGCTGGTGTAATACACAACAAAGGTGTGATTTGTTAATATTAAAGATGTCAGAACACTTTGAAGCATGCTGAAATGGTGGAATTTAGGGGACCTGAAAGGATAAGTAAATGTAGCTGTCAGGAAAATCCAGCCTAAAAAAGTTTGAGTTTGTCTACTTTTATAGTTTTTGTTGAGCAGATTTCTGCTGGGTACTCTAAAAAACGTATTGACACTATATGAAATGGAACGTTAAGCCATGAAAAAATGTAAATAACATACATTACTTTCATGAAAATGATTCATAACGAACCAACAAGCTGAAACTGGAACTTAGGGCCTAATTACGATGACGGTTGGAAAGGCTCTGCACAGCATTCAAAATTTCCTAATCTGTGTCAGAACCCATGTTTACGACTCACTCGGAAACATTTACGATTGACCGATTATGAAAGAAGGTAACGGTTCAGTCTTTCCAACTTGGTTCTGACTCTGTTCCGTCCTGGCATTCGGAGACTCCATGTCGGACAGACCGATTAGGACAGCCTTTCTGAATCGGTCTGTCTAACATGAAAAGGCTGTCGGAAACTGACTTTGGGGGCCGTAGCAGGCTCCCTTCCCCCAGAGGCCACCAGTTGGGGGCCATGGGGTTACCCTGAGATCCCTCGTTTCCTATTTTCAACCATGCACAGTAGTGTGGCAGGCACCATAGGGTGCCCGCCACAGGGTGCAAGGTTTTCCAGAATTACCCCTTCTTTTAATGGGAGCCTGTGTTGTCAGTCAGAACACAGGCTTCCATTGAAGTCAATGGGAGTCTGACCGAACAGTGTTCAGAAACATCGCAATCGGTCGGTGGGACTCCCCCAAACTGAGTCAGTCGGAAACGATTCCAGCAAGGAGTCGGTCGGAATGTGTTCTGGCTGACATCGTAATAAGGCCCATTGTGTTGTTGATTATGTCACACGTGTCCTCACTTGGCCTCATGATTCACACAACCATGACTTTGATGCTCATGCAAGAAATGTTCTCCAAAGAGGCAAAACACAATTTTTGGTAGGTAGGTGGGGAGCGCTTACAATAAGTGCTTGTATATTAGCCACTAAATCCTACGTCGTTTCAAAATAACATGTGATGAGACATACGTCCGACAACAGGTGGGTGAGCTTCTGAAAGCTCAAGCCAGGATCAATCCACATGCCTGGCTCTGGCTCAGCTCAAAGTTCTCCAAGAACCTCAACCAAAATCGAGCTGATCTTTCATGTGGCTTTTGCCTTACTTCCTCTTTCTACACCTCATGCTCAAAGACTTAAAAGCAAAGCATTATTATCTAAGGTTCAAATGGAGGGACAAATATATTCTCATTTATTGGCTGATTTATACGAAGTGAAATCAGAAAACATGGTATTAATCCTGGCTTCTCCCCTAACCAAAGTGTATGGTCTTTAGCAAACCCCTTTTTCTAAATTATTTTGTGTGAATCACCTTCAAATACATGAGTATAGAACACTGTTTGATTTACTAGACTATAATGTTTTTTTAATTATGGAAGGTGCACCAGGAAAGAAGTCAGAGTCTTTAGAATGAGTTCTTAAATTTCTTTATTCTTCATCGTAAAAAAGATTAGGCATCAGCCAACACGTTTCGTTCCTGTCAGAGGAACTTCATCAGGGCTGAAACAATTTATACACGACAGCACTTAAATATTCACAACACAAAAATGAACAAAACATTAAACAACGTATATATAAAGAAATTTAACACATATTTTACAAAACATATATACATAATTTAGAGACATCACTAAATATAAATCCAAAAGCATGACATTATAAAACAGCCCACAATACATATGACTCACTAACATGTATACATTGTGCAGAACTACATTTAAAAAGAAAAATATTAAATATTCAAACTTCCAAGTCCAACAAGTGAGCAAGATTGAAAAAGAGAGGAGTCGAAAGGAAAATTTAGAACATTTAACTAGAGTTAAGGGGAGAGAGAGCAAGAATACTAAAGTAAAACACACAGGGTTAAGACTAGAGGTAACAGAACAGAGTACATAATCTCACCACAATGTGATAGATGGAATTATCCAAGAATTCTCTAGTGCGATGTATATATAACTCACGCATAGTACAAGAAGCAGCCCCACAGTAAGGGCTCAATTAAGTCACACCCAGCCGCAACGATCTGCAAAAGAGAGTCACATTATCCATTCTTAGTGGTTCTATACAAGCTTAAATTTCAGCAACAGCATGAACATTTCTGGGGGCAGCTATTCTATTGTGATCTCCTTGATATTCACATGTTACCACCGCAGGAGATGATAGTGCTGGGCCACATACAGGGTTACCATAGCAAATAGGGGTCAGTGTAAGTCACGTAATTCTGTGTAGCGTAATCACGCTGAATTACCTAAGAATTCTTTGAGATTACACAGAATAACGCAAGAAGAGTAATTCTGTGTTTAGCGTTATTTGCAAAAGGGTCACAATGTTGCATTTTGCGCTAAGAATTAACGCTAACTTCAACACAACACAAATATGCAGCGCTAGCACCCACTTGCGCTCACTATATGTCCTCTTGAGGCATGATTTTTCCGCAATATACTCTTGGCATTTTCTTTGCGCAAAATACACCCTTGCATCCAAAATGGATACGAGGATGCATTTTTGTGCTAAGAAATAGCGCTAAAAGAGAACATGAATAGCGAGCTCTCGCCATTGGATTTTTTTCCCACTGAATACGTGAGCAGTAGTAATTGCGTAATCATTGGTAATTCCATTTCAAGGATTAACACAAATTTACGGAAATTGCTCTAATTACTCGGGTGTAATTGAAATTACATGACAACGCAATACCAACTCACTTGCCTCTTAGTTCACTAATGAGATTGTCACCAGGGGGTGGACAGGAGTGGGTTTAAGTTCAGGTTGAAAAACTATCACTTTTAATAAGTATCTCTCAGTGTAGTGATATAATGTGCCATATTATTGTCACACCTTCCACATCATGTTAAAGAAATACACTTTTTATAATTTTGAAGAGACAACATATTTTACAGGAGTTTGTTGCATGAGTCACATTGAAATATTTTCAGAGCTTGGCTAGTGCATGGGCTCTTAGATCCACGCCAGACCCATGGCTCAGCTCAACCTGTTCATTAGTTGGCTTGCCAATCTGGATGTGCGAAGCTCCTTGTTGCTCACCTAGTTGTAGCACTCTAGGAAAGAACCTGATTGCGGCAGACATACTTAGGTGTAGATTGACTGAGTAGACAGTGAATGTGATGTGAATGGGAGAAACACTGATAAACCTCTGCATGTATGCTTGGGCCCTAATTTAGAATTTGGCACTCCCTAGCGAATGTGACGGATATCCTTGTTACTAGCCTATGGCACTTCTCATAAGGTGGATGGGATATCCACTACGCTGGTAACAGAGTAACCCATCCATGAAACTCTAAATCAGGCACTTGGACTAGATAGAAGAGGAAGAACTAAAGACCACAAGGGGTTTATGAGGAAGGTCAAAGACAAATTGAGGGCCGTTTCTCCCTACATGGCAACAAGGAAGATTGTAATGGATTAGAGAATGACTGTGCATTCCAACAGGTATGGGCTTTATCTTGAGGTTTCAAAATTGTAGGAGTAAAATCCTCACACTTTTTGAAAATTTTTGATTTTTTAAAAAAAAAAAGCAATTGTTGAAGAAGTATTCCACAACATACAGTAAATTGCAAGTGTGCTTCCTGCATATTTTCTGCAATCCAAGCAAAAATATCCCTAAATGTTATTTGTGTCTTACTTGGATTGAACAAACCTTCAAACTGACATTCTGTGGGAAGATATTGCCACCACGAATTAGTTTGTGCAGAGGTATTTTTACCCAGAACTAATTGCACTAAAATTACAATATCATAAAGTGAAAAGTTATTAATTTTGCTGGCAGGAATTAAATATTGCATACCCCTAATTTCAATGCAGATGGTAGGTGTTCATTGATCAAAGCAAATAATTTCAGGTAGCTCAAAGAGATCGTAGTACATTACAAAGTCCTCTAGCTGCAGTGTTCTTCAGATTATGTTAGGACACATCACTGAGACCTTTGACCTCGGGTAGAAAAGAAAAATAGATGATCCTTTTTTAGATCAGCGCTCACAGCACACAAGCTGCGCTTGATAGTTTGTTAAGTGTGATGATGCTGCTGCTGTTGGGCCCAGTTTCACCTTGGCTGCTAGTGATATTTTCCTCCTGTGCTGACTATTATGTTTTCCCATTGTTCATGATGAGCTCAGCTCGTCATGAGCACAGCTCAACCGTGCCTCATGACGAGCTCAGCTCGTCATGAGCAGCGAAGGGGTTAAGACTCTATTCCTGTTGTTTTGGAAAACATCAACATCAGGCCTCTTAGGTTGAACCTAGCAGCACGCATACCTGGTCTGTGAGGCATGCTGTATCTCCTGTACGAGTTTACACCACAACCACCTCTTTCCATTTGTTCTTTCGTATGCCTTTCTAAGTTGCCTTCTTTTTATTGGTGAAACGTTGCTCTTTGTCCCCCATTTGGGTGTGTTTTCTCTTTTGTAGCAACAGCCCCTGTTACATGTCCCTTTACTTTTGTATTTATTGTTTTTCATAGCACTCTTTTTATTTCATTTAATCATCCCGTGCCATTTATTGCTTGCCCGCAGTCACTCTCGTTCCCCACCTGCAACCACACCATTTTTTTAAAGGTTGAGGCAATGGGAAGGCTCACCTCTTGCACAAATGCTCCTCTGCATTTGGATTTGGAGCTAGTAAGGATGTTTACTGATATGAAATTTGCTTTTTGCTTACAAGTGGTCATTAATGAGATAGATCAATTGTCTTCTGAGCTGTCTGCATGCCCTACTGTCATCACCCCGCGTCAGCATCCTAGCATACTAAGATCTGCAGTCACACTGTCTGTCTCCTCACAGCTGAGCTCACTAGTGCATTAGCGCAGCACTAGTCTAACTTGTAGTGGGTAGACTTAGAGCACTGTCTCATTGTGCTTTACAACTACTGAATTTGGTGAACTCACAGATAGCGGGCACAGCAGCGTGCCGGATAGACACCCCGGCTATGGCTCATTCA